>NC_134956.1:2983100-4233100 GCF_965638725.1 Aptenodytes patagonicus
TAAGTAGGGTGTCAGTAGTAAATGAATGTTTGAAGTGTCCTAGATGATGATAAATACAGGAGCAAGGGCAAGATGGCAGGTGGGATAAAAGCTAAAAATGAGATGGAGGTAAAAATCAAAGATCTTCCTGGGCTGATATTGGTCAGACCAGATATTCTTCATCTCGGAAATCAAAACCAGCTGACTCATGAAATACAGAACCCATACCAGATATCTCTAACAACTGGAAATGTACAAGTTACACTGGAGAAGGTTAAGCACTAATACTACAGGCATTACATTGTGGGTAAGGAAGTGGCTGCTGAGGAGATAGGCAGTTACTGAAGAAAAACTAATGGGAAGGCTATAACAGGGATGTGGAACTCAAGTAGAATTTTCATTAATTAAGTTGGCACAAAAAAGTAGGTGTGTGTGCTACTAAAACCTGTAGATGCTACAGAGCTGGAAGACTACAGGACCAAAATACCCTAAAGAAAGAACCAAATTGATGAGCGGAGTAAAAAAAAGAACCAAACAACCCCCCCCAACAACTTAAATGCAATGTCCAAAGTAATTTATTTATGGACTAATTACGTGCATCTGTCAGAAATGCAGAGCTCGCTAACTGAAATGTAATGGGAAAGATTTGTGCAGTGAAAAAACCAAAATCTTATCACACATTCAGTGAAATACTTGCCGTAGGTGTTAGGCATGATGCCGTGTATCATTTACATCACCCCTGCTCAAGAAGGATGAATGTAAGCTGATCAGGCGCAGGAAAGCGCTATTAAACTGACCAGGCAGATGGAAGAGTCCATACCTACAGCATTTGGAAGAACGTCTTGCTTAGTTTAGCAAAATGAAGGCCTGAACGCCGTACAGTTGCTTTTTATAAATACATTATACTGGTAAAGAACTAGGCGGGAAACAAGCTAGACTCAAGGACAATGCAAACCAAGAAGAAATGGGTATAAACTGAACAAAACTGGGCTGGAATTAAGCACATACTGTATAGTTTAGGAAAGCAGTAAGATCTTGAAGTGGCTTTCTGATATGGAACATCCAAAAATGAGAAACCCCTTAGCACATTTAATGTGTAGTGAGTATAGCAGGGATACTTAGCGGTTGCTGGTTCAGAACTTACCCTATTTCGGGTGAATCTGCCATAGATGATGTATCTCCTTCACTGTGTTGCCAGTGGCACTGAACAGGACTACAAAGGTTTTGCTATTTTTTATATTACATATTCCCTGTGGACTGAGAAAGGCAGTGAAGCAGGCCTAGGTACAGTTGTAATGGAGAGACGTGGTAAGGCACACCTTAAAACGAAGCCACCTTCACTTTGTCTAGTGCAAAGAGGGCAGCTAGAGGTGACTTGGCTCCTGTTTTTACAGGTTTTTTGAGTACCAGTGTTCAGTCTTGCCCTTCTCCACGGAGGAAATCTGTATGGAAAAGATACTCTCAGCAAAATTGATGCCAGCCTAGAGTTTCTTATGTTGAAGTTGTGATCAAGAATTCAAAAATTTAGAGTGGCATTTGTTATTGCTTAACCAACTTTCTAAACTACCTGTGTAAAAGCCGTTAAGATCTTCCTCTGAATGGGAAGCAAAATGACTGCTAAGAGAAGAAAACACGCTATACAGCTTAATTTTTACTTAGAATAGTATTTACAAAATGCACTGAAAAAAGGTTTTTTTAAAACAGCAAAAAGTATTCTAACTTAGATTTTATAAAGTAAGTGTTTTCCATTGCTAGATAACGAATTACTTCCTAAAGAATAGTTTCCTTCTTGAGTATTTTTACACACAATCATAAAAATGAGTATCCTAGTATGGACTTACTGCTGTTAAAAGGTACACTCCAGTATTTTCCCTGGGATACTGAAACAGGTGACCTCCCATTGTCCATTCCAGCCCTATTTTCTATTATTCTGCTGAACAAAAATAATCCCACCCACCCCTCAAAGAGATGAGGTTTCTAGAGAAAAAGTAGGATGTCAATTTATCAGGGAAAAAGTTTCTTAAGAAGCGTCATCGCTTGTTGAAGCTAGATGGTCCCCTTCCAGAGCCAATCAGTAATTCTAATGGACAAGGATGCAGTCTTATTTTATTGCAGCTCTTGCTTAAAGAAGCCAGATTTCAACTTCTGTTTTTGAAAAGGGAACATTAAAAGCCTGCAGTTGCACAGCAGCTTTCAGGCAGTTCTTTCCAGTGAAAAAATTGCTCCCCATAGACAAGGAAGGAATGTGGACTATGCGATAGGAGAGAGCTCCCCCTGTGTGCTAAAGCAGCTGAGACAAAAATGTGTATGCATGCATGCCTCTACCAGAGAAAGAGAGCTGTAAGAAATGACAGGCAAGTGAAAGGGTACAACATATCTAGAAGACTGTCCAGTTACTGGAAAGTGAAACTTCCTTACACCTTTCTCAGTGTACGTAGATACCTCTATATACATGGAGGATAAGGTACCCCTTGGGGCTTGATAGTGTCAAAATCCTGTGCTGTTGTTTGAAGTTGTAAGGAAGGTTTTGACCCTTGAACCCAGGGGCTTTGACCCTGGCTGATGCTACGCTGTATCTGCTCCTCCAGTCTTAAAAAAAAAAAAAAAAAAAGGCAGATTTTTTTTTTAAATATGGGATGGCAAGTGATCCTTGCATGAACAGGAAGAGATTAAGATCTGCAGAACTTCATCTTGAGCCACAAAGATCCATCATTACTGGATCCATTCGGAATTGAAGTTTATGCTTTGAAACAAGAGAGTCTGGGAAAAAAATGGTGGAGCTAACTCAAGTCCAGTCTTATAACCTGCATTTTATCAGTGGTACAGAACAGTGGAGTGGGAGGAGGCATGGAAGAGAGGTAGTGCACCGAGCTAAACACCTGAGCTCCCCCTCAAACAATAGCAAAGTTCAGAACTCTAGTGTACGAACAGAGCATAAGACCTCTCCATCAATGGTTGCATGTGCTTCTCTTCTCGCTTCTCCTGGTGCAGCACAAGCACACAGCCACACAGAGGAGGTATTGGTGGTTGGTCTGAACTCTGACAAGCTTCCCGAGTCTCCCCTAGGAGTTGAGATATAGGGGAGAATGATACATAAGCATAAGCAGCTGAAGACAAGCTTGGTCTACTGGCAGCTAGCCAGATGGAGCACTGATCCACCACTAGATTAGTATCTGAAGTGATGGTGCGGGAGGGAGGTTGCTTCTTTTTTCCTACGGACAAATCAAGAATACTTGAAAATGAGCTGCTCTGTTTTGGATTTTTTCTGTAATTTATCTTGGTGCCTATCCTTTAAAAATTTTAACACATATTTAGCACACGGTCCTTATTCAAAATAAACTGTGGCAATGACTGCTGGGGAGAGGGACAAAATCCATGCAAGTTAAACATGGAGTAAAGCCAAACAGCTTTGCTTAAGGTTATGATTTAAAGGTCAGAGAAATCAAATAAAGAAGTCAAGTGGAGACAGAGAATGATAACAAAAAAAGTAGATGGGCAACACCCACCACAGCGGGGAAAGGAAAGGAGACTAAGGAAAAGCCTCCAAAAAAAAGATATTTCTATTAGGTTCAGCTTAAATAAACAAAATCAGAGAGTAAAAATAGATGAAAAATAAGATAAAATAAAAAATCAAAAGGATGTTATATGATAGTAGGTATAGCACTAAGACAAAACGGAGAGATCTAACTTAGACTCTCCTTTTCTATTTGTGTATATGGCAGCTATTGCCTGTTCTGTAAGGATGGGATTACTGTTTTCCTTGTTTTAATTTTGAAAAGGCTGGTTTTTGCTTTAAAATGGATTGAGGACATTTTTTGAAGTCTCGCAAAAAAATGCCTGGGGGACAAGACAGCTATTTCTCACAGAAGTCTACTAAGTACTTAAAAAGGTTACTCTATAGTGGTGGGCTCATGTTTACTTAAAAATTACATGTTTTCTTTGTTCTTGAGGGTAGTCACCATGGAGTTTCAGAATTCTCAAAGATAGTGTCTGTTTCTGCCAATACAATTGGCAGATTGTGAGATGATCAGATCACCTGGCAGAAGGTAATAAAAAAGTTAACAAAAGCGTAATTTTGTCACATGAATGAAGACAAAAAGAGAACAGTATTGTTATTATGTTTAAAATAAATGGGGAAAAGTATCTATTAACTAGTAATACTTGTTATGTTTTTCAGTTTTAGCTAGCATTTTGTTGCCTTCTGTATTATAAAATTATTAGCACTAAGGCTATAGCACTATATCCTACAGACAGCTGAAGTCATCCTAATCATCCTGGTCCTGAAGCTTAACTCCATCAGGGTGTCTGTGAGGCTTTTTCCTTTGGGCTCTTCTTCTAACGAGTATTTTTGTGAGCAACTCTTTCTCTTACAAGCTTTGCTCGGCTTGTCTGCAGGGATCGTGTATTTTTCCAGGTACGCTGCTGGTGATGAGCATTCAATATAGAGTATTCAGAAATAAAAAAAATATCAGGCCACATCCTGAAAACTTTTATTTCATTTGGACAAATTTCTGTTGATGTCAGTAGAAATGTTGACCAAATAATCCTAAACCTTTAATATATGCCCCCTAGTATAGTCTCTCTTACAGTCTAAACGTCATCAGGTCCCTTTAATAAGGGCACTGTAAAGGCACACTTGTTTAGCTCTTGGCACAGTATTTCAAAACAAGCTAAGAAAGATAAGCACTTATTAGTGTTTTGATTTAATCAGTCTCATTTAATGGATACACTCACAGTTAACAACCAAAAGCGTAGATAAATGTAGACATTTATCACTAGCAAATATCCAGCAAGCTATTTACCTGTTACTTCTGTTCACGAGTGAGACTAAATAAGCAACAGCATTGAGGAATACATACGCACCTCCCTTAGTAATTACTCCATCTACTGGTACAGGATCTCAATAAGTATTTTAAAATAGGTTATCTTAACTTTCATGATCAATTTGTTAGTAAAATCTCTGCTCAACATTTGTATGTTGTGTCCCACTGTTTTTTAATTACTGTCAATATTAAAAATCTTAGCATTTATTTTCCTGCATGAACTTTGTTTTTAATATATTACAATATCTGAATGTCAAGGTCAAACGCTCAAAATAAATCAAGCTTTGTGTAATGAAATAGCGACTGTTTTAAAGATACGGACATCCTTCATCCAGCAGTTAAAGTCTGAGTCTCCGCCTCTGTTGTGATCTCTGTCACTTATATGAAGAACAGAGTATCTGCCCTGAATAGGTGTCTTATTCAAAGGTGGACAAAACATCCTTGGTGTAGTAAAATATATGCTATCATTTTATACTTGTGATAAATGAACTTGACTGTTGTAAATTTAGCTGGAAGGAAGTGTGCCTCAAATGTGGCCTTTTACCAGGATGTGGTGAGCTCAGGGTCCGTACATGTTTATTTTCTTCTGCTTTTCTTAATTCCATACATTTATATTAGGATGTAAAAGGGTAACAGTTGTTTTACTTATATTTTCACAAAGATAAAATAACTGAAAGGTTAAAAAAAACCCCTTTGATTAAAATAAGCATCTCCTCTTCCAAATATACACAGCTAAACATTGTGTGTATATACATACACTTATATATATGTACACATTAAGGCAGCGCATTAAAATATATTCCATATTGAAATAATGAAAAGAAATTGAATAAATACATTACAGTAGCATTATGAGAAATTTTCGAATAGGGAGCATTTAGTATTTGTAAAATGTATACCCAGTTTCTTGTTTAATGTGATACAGCTTCTGTACTACGATGCAACACGTTGTAATACTAAATAATACAGAACTCTCAAAATCGGTTCTCGCACAAGAAAATAAGCCACGAGATGTCGCTGCGGTTCAGGGAACCAAAACTTGCTGCAGTAACAGAGGTCGATACCTTCAGCATTTCAGAAATGACTTGGAAAAACCGTTTTAACGTGGCAGTTTTAAGAATGGCTTTTGTCTTCTATAACCTTGGAAAGGTTCTGTGGTTAGTGTTCTGTGATATGCCCCAGCAATATTTTTCATTGTTCCTTATGAGTTTTCGTGACAGTGTTTTAGATTCTCTGCCAATATTTTTAGGAAGGCGTCTTGCTGCTGCCTGATTAATTTTCCTTTAAGCTGCAACAATAACTCAATACGCATTTGAATATGAAAAGTAATTTGCTTACTAGGGACTACGATTTAAAAGAACTTTAGGCAGATGGACAGTGCAAGTGGCAAAGAGTAACTACTTAGATTTTGTTTGTAGTCTCATCTGTCAAAGTGCACACAAACTTTCTCAGGTAAACACTGAACAGAAAAAAAACTTATTGATTGCTAATGTAGACTACGGAAGATGCTCAATTAATATCCACACAGATATACTCCTTGTTTATTGACAAGCTATATTGATCTGTTTATATAAAGTAACCTGATGTAAGAGTTTGGAAAGGTAAACAATTAGAGAGCCCTACAGTAAAATACTGTCCAGACTTTTTCCAGGGGCTCTGTGCTCCCTTGCCCTGAGCAGAGAGAAAGTGAGGCTAATCTCTTGAGTGTATTTAGGATCTGGGCTTCCATCAAACGTTATTCCACAAATCTGGGTACATCAGCTTTAGGGTCATATGATGCCATAGCTGCCATTTATCCCCTATTTAAACCTCTTCCTAAGAGAAAGAAATACAGCACGTGTGGTTTTAGGGGTCATTTGATCATTTAGCAACCTCCTTAAGGCAAGCTGTTCTTAAATGACTCCTGCTGTCTGACAGCATAGATCTAATTACACCAGGGTGTGATTTGCTTTGCACCAGTTCAGCAGGATGCTCAGCTACTGAAACTCTGTATTTACCCTCATTCATGTAGAATGATTTAATGTAGCCTTTTAATTTGTTTGTTAGGCAGTCTTTCCTTCCAGACATAAGGAAGAAAAATATGTTCCTGCAAGTAAGCGCCAAGGGACTGTGACAGAAAGAAAATTCTTGGTGGTGCTGTTAATTGGTGATATGAACATGGCCTGGCTAATGCAAGTAGATTGAGTGTTAGGGGTCTGAAGGACAATACAAAGCTGTAGCAAACCTACAAGTCATGGTTATACTCCAGGTGAACTTCTGTGAGACTGTGCAAAGCAGAAAGTCATTTAGAGATAAGGTCCACACCTCAAATTTAGCGCAGAGAAGTTTACTTCTCCTAATAAGCAGACTAATACTGAATTCTAGATTTCCATATGGCTCCATGATGGGATCCCTCCCAATTAAGCGCGTTCCCCTTCAGTTAAGATCAAATCAAGTAACTGTATTGTCTGACCATCATAAAAGCTTCAGTGATCTGAAAGAAATTGCTGCTCATCGTAAGTAGTTTGCTTTAAAAAAAAAAAAAAGCAAATACAACAGATGGAATGTAATAGAACTGTGACTACTCTTATGGAAGCCCAAGAATAGGAAATTTGATAATGGTTTGCTTTTCTCTCTGGAGGTAATACTTTTTGTTATTTACACTATGTTCACATTTGGTTCAATCTTCTCTCTGGACATAGGAAAATAAAACTGGAGAAAACTGCTTGGCTCTAGTGAAATCATATAAGGGGTCAGGGAACGAAGAATGAGTAAGATAAAGAGAAAAACAGGAAAAACAGAAATAAATTATACCAGATCTCTAAATAGCTGACGGTAGCTGAGTAAGGGCGCCTTGACCCCGGGCGCCACTGATCTTAATGTAATTGTACTGAACTTCCCTGTGGGTGAAGAGCGAAGAAGGTATGAAAACATTTTAGAAAAGAGTGTTAAGAAATGAAACGCTTCAGGTTCTGCTATTCTAGTCTCAAAATAATTAAAGTACGGTCCTCTTTACTTCTGCATCGTTTATTGCTTTATTATTGGTGTGCTACTCCTTTCTTTTACATTGAACAGAACCAGGATATAGCTGGGAATGCTGTGCTCTTTGTGATGTTACGTTGTTACGGATATTGTGTCTCCGGAGCACAGATTTCTTCCTTCCATTAAGGATAATAAATTCCTTGTTCTTTTGCAGATAATGCAACATGGTCTCAACAGAGCTTGACTGAAATAACATTTTCCTGATATGATTTTCCTTAGCTTCAACTGCTAACATGACCGTAATCATTTGCATTTTACGGTAATACTCATGTACAATGTAATATTCTACATAGAATTTAGTTCATCACAATTCATATCATGACTTGATATGCAGCTTTGAATAGATGTTTTACTATTACTGTTTTATACACAAATGCTGCTACAGAAACAAGCATAAAATAGCCTGCACTGAGCAACCACCTGCAGAGTTTTGCAAATCCAGACAGCAGAAGTTTCAGCAGCAATCTTTCCTATCAGCAGATGGAGAGAGAGAGAAGTGATTCCACTGGCTAGAACACTTCACTGGGTAGATTAACCTACTGGTTTGTTTTTTAGGAAAGATTTGAAAGAGGCTTCTCAAAAGATCTGTCAAAACTATTCAAAGAGGTTACAAAAGGTGGAAATTTAGATTTCCATCATTTTATTGCCTGCAAGTAGAGCAGGTTTGTCTCATGGAAAACTTCTATTAAAATCATATTCCTAGATAAAGTTCTATTACATATTTTCATCATGGTTGTGAGTAAAACAAACTGACATGTTTTTAAATTAAATAGAAACAGCTTAATTTTTGGAAAGAGTTTTTTGACCGTATGTAGTTACATGAGAGAGAACTCTGAGTCCAGGGACTCTTGCTTTTCTTTGTAGTGGGAAGACTTGTAAAGTAGCTGGTAAGAGCAAAACTGGCAAGCTTTGAATCCTGTAATCAAGAATACTTTCTGTCCCAATAGGGTTCAATCATGCTGTCAAAGGCATGCAGCAAACTGTAGCCTGGGACCACATGAGAAAAGCATGAGACACAGTTTGTTGGCTGCAGCCAGTCAGGTGGCGTGAGGTGCAACACACAGAGCTGCAAATTGTAGTTTTTCTCCTTCACAGATTCCCTGCCATTCTGTGTGCCAGTAGAACTTGTTATAGAGCCTGCACAGTGTTTACAGATAAATAAATAAATATGTCATATATATTTAAAAATTCTCAATATATCCGATATCTCAGATTATAGATTTACTGTGTTTAAGAATCACAGGATCTGCACCTCTGAGGTTTCAACATAAGCGAGACAGTTGTTTGAGGTCCCTGCCTTTGGAATGTGCTCCTTCTGGCGCTCTGACAGAGAGCACTTTGTTGGTCTTCAGAACATGTTGCAAGGCCAATCATTTCCATCAAGATTTGGCTGCATAGCTCTAAACAAAGACTTATTTTCCTAATCATTGATTTGTTTTCTGATGGATAGTTAATTGGAATAGTACTGACCATTGCGGGCATTTATAAATTGAAGCATTCTTTTATGTACGATGCACCCAGTGCCACAGTAGTGGGTAAATTATAAACGATTTTTAAAAACCCATGCAGATAATAAGGGAATTCAAAACATGGCACATCTATAGCTGTGCTATTGACTGTATACTGTTCATTTAAAAGCAGAAGTAGCAAAACACACAAATTACTCTTTGATATTTATATTACTTTGGTTTCTAAGACCACACATACATATGCACATAGTTGATTTGGGATAAATTACTGGCTTTGCATTTTATGTGACCTGGAGAAATATGCAGTATCCCCCTGCCCCGCAAATGAATGGACTGTATTTCTCAAGATTAGGAAATGATTTCTCAGATTAGAAAAGGAGAAGACTGTTCAAAGATGAAAGGGACAGCTTGTTTTAACAGACTGATTTTATTCTTAGGAAAACAACCTAGCTAAAAATTAACTACACGTGAGGAGATACCTGCTTTAAATACTGTAGATCTGTTTCATGATTTTCCCTTAAAGCTGAGAAGATTAATGGGTATTTGCAAATAGTATCTTCTGTAGAAATTCAGATCCCCTTTGTCTGTCCTGAACTGGTGGGTAATATGACAAGGCAAATTTTAAGGAAGCAGAATCTGATTAACTGAGAGGAAAACTAACAAATATTGCAAATATTCTGAAGGGACAGCTCTGATTTTGGGCAACTGCATTCCATAATTTAAGGATAGGATAAGGAAAAGAAGATTAATGTTGAATAACATCCTGTTGCCATTAGCAAAGGCTGAATTCTTCAGTAACCTAAACTAAGTAGAAGTCTAATAGAAGTTCAGCAGCTAGCCAGCAAATATTATCTTTGGATTCACCCAAAGCTTTTTTGTTTAAGAGAAAAAAATCCTTTTCATGGACATGATGAGTGACAGCAATGACTGAGGAATTTAGGAACTTTCTTAAAATGTTCCTTGTGTCCTGTTTTCATTCTGGACTTATGTAGGCAGTTTTCTTTGGAAATGAGTAAAAACTTTATTTACATACAACAGATAACCAGTTTCTTTGAATGACACCAGTAACCATAAACATTTCTCCTCCCTTGCCTTCTTTAAAATCCAGGGAAGCATGCCTACCCAAGACCTGATGTTGTTTTCCCCAAAATGTGAAATATCAAATGCTCTAAATGACTGTGAATTTATTAATGTTACAATAATGTCTATTACTGCTTTAAATTTTGATTTATGTTGACTTATATGCTCTGGGCAACTCTAAATTTTACTCTTTGCTTCATTTTAATATATAGCTAATTTACTAGTCCTAAAAGAAACTGTATTTTGGCATAAGGTGATTTATTTTTTTCCTCTCCTTGTCTTTCTTTTTCAGTGCCCTTTACAATGGACTTGAGTCAAGTTGGATGGAAACTTCTCCATTGTATGTGGTTCCGTGGTTGAAACAATTTTGAGCTTAGTTTCAAGTGGCTGTAATATAAATAGAAGCCACACCACTTTTTTATGTGGGATGATGTATTTTTATAACTTAAAGGATGATGATATATTTGAAGAACAAATTAGTCATTCTGCCTCAAGAACTAGTCTGTCTGAGGTATGCCACAAAATTGTTTTCAAATTGTTTACCTGGTGTGCAGCCTAGTGGGAGTAAAAATAGATTCTTGATTTAGGCTTGGTAATTCCTGTATTACAGTTTGGCTTATTTTGTTGCTTAACTGATTACCATGGAGCTGTGCTGGTACAGAGCAGCAATACAGTCCTTAATAGTCTATGTCAGAATGTATTGTCATGGTTTATTCCTTCAGTATATTAAAAGAAGTACACTAAAGTTGTAGCTAATAATGCTGCTCTTGATCAGACCTGCTCCCTAGCTATGAGGACATAAAAGATGCTCTTTAACATTTATATAGCACTTTTCAAACAATCATAGAATCATAGAACAGTTTGGGTTAGAACAGACCTTTTAAAGATTATCTAGTCCAACCCCCCCTGCCATGGGCAGGGACATCTTTCACTAGACCAGGTTGCTCAAAGCCCCATCCAACCTGACCTTGAACACTTCCAGGGATGGGGCATCCACAACTTCTCTGGACAACCTGTTCTAGTGTCTTACCACCCTCATCGTAAAGAATTTCTTCCTTACATCCAATCTAAATCTACCCTCTTTCAGTTTAAAACCATTACCCCTTGTCCTGTCACTACAGGCCTTGGTAAAAAGTCTTTCTCGATCTTTCTTATAAGACCCCTTTAAGTACTGCTAGGTTGCAGTAAGGTCTTCCCGGAGCCTTCTCTTCTCCAGGCCGAACAACCCCAACTCTCTCAGCCTGTCTTCACAGGAGAGCTGTTCCAGCCCTCTGATCATTTTCGTGGCCCTCCTCTGGACCCGCTCCAACAGGTCCGTGTCTTTCTTGTACTGGGGACCCCAGAACCGGATGCAGTACTCTAGGTAAGGTCTCACGAGAGTGGAGTAGAGGGGGAGAATCGCCTCTCTCGACCTGCTGGCCACGCTTCTTTTTAGGCAGGCCAGAATATGATTGGCTTTCTGAGCTGCAAGTGCACATTGCCGTCTCATATCCAATTTTTCATCTACTAGTATCCCCAAGCCCTTGCTGCAGGGCTGCTCTCAATCAATTCATCACCCTGTCTGTACTGCTATTGGGGGACTGCCGTGACCCAAGTGCAGGACCCTGACATCCAGGTCCCTCTGGATGGCATCCCTTCCCTCTAGCGTATTGACTGCACCACTCAGCTTGGTGTCGTCTGCAAATTTGCTGAGGGTGCACTCGATCCCACTATCCATACCATTGATGAAGATATTAAACGGTATTGATCTCAGCGCAGACCCTTGAGGGACACCACTTGTCACTGGTTTCCATCTGGACATTGAGCTGTTGACTGTAACTCTGGATGCGGCCATCTGGCCAATTCCTTATCCATCTGATAGTCCACCCATCAAATCCATCTCTCTCCAATTTAGAGGCAAAATTTTTATGTTCTTAGAGCCTTTTATAAAAATACCACACTCTCAGAAGTTATTTAAAGGATCAATAAAACAAACTTCACATTTTGTAAGCATGGAAATGGAAACACAAAGATGATTTCCAAAGTCTGAAAGGTAGCAAGGCCAGGGGCAGAATTCTGCATCCCCACACTTTAAGCATCAGGCCATGTGAGATAAAATAAGTAAAACACATCCATTTGCAACCTTAGACACAAGTTTTCTAGTACGCTAAACATATTTCAGGAGTTTCCCAGATTCGAAAGGTATTTTCGTGAATTGCAGCACATAAGATTATCATGTAATTCATTTCTCACAAGAACAACAAGAACTATTGTCTCAGCATTCTTTCTGACATCCTCAGGGCAAAGACTGTCTATGACAGCGCTTCTTATTATTTCCATGGTATTTTATACAGATGTAACTGAAAGGAAACAATACAAAGCCCAGTAATTCACTGAATCCACAGTTACCAGTTTGCTGGTAGAACCACACCAACACTTGGACTACTTGATTATATCTGGAGATAATCTCATTTAAATATGAAAAACCTGTAAAACATGTTGATAAGTTCTTGAATTCTTGTAGTTCAGGGTATGTCAGCATAGTTTTCCAGCCAAATTCTTTGAGGAAAATTTTGAGCTTAAAATTATAGAATAAGATTCTCTATTTTACAAACAAAAGTTTCCTACCTGAGGCTGCTGCGTGGCAGTGGGTCTCTGAGGAGATGGGATAGGAGTTTTGGACAACATTTGGTTCATTTTGCTTACGACTAGATCAGTTATATGTTGCCTGTCTTCAGTCTGATGCTCACCAATCAGAGGCATTGCACAGTCCATGACCTGTAAAATAAAACAATGCATCAGCTATTGATATGGCACCAAAGTAAACTTATTCCTCATCTGTGCAGAATGTCAGGTCATCTGTTTACTTAATTGTTTCTAACAAAAGTCAAACAAGATCTGTAGAAATGGTATGTTATATCAGAAAAAAGCCCGAGTGCAGGATATGGGTCAGCAGAGCAAGAGAACAGCAACTTCATGACGTCATCCCCTTCCAATCTTCAAGCAATATACAGGTTCAGTACGGTACTTGGGCATCCACTCTCCGGGGAACATGACTCCTGTGGGAAGCACGTAGCAGATACGGAAAATGAGGTTTCTTAGGCTATTCAGTGGTCTGCCGAAAATCTGAAGTCATTGCCTGCGCTCCTCTCTAAGCTACATTTCTGAAGATCTTCTCATGTGTTTTTGTGGCTCATACCATGTTCATCAGCTGAATTAGAACATGGAAATGCAAACTAAAACTTCGGCTTCCTAGCTATTTGTTGGATTTCTGCTAGGGAAGGCTGGATCCTTATGGATTAATGAAAAATTTTAATTAAGACCTTGTTATTATTGATATGCTTTTTTGAAAAGTAGTGTGGCTGCAATGCAGCTGATGCAAAAAAGAAGTAAGAAGTTCTACAAAGAAAGCAGGATATCAGAGAGGCAAATAAAAACGTGCGCATTTCCATTCTAAATGTGGCAGGTTAACAGTGTTCAGCAATTATTTAATTCAGCTATTAAGATGGATAAAACTAATACTGAATTCAGTTCGCTTCAGTGGGCTATAAGTATTTGTTATTTCTACACAATATTTGTTATTTCTACAGTGTATCTACTTTTAGCACACCTGTGTTTGTTTCAGGGGAAAGAAAAGCATAACGTAATAACCCCAGCTATTATTCACAATGGCACTGGACATTCTTATTTCAACAACAAAAGGATTTCATTCACTTCTGAGAAACTGCAAGCCTTTTTCAATATGCATCAAGGCTATTCAGAAGAAGGTGAAGGCACGTCACCTGCAGCCCCGCATTCTGCTGTTTCTTATAGGTATGGATCAGAAGTGACTGAAGCCTACAATACAAACAATAGTATTAATAATTAATTAATTAAGAGGCTGTTAGGGATAAAGCAGTTGGACTACGTTAGCAGTAATATACTGCATGGATGTCACTATATCTGACCCAGATAGAGTCTTTGTACAAACTGAGTTGCGTCCATCTAACTTTCAGTCTGTGAAAAGCTGTCCAGCTGCCAAGCCTCACCCGAGATTTCTCACTAGTGTGGGCAAGTCATGCACCAGACACAGTAATAAGCTGTGCTGGTATGAGAGAAGGTGGTGGTGGGTGAAGGAGGAAAGAATCATTAGTAAGGGATCCTCAAGGGTTTTGCACAACTGCAGAAGGATCCGTGAGTTTTATGGGGGTGTTTTAGTACTTCCAGAATTGCACCTTCCTGTATCTCTTTGGCTTCTGAGGTTCCTTCTCTATTGCAGGTAAATGGGACAAGACTGAAAAGGTTCAACAGGGTCGAAAGAGTGCTGGAATTCTCTTGCTGCCACAGGCAATTGTAAGTGCTAATGGTCAGAGAAAAACCTTAAACTTCCCTCACTCCTATCCAATCTCTAGCAAAAGGACTAGAAAGAGAGCTCTGCTATTGGGAGGCAGGGCTATTGTGGCTAGAGAGGTTGATTTCCATCTCTTCAGGTGGGCACTCTGCTGTAGGTTGTTGCCTTGAGCTATTTTTGTTAGTGACCCAGCTTGTGTAGGGAAGGGAAGGTAGGGAAGGGAAGGTATTGAAGGGAAGATATTGAAATTTTGTGGTAAGACCTGATTCTGCAAATATTTACAGGCTGAAAGAATTTTATTATCTGTAGGGGTGACGCAGGGATCAGATGGATGAGCATAAAGCTAGTGCATCTGCATTGTATGGATCCCTCCTGAGGTGGAAGGGATATAGTAGGGAAAACAAAACTCTTCTCGCCCCATCAACCTACCCTGAACACTTCATCTCCTTTATAGGCAAAGAGCACAGTTTTACCTTCCTTCTTTTAGATATTCAAGTGCTTCTAGGAATTAGACACACAAATTGGGTATTTAAAGAGACATTTGGATTTAAAAGAAGATGCAAGTTCATTCTAACACTGGAAGGTAATCTTTTGTCTTGCACAGTAGTTGGGAATGAGCTGCATTGTAAATAAAGTTACCTAAGCTTAAGGATTTTCAAAATATGATAAGTGCTATAGAAATTCTTACTGAGGCTGACAAAGACTACTTTGTTCTAATAATGAGATTAGTTTGAAGCCCAGAAGCATTTGCACTATTATTCTTCTGTTCATTTACAGGAGACACTGGCATTGTGTACTGGCAACCAAAATGTTGGCAACGCTTGTTCTGGGATTTTCAGATCTAGGATGTCTCCTCTATGCTTCCTCACAGCTAAAATGATTTAAAATAACCCCAAAGTAAACAATGAAATAATAATTGAAGTCCAGAGCAAATGTTTCCTAAGAAAAGAATGAATGTTCTTCTACTCTTGGACCACATCAACAGTACTGCAGAAATGCTTAATAATTACACAGAAAGTTTCTGTAAAATTTACCATATTTTTTTACATACATATTTTTAAGTGGAATATAAGCAATGTTTTTAATTAGTTGAGAGAAAGGTATTGAACGCATATGAGTTGTTACTTCTGAATGGGTAAAATGTAGTCTTGCTGGTTGTGTGGCTCTTGAAATACAATTTTTTTCTGGATTTATTTTATTATTCATGTCTGCTGAGTTATTGCTATTTCTTAAAATTGTTGCAATGCTTAAAGATCCACTTCATTTTATCATGAGATTTTTCTTGCAAGAGTAATATGCATAATGCCTGGAGGGAGGAGGCAGCCGTATGTGCCAGATACTTTGGTCAGGACTTTAAAGTGTTAATAATGACTGAATGTTAGAATGTCTTGATGTCAGTGTGAAGGACATTGGATGTTTGGCTGTCTGCTGCAAAACATCTGATTTTCAGAGAGGGAGTTATGTCTGCAGTCTAAAAATCTGCCTGCCCCCACCCCGAAGGCAGGCATTAATAACAGTTATTTTTAAAAATATTGCCCCTCTCACTATCATCAGGTGTATATTAACCCCTCTCTTACCTGACAACAGAAGCAACAGTTCTGTTTCACAAGTGTGCAAAGAAAAGCTCACTTTGTTTACAATCCACTTACATTAAAAAAAATATTTGGAATGACTGTGAAACAAATTGCCTAAAATAAGGTTCTGCCAAAGGATTAGACAGGATTAAGAGCTGGAGGACTGGGTTCTGACTGAATTTCTATTTTTAAATACTTCTGTAACTGCAAGTTTACCTATAAACTTTCTTTAGGAGATACTGCCATGTTGTTTACCAGAACATGTGGGAAAAGTGTAGTTCTATGGCCAAGGATAAAAAAAGAAGCCTTGAGGTGTTGCTCAAAACTTCATGTCCACTTCAGTAGAGAAGATCTTGCATTTTGTGAAGACAGTATTTTCAAGCATAGCCCTATTCGCATATTGAGGCAGATTCAAACACATACGACATTAAAAACCATAGCCGTTTGCCCTTGACAACCTTCTGTCACTTGGACTGGTTTTGATGTTGTTAAAACCCCTTTTGTTTGTTGCCATACTTGAACAAATATTGTTGGCCAAAGATATGCTGAACCTAACACCGAAGAAGTACTGAGTCAGACACCGAGTCTTGAATGATGATAAGCTGTAATGTGTTCTGCTGCTTTCCTGAAGTGCAAAGATAGTAGCCAAAGTGGTAAAAAGAGAAAGGAAGGCATCAGATTATCACGGAAACTACTGATCCCAAAGTGAAATGTCACTAAAAAGCTGAGTGAGTAAAAGACTACCAAGGCTTAAAAGCGGTTCAGTTGCAGGACACTGTTCAGTTTAATAACTGACTGGGGTTGAGAAGGACTTGGGTGGGTAGAAGTCATAGGTGGCAGGAGGCTGAAGGGGCTCTTACCACTTGCATTGCTGAGAGGGAATGGCTGAGTGTCCAGAGCACAGCATTTACACCCAGCCTTGCATGTGGCTGCTAAGACGAGGCTTAGCTTCCCTCTCGTATGTTATTGCTGCTGTGACTCTCAAGGATAGATGTTAACCTTACTAAAAGACCACTTCTGCTATTCCTTGGCAAAGAAGCGAAGATCAAGGTGAATACTTTACAGGGTGGGTTGTCTTTTTTTTTTTTCTTTAAGAAAATGCAGTCTATTTTCCTTCCTAGTAAAATAATTAATCACAGTTACCAGAAGTCAGTAATGTTTTATAGAAATGTATCTTAAGAATTAAAAATATTTTGGGTAACTAACAGTTTTTAAAACCTGTGAATGGTGAATGACTAACAGGAATGTCATGCTGGCATCTCCCCCACTTTAGAGGACTTGACAAAGTTTAAACACACACAAAGCATCCTGTTTATAAATAGTCTATTTACAGCCTGTACTAGTTTTAAAATATCATTTAAACACAGCCAGGGTTTTTTTTTCAGTACCTAGTTCAGCTATTTAAAATATTGGAGTTTCCCACTAAGAGGATTTCATAGAAAAAAAGACATCTGTAATTTATAGTCAAATATGTTACAAATATGTTTACTGCAGATGCCAGTAAAAACATGGGTCGCTATGAATTACGGTCACTTAATTTGTATCGCTTCTGTCTTTAATTTATATGCATTTCAGTAACCAATTCTATGGGATGAACTTCTCTTATCACCCAGAAACCATGTTCTGAAATGCACTTAACACATCTTTATATTAAACTATAAGAGACTGAGTGTATATATGAGCAGTAGTAACAGAAACTACAGCAGCATGTTTAAGTCAACATAATCCTGTGACAAAACAAAACACTGACCTTTCAGTGATATGACCTTTTAGTGAATATTTTAGTCTGTGCCCTCCGCTGCTAGTGTGGATAAGGCAAGTATTTGAAATTTGGGCTGCAGGACTGAGACTGGCAAGAAAGAGAAGAGAAATGCTGTTTAACTCTGATGAATATGAAAGGAAATGGGATGGGATTAACAAAGGAGCCAGTGCAACTATAAGGTATCAGTAATTGCACAGGGATCATCATATTTGAAGGAGAAACTACTCTGACTGCCATTGTCCAGGCATAGTTCTCCATTACATAATATGTTTTCCACCAAAGGATTAAGAAAGATCTCTTGCTTAGAGCTTTATGAAGACCCAGCCCAAATGGTGCTGGGAAGGACAGAGTTGTGGAGGGTAAAGGAAGGGCAAAGGTAAAGAACTCTGTTGATACAGCGGAAGAAAAAGGTGTTTGTCAGCATGCTGGAATACAAGAGGAATAAGAAGGAACAGATAGAAGGGCTGCAAGTCAGAAGTGCCCAAGGAGTCTGACAGGATAATGATATATGGATTTCATATGGAAAAAGACCTACGAATTACAGGAGAAGATATGATAATTGGTAAGTGCAGAGGGAGGAGGAATTAATTTCATTGCAAATCGGGGTAATTTTGAAGGTCCACGCTTGAGAGTGTGAGGACTGAGAAAAAACGTTTACTTTAGTCTGTGAGTAAGAGAAGCTGGGTTGTGTTGTCGCTATGTTATGAATGTGTTATTCTTCTGTGTTGTTTTTGTGGGACCTGGATGTCTCCGATTGTGGTGAAAATTTTGACTGTCAAGGCAGAGGCTGATACAGATTTTAATTTAAGTGTTCTAAGTATGGGGAAGGTAATTGACATTAAGAAAAACTAATAGTTTGAGGAGGTCATTTAAGACTGAAAGGGATGTAAGAAGAGATGGTGTGATTTCTGAGAAGTAGGGGAGTGACTGGATATGTAGTCATCACGGGGCTTTCCCTGAGGTCTCTATAGCAGATGCAGGGGTAATTTGTAATTGGAAATGTAACCACACCTGAGAAGTCGGGAGGGGATAGTACAGCAGAAAATCAGTGGTGACTGCTAGGAAATTTTTACAGTCCCTCCTGTAGTGGGTGAGTAACAACATCTGCAGAAAAAGTAAGAACAGCTGGGAAAGTGAATCAAGCCTTCCTAGATGAAGGATCCAGTGCCTACAGACAAATTTACATGGCCTTGTTTTAGTCTGGAATGAAAACAAACCAAGCAAATTATTTCTATGGCCAATCAAAATCGCTGGATGAAACTGAATTTGTATGTTGCAAACTCATGCAAATGTAGTAGATTAAAAAAAAAGTGTAAAAATGTATAGAAAATGCAGTTAATATATCTGAGAAAAAATCAAGCACTTTGAAGAGAATATGTGAAAGAGATTGGTGTAATCTATAAAATAACAATTAATTTGACATCACAATGAATTTTACCTGTATTCACCCCCCTATTAATAAAGTATGGTTCATTATGAACAAAAGAAAACCATTAAGACGGTCACATGTAAGTGCTATTGCTGCTAATTTAGAATTTTAAAAGTTACAGGTATTTTGACAATAAATACAGTAAACAAATATTATGTGACAAAAATATTAGTGAATAATTATTCTTAGGATGGAAACCAAAATATTAATGTTATTCACGCAGGCCAATAATTATTGCTCAATTCAAATGAAAACTAGTGTCGTAGCAAAACAAATTTCACCCCCTTCATTAACTATGTCACTAGATACACTTCATTTACTTTTCTTTCTAAAAGAACAGCTGATGTCATTATTTCTGGAATGGTGCCTGGAAAATTTCAGTGGATTAAATCTGTTACTTCCAAAATATAAAAAAAGGCCCAGAAGAGTTCATTGAATAAACTGATTTTTTTCTATCACATGAAGCCCACATATGAAGGAATATATTAATGAATTGAGCACTAATGCATCAGAAACTTGGAAAAATCTTAATTTAAAAGGTTGGTTTTTTCTAGAATTGTATCTTCTTAGCCATGTCTTATTAAGTTATATTAAGTCCTATTAGGAAATATAGGAATGCTCCTTGTTTTGGAAATACGAATTTTCACAGACAGATGTGGTCTTAATTATAACATATATATCACCAAAAGAGTAATTTCAGACTCCTAAATGTTCAAAATTTCTTATAGTACCAGATCATAAATTATGAGAGACTTCTGACTTTATCAACTATTACAGCTGGATTTAGTTCCCTTACTAACCTGAAGAGAGGCTATGCTTTAATGGATGGAAAGCCACTTAAGTATGTAAAAAAATCATGGCCATTATTATTTGCCACTCCTGCACATGTTTATATGCCAAATCACCAATTTAGAGATAAAGTTACGTTTCTAGAGAGTTTTTAAAAATCTGTTTATTATAGGAGACTTGTATCTACAATATTGGCAAACATGGTAAGAAACAAAACTTCTCCCTCCCTTTTTTCTTTTAGGGTAGGGTCTGAGCAACTTTGAAGTTAGCATTGCTTTGAGCAGAAAGTTGGACGAGGTGACCTCCAGAGGTCCCTGCTAATCTTAATGTGTCTATGATTTGTGATACACCACTGACAAAGATATTACCAAATATTTCTAACAGAATATGTTTTCATGTCTTTGTCCAGTCTTTGGTGCTGAATTTTGGAACTGTATATGATTAAGATAGAAGAATAAGTAAGCTTAGTTTCTGAGCACTTGGAAGTACAGTATTAGAGGCTTGTGCTCATTAAACTTGTGCCGTAGTCAGTGACATAGCTCTGTCTGAATTGTAAATTGAAGAGTATAGCTAGCATTTCCTAGAAAGCACAACTTTAAGTAAAATTGTGCACAAATACTGCATGAGGTACAGGTTTCTTCTGCCTTTGCTCCCTTCCGATGTATTCCTTTGTGTACTTTAGCCAACATTATTCAGGACACTGAATATGGGAATACAGAAGCCTGTAAAAGCCAGCATACTTAGTGCTGGTGCTGTATCACTACACTTTATATGGTATATATACTCTGGAGTTGGTGGTGTATTTCCTAGTAGTTTGAGAGACTGCAGCACCTTCAGAAATGGTGTCTATTACACCAAGACTTTTAAAAAAAAAAATCAAATTCTGTTTCTTAACTTCTTACATTGGCTTACAGTGGCTGAAAATATTCTTTATGAAATCCAAATGGTTTGCATCTTTCTAGGTTATAAACCACTTGGAAGCTAATTTTAATACAGCTTAGGGTAAAAATAAGCAAGTAGAAATAGGACACCTGCAGCAGCCACCCACCCATTCAATTTTGAGCAAAATTTGGGAGGCCACTTTAAAGGATTCTGTTACATTTGTTCTCTTTTACCGCATTCATCATCATGATAAGAGCTTTTGTTTAGTTTCCCAGAGGTTTGGTTTTCCAAGAACAAATCATGAAAGATAATATTCAGTGGAGTCAGAAACAATGCTCAAGTATCTGTTCCTTCTAGTATTAAAATTACAGAAGTATTAATTTTAAAAGGCAAAGATTAAAAATCCTTCTTCTATTTAAGAAGTTTAAGTTTAATGGACCTTAATTTGATGTCTTATTAGCAAGAACTGGCGATACAGTTAAAAAGCTGTATGTTGCAATGATGTGTTAATAAAATCCTTGTTTTTACAGCTTGTCTCTGGCATAATGATGCTTGGCAGCTGCGTATTCCAATTGAGGTGAAAAGAATGGACCCTAAACGAATAGCTAAGATTGTTACACAGAATAATAACTTGGCCTTCCTGCCGATCAACCTGACAACCCTTCCTTTCAGCTAAATGATTCTTTAGTTAGTTCATTCCTCCCTAGTAGGAGTTTGGAGATAGTTCTTTGGAGTATAGCAGTAAAAGACAAGAAGAACCAAAGAACCACAAGGTTGTTCTAAAGAAGGTCATTTCTTCCAGGGAACAACTTTTAGAAAACCATGTTCTTTTAAAAGTCAAAGTTACCTCTTACAGCCCCCACCTAAGAAAACTGTAGAGCGCTTGTAGCTTCACAGAAAAACAGGGGTTGCATTGTGCTTGAATAATATTATGACTTCAATATTTTGTCCTTCCTGTCTTCAGACAAATTGTCTGGATTTTTTTCCTGGGGATGCATAAGGTATCCCTCAACTGCATAGCAAGAAGGCACAAACGGACATCCTTCAAAATTCCCCTGGCAGTAGCTTTTATAGCAGTGTGGAAAGATGAATGGTACACTAAAAATGCATCCTTTTCATAATGTTTGGGAAATAACAGTAGTGTTGGCTTCAGCTTGTTCAAGTGACTAGAAATCTCTAGCGTGGCTATAGAAATATGAAGATACTGATGCACAAACTAGCACTGGCGAACTGACCCAAACCTATAAAATGGACCCAAATCTAGCACCCAAAGGTATAAAATGTGAGAAGCTGTACTTACACTGCAATTTCTTTGTTTTTTATTACATCAAGACCTACTTGGTCAAAGCAACATGCACATTCCACGAGGGAGACATCTGCAAGAAGCTAACAGTAGTAAAGATCTTGCAATAAATAAGTATAAAGTATATTGCTTTATTTCATAACAAGGTTTATGTATGCAGAAATTAAGTGTCTAGAACTATAGTTCAGTGTCACTGAACCTCCTTCATTTTTTTTCTTTCATTTTAGTTCTCTAATCCTTCCATATTATTCCTGAACAGTCACTACTCTACTTACACAGCAAGCACACTTTGCATAACTTGAATGGCCATGAGGCTTTAAAATAAGAGTAAGTTATTTTAAAATTCTCATCCTTTTAATCAAATATATATAGAAGAGAAACTACTAGAGAAACTGAAATGGAAAAAAAAAATGTTTACCCTTCTTGAAGAAGTGGGGCATGATGACTGGATCTAACATTAAGAACCAACACAATCTTACCTGCAATGCAAGCGTACCGTACTAGATCATACATAAAGAATCACTTTATAGTGGTGTTTTTTAAGAAGTACAGCTAGAATATTAGATTCATGAGACACAATGTTGTACTGATTCTCTAATCAGCCACTGGTACAATTTGTTGCTCCATGGTTTTGGGGAATAAAAGAAAGCAGAATGTTAAACCAAGGAATGACAAAATGACCATCACAAAGCAGTTGAGTGGCTACAACACTAAAATAATAGAATTATTGGTATAGGATAAAAAAGGAAAGGAAAGGACAATAAGAAATTAATTAATAACCTTCCAGAAATAGTCATATAAAAAGTCATTTACGTGTTATACTTTCTACCATTAGCTTAGAATGGATTTCTGTGAGCAGATGAGTTGTTACATGTAATACTTAAACACTGTGCATATTTTAAAACTATTGTCTTGGATTATGCATGTCCTAAAGCTCTTGTTGAACACCTTTGTCAACACATGTACTATGTACTAAGTACTTATTCCTGTAAAATGCTGCTCTCCCAACCTTATTACAGAAAATCCCTCTGAAGTTAATTTCTGTCTAGAATGCTGGAGTATATGAAGGATACTTAGTAGAATTCTACCCTAATTCACATTCACTCGGAAGCTGGCTGAAATATATGTATGCTTTCCTATTGGTGGTTACACTGGTTGAATGTTCAAACTGGGAAATCAGGAAGAACATATCTGCATACATTATTTCATACATTAGGAAGTTTGTGTGTTTCTTGTCAGATTGTATCTGCAGAATTAAAGTGTCCGTAGTACAGAAACATTTAGTTTTGTAGTAGGTGTACCAGTCACCACGAAAACATGACAGCATACGTTTCAGTATGGGACTGCAATTGGAGTGTAAACCCAGTATTTACAGACTGATTGTCCTGCTCAGCTTGATGGTTCTTGATTGCAGCATGTACGTGCTAGCTTTAATAACACATTTATTTTCCCATGTTGAAAGCACACAAAAGGCGAAAATTTTCCCTATACTGGTGCAGACGGTCTTCTACTTTTCATTGTATCATGGAATTACAGCGCATTAACTGTTAAAATTATAGTGTAATAACTGTTGATGTAAGCTGGCTTTTTAGTAGCAAAGGATCGTAAGTTTTACAGATGTTCTGTTGGATGTGAACTTTGCAAGCAATTCTACATTTCAATGTCTTATCCAGATTCTAAATATTCTTGCTGATGAGCATTGCCATCTTCCAAACAATTCAGCTGATTCTGTAGAACAGCAAGAATTATCACGCTTCTATCCACGCTTTCTTTTAATTGCAACATCTATTATGTACACTACTTAAAATGCTCTATAAACCCAGTTCCTCATGTATCCTGCAGTTCTCAGAATTCTGTTTGCTTAAAAGTATGACTGTATCTGGCATGGAAAATTAGGGGATCTGTTCAGAAGCAGGAAGTGGGGTGCTCTGTTGGTCCGTTTTATCATTTGCACTGGCCATTTCATTTTCAAAAAACTGCTCCCCCTTCTCCTCCTACCCAACAGACCTCCCAGGCCTGATGCAGGAATTAGTTTGTGTACCTGACTTCAGCGGAAGCTGATCGTGCCTGCTGGCTTTGCTCAAAAATTTGAAAAATTGTGCAATATCAAGAATGTGGAGACAGTCGAGTTCAGTGAATGAAAGTGAAGTGCATTTAGTCCGACAGGAATTTGCTAACTGAGGAGTGCCACAGAAGTGTCAACTGTTAAAGTAAAGGAGACATCCTTCACTTCCACTGGAAGCAGAAAAGGTCCAACTATATTTGTACAGAAACAGCAGGATGAAAAGAAAGTAGGGAATAAAAGACATCGGTAGGAGGGACTAAGTAGCGTGGGTTGACGCCAATCATTTCTCAGACTAGCTTTAGCTACAGCATATAGGAAACAACATTGTTTTATGCCTGAGAAGTTCTTACAAGAATATACTTGTTAAATGCAATCCTACTGTAGTTTTGTATCTTTTTGCATGCAGTCTTTCAGTTTTTAACTACTATCTTATGAGGTAAGATAACTAAGATCTTATGTCTTAGAATAATCTACATTTCTTTATTTTATAGTTTAAATTGTGGGGTCAAAATTTATTGGATTAAAGCCAGCCAAATCAGCATGAACTATTTCAAACGTAATGAATTTAGATAAATGGGTGTGTGTGGAAAGTGCTGAGACCCATCTTCTGAGACATTTAGGGGCTATGGGAACTGCAGAGTGCCCTACAAAGCTTTAAATGGCATACGGGAGGCTGCCAAAGCCCAATTGCTGGAGAGGAGCTTACTTGTGAGCAGAAATCAATACCTTCCCAGTGAGCAGAAATGTCCGAGACACACCCGTGGCTACAGCCAAGCTGTGAAGTAGCACACACGACAAATCTTACGTTCAGGAATTTCCTCTATATTGTACGGCCAGAAGTCAGAGTGGTCTGTCTTCAGAAAGAGGAAAATACGTTTTTTTCACTCTTTCAAATCTCAGCCAGATTTCACTAGGTGAAGCATTACAGATTTAACAGGAACTTCGGGGTGCAATGGAGGGGAAAGACTGCACTATATGAAGGAGCAACAGAGGAGGTTTGGTATGGAATCCTAAATTTTTTGCTACAGTGAGTTTTGATACAGTAAGACACAGTAAGTTCTGATTTGGCCAGGCAGACTAAGGAAACAGGATTTCTTTACATCTTCCTCAGCTTCTCAGGAGGTAGTGATTAATTCTGTTTGTTTTGCTGAAGGTTTAATGCTGCAAGCTGCTCAGTCCTTTAAAGTGCTATTGATTGATTGGGGAATTACTAGCAATTGCAATAGCGATAAATAAATTTGTGAAAAGTGAAGAGAAGAAAATACATAGAGCTGTTTAACACCACGACAAAGCAAAGATTTTTACTTCTGCAAAGCTTTTCTGTTATAAATAGATACAAATAACTAGAGAGGGTCAATCCATAATCTCCGGATTACTCTCACAGTTTAGAAAAAATGCTCTTACTTTTGCTTTAGCAAATATCAACCTCTTTTGGAGTGGGGAGATTCTGAAGGTCCTTGACTATGTCCTGAATAAAATTCTAAGAACATGGAAGATGCTGAAGAAATCCTGAGTTGTGTGATAGGCCAGTGATGATATCTTCTTTTATGGCTAGACAAAGTTATATTTATCCATAATAAACTTAAGGTAAATGAGAAACTTAAACTTTTCAAAATTATCTACAGCAGAAACTTCTGATTCACGAGGAATCAGATCTTAAAGGTAGCATTTAGGCTAGAAAAAAGTAAAGTTGTTTCCACTTCATTCTTAATTTCCCTTTCCATGTAAAGCTATAATTTTGTTGGGGTTCCCTTGGGATAGTGCTATCTATAAACCTTCCAGGAAAAACTGGTAAGCCTGCTCAGGAAAGAAATCATAAGGGTTGGGAAAATGTGACATCCACATTTGGTTTTGTTTTGTAGTTTGTGTACATTTCCTCAAACACTAAAAGACATTACCATATATATGGTTACATTTTCCAGCAAGTGTTGCCACTAACTTGGACATGTGGCTTTGTATTATGATTTAAACGTTGCTCAAAAATACACAGCCTTTCCTGAAACACAAATAAGCCAATGCCCAACTATCACAAATGTTCTTTACTTGGGTGTTTGTAATATATAAAAGCATATATTGAAAAGAGTAGGATTGCTTACCTCAAAAATATAATCTTTTCCATCCTTTCCATGTACAGCTTTAACAGCACAGATGTCCAAACCACCAAATATTTCAGAACAGGTGTCAACCCAAAGCTTGTACCTGTTTCATAAAAATAATTTTTCCTGTGAGTATCTCCTCAGGCTCTTGTTTTTCTATAGGCTTAACCTAATAATGTATTTCATGTAACGTTTGCTCTAAATTCAGAATTTTCACTATATTGTCAGTTTTACTGAATTTGTATTTCCCAGAATAGTAGCTCAGAGATACTGGCCTGACTACTCTGCTTTTCCCAGTAGAATCCAGAAAAGTTGTGGCTCTGTATCCTGACCTAGTATTATGCTGGATTCTGTCCCAATTTATCTTGGTCTAAACATGTGTCTGCTCTAAACTGTGAGTAACCTGAAGATAAGACATGCTGAAACACAAATAGCATTTAGCTATATCCCAGCCTGGATTTCCAGTGCCCTTATGCTAGTGCAGCTTGCTAGTTGTGGCTGTACTTTATCTGAGAACTCCACAGAAGGAGGATTTCTCATCTGACCAGTTTTTGTGGCTTCGGTGGTGCCAAGAGGTTTTAGAAAGTAGGGAACAGGGCTTCTGTTTTCCTGTGAAATTCAAACTCGTGCATCCGTGCACAGATTCAAGTGTGACAATCCTCTTGCCTGTTATGCTTGGTAATATATTTAATATGGATGCGTTTTATTCTTTTATCAGGAAAACTAGAATGAGAGTCTCTGTCTTAAATTACAGACCCAACTGTATTCCGAAGTAGCAATGATAGCTTTCTATGTACATCACTGAACAAGGCAAAAGAAAAATCAAGACAAAACAACCCTTAAGATGATGCAAGAGAAACGGATGTATGACATGACGTAAAAGTTACATAGCATGCAGACAAGGATAACATTCTTCATGTAGGGTTATAGGCAACTACAGTAAAACTCAACAGAAATTTAAAGAATTCTGAGGAATTCTACAACTCCTAAAAAAGGCTGGTGTTTCATTCAGCATTGAACATAAGAACTCCTCCATTTCATTCCTAACCTCATGGTAAGACTGAGGAATGGACAGTTTACCCATTTTACATGCAGCAATATGATTTATTTTTCTTGCATGAAGAGCTTTATCCATCCTATGAATAGAGAGATTATCTGACTAACAAGGGAATGAAGTGGGACTTACTAGAAAAAGAGTGAGGCGATTCCTACAATCAAGTACAGAACTGTTAGCGACATAACCGAGAGCCATAATACTTTGCTGAGAGCGTTCTGAGGTGATGTAAGCTGTGTGTGTTTGCTCAATGGCAAGGACTGACTCACAGGACACAAAATAGCATTGAGAACTCTGGTTAACTAATAGCATAGCTGGGGATGGGCACCAGCAGGTGATGATATGATCTTGAAAGGTTATATAGGCAGATACCACAGTTCCACCAATTGAAGGACATGTTTTGCTTAAACCCCTCCCCAGTTTTAATGCAGCCATTTATCATAAACTTTTTTCTCTTTCACTGGCTAGTATTTGAGTATAAATGAGAGCTATTTCCTTTTACAGACCCTCTCCTGCTCTCTCCTCATCCAGCCTTTGAGCCATGATGATAGATTTGCCACATCATAGTATTTTCCATTGCAAAAAAATTGATGTAATAAACATAGCATTTGACTTCACTCTAGGATCAAAGGAAACTCGTTGCTGGGCTGAGAGTCTTACTCATATATAAATATCTTCAGTAATAGCATCCTTTCCAAGTAAACTTGTTAGGTCACATTCTTTATATTTTCTTATATCAAGTCTGTTCCAGTGGAAAAGTTTTTCTTTTAAGCAGAATACAAAGAAATTGATACAACTGTTTGAAAAAATCCTGATGGTAATATTTTAGCAATGAAAATAGTTTTTTTCCTGTGAGAAACATGTTTTTTGTCCAAAATGAGCGGTTTTTTTGGATACCTGACAATTTCAACATCTGTAGTGTGATCTGCACTGACTGACTGGACTGCTTGCATGCACTTGCTTATAAATAACTTTTTTTTGGCTGTAAAATACCAACGTGTATCTTAGAAAGTCATGAGGACAGCAAAACTTGTCTTTAACAGTAAATATCTGGACTTTATATGAAAAAAAATGAAGACATTTTCTTTAAAATACCAAAACATCAATCAGATCTGTGAAAGCACTTTTAATAGTCTATCTCCTGCCAACAAACGCAGAGCTGGAAAAATACAGTTACATTTGGAAAGAGAGGTCTTGGATGGACTAGCCTGTAGTGTTTTAAACCCAAGGCTTGCACAGTAGGTTTGACAAGAGGTCACGGTTCTTATTTTCCCAAAGCCAATATAGTGTGCAGCAGCCTTAGAACTGACAGATAATAAAGTATTGTTCCTCACGTGTCTGACATGAAATATCTGGTGTGCCAGATGAGGCGTGCACAATTAGCATAGGCCTCTCTTCTTCTGGTCCTATCTGGGGAGCAGTGCCTCTCTGAAATAGAGGGGCCAATAAGAATGTGTAACATTGAAATGTGCTTGCTCTCTGCCTCGTCATTGTCCCTTACTGTGCCACAATCTTCCCTCTTTTCTAAATTTCTAGACTAAGATTTGTATTCAGTCATCAATGTCAACTTGGGCAGTGCTTTCAAAACACTTCTTCCTAAATCACGAGATGTATTAAAAATGAAATGCACATGCATCAGATTTGATTGCTTTTGGTATGCCATTAAACTACTTCAGCTCTTCAGAAAACATCGATTTTCCCTTCTCTGCCTTGCTCTGCTTTGTGCACTTCAGTGTGTAATCAAACAAAAAGTGGGGCTATGTGATACATACCCCTTTCTCTTACGAGAAAACATCCGTCTTTTCTATGCCTTTGTCTTCATCAGCATAAAAGAAGTTTTGTCCTGTTGGCTAGTGGTTTTTTAATGGGAAAACACCTATTATGCTCTCGTTATCTTACATTCAAAAATGGAAGCAGAGGCAAAGCACATAGAGCATTTACAGTCAGGTAGCTAGGCAAGGTTTGCATTTCATACTCATTACCCATACTTGATATTGTTTAGTTTTCCTTACGGCAGAACTAAAGTGCCTGTGTTTTTACAGAGGAATAGCTCATGGACTGTAATTATACACACTAAAGCACACTCTTTCTTTTCCCTCTCAGTGAAGGCATAACCTCACTTTCCAGAGGAAGGTGGGAGGGGAATGAGAAAGAGAAAATAATGTGGCTCCACTCCATCTCCAGAGGGGAGATCAATGAGGACACAGTCTAGACAGGGGTTGGACAGCAGGGAGTTGTAATTCCCGTCTTATTTGTTTTCACCTTTCTCAGGGCAGGCAATGGTTCAGTTCCTGTGTCTCCCTCAGCTCATAAGACGGACCAAGTTGTAGGTTCCAGACTTTAAAAAAAAAAAAACAAAAAAACCACCAGAAAAAGACTACTGTTGAACTTTAAAACACCTTTTAAATTACACTTTTATTGTACAGAGTTTTTTCAGCTTCCACTGGTAGCAGCCTTTGGAGAAGCTGAACAAAAGAAAATTCATAGCCATAAAAAAGCCTCACAGATTTATTTTGCAGGGGAAAGAGGCCTATGTGTTGTGGAGGAACTTGGAGAAAATGAGCGGTATTGAGAGAAGAGGTCTGTCAGTAGAAGACCTGAGCTTCAAAATGGTACTGCAAGGAGAATGTTTTTAACTGGATTGCAAAAAGCATCCAGCCTAAGGATGGGAGAGAAAAAGAAAAGCACAGTAAACCAAAGTACACAGCTGGAATGATGACACGAGGGAAATAAGCTTCAGTATATCCCAGCATCTGGGTAAAAAGCCTCACAGTGCAGTTTAGTGGAGATTTCAAAAATGAAAAATAAGCAATTTAGCAGGATTGAAAGTAGAAAAGAGAAATATGAGGCAAAGTTAACACCAGATTGCTTGGTTATGATGGATGATGTAGAAGGAGAAAAGTTTAAGACACTGTGGCATGGGGTAAGACTGTTGGGTAAAAGAGGGCAAATGAACCAGAGGAAATGATTGACAAGTTGAATCTGAAAAATGGAATTTTCTGAAGGGAATTCCAGTGGTTTTCTAGGTGCAGATATGGATGCAGGAACCCAAGGGTGCACGTAAGCACCTAAGGCTAGTACTTAGTTTGGCTAGTTAGCTCTGAGACAAGTCATATGGAAACTCTTGGCTCATGTTCTTTCATCTAATTCAAAGATTTTTTTCCAAAATGAAGGGAGGATATGCATTTACTGTGAATTGCATATCAACAATGTGATTTTTTAAAAAAAGCATTTAAAATAAAATTCCATTAATTTTTTTTAATTACCTTTTACATGAGACTCGACTTACTTATCTGACATAGCAATTTGTTCCAACATTGCAGAGCCCGTGTTTGTCTTCCAGTTTCCGGATATGGAAGTTCTCCTGAAAGGGGGAAAATATTACAAAGACAGCCAGTGGTTTTACATTTTCACTCTCTCTTAAATTACTCCAATTTTCACATGAATACTATAGCAGTATTTACACCTTCTTTATATCTGGCAGCTTATAACAGAACATCTAAACCGCGAAGAATTCTAACAGGCATCACAATTGTCAGTAATACTTCACCATAGGCATGTTATGAAGTATGACAGTGTTGTGAAATTTCGGTTCCCCATTTATTCATTTAAGACATTTTTTAAAAAAACCTACTGTGATTAAGTGAAAGTGTTCGCAATAAGCTGTTATCAGTTATAAATGGATGGAATAGCCCGTAACATACTATAAAGGCAAATGTCAAGGAACTGAAACTTCAGCTTCTCATTTCAAACCCATACCACTGCAGAGTTAGATCCCAATACTTGAAAATCAAGATCTCTCTCTCTTAAACATCTCTGAAGTGATCTCAGGTCTGTTTTAGAGCTGGATTTTGGTTTCTCCTCCAGTTTTCACTCTTTGCTAGTTTATTGATATAATCTAAACAGTTTATATCAAGGCTTGAGTATACCATCTTGTATTTAATCTCTAAGAAAAAAAGAATTCATATGAAGTTTTTTTCTCCTCAGACCTTAGGACTGCTACCAGGGCTGAGAAGATTCCTGCTTTCTGAAACCTAAATGCTGTACTGGGAATAGGCTAAGGAGACAAATTATGAAGTGTTTCCAGTTAGTAAAATCATAGGAACATCTGTAATGTATTAAAAGTATATTAGGCAGCAGCTATAGTTTTCTCTCCGTTTTTCTATTAACCTAATTATGAGGGTCAGCAGCAATTGTGGGGGAATGTTGACCTTTCTATGGGAGCCTCATAAAGTTAGCTGAATCTTAGAGCGTAAAGTTCTTGTAAGGTGCCACATTCATTGTTGATGTGGGAGAAACTAGTGAAAGGGCAAGGTGCACGTCGAGTGCTGTGTGTAAGGTAACTTCGCCCAGTAATAAGGCTATTTTGTGATTTCTGCCTCATTTTTGAAGTGATGTTTATTAATATGTGTGTACTTACAAATTAAAAATTTTAAGTTCATTACTACTCTACACACATATTCTGCATCAGAGAGATAATGCTTCTCACAAATCACAATTCAACTCTACTGCAGACTTCTCAAAGGCATTCATTAGCATGTACCATCTAAGGCATCTTTTAGGAAGAAAGATATGACCAAATCAGAAAAAAAAAAATTGCCCTGAAGACTTAGGAAGTATTTAGATCAAGATCCTCAGCTGCACTGTTGTAATCTCAGCACTACTGACTAGAGGAGAAGAGATGGTTTGCTTTAAGCCATGCTTTCACTCCACAACGTGAAAGGTCCCCTACTGAACCTGAAGCAGTCTCACGACTGGATGCTTGGCTGGGTGTAACGATGCTGTAGGGACCAGATGCGGACTGGGGAATGCTATGGACACAGACCTAACTGGTGTAATCTCAATAGCTGGTGGGCTGGAGCCGTCGATGCTAGGTCTGTCACACAGAAGAACTCCGAAACAACAGGGCTGTTCCATTAGACCATGGTTAAGTGATACAAAAGTACCCCACCAGACCATCTGGCACTTTAAACCTTAGATGTGATTTCTGTAATTGATATAAGAGTTCCTCTACTGAAATATGTAGGTTTCCTACCCTTCTTCACTTCCGTTCTGATAATTGCTAAGGGTCTTTCACATCGTTATTTCCTCCTCTTTTACTAAATACTGAATGATATAGAAAACAACTCCTAACACTTTTGAGTGCTTTACACTTAGGCTTAACATGTTTTCACCTGATTTGGTCTTTGCAAAGAAGGAAGAACTGTTTTAAAATTGGGGAAAAAGGAATGATGATTAGTATAAACAATTCATAGTAACTTGAGCTTCCCCTTTTCAAACATCTTTCTGCTTTATTTAGTACCATTTAAAGTACGCAATCCAAACTGGCTGGACAGGGACTTGTCATCAGGAAAATATGTAGAAATGTCTACCTACAATTCTTGTGTAGATAGCCTGCTTAGTGGTCTGATTCTATAGCACTGTCTGTCTTTGGTTGATGTGCTCTACTTTTGTTTTATTGACCTTTTGATCAAAGTACGTTAAGTTATGGATTCAGAGTATTGCTTCTGGAGAGGAGATTTAGATGCAGTGTTTTTGTATTTCTGTTTTTCTTCATTGTGTGTGACCCTTTTAACTCCATTTCCTTGAAGTCAGATGAATTCTGTAATGGTACCAAGGGTAGTTAAGTATGCGTCACAAAACGTTCTGAGGAGCTGTGGTATTTGGAGGGATCCAATGTTGCATTTTGGCTATAATCTCTACTGACAGATGATAAGCACCAGTGTTTTGTGAGTCATGGATCCACTTATACCACAATTTCCCACAGAATTATAAAACTGAAGCTCTTAATAACTCTCTTTAAACTACAAAAACAAATGTTCAGCTGGTATTTTTTGTGGTGGCTCTCTAAGTACTCTGTTCCTCTGTCACGCAACAAAATGAGAACCAGCTGTAAAACAATATTCTACTGACATAATGTGTATGTATGCATATGAGGAATTTTTCAGACATTTGGTAAATCTTCTCCTTTTCATGATGCTTTGTAACAATGGATGGGTATTTCTTTTTTTTGTGTGATTTAACTGTATGAAAGAATCTAGAGAAAAAATGATTGCTAGGCTTTTAGCATTTGGATGAACTCGTAGTTTCTGAGAAGAAACTTAAAAATAAATAAAAGGTAGGAGGAACAGGCTGTCATTTTAACTTATTTTTGCTGTCCCTTAGGCCAACTGCTTCTTCTGTGAAGAAGAAACATTTATGTTTGAAAATGATAAATTTACCATGGCTTACTCTTCCAAAATTTTTCTAGAGACTGAACAGCATTTAAATTTCAAGTCAAAGAAAAAAAACGTAGGGCGCTCTCCTATGAAACGTAGTGGTCCAATTTCTACCATAGGCAATGAACCGTCAAGTTACTCATATTGCATCTGACTGCTGGTATCTGTTGATGTGTCATAACCATTAATAGTTGGGCCTTATTCCTAAGACTCTGCCACTTGGGAGCTGTAAGACAGAGACAAATCAACTCTGTTTATTATAAACAACAGAGGAGGGGAGAGATGGGTAGCACAACACAAGAAAGCTGCCTGTCAAAGCACCAAGAGAGAAAAGTACTATCCTAGCCTCGAAGAGACAGAAGTAGTTGTATGAAAAGGTCTGAAATAGAGAAAGAAGGCTGACTGGCGACTGGAAGTAGAGGGAGAACAAGGCTGTTGAATGGCACTGAGTAGAATAAAAGGGGCATGGAGAACCTGGGGCAATAAAAAAGGCTAGGCATAAGGGGTAAGGACTAAGAGACAGAAAGGTAGAAGTGGTCTGGGAAAGAGGTGGGACTGGACCAAGATATGGTTTGGACAGATAGGAGGGAGGTGACCTTGGGGTGTAGGAGCATAGTGCTATTTGAAAAAGTAGGATGGATGTCTCCAGATATGGGGCTAAAGCCAGGAAAAGTCAACAGTCTGGAACACCAATGTAAGACAAACAAGCAGAATTGGAATTAACTTTCCTGGAGAAGTCAGGGGCTAAAAGCTGTATCATTCAGAAGCATTTGTTTACGATTCTTATTGCCTATAGGAAGAGCTGGGGTAGGCCCAACACACCTGAAATTCTGTAGGGAGCTTGAATTACAGACTTTCTGTCCTTCATCACTAAGAACATTGAAAATCACCAACAAAGGATTCCAGAAACCTCTCAGTCCTCGCAGCCTGCTTGAGTGTTCTGCCTTGGTCACTGTGTACAACCCAGATTTCCAACACACTGTTTTTGCAAAATTTCCATAGTTCTGGCTTCAAAATAAAGCAGAAGGATTGAGTGTCCATCCTGCTGGACGGAGCTGACCTATGGGTCAGTATTTCCACCCAGTACTGTGTTGTACTTTCTTGAGGCCCCCCAGATGAATAGTGAGAGGCAGACGGACTACTGAGTTGTTCTTGAAAGGCCTAATCTTTGATGTTCTTTCTCAAATAGCCCTTCAAGTCATATGTCAGGAAAGACCAGCGGTTACTCATACAGTTTTGATCTTGTGACAGTAATGTCTTAGGGGAGAAGGCAAGAGTATGTGGCCTTCCAATATCAACCTAAGGAGATACATTTTGTCCCTTCCTCCAACCCTGGGCAAAAGGTTCTACTTTCTCATAGAGCTTGTTGGCTGTTCCTAAATTACTTGACGCTTAATACTAACTCTGTCTTTAATATTATAAAACATTTTACGCATTTTCCTTAACCCAGCTCCAACTTTTTGCTTCTCTTAGTATTTAGGGTTTGCTTGGAGTTCAATTGTTTTTACTGATAAAGGACTTGACTGTACCTTACAAATGTCAACATACAAGAAATCTCTGATCCCTCCAACGTTACAGGAGTTCCTAGGGAAATATCTTTGCATGTGTATGTGGGTGTGCATATGTAGATGCATATGTGTATTTTTATCCATGTTTTGTTATATTTTTCCTGCCTCAGAATTGTAAGCACGAGGGAACAAATCCATGAGATGATCTAACTTGTCTTAAAAACATGAATGAAACGAGCGCATATCAGATTACATTGCTTGATAATTGAAATAGAGTAAAAATATGCATAGAGTTACCATAGCTCAACTACTACATGATAACCTGTTTTGCTGCTCCAGCCAAATGTTGTCTCTGAAACCAAAACACCCTTTTAGCCTCTCATACAGTCATGATCTTTAAACAAGCACCTGGATTCTAAAATTAGAAGAGATTTTTGTCCATATATGTGAAGGCCATCACAAGATTAGAATTTTTCTTACATGTGTTACGTTAAAAGGGGAGTACTTTGTTCCATTGGATTGTTACGATTCAGGTCTGTGTGAATGAATGCCATTTAAATATCCTTAGTGGGAGAAGAAAATTTGACCCTAAGTTGGTGAAAAGATACAAAGGAATCTGATTTAACAAGTCCTCTATAAAAACAAATCCCCTTCCAACTGCTCCTTTCTTTAAATGAAAAAATAAACAAAGGTTAGCAGGAAAACCACTCTGGCAGGCTCACCTGTTGTCTTATTCTCCTCTTCACAGTCACAATCACCTTAAAAAAAAGTCTTGATAAATCTAGAAAGTCTAAAATACTGTCTTTCCAGAGAGTATGACAATGGAGGCATGGAGTCACCACATCAGCTCAGAGACTCATCCAACAGTCTTAATCTTACTGGTGCTTATCAATTTTGAAACAAAAGGATGAAAGAAGATAAGTTTTTGGCTCACATGTATGCTTTGTAGTTACTGCCTATCTTTTGGATCCTGATGTCATATTTGGAGTCTATGAAGGGTTCAGTAGTGGCGTAGGTCTGAGTAAGTGCTACCACGCTGGCTATGTCCTGAAAATCGTAGTGGTTGTCTACCTTGATCTGTAGTCATCATACCACAAGTAAACAGCATATACAAAAGAAAAAAGAGCAATTAGGAATAAAATGTAGAATTCAGTTGCAAATGGCATTCATGAGAAGTATGTTTTTTGCCAGCATGAGCTTATAAAAAGAAGTATTGGATATTTTATCTGTTTTCTAGATTCTGTAACATTCCTGCATTAAAGTATCTATTTTTCTAGGCAAAATATTACCTATTCATCTTTAGAAAGCAATTTGCAGACAGTGGAATTTTATTTGCTTTTCAATTATTTTTTTTTTTAAGTGATTATTGTTAATTTTCGATCTGCAGGCTTTAGAATTTTTCAAGGTGTGATAATATGCAACACTAATTTATACAGAATTCTCGTTGATTCTGTAAATTGCTCATGTAACTGGATGTATATGGAGCCCACTGTGTATTATCACATCATGTATCTCCTGGGAGGGGGGAGATGAAGGGTCATGATATCCTGATGAGTGTGCATTCACATGGAGCACAGAGGGTTGGCTCAAGACAGCAGAACCAGTTTTTCTCATTTTTCCCACTTCTCTGCAAGGAGTCAGGCTTTCTAGGAGTAGGATTTCCTAGTTGTGGAACACTGTGCTAAGATGGTGAATGGTACTATACCCATCAACTTTAACATCTTGAAATAAGAGGGAGGTGGAAAAGTGGGGAATATTGATTTAGGGGGAGAGGGAGAAGAAGACTTTAAAGGACAGATGGAGGACAGAGGCATTGCTTTTGGACAGGGAGGGCACATCTCTATGGTTGACTTAAAGGAAGCCGGCTGAAGTGGGGAGAAAAAGTGACTCGGAAGAGAAGTCTTAGGGCTAGTAGAAAATGGGAGAGGGAAACTGGAACTCCAACACACTGACCCAAAGTACATTTCAGAATGGTGAGGAAAGTGAGGGAATGGTGAGGGATTAGTATTTCTCATGTTATCTAATATTAAGAGAGTTTGCAACTCGTGGCAAGCCCAGCGTCTTGTCTGCTTCCACTGTCACGTGGTACTTAAAAGGGAACCTGTGGGCCAGAGTGCCACAGCTGTAAGATGGGACTTGCATATTAAATGGGGTCTGGAGAAGCTAAAGAAGTCGTAAGGCCTAAGTATTTGCTCTCAACTCTCCGATGGAGAACAATACAGAGTAATTTGCCGTTTGAGAGCCACAAAACCAGACACGATACCTGGTTTCAACTTAGTTTCTGAAAACTTAATAGCATATGTAAGTCTAATTACGACCACTGGAAACCCTACTCCTAGCAATGCCTTTAGGGAGGACTGGGGTACGAGGAGAACCTTTATTTGGACTCTGATAGTAAGCGTTTCACTACAAAAGACTGGCGTTTAATCTTTAAGGATTTAAAATATTTTATCGCTAAAAAAATCTAGATTTATTTCTAGACATTTGATATGCTGAACATTTCTGTGCATTATTTCCCTTTTCTATAAACGAGAGGCGAATATTGAAAGTACAGTAGAAACATTCTAATAATTCACATATGCAATCCACAGAAACTGCAGCTCAAGTAATTAGTGGTTAATTCTGCTCTCAATTACATTGGCTGCCAGATTTCCACTAACTTACTAAGTATGAAATAAAGCAAAACAGTCATAGGCAAAAGAACATAACAAACAGTACAACTTGCATAACTACTGAATAAAATACAATTAAATCAATTTTCTATTTCTGTTGCTAGTGGCAAATATGTTCATGGAGTTTTTGGAGATTCACGATGATAAATGTAACTATTCTCTGATGACTGGTTTTTAAATCTAAAGCACTTAAAGCACTGAAGTGTTTTCAGTGAGAGAAAGTGGTTAATCTGTAATGACTAGAAATTTTCACTGATATCAATGAAAGCGGGATTTAAATCATATCCCATTGAACCATCATTGTGAGATAAGTGATATCAAAACAACCGTACTCACCACTGAAATGCAATTACTTTGGAGAAAGAAAGCAGCAGTTATATAGTGGTATGAAACAATCACAGAGAATACATTAAGACAGGAAATGAAGAAAAGTTCAGTATCAAGCTGAAACTAATAAAGAACCAAGGCAAAACCGTCCTATATTCCCAGGTCCAAAAATTTGGATTGTGCAAACAGACCTTGACTCTTAAATAGTTTCATTCAGTCAACTAAATTAATAAATAAGGTTCTGCTTCAAGAAAGCATCTCAGCATGTTTCAAAGAACGTCCTATATAGGACAACGCATAAACTGAAAAGGCATCAGTGTGAAAGTATGTCATGTGTTTTAATACTTTCCTGAAGAGAGGTGCTTTCTTGAACAATATACAAGCAGAGATTTGCAAGGGTAGGGATCCGAGACAGAATTTGGACAGTGAAAAGTTAAAATATCCAGGAAACGAAAGAACATGCATATTATTTTAGACAAACACCCGTCCTCCTAGCATGCAGTAAGTAGCATCTGCACCTTTCCCATGCCTGAATGAGCATGTCCAATCTTCACAACAACGGGAAATGTTGGCATTGTTAGCTAAGGGGGAAAACAAGAGAGACATATTACAGAGAGCAACCATGAGTTAAATGATTAAGCTACGTCATTTATGAAAATTATTTAAACATGACCATAATGCAGCCAAAGCTGTTCTTGCCACGTGGTTATTCGACCATGTTATTCATCTATGTAAGACTATGTGTTCTGATGAATTACTGTGTATGTTTTCTGAGTGCTACGTTATTCCCGATACATACAATCGGTGTATTTCTATCTTAACTTTTTTGTATGTCTTTCGACTTCACTTTTCAAACTGAATTTCTGCTATTTCCTATTTTATGTTTTGCTACTGTGTTTTCTGACCCATAAACTTACACTCTCCAAGGTTATGATCATTAATGATGTCCAATTAATCACCTTTTTCCTTTTCTCCTTGATTTCCATTATTTAGCAAGGCTGTAAATTCTTTTTGTGACCACTTATGAAAGCAATGATGTCTAATTCACCAAAAAAACTTTCTTTAAAGGCAGATCCTGGCTTCTGTTACAGAATATCCAAGTTCTCTAGGGAAGGCTCCAGCTTCTGCATAGAATGCAAGTAATAATTCAGCTATTGATTAGGAAATCAAATATGCGAAGGCATATTAATATGCTTTATTCAATCAAATGATAATGGTTCTGTCTCTCAAAGTTCTGTGAATAACCAGGCTTTTTTCCATCATTCATTTGAAGAAGTTTTTGATCTCCCAGTCATTGGTACAGCTGTCACTTCTTTCTCTTTTTCTTCCACCTAAAATGTACCTATATTGAACCTCTTCAACCAAGCATAAATACAAATACTTAACAGAACAGGATTATAACTAGAAATAAAAACCTGAACATCCTCAACATGTAATTAAACTGGGCAGCAGCAGGATAGTAAGTGTTACGGGGTCTGAAACCTTCATTTAATACCAAATTTTAACAGAGTAAATACAAAGGCAAAGCTGATGCTTTAGAAAGTAAACTAAGAATTCTTAGAGATTTTATGAGACATTTATTTTCCAAATACTTACAAATGATTGTCAAGAGGTTAAATGGAGTTCACACATCTCACTGTGCTTTGCACAACATTGCACAGAAACACACAAACACAAACAGATATTTACATGGAAAATGCCATGGGATTGTAAATATTGACGTTAAGATGGAGAGATAAAGAAAAGGAAGGAGGAAGGTCACTTGGCTTTTGGTAACATCCAAACCTATTTGCTGGGTTACAGAGCTAATTAAAATTCACACACACTTTTCCTATATTTTAAACATTTGCTTTCAATATGCTTTTAAGGATGCTTGCTTTAAAAATCCCTTAACTGAAAGCCAAATCTGCACAAGTGGGCATTCACTGCAAGGTTCATAGTCTATACGACTTACTGTCAGATTCCCAGTACGATACAGGAATCTCTCTCTCTCTTTTTTTTTTTTTTTAAATGGACTTTGCTAAAATGCATACCGGTGCAACATATAAAGGACATCTAAGCAGACAAACCCAAGTTGCTTGTTTTTTGACAGAATCTCAGTTTCTGCTCTGCCTGATCAGAAGAAAAAGGAGGAATCTTTGTATCTGCTCCTTCAACATAGCAGAGTTTTCAAAGCCTGATGAACCTACAGGCTTTGAAAACAGCTGTCATCTACGCAACACAGGCGATAGAAGTTTTTCACTGATTTCTGCATCAAACCCAAAGCTATGTCTTTTCAGGAGAAAACCAGATTTGATTTAAAGACTTGCAGTTACGAAAAATTTACTGCAACCCTAGTTAAATTATTCCTTTAGTTAAGTAAAGTTGTCATATACATATCTCCTGCCAGGGCATCCTCGAAATTTGAAATCAAGGATTACCGCCACAGGCAAGCAGACCATTCTGAAACCCATCTCTTAGTGCTTTATATTGCACGCGTAACTGTAGCTGCCACAGTTCAGTGCCTGTGTAAAGGCAACTTGTATTTTTTGCAGAACTTCTGGGTACTTAGACTAACACTGTAGGAATCGATAACTATGAATCCTTTGAAAGTCTTTTATTTAACTCTTGTTTAGGAACCATTTCAAGAGCTGGTCTTTAAATCCCAAATACATTAAATTGCTTTTTACAGATCTTTTTCAATCTAACCAATTTAAGTTAAGGCACATAAGCATGAAAAAACTGATTAGTTTCAAAATAGCCAAAAGCACTTGCAAAAGTGTTATACAGTAAAGGTCACCTATACTGCAAGTTATGAAAATGAAGTTCTTGCTAAACTGTTGGAATGGAAGGTCCTGTATAGTCAACATCTAGTCATTTATTGCTTTCATATTTTAAAACCAGCCAGGTTTTTTTTGACATTTTTTCTGGGGAGGAAGAGGAACAAATCATTGCCTGACTCAAGATTCGTAAGGGCAGCACCACATTTTTATGACTGAACTATAAACCACTGAACCGGAGTTTGTAATGGAAATGCTGGCAGACCTCTAACTATAGCAATAGAGATGGCACTCCTGTAATTAAGAGGACCACGTATCTTCCCATGACTCCAAAGCTGTGGAATCCTCTGTCGGCTGCAGGAACAAACACTAACTCAAATTAAAAAAAAAAACAACCAAAAACCAAAAAACCACAAAAAAACTCTGCTTTGTCCCTCAGAAAAATGTACTAACATCATTTAAGGCAATAGAGTTCATTTTGCTCTGGAGTCCGATATCAAGATTTCATGTGGTATACCACATCCCAGCACAGACAAAGAGAAGAGGTGGTTGCAGGGAAAAAAGGCGCTGAATACTGCATTTCAAACATCACACAGAAAAAAACCAGGTAGCGTTAGAAGGCAGACAAATATTACATTATCCCAGCACTTCTCTTGTTTGTATCTATCACTGTGACAGGCCCATGAATCCAGGGCTGATGAAGTTGTTGTTATTTTGGTTTTTGAACGGCATTTCCTTTATTCCTGCTCTTACTTTAATTACCACAGTTTTCCCTTTGTACATGAGGACTAGACACGTGCCATCGTGCAGTCGCTTCCCTACCACTAACTGCCTTTCAGTTGTGCGTGGTATTGTTCTGTCAAGCAATAACAAAACCTGAAATTTCTTATTGAAATTATAGAAAACTTGATTTGAGTCCTCCCCCCACCTCTTCCCAGTCTGTTTTTTATGTTAATTTCTGTTTTAAGAGAACAGGCAGTCTCAAGACTTTTCGTACATTTGGGTAAACATTATGTACGATACAACTGTGATAGTAGCACTGAAAACTTACCCACTCCATGGGTTTCTTTTTAATTTACGTTATAGTTACTTGGTAGAGAGATACCTTGAAAGAAGATCTAGCAGGTAGCAATGGATCCAGTTTAAACAGAGCTGATACTAATAGGACTCATTGCACGTTTTCTTTGCAATGTATTGTTGGGGGGGAAGGCATTTTACAAAAACATTGCTTATTTTTCAAAGGTTTTCTTAAATTCAGAAAAGTATCAATTCTACTGTGACAATTAAAAACTGTGGAAAAAAAATCAGAAAAGACCGACAACAGAAATCACATTAAGAAATCTGGCAAGTTCACATGTATGAGAGATGGAAATGGACTGTACTGCATGAACCCTTGCACAATCATACCATATACATGAAATACATCTGAATATTAAAAAAAATATTAGGATAAACGCGGCTTCTATTATAACTTAAATAACAATGCAATAAACTATAATTATTAGAGAGAAAACGAATACCTGTCAAGCATGCAATACAATTTTCCATAGTTATATATGAATATGATTGGATTGGTAATAAATATTAGTAGCAACTGGAAAAACTCTCATGGCTTTTTGTAGGACCCCATATACGAAACAGTTGAGATACATTACTGATATTTGCTAATACGATATCATTAATCAAAATAACGTCACTGAGTATTAAAATGTTTTACCAGCTCCTAAAAACTACAAAGATGGATTCAGTCTTTCATTTCTGTGGTTTTAACTTCTTTCACTGTTATTTTAAATAAATGTGAAGTCTCAGTTCAACAGAGAATTCTTAACTTAGAATAAGTTGCACGGCTCACTTCCATGACTAGGACTAGGTACTACTAGTAGTAGGTACTACTTTGATCTGTGAACTTGAAGACATGTTCCCTAGGAGAACAAAAAGTAGATTATGTTTTGCAGATAAAAGGCAGTAGAAAAAAATCTTTTGAAGCAGAATCCTTTTAAAATCTGGATAACAGAAGTCTAGATTCCTAAATTTCAAACAGAAATATTTAGCATGGAAGCTGCTTTACTGAAATGACATGTTTTAATGGTTTCTCTCATATACTAGTAGCATGAATTAAATTTACATACTTAATGACCAGACAAGTCTAATGGTTGTTACCACAGGGCACCTTCAAACTGGGAGTTCATTCATGTTTGACATCAGTCTTAATGAGTATAGCAGTAATACTTTAAAACCTCTTGGCAGACCGGGCACTTGCCTAAGTGTTAGAAGTCTAGCCCTGTCTTGGTTAAATGCAGAAGAGTTCAAGGACAGAGGAGAATGAGGGATTAAATATTAGAAGTGATTAAATCTGTAATGGAAATACAACAGTATATATGGGTTTAAAATGTGACTGCAATATCCTGTCTGAAAAATCTTCATGTTTTTAATAGCGTGTCTATCTTTTCCCTATCCAAATAACTATATATTAGTATTTTTCATTCAAGAGCTGATTTGCATGCCACTTAACTCTTTACTATCAGGGGTTTTTTTACATACCTACCATTTATTTGATTATTTTCAAGGCAGTCCAGTTGAAAATAATTCTTTTAATGGTGGTGTATGAATGTCACTAAAACTGATTCTGTTACAGGCCTAATATGGTTTTTTAGATGAACACATTTGAAGTTAATTGGTCTAATCCTCACAGGAGTGATTTTTCTAAAATGAGTGGATTTGATTTTTCAGCCATATACTTGCAATGGGAATACAGCGGCTGAGAAACTGGCTCAAACTTGAGCTTCACTGGTAGACCACCTAAATGCCGTGAGATCTCGACTCCACAATCTCCATAGGTAAACTGGAGGGCAATGTACGAGACTCATACTTTCAAACCACCTGCAGCAACTGTAATATTCTTTAATTCTTTTAAATTACTGATAATAATACATACAGCAGCCCCTCAACATCTCTCACAGTTGCGGATTCGCCATTTATTTTTCACCGGATCTGTTCATGTTAGTTCGGTAAGAGCAAAGACAGTACAGTAGGAGCTCATGACACACATTATTTCTCCAATTTTCCATTTTTTGTTATTTTAAATAAATGTGAAGTCTCAGTGCAACAGAAGCTCTTTTTGTTTCCCATACTACTGACAGGCAACTAGCAAAGTGATTATAGATGCAATGAAACTATTTAGATTTACGAATAGACAAAGAACTATCTCACACAGGAGTTATACTGATGGAATTACTAAATCCAGGGAGAAATCTGACCCAATGTTCTGAAGTTGCTCAATAAAGACTAATTAAGGCAAGCGTGCATTCACAGCAAATCATTTTGAAATATAGCACAGAAGCATGTTTCTCACGTCATCAAGTCTCTCAGAATCAGGTCATGACATCTGTTGGGCTGGCTAGCTTGAGACCACAAAGCTTTTTGAAACTGCTGGTGTGGGGAGCAGTAAGTTATCAAATCATCCTCAGGAAGGCTTGAAGAAGCGCTTTGGATTTTTGCTCTTCTGTTGCTGTAACTTATTACATCAAACATTCCTTTTCCATGTTGCTAGGATGATTTGCAAATTGGATTCAAACACAAATTAGGTTCAAAGATTCATTAGTTACTGGTCAGAACCTATTTTAAATGCCTGAAATCTGCAAAATAATACTGTACTGCTCTTCTGAAATATCAAGATATTTTCAATATGTTGCATATGTTGTTTTCATAAAAGAGTTAGAGCTGACCTAACTTCCGTCCTAATCCCACATATTAATAATTACACTGAATGAACAGGGGAACGTGGAAAATTCAATCAAAACCACTGCAATTACTGATCTTTGCTTTTGCTAGAAGGTAAGAAAAAACTGCCAAATCAAAACCGTTAAAAAAGACACCGATCAAATTATATAGCTGCTCAAAAAGAGCAAGCAAGTACTGTGAGAATTGCTGTTGACACATCAGATAACCCTTAAAAACATGGGTTCCAGAAGACTTCATGAACACAAAAAGATTTGAAAGCTCCTGACCTCTGATCTGGAGATGCACAGTAGTAAATAGCTAAACGGGCTGCGTTCAGAACATATTTCAGTTTCAAAACTAAGCATACCCTGCCAGCCAAAAATTAAGAAAAAACAGTTAAAGATAAAACATACAGTTTCCCCCTTCCTCTTCTCTTGAAAATTGGTAGAGGATTTTTTTCTCGTTGAGAAAAGGAAGGAACCCATATTCTTCTGGAAGACTTCCATTTGTTATCCTAAATGTAGAGAGTTTGTAAAAGTATTCATTAGCATCATTCAGAACACCCAGGTATATCCACTGGTCTGCAATATATGGCAGGCCAACTGTTACCAAGCCTAGGATGCCTATTTTGTTGAAATCACCATTTTGGAACTGCCATGCAGTATGTGCAGAAGAACTAAGAAGATACAGTTGGGCATGAAATTTTAAAAAAAACCCAACCAACAAACAACCCAAACCAATGAACAATACAAAAACTGCTCTGTGGAAAGGAAGGTAGTGAAATAGATGCTATAACTCTGACCTCTGAGCAGGTAATTAACGGTATTATAAGGCTCATGAATACTTATCTGCTAATGCTGTGCTCATGAAGAACTGCGCTATTTTTACACTATACTGCTACCTGTATTTTCAATGCACTTTAATGAAAAATAAAAAGCAGAATCAGTAGACTGCCTTAGTATTTCTTACTAAGAAGTACTTAATACTTCTCGCCTTCCTGAATTCTTCACTATGATTTCCTTTAAACTGCAATTTGTGTACTGTGCATGCAGTTCCAGCGTAGCAGCAGCAGCAGGGAAAAAAAAATCCCGTTACTTGAACATACCAACAAGAGTCACGTCCTTCCAGTGAACCTGACAAAATAAACTTAACTTGTGTTTTATAAAGAAACAAAACACACGTTGTAACTAGAGGCAGCTGGCAGCACCATTAGTCTGGTGAATGTAGGTTCACTCCTTAGGATTTGTGTAGTGATCAGAGATTTGACATCCCCTTCTTACAGACATATTTCTGCCTTGTCAGTTTATTCTTTTCTAAACTCGAGCCAAACCTAAGGCTCTTGGTCAGAAATCCTACTGCATTTCCCCGCCCCAAATGCAGTCTAAGTTAGTTGCAGGGTGTGACATAGTTTTACCACAATAATTTTTGAAGGAATTGTCTGATTAAACGTCAACTTTGAAATCACAGAACTGTATACACCCGGTCCTGTTACGTCCAGTGACTAAAATGCACCCCATCCCTGTTTATATACGCCTAGGAAACCTGATGGTTATTGGCACTGTAGGACATTTTTATAGATGGTAACACTGCCCAGAGATCTCTATATAAAAACACCATGACTAGTCACTAAAAATACTTCCATTTTTCATTTTAGCTAGATATGAAGCCTGTATACTTTTAACTAGGTTCAAGTTTGAAAATGAAATGCTGTTTGCTAAATTCTGATTACAGATTTTTCAGTTGATTAATTTCTGACCAGCATACTCTAGAGACTATAAATTTCATGCATTCAAGTTATCTGATAACAATAAAGCTGACTTACAATTCGAAACACTTCTAATTAGACGAGCATGACAATCTAAAAAGCCAGTTACTTTCACGATTCTCTTCTTGACGTCACAATAGCAAGGGTAATTACTAGCATTGCTTGTAAACATTTCATCTGCATCAGTGTTTTAAAATTGAAGATTCTTTGTCCTATGAGCTTACAAAGATAAGTATCATTTTATTGTATTAATCTTTAATATCTGGCCACATAAAGATTTCATAAATCTGCTTATCATGCTTTTTACTGTAGAAAGAAGTATTCTAGTTTGATATACTTACACAATACCTACAGGCACCTTTACCATCTTTGATATTCTGAAGTGAAGGTTATTTAGTTAACCAGTAGATGGCTATACAGTTAACCAACAGTCTTCATCTGTATTACTGTTTGTGTATTTTTCCATATGTAATGGAAATAATACCTATCCTTTCCTATTTCAGAAATTTTCTGGAGTTCATAAGTCTGGTTTACTAGAGTGTCACCCTGCGATTTCTTCACTAAGTCTATTAATTTAAAATAAATCCTTAACGTTTACGCTTCATACACTAAAGTGCTCAAGAGTTTATAAGTTCTTCTGCAATTTAAGTATTTTTGAACAACACCAAGTTACATAATATAAGCTATTTTATTTCCAAGAGATATAATTTGAATTCTTGTAAATTTTCTTTGAATTCTTCTAACTAAAGTATAATGTAAAATATAATGAAAGCTGTATATAAAAATAAAACTAGGCGAAGATCATCTGCTAAAAAAAAAAAGGCAAAAAAAAAAGCCCTCTGCTGGCAACAATACAGACAACACAGTTTTTGAAGGTAGTACTCACCCTGGCTTTAATGTCTTCATGGTTGAGTTGACTAGAAAAGCCACAATAGGAAAAAAAAGGGGGGGGGGAGGGAAGTAGTGACAAAAAAAACCAGATGTTGCATAAACATGACTTACCTCAAGTTCAGTGTTTAAATATTTATCTTTCCAATAATCCCCAAGCAAAGTTCATTTAACCACTCTAGTTCCATGTAATTTATTTGTGGAATATGCATCAGACTAAATCTAATTTTGCTCTGCTTACTTTGGAGAAAGGAAATCAAAAGTGAAATAATGAAGGTGGCCTTTTATTCATTTTTTTTCTTTCCCAGAAACAGGCAGGAAGAGTCCTAAATCAATAAACAAGCAGAAGATGTACTTTCTCTGGTCTATTTGGTTTGAAGAAAACACAATCTCAAGATAAAGGCAGGGCTCAACCGTGCAGAAGCTCTCCATCACCAGCAGGGGTAGCTCAACATATTCCTCTCTTCATTAAGAAAAGCAGAAACATCATGCTTAAACAGCTCTTATCCTCAACAAACACAAAGAACAATTCAGAGATGTCGCGCCAGATTTTCCACTGCCTTGTACCTTGACAGAAGAAACTAGGTGTAAAATTCTATCTGTACGGAGTAATGCTTTATACCCCCTTTACACAAGTGGCAAGCCAAAGGAGAATCTGATATACTTTGTATTATCTTTTTAGAAATATGGGCATTAAAAAATTTAAAAGCTCAAGTAGATAAAAGGAGTAGAGCTTTAATTTGATTAGTGTGCCAGGTAACCAAAGAGAGGCAAATGCACCTTAACTGTGATTTCTTTAATCAAAACAGAGGGTTAAAATGGCTTATAAGCCTTCGAAAAAACTGTATGGACAATCCCTATGCAACACAGTTCAGCGCTCCTTGACGTAACTTGAAGTATCAAACTCTAGCCTGCCAGAGAAATACTCATGATCAGTACCCAGGAATCTATAAACTGAGTGCACAGTGCTGCCTCTTACGAAAAATGAAATGCAGGGGGAGACAGCAGTGCTAGGAGATAACATACCAGTACAGGTCAGACAACGGTAGTGCTCTTGGTGGATTATCCTGCAGACCTGCAATGCTGCAAAGGGCTGACAGGTGAGAGGAGAGAGCAGATGCAGCAAGGAAGGGTGGGAAAGAAGCATGGAGCAGAGGTGATCTGGCAGTGCTGCCTCTCCCCATATCAGCTCTAAGGGTGATGCACCTCATTCATCACCTTTTGCCCCTAGTAACTCCCGGGGAAGAGATGAAAATATCATAAAGTCAGCGTGAGTTTGCTCTGGAGTTCAGGGGAAGCACTAGTTCACTCCATGGGACGCTGCATGTATGGCATCCAACAGAAGGAGATGTAGTGTTTTTAATACGGGTCTCTGGGGGCGGTTAGAAGAGAAACAAACAATGATGGTAATTAATGACCAGAATGCTGTTGATAGATGCTAATGCTTCACAGTAAAAATTAACAAGGATCATGACAACCCACAGTACAAAAAGCCCCTCCAGAATTAGAAGTCCTGTGCAAAATTAGAATTCCCATTGAGAAGAGATGAAGCTGATCATAAATTTGACTGTAGTCAGGTTTCCTGCCTTGTTTCTATATTGCACACATCAACAAATACAGTGGATTATCCCCAATCCTCTATTTTCTTGCATTTTACTAGAAAACAGAAATTAGTTGTTCTACACTAGACTTACTTAGCTAGACAGAAATCAGAAAGTGCCAAGTGTTTTTTCTGCTGTGTCAGTAATGAATTGAAGGAATCGGTGACTATATCCCTTGATAAATGGACTTTTCTGTTTCTTATTAGCAAGTGTTAGCTGTATCAGAATATAACCAAGGAGTGGGCACTAGCTTGACCAGTATTATGACATAATTTGCTATGATATCATGGTTTACTTATCAAACTAAAGGAAAACTGACATCATAACATACAGCGTAGTGAAAGAAGCCCTGTACTGTTAGTCCATTTATACAAATAGCAAAAAGACCAAGTGTTTCTTTTGCTTCAGTCTGCTTATGTTTATAAAATGTTGGCTGTAACTTCTCTACTATTATTTAAGATACAAGATTATTTTGCTTGAAAGTTAGTCAAGGAATATTTCTATGTCTTTTGGGAATAATCTTTCTATTTTACAAGGTCAAGCTCTAACTGTAATACAGAATGGGCCCTGAGCTTAGGGTTTCTTTTAAACTCTCTAAAAGTAATTTTCCTAATACAATGAAAAATACTAACAATATACAATATAAAAAAGGACAATGCAGCTTCAAGCTAAGACCTAATGCTTGCTGATACTGCTCAGAGGTAACAGGTACTCAATCACTGCACTGATATCAGTAGAAGCTACAGGTAGTATTTGTCTCCTCTGATAAACAGACTAAAAATGCATTTTCTTGCATTTGTGAGAGCAAATCTCTTGAGTACAGAGATTTCCCGACTTATTAAAATCCCTTTCAAATGCTATGATGTAAGTATGTCTTTGTCTAAACTGATAGTAATTTGACAAAACTTACTGTTTCAGAATGAAGAAAGTCGGAGTTCTGCTGAGGTTTCAAAAATTGTTGGCCTTTTACATTTTAGTGATAAGGTTGTATCAATGTTGTCATGAAGAAATGAGAGGTACACCTACCAAAGAACTGTTAAGACTGTGTTAAGACTAAGTTAAGACTTCTGTGGGAAGCCGAACAGCCAGTTTCAAGTCCTGGATTTGAATAAGTCCATGTACCCTAGGACTGACCGTACATACCTGCTTTTCCTGCTGTTGTTGTGACCAGTCGTTTCACGTTAGGGTTGAGAAACCTTCTAGCCACAAATTTCACTAAAATCCACATTACCGCTGAAAGATCTTGTTGCCTATAGCATGTTCCAAGCCTATCCCTTCCAATGCTGACTGGGTCTAGAGAGACCTACGGGGGATATATTACTTGAGTAAGAACCTCTCTTATGGCCATTTGCTTCTCCAAGTGCTTTAAATGTTCCACCTATGTACAGATGGCTTGGAAAGACTCTTAAAAATTATTTCAAGGGCAGCTGCAGGCAATACTATGTAAGATCATAATTAAAATGTGGTTTTATGGCATTTGTACAATTACCATATGAGATTTAGTTTTAGCATGTTTACGCTTCTATGCATTCAGTTGAATGTATTTAATTCTCAACTATGTCTACAAGATAGCTGTGAATTAATTTTTAACTTTTCACAAGATTATTTTTCAATTTTGCTATGAGCATAGTATTTTTAGTTTGATTGTACAATTAGTTTGATTGTACTAGATATAAAGGTCTTTAAGACATGCAGAGCATAGCAGTTTGACGTGCTATTCTGCACAATCTTAGGCAAAATGTGCCTTAGTTAACCATCGAATAGGTAGACCTGCACGCTCGACGTTAGAGAAGACAGTCTGCCCAGCATATTTCTTTATTATTTGAATTTTACTGAAACAGTAATCCAATTGGTCTGTTTAGATCATCTATAGCAGCAGCCATGTGATGTCATCTGGAAACCAATCGATGGCTCTCAATTAATTCCTTCATCACTTTCCAATCCTACTGCCCTAAGTGAGACTTGAAAATCAATAGTCCTAGAACTACTGACCACAGAGGCCATTAAAATACCTGCTCGGGGTTTTTTTTGCGGCCTTCTTGTAGCTTGAACTTCCTGTGTAAGGTTTCAGCCTCACATCTTTTTTATCTTTTCATTCGCATGAAAAGCTTCCTGAAAGAAGTAAGCTTCCTCCAGGTAGGAACAGAGATGTTAACAGGTCTAAATTATTTTCAGGCGTTAGTCCTGGACTTGGATCCAACCTTATGATTTGAAGCCAAAACTCCAGGCTGAAAAAACAAAAATCAAAGTATGGCTGCTTGAACTAAATCAGGACATAGTGTACAACATTCCTGGCTCAGTTTTGAAGTAGATCTAAAATCTGAAAATGAGAACCAATTCTAATAATTCTGAGTATTTGTGTTTGGTTTTTTTTAACAGACGGAGCTTTTTTTTGGGGGGGGGGGGGAGGGGGGGAAAAAAAGAATCTCAGCACTAATAGTTGTAAAAATGACCTCTTACTGTTCAAAAATAAAATAAATCTGGTGCTGTGAAACATGTACACGTCTATATAAAGATAACAAGCTACTTTGTGTACACCTAAACCTCAAGAAAATACATTTTCACGAGTCTGGATTGAAATGGTTCAAAACATGTTAATGAATTTTCAGTTCCTAAGCTTGATTTGTGAAGTGACAAAATATGCAATCCTTTAAGCAGTTCTGTCCTGCATGTCAACCTATATATGTATTGTATTACTCTCTAATCAAACCTTATGTTGCTCCCTCATGAAACAGCTTCTTTATAAAAAGAGGGTGTATACATTTACACATATCCAGATTGCTACAGCAACAAAAGGTCTGAAGTTGAAAACGATTTCCGAACTCTTGTATTTGTGTCTGTGTTCCATGTACAACATGAGCCAGAAAATACAGATACAGATCTGTGTCGATTAGGGCTTACATTAATAAGGAATGCAGAGAAAGAGCCGTGCCTCCAACATACACCATTGGTATATTTTTCCTTGTTATTTTAAATTAAATCTGTGACGAAATAATAAAAAAATGCCTTTTATTGCAGCTTTTATTTTTAATTCATTATTCCTTGTAACTACCAATTGTTCAAGGCTCACAAGTAGAGCATTGAAACATTGCCTTTTCATGAATGAAGTTCTGTCCAGCCTGCAAACAGGGACGTCATTTCAAGAAAATGCACAGAAGCGCAGGGAAGATCAGGGACTGCAAATGAAAACAGAGCTTAAAAAAGGACAGCTTTGTTTACTTGTCCAAAAGAGAGAAGGTAGCAGAACTAGTTTTTAAATTCAGCCTGGAAGGAAATTTACTAGAAAACGATAAAATCTTTCCTCTGCTAAAGATCATAAAATCAGCTTCAGATGCTTGTAAAAGATGTTTTTGTAAAGGCTTTTGAGTGTTGATAGTTCTACTGACTCATAACAGCAACACTGCAATGCTTACTAAGGTAACCTCTCTTCTGGTACAATAACTTTCACCAATGATGTGCTTTTTCCTTAAAGGAAGGCGGAGTTAGGAGTTAGTGTCAGGGCCATAAATAAGAGGGTCCTATGTCAGGGAAATTAGAAGTCAGTTAACATAAGCGTATACTCAGAGCGAGCATTAGAGGGCTTTCCTAAACCACCCAAGTCCGTTGAAATTGAACTGCACGCGGAAGAAATCAGATAGCTATTAGGAAGTTTAGATATAAAACCAACAGTAAGAAAGCATTTTCTCTTGGCTGACCGATTAGCTGTGCTTAAGGCAACATGAATCCTGTACTTAGTACCTTGTTGTTTTCAGTGCTTCTACTTCTGACCCACAGAATTCAGGAGCTGGTGGAGGCGTGCAGCTGTGCCCCTGCTCATCCGCAGCAGCTCATCTGCGACTCGGCTTTAGGTGAGTCAGAACAGCTACGCGCTTTTAACTCGGACGGTAGGAAATCAAATGGAGCTACTCTAACTGCTGTGATATTTTTTTGTACAGCTGCAGAGGAATATGTTTAACCAGGTGGCTCAGTCTCTCCAAGGATTCTAAAACAAAATGACTGCAGAGATCCCTTTTAAAGAGAGGGCTATGGAAAAAAAAAATTCGTAGTAGCTGTTCTGCTTTTCTTGTTTTTCCAGAACATTTTGTGGTTACAAATTGTTGAAATTGCTGTATTATTTAGTGGCTTTTTTTTTTCTTTTTTAAATAGAAACGGCTTCTATATTAGGTCCTAACTTAGAGTATGCAGGGAAGAATACCTGAACTTTCAAATGGCTACTTTTAACAGTATCCGTAATAGAATATTCTATCTAAATATGTCTGCTATGTGTAAACTATGCATACAGATTTCTTTTTGTAGCACTTTGGGGAAAAAAAAGAAGAACACACACACACACACACACCCCCCCAATTAAAAGTCCCCAGTGATAACATGTTGAAACACTTGATCTTTGTTCCGCTATACTACAATTTCTCTAATTGGTTGTTGGGGTTTTTTGTCATTTTCCAAAAATACTTGAGCAGGAAACTGATAGGCCCTTTATTTTCCGCAGATAAACTGGCTACAGCAGTTCTGTATAAATATAACTTTCCAGTCTTTAGAACAATTGTGTTTCACGATATTCAATCAGCACTGTGGCTGTCAAACAACTTATAGAAAGAAACGAAAGATCTCAAAATTAGACTGCATGGGGATAAGAAAATGTGACATTTTGCAGTCTTTTGATTTCATTAGCTCAAGCTAAGGCTGGTTAGCTTCCATCTAGTGTGAACAGTAAATGTAGAACATGAGTTTCCAAAGTGTCACAAAATTAGCATCTCTATGGGGCAGGCAATACCTTCTGCATACTGATTAATTGCTTTTATACCCTGACAGAAAATCTTTGTAGCCATGACAAACTCTAAGCTCTGTTTGTGGCCATCAGTTAAATTGGTTTTTAATCTGCTCGCGTTAAGCAATCTTTTTCATTAAGTTACCTACACCAGGCATGACAAACTTGGGGTTGTTTAAGGCGGGAAAGAAAATAGAAGTGCTACCAGGAGCTTAACTATATATGTATACATTTAACTGTATTAGTCTGCTGCATTCCTATACATAAGTGACAGTTTTTCAACACACTTAATATAGAGATTTTCCTAAATAAACAATTTCACAGTATAGAGAAAACTCAAAATACTTATTATGAGCCATCTTCCTTAGGGAAGCCATTCTGGCCATTCTTATGATACATATTAAGATTTATTCCATTCTTAGATACATTTTACAAATGGCAGCTATATGCTACTTTTTATTTATATTTAAATACTGAAGATTGTAAAATAAAACCACTTTATATTTGGACTTGGCGCTCAAGCTCTCACTTATATAAATATTCCTATTTAAGTAAACTGTACCTTTTGGCTAAGGAATGTTTATATCAAGGATCCCTTTGTTTAATATTTATCATTTTAAAATAGCATTTCTATGTATTATAAAATGATAGAGATTTAGATTTTCATTCATATAAATATGCATATACTTTTTTATATGAATTTGCATATATGTACACATAAAACCTGCTCTAAGCATTTATGGATGAGTTATCGATTTGCTTTGACCACAATATCTTGCATAAGCAGAACAAAACTACTTTAAAGGAGCTGGAGAAGACCAGTGGAGTTTTCTGCCCTGTGTAAGAGAAAACTCCACCAACCAGTTTGGCAAACTCCATCCCTGATGCCAGAAGTCTTTGTTTTTTCACCCCATGTCCAGGCGAGAAGTCTGTGGGCTGGGGCTGCCCTGGGGAAGGGGGCAGCACAAGGCTGGAGCCCCGGACACTGCACCATCCCCCTGGGAATGAGGGCTGTGCCTCCGCAGCTCTGCTTCGTTTTAGGGAAAGTGGGTTTGAAGCCACACCTGTGTCCTTAGGGCCACCTGGTTCTGAAGAGGGATTGTGAAACCCAGGCCGTGCTACTCAGTATCCCATGCAGTAGCACATCTCAAACTTCTCCTGTTAATATCACCATACTTAAAGATTTTTTTTAAGATTTAAGAAAATGAAAGACTAAATTGAAGGTCTGTACTTCAATTTCAACCTTTTCATACTTCCAAAATATTGACAAACAAAGAAAGGGACAGCTCTTCAGCTACCAAAATCTATGGGAGTAGAATGCTAATCCAGCTATTTGCTGAGACTATTCAATTTTTTTCAGTTATTTTTAAGTTCATCCATCTCTGTCCCCACAAACACGTTCAAGTATTTCCTTGCAGAATAAAACCCTAGCACATCTTATTAAAAAAAAGAAACCATGCCATGCCTCTAAACTCCACAGTAAAGTAAAAACCGAGACGAAGTCTCAGTCTCGCTTGTAGAGCTACCAGCCACTATATGTACTTCAGTTACTGCATTATTTCTCAGTTTCACTATATGTCTGTAACATTTTTAATTTCCTTTAGGATCATGTGTGATTTGGGTGGAGTGAAAATGGAGGTGGAGGGGGTTGAATCAATAGACATTACTTGAGCCACTAACTGAATGTGTGAAGCCACTCAAAAACCTTAGCGTTTATATGAGATACCAAGAAAAAAAACAAGAAGAGAAATTAAGTCTGGGACAAGCTCTTTTCGCTTTTACTTTTGTTCACATGATTAGTGCTGTGACATTTTGTCTTTTACTGTCAGGAGGCTTCTGTGGCTTTACTCTCTTTCTAAATACCCACAGCTACCACACAACCTGAGTAACTTGATGGAAGTAACAGCCTTTCCAACAGACCTAGAGTAAGAGAGAGCTTCTGGTCCTGCAAGGTGCTAGCTAAAACTAAAATAACGAACGAGTGAAGAGCCCTGCAGGTGTTACACGGTTGTACACCGCAGGAAGAACAGTAGTGGTGGTAGTAAATCATGAGTGCCATGCCAGTCCTGCCATTTATCTGACCTTGGGTTTGTCAATCTCCCCGCTTAGCCTTAAGAGGGTGAGATTTTGTACAAATCCGAGCAGTTTTCATGAACTGCTCAGTAGTTTTAAATTTCACTTCAAAGAGAGGTAAATCTTCATTTGTAGGAAGTGCCTAGAGCCATGAAGATACACACCTTTTACCAAAAAAGGGAGATACATTCCTTTTGCGTTCTTCTAAATGGTGCTGAGGTCCTCCTAAAATGTGCTGAATGCCCTCAAACCCCAACAAACACCTACACTTCTCAAGAGGGCTTTCACTGGAAATGGAGATGGGAGGTTTATTAAATAGCAGTTTCATGCACTGCACTGCTAATTATCAGTGCTGACCCCTCACCCCCCAGAAGAATCCAGGAGGCTTTCTCCTTACAGAAATGAAATGTGATGAGGGTGTGCTGTTTAACATTTCAAATTCAGTAGCGAGGCACCATAGTTTCAAGCCAATACAAGAAAATTCCTCTGATAATAGCTTTTTTTGGAGGGAACCATGGATGCAATTGAGTTTATCAGATAGTGTCAAGATAACAGATTTCCCTTTTGCCACGGACTTCAGTCTTCCTGGACTCAATTCTAAACCAACGTTCACATCAAATTAGACAATCTGTAGAGAGAAATGGTATACATGGAGAGGACTGATTCCTTTCTGAAGTCTGTCACTTTTAATTCGTGCTCTTTTTCCCCCCCTTAGGCATAAGCAAGGTCATTTTTAGACAGTTGGACAAATACGTAAATACTTTGCATTTCTTAGCTATGTAACTCCAGTACCCTACCTTTAAAGTTAGATGTATTCTTTCTGATTTAAACTTATTGTTTTTTTCTTAAACATATATAAAAAATTCTATTTTTAATAAACACTGGGCACCACACTCCAACAGAAATGACTAACAGATCTTGAGTACAAATAAAAGTATAATATAGCTTCAGAGAATAGTTCTATAGCTTTGGAAGAGAGTGGCACATTTTGAAGTATGATGGAAGCTTTACAGCTGGAGCTTGGCAGCATTTTCAGCCTGTTAAAATCTCATAAGATCACTGAGATCAGGCATTGTAAAGATGTGCCAGATGATATATTAAATTTTAGTCACATTTAAAAATAACAGTAAAAATTTTATTTAAATACACCAGAATTAAGTTTTCAAAGTCAGCTCCTCTGGGATAAAATGACAATATCCTATTTCTTTATTATTGAATTTCATATTAAAACTTTCATGGCTCAGTGTCCCACGATTTTGCCTCTCTGCAATATGATATCTAGTTTTGTACTGGAATGGATTAATTTGTACATTATTAGAGTGGGAAGAAACTTTGCCTGAAGGGAAAAATCAGCATTGGAAAATGTATTAGAAATGTAGAGAGTACTTCTTCCAAGTTAGGGGAGAAAAGGTGAACAGTGAAATTAAAGTAGACTTTATATTTTATTCTTACTATATTATATTACACGCACTCACCATATTCCTAATCTCACAGAGTCTACTTGCTGTGAGCAGTGTGATTATGCAGGTACTGATTACCTGCATGTTTAGGTCGATGAGCACCTTCAGTGGGGGTTTTGACACAAAATTAAGCAGCTATGTAATTAATCTTCATGTGTTTGGGAGTACAGTGTTCACACAAACAGTAATAACCATACCACGTAACAAAAGACCATCAAAGACAGGGATGCAACAGACCTCAGTCTTCTGTGAGGGTTTCAACAGAGTCCCATAAAAAAATCCCGACACTAGAAGTCACTGCTTGAGGGAATGGGCAAGACGGCCTCACTGTAGAAGGCTGTTGGCAGACCCTGGCAGGATCCTGGGTCACAGGCCATGCTTTCGGACACCTCACTGACAGACACGGGGACACACAGCTTACATCTCGGAGTTGCCTACAGTCTTTTAGACTTCTCCTCCATAGCAGGGAAAGATTATAGTACTTGGCATACGATCTGCGTTTATATTACTGTCCTGCCAAATGGAGGCAGATCTTACTGCTTCATAGCAATGTCCTTCCTCTAGAGTGGAAATCAGTGACAATAATGCATAGGTATATTTCTAGAGTAACTTCTTAGTGACTGGAAAGGATTATGCAGCTACCATTTCTCAGGGGTCCCACACAGAAATGAAAGCAGAGTTTCTATTACAAGAATTGTGAATTCAATTACAGAAATAACGTACTGGACTTTTGCTGTTCTAGTTCTCTCTCAAACAACAGGAAAAGCACAGCACCTGAGCATGTTTCTTGCAAGAATTATTATGAAAAAGAAGTTGTGAGACCGTATTAGTGCCATTGAAAGAGCATACTGCCAGAACAGTATTTTCAGAACGCTAATTATATTACCCAATGAATCGTCTTAAAACCAGCTAGAAATTATACTAATCTCAAAAGTACTGTTATTCATATTTGGTAGGTTTAATGTAGAGGTGCTGAAAATGAGATAATTCTCTTACCCTCATGTCCTCAGCAAGTGGCTGAGAAAAGCTGAATTCCAGTCCTACGCTCAACAGAGTCCCCCAGGTGTTCAGAAAACATGTTGGCATGTAGGAATCATTAACAGTCATACCCTTCCCAACAGCCACTTTTTGTTATATGACTGATATTAAGTTCCTTAACAAAAATTATTGAGAAATAGACATTTTATCCTTAACTCACATTTCAACAGACCCATAAATGATAGAAATACCAACACCACCTTTCACCTATTTTGGCTGTACAATGTCCTACCAAGGTCAGTTATACAAAGGGGGACAGATTTCTTTACTTCTGTTAAGTACAAAAGAATTACACAGTGATTTTTCTTACTTGTCTGTTATGCATACTTTCATACACATTAGTAGCATTTTCAAATAAAATTTAAAAAACCCTAGACAACAGGAATCCTAGAAAGTTACTTAGTTTAAAGTGGCTACTGATGCACTTAGAGTGAAGCTCTTAACAAAGAAAAAATACCTGCAACCCTGCAAAGGCCCATCACTGGTACAAATGCCTGCGTATTACAAGTAAGTTATAATTGCAGTACATATAAATTTTTGGCATCATAGCCTGAAACTTCTAAATCCTTTCAAAAATACAAAAAATGACTGCACTGCCTGCAGAGATGCAGTGCTGTTAGTGACTACTTACAACTACACGTATTTATGTTCAATAAAGCACTTCAATATTCGTGTTCAACGAATTGTTGGAGTGCTGCTACGGGAACAGCAATTTGAGTCCTTCCATTTGCAGCTAACATTTAACAAAATGATAGTGAAACAGCTTCCTAGGATAAAGACCGAATTTCCTGTTTGGGAGTAGGAAGTATTACCTGAATAAGATCTACAAATAACCCTAAATCTACTTGAGGTTTTAAGATAGAGGCAAACATTTTGAGAACTTCAAAATTCCACGTCTAGTTAGTTTCCTAACTAACTTTTCAGTTCTGAATTCAAGACTTGAATTGCATTGCCAATATCATGCAACTCTAAGAAATAATTTCCAATCTTCTCTAAATTACTGCTCTTCAGAACCCTGCCATTTAAGCATGAAAATGGGGCTCGGTCTGGAAAAATGCAGTCACTCTCCTTTCCTTTGCTCGTTGAACTTTTTCATGGCAGTGTTCCCAACTGCTTAAAAGTTGTAGCTGTAAAATGAGGTGGCATCATGAAACTGAACAACGGGACAGAATTTTAAGGAGCCAAATCCACTGAGCACAACACTCTTGTCAATTAGAATGTAGTTGACAACTGTAAAATAATTTAGCTTTAGTCAAAAAACCAGAGCTACTATTGTGTAGTAAAATGAAATCTCAGAAGAATTATGCTAGTTGGCTGACTTAGAAGTAACTCAGTAACACCGACTCATTGCTGAGTATGTTATAGATGCAGGATGAGAAAATTCAGGAACCGTGTTACTTTTAAATAAAAGCATGCATTATAATGCTAAGAAACTAAAACGCCATGATTTCAAAAACAACATTCTACACACACTGTGTGGAAAACAAAATACAAGCTTAGAAACAAAGATTAAGTAATATAAAACACAGAACATGAAAGACTGCCAAACTCTTAATCCTATTAATCTACCAACTTTAATCCCTAACTTTCTCATTAAAAAGTATCTCAATAACATGGGGTTTCTTCCGCACGGAGGAAGGGGCATGCAGCTATGAATGGAAATCTACAATAACATTATGTATGTTGTTCTACAGACTTTAGAGTATAAAGAGAGTGTTATTCTTCAGCTGAAATTAGGCAGATGTTGATTACTAGTCAAATGATGTGGTATTTGAGGCTTGTGAAGTAGAGAGAAATATTTCTGGTAACATGAGTAGCAGCTGTAAAAACAGTGCAGAAAAATAAAACTGACCTTGAACAACATTAGGAAATCATGCTATTTTTTAGGTAATATTTAAGTTAAAAGAATACCACACATCTGTTAAAAATACACTCACCTCTTCTATTTGAAAGTTTATGAAAACTAGATTTTAAAACCTCACTCTCATAAATTGAATGTATTCTTCTAATTAAAAAAAAATAAAACTGCATAATCTTCTGGTTTAAGAAGGGAGCCAAACCCGATCAACTCTTGCCTTCAACACAAGGAATTTTTGCATCCCGAGCCAAAAACACACAGAGATTCACAAAATCCTGACCTACCTGAGAGTCCTAATGAGCTTAAATATAGGCCTCCTACATTTTGAAAGCCTCAAATGGAAATGCATTTTGGATGCAGACTAGCACAGTTTTCTGTTAATAAAACACAACAGAGTAACCAAATTCTGCAAAGTATGTATGTTGAAAAATAATACAGTGCAAATTAATATCCATATGAAATGGTGACGGAATAATCCTTGGTATCTGCTTTATCGACTTCAGAAGTATTCATGGGTTTTTCAAGACGGTGAGTTTTTGGAATACAGTAATTTTTTTGGAATAAAAATGCCATGAATAGCAGTGAACAATGAAATATCCTAATTTATCACCTAGAAAAGAAAGGTGTTTCATTGCTGTCTTGTGTAACTAAAACATTTGCACAGTGGCTATATTAATTGCGTAGAGGGACCCATACGGATAAACATATTAAACCTTTTCAAATCTATTTGTGACCTTTCCCTTCAATGCGCAATACATAGGTCTGTCTCCTTCTTTTTCTCCTTGTTTTCTATTTAGCGTTGGGTTAGTAGAATTTAGGTCTGGCCTAATGCTTACTTTAAATTAATCTTCCCCTTCAAAAATTTCCGTGGAGTTCTTTTAGCCCAAGTGATAAAACTTTACTATAAGGATTTGATTTTTCAGTTACAGATACAATTGTTATCTCACCACACTTACCTTCTCATGCAACTGGAAGCAGCACCAAGACTAGGCAATGCTCTTCCATACGTTGCTTTCCATAGAATAAAGGAAAAAAGCCTGCTGTCGTTACAGGTATGTTCTTCAACAAGCTCTGTGGTTACAGATCCAAAACACTTGCATCTAAATAGTCCACTAAGTTCCACTATTTTTCTTGTGATTTCAGAAAGTGTGGTTCAGTTAACTACTGTGCCGCTGATTTAGTTATTTTCCAGATGGCCATAAGCATTTATTGATGGAATATCAGAAAACTAAAATACAAAGCAGGAGAAATAAAATTGTCTTTACATCCTAATTAGCATAAACATAATTTGAACTAAAGATTCCTTGACTTTGGGTCTAGGAGTTGTGGAGGAAGAGTGAATAGTAACAACGTAGACTTACAGTTACAAAATCCATCCTGCAAACACAGAGGAAAAGATTTTTTCAGATTCACACAGTATTGGGCCAGTTTTGTTGCTGCTGCATTCTGTTTATATCTAGAATTGAACTAGTACAACAGCTTCAAACATCTGAGTTGGGTTACAGTTTGGAAAAGAAACTGCTGTTTTCTGATCTGTCTTGTTGAAAGATAAATTGATAGATGAGCTGTTTGCTAAACATTTCTTCTTTTTCAGCTGTTTAAAGATCATTCAATAGCACCTTGCTTGGTTCTTAAGAGAGGAAAGAAAGTATAGGGGTTTAATGATAGTTTTCCACTCCCAAAAGAATAAGGATGATCTAGCATCTGAGCAGATATCCTGAAGTAATCACCTCTCTCTCTATTGAAGTCTGGAACAATTAAAAGCTTGCATAATAATTCAGAATCACCACTGCAAAAGAATGGTTTCAGCCTCCTTTACGTGGTAAGCATCAAAAGCAAAAACTGCGTGAAACACCTGCACTGTATGGCTGTGACAACACCAGACATCGGAAAGATTTGCCAGATTTAGTCTCAAAGCAGTGTATTGTTCTATCTATCTCATCACCAAACTGGTATTATCGTCAATCTAGGAGTCATCTTTGATCTCCCACGAACAGTACGTGAACCATTTTGACAAAATACATCCATTTTCATTCAGTACCTAGACTCAGCTTCCAATCTCTCCCCCTGCCCCCTGCAAGATCTAGAGTCTTCTGTAAAAAAAGAAAAAAAAATACATCAATACTACGAAACTATTTTTCAGAGGTGATGATGGTAGCCAGCAAATTTTTATTAAAAAAACCCCACAACAAAGCCAATCGATGGTAAAGCATTTGGACACCCATGGCAGAAGTGGTCTCTAGCTGACTGGAAGTGCTTGATGTAGAAAGAATTATGGCCATTGTAAACCGTAAAAATATATACATATAAAAAATAGAAGAACAGAATGAAACAGACACACTTTGCATTAAAAGGACGGAACCTAAACCACATGGATGCCAAATTCTTCTTTAAAGAAGTTAAAAATTAGTACAATAATGAACAGAAGATGAAGCCCTTTCAGTGTTCCAGTAAATTCGTAACAACCAGATCCTGAAAGATCACAAGTAACTTTGAGTCAATTTCCAAAACTGCAAGTTGCCTGTGAGTTTAACTCAGGTTACTTATCATAAATAAAGATAAGGATTTACATGCCTCCAAGTTGAAAACCAAGTAACTGAAGCAGTAAAAAGTAGAGCAGTTTTTGAAAACATAGAGTACAGACCTTTTTGCATGCAGCACAGATCATCTCAACTCAAAATATGTGAAATGGAGTTATAGCACTAGCAGAGCCCTTTTTTGGACTCAGAGCAGAGAATAATGAAGAAAATTATAAATGGGAACAGGATAAAAAATAATGGCATTTTTATGAGACTATAGTTGGCAAATCCTTCAGCATGAACAGAGAAACCAGACTATTTGCTGTTAAGGGACATGCTTTGAAAAGGCCTTAAACATTTCAGGTTAAGGGCAACTTATTAAGCCACAACATTATTCTCATGGTACTGGCACTTGATAGTATTACTCATTCCTTTGTTTCATTAAAATGCAGCAGACATGATCCCTGCTCCAAGCGACATATGTAACACACGCAAAGATTTCCACACCTACTTACCGTATCAATGGATACACATATTCTCTTACTAAGTGAATAACTTGAACATGGGAATGCTCAAGTACCTATATACAGTACAGACACATCTACTGTATTTCACACCTCTTTTTCAGAGATTTCAAATAACTGAGATGGTATTACTGCTGATTCTTTTGGAAGCTAACACATGCAAATCAAATACTGAAATGCAAATGTAAGAAAATAAAAACCTTCATTCTCCTAAAAATTATTTCTAAGTCTCTAAATTAATCTACTTTAAAAATATCAGTGTATGTAAAGCTACATGTTAGGTATTTAATTACTTATTTTAAAATATTATTTTAATGTCAAACAATCAATAACTTTTGCCTTCTTTTGGACAAATTGCCTTCTTTTGGCAGCATTAGCGATACCTCTGAGTTTAAGCCAAAGTTACAAAGCTCCTTTTGTATTACTAATACTTCTTTCTTCCTTTCATACGTATTTTGAGAAATTATAATCTTTTCCATATACAGATATATGAATACATATTACATGACTATTTAAGCAAGTTAATTTGCTTTCTTCATTGGCGAAACTCAAAGCTTTACAATAAGCAAATGTGGCAAGTCGGTCTGTTATGTTACGGAACAATTCAACATATTTAGGTAAAAATATGGCAGAGTTGCATAGGGAAAGTGGTAATACTGTAGAGATGGGACAGTTGCTCTAAAGTACAGAGTAAGACGTTTACAACCTCTCATTTTAGAGGTTTTGTAAGCAATATAAATCAGCGGCCAATACACACTATTTTATTTAGAATTCTAGCCAAGCTATCTATTCTATCTTTTTCACCCTGTGCAGTATTGCTTTAAAGTGGGTTCATTAATTTTTGTCTGTTGTGACAAACTCTGTGCAGATTCTTCTTCCTTTTTGAGGTTAAGATTATTCTCCTTGCCTGCTGACTCTTTTCCCTCTCTGCAAGAAAAGTTAAGCATATCAAATGCCTAGTTTCCAATCTAAAGAATAGTATTTTTTGGTTTTGGTCCTATCTCTGTACTCATGGAACCCAAGTATTCAGAACTGTGCTTGGGTTCCTCTGGCAGCTTTGATAGCATTACTTGCCAGTATTCTTCTTCAAGAGACCAAGAGTTTGCAAGATCAACCATAATATACTGGGTATAGTATCTATGGCATCTAGACACAAAGAAAGTAAATGAAATAGTGTGTCTATACCCTATCTTCAGACTTTATCTTGGACTCCTAGCATTATTTTACCATAACTTGCATTTAGGTGAATACGGTAGATGAGGCCAGTTCTGCTCGCAAACTTTTAGTTAGTTTGCTTTCTGGTTGTTCACATTTAAATTCTTGGCCAGTTACAGATAGATGCCTGACAAACTGGAAGGAAATCTGACCTGCAACTGCATATGCTGGGCAGACCACTCTGAACATAGAAATTCCACCTACAGTCCCTTCTGTGATTTCAAGCTTCCTCTCCTCTCCAGTCTCATACTGAATCCGCTGAATTAACTCACCCGCAAAACTGAAGATGGGCACTGCTGAAAATCTCATTACCAGATTTGCCCCTATTCTTCTCTTACAGAATACCAAGCATTTTAGCACTTGTATACTACAAGGAAGGGGTGGTCCTGGATTGTGCTGATCACTAATAGAGAAAGAGTGACAGGGTGTTAGTAAAACCCTTTCTTTCTTAATCCTGTAGGTAAACACTCTGAAGATAATCACCTATCCTTCGGTTGCAAATGTTTGTTAACAGACAGCTCTTGGTTTAGTTTTGTTCTGGCTGTAATGAACCCTGTGGCACTACCATCACTGTACTGAAGGCTCTAGTTATTTGAAAGTAGTTTATCCCAATATTCAGATGAAAGTCATCAGTATTATGTCATTGATTAGTTAATGCATCAATTCTGGAAGCTTCCCTTATGATACCACAAAATAAATAAAGGCCTATAAAATTAAGAAAGCCTTTTATAGTTATTTTAAATGAGGAGTCTATGTTCTTAAAAACAGCCAGGCATATCTTTATCAGATGGTATAAAGTTGTATTATCACCAGTAAGAATTACCACCAGGTAAACTGAGGATTTACTATGAATTTCTATTTTGATACACCCATTAAGTTTAAGTAACCTATTTTGATAACCCCCATTTCGTAATGAGGGTTACAAAAAGAGCATAAATACAAAAGAGCATACATGTAGTTTTACAAATGTTTCATAAGAAGGCCTTCCCCTCTCCACTATTAAGAACGAAGAATGGAGATCTCACGATGGAGGAAAAAGTATATGCCTGGAAGTAATACAAGCATATCATCACAGGAGCAGAAAAAGCCATTTCGCATAACCCTATATGGCCTGCAAAGCCCAGATTCATTTTAGTTGTTTCCTGGTTTACTATGCAATTATTTTAGATAGCTGGACCTAGAAACTTGACCTTTACAGCTTCAAACAAACAACTTGGATTCTCTTCTCCTGGATGTTCTTTTGAAGAATGGTTTCAGTGAGCATATAAACCCGAGATGCACTACACCCACTGTCGTATTCCAACCATGTTTTCAGTAGCCTACACAACAGAACTGCTAAAGTGCAGGAACAGAGGCAGCTGAATAAGAATTACTGAAATTTCTGTAGTAGTGGTATTTACTTCCTTTGGATATATAAAATAGCATTGGATCTCACAAACGTGTTTGCAGTGAGGCAAAATCCAGATGAGCAAATCTCGCTCATTAATCTCTTTTGAGAAAAAAGAGTCTATACATAGGCTTTTGATTAAAAAAACCCAACACCCCCCGCCCCAAAACAAACAAACAAAACAAAACAGCGAGACTTTTGGACAAGAAGAATTTTTGAATTGAAACGTCAAGTTTTGAATAAACTCAAGGTCTCTGTGGCTGGGGCTCCTGCAGTTGTCATTGTGGTATTTCCCCTTGACCCATATTCCGGGTGTGATCCTCCAGGAATTGGACATTTATGTAGCAAGTTTAAGCTACTGCACCCCGCAGAGGGGAAAAAAGTTCTGATAGATAGATAGAAGTTTTAAGTAATCTTATAGTAGAAGGGTGAGCAGAAACAACTGCATATTGTGTATGTGAATGTTTTCATTTTGGTGAAAGGACATATTTTTATATATAAAAGTTCATTTGAATATAGGGGCCTTCAAAATTATGTACATACATATTACATGTCCATAGTTCTGCTTTATTTCATACTGCATACTCTGACTGATATGTAATTTCAGAAAAACACTTTTGTTTTCTATTTTTGCACATTTGGATGCTTTCTTCTATCTGTTCCCATAAATATTTGGGATGCAGTCCTCGACCCATCCACATAACAATACACTTTTAGTTAGATCCCTCTCCTTGTGCCACTTACTCCTTGTCCCTACAAGAGCAATAGCATCTGGCAACAGCTTGATTGAAGTGTCAGACATTAAAGAAACAGGTAGAAATAATTGCTCAAAAAATCACTCCTCATATTTTAGGTAAGTAAATGAAAGGGCTAAACTGAGGCAATAAAATATAAGAAAAAAAAGAGCTGCCTGAGTCATTATCGCAATCTTGTTTGTAACTTTTTAGTAACTTGCATCTTTCTTTTCCCGTCAACCTAGTTTTTTAAGTCTCATTTCAAGGTTTTTGTAGCAAAGCTGATTCTGATTATAAACTTGTATGATATGAAATAAACTTTTCTGATTTTTTGAGAGAAAGACTGCTTAAAAGTGATGAAGATTAAATTTCTATTCAGACAGCTATGCCATAGTCTGTAAACTTAGTCTGAATTGAAGTGAAGGCTACAACTGAAACAAAGGTTCTTCCTCAAGATGCCTATTTGAAGGATGTTGCTACTCCTAGGTCTGATCCCAAATCTAAAGAGAGATCTAATTATCTGGACACGTCAGGACTCACTGCTCTTATTTTCTTAATGAGGGCTAACCTAGCCCCAGCAGAAAGAATATTCAGCAGAAAGGATGGAGAAGAAATCAGAGACTTTGATTTGCAGTTTAGGTAGCTCCCTATTTTTGGTGCAGTGTCAATGATGGAGGCACTGTTTCTAAAATTTGCAAGTGGCCTTAGAGGTGCATAAAAGGAGATAAATCCCAGGGCAAACCGGGAATACAAATGGCTGGCACAGCCCAGTAACATGGCTTCCTCTGCATGCAGAACCACGCTTCTTTGTTCATGGGCCTCAGAATCTATTGCAAGGCTAAGGGACAGGATTTAGCCCTTACTTTTAAAAAAAGCAGCTAAGGCATCCCAGTCTAGACAACCTCGCCCTTCTATTTATGAACCTACCTATTGCTGGAGGACTGGAGTTTTGCTTTAAGCTGCAACTCCCTAAGCAAAAATATATTCATTTAAGAATTGTAGGTATTACATCAGTTTATCACTGCTACAATGAAAACTCTAGTGCAGCTAAGATTTCAAACTGAATGCATCCAATAATCTAACTCTCTTTTAATTCTAGAAGACAGTGAAATACTTTTCTTCTGATAGAAATCATACCCCAGAAACAAAAATACTGAACTAAACCCAACTTAAGTAAAACAACAGTTTAATAGTAGTCTGTATTTCTCATAGTACTGTGATCTTAACACACTTGACAACTTTGTTCAGCTTGAGTGTTTTTAGAGTCCAAACGGGTGACAAAAGAGATTTTTCAAAGCTCCAAGTGTCTGCCTCCCTACCTATCTTTAAAATGTATACTCTTCTTAGCAATATTTTTATTTTTAATTAAATTTTATTTATTTTTAGACTTATAAATTAAAATAAGAATGCAAATAAGCAATTATGATTTCTTGTTCTTATGTCCAGTAATATCTTAAATATTTTCCTGTGTTAAGTATTTTTCATTCTATAGTTGCTGATATTTAACAGATTCTGGGGAAAAAAGTTCTCATTTATTCATCTGTTTTTGCCTTCTCCCTTACCTCCTATTTCTTAGGATAATAATCTGGACAGTGAACTCCAATTTGTTTTGCTTTTCAAAGGAGTAATAAAGTTGATTACTTTTGTTGCGTAAAGTCACCTGTCTTCAAACAATAAATAGTACTGTGACCAATAGGTTAAGGGAAAAGGCTAAATAGCATAATCTTAAAACTTGTATACGTACGATAATACTATCTAAAATAGTATCATAACGAATATATTATTTAATAATACTAACTTGTACCAATGACAGCAATTCTTCACTAAACAGTTTTCCCTTTGTTAATGCCTTAGAAATAACTCAGAGTCGAAAGAGAGACTACTTTTAGGGAACATACGAATTTCAGTGGACAAAGTGCAAGGATTTACTTTATTCTGATTCCATCTATACCTATGACTTGGTATGGGGCCTTCAGTATAGTGCTCAATTCTTTGTCTCTCCTCTTCTCTAAAAAAGATGGTCGTATTTCATTGCATATGTCACTGTAGTGTGGTACAATTAATATAATGGCAGTGAATTTCTTTTTAAAAAGCCCCTAGTGTAAGTAGTTGCTCATGATCATAAAAATCTCTCCTACACAAGGTGATGGTACAGTTTATTTACAGGTAAAAAATTACTGTAGTGGATTTCAGAGAGAAGCCACACAGGTTTGGGAAAGATGCGGTTAATGCCTAACTTTCTACCCTTATTGTGTACAAACACTTTTGTATTGTATAAAACCCAACACTTTTCTCCTTACTGTATAAACACAAATGTATCTGATGTTATACTAAGTAAGTTCTGTCCTTTACCCAGTTCAAAATTACCTGTTGTTGACGTAGAAATGGTTGGGAGATGTTTATTATTATTCAGGAAAGAAGGAATCAAAATATTCTTACCATATTTCTAATAATGAATGTCCATAGCCAGGCTGATTTACTAAACAGAACATTGTCCTCCTATAACTGCAATACGCTATGACACTAGTAATCAAAGCAGCAGTTGCTCAGAGAGGCAACAGCTTGACACTAGGGACTCAGCATAATCGTGGGAGCCAACAACCGCCAGTATGGTTTCTGTTCTGGGCTCTATGTGACCCCCTGCATGGCTTTGATCACATTAACTCCTTCCAGTTCAGTTACCTGAGCCAACCTTCAGCTACCAAGTGGGGATAAAAGTTTAAGTTTTATAAAAGTACCATGAGTTACAAAATATGAGTTCCACAGAAACGTTGCATCCTACTATTGAAATATTAGAGAGAATGTCTTTTGAAAAACATTATATATTCTAACGTAGAACGAATTTGAGGCAGACTGAATTATTGGCATCAGAATGTGAAGGAGATGCATATGTATTTCATATATGCAAATTCCCCATAAGGAACCAATAACTGTCTGACAGATAAAATGACATTATTACACTAAACAAGCAGAGGTTGTTCTCAGCCAGAGGAGAAGCCAAGCCAGCCATGGTATACTTGAAACCATTTCATGAAAAGAAGTGCAGACTAGGAGGAATCGTAAGTTATAACCACCCTCTGAACCACGAGTGAAGAGAGGGAGATGGCTAGGCCCAGGAATGCTAAATCAGGAAGTGCTTGTGGTTAAAAACAGAAGCAACCACATGAATAAGAGGTTTTAGGAGACAGCTAGACGACGCTGATTGAAAAAAAATATTAAAGCACAGAAAAAAGAAAAATAAGAAGGATTAAAAGGCCCCAAAAGATCTGTGTGCATTTCAACCTGGTTTCAAGAGAATAGAAAGGTAAAACCCAAATAGCTAAAGATTTAGACATCCTGTAACAATAAAACTTTCTTGTCATTAAAAAAAAAAAAAAAAAAAAAAAAATCTCAGTTTGGTCTTCCTTCGCCATCTGGAAGCTTTCTCTTAAACAAACGAATGAAACACACACACAACATAAAAATAGTTTTCATTTTCTTCTACACACCCAGAAAAAGATTTCTTAATGACAAACCCCAAAATGTTATACTTTCAGCCTTACATAACTCCATGGAGACCCTTTGAGCTATCATCAATCACCTTTAATGTTCTTCTCAGATACTAACAAGCAGAATTTAATAAAAATATGAACATGAGTAATGTTTCAACATTAAACACAAGGGGAAAAGTAGTTTTAATTATCCTACAAATGTTTGCATTGAGTAGGCAGGAAAAGATTTCCTGCATATAAACCACGTTAAGGTATTAAGAAAATCATGGAGCTAGCTCCCAACTGTTGTCCCACCCCTTACCTTCTATACTGAACAAACTCTTTAATGAGAAAACCTTTTTTTAGGAAGTAATGATGCAAAGGAAGGCAACGCAAAACAAAACAACATGATTCTAATTTGACCTTTCCAGCGGTACAGTACACACAATCCACAACACTTTTTATCTGGAATTAGATCAAAGCACTTAAGAAGTACTGTTAATTTGTGGGAACATAACACATCTGCAGATGATTAAAGAGATGCTGCCAGTTACCATTTGAAATGAGGAATTTGCTGTTCATACTTAAAAGAACTCTTCCCTTCCAATCCAACCCATAAGTCTAAAATGCTGCTTTAGAAGAGTTTAAATGGCATGGGAGGAGGGAACATTGTGCCAAAAGATAGAGGACTCGAGCTTTGAAGCTGTAGGCATCTGCATCATGGTGATTATTACATCTAGTTTGCTCTGCTAACAAGTGAGGAAATGAGAATTGCCCATTATTAGATGGGACTGACCTCTATTTGGCTGTAAGGAAAATTACAGTCTGGGTTTCTTACTCCTTTTCTTTAGATATGACGGTTAGAAGTCAATTTATCAAATAAATGTTTTTTTGGGGAAAAGCATGATTTTGATGCCAAAAGATTTTCCTCTGCATCAGCTTGATTTTTTTTCAGCGAACAGGAAATGTATGAGGATTTCACTGTCAGAGTGGTAAAACCCTGGAACAGGGGCCGAGGGAGGCTGCAGAATCTCCATCCTCGCAGATACTCAAAACTCAGCCGGACGCAGCCCTCAGCATCCTGATTCAAGTTGAGCAATGGGTTGGACTAGACCTCCAGAGGCTCCTTCCAACCTAACTTATTCTGTGAAACTTCATACCTGTTTCATACTAATTTTGATAGAAAGGTTCCTTTCATCATGAAAAATAAAATAAAAAAGAAGGTGTCTGAGAGTTGCCCTCATGCTGAAGAATACTTTCTGGTCTCTATCATACAGCATCAAGCGGCATACATGTGACAGAGAGAGCAAATCCAACCATTCCCATCAGAAAATGCAGATGTCCTTGCACAGATCCATCTCTGCCCAATTGCAAACTGGATGTACAGTTGAAGTGGGGTTCGACTGTTGATTGCTCCGGCCTTTGCCACTCTCTCTCCATGCAGGTGCAGATTGTTTGTCCTAGCAAGTACTACATCTGCAGAGGAGCTGCAATAGTGGCCATCCAGAACCGAGCAAAAACAGGACTCTCAATACTTTTGGGGGGTAGAAGTCCCCAGAGAAATTTTGGCCATATACCATATTCTTAGAATCACATTATTCTCTGTGCCTAATAGTCCTGGTATATTTTAAACAGTATATACAAGAGAGATGCCCAAAACAAACAGATAGGAAAACAAACCATTTCTTCTTTCATATGATCTCATACTTTCCTTGTTTAAAGAATAGAAAATAAATAAAACGTGTCAAAAGAGGGAGTAATTAATTTATACAGGTTAACACACCTAATGATGTGTTATGTTAAGAAAAATGCTAAAATCTCTGGTCTCAGAAAAGTGAATGAAAGACTATTCTTGTCTTCTGATTTCATGCATAAAATGGATGCTTTAATCTTGTCTGGCATGGTCTTTCAGAGTGTTAACTTCAAGTCTATTTAATTGATCAACAATTCTTCTGTCACCAACAGACGTGTCCCTTTCCTTTGCTCACTGATTATAATGATGGGTGTTTTATAAAAACTTGTGAGAGTCAAGTCTTTCAAAGATTTTGATGGACAGTTTTTGTCAAAACTGAGTGGTAACTTAATTCAGATTTCCAGATTCATAGAAATTCAGATTTATATCATGGGCAGCCCACTTATTTTTATTTTCAGGAGTTAACTCAATCTAGTCTTCTTTTAGTAACAAGCCTTAAAATCCTCTTCTAGCTAAAGTGTAAAAACAATGCTAGAATCTATCAATATAATTTTCACTATTGCTTGTAAAATTAGGCATCCGCTTATTTGCATTTAAATCTTTTTCTCTATTACAGTGATTCGAGCAAAAATATCCAGCGAAAAGGTGGTTCCTGCCAGTGATGATCCTCTTGATACCCACAAAATGATCCGGTATGAAATCAAACAAATAAAGGTACATGGAATCACTTAGCTACTTTGAAGTTCAATGCTGATGACCTATGTATATGACTACAATTTAGCCCTAAATGCTTTAGGCTGGAACAGGCTCCAGCTGCCTCCACAGTCAGACCTAGGTGAATGACACAGAATAAATCAAAGTAGGGATAAAAAAAATAAGCAAGCTGTTCTGACATTCATGAGCTACTTGCTAAACTATATTTTGATGATAATTTTGGTTATTCACAATTGCTTTATGAAGGCGATGAAAACATACTTCAATCTATGAATGTTATTCAATACATTTGCTGCTTCTGGTGGATACTCGACCAGCTATGTTGCATTATGATATTGCAACTCTCTGACTGGGTGATGCAAACTTTATAAATAGAGGAAACCATTTCCAGCTGAAATAGCAAGGACCTTTGTTCATAAGTGGATAGGGATATTTGCAGAAACAGGAGTCCTTCCCTGAAATTCATATAAACAAAACTCCATTTGTATGAATGTTGCTAGGAAAGCAAACACAAAGCGGGAGCACCCAAAAATACAGTTATTCAGAATCTCACAGGATTTTTCCAGTATTTGTTCAGCTCCAGTAAGGAGACATATTCATTAAAGTACTTTAAGAAGATGTATCTTGATCCCATTCAAGTCACCATCAAACTCTCACTGATAAAAAAAAAGATCACGATCTACCTGTTTCTGGAATACACAAAAAATAGGTAGCTTCTTTCAATTAAAATGTATTAGCGTGCACTGGTGGGTTTTTTTGTTTGGTTGATTGGTTTGGTTTGTTTGTTTATTTTAAGTTTTCTACGCGGTTTTATCTCTCATTTTTCAGAGAATATTTATTTATATTATTTGTATTAATTTGTATTATTACATTTACTAGGAATACTTAAGTAGATCATCATGAGCAGCTACATGCTTTCAAAAAAATTCAGTCCTTCAAATTGTATCAGTAGATCACCTCACAGGAGTTTTACTAAGAAAAGTCTACGGTAAACAAGAATATCTCAAAATATTCACAAGCATGGTTATCACATGTGACTCCTGTTAAAGGTTTTAGAGCAATTTCAACAAGCCGATTCTTTTTACCTTGCTAAAACTAATCCCAAAACTTCACCATCTGCCACTTTCTGTCTTCTTAAACTATTAAGGATATTTTCAAATGTTTCTTTACAGAAATAAGTATATAAATACCAGAGCAATTGTCTTTTCTCCCATTAGCAGTTCAATTTTCTGTTGCTACCCTGCAACACTTGAGTAACCTTACAGAAATGCAAATCATGAATGACGAGTCTAGTCTGTGTTACTATTTTCAGTCTATAATCCCGTTCTTCAGTAACAGCACACTGAAATCTCTGAACTACATTCACATATTGGAGCTGCTTTGGAGTTTCTCCCAGATTTTCATAAGCAGAAGCCTATTCAAAACTCAGGCATCAGTAAGAGATCTTTATTTAATTCCACTAAGCTTCAGAAGGCAGGTCAGCTAGGACTGGACAAACTAGAGAGATTTATTTTCTAATAGAAGATGATCTACATCATTACACACAAGTTAGACTAAAGACAAATGGGTCGTAATAGTCCCACCCTTCGAATTCTTACTTCTGGCCAGAAGAGAGTTAAGAAGAGGTAGGAGCTGAGGCTCCCACCCTGGCACGCAGGCTGCTCAGCTGCGTTGGGACCCAGCTCCCTGCTCAGTATCTCTAACAAACCCAATAAAAGGATTTTTGTTTGAAACCTCCACAATACAGAGTGGGCGAGCGAACAGGAGCTTCTGCAAACTGCAAATCTTTTGTGGGATTGCTACTAAATTCAGTGTGGCACTGAAATAAATCCATAAAGGCAACTTTGCCTGCACCTGGTACATCGTACAGGAACAAAGAGTGATGTAACCTGTTATATTCTACGCATATAATTCACAGTTGGCATACGAGTAAAGATTAAACAGGACTAAGTATACTGAAAAATTACTGAGAAATACTCCCTTTTAAATTAACAGAAGTTTAATAGGAAAGTGTTATGAATAACACTGTGAAGTCCGCATCAAGTTACAAAAGTAAAGAGAGTGAGGAATTTTAAATAGCTCACGCTTGTAAACATTTGGTAAGTGTAACATAATAAATTAAAATAATATGATGTTGTATACAACTGGCCAGATTTGGCCACCTCAGTGGAGCGGGACAAGTCACAGACTGGCTAATAACATCACAGAAATAGCTTGTCAGAGATCTTCAAACCCTGAGCCTCATAGATCAGTGACCTCACTTGTGTATCTCAGTTTCCTGAATAACTATGAACTTTGTTGACCAGAGCAATAATTTGGTAACACTATTTCTTACCTTTTCCCTCAGATGATAACATTTAAAAGAGTCTAAATCAACACTGTATGTCAAACGGTAGAATATTCTTTTTTCACTCTTATAGTCTTTCTTCTCTTGAGTGCTTACAGACCGATTTCTCATATTGTAAATTTGATGACTTTCAGTTATGGTAAACTGAACAGTCCTTTTCATGTCAGATGGCACTGATCATGTGTTTCTGGCTAACCCTTTGCATAAGCATTTACAGGATTTGGGGGGATATGCTAAGAATTTGTTTTATATAACATGAAAGTAAGGATAGGCTCTCTAATCATCTCTTTTGAGCTGTAGGATCTATCAAGCTAAAACATGATTATCAACTCAGCATTAATTTGGTGAATACTTTTTAAGCCACACACATATTCGCACTTCCCTCAGCAATTCTTCTCCCCTCTTGGAAAAGAAACACAGAACCTACAGAGGTTACATTTTACTGCAAGTGTAAATTCAGCAAAATGCCGCTGTTTCTTTTATATTACTCTCTGGGCTGTTTGACGTGTAACATTAGTGCGACTGGTTTGTGCTACTCCTGTCACAAAAATTATATTTCTGTTATTTTAAATCCAGCACATTAGGCTTAGCATTAAAACACTGGTATTTTTGGACAGAAATATTAAATATTATTTTATAATTAGTTTTCAGACATAAAAAAGAATAATGATGGGTTTTATTCATTTTATGTATATGGGCTGGCATGTTAGGAAGCCATACATTTTCTCAATTACTATTATTTTCTTTTATTGCAATATTTACAGCATTATACGAAGGAGAGAAGAAAATACGTGATTTATATGCAATTGAATATTTGTCTTCATAATATTATTGTTATTGACTTGGTCATCATACTTATTCTGAGGAGCCACCTAAATATTAAAACAGTGCCATCAGCTTTCGTGACACTTCATCCTATATTATCGGAGGAGTAAAGTAAGGCCAAAGATATTACTGTCATACATGAAATCAAGAAATTTTACCAAATTAAATGAGTATAAGCAAAATTGCTAAGTATTTTCCACACGAGCTGCATGGATGGAAACCCACTGAAAGAATTAGACTTCTTTTACAAGAGGGCGGGGTCCCCTCACAGTGGGAATACGAGGAGATATTTAAGCTAAACACGGTATCTACACTTTACAATGATGCATGCAGTTTTCAAGCTAGATATTAATCACTATACAAAGCTAAGAAAATAAGCCATGATATAGTTGAAAAAGCTTAGAGAATAAAGAAGACAGAAGAATGTAATTATTATAACAGGAACATGCCTGAGACACTGAAAGTAATACAGAGAGTCTTAAAAAAAAAAAAAGTATTCTAAAATCTTAAAGCAATAGCCATGTACTGGTCCCTGTTACATACCTCAGAAGGTCAGGGACAGTGTCAATATTGACTTCAGTATCAGGCTCACATCTCTATTCTCCCAACTCCTCACCCTATTTTCCTACCTGAATAAAGTCCTACCAGAACCTCAAATGGAAATGGACCATACCACAATGCAGAATCGGATCAAGCCATCTTATCCCTTTACAGAGAAAGTATCCACGCTTTTAGGAGATGAGAGAATATGATTGAGAAGATCAAATATGATTTAATGAATTAAACAGAAGATTATAATCTTAAAAAATGCTTTAACAAATGTCTAAGTCAAAACCCAAGATAGGTCAGACTGTAATTTCAAAAAAACTCCAACCAACCAACCAACCCCCAACAAAACAATCACCAAACTAATTTAAATACTAACTAGATCCCCATTATAAGTTGCCATGGACATTTTTCTGTTTTTTTTATAGCTAAATCCATTTGCGTTGTCTGCATAATGCCTCTTAAGTTAATTTAGATCAAGTGATGAGATATTAAAAGAAAAGTTGTACCCTTCTGTACATTGCAGCCCAGTCAAAGGTTTCTGAATACGGAGAGAACTCAAATCAGAGGATACTTGCATACTTCACGTAGTTACTATGTACTAGACATCTGTGTCTGGTACCCATACCCTGAATAAGGCAGATCTAAGGGTAGCAGAAGCAGGGGATTCAACTTCCAAAGATGGCAGGAATCAAATAGCTCTTAAGAGGAGTGAGGAAGGCCTGGGGCTGCGACTGAAGCGCTGGGTTAGCAATGAGGCAGATTCTCCGCAACACAAGTGCGGCCTGCTCCTGCTTCCTCATTTGGCCATCTTTATATGGGGCTGACATACCAGACTACTTTTATCTAATAAAGTTAGACACATTTTCATCGTCATTATAGATGTTTTCTTTTATTTTCACTGCTGCTTTGTACAGGATACTGGTTTGTTTTTTGGTTTGGTTTGGTGCATTTGGTTTTTCTACTAAGTATTTCAAAGTCACGTCTAATATTTTTGGATCAGACGCCCGATGACAACAACTCTGGCTTTTTTTTATTCCATAAATTAGGCTTCAGAAAAATCAACATATTACAGTGTATTTTCTAGTGCCCTGTACCATTTAAATCTCCTGAGAGAACTTGAGTAACACGAACACAATTTCCAGTGACGCCAGCTGCAACTGGGAGAGCGTGCCCTGGGGAGCTGTGAGCCTTGCGATCGTCCACAGCTGTCAACACACACCATGACGTCACCAAACGGGGCCCCCGACGTGTTGGGGTTTCAGTTATGTCACACTAGGTGATGACAGGCATTCTGAAGTTGATTAGCATCTTACGGTTCCTTCTCACATTTGGACACAACTAAATCTGTTTTGATCTTTTAATGGCTTATTTAAGAATTATTTTCCTAGCTGGAAATGCTAGTTAAGGAGCAGCCAATCTGAACACTGCATAGGCGTTCATTCTGAACCTATTCATTCTGGTGCTGCGGCCTGTACATTCTAAGAGCTGGATCCCATTTTCCAACAGTTATTTGAGAAGGTTGCACCGGGCAAAATTCTGGATGCGGAAAACCAGCTTGTTCAATGACAGAATGTAAGAACAATGCTCAGTTTCTTAGCATGTTTCATGTCCTTGACGATACACACCATTACACTGATCAAAATAAAATTCCCTGTATTAATATATTGAGAAATTTTTGCATCTTACAACACTGGAGCACCTTGCTTGAGATGAATGCTGTCTCTGCATTAAATGGAAGATGCTAGTAGAATATAAATTGAAGAGAAAGCTTTAAAGATCCATTAAAAACACTGAAAAAGCAGATTTTAAACCCTATAATTTAAAAAAATGAAGGCCTAATTTCCTTCTAAAAATAATGGACACATTTCATTTAGTGTAGAGAAGGGGTCTAATTGTTGGTATTTTCTCATATAAGTTCAGCCTTTCGAGCCTTTTCTAAAGAGATGCACCACATATTTCTTTCAGCTGTCGTTTGCAACTGTTTTTTATGTTTGTTTTCCACCACTGACTTTCTGTTTCTGATAATTTTCAGATGTTTAAAGGATTTGAAAAGCTCAAGGATGTCCAGTATGTCTATACCCCTTTTGATTCATCACTCTGTGGAGTGAAACTAGAAGCTAACAACAAAAAACAGTATCTTTTGACAGGTAAAATATAACAAAACTAATGTACCTATAAAACCAGAAGTAACTGCTTAGACTGACTTTGCAAAAATATGCCAGCCCTTGTTAAAAAATAATGTATTTATGTACTATGTAAATAATATAAACACAACAAAATGTACAAACTGTGTAAAGCTGTAATTATACTGTGATCTCACATGTTTTCCATCCTTCATCCTAAGATCTTAAAGCAGTTTCAAAGGAAGTCGAAGTCAGTAACTATGTAATTAGTAAATAGGAAGTATGCCATTATTATTTGCTTAAAACCCACAGTACTGATTTTCCCAGGAATGCAAACATGTTTGATGAGACAACACATGCATACACCTACATGTATGCAGATTTGGGGTTCTAAGTAATTATAGATTTTTCTATAGAGTCCTGAAATCTAGTTTAACATACTATTGCATTTGCATCCATCCCTTGCTGGCAGATTATCAGTATCTTTTGAAAAATATCCTTCTTAAATCTTTAACAATTAGTCAGCTTGCAATCAGCAGAATAGTTCTCTCAGTTATAGTTACATTCATTGAAAAAAAGTGTGAAATACAACTAATTTGGTGCAATTAGTTAAAAACTTCAGATATTCTTGTGATTTATTTCAGTATTTAGAAAACAGTTTTATTTGCTTGCTGTATTTTTCTTATCTTCCACGCTGTAGGCCAAATTTTAAGTGATGGTAAAGTCCTCATCCATTTATGCAACTACATTGAACCATGGGATGATTTATCCTTGTCTCAAAAGAAGAGTCTTAATCAGAGATATCAAATGGGCTGTGGCTGCAAAGTAAGTATAGAACGAAACACTGTCTAATGGTGGAGCCATTACAGGCACTAGCAGTTTTCACTGGTGGGAACTGTCTCTTATATGCCATATATTTTATGTTATTTGAGAATAAATACTATTTTAAAGAAACCTGCAATATACTGAATCAATGTACTATTTCACATTTAGATTACTACCTGCTACATGGTGCCCTGTTCAATCACTACACCAAATGAGTGCCTCTGGACAGACTGGCTGATAGAAAGAAAGCTATATGGGCACCAAGCCAAGCATTATGCCTGTATCAAGAGAAGTGATGGAACTTGCAGCTGGTACCGAGGTGGTCCTCCCCCCGAGAAAGAGTTTATTGATATCAGCGAACCTTAAAATGATCACTTCCTAAAAAGCCTTGGAGTCTAATTCCATCAAACATTGCACGCTCACAGCTTTGAACTGCCATCGTCTAATGTATCTGTTGCTTAGAAACAAAAACAAATTGTCCTGTACAGCTAAAGTACGAGTCTGTGGAATTGGCACTCAGGCAAGATGAGGAACAAATCTCCTGGAGGTAGCTACTCTGTAAAGTTATGCTTTGTACAGAGAGGCTCAAGCTGAGAATGCTCCTCTGTGTCCTCTAAGGCATAACAAGATTCCCTTTTACCAATATGAATGTACAAGAAAAAAAGAATTGCCAGAATTTTGTCCCCTGTTTCTGTTATCCTACAGATTAAGAGAGCCCCATGTTTTATTGCAAATCTTTCTGATGAACTACGGAATGTTTTATAGAACTATTTTTTCTGTATGAAAGTCTTCTGATACAAAAGAATTATTGTACAGTGTATATGTAAAGTATTATAACAATGTGCTATAAAAAAAAGATTCAAACCCCCATTTTTCCTTATCTGTTGACACAAGTTGAACACTTCTGTGATTAAACGATCTGTGCTCCATATTCCGTATGTTACTTATGTCATAGCTTTCTTTATCTACAGAATTGTAACTTTCATTGATAACTAAGTTAAAAAAACTGCCTTGATAATCAAAATCCTCTTACCCAATTCAATATTCCTATGGACTAACTATACCTTGTTGAAGGAAAAGCCAGATGTTCTAATGCTTCAGCATTTTATGGAACCACCACAAATAATGACAGGCTAAAACTGCTTATATTTACAGAAACCATGTCCATCATCACGGCAGCTGTAGTACTTGATAATGCCTCTCTAAATACGTGACTAGGTCACTGTATTTCAAAAGCCTTGGCTTTAGAAACTCACGTAAAAATACATGCAATAGATGTTGAATAACTTCCGCTGCAAGTGATTTCTAAAAAGCTCTCAAATATTTGACCATATATAATAGTTTAAATTTACATTAATGATTTTTCATTCATGAATACCCATCGTACTCGGTCATAATGAATTTGGTAACTCATGAACTTATACTAGAGAAGTGTTACAACATATTTTGCCTTTTAGTTTTTTAGTGTCTTAACTTTTATGAATTGATTACTGTAGTTAGTAACTAATCTCACACATATTTAAGCTTACAAAAGTAGTTCAATTCACAGTGGTAAAAATTAAGAAATTATTTCAGTAAATGCCAAAGTTTAGACAGCTGTCCAACTGCTTGCGTTCTGGAAACTGGATGAGAACCGTTACGCAGGATATGAATCTGTAATAGCTGCCATTTTTGACATATTTCACTCTCTCCAATTTTCTCCATTGGATTTCTTTCACTTCATTCCAATTTTGGCTAGAAATTACTCTCACGTATTCCCCATATGAGAATTTAGAACAACAGGCAGAGATTTAGACAGTTCTGTTCTCGTTTGGTTAGATCAGGTCTATTTAAAGGTTTAACACACACACACTTTACTCATTCCTGCTAACCATAGTGACATTTCCAGCCTATGGGCTTATTAAGAACCACAGCTGTTACTGTCTATTGGTTCAAGGGTCCGGCTTTCCAAATAGTTCCTTTAGTCTGTTTGCTATAGAGCCCTTATGAAATCATCAGGTCTTAAACTTGCAAAGAAGATATGCACATCTTTAAGTGTATAGGCATCCTTAATTCCATTCAATTCAATGAAGTAGTAGTTTGGACATAAAATTCAGCATGTCCTATATATCTTGTCGCACCCTAAGATATATTGTATTGGATATATAATGTATACTTGCAAAAAAACTGTATAAATGATTTTTGTGACATATTCTGTTCATGTTTCTAATGTTTATTTTGACAATTGCATGAATCCATATTTAAAGGGTAGACAATGGCAGCTTTGAAAACACTCTTGTGAGAATAAATATTCTTCTTTATTTTTTTTGTGGCTAAACTTATACAATTCCAATGAAGCGCAAATGGTGCAAGGCCAACAGGAAGGCACACCGTTATTCCTTTGAGGAATATATGTATCTTAATAGTCAACATTTCACTTTTTATTTACTGTAAATCAGTTTTGCTGTTTTAATTTACAATCCTAGATTAAAACACCATACATTTGTGCTGCCAAATGTAAAGCCTAGCTCATTTTCTGCTTTGCTAAAGACAAACAAAAACTTACCTAACACTAATTTGGACCACAGACTTATTATGGCTACTTACATAAATGAAATTAAAAAAGCTACATTTCTTCCAAAAAGGAATTGCTATTGCAGAGACAATATTGACAGTGCTATTTACTGTCAGTGCTGTGCATTTATATTACTAATTTACAGAAAGACTTAAAAAACAGGCCTTATTTCCTCATGTCAAACCAAAACAATTCCTAGACAAGCCTGCAAGAGCTTAATAACCATACAATGTCTGAATCAAGCACATGGCTAATTCATATTCAATACATGTACAGCGTAGCATTTGTTTCCAAATCCATTTTGATGTAATGGTGTCTTTTGAATAGCACTCTGCAGCAAACAGACATTTTAACTCAACATAGTTCTATTTCAGTTTTATAGTAACTAGACCTTAAACTCAACTAACCCAACTCAGATTGCCTTCTTTATGTACCTTGTAAAAATAAATGTTTTCTTCAGTATTTATGAATAAACTGTAGTATGAGTTGTATGCCATAATTAGTTTTAAAAACATTTTATATTTGACCTGCCATAAATATCCCATATGAGGCGTTTCAAAATTAATGGCCATCCACTTTGATTTCTGTCTGAGCATAAATCTGGCCAAACTTCCCACAATGGATGGTACAAAGAATTTTTTTTTCTCATATTAATAAATATGGCAAGAAAAACTTTACAAAAAAACCCTCTCAGAATGAGTTTTTATTTTCCCTGAGATTCAGCACTACAATGCAGCATTCCGAATATGTTATTTTCCTATCAAGATTTTTACTGTAGCGGCATTGATATATTATCAACAGCAGATTATTTTTACAACATTTTATTTTTACTTCTTGAAACTGTGTATGTGTTATATGAAAGGTTAGAGCAGAAATACAGCCCGGTACAACATTTGATTTTAATTTGAAAATGACTCACATGATTTATGATAAGAGTAGGGAAAAGAACAGAGGAGGGAGACTGTATAGAAGGACGGTGGAAAAAACAACGCCTTGAATATTGCTGGCTTTTTCTCAATGTTCCAGTTAAGTCTTAATTAAATTGTCCAAGAATTATGTTGAAAAAGCCATTATTTTTTTTTCAGGACAGAGAACATAAAAGGTGGGAATGTAGCGAAATAAAGGGAACTAATTACTGAGGGAAAGGCTGTAGATATGACTCAACTAGCAATGAGTTCAAAAATCTTTACAGCGTTTTGTATAGTTTTAATCAGTCTGAGATGAATGTTTCTGTTTCAAAAAGTGTTTCATTAAAGCAGCTCCATTTTTACACAAAAGAATGGCATCTTTGTTTATTTACCTTTTATTGCCGTCTAAAGACTCAGTACAAATGATCACCATAGTATGAAAGAAGCAAAAGAAACAGAAGCACAACCGTACCTCTGGCACGCTCAGCTGAAAACTCAATTCACAGAGATTTGGAGTTTTCCCCTGCTCCCCCCACCCCAACTGGTTTGCACTGGAGGGAGAGAGCTCTAGGTTACGATTTGGAGAATAAGAAGGGAAGGAACGAACACAAGAGAAACTACCAAAAATTATTTCAAACTGTAAATACCAAATTCTGTAAAAGTAAATGCAAATGAGGCCCGCTATTAATAAACAGTGTTTAAAAACCAACAAAATTTAAATAGCATGATACGATTTCAATTCATCAACTAGAAGACTCTAATGTTCAGATCATTTTACAACCCATTCTAGAAATCTGAAGAAAATGTTATCTTGTACTATGTTGCCTGATTATTCCTCAAGCCACAAAGTTCTAAATAATTTCTTCAGGAGGAAAAAACAAACCAATAAGCTTCATCACAGTCAGTTATTACAGCACCTCTAAACCATGTATGGCAATACAATACCGAAATGCATTCATTTTCTCCAGATGAACATTCGTTACATAGAAATATGTAAAAAATTACTCAGCTACGGGGAACATTAACATTCAAAAGTTCAAACAAAAGACAATTAACTTATCAGTTCAGACACTAATGAGCAATGTAGAGGAACGAAGGGGGGAAAAAACAGTATTTGTTATCCTCTTCAGCAAAATATGCCTTTATAAACACATACACACATTTTCTGTTTGTGTTCTGTTACTGAATTTGAATGCAATCAGGTGTTCAAGACAGCAGTTTGCAATTGAACTGGTAGACCTTCTACAGGGTCATACTACTTAAAAATCAAAAGCTAATGCATAAATCCTTGTCCCAGAATTATAGGATATTTTCTTTGTTTCTCTGAACTACAATTTAGCAATGCATTAAAAAGGCCTGCTTCTTCAAAAAAATAATAGAATCATCGAATATCTTGAGTTGGAAGGGACCCGTAAGGATCATCGAGTCCAACTCCCTGCTCCTTGCAGGACTACCTAAAACTAAACCATATGACTAAGAGCTTCGTCCAGACGCTCCTTGATCTCTAACAGGCTTGGTGCTGTGACCACTTCCCTGGGGAGCCTGAATAATAGCTGATAAAATAATGAAGAAAGAACGATAAATTGTGCGCAGGAAGTTATAAACCAGCTTTAATCTTGGCCATGCTCAGGAAAAGAGAGAGATATAAAACTTATTACCATTTAAAAAAGCGTATTACAAAACATGAGATGTGGTTCTGCTTCTCTACCTGTTACAAATGAATCCCCAAGGCATAACACACTTCCCTTGCGTTAAAAAAGAAAAAAAAAAAAGATTTATAAAGTTGCATATTTTCCTGACAAATCCACCAACAAAACCCCCTTCCATTCTGAACAGATTTGACTGTCTGGGACAATATTTAGATCTGCTGGTCCAGATCGGCACCATTCTCCTTTGGTTCTACAAAACTTCTGTGTAGCAAATTTACTAAACACATAACTGTGGTGAAAGCTCTTTTCAGAAGTGTCATATGTGACAAGAGAAGTGGAAACATCTGTGAGTTAGTAGTCCAAAGAAACCAGAGAGAACTGGGAAAGCAGTATGAAGAGCCATCCTGCAACTCTTGCAATACATCAAAAAATAGAGCAGAACTGCACCATACTGTGTTTATTACCAAAAGATGTGACAGACGTGGGAGAAAGACGACTTCAGAAGAAATCTTAGTCAACTGCTGTCACTGAGGCTTATCTTACATGCCACCTATGATAACGAACTGCTAGCCAGAGTCTCAAGACAGACGCACAGCAATTGCAGCTTGGGGACCTTACATAAACAGCTAACTAACATATTTATCATGATCTTGCAATGGTAGTTGAATCACAGCTGTGTGACATGCTGAATGGATTATATTCTAAAAATAATTGATGCTTCTCTGCTAGTCTATTCAATCAGCAAATAGCCTCCCTCCAGTTTCTCTCAGTGCTGAAAGTATTTCCTCTAGAAAAATACACTCAGGAAAGAATTTCTGTTTAGAAACCACAAGAAAAGTAAGAAAAAAAATGTCAGCAGCATAAGACAGGTCATGAGTAAAGGTCTGAAGTGTTATTTTTACGAATGCATTTATGTCTGTAAAGGACTGGGAATCAATGTCAGCTCAGGTACATGAAGATGACAAGTCATAAACACCCTGATTTTAGATGAGTTCAAAGTTCTACACTGACAGGCACACAGCCTTGTGCCTCATCTACAAAGATAATAAACACTTTGAACATATCATAAAGGACTAGGTTGAAACCAAACCATAAAAGCAACTCTTGCACTTTAATAGTTGTTGAGTGCCTTTATAAGCATTTAATCTCTTTAAGATCTGAAGTTGGTTAGCTGAAAAACGACTACCTTCACATCTGAAAATCTTCCAGTTAACCATCACAATGCTTTCAAGTGGTCAACCAGTCTCATCCCTCTGAAAGCTTCCAAAATGGCTTTTAAAATAGACAGTAAATGGGGGAAATGAATTGTGTGCTTACAGTTCCTGTTTTACAGAGACAGTAAGTAAATTTAGTATTGGTATTTGCACGTACCATTTCCTTGTGATTTGGATAGAACGTTTGCTCAATTAAAGGGAACTTCTCTGGACCCAAAGTTTTGTAGACAGACACCAGCTGGGCAAACTGTGAAATAAAGCAAAACAAAAAGCTTAGGAGAGAAACCACATTCTACCGAAATGATGTCATACTGTCATTTTGCTTCTTGTCTTCTGCGTTTCATAAACTCAGCAAATACACATACACATTATACACTTCCTCTCTCCTCCTCCTCTCTCACCTGCACACCTTTTTATTCCATCCAAGCTATGACTTCATATGCAAATCAACAAAGAACAAGACCACTAAGAGTTAAGCCTTCACATGTACAGAAAATGAAATACATTGGAATACTGGTTTTCAGACACCTCATTGTCTATATATTTTAAGCTGATTTTGTGATAATAAAATTATTATAATTTTGCATTTTCTACCATCTTTAAAGCTCAGACATGTTTCACATGAATTTAGCCTCTGGCACCTCACTGACATTGAAACACAATTTTGCAAATCTGGCAAACAGAGAAAAGGAATAACTATGTTATATGTAACAAGTCAGGTGAAGAACAAACAAGAGAATTTTAATTTCCTAGGCTCTAGCCATGTATCAACAAAGACGTTGATAACATAAATTTAAACAGCTACATGTTATTGCCATTTCTACTAATGTTTTCTTTCTGGGCCCTTTCTCCAACATATCCAGGCTACTTATATGCTGGACTGTAGTAACTTAACACAGAAAGCAAAACAACATTTAAACACAAAGAATTCTTTATTAAATAGAAATGTATTTCAGGGCTGTTCTTTCTCTTTACTGAACAGATCAACTCTTCTGTTGTAACAGTTCAAAAACTAAATCACTCTTGAAATCATGGCTTAGCAAGCGAGGTTTCTAGGGAGCAAGATGACTTTGGCAGTCAGAAGACCGCTATTGTTTCAAGACTCCAAAGCTCTGGCTTGTGCATGCCTGTGATGTGTTTAATTGTCATTATGCCAACATGAGACATAAACAACTTAGCACAACAGTTTGAATAGTGGGATTTGCTGGTTACAAACAGGAAAAAAGCAAAGAACAATAGAACTCTGTCCATAATGCAGTTAGATAAAATACCTACTCTGTTAATGCAATTTAGGGTGCAGGGATAGTAAAAACTGTTTAAAGGGAAAAAATTTATGAAAGCTTTGCATCGCATTTCCAGCTGGCATAGAGAATTCGTTTAATTTAGTGGCATTTACTTAGGCTTGGTAAAACACATATTTAAATTTTGAAGTCCAGTGGAAAATACCTTAATGATGAGTAGTTTTCACCAAAAGCTTAAGAAACTCTAGTTGGATAGTGTGCTGTATAAAACAGACCTCAAAGAAAGGAAATATTATCACAGCTACCAAAATAAAGTGGTTTGCAAATAGGATTCCTGACAACTTACTATTTATTTCTGTTCTTTTCCAAGATCCAAATTCAAAATTTCATAAGCAAATACTGCCTATTAAATACATGATTTTTGCCAAACAACTGTTACGTGAAAATAAATCTATTTACCTATCTTTAAGTAAAAACCTTTAAAAAAAATCGTATGATTGTATTTCCTGTGATTCTCTCCTTATTTTCTTTTCCATTTTCACTGAAAGCAAGCAAAAGACAGTAAGAAACTGACACTATTTGGAGGGGTTGTGGCATTCACTCAAGAGGTAAGAAAGCTATAATTCAGATCAGTACTAGCAAATATTTGTTTAAAGTACCCTTTAATCAAGTAATTAAGCTATGAAATAGCATGTAGGAGAAGTAGGTTTAAATTTCCTGAGGCAGAGAAGAGAAATAACTCAGATTTCTCACAGCCGGGGAGAATGATTTATCCTTTGCCCCTACTGGGACACTGCTTCACACGTGTATCTACAACTTTAGAAATCTCTCGTCAAACTTTTCTCACCCAAAAAGGCAACTTGATAAATTCAACCCAAATTCACATAAAATTTTGGCATTCTAATTGTACATCCTTAAACTGCTATAAATGTTTCTTATTTTCCCTGGTTCCTAGTGGGCAATTTATGAAAAAGAATTTCATTTATGTTTTAATTAACTTCTATCAATTTGTAAGTGTGATCTGGACTATACCTTTTTATATTTTCCTTTTGAGCAGCTGAACCAAACAAACATCAGTTATACAGCCTAAAGCAAAAGACCACTTCTGAAAATCCTGTTGTATCTGGACAGTTTGGAAGCTATACAGAGCTTACAAATAGGCTGAATATAGAATACCACGTTGCCTGCTTTTCTATCCAAACCAGGTTTTAAAGGTCTGCTGAAAACTACACTAACAAGGTTGATTTGATGTTTTTTAGACTTTATCAAAAAAAAAAGAAAGAAAAAAAAAAAGACCATATTAATGTTTTGCATTGATTAGAGTTTTGAAAATGTTTTGTTTTACTGGGCTAGCTAATATGACCTTAAATTACACCTTTAAATCACAGTAAAGTTTATTAAATTCTTCCCTGGGCAAGAGCATCATCCGAATTATCATCTAATCCAATGCTGAATATGTTTTCAGATATGGGATATTAATGAAATAGAGAATACTGGTAGAGCTACTCTATATTTAAATAAAGTATTTTATATTGATGCCGAAAACCCTGGGAGATTTTAACAATTACCTAAAAAAAGAACCTCAGAGAGCTTAGTATTTCAGCAGGAGTCTTTTCAACATCTTAAGAAAAAACAAGACAGTGGAAAAAAGTTCTTTTAGCTCTTATTTTAGCTAGCTGAATTTCCTTCTCATTTACAAATTTTGTATCTTATTTTCAGCTCGAAGAGAGATATTCTCACATATATTTACGGTTTTCAGATTATTTTTTTAAAAGGAAAATAGTGGGATTTTGTAACGTCAGCTCTTCTCTTTTCTACTAGGGATTAAATGCTTTCACATCTTGGCCTATAGATTGTTCTTCCATAAAAGAACAGGAGAGCGCCAGCTGCGCTGTTTCTCCTCTCCAACAAAGTATGATACAGATAAGAAGAAATACTTAGTCAAAAAACACTTATTCCCTTTGATTTCATATAAAAGCTTTATGGGGTTTCATTACACTAAGAATGGAACACTATAAATCTGACTGCATAGACTGCACTGTAATTAAGCAGTGCAGAGTTACCAAAAAACACTTTGCCAACTTCATAAATATTTGAATAATGACTTTGCTTATCACTGTAGATGAGTTAAAATGTGCTTAATTACATGCATGTCATCCTTGAAATGCTCAGATTTTTTCCTGAACAAACTGCACAAACTTTTTCCTCAAAGATAATTAGATATGATATTTAAAATTAATTACTCCAGATGGTGCTGTGTGTTACCTTTAATTCCAGCAAGCTTCTAATCTCTCTCAGACTGAAGGATATATATCATTGTCCATTCCAGTGGAGAATTTCCTGGTACATTGAGTAAGATTTTCATGCAACAAACTACTTCACATTTGCCTGTACAGTTGTTCCCTATCAGGGAAGTACCACTGAGCTGTGTATTAGAAAACCTTTTCTGTCAGAGTATTATATGTATCCTGTATTGTGAGTATTCATTATCTGTGCTCTTTACAAGTTAAGGCTTGCTTCTACTGACAGTGGAAGAACTCCAACTGGCCATCTAATACTTCGTGGTAACAACTAAAATGATCACAAAATTCTCTGGATAGTCTGTTTCACCAAACCAGATGAGTTGGCATTCTCTAGAACTAGAGAAACAGGAAAACTTTGACGGGTGAACACTTTTTGAATCTCTCCATCATAAAAAACTGGTGCTTTTAGCTGAGATTTAACTTATCTTTGACTGCTTTAAGGTGTGGGCACATCTACAGAGTGAAGACATGTAACGCAATACCAGTTTACTTCTGGATTTCCATATATAAATGTGCCTTTTACCAAATGTATTAAATGTGTATCAGTGTTTGTGGGTGAAATTACTAAAATAAAATGCCTAAGTTTCTAATGTGATCTCAATATTCCGTATTGCTGCCAGCTTTCTCTGAACATATATTACTTAAAAGCAGATGATGCAAAACAGTTCAAAGATCGGGTTGTTATGCTGATCAAACGTTTAGACAGAGTAAAAGTTTCATCCTACTGTATACTTAAATCATCCCTTTGTAAGACTAAGAATTGATGAAAGACAGCTTTCCGTGGAAATGCTGTAGAGGTTCCTAGTATTCCTCTGTGAAATGCACACTAGAGTAAATTATGCCTGAATATGTATATCATTACATGTGAGCGTGGATGGGGGCCTCAGCAATTAGATTTTCCCTTTCAATATACAAAGGAATCTCCCTTCTCCCTATAACGACCTGCAGAGGTCTCTTGTAGGGTCTGTAGGTTATGAAGCTGAAAGATGAGCTGTTCGACATTATAGGCTGTTACATTTCTATTACAGGCTGTTACATTTCTATTATAGGAAACTAATAAAGAATACGACACATTGGCTTTTTTATCCCCTTCAGGTAGCACCGTGAAAAATGTCCTGAAGTCCCTTTTTAGGCTGACATGTCCATTTTTAGGCTGAGGTTCAGAAATGCGGCTGGTCATTCCAGAAAAATATAATTGCCTTGGAAGAATAAGAGATGTTCAAAAGCACAGACTAAGTACCACTAGCACAAACATATCAGTGGTCCTTGGTGGCCAACAGATTGAGAGACAAACATTGTAGACCCTTCAGAGGGAGAAGAAATTAAGCAAGTGTGTGGAAGGGGCTGGGAGGGTACATTTGACACCTGTAATCTGTGGGAGTCAATTTACTTTAACCAGGATTCTTCACTATGCCCGTATTTTAAACACAGTTTCAGTATTTCTCTTTGTGGGTTCTGATTTTTTTTCTTTAAATTACTATTATCTGGGAAGTATCTGTGTTACTCTTTTTATGCTCTTCATAGTATTTGTTCTTTGTTGCCATCGGCCTACATTTCTTCTATTATGCTTCAGTAAACACGAAATACTTTTCCAGAAGGCTGAGTACATACACATTTGATTTGCTATTTGATACCTAATACGAGAATCAAGGGGAACAGACCACTGACTGTAGCTTACGTACCTCCTTCTGTCAGCAGGAGCTGACAGACAACTTAATGAAAGCATTCAAACTTTCAAAGTCAATGCAAAGTTTGACACGGCAACTGAACAATGAAACATCGCCTACAAATCAGTTTGGGCACATTAACAGAAAACAGAATACAGAAAAGATGGGAACTGACAAAAGAACTTGGTGTTCCTCCAGTAGTTTTCCATTATTACGATGCAAAGCCAAAGACAACACAGTTGGACTATGAATGGAAAGATAACTTATATGGACCCTGCATCATAATTCAAGCGGTAGTTTTATAACACAGACGAGTTGTTTCCTAACCCTTTTGCAGCCCAGCCTCACATGGGAACATGGTGACGATCTCTGCCTCACCAAGCTGAGCTGCAAAACCCCAGTGCATTTTTTATTCAAGTCCTGCTGCTTGACCCATCACTCTGGGACTAACAGCATCTCTTCCTTCCACCTTTGACTGCAGCTGATATTTCCTCACCTTCATCTCCAGCTCCCTCCTTACCCTCTGGGGTGCTTTGTCTGCATCTACTGAGATGGAGCTACTAAGCCTATGTGGATTGTGCTGACCCTTCCCAGAACCATTTGCGTGTCTCTGCTCCATGTCACCTGGACTTTCCAAAGGCATTTATTTGGCTTCTGCACCTCTCCTGCAGCATGAGTACTGCAGCCTGTACTGCCTCTGAGAGGCACATCTCTCCAATTGCTAATCACTGCTGTAATTAACTGCTGGAATATTTTCACATCAGAATTACATCTGATGAGATATACAAACCATTAAGAATTTCTACAGGATGCAAAAAACAGCCTTAAATAAAAACCTCATGCCCTTGGAAGAACTGCATGCAGAGCTCTTGCTTACAAATTACCAGAGTGCATCCATGAAAGGGGGAAAAAAGAAGTTTTCTACCACAGCTAGAAAATCAGGATTTAAAAAAAAACAACAACAACAAAACTAGAAGAGGATCACGGTCAGAGACATAAAAACATTTCATCTTGGCTTGCAAAGTTGGGTAGCAAGGCATCTGGCAATGAGAAACACCTTGGCTAATGAAAGAGGCGGTGATAAAATGTGTAAACAGTGAGGAAAGTGAGATTTAAGGAAGACGTGGATTAAAATGAAGAAAAAAATAGCTATGGGCATAAAAGGTAGAAAACAGATCAAGACATGTTTGTTAGAAAAAAATTAGTGAAAATTAGTACCATGAGGCCCAGATCAAGAAGCCTTCTGGAACTTTTTATTTCAGAATGAAAAGTTACACAGAGGGAAAAAAAGAAGTTTATGGAACTGAGTCACTCAAATAAAAGCTATGAGGACTCCTTGGGTGCACTTGGCAGCAATGAGAATGTGCAGTTTATTCCACTATTATGGGAACACTGAGTTCAGTGTCCTGTTCAAAGAAACATTTGTGCACCTGTTTATTTTAATGGGACTTGGGCATGTGCTTAAGCACTTCTCAAAAGGGTTTGGGGCTCACTGCAATAAAAAGAGATTTTATTGTTTTGTGGGGTTTTTTTAGAGATACTAAGATCCTGAGACTTTCCAGTTAAAATAATAAGTTTTTATAAAAACAGTGAATTCAATGAAACTTCACAATAGAGGAGGAAATCTATCTTTTAATGCAAACCGGGTTTTTGCAGATACAGCCCTCCCATATTCATTGTTAAGGAGTCTTGTAGTTAATGAAATTTTGTGCAGGTGTTCAGTTGTGTCTGTATGAAGTTATCTTCAGAAACAAAGCATTATTTATGTACTTAACCACTGAAGAAAGAAGTAAATCCCATTTTAAAGCTAAACATATGGTTAAAATACTTTTTTTTTTTTCCTTTCTCTTAAATTGTACATAGATGCAATCACATGCATCTACAACTTTGTTCACAGAATTCAAACTCAGTCAAACTGGGCTTCTTACCTACACAGAACTTTCTGTCCTGAGATGCTTCCCTTATTTCAGCAAGGTACGGAAATCTGAAAAACTTTTTCTCAAATGATCTACTGGCAAAGCTCAACGGTAGAATGCCATTCCCCAGACAAGACCAGCCAACACGCTCTCTTTTAAGCCCAGCACAGAAAGTCAGAGGACTTCTCTGAGGTGGCTAGCATCCAAACAGTGCAATACTTTATAGCATTTTAAACTGCACCATAAACTAAAGAAGATACTTCACAGAACAGGTATGTTAGTTACTACACCTCATAAAAGAAACAAGGACAAGTACACTTTGCATCCATTTCACATGTGAACTGGAGCGAAGAATAGAAGCTAAACATAAAGGAATGACAGCAAGGAAATCAGATGGCAACAGCAGCACTGATGGGAGTTTTGAAGATAACGTGGGAGAACAATACTTGTGTAGAGGGAGAGAAGGGACGGGAAGGAGTGGGGATTGTGATGGGGAGTCAGCACAATGGGAGGGATTTTCCTGGATGGGTGACAAACTCCTTTTTCAGGAAGGGGAGTCCAGCCCCCAGATTCTCCTCATCACTGAGTCACCATGGTCATATATAAAAGAAGCAGATATAATCTCTACCTAGATTTTGGCTAGAAAAGATTATCTTCTTAGGTACTTTAATGGGGAATATAACACACAGGTTTCCTTTTTCATTAAATATTAAGATTGCACAAGAAATCAAACTTAATTTTCATAATCTGGCCTTCAGTTATGGATATTTGACTTAAGCAAGCACAAAAGAGGGTTTTGGAATTTCAATACTGTAGCAGGAACAGCAGGTAATACAAAGGATATGAACCACAGCTTTACAGTCCTGGTTTTCAGACTCATCTTACGGCCTCTATTTAAATATAGTTTCTTTCAGTAGAAGCTAAGAAATGGTTAAAAGTCTGTTTCAATTTTCTGCCTCTAGAAACGTTCAATGCAATGAAAGTCTGTAATGGATGTCAAGAGCTCCCACTGCTGCTCTTTAGCGCGGAGCAGAACAGGGCAAAGTGACAACAACCTAGCACAAAATTCAAGAATGCAGTAAAAAAAATCTGAGTCTACTTTTGCATTAAATTGGCCTCATGGCAGTAAATGCTGGTCAAAGCAAAAAATATATACACACTCAGTTTATATATAAAGTACCTTATAGTTCAAGCAAAGATTGATTAATATAGAGCTGTAAGAATTACTTGCTGCATGGAACAGAAAACAAATCATCACCCCACTGAGGTATATTCATTATTTAAGAGTCTCTGCTTTTTTCAAGGAATTTCAAGTAACCTTACGTATTTTAGGAAAGCAAGCAAAATCATTTAGCAAGACTGTAACATTCCCTTTCTGTTGCAAGAATAGATTAAACTTAAAATAGCTCTATAAAGAGTACAAAGAGGAAAACACACTGCTAGGTTTAATGTATTTAGATTTCTTTGTTATGCATTTAAATGAGTAATTATTTGTCAACTTTGCTCCAATTTAATGTTAAAACTTGCTAGTAAATGTCTTTTGACCAAAAAGCTTAAAGTGTTTTCACCTTCCTTCTGACAGTTTTGTGAATTTACTTTCAGCTCTTGCACTACAAATCCATCAACATGTTTTACTTTAACTGGCAGACTGAGCAAAGAGGCCAAAATCTTCATTGGCTGACAGAGAATTAAACTACAGTTTTTTATGCTTAAGACAGTTGTGCTCGGATCAGTGCTGGAAGAATAGCACATGTGGACAGTTTGTTCTCTGGCTGCCCTATAGATACACAGACGTCTGCCTTCACTATGTCTGTAAATCCAATACCCTCCTTACAAATAAAAGCCACAAAACTGGTTTTAGAAACACCTCTACCATTCGTGTAAATACTTGCAAATAGGCAAATTGAATTTGTTACGGAGATTGCCACACATTATCACATGAAGCTGTTCAAATTTTACCACCCATGCCATTGTGTCCAGTGCCTAAGAAAGCAACTCTTCACTGCTTGAGAAAGAGACAGACAGCACCTGGCTTTCAGTCCTGAGGCGAGAAAGGAACTGCTCTTGCTACAGTAGCTTCCTAAATTAGAGGGGTAGGAAAAGGCCATTAAACAACCTGTTTGGGTGGGCTCTGGCTGCCCAGTGTCCCCATCGTTATCTATCAAGTAGATCAATCTTGCCAGAATGATTGAAACAAAGTTCAGTGCTGGGTCCAGGTTTCATCTAACGAAATATATAAAACTATAGCCACTAACTAAAATACAGGTCTTAACATTTCTAAGATTTATAATGTTAACAGACATTAAATTTGAATATCTCTAAATGTATTCCCTACCTGAGTTGAAGCCAGATTGCCGGTATGCATTCTTTAGCCTTGACCTTCAACAAGATCCCCTCTGGCATACAGAGAAGTGCAATAACCAGCCAAATTCTAGCCCATTGTTCAGCATTACTGTACAAATCTTATTTTTGGTAACGAGCACAGAATTTTCTTATAGTGCAATAAATATTCAGTAAGAAATTTATAATTTCTTTTTTTAAAACAGACATGGAATAGCATTGAAAGGTCTCATAGATTTACAGTGAATAGATTTTCAAAAGTCTTTTCTTCTTGAGCACATTCATTTTATTTGTTATTCACTCTCCAGAAGATACTTTGACACAATACTGAAACTCATCTGTGTGGTAGTGTCTGCCTGTTAGCACAGCTTCAATAATTTGTGTCAACAGGAAGCTGGAACGAACAGAACTAATGTCTTTTATATGCTCCTCCCTGCAGAGTGCCTACAGGATTCCTGCCAGCGCCCCAATCTGTTGCTCAAGATTATTAAAGTATAGCTTGAAGGGGGAAAAACACAAGAGTGCAACTTCTAACAGCAACACATGAAGGAGGAGAAAACAAGGTGGGGGAGAGTACTATAATACCATCAGAAAGCAAGAAAGGGCAGTTAATACAGACCTTCCAAAGAAAGCAAGGTAAGGAGAGAGAAATGAAGTGTTCAATAAGAGTAGAAAGATGAAGACAGATAAGTAGGAAATCATCTGCAAAAGAAACGCAAAGCAAAACACAACACATGAAGGCATAGAATTACGTAAGCTTGGCAAAAGGACCAAAAAAGAAAAATGTCAACAAACTTGCAAAAAAGTATTTGGCTGTCCACTCACAAACTGTAGGACAAGAAACAAACAAGAACTGCAGGATTTACAATACTACCAAGTTTAACAAAAGGAAAAGCCATAACCACCCCTCCCTCAGAATGATTGCAGATGAGCAAGGAAATAAATTTTGGCATAACAAAGTGTTCTATGGCACTTCTCTTACATTTAAAACCCTTAATAACAATAAATTCCTACAATGAAGCAAAGTCCCAGTGATCTTTTTAAGATGTTTCAGTACAAGATGGGTTCACATCTGGAGCTCTATGTAAAAAATGCCAGGATCTTTCAGCTGTTTTTAAAATAATACAGGTATGTCTATCTTCTGGGTCTTAATTCCACTCTGCCAGCTCTTGACCAGAACACAGTTCCTATTTTTTTCCTTTATTGCCCACATTACTGAACCTACGTAGCAGTTTGTCACTATGCCGACAGAGTTTACTTCACTTGAGGCCAAGCCTGCTCAGCACCCAGCTTTCCCATCCATGCAGTGACAGACATCTCTTCACAAGCTGTTACAGCTATGCAGTAGCTTGACATGCTACAGCGGGCTTGCTACATCCCCTCCATGATTACATCATGTCAGTATTTCAAGCTAAATACAGACTCTTCCACCAGCATGGCAACAGCTAATTAAGATCACAGTGCTCACAAATTTTTTTTGTAGACCCATTATTACGTTGTCGGTTGTGCCATCTCCTTCAACCAGATGTTGTGGTTTAACCCGGCAGGCAGCTGAACACTACCCAGCCGCTCGCTCACTCCCCCCCAGTGGGATGGGGGAGAGAATCGGAAAAAAGGTAAAACTCGTGGGTTGAGATAAAGACAATTTAATAGGACAGAAAAGGAAGGGAAAATAATAATAATAATAATAATGATAAAAGAATATACAAAACAAGTGATGCACGGTGCAATTGCTCCCCACCCACTGACCAATGCCCAGCCAGTTCCTGAACAGCAGCTGCACCCCCCCAGCCAACCCCCCCCCCCCCCCAGTTTTTTGTTTGGCATGATGTCATATGGTATGGAATATCTCTTTGGCCAGTTTGGGCCAGCTGTCCCGGCTGTGCCCCCTCCCAGCTTCTTGTGCACCCCCAGCCTCCTTGCTGGCAGGGCAGTATGGGAAGCTGAAAAGTCCTTGAGTTAGTGTAAGCACTGCTCAGCAACAACTGAAAAAAATCAGTGTGTTATCCACATTATTCTCATCCTAAATCCAAAACACAGCACTATACTAGCTACTAGGAAGAAAATTAACTCTATCCCAGCTGAAACCAGGACACCAGAGTAAAAGTGCAATTAATGTATCAGCAGATCCTTGAAGCCTCCTATTCCAACCACTCTTACATAGCCTCCCAAGGCATGCTAACAAGAGAACAGATTTGCAGCCAGCTACAGATGCTGCTATGTTTTTCCTCTGCATTAAAGTAACCAGAACTGCTATCATGGAATTGGACTGATCTTACGAGAATTTTCTTTCTCTTCAATCATACACACTTGGTCTATACAATTGCAGCAATTCTGTAATCTCTGCAGTGTTTCACTGCTTATCACTATCTGAACCTAGAAGTAGCAATCCAGCTGTTATAATGCATGTAATTAGTACGTCACAGTCCAGGTTTAACTGAAATAAAGTGTTCTATCTATAGCAGCCATGGACATTGAACCTTTCACTCCCTAACAAGTAAGTCAGAGTCTGCATGTTTAGTATACTCACCAGTTAATTCTACCTCACTGCATAATTCCACTTATTGGCAATCTGCTATACACAGTATGGGTGAAGAGCTAATAATCTGTGGTATTCCAAGACTGCACCCCTATCACCAATATTTGCAACTGAAGCTAAAATCAAGAGCAGGGTTCAATTGATGTAAACACTTAAGCATGCAAATTTCACAGAAATCTTCATAAGAAGTGTGCAAAAGGATGCATGCAGGACAGAAGAAATTTTAAAAAAATTCAACCCAACACACTGGAAAATCGTGGAGTTTTTTAAAATATTATTTCCCCAGCCTGAATCATAAGCATGAGATTTTACCTATTACTGCAGCACAGCCATTATCATCACATTTTCCAGTTTCTAGCCGCTGCAATTACTTACTTTGCTTACCTACATCGTGTACTATCAGAACGATTACATACAATCTCATAAGCCTCAGTTAAGGAATATCTCACTTATTTATTGAATGACATTTTCTAAAGGAAAACAGAGATAATAAAATATCTAGATTGTTACTTTAAATAATATCAAATCGTAACTTTGGGCAATTAAATATGCTCTTTTTTTTCTTTTTACTAGTATAAAACTTTCATATATGCTTTACAACAAGGTTCTGCACACCATTAGACAGGAGTATAAGATGGATCACGAATCCAATGAGGAAAGTACACATTTTTGCCTCACCTTAACTCGATGTAACTGTAAATTAAACTAGGTAAAATTTTTATCTCATTTGAATGGTACAAGGCATGCACAAGACTATTACTTTGCAACATGACAATGCAATGAAACATTCCAACGTGGTAAGAGAGGGTATGAACCTTAAAATGGTTCCTCCACAGCTCTGCATACACTCACTAACAAGGAACTTAGTCTTCATTTATAAAACTCATACTTTCCCCCCTAAGCAAGTAGCTTTCTGACATTCTTACTAGCATTTAAGTGAAATCCATCTCACAAGCCAGGATCATGAATTTTTCATGAGGTAGGCGGTAAGTATTATCACAGAAGTGAAATAACAGTACTGTAATAATTCCAAATCATTAACATAGTTCAGTTTGCAAACACCTCACCACACACATTCATTTCAATATTTTCTTTGCCATGGTTGCTAGCATCCTAACTTTTCAAAGGGTTATATGGTGCTTTGACCTTTTGACATGGATTCAAGGAACTATGTATGTCCTGACACCAGAAAACACAAGCTTTAAGACTTGTTTTCAGAAATGTTTTTAGTATGTTCCTGGCAACCTTCCCACTACACCCCCATCTTTCAGTAATATACCTCAGATCAAATACAAATTTGCTGACTGTCTATTGGCAAAGACATAGAAACCCATGTGTGTCTGTAGACACAGTACGAAAAGAGTTGTGCTGAAAAATTCAAGGCAGGTGCTTCAGTTTCTAACACAGGGTGTGAATCCATCCTCAGGACTGAAAACAGACGCTGTGCATCTGGAGCTGTACATTCTAAAAAAAACAAAGACGTGATACTCTGAAGAACAGTAATTTAAAAACCAAAGATCTTGTACGTTGGATTCTAACTCTCATTTTATTTGATAGCCCTTTTATAACTAGTCTAACTTTCCTGACTTACCCTCCTAGCTGTTCTATATTCCTCCTGATTTTACACTGATGTAAGTAAGATCAATTGCCCATGACTAATTCAATAATTTTTCATCCCTTAAAGGCCCATTCCATTGGACAACCTATTTTTTTTTTCTGCTGTTACAGAAATTGCAATTCACTTCTGCCACTCAAATTTTACCTGCAGGAAAGTCAATCTATTTCTCACCAAGTAATAAAGATTGTTACTTATGGCTTTATCTAGAGTTCTGATTTCTAATCTTTCATAAGGCTTTTGAACTTGCAATTTTTATAGAAATAGCTTTCATAAAAGTATCAAGTCATCTGTGTTAACAAAGGAATTGTCCAGAAAAGCATCCTGTACATGCTATGAAGAAAGGGGGCTAATCGATGGTAAGTCTAAGCACTCGCTTGCTTACTTGTACTACTGCAAAATTGACATGGACACTCATGACTGCTGAATACGCCTTCTGAAATTCTTTCTGACAGTAAGATGTACTTTATGAAAAGATACACGTGTATGAAGTGGAACTGACTTTTTATACGAATGTTAAGACTACAAATAATATAAAATGTAATCGGAATTAGAGTGAATTCTAGTATTTAAGCCATGATGAAGACAACAGAAATTTAAATAAGAAAATGGTCTTAACTGCAGATGTACAATTTCAGTTTCACCAAATCATGAAGTTCGGTATATGAGACTGGCAGGTGGTTCAATACCTTTAATCAGTGCTGTAAATGTTGAACTGGTTTCTGATCAAGGAACTTGCAGAATAATTTTGCTAGTTTTCTCTAGTTACAGTTTAACTAAGTTTGTATCAGTTCACCTTAAATATGTGTCATTTTAACAGTGGGGAACACTGCTTGATTCACTGGCCTAAAGTACATCCAAGAGCACGGTATGGGCGTCAATGGTTTTTATGCTTAATGCTAGCACGTAGCAACAGATTGAGGAGTGCGCCCTAAAGCACCCAAAAATAGCCTACAGTTTGCAGCCGGGATTTCACATAGGCAGGGTAGCGTGTATGAGTTAGGTGTAATTGAATAAGCTAGAAGACAATATTAGCAAAATCAACAGTCCCTGGATTCTGTTGCATTATTTGAACGTTCATGAAATTCATGAATCAAAGGATCAGTGGATTTTTATCCACAGAGTATTTATTCTGGGCTTGATTTGAAACAGGTTTGCATGACTTCTTGCACTGTTTACCTTTCCTAAATCTGATGAAGATTCCATGATGCTCTGGGATGAACATGGTTGTCTCTACATGTCCCACTACCACAAAGAACAGAAGTCAGGATATTCCAAGTTAAATGCCCAAACAAGCCCCCTCATGTTTGTACAGAAACTATTTTTGTGCTCAAATTAAAAGTCCACACTCCTAAGTAGGGTCCAACTAAAATACAGTGCCATCACATATTCAGAATGGGAACTGATCACACATTCGCAGGCTTCGCTTACGGTCACAGGTAGTTAAAACACAGAATTGAGGCCATTGGTGGAGCAAAGCATGATCATGTTCACAACACATGAACGTTGCCTACTCAGCCTCATTGTCCATGGACTTGCAGAGGGGGGCATATGCTCAGGCCCTGCTCTGTCTATTATGCATCTTAATGAAAACCACTCCAGGGAACTATAGAAGATAATTAAAACATGAAAGATGCTACTTTGAAACATATGACCTGTCTGACACTTTAAAATGTCTCTAGAATAGTTATTTCTGAGAGGAAATACCTAAAAGATGTGAAGTGGACTCTTGTGGAGGCTGTGCAAAATTTGAGTATTTCAAACAAAACGTATTTTGGCTGTCAGATGTATAAATGGCAAGGTAGAAAAATCTCAAAGGAAATAAAAAAAAAAATCATTCTTCTCTTTGTTCAAATAAAATAAGTCAGCTTAAAAATATTTTCATTTCATTCATATCTAGGCTGAGACAAACTACAGAAATTTCAGCCAAAAAGGAAATTTTCGAAAAAAAGCAAAGATACAGATATGGCAACTCAGAAGAGAGCCATTTCATCATGAACTGTTATGTCACACCTTAAAAAAGCTCTACCATAATTCAAGACTATTTTTGAATTATTGTAACTCTAAATTCAAATAAAACCTTATAAGCATAATACTTTATTATTTGTTTGTGAGGTGTACTGTATAGACAAAAAAAAAAGCTATGGAACATGACACATATAACCTTGTATTTGCTTTTGCCAGGTCTTCCAGTTATTATAGTAAATATTCCTACAACTCCTAGTTACTCCCAGTTGTTATTATTATGAGAGTGAAAAATCAGCAGAGAAATTTTATGTGCAACAAGACCAGTTGTAAGAAAGAGATATCTTTATTGGTTTGGTGGAAGAACAGCCATGACACTAATGCCACCAGAAGAATATTACAAGGAGCAATTATTCATTTACTTCTTATTGCATCATTATTGCATATAAATGCTACTGTTATTGCTTCATCGCCCAGCTTTATTGCAAACAATGAATCAAAGCATTAAGAAATGCCACGCAGCGTAGAAAATGTGATGTATTAAAATAATGGATTCAGCAATGTACAATATGTATTCTGAGAAGTTATAAATGCTCTATCAATTATTTATTCCCCACTGTAGTTTACTGCAACATAAAAGTATGATAAAATTAGCTGAAAGAGGTCTATGTTAAAATCTGCTGACAATTTTTTGGAGGAATTTTCATAGTTAGTGTGAAAAAATAAACATCTTCAAGGCAATAAAAAAGTATTATGGTAAAACTTCCCTTTGGTGTGAAAAATACTGACAACTGTTCTTTTCTTACCCAGACATCAGAGGAAGAAGTTACGAAGCTTTGGCTATTTATAACAAGTGGTATTCCTTAAAGTTTCATTAGCTCTTGGGCAACTGGATACATCTATTTAAAGGAACAGTGATTGCACCATTGATAGTCATCTTTTACAGCACCACATTTTAACTTGTTGGTACTAATGTTTAGTCCTCTATGAACCAAAAAGATCACCAAATTCTACCTCGATCACTACAAAGCATGCAATGAAAAACTGAATTGGCTTCTACACTAAAACTGGCAAATATCAGCGACTCTCCCGTGTACCTCATTACTCTAGGTGTAACTGAAAAGACTAACTCCTACCCCATATGCACAAGATCATGAAAAGAGCTTTCAAATGAGGAAACGAATAGCTTCAGATTTCCTTGCTAAAGCATAGCCCCAAAAATTTCACAGGCATGAGGAAAACACTGGCTAAAAGTCTGTTTAAATTATGTTCAAAACCACAAATATGAAAAATATTCTCAGCTTGCTTTTCCCAGGCAAATTGTGAATAAACACACTTTCCTTACTTGAGGAAGTACGTTAGCAGTGGATAGGCTTTCTGTTAGTTTCCTCACTTATTTCATTATTTGTACGACAAATATTTTTTTTTCTCTGTCTCCACACTGCCTACACTGGCTCTTTGAAAAATAATTTAAATATCTTAGTTTACTTTTTATTCCTTTCACTATTGCTTCACTGCTCTGCTAAGTAACTTTGCAGTTTGATACTCAATATTCATGAAACAAGCAAACAAAAAAAAAAGTCACTAACTGTTTCTGCACCAGAAGAACTTTTCGGTACATCACTTACCACCCACGGTTTGTCACAGAAGTTATAGATTGATTCCAGGGAGTTGACGCTAGGGATGCCTGCGTACTGCATTCCAATGATCAAGTTACGGAAATCTTCATTTTCTGCCATACTGAATGAATGTTGCCGAACAAGAACAAAATCAGGCCTGAATGACCTAGCAAGAAAAAGATACGTTGCCAATAGTCAATGATCAAATTGTTTTCCCTGTCTAGCTGATGGATAGAGAAGTTCTAACAGAACACCCAAAACAAAGGTAAATGCTACAAGACAGAAACAATTAATAGGACATTATGAAAATCTATACTGTATCATTCTTAACTGCTGTTCAGAAAACATCAGCATCCAGTCAATAATGTGACTCCATTAAGAAGAGAGACAAATTATCATGGCTTTTCAGGTTGTTCTCCCACTGAAAGATAAATCATATATATAAATTCTGAGTATGTTCTTAGTTTATGTACACCAGTTCCTGAGCAATGAAAATCAAAAATTAAGCAGGCAAATGTCTCTGCCAGAAACTTAAGCTTCTTGGGAACAATTTTTTTTTCACAACTACTGTCAAACTCTTTTAAAGACAGTAAGAGATGAGGCAACCCCACTACTTGCAAAAGGAATCATACCATACTTGGAGATAATCACAATTCAACTTTTGATCAAGACGCTTGTCAAAATTAATTTCTATACTTACAGCTGCACTTTTTTTCCCTCTTTCTGTCTGGTATCTAATCAGGATTTCCCCTGTTGCAACCTCTGTGGCTTCTTGTCCTATCACCATGCACCTTTGAGAACAGTCTGACACCATCTTCACCTTACTCAAACCCTGACATTTAGTTACTGAAGAAGGTTACGGAAAACAGAAGACATAATGCAACAGGACAGAGCCACCAGTACAGGGGCAATTCGCTCCTAAACTTGCCTGTTGAAAGATTTTCCTCCTTATTCAAATTTTATAGGTAGAAAAAACACTGACTAGCTTGAAGCTACCAACCTCCTGAAAGAGATATAACTGCAGGGTAAATTAAATTCGTGTAGTAAATTAGTGTAGTTATTTACATGCCTTGAATAAATATAAGCTGTATACTGGAGTGAAAAATTCCAAAGGTTATAAAATGATTCCGAAATCCTACTCTAGTAAAACAAAACAAAACCAAAACGATTAAAATTCATGTTAAAATCGCTTAAGCAGTTTTGAGATTCCAGCCTGAATGCAGTAGTCAAAGTATATTAGCTGGGTTCTTAAAGTTGGCTTTCAAATGTAATGCATGATTTGGCAAAAGCAACATTATAAAGATTTGCTGTCAAGAGTCATTAAAATGGCACTGTAGACCGATGACCAAAACTTGTAAAGAAATGCGTGCCTTTAACAAGTTTCAAAAAAATATTTGTAGCATAGTTCTGAGAATTTGTGATCTAGGTTTCATGGTGGTGTGCCAAGTGTTTGAAACAAGGAAATTCAATTTACTGGCACAGCATGAGTATAATACTTGGAGGACTAATGATGCCTTAATCAAAACTGCAGACCACTCGGTGAAAGAAAGAGACCCCCTCTATCGCTTAAAATAGTGCTGAGGGGATTACACATCTCAAACACAGCACTGTGTTTTTAAAAAAAAGAACAGAAATGGTCCTTTAAAATAACGATTTAATGAAACAATTGGGGAATCGGGGGAATGTACATTAAAAAAAAATTATATATTTTGCTTTGCAAAAACTCCTCAAAGGGACATGATACATTTACATAATTGTTCTAGTTCTGCAATTACCGCTGGACTGAATGACTGTGTATACAAAAGAAGGTCATGGGAAAAATTTTAATCCTGGCTCAAGCATTTGTAAGATCCAAAATCTCAGCATTATATAACATGAGATATAATTTTTCATGGCTTGATTTTCATTCACGAAAATGAAACAAGCAGGTGCCTGTCATACAGGTTTTTTCCTCCTAAACTAAGGCAGCAAAATTTTGTCATTGAAATTTCTATGATTTTGCTAACTAACATTTTGCTCATAAATGATACAAGGTCACTTTGGACCTCACATTAATAACACATAAGACTTTTCATCTCAGTATTCAGGCCTTTTTCATAATATGCTCATAGTCCATATTCAATATGAACTTTGATACTAGTGGGACCAGCAGTTTCTCCCATCTCTGATAGTTGAGACAGACAGAAACAAAGGAACATGCCACACATCCTATTGTCTGACCCATATTTAATGCTGCATTTCTAATGAAGTTTCTTATCAACTGAAAATGTAAAGTAATATCCATCAGTAGCTCTTAGTGACACAAGAAGCACATTCCAAGCTTCAGGCAATAAACTTCACAAACCGACTAGTTTTCAAAAACATTCTGTATCTCCGGATAATTTACCATAGAAACAGAGACTTGCTGTCCCATCATCTCTGCATATCCTTCTCACCAGAAAGCATGCACACGTATGCAGATATCTTACACAGAGTTGTGAGAAATTTGTCAGGTAGTTCTATTTGGTTAAGTAAATTAGCCATAAAACTGGTAATATTATAAAATCCTTTGTCATCTCATTATCAGAGTTACCTGATGACGCAAGATTTCTCTGTTTCTTAATATAAGCAGCAGTTTTACCAAGTTTTCTCATAAACTGCAAATATACATCCTTGTAGATGCTATTTTCTGGAGGTTCCCAACTCACATTAAATATTGACATGTTTTGATGCTAACTTGGCCTCAATGTTCTTGTTTTGTTTGGAAAATTCTCTACAGAAAAGCCACTAAGGCTAAGGAGCAGTGATCAAGATTTCCTGGCTCCAAAACTTCTATTGTTGGGGAAAAAAACCCCAAAAAACTAAAAAAAAAAAAAAAAAATCAAATCTCTTACTCTTCTAAGGAAATAATGTTGTGGATTTGGCATAAGTGGTTGTTGTATTAAGCTGCAGTATTTTTAGAACACAAGAGATTAAACAGCTGTGAGTGTTAAAGCATAAAGTACGCTTATTTTCAATATTTTTTTCCCTGACTTTTTTTACATGAATGAGTAGAAATTTTCAAATCTTTTATTTGGACAGATGTTGTGCAAAACACGAAGATACAAGACATGCTGTATGCTGTCCAGCTCCCTGAACTCCTACTCTTGCCTAAAGATAAACGTAAGCAGTAGACTACCTGGTCACTGTTAGTGGCTTGATCTGCCTTTCTGAATGCAGTTGTTCAGCCAAACGATTGCTACACTTAACTCATACGTAACTGCACTGGCCAAAATAGGAGTAATTCCTACAAATTAGATAAAATTTAGGACTGCCTAAAATAATTTTGCTAATACTTACTTATGCTTTTACTTTGCCCAGACGTACCCCTGTTTTCTCCCCTTACGTTTACAGGGCTGTTGACGTCCTCACTGAAAAAAAATGGTAAAATTACCCTGCCTTCAATTGGAATAATCCTTTTTGGACAAAACAGCCTATTAGGAAATCTCAGGCTTTTAAACTGAAGTCTTTCAAACAGACAGTGATATTCCAAGTAACTATCCTGAGAGAAGTGCTATGACTTGGCCTGTTTCAATAGAAAATATTCAACACTGGATATAAATACTGCTCATCTGGAAAGGTCTGGCATGTACAAAAATCACCAAGACTCTCTTTATTTCTGAAGCAAGGATAAGACCCAAATCAATAATTCTAACTCCCAGTCATTTGTTCTGTACACCAGACTTCATTCCCATCTTAATCAAATCCATCTTTCATGTGATCAAACTGTCGAGAGATTTCCTTCGTGTCACAAACAGGACTTACTGCACTGATCAGATACTTTATTTCCTACTTTTCATGCCAACGACCAAGGTGTGTTGCATCAGTCAAAAACCCTATCGCACATATACAAAAAATCATTCAGTACCTTTCACATGCATACATTATGCCATTTATTGCTTTTTGCTGTTACTCTATTTAGTTTTTCTTACCTGACAACTTTAGTGCCATTTCGAAATACTTGGATATCTACTGCATAATTGCCATCAGCATGGGCTATCAAGTTGATTTCTGAAAATTCTGCCTATGAAAAGAAGACTCACATTAGTCAGTCTGGTTTATTTTACCTTTTTTTTTTTTCCCTAAATCCCTTCTTTTAATTATTACTATCTGAACTGCTGACAGTATACATTTGGAATATAATGAGCACTAAGAGGATATTAATCCAACAGTATTTGTCACATATGACACATCACATTTGAATAAATTCTAACACAAAGAAAGCAAAAAGTAAAAAACTTTATGAAAAAGGACTGTCAGGCAAGTGTATTTCCTCATTCATGTCTGCATAGAAGTGTAGAGATTATATTTTTGCTTTGTATGGTGTTATCAAAGAGATTAACACAGACTCAACAAACATTTTCATAAAGCTTTGAAGAAAATAATACAAAAGCAATGTTAAAATAACTATGATAAATAGAATATTTTCTTATAGCATTTAGTGTCTCTTCATATACTCTATCCCTTTCTATTTCCTTTATGTGCATTTACTCTTCATTTTAAAAGATCTGGTGCTAATAAACAATTGACTTGCAAAATTCACAAATAAAGACCTTTTTCAAAGTATCTTCTCACACTGGAAATGTGGAATTTAAAAGGAATCACTTCCATACTCTGAATCTACAGTTATTTGAAAGGAAAGAACAGGATGTTTTTCATTTATCCAGTGTCTTTCATCAGCTTAGACTCTCAAGGCACTTTACAATAACATTACACAGCAGAATAATTGAAATGCAGCCAACTGTCTTCCAGTGGATAAATAAAAGCGTCTTTGCTATCCCAGACACTAATACAGAATAGAGTGTGTCAGAATTCTCATTAGTCTCCTCTTGAAAAATGGTATCACTGAAAGTCTTCCTAAGTAAAATCTGTGTAAGGCTTTCAGAATTTAGCGTTCAGTTAAGGCAAGTGTTGACTACTCTAACCACCATTCCAACTCAATGGCTTAAGTATGTGCTTGATTTCAAGCATGGATGTCTCTTCGTTAAATCCCATATGCTTATATACTTTCTTGGATCAGTGTTACAATGTCCTAAACACAAGGGGCAGTTTTGAGATTATTGTAAAAACAGCGCAAATGGTGAGAGATTGAAATATTTGTATACATGCTGACAATGTTAAAGAATCATTTAAAATCTATTTAATCTGAGATTGACAACTGATCTCTCCAATTAATAAATCATATTAAACAATCACAAGGATTTCACAATATAGATTTTGTAGTTAAAAGCTTAGTAACATGATAGAAAATATGGTATGTTATAGAGAGGTTGCTGTAAGTAGCATAAAAATAAAATAATGCTCTCTGGTACAACTACACTAAAGTAGTTGTTAATAACTCTGTACATGATTGTCACAGTGTTAATGTGTTACAAAGTGATTAGTAGGGTTCAGAAACTTTCAATCTCTTACTGATTAAAGGTAGTTCTGGTCCTACAAGAGACCACATGAAGAAATTCTACGCTTACACAGAGCTTTTGTTAATATTAACGAGACAGCGTGCATGATGTCAACTGCATGGTCTAATCTAGGTGTAAATGGTATTTTAGGACAAAATAGCTTGTCTTCTCTTTCCTGTCTCTCCCTCAATACTCCTGAAGATCCCTGGCAAAGCCTTCCATGTTTCCAAGCCAAGAACATGAGCAGATATTCAATGGTGTAAAGAATGGAGCAAAGCTAGATGCTGTACTATTACAGTGAATTTAGATAAATTGAATCCACACAGCTAGTGATAGTTTTCCCCTCACTCTTTGAAATTCCAATGACAAAACAATTCAGTTTAAGTACTGAAGCTTCTTACAGTAGCATTTGTTCACAGAATTCAAGATTGAAAAGCAGTGAAAAGACTTATTTACTTCCCTAGTTTCAGATATATAAGCTCAAATAAAATAGCCATAATTGTAATGCACCCTGAATTATATCTCCATATTTATTCAGTGCTTTTTTTAAAAAACCCACATGCTAGCACTGCAACCAGAGCGTACGTATATTCTTAAGTGAAGGAATTAGTGACACAGAAATGCAACATGTAATTCATGGAGTGTCTTGGAAATTCACAGTCTCTAAGCAACAACTTTTGAATACAGTATGTTTTTAATGTTGTACAAATTATGGTCAGAATTCTCTAAAAAGAGCCACGTTAGAATGAAACATAATTAAATCTTTGAGTGTTCTACTTAACTTGTGAGGTTTTTTTGAAGTACAAAGGACTATTTATCTATCTATACATAGATGCATATAGAATCATAGAATCATTTAGGTTGGAAAGACCCTTAAGATCATCAAGTCCAACTGTTAACCTAACACTGCCAAGTCCACCACTAAACCATGTCCCCTAAGCGTCACATCTACATATCTTTTAAATACCTCCAGGGAGGTATGTATTTGTACATATACATGTATTTGTATAAATACACAGATATAAAAATAACATTCAGATTAAGTCATTTAGTTACCTGTTCAACCTTTATGTCATATTCTCCATGGACCTTTTTTCCACGAAAAGCCTTGGCCCTGCAGCAAAAAAGGGAGAGAGAAAATCAAGGAGATATATATATCTGTAATCAGTAGCTACATAACAGCTTCCTGTATGACCTTCAGCGTCTTGAAAAATACACATATATACTAACTGAATCTACCTACTACACATACACAATTCTCCTTCCTTTGACGTCCTTGTATCCTTAACATCCCATCACGCAGTATTTTGTGATAAAAAGCACACATAATGTGATTTTCAACATTAAAGTGTATACTATGAAATATGTATTTCCCAATTAGTTATTAATATAAAATGAGTACCACTAAAAAGATGCAATCCTGCTCTCATTAAAGTCAACAATGACAGTGGAAATTCATTTCAATGTGAACAACAACCTAACAACCACTCATGTTAATCTTTATCCGCTCAGCTTATTTAGAAAAACTGGTTTATTGGAAACACTATGCTTAGAAACTTTATATCGTTTTTAAAGAACATATCAGAGGTACTGGAGACTGTTCTCCCCAAATTTGTGAGTGCCTGATTTACTAATCAGTTTTGCTTTTTCTAGACTATAACTTGAGACAGTGTAATTAATCTGAAGGAGAGTTTATGAGTCATTATTATGCATCAGGATTGCTGTGATAAAACGGAACTGAATTCAATGATCCGGTCTCCCAGGCCTAACAAGCAGACATTCTTCCAGGAATCTGTCAGTTGTATGCCTCAGGCAGCATGTATCTGCTTTGGAGTAAACGGGAATTAAAAAAAAAAAATAAAAAAGTCTGTTGATAAAAGGGAACTACTCTAACACTTTGAAGTTGGAAAAGGGATACAGTGTCAGTCTCTCTCTGCACCTTCTTTGCTCAAGCCAAAGCTTAGAGGAACTTTTCCACTTTTATTATATGCAAGCAAAAATCTGTTGCACAATCCAAAAACAGAACACCACAGAACATCTTCTCAAGTGTTTAAAAAAAAAAAAAAAGTAACTTTGTCCATTTTGGACATCTGACAAAATCTTATTATATTAAACTAAATCTACCTCATCAGTGAAAGTAATGTATACTACATATTAAAACAATTCATTATTGCTTTTGGAAAATCCTTTTCCCGCTGAGGTCCAGAAGAGTTTCACCATTGGTTTCAATAGTGGGAGAACCAAACTTCATAATAATCAACGGAAAACACTGCCTTTGGCAACATATTTCTTAAGGAAATCTTAGGTGTCACGGATAACAGATGGTAGAAAGCAAAGAAAGTGTTTATACTGAAACGGCATACGAAAATATTGCCCAACAATTAATTCTGTACAAATACACAATTGGTAAGAAGATAACAATGAAGAAAGCATTTGCATTACTGGTTTATACTGTTTTCTTGTAATAAATACACATGAAATATGAAGTCTGAATTCCATTGTTTTATTACAGGAGGTGCATACTCAGCAAAATGTTATCAAATATTTTTGCCAATAGCTAAAGTAGCAGTTAAATACACTGTATTACAAGTCTAACTTCAACGAGTATTATTCATCACTTATTTTTCTTTCCAAATTTGTTCTGAAATTCCATATGGGGAATATGAAAATTACCTCTTGACAACTTTGAAGATGTCTCGACATGGCTTAAGTTTTATAATGCTGTTTATATTGAAGCACCAGCTGGACCATGTTAATCTAATAGGTTCAGGAAAAGCAAGGACATCTGTATTACTCTGGGAGAAGTCCACAAAAGCCAGACCAGAGAGGAAGGTATCATGTTCAAAGATAACACCACATCTGCCTCAGGAGAAAAGCAACCAATTCATAACAACAGACAGCTTAAATGTCTTAGTTGAAAAACTAAGATTTACCACTTCGAAAAATATTTAAAACTCCAATTCTGATCCCCATGAGCGCTAAGTCCATTGCACATATTGGATTGTGCTCAAAACATTAGTTAATTATTAATTAGTGAGATGCTATTCCTTTAAATTCAGCCTTTCTACTTAAACATCATTTAGATGAGGCAACCTTTAAACAACTGAACTCTAGCATAATTCACATTTCAACAAATGACTTCAGCTTTGAAAACAAACAGCAATATTAAGTACTGAAGTTAAACAATCTGGGGCTTGAAAACAAACGTGACATTTAAACATTTAAAGAGACTTAATTTCAAAGTACCTTTAACAACTTTTATAAAAATGTATAATATTCAATAATATTCTCCAAATGTTGAGCCACAAACTGCAAGAATTTATCTTGATATCACTAAAAAAAAATAACTTACAGCAAAAAGTCATGACTCAGTCATTTCAGAACAATCTCTAAGAAATTCTTAGCATGAGTTTGCTGTGAAACAGAACCTAGTGTTCATTTTATTTACTGTACTTAGGAAATAGAGTCATGCCCTGCTTGACTTATTTCCTATTTGCAGTATGAGACATGTGCAATCCTATCATAAAGACATTTATTACTTGCTTAAATTGATTGTTTTTTTTTACTGAGGGGAGACGGGGAACAAAATTTTTTGGTGTTAGTGATTTACAGAATTTCACCAAACTGTAGTCTGTAATTTGTGTTATGCCTTATTACTCTTAGTACTGAGCATGGAATACCTGTATATCAACTCTCGGAGCACCTCCGTAGAAAGTAATGCTTTCAAGGTCAGCATCTCCAGGCAAGGCATTTGAGAAGAGTGTGAGGTTAGCTGTCAGCACGAGTAAAGTTAACAAAACAAATATGCCCCCAATTCAGGTAACATTTGGCTGCCCATTGTTGATGATTTCTTCCATTGTATGTAGGGAAGAGAAGGAAAGAAAGCGATACCATTATTCATCTGAAACTCACTGTGTAAAACAGTTGCTTTCTAAAGCCTAAATGTAGAGAAAACAGACAGCTCCTAATAGGAATGCCGCCTACTGGAGTTATTAGCATGACCTCTTATAGTCAGAATCTTTTAAAAGTATGTGAAGTATTTATGCATTTCTTGCTTCACAATTCATTTTCTGGATAAAAATCTTGCACAGTTAAAATTAAACTATAGAATATACAGTTGCCATAGATGCAGCCTAATATGAACTCATACTACTTACTGAACTTTGGCAAGGACAATGAATGAAGTAGTAATCACTAAAAATGATTCAAATATACACAAAAGACCTGAAATATTTCCCTCAAACTACACAGCATCTACATACATTCCCGCAGTATCTTACTATGCCATGAAAACACTGTGGTTTTATTTCATATAAACGAACAAAATATTAAAACTGGTGCTACTTTTAACTGGCAGCAAAAGCAACAGGAAAATCATTTGCTAACATGCAACAGGTTTATACTTCTTTAATTTGCATTCTTTAACACCGCAACGCAGAGCTTATCAGCATTAAAGTCAAAAGCACGCATCCACCAAATATGTGGGGTCCAGCCCTGCAAACCACTGCTCACGTGTGTAAATCTATTTTCACAGCACTGCATACCCTTAAACACTGCAATTTGCACTTGTCAATTTAGTGCAGCACTTGTAGTCTGATTTCTGTACAAATGCCATAATGTGCACAGGAATTAGTTCCATTTGAACACTGATTTCCAGGCATGTCTGAACAGTGAACTGGGAACTAATTAGTGATCCTATCAATAAGAAGATTATATGCTCAGAAATAATTATAGTGCCAGTTTACTACAACAAGGGAAAAGTCTGTTCATCATTTAGAACAGTAGCACCCCCTAGAGTACACAAATTGCAGACTGTCAACATTTAAAAACAGCTAGCATTAATTTACTTCAAGCAAGGTAATGTATGTGTATGTGTGTGTATATATATGTACACAGTAGTCTCAAATAACTGGTTCACTGGAATTATCATACGCATGTAAACATTTTGGCAGACTACCGACACAGAACCAGCCAGACTTCCACGAATTTAAAAAGTGTGGTACACTAGCCTCAATGACAGAATAGACAATGTTGAACAGAAAGCAAGTCCAGTCTTCAAGTTAAAATCTGTTTGGAAATAACTAATTATTTAATTCAATTTAAAAAAAAAAAAGGCAAATAAAAAAAAAAAAAGTAGATTTAGTCTCAAAGTTTTTGTACCAGAAAAACTATGGTTTGTATATGCTGCTCTAATTTCATGCTGAATCAGGAATAGCCAATCTACCTCCAGCAGTCAGTATTTTCTAATAATTTGATGGAAATATGACTGTGTCTAAGATGTCATCTGCATCCCATTTATACTGCTAGGTGATCCAGTAAGACAGAGTACTTAAAAATATGGAACACTGGCATAATCATAGAATCATAGAATATTTCAAGTTGGAAGGGACCCGTAAGGATCATCAAGTCCAACTCCCTGCTCCTCGCAGGACTACCTAACACTAAACCATATGACTAAAAGCGTCGTCCAGACACTCCTTGAACTCTGATGGGCTTGGTGCTGTGACCACTTCCCTGGGGAGCCTGTTCCAGTGACCGACCACCCTCTCAGTGAAGAACCGTTTCCTAATGTCCAATCTGAACTTCCCCCAGTGCAGCTTCGCTCCATTTCCTCGGGTCCTGTTGCTGGTCACCAGAGAGAGGAGGTCAGCACCTCCCCCTCGGCTGCCCCCCTTGAGGAAGGTGTAGACTGCGATGAGGGCACCCCTCAGCCTTCTCTTCTCCAAGCTGAACAAGCCAAGTGACCTCAGCTGCTCCTCATTAAGTCTTGCCCTCGAGGCCTTTCACCATCTTGGTCTCCCTCCTCTGGACACACTCTAATAGTTTGATGTCCTTCTTATATTGAGGCACCCAAAACTGCGCACAGTACTCGAGGTGGGGCCGCACCAGTGCGGTGGGAGGTGTCTGTCCCACTCTACTCGACTGGTTCGCAATGCTGTGCTTGATGCACCCCAGGACACAGTTGGCCCTTTTGGCTGCCAGGGCACACTGTTGACTCATATTCAACATGCCACCAACCCAAACCCTCAGATCTCTTTCTGTGGGGCTGCTCTTCAGCCTCTCGTCCCCCAATTTGTATGTATAACCAGGATTACTCCATCCCAGGTGGAAAATCCTGCACTTGCTCTTGTTAAATTTCATATATAATACATTTGGTAATCTTGGCTACTGTCCTGTGAAAAAGTATTGAACAATCTAATGAAATTATATATATATATTAGAATTAACATTTCAGGGATATAATCTAGACACATTCTAAGTACACGGTTTTTAAGACAGCAGTTTTGTAAATATATTTGTTGTCAATATGAAATCAAAAGTATCTGCCAAGGAAGTAACGGCTTAAAAACATGATTGCATACATATCATGAACCTGCAATAAAAGATCATTTAAAGGAGTAAGATTATTACTTCTTGCATATGCTGAGGACTTTTTAGACTGTTACGCAGACTTCTGTGAACAGATGAAAGCCATAAGAAACTTATCAAACATAAGCATATGATAAGATTTGCATAGTGTTTTCATTTTACATGACCTAATCCACAATCTACTGAAACCAGTGGGAATCTCTCTATCAACATCAATGGGCTCTGCAACTGTCCGATAGTATCAACATTTGCTATACCGACATCCAACCAACCAGCCTAGCTAATAAAAGTCATCATTTGGAACTGCTATGATGATGCTATCATGACTAAATAGAAGAATTTATTAAGAATACTGTAAACACGCTGGTTTACAGACTTTCATTTATTTACTTGTTCCACGTTTCTGCAACAAGAGACTGATAAGAGACTGTTATTAAAAAAGTAAAATATCCTATTTAAAACCTGACTCTTAAAGACCTTGCTACTCTTAAATGTGTTACTCCGATTCTGCAAAGACCTATTTGGATTTAAAACGTTCTTTTTTTTCTTCTGCACTGTAAAGTTATACTTCTGGCACTTGACCCAACCAGTATTTTACTCTCACATAAACCAGTTATTTAACTATTAATTAATATTACTTCATACAGAAATTGTCTTAAAAGAAGCAGACCATCACCACAAAATAAGTGATAGAACATATCAAATGGATAACCTTTAGTTTTAGTAGTGCTCCCTGGTGAGTTGGATTTCATTAGATTAATGATAATCTCCATTATGAGGAGCCTGTAAATTTGAACAGCAGCACATTTTATCAGCTCTGAAATAGCACGGCTTATTTTAACAGGTTCCATAGCTCACATTTGTATCAGGCCAGTTAAGTTTTGCTGTTAATCACTCGGTTTGATGAAACATCAAATTCAATGGAAGCATTGTAATGGCAAGGACGCACGGATTGCTCTTTCCAGTTATTCACCGTGTGATCTGACAATCCACAGAAACCCTAACTGAAACTCGATTAATTTCACAAACACATTTTTTTTCCCAGTATGACAGGCAGGACACAATTAATGCAGTTCTTCATTCTAAGTCACAGCCCTAACCTTTTGAAGGGGAAAATATACTGTTCGTACAAAAAAAGTGCTAGCTTCTGCCAATAAGGTAACATATAAACATTTGCATTTTAGCCTATTTTTTAATCTATCAAGGTCACAATAGAAATGATTTCTGAATATTTTCTTCTGTGCCCAATGGCACAACATGGTCATATTTTTTTGGATATCACATTGTTTCCACCGGTACAATACGTCTCGGTCTTCAATGTATATCTTTACCTGAAACCACTGTCTCTACTACTACTACTATACCAATCTCGTCAATCATAATATATGGAAAGAGAATGACTAGGAACAAAACCAAGCACTTATGGTCCTAGTGTATATTAGCACATGATGGAATCATCCCAGATGGCCTAATATTGGAACCTATCACACGGTTAATTCTATCAAGCTAACAGGATTTCTTCATTACTGATGTGCCCAGTTTTATCGAGGATCATGAAAGAACCCCAGCAGTTCAAACTTAAGAGGGCAGCAGAAAACGTCTGTAGGAAACACTTCTCTGGTTCAGGGCTTTCCTTCCCTGACTTGTGTAACTTGGAGCAAAGAACTTTGTTAAATACACGCTTAAAAAACAGAGCTCCTGCATGCAGCCTTTCCTCTGCAGAGGCACTGAACTGTCATACCCTTCCCCATTTCCTTTACCAGTGACAGCTAAACTCATGAAAAAGCAGAGAGTAAACATTTTTCAGTGGAGGATTTTCCTGACCAAACAGTAGAGAAGTTGCCCAAAGAGATTCACCTCTAAAAGTGTATTAAAAAAGAAAGCATGAACAATCTAGAAATCATAGAATCATAGAATCATTGAGGTTGGAAAAGACCTTTAAGATCATCGAGTCCAACCGTCAACCCAACACCACCACCCACTAAACCATGTCCCTAAGCGCCTCATCTACACGTCTTTTAAATACCTCCAGGGATGGGGACTCCACCACTTCCCTGGGCAGCCTGTTCCAATGTTTCACCACTCTTTCAGTAAAGAAATTTTTCCTTACATCCAAATAAAGAATGCAAGCTTATTGAGCAGCAATTATTCCATTTCCCTTTCTGTGCTGCACATCCCCCTTGCTAGAAAGGGTTTTTTTTCAGAATAGCTTTATGTGTGGCACCTTCAGAGGCTTCCACAATCTCTGACTCAATCCCAATTTTTTTCCTCCTAATTTATTACTAGCCTTTTTTTTTTTTTTTAAACAAATTATCCTGTCCCCTTGGCATACATCAGAATGTTATCTCCTTTAGCCTGATTATTCAAACAAGACAGAGCCATTTTATTCTTTCACAGCACAGATCTTCCAGCCCAAGAACCATCTTTGTTGTTTTAATCAGGAGCCCTTCTATTTGTCACTCTGTTCTGTGCCTGAATACAGTGTTTTCACTAGAGATCTAAACAAGAAGAAAACGCCTCCTACTCCTGAATCTCTCATTTGAGCTTAAATTTTCTGGGTCTTTTGAACTGCATGCTTTACTGAAAATGCCTAATTTTCTGCCCACTCAAGGTGAAACAAGTACTCTTTCATGACCAAACGCTAGTCTGCCTTTCTGGTAATGTCTCAAAATCCCACACCTCCGATTATGTAATATTTACCATTAGCCCATTACTTCTGTGCAAGATTTATAGTCACAACGTAATTTCTGTGGGCTGGTTTTTTTTTTTTTTAATTAGATGACAAATGAAACTATTTTTAAACGTTCATTCCCTCATCACTAGAAGACCTCATATGTGATGCAACATATTATAACCTTTTCCAAATCTGTTAGACTCATTAGAATGACTACTACACTTTCCCATGGTTAGGTTCATAAAAATATTTTGTACTCATGAGAGAACAGAAAGTCCCAACTTTTATACAGGAAAACATTACTAGCCAATTTACAAAATATTGCTGTTCTAAATACCGATGAAGGTTTTAATGGTTCTTAGTGCTCTAAGACTCAAACTGCATATTCTGCACCAGTTGCTCTCAGTTCCTTAATCTTATCTACTATAGCCAATGTAATAATATTGCAGGCTAAAGTAACAAAGTTAAATTTGTCATTTCCAAGTCTCCCTACTAAGTAGTCCATTCTTTCCAACTTCTCATTCTGTTGACAACAAAGATAAAGTGGTACAAACCGTTAATGAGCAATTCTACTGTTTAGAAAGTAAGGCACTCTAAATTATCTTGAATAAGTGGCAAAAATGTCACACAATGCAGCCACTGGTGACTGGTTTATGACAGAAAAAACCCAAACCATCTAGAAATAGCATCTAGAGATACTTTAGTTTACTTTTATCCTATTGAGGTAGAGAAAATCAAGTGAGCCTAAAAGACTTTACACTAACAGAAGGTAATTTCTGACAACATCTGAAACGCCATAAAAACCAGCATGGAGTGAAAGAATCTTTGAGGCTGAATCCACATTATCGATAAACTCTTCAGCAGAAATTTATCTGCCTTTTAATTTTTCTATTTATACTGAATTCTCTAAAGTGCTTTAAATGCCTCTAAGCAAGATGTGTGACTCTGTGAGGTGAGAAAATTTGAATCATTTGTGCCTGGAGACGTTACAAGGTGATATTTCATATATAACGTGTTGGGCTATCACATTGTTTGAATTTTCACCTTTGAGGATCCTGCACTTAATATAGAAACTGTATATTAAAAACCTCTCCAGCTAATTCCCCTCTGTGCTCGTCCTATAGATGAGATTCTGAACAAAGTAGTCAACATGAGGTAAGAAAGAGGGGGAAGCATGCAAAAGTTATGCATGTCTGGAGAGAAAGTGGGAGAGACAGTGCACACCCTTTCAGCCACAGCTTGTAGTTAAATCAGATGTAGTACAACCTCAAACCTTCAGTCTCAATATCAAACCTTAAATCTTCAGCCCCACACAGGGACAAGACCCAGGGGAAACATGGAGTAATGGGAGAAGAAAGGATTACCACAAGTGCCAGAATATCTTATTAGAGATATACATACATATATATATACACACACACACAAAACCACACTCAATCAAAAGAGTGGCCTTTGCAGAGAATGGCAGTGATGGTACAGGCAAGTCTGAGTATTTTTTTTTCCCCAACTGGACCCCCACAAGCATTTCACACCCTTGCAGCAATACTTCTGTGGCCCTACCAATACCGAACTAGATTTAAATGAGTGAAGGATAAAAAGATTTTTCACAGATCAGCAATTGCTCTGATCTTTGGCTCAGAGATGATTTCACCTCCATCACGTAGATCTGGGGTCTCTTCCAATTCTACCACTAGCTTCATATTACAAGAATACTAGAGGCCCCATTTGAATCAAGATCCCAAATAATCAGTGTAAAACAGTCTTTGATGTTTCAATTTTTTTCATGCAACAGAAACTTACGCTTAGACTTAACACAGTCATGTGCTGCCCTGTTTCTCCGACCAGATAAATTAGAAAACCTAATCTTCATAGCTCTCCTTAAGTAACTTGGTTTAGCATCTTCATAGATGCAGTAAAGAGAGTGTATGGCTTTTGCTGCCCTCTTCTGTAGGAAGAAATGTATATCAGATTGGCTAAAAAATTGTTTCCAATCACAGATAAATAGAGATCCATGGTCATCTTTCTGGCTTTAAGGTAGCTGCACTGGTATCAAACCCTCTTTGAAAGAATAGCAGGGGCAAGGTAGCAGTCACACACAGGAGCTGGTTGAAAACAGGGGAAATACTTCATTATCATAAAGTTAGGCGTATGTTTGTGCTGAATGATGAACGTTATGCATGACATGTAGCACGAACTTAACTTGTAAATAGTTTTAGATCTACTAGAAAAAGCATATTAACAGCAATAGTACTATGTATTTAACACAGTGTTAGCAAAAACCCACAAGGGATTAATCACTGACATCAACATGGATTAAATGAATAGCAATTGCTAATGCTTTGTATAGTCCTTTCCTATTTGAAGTTGAAATGATCAGTATTATTAAGGGTTTTTTTTTCTCCCTCACACACATGCATGCACATACACACACTCAGTTTCCATTGGCTTCATGACAGTCTCCTCTGACCCTAAGTAAGATTCCCACTGTATCGGAAAGCTGGGTAGTACCTCCAATGCAATACCCCCCCAAGAAAAGAAGGATTTCATGCACTGTGCTCAGCAGAACAAAAATATTAATTTATCTGTTATTATGGAAAAATGAGCTTCAGAAACACGCATTTTATCTACCCACTAGCTTTGGAGGAAGGTCCAGAATGCTGCCATGAAAAACCAATTGCTTCAAGATACTCAAGTTACAATAGCCATCAGAAACGCATTATACCAATAATTCTCAGTACAAACGGATACCAAGAAAATAGAAAATACTTTTGCCGGGATGACTTTTTCACTTTTTTTTTTTTAAACCACATTTTATGCCATGTTCTGCAGGGAAACACATGGAATGGTGTAGCAGATTATCATTTTGCCACTTCCAGGGTACCTCCATATATTTCTTCTCTGGTCATACTTTCAGACATACTGGTACTTTTATCCTAACAAATCACCACTAGAAATTTTTTCAAACAGGATACTACATTAGCAAAGACGTGAAAATATAGTACTTGCTTAGTAACTAACTCCTGCAAAACGTGCATGAATGGAGGGGTTCTGAGAATACCACAAGGAATATATTTTAGCAATACTCTAACCCTTTCACTAAAAGGAAGAGTCTCTTCTGCTTAGAATTAAGTTTCCCAAGTATGTTATAAAACTAAACTAACCACCCTGTAGTTTAATATTATACTTGAAAGTATAATCACATATAGTTTTGCCTGTACTTAAAATATCCATGTTTGGTTTATTGATTTTAATGTTCTCTAAAAAGCCAAATAACTAAGAGCCAGAGGATTTTCAGCTTCCCACTATGGATTAGAGAATAACAGAATTTTCCGGTACTGCTGAAGTTAGTGAATGATATTTTTCTCCACAGTAAACTGGCACCACAACTAATGCACTAGACTGCAAGCATTACCCACCCCTTCCCCAGGTGAGGCTGACCTTGGGAATAGGGGCTTTAAAAATTCTTACACAGAAACAGTCCGTGAAACTAGAAGTCAGGTAAAGTCTATTGGGATCTGTAACATAAAACATACGACAAGTCTCAAGGATGCTGTGACAAAGGGGAAGCCATTAAAGATGAGAAACATGACTGGGATACATGACTAACTTTCATGAAAGGAGTGTCTGACAGGTTTGGATTTTTGTAGGCAGCTGTGCAGACACTTCATTTGCTTACAGTGCATCTTATTAGGAGCTGAATTAAAAATAAAAATTCTCCATAAGTGATACATTCATTTTGGTCTAACTGCGCATTACAATAATACAAAACCCCACAATTGCTGACACCCTCCTCATTATTTGTAAAACAAAAGTGATCTGAGTTTTTAGTGCTGGAATCAAACAAGTCCCACACTCTTCCAAGTGTTTGTTGTACAGCTGCACAGGCTACTCCATGCAAGGTCTGCATTACACTCAGGACACATTCAGCACTGAAAGTGGAGCAATACATAACAGGATACTGTACCTCAAATTTGGGATTTTGAAATCCAGCACTGTGCCAATCTTTTAAGCAGAAATCTCCTGATGAGGCTGTGTTGCAAGCCCCCCAGCAGTCCACAGCCCTAGCTGACTGGCAATACCTCACAGCTGTGAGGAGCAGAGGCAACTGCTGAGCATGGAACTGTATTCCAACATCTCTTCCCCTTCCCAGCTGAGCACTGTCTTTTATTTTGCACAACCAAATGCTGTCAGATATGAGGTACACTGCCAAAAATATGGTAATGTAACAGACATGAAACGACTAAGATGCAAACAAGCATTCTCTTTTGACATATATTAAAGCATAGCAATAGTTGGAATAATTTCATAACTGAACAATTCACATTTATGGAATTAATTCCCCCAGCGCCTATAGGGGTGAGAACAGGACCTGTTCTCTTTTGCACACAATAGCAAAGGCCATTCCAAATCTCAGAGATTTGAGCAGATCTTCCCTCTAGGAACTGTACCGTGGAAAGACTGCTTTAAATTTAGTTGGCGACATATAGCACATTAGTCAAGGATGCCCAAGAGATGAACTGAATCCAGCCCTATGTCATTTTGTGGGCTACACCCACCCACTTTGGTCCCTAATGGGAAGTGGCTAGCTTATGCTACTAGTCACCTCTCCGCTAATGGATCCTTGGGCAACCACAAGTCTGCAGTCCATGGCACTGATTCATTTGGATGGGAGTTGTTAGAGAAAAAGACAGGAGTACTTTTCCCATGAAGATACTGCCATTTGGCAAAGATCAAAATAGCAGGCATGTGCAAGCCCTTGTTACGTAAGATCCAAAATCTGCAGCTAGTTACTGGTAAATATTTTTGCTAGTGAATTTATGACTCTGGGCAAGGATGATCATCCTGGTAAGTAAACAAAACATGAACAAATAACAGCATTCAGAGTAAGAATATTTTCTTGATTATTCTACAATAAGGCCTGTTGGGACAAAAATTCAAGATGTGTTGAAAACCTTTCAGACTCAGAGACTCAGGATATCCACAATGCAAGTTTAATTTGCTTAAGAAAGAAGGGCTGCTACACTCGTTCTAGTTTGCTACTGCATCAACACAAATTAGTCTGTAGTTATATCAGTGACTGCTTTGAGACAACTCTCGTATCAAACTCCCACATGGTGGCAGACTGCCAGTTTTCTCTAAAATCCTTTTTTTCAGTTGTGAACTAGGAAAAAAACAGAACAAAACAAAATGAGCAAGTAATCCCTAAACTTCTAACAGCACAGTCAAAAGAAAATTCACTAGGATTTGCAGACACGGCTATTATTTTTTTTAAAGCTAATCAGCAAAATATTTCTGACTACTTTTGAAGTCAGTATTTTCTATCTTTGGTCCCGTGTACACCACTTCAGAGGTTCATTCTTATCCCCAGTAGTTTTTATAACTTCATTTTCTGTAACAACATCTATTTTCTATAGCAATCAGCAACAAACCTGATGAGCATTATGTTCAGTAACTTCATTTTAAGCTCCTGTAGTCTGAGTTTCTCCATTCTCATGAACTGCTTGCCACATTCAATTGCCCAGCAGATAATTAAAAATAAATTCACACTGTTGAGTTACAGATGGAATGTTACGTATTTTTTTTTTAAAGATTTCTTATTAGTGGATCTCATTTTTTGATAATATAGTCATAACATGCACTAACGGTATGTAGTACATAAGGACATATTCCTTCATCAAGATTTAAGAGCAATCAAAACCAATCTTAGTGACTTTTAATAAAGACTGTCATGATGTCATGATTATGAGTAGTTCTTCTAAATGCATTTCAAATTCTGTCCATTCAATCAGGATTACTTAACACAAAAATTCTACTTCTCTTTACGTTATTTTGTATCTTCAGCAATTTCATTAAACTTCATTAGGATGCCCACTTTCACGACTTTACTGGAAAAGGAAAGGAAAACAAACCAAGATTAAAGTCTACAATGCCTGCGTTTATGTAATAATGAATCTCTGTAAGTGAATCAGAGCTTCTGCAGAAAGTACCATCTATTCACAACAAAACCAGAGCAGGTTTACACCTACATTTTGGTCAAGCACTGCCATCTGCTGGGCAGACTCCTCTGTGAACTGAAGCTCCAGAAAATCAAAACTTCAGAGAAAAAAAACATTTTTTAGTTCGGAGTACTTACCAATTTGTCAATCAAAAAGTATTAATTCAGAAGTAATGGTGGTTTAATTTTAAACTGAAATATTAATCGTTGTAAATAAAGTTGAGGCAACTAAAAGTAATTTGAACAGTAATTTCCATCTATTTACTACTGCTACCTATTGTGCATTATAACTCTGCTTCTACAAAAATTTCTGAAGGAAAAGAAACAGCTGAACTATTTTCTCAGTTGTATCTTAGATTAAAATAAAACAAAAGAACTTATCACAACCCGAGCTACAGTGCAGCTTTTCACACATTATAAAGATACATGGGTACAGTGCTGGCAATGGCCAAAAGCCCCCACTGACTTTTGCTTTTACATTTTATCTCAGTTTGAGAGACTGAAAAATTTAAAAATTAAAAAAAAAAATTAAGGCATAATTATTTACTAAAAAGAGTAACAGCTAGATTAGATTCCCTAAAGTTTTATTTCTCCCAGCACAGAAATCTCGCACATAAAGTTGTGTCACGTGTGGAAGAAAGGAAAATGGTAGGCTACACCTACAGCTTGAGACCTTGTTAGCTTGTGGTCCCCCATTATTGAACGCAACACCCCTGTGCCTCTTCTGGCTGGTACACAGCCCTCAGATCTAGCTGACCATCTGACAGGTAGGGTTAGAGAGAGAGAAAGAAAAGTCACAATCTTGTGCTCGTAAATGAATACAAGACAGGTCTAGATGTCAAAAATTGTGAGACAAAGAAAACTGGGAAATTCTCAGTACCAGTTTATGACTTAATTTTTTTGCATCATTCAGCTGGAAGAAAGAACAGGACACACGGTCACTTCTAGTACAATTTATCATTAGGTGTCTATATAAACAATAAAGAATTAAGCAAAACTACCCGATTTTCATAATTTGTAAGAGACTAAATCCTTCCTTCCCATCAAAGCGAGGATTGGCCTTGGAACTGAGCATTCACATCTTGACAACAACCCTCAGTGACAGAAAGGACAGACAGAGGAAACTGAGACTGCTGATGGCTGAACCCTCTCCACCTTCCCTTACTAACTTCCACTCAAACTATCACTTCATTCTTAGTATACACTCCTTCTTGCAGGACAGTGAATCTAAAAGCAATTCAGAACACCTTATTTTCAATATACGTGCTCACAAAGGCACAAATTGGAGGTGAGCAACTCTTTCCAATGCAGTGTCATTTCCTTGGTGGGCCCAACAGAAAACAGAAGATCATTATTGTACATTCAAACATACACGATTCCCAGTTAGAAAAATACCTTGAAAACACTTCCACAGTCTTGTCACAAATTGGACTGTATTTTGCACTTTGCTGCTGAGGAAGCAGCTAATCGGTAGGGCTTAACATTGACTTTTCTCTCAAAGGTGTTCATAGACTTTAGTGACACTTGCAACGTGCTCCAGCACGTCCAGAAGTACAGAGCCTACTGCTACAGAACTAATCCTTCAGGCTGAGCCACAGTGTGCTCATCCCCTTTCTCTCTCACAGAACACATTTCACATGCCTCCTCACTAACAAACATAACCTGTTTACTACAACGCAAGCCAAAGAGCTGCTATTTCAATAACCAAGTAGGCAAAAGGACAGAAATATTGAACAGCAGAGCCTTGCTATGCATCTATTCCAAGGAATCTTAAAATCTTGGGAGAACATGAATTACTGTATCGTTCTCATCAGCACAAAAAAGCAACAGACCAACGCCATTCAAGATAATGCAGCAAGACTGAAGACACTGCCTCCTGACCTCTACATCTTCACTTCCAAGTTGGAAATGAAAGACAAGCACAGAGTGCTTCACAGCAAATGAAGGGAAGGATTTATGAAGCAACAGAAACAGTGAATATGAATCTTTCTAAATTACTGCTTTTTTAAAACAATTTTCAAAGGTAGTGCCCAATTCTTAACACTCTTCATCCTTTCGATACTTGTGCGAATCATCATATTTTGAGTATCTTTTCTGGATTTGACAGCTTGAAGAAAGTAGTTCTTTAAAGGGCTTAATTCAAAACCACAATATTATGATTCTTTGATTAATTCTCAGTTCTAATATGACACAATATCAAATGCATAATTTGATTTAGATTTTACTGAGTCTTTTTTTTTTACTATCCCCCTATAAAAGGTATTGCAACTTTTTGTCTCATCCCTGGATTCACACCTTCTTCCTCCTTTTCCCTTCTTCCCACCCACCCACCCACATTTGAGACTTCAGGGCTTGAACACTTCTCAATCACAATGTTTATACAAAGTTTATATTTCATTATCACACATATCTTTTTTCTCTTTCTGTAAGCAGGCTATAGTTCTCAATTTTCTGCAAGAGGATCTCAAATTTTTTTATCCTATTTGCCTAGGATGGAGTAGTCCTGGCAACCAAGTTTAAGTAGGCTCCAAGGACTAGTGGTTTCTTGAGGTAAAATTTCTCACTCAAATCCTGCAATATGCTCCCTTCTGAGTATAGGCAGAAAACCCATTACCCTAAACAGATGGGAGGTAGTCTGTGGGCAGACAAAAATCTGTTAGAATAAAAACTTAGAATAAAAAAAAGAAGAAATAAAAAAGATCTGAGTCACAGGCCTGATAAAAATCACAAGATTGGCTTAAGAGATCCCTAAATTTTAAGAGAAACATCTATTTTAAGGAAAATAGAAAACATGATTCTTTTTATTTGTTGTATGCTTTTGATTCCCTTCAAAGGAAGTGTAAGCTTATTTATTTGAAAGGATAGCTGAGATTCTTACTTGATTCCAAAAGCTGTAACCTTAATTAAAAAAAGAAAATTCTGAGTGCTCACAATAATAGGACAGTAAGTAAACTGTGCTGGTTTCTCTGAAGGTGTGGAAAAGCAATTGTCAGACGAACCTGGTTGTGACCTGAACAGCTGCTATGCCACGACTACTCTTCAGCTCTAATTAAATCTCAGTGCAATCTCATTTGAAAACAGTAAGGACACAAAATCAGGCCCAAAGAACATATCGTTATGTTCATTAACTGTTAAGCATCCTGTATGATACAGGAATATTTGTTTTAATCTTCAAACTTGCTGAAACATGCGGTTTTGATTGACAAAAATTTATCTGATTAATTTGAAATTAATAATCACAGCTTGAAAAAGAAGAAGAATACAGGAAATTCACAAAACCAGCAACAAAGATAAAAATCTATCGTTGTTCTTCTTTTAACTGGTATCTTCTTTTTCCCAGGGCAGTGCTATAGGATCTTTTAGAATGATTTGCTGACACTGGTACAAGAGTTGAGTCTCCTAATAACAAAATCAGCTACTTTATACAAAAGTTGTACTTTTGTTCTTATACTTTCACTCCCTAGCTAACTAGCAAAGCATTTTTTATGAAGTGAAATACAGACAGACCAAACCAACATTTCCTATATGCTTTCTGCTGTCTTCCTAGTCACCTAAACCAATGCTCCCCCCTTCTCCACATCGTACTTTTTAGCAGTATGTCAAGTATAATCACTGCCAGCTACTTTTCCAGTTTCCTTTCCTTTCCCCTCTCAGATTCTATTTCTTTTCTGCTGCTTTATTTTTTTTCTCAAGCTGGTTCAGGGGTTTATCGCTTTCATCCTCCTTGTATGGTCAGCAAAGTACTTTATATCAAATAAAAAAAAAAACAACTGTGCTAATAATTTTTAATAGTTCTGTCCAGTTTCAACTTCCTTGCAGTACTTCTGTTTCATGTTAAATTAGCGATTTCAACAACAGATGTCTAATCTAAAATTGAAGTGGTGGGTGTGTCTGTATACACCTATATATAAAATATACATATACCTACATACATATGTGTGTTTAGAGGTCTGCAGAAAGACAGCATGTCACATTTCCTTTACCAACTCTATAAAACCCTGGCTTCCTTTTAAAGAGTGCAAGTATTGTATCAGAGTCAAGAATCGCTAATTATGTGGTATTTTGCAAACCATCACCAAGATGACAGAAAGTGAATTAACACTGTGAAACCTCCATTAACAACTATTCCATCATCTGTTGCTTAACCTCCTAATAAAGGCATAGCAAAAATATGCTCAATAACTAGGCTTTTTTTTTTTTTTTAACCCCACTATGCCAGCAATTTATAGCTTTCTGCACAAAGCTTAATTGTATTTTTCATGGGCTTCACATTTCTTATGGAATTCATCCCAGAATGCACAGGCATGTGCTACCACACAGTCAGTGAAAATTTGTTGCACTATCCACACAAATATGACACGGAAGCCCATGATGTTGATAGTGACAGGCATGAAGAGAAGGATGCAGGAGAAGCTAATCTACAGTAAACTGAGGAGGAGTGAGTTTGGAAGGAAAGTACCAGTATAGCAACAGGGACTGTTCCTCAAATCAACCAACCGATGACTTTATATCAACCCTTCCTCAAAGAAAGGGAATGAAGAAGGGAGACAGTGCTGGAAAAGTGGACTTGGCAGAAGAGGAGAAAGAAGCCACAGAGGACCAGTCCAGAGAGATGGAATAGTTTCACAATCACTTAAAGCTGACTTGAGCGCAGTGCTGTCAAAATCAATTATCTCCCTTGAGCCTCCCACAGCTGCACTTTGCCACCCCAGTCTAGCATTCATGTAGCTGCATGGTAAACTGGATGAGGAGAGTGACTGGGCTGAACGCCAGTGATTTTTCTTACTGTCCCAAGAACATTTGTGCTGTAGGTGAAAGAGCAGGAAGGCAGGGCACAAGTGAGAATGGTCTCAACTTCAAATGACAACAATGGTAGGTGACCTTAAAGAAGCACTGAAATGGATCCACAAAATCCAACTTTGTGCAATTTGTAATTCTCAACAAATAGCACAGTCCTGTAGGGCTACACCTTGTTAGTAATTCCTTTTAATTTTTTATATATATTTATACATAAAAAAGCTTTATATAATTTTTATATATTTTATATGTTTTACATAGTATAAATTAAAATTCCTTTTATATATAAAATTTTACTCCAATAAATTATTTTATTTTTATATACATGATACATATTTTTAATTTTTTGAAGAAAGAAACCAAGGGAAAATTATCTCATTAGCTTGCGGTATAAAAGATCACTATGGCAAATGGGTGAAATGGCTTTTAACAAGTGCCTTCTTTTAATAAGAATTTAATTATATTAACCAAACTTCAGAAAAGCGGAGTAAAATTTATGCTAGGCCAGTGGAGTCCAATACTCCCCGTGGAGTCTAACTCACCAACTCTCTTAAGGTCTTTATCACCTGAATTAATACAGGTTCTCAATGCCTAGTCAGTTATTCCAATGTTGTGATATGAGACTAAAATGAAAACTACGGAAAAGAAAAACTCAATAGATTTAACTGAAGAAGGGCAGAATAATAACACTATTTTTTTAATGCCATAGGGTAAGAAGGCTAAAGACTAATCCTGAATTGTCAGCAGCATTATCACCATCTAAAGTTTGGCATTATGAAATCCCAAATACCATTATAAAGAGCCCTTTAAATAAATCTCACTTATCAGCTGAATACAGATGAGGACAATGCTTGTACTCTTCTTCATTTGCAGTGAGGCTCAGATCTGCCAGCACACATGATAAAATTTTCTAATAAGCTAAAAACAGAAAAGAAAAAAGGAGGAGAAATAGCTTTAAGAAGCTCATGGAATCAACTGAGCTCGCTCTCTCTTCAAGAAACTTCCAAGCAAGTCAATCCTTAGGCCAGATAAAAGAACACGATTACATAACATGATATATATGCTCCTTACTCTGAAAAGTATCAGACTACAAAAGACATATGCTAATGTTTTCTTATTTAATTTTAAGCATTTTAACATATTAGAAATTCATAGATTAAAACTAGAAAGGGCAGGAGAATCATTGCAAAAACACCGGTCAATTAATAGAACAAAGAAAAAACCTAAAATCACAGTTTTATAGGCACAGAGCAACAAGATGATGATGTCTGTAAGAAAACTGAAATAACAACTCCCTAACATATAGTCTTAGGTAAAGCAATTTATTTCCCTCTACATAAATTTCTCTCCCTCTATTAAAAAAGAATGGCATTACTTCAAAAAGGATTTCTCAGATTAAAAAAAAAAAATTCAATGTAAGGTTTTGATTATGTAAAATACTAAAACAAAACTATTCTATTCTCATTTCAACCCATGACTCACTGCAAAAGTTAGTACCATGTGCCTGAGTCACTTGCACACTACTCATGCCTCAAAGAAGGATGCATAACTCAACGATAACTGACTCATAATTTAACACAGTAATAGTAGATCACTATTACCCTGTTCCAACAAGCATGTAAGTATATACATACAGAATAATTTATGGCAGCTCATGAATATGCCTTTTCTGACAAACGTTCATGTCCCATTAATTTGACTGGAACACATTTATGTATTATTCTGAATAATGAGACAGACAGACAGTTCTCATTACACCAAAAGAGTTCACATCACAAAACCTTTTTAGAGGGAAGGCAATTGTGTCTTGTGGACCAAAAGCACAATTAGTTTCAATACTGGTGACCTTGATAAGAGGAAGATTTTGTATTTCAGCTGAAGGCAAAAAGCTCTCAGAATGAGAGATGTGAATATCCACATCCACAAGAAAAACGTGAGCGCTGTAAGCATTACTCATTTTTGCCCACTGTATCTTTTATCTGTGCAATTTGCTTAGCTAGTTTGGTAAGAGAAATGTATGAACACCTGCATATGACAGGCCAGCTTGTGCCTGGCAGATTTAATACACAAGAGAATTTCAACAACCGAAGAAAAATGTCTGCCCAGCAAAAAAACCTGTTCTTTACCGCAAAACAGTCTACGCAACTTCCAAATAACTGGAAAATCATTAACACAACTGATATGTATTCCATAACAAAGACAGGCCTGATTAGAATGATAAATGAAAATCTGGTACCAAACTGGATATAGATAGTTTATATATGGACCAATTAGTGTTCTTAACAGACTTCCCAGATACTGACGTGGGCTTTGAAAATATTAAATCTCAATAGCATATTTATTATTAACACCATAATTAGATGAGAATCTAATTTACAAAAGATGAGAATGGGAAAAAGTATTATACTTGATAACATTTGGGAAAAAATAATTTTTCAAATAGAAATAAGAAAATGAAAAAACATTTGGCTTCATGTGCCTTCATTCTCATAACTCACATATTTTAAAGCCTCACATGTTCCAATAAAGTAGTAGCTTTTCAGGGACTTTATTACTTCTGAATGCTTAGGATTGGCAATACTGCTGGTTTGCCAGCATTCTGGCGTGCATAAACTGATCTAGACAAAAAGGAATACCTGTATTTTTCATTACTTTCATTACTCTTAGGAGACTGTTCTTATCTTCACAAGAATAGACAAGAAGGAATTACCACAGCAAATAGTTTTCCCCTACCAAACTTCATGTTATGGCTTCAAAGACAGACTCATTTTAGAGATTCCACAGCTGAAGGCAAATCAGCAGATGTCTGTCCCTCCCCACACACAGTTACTAAAAATGTGCTGACTTCCTCATCTGCCTACATACGGCTTCCAGCCTTTTTCAGTGAAAAAGAAGAACCCTGTCCCAAAGAGCACACATTCATTTGTACATTACTCTACCCTAAGAGAGTAGTAGACAGGGAGCTATTTATTCTTCCTCTATCCCATATAACTACAGATGCTATTCTTAACTGTCACTCTCATTTTATATTGTTCATATTGTGTGGGACAATGCTGGTTCTTTTCTTAAAGCCATGCTCACTACTAAACAAAATGTAACCCTAATCTATTCCTTGCAAATTGCAAGCATACTTCAGCTACCAACAGGCTTTAAAACTAGAATATTAAATGAGTATTTAGGTATCATTTATCATTCTTTTGTAATGCCAGCAGTGCAACACATCATCTTCTAAATTTCATCATCCTTTGCCTTAATTTTAAATCTAAAAGTATGATTATATCATCCTCTTTCGCAAACACACAGATGTCTTTAGTGTGCTTGAAAGTATGAAGAAATCCCTCAAATATGCTTGACATGAAAATTATCAGTAACAAAATCTCCTCTGGTCTATAAAATTTACACAGTAAGACATTCATGACAATGTAAAAGCTTGCAAAATCTACTCAGTTATGAGGGTCTCCTTGTTTTTAGATAAGTCCTTTTGCATGTGATGTAATGCTTATGGCCATAGCTAAATTTGACAGTTTTAATTAGAAACAAGTCAGTACAGGTGGCACTGTAAGAAAGCCTGCAGAGAAAAAAGCTCAAAGGAATTAAAAATGCAGAGAAAAGTGTGGGTTGAATGACAAAGTGCATTGTACTGAAAGGGGAGTTAAAAGGGACAATAATGAAAGGAGTTCAAGGCGGTGCCAATTCATTTGGAATATAAACATAAAAGATTGCCAGTGCTTCTGTAAAACGTGATGACTCATACCTTCGCTTCTCAAACCTTACTCACTTTTATTATTGTCTCTACATTTTTACATTCCTTTTACTCTTACAATGGATATGGTACAAGTTGATTAAGAAACCTGATAAAAGCAAGGACATACGAAAAGGTCTACTGCAATGAAACACACCAGATACTTTAATAACCTGTTCACAACAGCATTAAAAACTTGCTGCTGTGTTTGAAATCATTACATTTATCCCATCTTAAGATGTGAACATAAAAGGATCCAAGTACATGTTACACCAATTTCCTTTCTTTTACAGCCACACGATCTTAATAAAGCTGAAATTTCACATATGGAATTACAAGAAAAAACCCTACCCTTTAGAAAACTATATTTATGCCAAGTAATCTTTAAAACATCTTAAACTGTTCTTTCTGGCAGACGAATGACCTTTTTAATCTGAAGAATTATTTCGCATATCATAAAAAATGTTTTCAGTGGTTATAAGACCAATATATAGAAAAAGTTTGCTAAATAATGGCCTTCCCAGTTTCCAAACAGGATCTGTATTTGTATTTTCTAATAGCTGTCATTTTTTAATTTATTCATTAGCAAGATGATAGATCTGTCAAAAAGAATGGTTAACGTATAAGTAACATGCGTGCAAACACATTACCTGGCACACAGTATACGGTCATATATTCTAAGCTAATGATATTGCAGATCTCCTCTGTGGATGCTTTGTGACATTTTAGAAGTGGTACTTAAAATGCAGAATACTCAGAATTCATCAAAAAGGTGGTTTGAAGGTCATATCCCGAGACACTTGAAATTACTAATCACACTACAATTCTGGCTATACACATACATTTTTTTTAAACTTATTAATACACTTTATCCTTTCTCTCCAAGCCTTTTTACCCACCGGTGTCTACAGTGGACGGTAGCTGAAGGAATAAATTTTTTACTTTTAGGCATCCAGTGACATAGGGCTTTCCTCAAAAACAGTAATAAAAAGCTCAGATCCAGAATCCATTACTACCAGTAACTCTGTAACAAAAGGATCCATATTAGAAGTGACAGAAGAATTAAACTGCTAAAAACTGATGTAATAAACTCACATCTGCTGGTACATGGGCTCGCAGTAATAGCTTATCTTGAATTTAGCAATACCTGAAATAATTGGTGATAACAAATGATGGATTATTCCATATTGTTACATAACTGAATTACAAATGGGAATTCTGTGCCTGCATTCTGTATCCTTCATCTTCCCGTCCTCTCACTGTAGTGCTCCAGTGGGATTTTTTCTTGAGAATTTTGAAAAGAAGAGATAATATTTAATATCCAGGGGCAAGATTTTCCAAAATACCGTTTTGTTGCTTTTTTGTATTCCTGACAAATATTTTGTAATACCACCGAGTATGAGAGGTAGTCAGTTTTGTGAATCCGTAATTACATGAGAATGCTTACAAATGTTACAATTGGAGATATATTATAATTTAGAAATCTCCCATTTAAAGAAAATGTTGCAATTTCTTCAAAAGCATTGTTCCATCAACGTAAAATAATTACCATTTTTTAAAAAGCAGCATGAAAAAAGTAGGGAAAAATCTCCTTTATACTACCAAAAAGACAAAGCCATGCTTTTTTGCTATCCCCAAACCTAGCACTTTCCAACACATATGCTCATTAAAAAAAAAATACAATCCATACACATCCTTCCACACTGACTTCACAGAAATGACTGGCTATTTTGTATTATCTGTTACTTAGAATATATTAATATTAACATCATTCATCTAACGCGTAAAATCATGTTGCTTTCTTGTCCTTTAAGAGGTACTGCAAGTGACTACTTGTTTCAGCAGTCAGTCTAAATACACACATAGATTCTAGAAATACATGCTCTTTTGCAAGCAGAAATGAATTCACTCTACATGTACTCTGAGTCAACTGGAAGCCATCTAGCCACAGTTACGCAAGTTGACAAAACCAGCTGAAGTCCTTATTTTATATACATACTTACACAGCCTGCTTATACACACACTCTATAGGGAGATGCAAACAAAGGTGCAAAGCATTTTATTCCACTTAGCCTTCTCCAAACGTTCCTACATGGTAAAGACAGGGAGATTACTGTGACTTAGCTGTGCACGGATTGACTCATGATCGACTAGGAAATCAAATCCTCCCTGAAGGAACAGTCACAGCTGTGCATTCTTACATGAAAAAGAAGGACCACAAGTAAAAAATAATTTAAAAAAAAATGCATTCAGCCACAGATCATGAATTTATATTCAAAATATTCCCCTATAATTGGCATCCTAAGACTCTCTGAGGTGAATTCAGTACAAAATGTGTGTTGACTTCATTACCTTACTCAGTCAGACTTATTTTGTAACAGATGGTAAAGTGACTAACTCCAACCATGGGATCTCCCTCTAGTAGAAGCTTACAGAAGAATGGACTTTCCCGGTGTCCAGCTGACTCAAGATGCTGCCACCTGATTAAGAGTCATTTTGCCCAAATGCCACATAGACAACAAAGATGTTATAATACCTTTTCTGCAAAAAATTCATGTCTGAAACATAGAATCACAAGAATATCTCACCTACATTTAAATATACTTCTGAAAATTAATAACCAATCAAGGCAGCAGCATTTCTATACTTCACATAACTATCACAGTTTAACTACACATAAATATTGATGCCATGGCCTGTGGCCATTCATCCAAGCAAAGTAAGTCACAAGGCCCATGCTGACTACAGGCGTAGTAAGCAGAAGAGTAACACAACAGAGCAAAGAGCAACTGCACGCTCTCTCCTTCATTACACTGTTACAGCAGGAGCAGAACTGCTGAGGAGAATGCAAATGCTTCCACTGCTTCAGAGCATTATTTAGGCATGGTGCCCCACTGTTATCACAGACACTGTAACTTTTTATCATGTATATCTGAAAAAATGCTTGCTTAAATTGTTAGTGTATAGCTTCACACATAAAAACATCAAGCCTGGTTGGTACAAAAAGTGAAGCAGTACAGACTGTGTTGAAAGACTACAATAATCAGTGGCATGGGCCAAGCATCCTGCAGTATATAAGTCTCAGAAGAGAGACAGAGACACCTTGATCTTCACAATTCCACTTCTTTCATGAATGATGAGGACCTGCGGTCAGTGACATAAGCAGATTTAGTCAATTCATTGAACAGGTATACTGAATATGAATACAAATACTGAGTACTATATTAAATACAGTATAAGCTATCAATCACTAAAAGCTTATTACATGCACTTTTTCTGTGCAACATATATTTAGCAAAGAGCTGCAGTGTTTCTGCTGTCTTCCCTGAAGCTGTGCTTCAGTCCTATAGCACGATTTCCACTGTAATTGTGCCTAAATTTCCACGATTTAGGCACTTAGGCATAGAAGTGCCTAAAAATAAAGCAAGTACTTCCATTAGCAACAGCACTTAGCAGCTGAGAAAAATCACGCTTTACATTTAAATTATGCTTAGTAGAGCAGAATCACATCTTTCTACCTGCTGAGTACCAACTTTGCTTACCTCACTTCCATCATCCTCCCATCAGCAAGGATACAGCATTATTTGGGCACAAATATGTACTGGTGAATTTAATTATTGTAAAATCATAAATACTGTAAAATCATAAACAGTTGATAAAAACAAACTCAATACAACACAACAAATGAGAAATCATAAAAGGGAAATTAAACCAAAATAATAAAATCTTATATCCAGGAACTAATTGAAATTCCACTTGGGAGAAGACAAGCCTGTAGATTATAATTGGTAGAATTCTGCTCCTGCATTTCTGCTGGAAACTGTGTAGCTACTGTGTGCAGAGAATATCCAGAATTAACCTTGATGCTTTTGGACATGTTGCATGGTACTTCACACAACAGACTTCCACATCAAAAGTCAGCCCCACCTGATGTGATGTTGAGAACACCTGCTTGGAATTGTGCTGCTAGCTATTCCCAGCACCTCTTCACCTGTTCATAAAACACCATTTGCCTATTAGCAGCTACCACTATTAAATGTAAGGAAAGCTATCAAAAGACACATAAGCAGCACTACTGAATGATATCCAGCATAAATAATCGAAAATATCTTATGCATATGCTCACACTGACCAAAGTATGAAGAAATTATAGAGATTCATTTTAATAAAGTAAGGCTAAAGCCTTACTCATATAGTTCATCTGGTTCATAGAATTAGAATTCTTGCATCACAAAATATGAAGCAAGTAACACAAGATATTATACATTTTATATCACGCCCTGCTGCTAGATCTTCAGACTAATACAAATTCCAGTTTTTAAGGTGATCACTTCCCAGTATCGTTAATTGCATCTGGCACCTAACATATGATAACAGCTACACTGTACTTGATATCCTGACAAATACCCGGAAAAAAAAGAAGTACCAGTCATACGCTTTTCTCACTGATATTAAAAAAAAAAAATTGTAATATGAGACAGACTGTGTATTTAGTCTGATGAATCTCATGCACATGCACAGTTTTTACTGAAAAAGTTAGTTCATTTTCCCATAAAAGCAAGGCCTGTGCGATCATCCTGCACCCCTAGTAATTTTGAACCTTCTGGGCAATTCCAATCAAATTTGAGGGAGAGACAGAATCTTACAATCCATTTAGCCTTGTGAAAGTAAAAAAAAAAAGCAGTAGAAAAATACTTAAAAGAGCATCTCTTCAAAGAGAAATAGCTAGACACGTATTGACAATTTCATCCACTCATGTTAAGCACCTTCTATACGATTTTGGATACTCCTCCAAATCCTTCATTTCTTCTATGTTTATCTTGAAATTATTCCCCACAAAAGTACTAACAGATCTCTTCATAAAGAAGCATATTGTGTTGGGATAGGGAAATTCCCAGCTGGCTTTTTACTTCTTATTGAGCAATGATCAACAGTATCAGAAAGGGATAGTCAAACAAATACATCTTTGCTGTGGTGTGAATCTAAATTTGCTCTGCTATTTCTTTGCAAGCATCTCTGTACGCATATGGTACATCCTAAAATCCTGCTGCCAGCTCCATGCTGAGCCGTTCCCATCTTCCATCCAAGTGTTCAGCTGAGTGCACCTGCTGCCCTGCACTCCCATTGCTGTTGGCACTGTTAGATACCACTATATCACATGCTATGTTGTTCAGTGGAGAAAAGAAACATTTAACAGTTTACTAACTGGTTTAGGCAGAACGCTGCTGTGCAGCAATAGCCAGAGAAATACGCAACGACGGCTCATGTGAGGAAAGGCTGTGTGTGCGGTGTGTCCCTCCGGAAGGCAATTCTCCACCTCCTTAGAATCATTTTTGAATTCTCCATCCATTTAGAAATTTCACACATATGGACAGTGATATAACTTACACGAATTTTGGTTTTTTAGTCACCTTCTACAGAGTCCTTTAAAATAATCCATGGGCCAAGAAGCCAGAGACACCACCTCTTCAAGTGCTTCTCTGCTATAAACCTTAAAACTTTTGCTTTCTTCTTTGTGACATTCCAATTACTTTGCTCTCACAGACTGCATTTCAGCTGGTATCGCATGTAATCTGCTTGACAGGACTTGGGTAAAACATGCCTCATTTCTGGCAACCAGGCCACCAAGCTATTCCCTTCTCAGCTATTTGACTATATTAGAGACAGGACTCCTTGATCTCCCTCACCTATCTGCACTCATACAGAAAAAATCACAAGTACCAAAGGCCTTGCAGAAATTTTAGTGCCATCTGCCTCTTCCCAAAAGCCTTCTCCCCTAAAGATGTCATGCCTCAGTTCTCCAGTCATGACAAATTCCCTTAGTCTTTTTCCATTAACTGATAAATTCCAGCTGCTTATTGCTTGGAGTCTGAAGAAAGGACAATGCACCGCGCCAATGATCACCCCTCGATGATCCTTATGGGTCCCTTCCAACTCGAGATATTCTATGATTCTATGACTCTCTTTCTCTCAACTTCAAACTGCTAAAATGAAATCACAGTACAGATCAGAAAAAAAACCCTGTATTAGACTAAGCATCACATACAGATATGTGAACACATGCACTTTATGAACAGAATACAGTTTCAGAAATGCTGAGTAGCAGTCTTACAGAAGAAAGTCAATATTGGTCACGTGCAAATAGTAAACGAATTCCAGAATACTGAGTACCCTAAGTCAGTTTCGGTAGGAATTATTAATACAGATGTGTCAGAAAGAGCAACAAAGCATAAAAAGGTATAAACCAGACAGATATGTTTTATTTAAAAACATTCTAAGCAATAATTTTTTCTCCCATTTCCTATCAAATTTTATCATATAAAAAATAAAAATCACAAAGTATTTCAAGCAAGGTTTCTGGTTCTTAATTAAAATGGAAGCTCTTCAGTTGATGGAAGAAAAGCTCTTGCTCAGTTTAATATCTTCCCTTCTTCTGGAAAAGGATTAGAAAGCTGAAAAAAAGTGTATGAATGTTTGAATTTTGACAGAAAAATTTCAATCAGCAAAATATTATACAGAATACATAAAAAGCTTAAAGAAACAAAAACTACAGTAGTAATTGATAGATCAGTGTTTCACAGTTTACAACATAATTTCAAACAGAATGAGCAAAAATGTTATAGAAAATATCTAGCATATAAATTAGGCTAGAAGTAATAACACTACTAAGGAATAGGCTTTCTTCTTCTGACACACTGGAAGGGCCAAAGCCAACTGACAATATGGAATCACTATTCCAAAGGGTTTGGTATATAAGGTGGGAGGAGAAGGTGAAAGATGAGTATTCTACGTATATTTAGCAATAAAAAAGTGTTCACGAGCATTACAGAAAAGTCCCATATCTGTACCTGCTACATTGGCTGGAAATACTTAATAGAGGTAGGAGAGTAGCATTGCTTACTTCAGAAATGAGGTTAATAGAAGGTAAATTGAAATAAGTATATAAAATAATGATTGATTTAAATTACAGATAGATCAAGAATCTTTCTTTCTTCCAAGCTTTCTTCCATAACAAAAGAACAAGGGTTTCTTGTTTAAGAATTTAACCCAAATTAATTAATCCAAATTCCATTTGGAAGGAATGTCCGAATCAGTAAAACATTATTAAAGAGCGGCTATCATTGCCACAGAAAGTGCCAAGATTTTAACAAACTTAAAAAGAGATTAAACACACATATTAAAAACATCCAAAACTTCAATAATTTACAGCAAGCCATATTGCAAGAAATATTAAAGTTTTAAATTCAGGACTCTAGTCAACCTTGCAAGGATAATATATTGTAGCTTATATAGAAAGGAAGATGACGTTTTACCCCTTTTATCTTTTGCATATAAGTTTGACAGGTTTTTTTTCTACAGTATCTGGTGCTGCTTTTATTGAAATTATTGGACTAAATAATTGGTATGATCTAATGTGGAAAGTTAAAAGGTAAGCTTTCTTAGTATTAATGGCAGTATTATGTCCAATAACAAGACAACAGAAATACAGATGCCAAGCAATCGCATACATGGTGTTGATTTGATTAATCTATATTATGGCTTGTAAAAAATTATATATAGCCACTTCAAATTCAAAACAGTAAGTAGTTCCACACCCCAGGGAAAGCAACTGTTCATGCAATCAACAGATAATGAAACACAAAATAGAAACTAAAACAACAACCTCATCTATCAGCCACGAGTTTTCCTGAGGATCCAACTGCTTCAGTTAACATAGTTCACAGCTCCCTATCCAGATTTTTATTTCCAGACAAAAATAAGTCAGTACAGAAAATAACTTCTGCTCCCCTCCACTGTTAAACTACCTGTAAATTAGAAATGCTCTCTCCACTTGCCTACTTTCTCAGCAACTATATTAATTCTTTTATTTTGGCTTCCACTTTCCTGGTCGGGGGCATATGCCCTTCTTGGAAGGTCACCAGAAGTTTGTGACAACCCAAGGGTAAAAGGGAAAGATGGAAAAGCACAAGAGAGGAGTAACTAAGGCTACAAGATAGCAAAGTATGCAGAGATGAGATTCTAATATTCTTTCTTCACTTCGGTAAGCTTTGAACCAGTTCTGACTGTGGTATCACAGAGACATTACTAGAATTTGAAACCACAAATCAGAAAATTAAACAAAAAGGGTAGAAATCTTCCTTTTCCTTTGTAAACATCCTGGATATAATGAAGACACAGCTGAAGATATAAAAGGAAAATGCCTGTTTTAGATAATATTATCTGTACAGTTCTTTAACATCCACAATTGATTTGGCAGGGAATGTCTTCATTTGGATCAAAACACAGGAGAGACCTTCAAATTGAACAAACTGTACCTGACTTTAAAAAAAAAAGTCCATAAAGAGAGTTTCTCTGACCTTCCTGTGTTTAGCTTCTGGCCAAAAAAAAAAAAAAAGTGTATAAATAACTAAATACGGCCTTTAATAGCATCGCTTTGTTATGATTATTCGAATACCAGGTATCGTATTTCATAAATCCTGATTGTGTGAGAGGAATTAAGAGTGGGTATGTGGTACAGAAAAAAGAAGTAACTTCTCAGAAAAATCTGCTAAAAAGAGATAGTACTAATGTTAGAAAATCTGTTATAGTTACACAATTGCTTAAAAAAAAAAAATTGTGGGATTATGCTACAGGTTCTGATATACACACATAGATTATCTCCGAAAATCACTTGTGCATAGGAAAGAACATCGTATTAAAGATGTCTGTAAGTTGCTCAATCTCATCTGTTTGCACACGGTAGGTTTGCACACATATCAGTATACTTACTACTGTTTTTAGGTACACAAATGTAATAGCATTTTTAAACTGAAATGGATACTTTAAACAGACCATTTAAAAAACTATAATTTTTCTTGGTCTGACTTTCTAATGATGAAACAATGTTTTGGGGTAATATTAATCTTCTGACATAAAGAAACAGAATATGCACTCTCTCATCCTTCTCTTTTTTCCCCCCACTTTGAATATCGTAGATTGCATATGAGGCCTTCTTGTCAATCAATGGCTTTTTCTTTTTTTGTATTGCTATTTTGTCTTTTTTAAATTTAATATTGTTAATGCTGAACTCAGGGCCAAATTATTAAATGACCAAGCAAAAATTTAAAAAAATCTTGAAGCAATTTCTTAGAAATAATTGAAAGAGGTAGATTACGAAATTATTTTTATTTCTGAAACAACCATTCCCTCCAACACAGACCTTTCTCACTTTATGCAGTGTTGTCATCCAATACTTACAATGTCTGTTGGAAGGATGGCATACTGATATCCATTATCAAGGAAGATTTAAAATATGACTGCAAGTCCACAGCATCGTGTTTCTCAAGTACTTTTTGCAAATCAAACCCCAATTAGGACACTACTCCAGTTGTTAGACTCTAATGACGCTTTGCAGTAATCATCATAGGCACAAATACCCTAATTTAAAAACAATTAGCAAGCCACATCATTTGTAACAGAACATTCTGAATATATAGGAAAACTGGCTGTGCCTTGTAGTTTGTTTTTTCACACTTCAACTCCATTTTTAGCACTAAGAAAAAGTAATTATTAGCCCAACCTGTAAAAATCTGCTGTTTTATTATTTCCAAAATCAAACATTACTTTTCTATCACTGAAAGCATGTTTGCTATTGGAAAAACACTTTTGAAGAAAACTGAACAAGTATTCTGTACAAAATTTATTTAGGAAAAAAGATAAATGTGTATTTTCCAAGCAAAAGTCCTAAATTTGCCTGATTTTAACAGAGAAATTTAAGAGCTGTCATGTACAAACAGTATCTTTCTTTAAAAGATGGACGTGACCATCATTAACTGTTATGAAAAAGAATATAAAAGAAAATGAAACATTGGGGGTGATCCTTCACAGTACACAGAATTTCAAGAATCCAAAACTATAACTGAAAGCAACTGATCATTTTCAGCTCCAAAACTGTATGTCAAAACAATACCTTTTACACTTACTCAACACTTGAGAATTCAATTTCTGTTCTACAACCCACATCCATAGCACATCTTGTCTCTTAAAAACAGATTTTACTTTTTATTTATTTTTAACTTTCACTAGGTAAGCTAGCTATAGTTGTCAAATCAAAACTTCCAGTACTTTATATACCACAAGGTTGATGCAGGTCCTTGTAAAATCATTGGAAAATAATGTTTACACTATCAGAGGAAAAGCAAGTCAAAAAGCAAACTCAAAAGAGTCTAATAAGCACCGTCTTTTAAGTCTGAAAATAACATGCATTTTTTTTATACAAAATTATGTTAATCTTGTATTTTAGCAGAATATGAGACTTTCGTAGGAGATGACTGAAACAGATACAGACACAGACATTAACATCATCAGTACTTTGGAACTCTTTTCACTGCCTTTATTGCTGACAAATTTTAGAACCCAAAAATATCTGCAACTTACAGCCACTAATGGTTAACAAAGATTTTATTATGGCATAAAGAAAGAACACAGAATTTCTTCAGATACTAAGCTATGACTTTGAAAAATGGGTAGTAAACAGACATGACAGATGGGATTTGCCCTACTCATGAAGTTAATGTATCATCTGACATGCTATCCTGCTGGAAGAATCCTGAAGGGTATACAACCTTTGCTGTTCCTCTTAATATTTGCAAGTTTCTATTAAAAAACGACGATGACGACAAACTTTTAGCAGGCACCTCTGACATTACCAGATCTAAATAAACTAGCACAACTGCCAAACTGTTGTGCTATATTAAATCACAGATTAAAGCTACCCTGCATCACATCTTTAGGCAGTTTCACCTTATGTGACACCAGGAAGACGTCACACACTAAAACAGCTCCTGCTAGACGCAACAAGCTCTGTTAGGAGCCACTCCAAAGTACCAATATTAAGAAAGAACCTACCACAAGCAGAGTACAGACACACGTATTCCACAGAAAAAGGTCCTGCATAATATATGCACAATCTTCCCACACAAGATCAACTCCTTCCCTGCTCTAACTCATCCTATCATATTCTGTCTCACTCTGATCCACCTGTGAACTAACTCGGACACATGCTTGAATATCTCTTTATTTACCCATGGAACAGAGTCTTCTGCCTAATGTAAGGTATTGGCTGAGTAAAATAAACCAGGAACTGACTTTTAATGTGGCAAGAAAACTACGGGTTGATGCATTCTTCTGATATTAGTATTCAAAATAAAGTATCATGCTGCATTGAGTACTATTTTCTTTATACATCAGACAAAATTGCTATATGAATTATATGTATTTTATATCTTTATAACCATTTACATATCTATCAATTATATTTTATGTAGTTTTGTAAATTTTATGCATATAAATATAGCATTTACAGCAGTTGACATTTTAAAGATTACTAAGGTATCGACACACAAATTCAGTTCATTGCCACGGAATAGCTTCCTTTCTCTGTTACTTGCACGCTACTTTCTTTCATTGCTGTAAACTTTCTGCACAGAACTGTTACTTGTTTAGTTAATTGGTTTTCTGCAAATTGGATAAGAGTTTATGTTACCGGATAAGTCTAAGAAGATTCTAGTAATACCCTACCACAGGAAGCTGAAAATCTGCATTACCCTAAAGATATGTATACTTTAACGTGGCCATAATTTGCTCATAGTTAACTTATCCATGCCATCTATATTTTCAAAACCATCTTGAGCTTCAGCATTGCTCTCCCTTGACAAAAAGCACATTCCAGAAAGCTGGTGAGTTGACTCATACGCTCTACTTAAATCTAAACTGAATATTCCTCCTTTGAAGTTGGTAGCTGAACGTTGACTCAGACTTATTAAAATCCATAGACTACCATGCAAATTAATAAAAGATTTTATTAACATGACTGCAAAATTCTATTTTTATATACTACTCCACTTCTAGAAACGCAACAGAAGAATTAGAAATTATTTTACTTTATTATGGCAGCTCTCAAATTTTAAGTATTTAAGAATTGTGGAAACGAAGGATAGCACATCAAAAATTTGAGTTTGCAAATAAAGGTATAGCATTGTTAAACATATAAAAACAGACACTCTTAGGTTTAAAAGAAACATCCTACCACTGCACTTCCGTAATATAGATTCACTTTAGCTATACGAGATATGATGCATCTTCCTTGTATTTTATTTCTGTCTTTTTTGTTTTTTTAATATTGGGTACTAACCGGAGGCAAAATGTTCAAATGCAAATGACTCAACTCTCCATAACTGAAATGGGCAGAATTTTGAATAATGAATGTTGAGGCATGAAAAAAAATGAAAACTTTCATAAAACTGATCAGCACAGCAATCTATATTTGAGCTATACTTAGAAATAAGTAACATAAGCTCCTAACACTTGGCTGTTGCAATCTGAATAATTGCCATATGCTGTGTGTGGAAAATATATGCAAATATATTATGTGCAGCATAAGTAGATCCTGCCATAAACTTGTCTGGGGTTTCTTTTTTTTCTTTTTCCTTTCATGGAAACCCCAGTAAAGTCAGTGGTTAATATTCACCAAATTACAGACATATCTTTCAATACCACCAGATTTAGTTAGTATTAGTAGGTTCTTTTATTTATGATTCTGAGGCGATTTTCTGTGCTTCAGGAACTCAACAAAGACACAAATTAGTGGAAACGGGAACATTTCGTACCCCCTTCTCACTAACTGGTATTGTTGCACAGGGGCCAGGTGCAAAGACCTCCACCCCTGTGGTTTAAATGCTTTGGTAACGTAGAACATGAGCTTCTACACAGTGGGTGGAAAAACGTCTTACAATTTCCCTTGAGCACACCACATGGAAATTACAGCTGACCTAATTACACATTCTCAGGTGAAATAAATAAATAGAGTTTTATTGGGTTAGTTAATATCAGCAAAATTCTGCTCCAAGCAAAGCCGTAAGTTCTAGAAAATCAAATATCAAATTGTCCTACTGGAAGGTATCTGTAGCACTCAATTGTTCATTACTGAAACTAGCTTTCCAGCCCATGGAATAAATTGTGCTACAGTCCAGGAAAGACATGTACTAAAAGACATTTAGAAGTTGTGTAGAACATAAACAAGACAATTATCTTTCTACATCACATCTAGATAATAGCAGTGAATTTTGTCAAATTGATCTTTAATAAAGTAAAAAACCCCCAAACAAACAAAAAACCCAAACCCCAAAACAGAAGCCCCCTGATTTTAATCTGGCCTTCTGACTTGAGTTACAATGTAATCACCCTTCATAAAAGCAAGCAGTATAATACAAGAGAGAAAGTATTTATTCACTATAATCAGATTATCAACATATATTAGGTTTAGAAAAGTCTAACTCCTTTCTGCCAAAGGAAGTCCTATGATCACCGAGACAACTAGGGTACTAACTTAAAACCTTTCCTTTGTGATAATTTCCAGCCTATTTCAAGCCTCATGCTCCTTGGTCACAGCTATATGGAATATGTAGACTGCAACCAGAATTTACTAACAACTGCAAAGAAACAGCCCATCTTCTGGACAGGGCAGAATTGCACCCCCTCTAAATAAATACTGCAATTTTATCAGTTCATAAGCATTTGCAAACACATTCTATGCAAACCAAAAAACTGAAGAAAATGGTATCCAATCTGACCTTAACAAAACGTAAGGGAAGTCCTAGCCTCTGCTTCACCAGTAAAGCCAAATAGCATTTTGCTGGGATTTTTCTGCCTCTAACTGTTCCCCAGAACAACTAGCTCAGCTAAATCATTGTCAGATGTGAATTGCCATGGTGAAAAGCCAACGACTTGAACTCCACGTTGGCCCTGCAATTAGACCCCTCCCCAACAGGATAGCTCAGCTTTGTGTAGTTTTATTTGAGCTCCCTTCCTCATCTCTATGCAAATATAATTTCTAGACTTTCCCCTGCTTACGATAAGTAATTATGAGACACTCAAAGGTTATTATATTTTGATGTTGTAAGTATTTTTGTAAGTAAAATGTAAGTATTTCTACTGTTTATTCATAATAATCCCTACTATTTAAGCATTCTTCAGACTTGTACATGAAGACAGTTGCTAAAGAAACTTGAATATCTAAATAAAAACAAGGAAGTTCAGGAATTTTACAATGGAATACAAAGCATACATAAAAACATGTATGTAATAAAACTGTTGGTGTTCTGAGGTTGTTTATGTACTGACATTTCACACAAGCCTTCTAACTTTCAAAATATGGAAATAACTGATCATTACTCAGAAAAAAGGTACTTAAGCTATACAATAGATTAAGCAAGGTACTTTCAAAAACATTTCTCAAAAGTTGAATCTTGAAAATAGACATTTGTAACTTGAAAAGATCATCACTTTTTGACAAGGAAAAGCGTATCTGCATAAGCCAGCATTTTCTGTCATGTGGTCTTAGGAAAACAACATTTATTAAATTATTAACACATACCTGTTGGGTTATGTCCCTGTCACCTGCAAAAGTAATGTTTATTCTGTCACCACAACTGAGAAATTCAGAAGCTAAACTTTTCCACTGGGTAGAAACAGAGAATACTTCTTTCCAAATTGTTTCATATGTTAAAAGCATATGATTCCAGTAATTTCTTTACATAGCTTGTATGAAGCCTTTAGGTAAAATATTTACAGATCTGTTCTCCTCCACTTCCCTTATCTTTCCATTTCCTTTCCAAAACCGTTCCCCTCCCCCTTTTATCTTCCTACATTAAACAAACTCAGTACAAGCAATTCTTTTGCAACTTTTTATGCAATTATTATTTTTAAACTGTATGTTAGATCGAAGAAAACTGTGTGCTTCTAAATTTTATGGTCTATAGAATCAAAACAGTTGCCTGGATGATAACTAAAAACTCTTTTCCTGGAGTCGCCTCTCACTCTCAGTAGCAAATCAAATCAACAGGCAGTTTACACGCTCAGAAGCAATAAAAAACAGTTCCACAAAAACAAAAATCGTAACTTTGTTGCCAAAATCTGGGATGCTGTCCCATATCTTCAAAAGGTTGGGGCTTGTTCTTTAAATCCCAGTTTGGTGGATTCTCATACAAGAATTCCAGTCCTGTAAGCAGATAAATAAATTTAAGCTCCATATATTATAAAAATATATGAAGTTTTATCATTAAGATTTCATGACTGTGCCAGAAAGTTTGCTCTTAAGATCCATTTGAACCTTAATGACTGCCAATTGCAAATAGAAGACAAGATTAATTTTTAGTAGAACACATCATGTATATTAACAGAAAATCAAGGAATCCTCAAAAAAACGCAACTATCTCAGGAAACACTAGTAAGAGGCTTCGCTATAATTTTTACAGCTGTCAACCTTTTTTGTTGCTGTTAGAGAACCCAGAAATAATTTGGAAGCAGGGAAAGGGAGAAAAGGAGGGCGTGGACTTACTGGAGGGAAGTCCAACAAAGGGCCATGAAGATGATTAAGGGACAAGACCATCTGACATACGAGTAGACAGAGAGCTGGGACTGCTCAGCTTGGGGAAGAGAAGGCTCGAGGCGGGGGTGGGGTGGGGGAATCTTATCAATGTGTATAAACACCGTCAGGTATTTATACTCCTCCCTGATGGAGGGAGTAAAGAATATGGAGCCAGACTCTTCTCGATGCTGACCAGTAAAAGGACAAACAAATACAAGAAATTTCATTTAAGCACGTTTTTAAGCTGCTTTCCACAAGTTGGAATTACTATTTGGCTAGTAATTAGTTAAAAATATTCTTTAAATCATTTCTGTCTACTGAAGGGACGATGCATTTTGAAATCAAAGTTCACTTTAAAAGGGAAAGGACCGTGTTTACTCTATGCTTTTACAGCATCTAGCGCATGCCATGTGTTTCTGGTTCAAAAATCAAGCTCCTACATGTCACTGACACAAACCAGTCACAACAGAAAAAGCATATTGAGGGCAAAATATTATGATGATCTCTAACAAAAGGCCTCAGAGCAGTATGGAGTCTGACAGCATGAATAAAGTGCCTGACTGTAAGCAGACCCCTTTCTATAGTGTCAATTTTAAATTTCCTGTCAGTATCAGTCCATTCTGACACATTCTTGGTATTATTTTAATCATTTCTCATTAATTAGACCAAGTAGCTTATGCAGAAACAGCATAGCTAAAAATACAAAATATATTTCAGTAGATTAATTACATGCTGCAGACAATTCTCATTAATGATTTATTTAAATGAATGAAGGCTTTTCCTCTTTTTAAAGAGAGGGTACTTTCAATAACATTTCTTTAAATTTCTTCTTTTAAAAACAGTTATTTCAAGACAAACTCCAGAGAGCATAGCTCACATTCGTCTTGCCATGAACCCATTTTTCAACTAGGGGAAGTGGAAATATACCAAGCACCTACTCAGCACAACTCTAAATACAATCTCCTGTATATCAGAGAAAGCTCCATCCCCATTCTACTCAAACAGCTGCAACTGAGTAAGCAATTTGTCTATGGAGGAGTTAAAAAAAAATCATCATTTAAGCAGGTGGACAGTTATTGGTATGGAGGATTTGTTTCCCTTTCTGACCTCAGTTCTTATCAACAGAATTGTAAACAGAAAAGACTGTATTTAATTTTTTCTACAGATACTTTGGGAGCTATAACTTGCCCTTTCATAAGAATAAAGAAATAATTTCCATTTCCCTCATGTGTTCCTGTTCTGTATTTTAACAAGCCCTTTGTCACTGCTATGTCTCATCTTTGCACTAGCTAGACTGGTGTTTCTTTTAGATTTTCCAATGATAGGTGTGACCATCAGTGTTTTAAGTTCTGCTTAAACAAGGCTTAGGTACCTTGAAATGGTCATTCAAACACTAGTTTCCTACTTTTCTGTTAATGCATGAATACAGCTCCTGTAAACAGAGCTTATGCTGAAATCATCCAAGCTTATTAGCAGGTCTGCTGTTTACTCATTTTTTTCCTGAACTGGAGAATGGCACATACTAAAAAGGCAATTCATTTTTCTTTGTTCACTGCAACTTTAATGGATTTTGAGACATTTATATATGTATATGACTGATGGAAAGACTAATACAACAAACTGAATTTGCATTGAGTCTTTTTTCCCCAATAGGCAAAATAAACATAAACCCATTCTTCAGCTTCATGGCCATAGTAGCTCCTGTCCCTATCTGCAGTTGGGTTTTCTCTCAGTCCTACAGGTCCTTTCTTCCTTTTCTCCCCCACCAGTAACACCAACTTTTACAAATCCTTTTTTCCCCCTCTTGCTTCCATCTTGCTGTCCACTACTACTGCAAAGAACTGATAGTTCTACTGCAGACGACTGCCTCAGACAGCGCCAGTCCCTAGTACATAACAATCCAGGATGAAAAGCACAGAGGTAGAAATCCAAAAATCTCACACATTTTCCTTTCGTAACACATTCTACAGTGCTTTAAAAATTGGTATCTAAATACTGATTTCTAAAAGCATTTCTATCTACAGACATGGCATAGGTTAGCAGCACAGTTACAGTTGTGTCTGGACTTCTAATTTTGCAAATCCTCAGCTGGAGAAGTACAAGCCTATTATTGACAAAACCCGATGACATAGCCTGCTGATGTGGAATACTGAATGCCCAAGTTTCACCCTTGATGCTTCCCTGAGTTGAGTAAGTGATGCCTAAAAATCAACATCAGTTGTTTCTGAGTAAGGTTGTATAGCTTGAATTTCACGTAGCTTAAGCGGCTTTCAAAGCTGTGAGACACAGACTAAAGAATCTAAGTACACAAATCATACGTAAGTATCGAGTACACGATACAAATGTGGTTATCCACACAGAACTGAACATTTATTCAGCTTTAGCAATTTTCAGGTTACATGTGCTTCACAGATTATCAATGAAGTCATTAACACATAAATCTATTTAAGTCTTGTTAAAAAATCAGCATATTTTAACAGTGGAAAATTTTGTCCTCTTTGCAAAACAATTTTATATACGAGCACCTGCTATTTCACCAGGGGAAATAACTTTAAAACCAATAAATATCCTCTGAGAGAAAAACTTTAAAAACTAGGACTGGAATGTCCTTAACTCTGGATAAGTACACAGTAGCAATCTGGATCAGCTAAAACAGCTCCAAATTCACAGTTTGTACTCTATTTTCATATGTGCATATGACAGCAGGTATACTTCTCTATTACAAACTCTAGAAAAAAACATGCAATAATTATTGTACGTCACCTTCGTGCTCCCAGCCCCCACAAAAGATACCTTGCCTGTGTATTTGTCCAGCATCACCATAAGAGAGGTGATTTCTCTCTTAAAAATACAAAGCCTTGATTGTTTTTTAAAGAAATGGGATGTGTTACAGCAATCTCCTGAATGAAACTTCAAAGAGCCCATGCAAATCTCCTACTGAGATCCATACTTCCCGATTTCAGAACAGTGACTAGTAAAAGAATCTATGGGTATTTAATAATCATTTAAGACATAATATTCTTACTCTTGTATATTTACTAAAATAAACTTGAATTTGCTGATTCTTTTTGTAGTTCACCGATGAGACATATGGAAAATAGCGTGGCAGAAGGGGTTATCAAAGTCATACTGTGTCAGTATCACAACACTTTGCAATACAACAAAAAGAAATCATGTTACAGGCTATCGGACAGTCTAACTTATACAACTCATTCTTCAGACGTGAATAATTTCCACTATCTTATAATAATGCATAGAATTGAAAGTATCTGCACAGTTTATAATTGCCTAAATTCTATCTTTTGCATCATACAGAATTAATCTTGATTTGTTGATACTGAAGTCTACTGTCCATGTCCCATTTTGTCACTTTAGTAGGAAAGCAAATGAACATAGTAAACATACTATAGAAGATGTAGAATAGATTTATTCCTACCAGAGTAAATCCAACATAAAGCAAAAACTGCAGTGGGATGGTTATATTGTAGCAAAGCAAAACATAGCATTTGCAGAAAAGAAAGAGGACTTACCAACATTGACATAATTATCATAGCTGGAGATTCATTTTTGTTTTGTCCAAGCCTGTTATCAAGTGCAATCATTGACAAAGAACCTAACTTCCACCTATTACACACATTATTAAAATGACTCTGGCAATGCCACAGCCATTAATTAAAGTAAATAGCAGGGGGAAAAAGAGTTTTCAGATGCCAGGTTTTTCTTCTGAGGTACCTCCTTCCCTTTTGTAGAGATATGTAAAATCTTGCACGTTTCTAAATTACTAGCTTATAAGGAGTCAGGCAATGTATTAAACTTCCTCCAACTTTGGACATATGAACAATACGGCAGTACATCTGGAAATACAGCAGTGACAACAAAGTACAGATAGGATTACATGTACCACTATGAGAACAATAAAGACAAGAATTCTATGTAGCCTTATACGCATTCATGCGCTAACACACATTCCCCAAAATGTGCTCAGTCAACTCAAGATTTTAGTAGCAGTATACCAGGGATAAACCATCTAACAGTCTAATTCAAGAAATTCTCAGCAAACATCCTTAAGTACCCTCAGTCCTCTATGGATTTTATTGGTAGGGGTACCAACTTCAACTACTCCAGATAGGCACCTTTTAATACATCATGTAAAGTCATTTCAGGTCACAGTAACGTGGTTGATCTTAAATCTAAAGAAAACCTAGGACTGTTTTGCCAGGCACTGTAAGGCACATGATTCTGGAGGCAGAATTAGCAAGGAGAGCGGAGTTTCCATTTGCTTAGAGAACCTAGAATTAAAACAAGCAAAACAAACGAACCCACGTTGCAGAATTGGAGATCCATTTCCAGTCAGCTTAGAATATGAAGGTTCCTAGTTTGAGCACACCTTGCTCTGAGAACTGGAATCTGATCAATTTAAGATGACATATCATGCCAAGTTAGACCTGATAAATCACAACACCTGAAGAAACAGGCAGCATTCCATGTTTTTGCTGGAAAGGCAACTTATGGTAGTCAGGTTCTCATGAAATGTTTTTGCAGCATCAATGTTGTTCTTTTGTTACTTAGCACAAAGAGCTTTCAGAACTTACGCTATCTTGGCACTTTTCTTAAAAGTACACACACACAAACCTCACCAACAGAAATGTATTGAAATAGTGTGTTAGGGAGGAAAAAAATTCCAAATAAACACACACAATCAAGCAATCATACTTAACAAGCAGAATAAAGGAAAGGAAGAATCCCAACCTAAAACATTTACATTATTAAAATGACAAATGCACCATTTTTATTTCCTCTTTCAGTGAGAGTATAGGCAAGGATCTGGATGCAAAATACTAGAAATCATGTGGAATTAAATGCAGTATTTCTTTCTTTATAAGCATAGAGCACTGTTGATTTAATGTCTCTAAATGCAAAAGAACCTTTTCCTGTCATTTAGCCATTTAAACATTAATAAGCTTTCAGCCAACCACTAAAACTATATTACAACATTACTAAAAGGAGATAAAAATCTGAGGACATTCAAAAATGCACTGAAATACCCACAGAAGATTAAAAAATTTAAAAAAAAAAAAATCAAGATCTGCAAATAAGGATGAATATTTAAAAGAACAAAGACGCTGGGTCATGCCAGAGGTCCACCTGGCCTTGATTTAGTTTCACACGGTAACAAAAGTCAATCCTAACATACAGTTAAGCTACTGCGTACCTTGCTGAAGAATGACAACAATGTCCTAAACCCTTGACTGTACGTATTCTGGCTTTGTATTCCCACATGCTTGTCGTGTTCTAACGCCCAAAGTTATCACTGAACTCTACAGAATGGAACAACCCAGTAATAATACAGTAAGAAGCTGACACTATCTGAAACCTACATCCGTTGTAAAATGTTTCCATACATGTTCAGTCATTGCACATAGCTATCAAAAAATTCTTTATTAGAAAGAATTTATTAGAGAAATAGTATCTTCTGCTCTGAAAAATAGGTACTGGTTTTACCATCACCAACTTGTTGCACAAGTCTTAATTTTTAAGCAACGATATTATTTCAGGCCTTATTCTTGTTGATAGTTCGGGAAACCACGTAATGATTTTTTTCATGAGAATATAGTGTTTATATGCTAGAAAACAAAGTTTTAAAGTTTCACTTTCCACTGTTGGGATATTCTGTTCTATTAACAGACCTCTCAATTTTTTTCCCCTCACTGCAAAAAAACCCAAAAACTTATTTTCCCTCATGTAAACCTACCAGAGAAAAAAGTACACCGATGACAAAAATGAAAAAAGTTTTTGAAAAGTGAATAAAATACCTCAATCTGAGTTTACAAGCAAGAGATTTTTTAGTTCTGTTAATTCTATCTATTTTAGATATCGGTATAATTATGAAAACCAAAATGTATTAAAGACGTGATCAAATAATGCTGAGATGCTGAACCAAACTCCAGATTAAAAATTACAAGCAGCTTTTCTTTCACAACTTTTGCTTTCACAATTCTCTGTCATTTTGAGGCAGACAGCAAGATATTATCTTTCCAAACAATATTTACAGTAGAAACATGAATTTTCTTTTGAATGCTGAAGAAGAAAAATTTTGGCCTCGTCTTCTCCTTTAGTGCTCAACCTGTGACTTGTGTTTGAAAACCGTCTTTTGAATTATAGTGTCCCACGGCATCGGCCACCTCTCACTTTTTTCTCTCACGGCATTTGGGTGCTGCCCAGCTGATCAAGACAAAAGCATTTCTCAAGCTTTTTGAAAATCACATTCCGTACCAGTAGGTGGTCCTCCAAGTTAGCAGCATCTCTATTCTTCTCAGGAAGAAGAGAGAGTGAGACTTCTTAGCATTCACTTCGCTGTCCTGGACAAATTGAGTTTGTGAGCAGTCAAAGCAGTCAGCAGCTCCATACCCCATGTAAACAACTTTAGCAAGCAATTACAGACTGTTCTTCCAAGCATAGAGGAATTTAGATTTTGTAACCTATTTTAAATTCTTTCACGATCCTAATTTCAAAAGCAACAATCTAAATTCAAGACTATGAATATGAAGACTCTTTCATGTACATTTAAAATTCTCTTCTAAAATCCCTTGTATCAAATGCCAGCTGTTTCTTCCAAATTTGTCTAGAACTGCAACTGAAACATATTTACTGATAATAAGACATATATTTGCTCAAGCAGAACATCACTGACAGTTCATAATGTGAATAATCCTTCTTCAGTTAGTGCATTTTGAAACCAAAATTAGTGCAGATAAAAAGAACTTCTGCAATAATCCATGGGTATACATTAGAATTTACTTCTTTGCTAATAAAATATATTGAACAACATTCTTCTCTCTCAAGCACAGAATGATTGTACTCAATATTTCTTCTCTCTCATCTTCTATTTGTTGCCTGAAATATTCTTCTCCCACTGTCTTTAGAGAAAATACACACTATTTCATTAATTTTTTTTCAAGTACAGAATCAGCAGTAAAAAATACATTTGTCTGAGTAATGAAATAGTCACCTGATCTTTGCAATTTGGTCTTCAAAAATCAATTACCATTTGCTTGAGATGCATTCCGCATTAACCTGTCTGTTCTAATGGTTTCATTAGCAGCTACTCAGCTGACCTGTCTCTGTGCTTCAAGCCTCATTCTACGTGTATGAGAACCTCTGTGGAGGCCTGTGTTGTAAAGCCCATTATCTATTTGTATAAATAAATATATATAAAAAATTTAAAAAAAAACACAAATAAAATACAAATAGTATTTGTTATTAATTTATACATAACATTATTAGTACAAGTTCCATCTGTATAACTTTCAGTGAGCTTTAGCTCTTGAATCATTGCAAAAACGAGTTTTAACTTTTTTATACCTTTCCCCAAAGTTCTGTCCAATTTTTCATGCAAAAACAATTTTTGTTCCAAGTGTGTATACTTTTCCTCTAATGTATTAGAACACACATAGCAAACAGAGGCAGAAACGAGTATTACGTATAATTAAATGTGGTGTTAACAGTAACAGACAAGCAGTTTTAGAAACAATCACACCCATCTCATCGAAACCTGCCTTTGAGTATCCTGGACATTATTAAATACATTATCAATCAAACGCTGACATTAATTAGGAGAACAAGCAGTAAAGAAAGGCAAGAACAGCCTTCTGGCACTGCAAGCAAATTTTGCTGTCAAAAACTGTCTTCTGAAAAAATAATTAATGTAATTGTATCTTGGCTAGTGCAAAAACAAGTTAGTCTAGTAGAGCCTGAGAAATAAAAGCAGTTAAGAGAATCACAAATTTCTATTTTTACTTTCTTGAATGCACTCATTTCATAAAGTAACAGATCATTATGGTTTCAGGGCTATTGTGAGCGTTTAGGGATATGTTACATTTCACAGGTTTGTCACCAGAAGAACTACTAAATAAACAGCTCATGAAGTTGTGATACCATTCCTTTAAGTCACACACACAAGCACAGTAAGACATCAATGCATAATTAAACCTTTAGGATGACTTCTGTGCCTATACAGACTATCTCTTTAAATGGAATGGTTCATTTCAGCAATAAAGTAAATCAAGTTAAATATGTTGGTTTTAAGCCCAATATCAGATCAGCCTTTTTTTTTTTTTTTTAAGCCTATAATTTTTTTCCATGCATTTATAGCCTTTGTGACAGTCTACAGTAGCACTAGAAGCATATACATATATTGCTTACATATGGAAAAATACTGGCTTCAAGGAAATATTCCAACATATGTCACTACACAGGAAACTATATCATAAATTGTTTCAAAAGTGGATGTAATTTTGCCTCCTTGCTTTCTTTGCAAACCTATTCTGGAATAACATTACTACTATCAGGAGAAACTGTTGTCTGATTTTTAGACATAAAATCAAAGGTATTTGTTGGTATTTGTTCTTATAACACTGTCCTTTACATAGTAATCTCCTCTACACACCTTCATACATTCTAACAGTGTAGGAAGCAATTTAGAATTAAGGATGTCAGTAAAAGCAGACAACCTAAGATTTGATCCAGACTAACTCCTAAGCAAACTGCCTGAAAGGCTGGTGAGAGTCGTGCATGTGTTATATAGGTCAATGCATGAAACTTGCTTATTTTAGAGAACCTTTACATCGGCTTTTATAGAGCCCAAAGGGAATACGAGCTACTGAGACAAACCAAGACATAATCAGAATGGGAGAGGTACCTACAGGGCAAAGATACTGTCTTTAGAGTCTGAAGCAACACTTCTCTACACTACCCAACTTACAAATAGTGGGGGGAAAAAAGTTTTATTGAGTCAAGTTAACAGTATTTTAGTGCCTCTCAACAATGCTTAGTATTTTACTAAACTAACTTTGATCAACTACTCTATTGTCAAGAATGTTGTTTGTAAATGGTCTAAGAAAAATCTTTGTATGTACTGTAAATCCACCTGACCACAAATGTTACTGGAAGCTTTTATTTTCAAGATAAAATTTGACATGCATTTTGCAAACCATTTTGTTAAGGTAAATGATTGTTACTGGCAGGAAGAATCTGGAAAGAAGTTACGAGATGAAAATTCAATTTTTAGCCTGTATTCATGTAGTAGTAGCTTGCTAGGAGAGACTAGAAATAACACCTCTCCAGCCTTATTTTAAAGTACTGAAAAAAAGAATGTATTTTCCTCTTGCACCAACCGCTTCTCAAGACAGAGCTTCTCACAGATGAACTATGAACTCCTCAGACAAATAGTTTCAGTCTCTTCATGACACAACCTCCACTGATCAGCTGTGATTTCCTATGTACACGCAAGCAAACAGTCTCCCTTTGGTTTATCTACTATTCCTTAAAGAATAAAACAAACAAAGCAAGCCATAATTATAATGTACCTTCAGAAAAAATCCACACCTCTTTTGGCTACTTGATCACTGCTGTTCTTTAACAGAGGTGCAATCAACCTATCTCAAAGTGCATCAAAAATGACTGGGGGAGAACGTGCCACTTCAAGAGAAGGGAGCTGACATGCTGAAAACAGAGCTATGTGTCATTTTTACTGAGCGCTGCCTTGACAAAACAACAAGGTTCGTTCTCGTACTATGAGCTAATAAAAAAGATTTTCCCATTTCCCCTGCATGTGAGCTGTCTGAATGGGCAAAGCTAAAACTTTGAAATCGAAATTGTTTTTTCTGGTTTTCTATAGATTCTTGTCCCAACCTCTTACGATTTAGTTTTGTTTCTAATATCAGTCTTACACAAGAGAGACTCTATTCACAGAAGTTCCCTCTATGTACATAACAACTAATATTTTCTGTTTAAGATTGCAAAATCTGAAATTAAACAATTCATTTTTTTAGATGAGACTGAAGTCACTTGGATTCAATGATAGAAGTTGCAGAAATAAGCAACAGTACTTTTAATTACGTATAAATGCCTCTTTGAAATGAGTTAAACGCACTGCAGAAGGTACAGCTAAAAACATTTTCACTGTAATCTGTTCTACTTCCATATTTCTACTCTCTATTAAATAATTTGTAAAATCGTTTCACGTACCACACAGTAGTACCTTGGCCAAGTATAACCTAGTAATGTTGGCTTTGGCAGTCCTTTGTGGCTCACTTCATTTTGCAGATAAAGATTGAAATTATTTAGCAGCACTGCTGCCAGCACAGCCACAATTCAAGAGCCATTGTGGCACTGCTGAAGAGCAATACATGTGGAAGCTATAGACTATGTGTGACCAAGCCATGCTCACATGCATCACCATTTAATTGTGCACACCTGTCGCAGATGCCAATGACAAGGGGAGCAGGATACAAAATTGTCAACATGTACAAACAAACAACTGTATTATATTCTATCATTCATATATATAAAAATATCTTTTTAACAGAATAAAAATAATAAAAACCTCAATTCCTGACAGATATCACATTGTATTACTTGTAACTGCAATATTAAAAAGTGTCACACCTTAGATAGCTCTATATGGCGAGTCATCAAATACTGGCTGAAGTCTTAGTGCCGAGGTATGGTACAGTTCTCCTAATGGTAATCGTATAAACTTGCATTTTTTCCCTAACAAACATCATCTGCAATGTTGAAAGAAATGGTTGAGGTAGAAGGCTTCTTCATAGGAACACAGACAAATTAATCAGAACAGAACATTCAACAAGTTGTCTTCATTACTCACAGGATTTAAAGCAATTTCCACCACTAAATAAGATTTCGTCTAATTTAGAGATAAGTACTTCTTCCCAGAAATTTTGAGACTGCTCCTGAGGTCACTATCTGGCACTATTAGAGATATCCTAGAATTACGCTGAAGGGCTTAGTTCACAAAATGTTAATTTTATTACAATTAAAAAAAAAAAAAAAAAAATCAAAAAGGCTATGTTTGCACACTTTACCCACCGAAACTTCCAAAGATCTTGCAAGATTTATGAGCAAACAGAATCTAAAGTAAAGCTTAAATCCCTGATATTTTTGTTACTAAGTTTTTGTTCCTTTCTTTCTATAAAACAATTTAGATATAAAAGTTACCTTATAGAAATCATTTTGACTCAGATAAAATAGCCTGTTGTTCAACACTGTGGTACAGATTATTTATTTTGCAAACAGTAAACATATTTTAAACATGAACATTTTTTTTTTCAAAATGCTTTCCATTAATGACAATACCAATAACATAGCTCAATTATATAAGAATAAGCTTTGAAATACTGTTACCAGATACAGTGTAGTGGATGACACATTACGCAGAACTTCTCTCATTGCAGAGTTTAAAAAGATTAAAACCAAATCCTGAAATTTTAAATATACATTTAAAATGTAAAGTTCTATGAAAAATTTAGCAGAAAACTTGTTTACTCAGCAAGATAATATTACCAAAATAAAAACCTGGATGCCACTTAGAAAAGTAAAAAAGCCGTAAAATTATCAAATCTGAAGAAAATAGAAAGAAAATACAAGTGTAAAACTAAAAGAGACGCTACAAGAATTGAAAGAAGACTAGAAGTTCACGTCTCCAAGGTTTTCAATCAGTAGACAACAGGAAATTTCTTAATGCCTGCCTTTCTGAACTAAAACTAAATAAATCTGTGATTATTCAATCCAAAATTACTCTCTGCAACCCATACTTGAATATTGTTGCTGCTACTGACGAGAACTAAATCTAAAATACTACTCTTTCTGGTTGCAATAAAACATTCGCTAAAACTACCTGTCTGCTGCCACTTGTTTATCTAAAATGGACCCAGAAATCAAAAGCATCATCTCACCAGTCAGCAGAACCTGTCTGAATAACTTCCCAGAGGAAATTTATCTGGAATCAAAGTTGCTTATAAATATGCTGGCCAAGTCTTTCATAGTTCAACATCTTCCTGTACCAAAACACTTCCTAAGAGCAATCGACTGGGGAAAACTATTTTACAATCAGCTCAGATCCAATTGATTAATTACTTAAATTAGAAAAAGGTATGAAGCATGGGGAATTTTCTGTTTGTTTTGCAAGGAAGCTTATAAAAAAAAGTGAGAATAATTTGTTAGATAACATTTAAACACTTGTATAGAAAACAAACTAAAGCTGGAATCCTCTAAGTCTTTCAGGATCTCATTTTAAGCTTTCCCAAAACATCTTCCCAACTGACACTTTTTTAGAAAAAAACATAAAGCCTATCAGATTAGCGTCATCTTGAAAACGATGCTGCATCCCCGATTTCTACAAAACATTATTTAAAATGTCAACACCACCAAGGTATTTTCAAACCACTATAATTACTGTCATAATTTACAAGAATTCAATGAAGAAAGTTTTAAGAGTTAAAAAAAGCTGTCCAGTGAGTGTAGTGAAAAGGGGAATTTTTATAAAAGTAAGAACTGATCAGGTATTAGACAATTTGTAAATCAAAGAAGGTAGTCTCAGTTTAATCTGCTAAGTGTGGATACAACTTCAAACAGGAGCATTAAGGAAAGCTGATCAACAGCTATCTGACATACTGCATGGATATAAAGGAGAAAATTGGGACTTTGGCTGTACATCATTTTTCCAGAGTTTGTATTGAACTTGGCTAAAATATTTGGTCAGTGACATTTGATTTAGGCATTTGACTTCCACGTGGTCAATTCTACCTGATAAAATGCTAATACTGATTAGAAAAAACCGCGAGATTTGCAAGGTTAGACATACGGTAAAGTTGTAATACATGTACCATGGCAATAGACCCCCTGGAAGACTCTAAATGAATGACAATGAGTGCACAAACACACATCCTCAATGATTTCCAAACACAAGTTTGGTGGGACACAAGTCAGTAAATAATTTCAATTTTTGCCATTCTATCTATATATGGACTGTCATATAATTAAGTTCTAAACTTTAAAAAACCCAAACATTAAAACAGAAAACCGAGAATCAATTCAACAAGAACTAATAGCTGCCATACTATGTAATAAAAGTAATACACATTTTCCTCTCAATTTCATTTAGAATGACACAGCAATGCAGAGCCTGGACAGTGTGTAACATTCGCTATGTCTTCCCAAAAACACAAGCAATCCTGATCTTTCTCTTTCTTTTCACCTCCTGAAGATTCTGACAGTTATCCATCACCTTTGGTTTTTTAAAGAAAAATAGTTTCAGTAAAACATATGATAGCTTTTAAGATACTGTAAGATATTTTAGCATGCAAAAATAAGTTTAATTTTTGTTCTACTGATTTCTTCTGGAAAAAAAAAAAATCCCTGCTGAAAAATAGAGATACACTTCACCCTGGAAATATGATAAATTCCTAGTCTTTACAGAGCATAGAGATGTCCCGGTGCTCACATTAAAGATCTGTTTTATTTATACATTTTCCACCTTCCTGACTAAATCTGCTTTACTCTACAAATGTGCTTTCTTTAAAACAATAAACTTACATCTCCCGTAGACATAGAGAAAAGAATCTCCTATATACATCTTCCTAGTGCCAAAAAGAAACTATTAATCTGCTGTATGGAACCACAGAACATGTGTGGGTGTAAGAAAAATGTCTGTAGGCACTAACAGAAGGGAAGGCTACAGAGATTACTGCAGCGTAACCACCCACATACGTTTTATGAGAAAAGAGCAGCAGCTGAGTCATGGTGCTGACTTCCACCCAGAAGAGGGATTTTCTCTAAGATTAGATGCATTTCTGTGATGATTAATTTTTCGTTTTCAGAGGATTGAATTTCCAGCATTTTGACCTCTAATTTAGGAATTTATAAAACCGCATCCTTATTCCCATTTGAATGGTTAATGCTACCCTCCCCTTTTTCCCCCAATAACTCTACTAAGACTTCTGCTGAAGTCCAAGGACGAAATAAAATACATGTTCATAAAAAATTGGTGGAAACTTCCAGGTCCATTAATTTCATACAAACAATTATATTTATTTAAAATACAAAGTATTTGCCTTGTACTCAGGTTGTTTTTTGATATAGTACAAATATGCACAGTGTTACATTAATCACAAAATCTTTACCAGCCCTGGAAATTCAGAAGACAGATCCAAACTCTGAACTTTTTATGATATAATTGCTTGCAATAGAAGCCTCCACTTTAGGAATGTAGCAAATCCGTTCCAGTTGTTTGCTACAATGGAAAAAGTTTAGTCTTTGCTGTCCATCAACTGTCAGGAGGTCAACGCCACCTTTCCTGCCACATTTTTCAAATGATAAGGGAAGTGAAAGAAAAAAACCTCCAAAGGCAAGGTTCAGAATTGCAGGAATTATATCATCATTGTGAAAAAAAAAAGCAAAATTATTTTTTAAAAGTCAAATGAACAAAATATACTCTTTGCTATGCAAAGACCTTTCATATTTCAAGATGGTTAACGTATGGAATGCAACACTGAAGCCTCATTATAATTACTTAGGTGAAAATTCTATGTTAGTATTTACGTATTTAATTCTAAGTTTGCTAGACTCCTGTGGGGATAAGTATGTTTTGCTACTTGTTCTAGAAGTGTTTGAGAAGCAGCAAAGAAATAATGGTAAATAATAATTCAATGCAGAAACTGTGCTTTTTGTTCAAATTCCACTGCTTTGTACAATGTCACTATATTCCACAAATACATAACCTACCAAAAATAAGCTACTAAAAGTCAACCTTAGTGCATATACAGGAAGTTAAAGAAGCATTTAAAAATAGTTATTTTATTTTTACAATGTTCTTAATGGAATATAAAACATGCATACCTAGATCTTGGAATAAACAAACAGTGCAATTCAGAATTTTTTAATTACTTCTTCATTTTCCTACATTTCCTAGTATTACCCTGTTTTACAATAGCTTAATTTTTTTTATTTTTTTTTTATTTTATTACTGAGTGAAAGTTACCAGTCCTCCTTCCTTCAAACGAAGCTGTAATACATGCTCTGTGGTATACCAGTGTAAAAAGACATAGCCACAGAACAGACAAGCAGAAATAAAATGCCATCACGGCACAGGGAAGTGTACGCACATTGGCTTTTAGCTATCTGGGCAGGCAACAACTGAGCAGGATTCAGCACAGGTTTGCAACACCGTAATTGTGCCCTGCAGTTGCTAATTTCCAGTCCTGCTAATTCTCTACGGCTTCTACTCAAGTTAGCTAAACTAGCATATATATGTTTATCTGAACTGTATTATTCCCTCTCTATGTACATCTTAGGGAAACGTGGCTCAATTATGCAGGTATCACTGACCAGGATTTAAGTCCACATGCTTCGTTTGATGGGATTTCTCACTCACAGGATAATTCTTTACTGCTAAATTTAAAAAAATCCTGAAATTTCAGGGAGTTCCCTACATCTCATCACCAAGAGCATTCCTGACTTGTAAGAAAACTAAAAAACAAAAAGGAGAATGTGGGTTTACCTGCAATTCCTGTATTTATTACAAATACGAAGTTGTGGTGTTTCTAAGTAATTTCCTGGTCAATACCTGACCAACAGCCGTAATTATCATCTGTACCAACTCCGCTCATCCTTGCAGAACTGAAGCCTTAACTCAAAGCTGTCCAATTCACAATTTCATCCTGCTCCTGAATTATTTTGTAATTTCTAACACTGTGCCCTACAAATCAAGCAAAACCCAGTAACAAATAACTGGCTCAGAAAAGCCCTGCCATTTTTTAGAAGGTGAATAAGCTGTTTGCTACATTCTCCAGTCTGCCATCAAGGTTTGCTTCTCTAACAATTCTTGGCCTTAACTGCAAAATGTAATAAGCTGCTTATGAGTGTTATTACTTCTTGCATATGATTCTGTCCTTAATCACAATCATGAGTCAGATGAAAAATTTCAGATTATTAATGTACATTCCTTCTCCATGAGTATCCTGCAATATACTTTTAAAATGCAGTACTTGCTCAATCTGTCTTCTCAAAAGCTGAACTGCTGAAACGCTAAAAATGTGCAAAACAAAAGGGCATGAAATATTGGAACAAGTTGATGCAAATTTCAAACACTCCTATGAAAATATGGTTCCAATATTGTTCCAATTGTACTTGTAAGTCACTAGATAACAGTTTAGAATGTTAGATATTACAGTAATTTATTTCTGTATAGTGCTATTCAATTACAGGGAACAAACTATGACCAAATTGCTCCAAAGTCTGCTTTACTACTGAAACTACAAGATGCTTGTTAGTACATGTGAACCAATGTCTACATTTAAGTACTGTACACTTATTTCCTTAATTTTATTCTTTTTAAACACTAAGATGATCATAGGAAATCTGGCAAGTCATTTTGGCTTTAAGGAGGGAGTAGATATTGGGATAAAGCGGAACACGAATGTTAGTTAATAACAGATTCTTATGAATAAACATTCTAATGAAATAGAAGCGCTACTACTTAATTGATAAATTTTGTTAAAGAGGAAAAGCTAATTTCACATAGACAGCAAGAGCACAAGGAGAGAACTTCGAATTATGACAGCCTAAATACAAGTTATGTTGTAGTTTAAATATATGGCAGAAAGATAATCTATTCAGGTACCAAATGTATTTCAACATATCAATGATGCATTGAGCATATCAATAACCAGTCACGAGAATTTTTAACTCCATTATTACAGCTTGACAAAAGACAACTTATTCTAGTTCATGAAGCAAATTAGCTACATGCCCTTTACGACAAGCCAAGTACTTCTAACCACTGAGAGCTGAATGACCAAAGGACAAAAAACACTACGTAAGACTGGGAGAGGTGAAGGGACAAGGAGGGGAAAGCAAAAACAAACCCTCAAGAAACGTGTATTAGGGAAAACTTTGCTCTGCTATAAACGTACATATGAAAGTGAATTAAGGGAGCAAAGTGAGCAGAGGAAACAGCTTATGGCTGTTCAAACACAGTGCTTGGTTTCCATTTTCTTGTGTTTTTTTGGTCTAACCATCATCTGTATTTATAATGCTATTCATAATAGGCTCTTGGAAGACTACAGAAATAAGAAAATATAATCCCCATTATTCCAATAGAAAGAAATTCCAGCAAACCGATCTATCAATGTCTAAATAACAAGCAAATTGCAAGTCTCAATCATTTTATGTATATATTTTTTTCCAAACAAGTGCTACTACTATAAACAGAGATGTACAATTTCTCAAAGTGAAACAGGCATAAGTCAAACACATATTTATCCCACCAAAATACTGGAGAGGGGAGATGAGATTTTTTTTTAAAAAACAATACCTGCATTAGCTATATGGATACTTTATTTAGAAGTTAGAAAGGTACTTCTGAGAAAATGTGTTTGAATAATGGCAAGTATTTTATTTGTTGGCAATCATTTTAAATGTACACTAAGAATTATGTCACCCTTCATTCTGCAATGAATTATTGATGGAAAAGTCTACACTAAATTTTCCATTAACTTCCAACTTTTCTATACAAGGATTCTAGAAAAAAAGGAAGGCGAGCAGGAAAAGAATTTCCTAACTGAAAATTCCCAGTGGACTCTGACTTTCACATCCTTACGTGTATTGTTTTGAACAGTAACAGACACCACAGTTGATTGCTAATGGCTTGTAGGAAGTGAAACTGTAACAAATGTCAGAACGATCATCCGACTGGAGCTCTCCCCAGCCACAGAGCTATGCTGAATCTGCAACAACACTCCACTGACTTCTGTAAATTTTGTCTAGTAATTATTTTCACTTGCTTGAAAGAGCTTCAGAATTTTTTTTTTTGAGGCATTTACCTTAGTTTATAGCTTACGCTAGAAATTTATGACCGTCATGTCATAAATTTTTCCTATTTGAAATAAAAAATGACCAATTAAAGTCAGAAATAAACTTTTCAGAAAAATCAACTAATCCCTAAGAAGCAGTTTGAAATAGCTCTTTTAAAAAGCAGCAACTAGTACAAATTTCATGACTAACCACATCACACTATTTCTCCAAAATGTCATTGCTAGCACATGTCGATACTTAACTGCTCGTGTGGAAAAATTACAAGAGTAAACAAACACAGGTATTGTGACAGTACATGCCTAATTACTATTTTGTATCTTTCGTTGTCACTTGCAAGCCTCCACAGTAATTTCATGCTAAATATTCAGTTTTGGTTTCAACATAAGGGTCAGATAAGAAGCGGTTAATAAAAAAAGACAATGACATGAAAAACACAGATACTTTGATTATTTTCTCTTCACCCTTTCCAAACAATTTCAGTAATGCTTGATGCAAACAAAAGCAAGTTCTGACATATTCTTATTAAATAAAAACTTCAACTTTTAAACAGTTCTAGGAGTTTGCTGCATTTTTTTAACATAGTTAAGCTAACTGACTGCACACTGACCTCAAAATGTATTTAGCGATATTAGTGGAGACAGCTGACAAAGAGAATTGTAAAAGACAGTAACTGTGCATCACTTTACTTCAGTTTAATTCGAGTTTGAACAGAAAAAAAGCTATTCCATTTGAATAGAATAAAAGGACCTACAGAGGCATGTCCTGTGCACTGGCACCTAAAAAGAATTTTTTTTTTGAAAGTGTATGAAAGATGATTGCATATTTATAATTTTAACTATCTGATCAAAGCTGTTTCTAATCAATTTATTTTCCATTTACATACTTACAGAACTGCAACCAGCCTTACAGTCATGGATTTTTACCCTGAGTTTTCAGGCAACGTTTCAGACAAAACAGAAGAATTTGTCCTCGTTATGCAGAATAGTTTTATGCCTTGGACAGCTCTTTCAGGAAAATATCCCTTGTTTACTGCAGAGAGAGACATACATATGTACATACCTTTATACATATTAAGCCCTCTCTTCTTGATGCACAAAGTGAAATTCGTTTTGTATGCTAACTAGATTATCAGCTACAATACACTACTCAAACATATATGCAGCAGAGATGTTGACTTTGATCAACCATGCGTTATAACAAGCTGCTTTTGCTGTTTAACATCATTTACTTTGATTTATATATTACATATAATTCTATTTTCCACCATGAAAGTTATTTGCTAAAGTCCCCAAACTGAAAATATTCTCTTCTCATCTTGAGGAGCAAGGGGTCCAGATCTAAAGAATTTCTAAATCATCTATCAAAAAAGTATTCTAAAATACAGACCAATTTAAGAAACACAAAAGTATGCTTTCTATTCTTGTAATGCTTCATCAAAATAGAAAGTTTTGAAAAATCCTATTAGTAAATCAAAAATTCTGCAGTGTATGTATTTCAGCATAAGGTAAGCATACTGACCTTTTAAAAATTCTCTTTTGCTTACTCAAATTTTCCTTTTTGCTTCTATTAATTTTTTAAAATAACTTTATCATATATTCTACAACCACTAATTATGGTAATAGGATGATAACAATATCTAACTCACTACCTGTCCAAGCTACAGATTTTAAAAGACAACTCTATCTTTTCAATGACCCAACATGAAAAGTCAATGTTTACTTGTTCTGATAATAAGACAAAATCATATATGGAAACTTTAATATTCTTTATTCTTCTCTTTTTTGTGCAACTTCAGTACTTGCGAAAGTGCTATGACAAACCTGCAAGCAAAATAATCCAGTGCAGAGATCTTGCGTACCACTGACTGTGGTTGAACTAGTGGTCCTCAATTCAGCATCTAGACAGATTGCCAAACAAGGTAACAGTGTCACTTCCTGAGATGTGGCTCTACACTTATTACAATCAGCAGTAAGATCACTCATCTATCACTGTATAACTTCATATGCATGGACATAAATACACTGAGTATTATATAAACAATAATCTTGTGGTTACAATTGGATATTGCGGATGATGTAAGATACGATGTTAAAAGACTATCTCAGCTATTCTGAGCAAAAATCCTAGCACTGACAAATATACTAAGGTTGAAATTCTTCAAATTCTTTGAATTCTTCATAAAATAATTGAAAAAAGGCCAGTAAAAGCAGTTTTAAAAAATTATTTAACATTTATAAACATCATCACCTTAGGTAGGAGCTTTAGGTACAAACAACCCTGACAACATATTTGAAATGTTATGGCTCTCTCTTTTAGAATTACTGTTTGTAATTTAGAATTACTCAAAAATAAATGTTTTCTCAATATCAATGAGGTTTGCTTCCTTTCAAACACTCATTTGAAAATTCACGAACTGGAAATGAGCATTTAAATGAAGGAACACGTGCTTTAAATCTTACACTAGTGTTTGTTAAGCAGTTATACGCACAAAGTCTTCATACCATCTTGACTGACAGACAGGAGTTTGCCATATGTTTTTTCAAAGGCTGAAACCGATACTGGAATTCTGTTCCATAGAAAGCATCATAAATGCATTGTTCTAAATCACCCGAATAAGAAATGACTAACAAATGCTCAGGAAGAAGCCTACATTAGCCAAATAACAAGCTACCTCAAGCATAGCAAACCAGAAAATACAGATTTAATTACGTTGTTACAACGTAAAATCACACACAGCCTGGATTTCACAATAACAGTACCTGGTGTGTTTATTCTACATCAAAAGCTTTCCAGAGTACTGTTCTCAAAATATATGGACATTATCACCACAGGACTTGGACAATTCACCTGCAAAAGCAATCACACCGTAACATCTCATTTTACTCTGAAGTAGCATTTTACTCTGAAGGCTACTTGGGACCTGATACGTCATCAATACGCCACCTAACAGCCAAGGATTTGGGGATCTCAAATGTATACTTATAATGGGTCACACTATTCAGAAAAAAAAAAAACCCAACCCAAACAACCCCAAAATTTCATCAGCTGCCTAACTTTTTGGAAAGGACTTCTAGCAAACAAAAGCCTAGACAACCACTGCAAGACTTAAATTGAAAAGGACTGCCGTAAGATCCTCACCAACCTGAAAACAACAGACCTGCAGTCTGCTTCGACCCACGCATTTCATGAACAAAGACCAATCCAGTGGAAGTTATTTTAATAGAAATAATGTAAACCTTAATACGCAGTAATTATACTTTATATTAATGTCTCTCTTGACTCCTCTAAAGTATTACTACTGCCAAGAAAATTAATCTTACCCTCTTGTATGTTGAATTGCTGCTAGTTCATACCAGACATTTCTTCCTTAGTAAAAAAATGAATCAGCACAAAAATTCTAGAGCATGGGTCCAACTAAAAGAATTTAGGTAGAGTACAACCTCATACAAAATATTGAATCTCTAAATCCCATGCCTTCTATCATTGCAACCCATACAAGAGATTCTCCATATGACCTGTCTTCAAAACAGCTGAGTGGCTTTCCAGTGGCACAATGAAAGAGCCTCCTTTTACTCCAGTGCAACCCAATAGCACCAGAGCAAGAAAACTACAACCACCTAAGTATTATCTATCTGGACAACGTCCATCGGTAAAAATTCCTACAAATTCTTTTTTAAAAAAAATATACATACAGATAGATATATATATATGCACACATACACACAAATACACCCTTCATAATGCTAGCACACTACTAAAGCAACCTTTCGTTTTGTTGTTTTACGTGTAATGCCTGCTTATTTAAACCTCATCCCAAATACTTAAAATATTATTTTATTCTAAAATTTTAAAAGTGCTACCATAAACACTATTGTCATTTATTAATATATTGTATGCAACAATTATGTAAGACTCAGGAAAATTAATTTTGGTTATTGCTCCAAAGACAAAGGCCTCATAAAAGAAATATTTTTTCCTAATTAAAAATATTCCTGTGATATTTATTTACCTCAAACAGTGGGTGGCTAAGACAACAACTACTAAGTAAAACAAGTTCTGTAGTCACAGCACATTATGTAATCATATTGCCACTCAGTGGAATGGGACTTATTTATCATGTTTTATGATAAAACCTTTTTATTGCCCTTCCAGAGTCCCAAATCTGAGATGATGGCTTTTCTAATCTTAATCATTTTTTGGTCCTTGTCCTGGTTTCGGCTGGGATAGAGTTAATTTTCTTTGTAGTAGCTGGCATGGTGCTGTGTTTTGGATTTAGCATGAGAATAATGTTGGTAACACACTGATGGTTTAGTTGTTGCTCAGTAGTGCTTACCCTAGTCAAGGACTTTTCAGCTTCTCCTGCCCTGCCAGCGAGAAGCTGGGAGGGGGCACAGCCAGGCCAGCTGACCCAAACTGCCCAAAGGGCTGTGCCATACCATGGGACGTCATGCTCAGTACAGAAACTGGGGGGAGTTGGCTGGGGGGTGCAGCCGCTGCTCAGGAACTGGCTGGGCATTGGTCGGCGGGTGGTGAGCAACTGCATTGTGCATCACTTATTCTGTATATTCTTTTATCATTATTTTCCCTTGCTTTTCTGTCCTATTAAACTGTCTTTATCTCAACCCACGAATTTTACTTTTTTTTTTCCAATTCTCTCCCCCATCCCATTGCAGGGGGGAGTGAGCGAATGGCTGTGTGGTGTTCAGCTGCCTGCCGGCTTAAACCACAAAGGTCCTACAAAGGAAAGAAACCTTTGAAATTTTTTAAAGCTTTCTTAATGATGAACCATGATAAAACGTGCATATACATAGAGAGCTTTCATTGGAAATGATCTTCAAAGCAAAATAAATTATTGAAGCGAACGAAGAGGTAGTGAAATAGTGCTGAATCTTCCTCTTTGGAACCATCCTAGTTTCTTTAAACAAAATGTGAGAATTAACAGACTGTGACTGATCTCATATTGGAGTTTAAGCTACCAAATCTGTATTGTTTCAGTAGAATTACAATCAGTTTTTATTAGTAAGAAATCAGAAATAATAAACAAGAAACAAGGTTAAACAGAACAAAACCGAAGTTAGGCACGAAGATATGTATACCAACACAACAAGGAGGTCATGTTGCTGCCTTGTTTTTAAGCTAGAAATCAGCACCATTTTTTTCTCTTTTGGAATTCACTTTAAATCATAAAACTAAAATAAGAGACATTTTAACTTCTGCTTTTTTTCCCCAGGCTTGTTTTTATCCCCCACATACACTCACACATTCACCCCTGGTTTCTCCTGTGAGAAGTCAATATTATCACAACAAAGGATCTTGGCACCTGCCACAATGATCAACAGAAACTGGTAAGAGTGTAGCTCCGCCCCTACAAACCAGGCAATTCAGAAAAAAAAGTCAATGTTTCATAAACAGTATCAGATTTGTAAGGTCAAAATGAAGAGATAAAGGCACTTCTTGCACAAGAGAACCACTTTATTTTCAGATATGCATGGAAAGAGTATCTGAACTTGCACTCAGTTCTGAAATACCTACTCAGGAAGTTACTGGAACGCAGATACTTTTGACTCCTCAAGACGGGGACACATCCACACACAAATATAACGGGTTTTATTACTAGCTGTGCCACAAGCTTTCTTTATGTCTTCTCCACGCTCACCTTCTCAACAAGCACCAAAAGCATTATCTGCAGGAGCTTTCCAATAAGCAGCACACATTGCTGATATTTTGTTTTATGACTGTTTATATTCAATTTGAAATTACATAAAAGCATGCTCTCCTATTCTAATGCCTATTTAACAAAGAAACACGTGCTGCATACAAGATGAGACAAATCAGCTTAAATCAGAAATACAGAACCCTAAGGGTTACTATTGCAATAAAGAAAGATGTATCAGTAGCCTGTCAGAGTGCCCAACTCTGAAAACAAAGCACAAATTGACTCCAGAGGACATAATACCACCACGCCTAATGAAATAAAACCAAGACTCCCGTCAGCCTTCACTGCGTCCTTGTTCTGCTGCTGTTCACAATGTGTCAATTTGCTTGTTAAAAATGCATTACATATTGTTTTGTTACTATTTTTCTTAATGAGTTTTATAACTTTTCTTCACTTTGAGCAGTGAAAACAACTTCCTATTACAGTTTTAAATATTCATGAGGAAAGTGTACCTATTACATCTTTAAAGAAAAATTTCTAGATTTTTATCTGTTCATTGTGAGATTCCCTAATGCTTATTCACTCACAGTTTATTTCTGTAAAGGCAAGATTTTAAAAAATTGGTTTTTAGGACAGGAAATCATAGCAAATTTTTTTCTTAAAAGTCATACCATTTTTTTAAAATCAATTTCTCTGTAATACATTTATAAAAATATTTTTAATATGGTATAATCTATAAATAGGAGCAATTCATTAAATAGAAGAAATCTATTAGTTTATGTCGCATCATCTTATGCAGGTGCTTTAGAACAGAATTAAGATATTTAAAAGATTTTATCTGAGGCTCTGATAATATTTTTTTATTATTTTAATCACCTGATAAAAATTCAAAGAAATGCGTATATTTTTAAATTTTTTTTTAATAACTCCTACTAGCAATCAGTGTTATATGATGCATTGTAAACACCAATATCCAACTCGGATGTAAGACTACAGAGATCAAATGGTAAATCAAGCAAGGTCAAACATGGAACAGTCATTACAACGAGCTAAAAGATAGCGCATTTAATGGTTGGACCAAAACCGCCTTTTGTAACAACTTCTAGCACCTGACTGGCTGATGGTGGCACGTGATGTTTTTGTTCTCCCTATCTAGTTGGTTGGGGGAGAGGGACGGACACAAAAAAGAGGTGATCACACTTTATTAGGCATCGAGCCTCCCACAGTTGTTTTGGTTTTGTTCTGTTTTTCTGTTTTGTTTTTAATGAAAATAGGAAAAGTACATTTATGCCTCTATCTGCACAAGCTGGGACTAAGTCCCTGACTTCCACAGAGGGAGGAAAGAACTTCTATTCTCGTGCCCCTACCTCTCATATGAGGAAGTAACTTACAAAAAATGGGCTGAGACCAAGCAAACACAGGTATTCAGAGCTGAAAATAATTAAGAGAACATTGTTCACACTCCTTCCCAGCTGCACTTACAACATTGTGACATCCCACGTGTCTTCTACCTACTTCAATCACAGATACACAGGAAGACAGATAAAGATACCTGCAGCGTGCAGAAAAAATAGGAAGGTTCTTCAAAACCTGAAGTTCCATGTTCTTCAGCAGTGTCTACTGGGCCAATCCATTAATTAAATGGATCCCACCAAAACTTACAGTTCAAAAAGGAGTAAACAGGTATACTCTTGCAGCCCTGATCAGCTACGTCGCCCTGCCAGCTTGCTTACTGATGGGCAGCCACAATCACAGCACAAGCCCTAGACATCCCACGCTATTGCCTGACACAGCTGAAGCGAAAACCACCCAGCCTTAGCTACAGCTGAGGGCCAACCCTGTTCTACTTTAGACAGCACAGGTCAATAGGAAAATGAGAAACAGCCTCTTCAGATTTAAGATTCAGCATCTTCTGAATTAAACATTTCTATCGTTTTTGCTTGCAAATATATAAATGAGGATTTGACCTTAGTCACCAACTTTTTGTTGGGAATCAGTGTATTTGTCAACAAGAGTTCATTAATATTTATGTTTCAGCCACGCAGGGACACACTTGTGGTGAAAGTGGGTACTGTAAAACTGACAAAGTCTTTCCACTTTTTGCAAAAGCTTAAACTAGTCTACAGTTGATGTTACCACGAATACCCATCATTACTCTCCTCCAGCTGGCTGCCTTAAAGCACAGTAGCTTTCCTCCGAGAAGTTGTTTGACTCAGCTCAGATAAAGCTGTTTAATTAGCAAAAGCAGCAGTGCAATCAAGCATTTTGCATTCTAGACCAAGGTATGATGCTGTCCTCCCAACCATGGCATCTGTAGCCTTATCACCTCATTACACATTTTTTTCACTCCACAAGGTAAGTAGCCTCATCCTTGGAAGCACTATCATTATTCCAGGTAACATTTATGTCACAATTTATTGCTTCACTTTTTGTCATCTACAACACAGCTGTCTTTGCCAACTTACTCTTTTCCGTTCTTTGCAACTTTTCCACCTACTTGTAATTACCCTTTGCTGCTGTGTTCATCCAACCAGGTCTAGAACCCTTCTGTAGAGGTTCTACATCCAAATGTGACTTCCTGTATTTGTCATTCTCTTCTTCAGACACAAGTTTATACTCAAACACGTATTTTCACTAAAGTCTTATCATATTTTTAACACAGATTGCAGTGTATCTTTTCTACAAATGTATAAAAATGCAGATCATCAGTCTATTTCAATCATATTAAAAACAGATTTCCTTAGTTTAGAGCATTCACAATGGGTAGGCTGGCTGAAGAGCTAAAGGTGATAAAATCACGTGATATTGCACATGAATACTTCTGTGGGTGACCATCACATGGTACTATTACAAACTGGGTACTAAAAATGCATACAATGAAGTCACTACTTTAAGACTATATTGATACTGTGAGAAAATTTAGCATCAATCTTTTGGAGAAACATCATTTCAAAAAAGATGTGTACAGTCTTGCAGTGTCCTATAGTGTTTACAGAATGGCAAATAACATCCATTTAAAACAGATACAACTCAAAATACACTAAGTCCTCTAGACACTTTTTCCAAGATGAACAATAAGAAGTCTAATAATATAGTTTTTAATAACATTTTGTTTCATACTGTTCCTATTTCAAGAGATTACAATTTATTACTGGCAAATAATTACCAAATTCTGACTAGACTGTAAGTAGAATTTCTTATTTCACTTAGGTCCAAAGTCTACAAAGCAATTTGTTATTCCCTTTATCTCCTGCTTCAGTTTTATTACTTTGAAATATACCTACCTAAAAGTCACGAATTATTTCCTTGCCAATTTTTCTATCTCCTTTCCATTAAGGCGAACTCAGAAGAAAACATTGGCAAACACTTTTTTTTAAATATTACCTATTCAACCGAACATGTTACTATAGGTTACATCAAGCTTCAGAGAAGTTTCTGTGGTCTCTTCAGAGATAAAGGAAAAAAAAAAAAAAGATTCACTCAGATTCTGAGCACAGGGGACAGGGATGGGACGGGGGATGACACCAGATACAACCTGTCCAAATTTGTAGTCAGCATCTCATATACACTAAGTTGCCTAAAATAACATTAGAGCATGTAAGAGCTTGTTTAGCTAAAGCAATACACAGAGTCCGGAGGACAAAGTGAGTTTTTTATATCTAGTCAAAAAGGCAATCTCTATCATGCACTGTGTTTTGCTATTTATACTAATATAGCCAAGCATTACACATGACAGAACTGTAGATAAACAGAAAAAAACTTTGCAATTTTTTCTTAGATCATCTTAAAATACTAGCACACACATTGGTGCAGAACTATATCAGCTGGCCATTTCAGAGAACAGATGTGAAATACAATTTGCATGAGATTGCTGTATGCTACAAATTCAGATTCATTAACACATTATGTTACATACTTCAGTTAGTTCAGCTGCATGTCCTTGTTCTCAAGTTCTTGCCCAGAGTGGATTTAATGTTTAAAAAAATGGACAAAGAACAAGGAACACAGCTCAGTGAGCTATCCTTCCACGCCTTCAGAAAAACACATTCAGTTGCTTACACTTGATAAGGAGACAGAGCTCAAAATAAACTTTACCTTGCTTTGCAGGAACTCACGTTGTTTCATCCGGGTGCCTGAGTGTATCCACCCAGCCAATGAAGAGACGTGTTGCTTGTGCTCATGGCAGCCCCTGCTTATGCCTGCATTTCTCCTTCAACTATGTTGTTACTTTGATTGCAAAAATGGAGAGCCCTTACTGCAGAGTTGAAAACTGCAGTGTGTGCTGGAAGTAGTACTGATCTAATTACCTGCTTGTAAGAAGCCGCCTAAGTACATACTGTCTTCATGTAAAATCTGGTTGCCAGCTCCTTTTTGGAGTACTAGGAACTCAGTCCAAAGGCCATAACTAGAACTAGACTGCAACATACCCACATTTTTTTAAGATTCAGACGAAACTTCTCACAAAGATAATTTCAAAGTGTGAAGGTCTCATATGAAGCAAAAATTAAAGAGAAACCAAAGTAAAATCTTTATCACTCTTGCTCAGTTTCAGGGGTTTTAAGGAACATGTTGCCTTCTTTGAAAGATTACAGTGTCACACCAAAGGCAAGGTTGTTTTTCCTCTAATATTAGGAGTTTCTTGTTGCAAAAGGCACAGCAGTTCTTAATTAGCATTTAAAATTAATAAAAGTAACTTATTATATGTCTTTTCTTCCTATATAAAATACATCTATTGATAAGATTACCTTTTCTTTACACTCATTGCCTGAAGGCATCTATCTACATTTAGCCATTTGGTCAGTCTTAAGAGCTTAGACCTTTCTAAAAACTGATCTCCTTATACCTCTGCAACACAGCTGTCCCTTGCCTTGACTTGCTTTCAAAAACTTCCCACCTTCAGCCCCTAAACGAGTGCCAAGGATCCTTTCAATCCCTCTCCCTCTGTGCAATCACTACTAGTTCCACGTTTGCCCATGCCCTGGGTTTCCCTCCCCATTTTATATTGTGGCTTTATGCTTTATACTAGTAGCAGCGTGCTTTGCAATGCCAGGAGGCTGGCAAGAACACTGTCCTTCTAGACAGTGTCATCCCAGAGGAGTAGAGCGCGCTCTGGCAGAGCAGTTGCCCTCATTTATGCATTACTAAAATCTAAGTGACACCCTCTAAAATTGGAAAACTTGCTAACCGAAGACTTACACTGAATGCAATCAACACTGCAGCTACTAAATCAACATATTACTATCAAATAAGATAAATGAAAATTCTAGTTCAACTGGAGTTAGGAAATACTAATTAGTTATGCACAACTGAACCATCCCTACTGAACAGAAAAACCACAATGAATTTTCGTTGTAGTATGCAAGTTGTTTGGTAGTTACCCCTACATAAAACAACCTCACATTTTTAATTGAAACTGTTTTCCACCTTCTAGTAAATGCAAAAAAAACCCAAGAAACCCTTTCTGCTCACTTCAGTAATTTTTTTGTATCATAAACCAGTGTTTTTCTGCACTATGACAATAGTGTTCATATTAAAAACATTTATGATGAGCAATGTTTGCCCATAAATGACTCAGTAATTTTAAAACAGAAAGTTTGCTCTTCATATAGCATTTGTCCCAGCCATTTGGAAATTATCTCTTGGGCCTATCACAAGATGATTAACTACTAAGGCAATAAACATTGCAAGAAATGCGTAATTCTCTGGGGAAAAAAGATACTGATACTTACAACAAGATTTGTGCTTAAAAATACAAGAACAAAATTTTTCCACTTGATTCTTTTTATAGTTTCATCACTACTGCCAACGAGTCTTATATTCGAGCTTTAAAGCACAAGACAGACAAAGCAATAATTAGTTTTCAATATTGAAACAGCTTTCTAAATATTACACATAAGCTTTTAATAAAGATAATCTATATACACAGCGTTTTGGCACCTTGCCACTGATGTATGGCCTCTAATCAATTGCTTGTTCAGCACTGAATATTCAGTACATTTTGTATACAGAACAAAATGGTTATTTTCTGAGGAAGTTAAATACATTTTAATATAAACTTATCTAGCTGAAAATTTTGGACACTTAATGGAGACCAGTAGTTAGGAAAGGAAAATTAAAAGAAAAGGTTAAGCAAGCTGCCTAGGTTTTAATTCCGCTCTGTCACTAGCCTCTTGGATGACCTTGAACAAATTATTTTACTTCCTAGTTTCCTCCATTTGTAAAGATATCAACAAAGATGCCTAAAGCTGTAAAACAATCATTGAAGTCTATGACATAAAATCATTGTTAAAGCTAACAAGTGGTTCCTGAGGCTTTCCCCGCCCAACAGATCCATGAAGTGTCTGCGAATCAGACACTTTTCCACTACATCTTCAAATACTTTGTAAGGTTCTCAACTAGATGTGTTAACTCAGAAAAGGGTTCTGGACATCAGTGAAGGTATTCAAAATGTCTGTTCAGTATGCAGCTGCAGATGAAAAGAACATGACATTAAAATGCATAAAGAATAGGCCAGAAAATAAAATTAGCTTTTCCAATGCCTTTATATAAATTAACAGTACTGTTCCATTTGAAGGTTTGCATTGCAGGTCACCCCTTTGTTATGGTGATATTCTGGAACGACAGAAGGTTTCAAAGATAACTGGTGAAAATGATCGCTAGCTATTTGCTTTCACGTTTGGACCGAACGATCATACATTGTATAAAGGTGACTAAGAGAAAGTATTCCATGAGAACCAGAACCAATGAAGACCACTTGTCATGGATTTGTCACTGGTAGTTGACTACAAGCTTTAGTTTGTTTTCATTTTTTTCCTACACCTGCCACTGAGGCACGTATAAAGCTACTAGCTGGTAGAAAGTCTTTGATATCAGCTTATTTTGTAGTCCTGACTTTAGTAGAAGCCCTTAGAGGCTTCTCATCTACGTAGCTGCAAGTTTCCAAAGAACCTGTAGGAAAAGAATTGTCTTTCACAGCTCTAACAAATCTTCGATTGAGAGTGTTACTGGAGAAAGGAGGATGGTTTGACACAATGACTGCATTTGCTCTCTTTCCTTAAGAAGTCAGATAATATAACACGGTACAAATACTTACAGATAAGTCAATTCTCCCATTTTTCCCCTATCCTATGCCATACAAGTAAAGAAACTGAAAAGGATAATTCCAAAACTTGCAATAGGACAAACTTCTTAAGGCAAGAAAATGATAAAAGAAGTCACTGAGATCAAGATTAAAAAATGCAAGCAACAACTGAGCATTTATTTATATGTAGAATATCCCATATGATTCCATTAGCGACAATAATAATGTTGGGTTACTAAATCTCAGACTTCAAGTATCAGTCAACCTCTAGTAGAAAGAAAATATATTAGAAACAAAATGTCCTTTTGATGCCAGAGGTAAGAGGCAATATCCTTTGCTGACAGAAGAAGGTGCTTAGTGCTTGCTCCAGCCCTTGCTAAAAAGAGGATACTGAATTGGTAGGATTTCAGTGTGATCCAGACTGAAATTCTTTTATTTCTATTGAAACTGCAATCCAAAGCAATACATACGTTTTCAATTTAAGACAAACACAATGCAGCTCAAACCATTACGAAAACAAATGCCCAGCATGTGATCTTCCTCTCAGGATTAACGTAAATCAGCTGAAATTGTTTCTTAGGAGGCTCTAAGAGATTTATTTGGTACTGTTTTTCTTGTTATTGACAGGGTTTGTTTAGCGTATCACATAACAGCAGCTCTACATAACCTCATCTTGCTAAACTGTACGTCAATGCATCACACCAGGCAGGGTAGCTGGTGTGGTGGCCATCACTGCAATTCATCTATTGCCAGTTCCAATCTTCCAATATTTTTTTTTCAAATTATCATTCACATTCCATTTTAGCCCATATAGTCAAATTCTACAGCAGTTCAATACATGTCAATACGGAGAACCATACTTCCCAAAGGTATGGAACAAACTTTTCTGCACGTATTATCAGAATACACACATATATATATATTTTCAAAATGTATTTTAAAATCTTCAGTTACAAAATGATTAGCTTTTTGGAGGGGAAAGAGCCAGTACAACTACAAACTGTTCTTTCTAGAACTACTACATATCCATGTCACATACTATGAGAAATAAAAAAAAAAAAAAGAAAAAAAAAGAAAAAGCAGGCAGGCATGAGTAACCTTGTGTATGTTTGTGACTGCATCTAGTCTCCTACTTGGAATGCTGTTGATGGCATTCACCATGCAGAGGTTGAAAAGCTTTGCTATTGCCGACAGTCTGTGTCAATTTTGGGTGCATTGATCAAGTACGTAAAACATACCATGTTTATAATACACAGGATGGCTTCGGTAGGTATAGAAGAATTCTACCAGAAACAAACTTTATGAACATATACAGTTATTTAATTTACCAAGCAAAAATTTGTTCACCGTAGAATATTGTAAATAGATGTATCTGCAAGGCAGTGAGCAGTGTCCATGGATGCATCTCCATGACGTAGGTACAGAGGCTGTCTTAGTCCGGCAGATACAACCACCTTTTTTTTTTTTTAAAAAAAAACCAAACCAACAAAACAATCACAAAACCAAACACAGAAGAAAAAACCCGAAAAATGTAACAGGTAATATTATCTTAACATTAATAACATATTCGTTATAGATAAAGGCTTACATTTTTGTTTCAAGTATTTTATTAAATTACCATTTTAAAACAAATTGTATCAAATCATAGAACTGTACAAGTCCATCTAGACAGTAAGGCTATAAATTTGAGAAGCTGACAATAAAATCACAAACCCACAATCCATTACTGAATGATGTCAGTGTTATAAAAACATTCTTGTTTTACTCCGTATTATTTTAAGGCACTATTAAGACCTTATATACTGTAATTAGCAACAGCGAATGAGACGATTCACAGCTTGACATGTAAACACACATTATAGGGAAACAAGTTAGTGAACGATTGATAGGTATACATCCTTCCTATAAAATACAGCATCCACCAGTCATACGTGATAAACAGGTCCGAAAAAGCTGTAACCTCTCCTAATGGTAGCAGCCAGGCACAGGAAGAAATGAGTTGACGTACAAGTTTTATGTTTTGTAAATCCCACATTTTTTATGGCGATAGTGGAAGCAAAACACCCACCCCAAACAAAACCTGCGAAGTTAATTAACCTAATCGCACAAATTCACAGGGCTAAGGTAAAATTGAGGGCTGGTCCACAATATCCTGAAGGACCTTCACCCAAACACGCATTTTAGACGCTGCAACAGAAGCAGCGGGATCAGTGTGAAAACAAGCCCGCTCATAAATATGAATTAACACACGTAACGCTACAACCACACGCAGTTCAAAACAGAAATTCGTGCCTACGACATCTAAACCCTACCTGCACCTATACATGAGTTCTGTATTTCGCTAGAGAACACAGGATATGCTTTTTCAGGGCCGTAAATACGTTTTCTTTAGTGTTCTGATGGAAAACGGCTTTCATTCCTAGTCAGGCGCTCCAGGGTTTGCTGGTTTTCGCTCCACCTTCCAGTCCGTAACGCTTCGCTTCAGCCCCGCGGCTGCCGCCTCAGCGAGGCCGGGCGACGGGGAGGCACTGCCCGGCGGCCCTCCCGCCGCCTTCCCCGGCCCCGGCCCGCCGCGCCGGGGAGCCTCACCCCCCCCCGCCCGCCCCCCCGGGTCCGAGGCGCGCCTCGCCGCCCCCAGGTGAGCCCACATCCGCCGGGGAAGGGAGAGCGGCCGCTGAGCGGGGACGGGGCCCGCGGGGAAAGGGACCGCAGTGCGAGGGATGAGAAGGACGGGGGAGGAAGGAGGAGGAGGAGGAGGAGGGCGCAGACGGGCATGCAGAGGCGCGGGGGCAACCTACCAGTCCGTGTGCGGCTCGTCGATGACCAGGAGCAGCTTGAACTTTCTGCCGGCAGCCGAGGAGACGGCGGAGGAGGGATCCACCAGACCGGCCGAGGCCGCCGTCTGCTTCACGGCGTTGGAGAGGGAGCTGAAGAAGCTGCTGCCCGTTGACTGCTGCTGCTGCGGCGGCTGCTGCTGCTGGGGGGGCGCCGACTGCGGCGGCTGCCGGCGCTCCGCAGCCGGGGAGGCAGAGGCAGGGGCCGAGGAGGCTGAGGGAGGCGGCGGCGGCTGCTGCGGCTCCGGCCGCTGCAGGTCGGTCATGTAGCCATTGGGCAGGTTGGCGATGAAGCTGCTGTCCGAGAGCCTGCGCCGCAGAAAGTTCATCATTTGGCCGGGCGAGAGAAAGGCGAGGCGCTGGCGAGGAGCGGGAGGAGGGCGCGGGGCCGGGCGGGAGGGCGGCGGGCGCCGCGGCGGGCTCTGCGATCCGCAGGCGGGCTCGGTCGCAGCCTCACTGCCGGCCGAGGCGGGCGGCGCTGCCTTCACCTCAGCAGCGCGGCCAGCGGCGGACTCACTCGCGCGCGCCTGCCGCTCCCGCCCGTCTCTAGGTGGCAGCCGCGCGCGGCGCCGCGCCACGAGGACGAGGAGAGCAGCGGCCGCGCCGCGCGCGCGGCGCCTCGCTCCCGCCCCGCCCGACGGGCGCCCCGGAGGGCCCCGGCCCGGCCCCGGCCCCGGCCCCGGCCCGCCGCTGGGCTGGAGGCCGGGCCCCGCCGCCCCCCCGGCGGTGGGAAATGGGCCGAGGGGCAGCGGCGCAGCGAGCGGGGCGTCAAAGCAGCCCCGCGTGCGGCGCCTTCGCCCGGAGCCGTCCTGCGCTGGAGGCTGACGCGGTGCTGGTTGCAGCCTGAGCAACCAGCCCTCGGTCAGCGTCTTTTCTAAGGGGAAAACCCAGAGTAACGCATCTCCTGAGCCATGGCAGGGCTGAGCAACCGCTCGTTCGGTACCGGTGCGTGGTGAACGCAGAGGATGGCGCCTGGCACCGGCAACATGGAGTCCAAACGTCAGGGAATGAGGCTGTGCCGTCCTTAGCGTCAATTACAAGCCTGAATTAAGTTTTATTTTTAGCCTAGATACTAAATGCCTTAATTTGTCAACAAGTAACAACGGGGCATGGAACAGCAGCATAAGCAGCCCTCAAAGCGGAGCTATTTATAGTTGTATTCGATGCTCATCAGCACAACAATGGATGGCGTTGCCATGAAGTTGAAGAGGAAAAAACTGCTGGGAACAGCCCTGTACTGGCTCAAATCACTCTGCTAGGAACAGCAGCAATTTAAAAACCATCTATGACACGTTCCAGCCTGAGAATCGTTTGTTCCAGCAGCTGCCCGCAGCATAACAACTGCAGTGTTGCAAGGGGAGCAACAGCAGATTGTTGCAAGCTGTGCTGCATCCGTAAGAGAAGGCACAGGCATTGCCACACTTCTATCCCCCAAAATATTAATGAAGCCTCTTACTAATAAGCAGTGGTGATGGTTCTTTTTTTTTTTTTAGCTAAAAAAAACCCCAAACCAGTTTAATGAAGGTGAAGTGCTGTGTATCGTCAGGCAATTTGACGTTCTCAAGGAGAACTATGGGTGCGTTTTCATGCCTTAAAAACTGTAGGCTTTCTTGAAGAGTAATTGGAATTCTCTTTCCCCTGAGCTTTGGAATAATCACTATGTGTTTTAACATAAAATACATACTCAGCCTTTATTGTATGACGTACACACTTATCCAAGATACACATAATCGCAAATCATTTTGCAATTGATCTTTACAGGCCGTACTGCGTGTAACAAGCGCTCTAAGACTACACACAGGAAATTCACACAGCAATTTCTTTTAAAGTCAGAGATTTGATAAAGCTTCCCTAACACTTTCACAGTTTAAAGTTTACATGTTCAAAGGTATAACCGCATAGGATTCTTTAATGAATCACTGAATTTAGAAACGTTCACATACTGTGTCAGGACAGAAAATTAAATAAAATATCAAGGCTATTAGAAGATGCTTACATTTAAAACACCATAGACAAACTGGGGGCAAATGTTCACTCTGCCGAGCCGTAATATAGGCCACATACAGATACAGCTATTTGCATTAAGGGCACGGAAGATTCAAACAAGTGGAACAATCCTGGGCTACGGCTGCAGTTAGAACGTTCCTCTCATTTCACCAATCCGTGGCTTGTGCTGCCACAGAAGTTGTGGAACTGCACTTGCATCTAGATAAATGTAGGTACTGCTCTCAGTAGTATTAAGATATCTTGGGGCTATTCGGATTTCTAAAAAGCTTGTATGCAAGCGCAATAACGCAAGTTAAATCAGCTACAGCACATGACAGAAGCAAGTCACTTGCAGACAGAGGTAGAATATTGCACTTCGTCGTGGCAAGTGCACATGTATTATTTCAACTGATATTACACACGCAAAGATGATAAAAATCACAAGACTGAGGAATATGCTTGAATAATTGCATCAACAATCCCCCCTCCCTTCTCATCTAAAAAGCAGGAGGCCAACGTAAAGAAAAAAGGATGCTTATACTTTTCAAAATATGAGGGTTTATGCAATACAATACACTGAAAAACTCTTAACCCATCTGATACTGAAAAATTATATTTAGACATTTTTTAAATTACTGGTCTAGACTGTAGGGTGATTGTATAAAAATGCCCCCCCTTTGGACAGACTGCTTCCTGTACATACTCAGAACCTGCTTATTCTACTGACAAAAATCAGTCAGTCTTGCAGAGCCAAATTAAGCACAGCAGAATGAACTGTATTACATTTTGCTGTGCACATTAACAAAATTATTAACCAGGTCTCTATTACAGGGCTGAAATCTATCTTCAGCGTCAGCTGTACTCTTTGTTACAAAGGCAAGATACATGTAGCAAACGGAAATGATAGGGAGCAATTTGAATGTCAGGATCCATTACTATAAAACAAAATAAAAAAAAGATTAAACGGAGTGGTTAGGCTGCTGAAATTTCAGTGATGTAAGATCTATCCTTGTTAACATATTCACGTGGAAAACTTTTGTTTTCCGATTGATGAAATCCGATTCCTGTCCGTAGTACTTCCCTGTATATTCTCAGTGCAGCCAAATAATTACTTTAAGATTATACAGACTGATTCTAATTGTAATCATGGCCAACAGACTCTGATACGGTTGCCCTTTATGGTTTCACGAACTGTTAGATGTTTGGATAAGTAGCAGAAGCCTTGTTCACCTACCCTATGCACTCAGAAGATGTTACGGCTATATAGAATGCTAGAATAGAAGGTATTTCCTAGCTTACACACTTTATTCACGTTGAATGCACTGTCTCTTCTCTGTGAGCATCTTCTCAGAAATTTGTACTTGGGGTTTCCTGTGGCTTGGTTTTGGGTTTTTTTTTACCTCTTTAACATTACCAGTATGCTGACTACAATTTTAAATAATATCAATCAATCATCCTCAATTGCTAGACTTCTTTAAAACATCCCGTAGCGTATTGTAACAACCTTATAAATCTAAAACTGCACCAAGGCAACTGGCAACTGAATTTGGTCAAAGCCTCAGAGAACTCAGTCCCTAGCGCAGAACAAAAGAAAAAGCAGAGTTCTTCGTGTAGCACTGTTGGTACTGTGAATGGAAAACGTTGTTCAAAGAGTATCAATAGAATATTACAGGGCGCTTGCTAAATTTAATGGTACATAACACTGTGCCTGAAAAAGAACTAACACCACTTTTTGTCTGACCTACTACTCATGATACTTCAACACCTCACGACACGTTTGTGAGATAGTTCAACATGATTATATCTATTAGGAAGTGAGAATACTGAGTCACTGGTATGTTAAACAACAAAGAGTCAATATCAAAGCAGAGAGAATGATAACAATTTTAAGTACAGTCTTGTTTCCTAACATTGAAATCACAATGCAAAAAAAGGTCAAATTACTGGAAATTAGTTGTGTTGGCAAACTAAGAGGAAAAAAAGAAAAAGAAAGGATGAAGCATCCTAACTAGTACACTTTATAATGACTTTCACATCTACGTACCGGTATTAACACAGAAACAACTACAGAAGGGTTCATGTTAAAAAAGATAATAAAAGAAATTTACAGGCAGGTTAGGGCCAGTGTGTTTTGATTTCATATTCTTTTGCTATTATAACGTAAAACTAAACTTTAGGCTGGTCAAATGCCTCTTAAAATTATATTAGCATTTTAGAGAAGTAACTTCCAGATAACTGTATGTGGTGGAAATGAGTCAAGTTTACATGCTAGAAATTGGGATGCCTATCACTTGAGCAGATTGAATCTGAATCATTTTTAGTGAAAACTACTTAACATCTCATGTTATCAGCTATTCATCTACAAAAACATGCAAGTCTACAAAAATATAATTACATTTAATGGAGAAAAAATGACTAATCTTCTCAGCCACTATACCGTACATTATACTATGCATATAGTAATAGAGAACAGAAGTGGGAAGAATCCAGGGAAGCATTTTCTTTGCATTTTATGTGCTAATACATGTTCTAACCCACATGGACTTCTCCACACCACATCCTTAGACAAGACGTTCCGTTATTTGAGTGAATTGTGTTTCATGCATACCCATTCATGGCATGCTTGCAGTTAAACGTTCTGTGCAGGTCTGCGTATCCAGTTCGGCCCAGAGAAGGAGGAAGGCGGCTGCCTGCAGCAGAGGGGAGCGCAAGGGTGCTGTCCGTGGTGACAGCGGTTGCCCTAGGGAAGCAATTCGCACGTTTCCCAAGCACTGACCTGCCGAAAATGGGAACAAGCCAGAAGGGAGAGGAAGGAATATTGGTGGCAGGTGACGGTCTAACCGAGTCTGGAATAGCAGGCACTTAAGCCTATTTTCATGATAAACGCTAAACAGAATCTCTATGCTGAAAAGAAGTCACACACAGAAAGTACTCTTCTGGACTGTAGCGTATCACCTGGCAATCCTCGCACAGATCAGCATTATTTTCAAAAGCCTCATAATTTATTTAAACCCATGCTAGTAGGTCATCAAAATTGTCTTACAAACTCCATAGAAATATGACACTTGTTTGTCACAGAGATAAAGAAGATACATACATATAAAGAAAATACAACTGAAATAGGGCTGAAGTGGATGTTTGCGATATGCCAAGGATGTTATGCAGTGTATAAAGGTGACATACAGTATGTCACCCATCTTTAATGACATGAGTCATTAACCAAACACAATGTTGATAATACTACTGCACACCCTTTTCCATGCTTTATTCGTAGCTGATTTTTTAAAATATTTCTCTCCCTTAAGAGACATACACCAACTAGTAGGATAGCTACAGTAATCGCATTAGTCTAAGGCTTCACGAACACTAACGGAGTCACTTGCGTCAATGTTCTGTTGGTGCGAGAGAAATGTTTGTATGGAAATGGATTTGCTGAATTTGTGAAGTGGTACTCATTTTTAAATATTCACATTTCAAATTCATATTTCACCTGTGATGCATTTCTTAAAAAGCTGGTCCGTTTATATAGTCTAACATTTGTATTATTTATATCAAACGTATATCCAATTTTCCAATTTGCCATTTTCCAAACGCATCATAGCAACTTCTGAGGTGTCTGACCGCCTATTCCAGCAGTCCCAACACTTTCACCTAGTTTCACTAGACAGCTTCACCGAATTCTCCCAGAACTACTCCCGTTACCATGTCCCTGAAGCAAAAACGTGTCAGCTTTCTATTTCTGATCTTCCTTGCATTTTGTTGTCCAAGGTGGCAGCAGTACAGTTAAACCATATGAAGATGTGACAGAAATAGGCACACCGGGAAGTAACTGCCTCAGTTAATTGCTTTAGAAAGGACACAAAACCAGCTTGATCTTCCCTTCCCAAATCTAGGCTCTCATATTTTGATTTATGAACATTAACAGAAAACACAAATTAACCAGAATTGGTTTTTGTCAGATGGTCATTTAAACATCTAAGTTTTTATTACCGAGACTGTATATAATACACATATAATATGGTATTATATTAATATCGTATTGGTATTAATATAATTTTCTTTGATATGCCTACCTACATACATTTTGAATCATGTTGGGAAATTTGCCTTTTAATTTACAAAGAGTTCACAAAAACCATAACAGGAACATGAAATACTAACTGAAAATATTTGCAGGGTGCTATTCAAAATTGATAAGTAAATGTATGAAGACATAAGGGCTCTCTGTGTTTTGTTTGCGTCAGTTTAGTAAATATTTACCTGGCCTTAAGTAATTTCACATTTTATAAGCATACCAATTCAAACAGTTCTGTATTGGCAAGAAATACACTGTACTAATTCTTCTAGCATTCACAGAGTGGACCTGATGGCTCTAACAGTATGTGAGGAAGTAGTAAAAAGCAGCCTCCTCTGCTCCCGCTTCTGCCCCTGGTGAGCAGCTAAGAACCCCTCAGCCTCTGTGCTCCCTGGAGAGAACCTTCTCCCCTGCCCCCAGCTACCCCAAAGGAAGGTTAGCAGGAGCATGGGAGGAAACGCTGCCATCTCTAAAGTGCTCAGGGACTGAACTGAACTAACTTATGCCAATGTCAAAAAAGTGCATTTCATCTTCTTGTCAGTACAAAAGCCAAAAACTCTATGGCAGTATTTCCTTAAATTTGAAACCACATAGCATTCCTGAAAAGAACAAAAAAAAAATTATGTGCTGTATTATACATCCTCTGTGCTCAGCAGTCCATTAAATCTTATATAGAAAAACCATGACAATTTGTTTAATAAATCATAATTAATTAGAGACTAGACTTTTAGCATTGCAAGCTTTGAACATGGATGAATTTGTACAGAAGAGGGCTTTGTAGTCTCATGAATAATGCTTGCTGAGATGTAAGAGGGAGTTAAAAAAATTCTGTATGTGACATGAGAACAACCTGTAATAGAACAGACAGGCTACAATCTATATGAGTGGAAGCTATAGATCAAATAAATGATTACAGGAGATAAAAGTCTTAAAATAGTTTGTCTCTATTCCAAAATCTGAAGTTATAATAGCAGTAACAGTTATCTTTCCTTTTCCTACTAATAAATATATCTGTGTCATGGTTTAACCCCAGCCGGCAACTCAGCACCACCCAGCCACTCACTCATTCCCCCCTGGTGGGATGGGGGAGAGAATCGGAAGAGTAAAAGTGAGAAAACTCGTGGGTTGAGATAAAGGCAGTTTAATAGGTAAAGCAAAAGCTGCACGTGCAAGCAAAGCAAAACAAGGAATTCACTCACTCCTTCCCATCGGCAGGCAGGTGTTCAGCCATCTCCAGCAAAGCAGGGCTCCATCACACGTAGCAGCTACTTGGGAAGACAAACGCCATCACTCTGAACGTCCCCCCCTTCCTCCTTCTTCCCCCAGCTTTCTATGCTGAGCATGATGCCATATGGTGTGGGATATCCCTTTGGTCAGTTGGGGTCAGCTGTCCCGGCTGTGTCCCCTCCCAGCTTCTTGTGCCCCCCCAGCCTGCTCGCTGGTGGGGTGAGGAGCAGGAAAGGCCCTGACTCCATGCAAGCACTGCTCAGCAACAACTAAAACATCCCCGCATTATCAACACTGCTATCAGCACAAATCTAAAACACAGCCTCACACTAGCCTCCATGAAGAAAATCAACTCTATCCCAGCCAAAGCCAGCACATTCTGTTATTACTATATCCTGTGTTTTAAGGGTTTTTAATTTTTTAAATTTTTTTTTTAAAAATACATTGATACAAATACAAAGGAACTTCAAGCACTTTTTACCATGTAATTAAGGCTCAAATACCGCCAGCCTTACTCAGACAAAACTTCTGTAAAAGCTAAAGGCAATCTTGTAAATATTTCAGAACTCAAGCCGCAAGTCTAAATAATTAACTTTTAAATGCAATTTATAAGAAAAAAGTTTAAACATTACACACATGGACTGACAAATTGAATATATAAAGAAGAGGCCTGTTTAATACATATCTTAAATTTATGTGATATATACATATATTAAATTATATATAAAATACTGTTTACTGGCATTGTATTTCTAGAGGAATGCAGCAATAAATGTGGTATGCTTATGTGACCTGCTATATTTCTTGTGTTTTCTACTCTTTTGGTTTTGAAACCATAGCCTTTATTATACTATTAATCTCAGAAGCAGGTAGTTTATTTCTTTATATCTCCGTGAGAGGGGTTTCCTCTTACAATCCAGAAGATCGTTTCTATATCAGTTCATTTGCCGATTTTCTGAAATGTAGAGCAGTCTCCACTAGTAAGACACATTTACTGTTTCGCAGATGAGTAAATATAGATCTTTCTAAACAAACTGTTTACAAACTACACATACTACCTAGGGATAATCCTATCACCAAAACTTGGACATTTCTCAGTGTGGAGGAGAGCCACCATTACGAAAAGGAACAAATAGTAGACATTATGATTAACAAAAATAAGACATAAGTCACAGTGCACGTTACACCAGAATTTGACCAAGACAGAAGAATAAACATATTTATAAAAACCAGAAAAATTCCTCATAGACTGTACTTAAGCTATTTCTCCTTACTGTATAATTTAGAACTTTACTTTCTTTGATATCTAAAGAATAAAATTAACAAGGACTACTATACAAATGCTATAGGAAAAGTACAGAAGACAAAAAGCGTTCATCTGCTAAGAACAATAGAGCTGAAGGCTTGAGTTATACTAGATAGACATATGCATACACTGAGATGTACTGTGCTTACACAGGAATGAGCTTGTTTGTCCTTTAAAACCTGAAGATTTTCCTAATCAGAGAAAACCCAATGATATGTAAAGAAAGTTTTCATCCTCCAAATAAGAGGCTAAAGAGTATATGAACGTCCTCTGAAGATCGGAAAGTCTGCCAGCTAAATCATACATAAAGTCAATTTAATCGACACAGAAGTGTTTTGGTCTGTTTAAGGCTTTTCTTCTGCAAATTTTTTATGTTATGAAATTTAGCGTGAAAATGTTCTACCATTCTGACTCATATTCTAATTGATTGAATAGATAAATGTGAGATCAACTGCAACACAGCTATGTATTGAAAAATAAACCCAGGACTGTCTTCTAATGAAAAAGAATAAAACACTGTAAACCACAATTCTAGATGAAATGCAGCAAACAAAATATGGCATTTACATCCAATCTGGCCTTCACAATAAAAATGTAATTTTCTTTTCAAATGACTTATCAAATAATTAAGATGGATGCACATTTACCTAATTAATTGGCTGCTTTAGTTACCACAAATTAATTTTGAATACCACGTATGTGAAAACCTGATAAGCCATTAATGTGCAACATGCAAGATGAGCAAAGAATTGAAAGGATGACAGCACATGAGCTAAACAATACAATTCTGTTTTGTTGCTATTTTTTTCTCAAACTAATTAAAAGCCCATACTATGCAATATGTGTAGGATTCAAAAATTACCTTTCATCTCACCAGTCAATGAATGCCAATCTATTTTATAAAACAAGACATTAAAAAAAGTCAGCTGCAATATAAACAATTAAAAGAAAAAACTTCTTTATAAGTAAAACAAACTATACTATGTAGATCTTATACATTATTACACATATGTTTATACATAGACATGTATTACACATGTGCAGATATAATTACATGCATTCCCAATACTTTCTTCAAGATCATTAGCTAAACACATGAAAGGGATACACAATCTGCAATATATCTTACATCCAATTTCCCCTCCCCCCCAAGAGTTGTACAGCGTGTGTGATTTGCTGAGCGCATTATTGCATTGTTTATTCAATTTTAATAGAACTGTAGAATATCTTTGTTTTCGCAGGAGCTGATTCCTTAGTACCAAAAGCTGAAATAGTTTCACTCCACAGAAGTGCGATGCTTGGAGTAGACTACCAATTTTTCAAGGCCCTTGAGAAAACTAGATGTATCTTACAGCCCTCTGGTATACTTGTAGAAGTTAACAATTAAGCAACAGTCTGAAAACAAGTACATCTTCAAATATTTTAAAAGCAGAGTTCACTATTTTAGAGGTTTGAATACACTCTATAGTTTTCTATACCACAGTATGAGAACCCCATACCTCAGTCCAGTAAGCAATAAAATTAGGTGCAATGAAATGGTGCAAAGTAATTACTCAAGTCAGTGAGTTACATAAACCATGCCTTCAGACTGGCCTCTCTCAAACATTTCTTGAAGAATTGTGAATACAACAGAATTTGATGCAGCTCTCTAATAAAGGCCAAGCAATGAAGCGAAAGTCATCATACATTCCTATGTAAATGCACGCATACAGCATCCCTCAAACTGCCATATCCTAAAAGCTAAAAGACCAAAATATCCTCCAGATAACAGGAAAGAAAACCCAGAAAAATTAAAAAAAGTTACTTCAAGATGATTTGGTTCACAAACCCTTTCGCTGTCGCTGTATTTCTCACTTTCATAGCAAAACTGGAACTTATGACTAGCCATCAGCTGGCTATATTCTGCTGGCAAAATACCATCAGCCCTCCTCTGGCACAGTGGAAGCCTGCTCAAAGTCTAGAGAATCCTATTTGACAAGACTGCAACTACCTCCTCCACTGTGCCAGCAGTTTAAAAGTATGCAGAGAGACATTCTTGGTCTCAAGTCATGCGCTACCAAGTAAAAATACCAAAAATCCAGGCACAAATGCATTTATTAGGAAATTGGTCTTTGGAAAATGTTTCTTAAAACACTGTTTTGCCTGCTTTGCATCATTTGCTGTAAGTATTCTATAAGAATAAGAAATAGTAAAAATCCTAGCATTGCAAAGCCAACCCATTCAGTATTCCTCTATCACTGAAAAAAAATACTTTTGACAAATCTCATTCCATTAGCTTTCTCCCGTTTGGCTCCCTCTCTCAGTAGTTATAATATTACAACTTTTTCTTGAGCAGAAGTCTGCAATAAAATGCTTCAGATGTGACAACCACCCAACATATACTCACCTCATAACGCTAATACAAACGTAGTGAAAAATACTTTTATCTGAAATAAAATATAGTTCTCGGAAAGCTTGAGGGAGGCACAATAATTGAGTGACTTAAATTTTAATAAATACGGGTCAGTTCCTGAACCATCGATTTGAAAAGTACACTAGCCTCACTTGAAAAAAAAAAAAAGGGGGCATTTTAATACAACAAAATGCATAAATCTGGAAATCAAGGATGTACCTTGATCAGATGAGGACTTGAGAAAAGGTAAAAGACACAAACAAAGACTGAGTTTTGGAAATCAGTAACTCAGACAAGGACTTACGGGGTCAGATGCATAATACGACAAACACAAATCCCAACAGTACCCAGAGGTACTGCGTTCATCACTCTGTTCATCATCAATGAGCCTGTTTATAACATAATTCACCAATTCTGGTGTTGGCATAGGAAAAAATTAAAAAGTAACAGTTTAATTCTGAAATTTTGAGGAAGATGAATTATCTTGTATAATGAAAACTGTACGATTCACTTTTCACCAACCTGCACTTGTCTATTTTAAAATTCACTTTTAAAACCTGAAGGCCACATCTCTATGTAATACAAAAGAACACTATAATATATAATTTACTGACAAATACATGGTAATAGTAGGACTTTAATTCAGTTGCAAGGTTGAGAATCAGAGGTTCTCAGGAAAAGTGTGGGAATATGCACCTATGAATTCCATTCTTATTAAAGAAAGAAACTGTAGAAACAGCGGTATTCAGAAGATAATTCAAAACTTCTGGCAAGTCTAATGTAGGAAGACAAACTTCTCTCTGTCAGTCTTTATAGTTTAGGGCCTTAGTATAGAAGAAAATTTTAGTCATTTACTGCAGAATTGCATACTGACTTACTACCCTTAATACATTGTCTACAAAACAGCACAGGCCTCAAAACTAACACAAGTACTCAGTTTTAAATTCAAATTATTACCAGATGTCAATATTTCAGTCACAAATAATCTCCTAGAAGACACAGGTCATGAGTATTGACTATGTCATTGTTTATAAACCAAGAATAAATGAGTTGGGACACCTAATTAAGGAAATACACTATTAATTCCATGAACAAGACAACAAAAGCTCATATTAAGCCTGTGGTTTGATTTCGATCCCTCAAATGCAAATAAACTGCTTTTTAACCTGAAATCTTGTGTCTCAGACCCTTGTACTATGGCACTGAAGATATAACCTTACTAAAACATTTTTAGAACCTTTTTTTAATTTTAAGCAGTTAAGACTTATTAATTCCTAAAAAATTATTTTTAAAACACAGATTGAATGTGTACCCATAAGCATTAGAGACTCACATAACTTTGGTCATTCTCACTGCAATTAAAGCAGCAAGCCCCACATTTAAAATTGTTAGGCCTCTTTTGTGTCACTTCTTGCAATGCTGCCAAATACACTATTATAATCTTCTTCAACATTCTACGTAGGTCTTGTCATGTCTCTGTCCATGAGTTTCTTCAGAAAATTACTTCCATTTTGCTGCTTGTAGTGAGTTTAATATCATCCATTTGTTATGCAATGAAAATTCTGCCTAAGATTTTTTAGCCTAGCAAAAGAAAAAAAAAAGAGAGGGAAAGTGATCTGAAGAATCCAAAGAATAAGTTTACTATACTGTATTGGACTGTGAAACAGTTTGCCTTGTTGCTCATTAAAGTCACATAAATTGGACAAACCTATTTCAGAGGTTCCTAATGCCAGAAGACAATTGAGAAGGACCTCATACTTGCTGGACTAATCATAAAGGCTAAACAATATTGCAGCAAGCACAATCTTAAGTATATGTTCTAGTCTACTCTAGGATGTAGAACTCACTAACAATCAGTTGGACATAAAATACACGTCTGAATGCTTTCTAAAAGCAAATCTTTATGATGGTTCCTAGTTAAAAATATCTGAAAACAGCTATACAAAATATGGATACCAATCTACCTGATGCATTTTTGTATTGTCAGGAAGAATAGTGCATCAGAGTGACATGTTTATACGATGATGTGAATTGAACTCAAAGTAATGGTTGTTAATGTGCCGTAACTACTCCTAAAACTGTCACATCAATTTTTAAATTTCACCTGTTTCATTAAGTGCTCTGCTCCTTTCAGAGACCATGAATGAATGAAAACTGAAAGAAATCTCCTTCCCAATATGCTCTTTGAAATCAATAGGACTAAAAGATGAAGGTACAAGACAGAACAACAGGTTTAGGTCTTTATCAAGATTTGAATGTCTTAGCAAATCAGGAAGACTTTCTAACTTCTAATACGTTATAGCTCTTTCATCCTGCAGTTGCATTACACTAATCATATGTTTTAAACCACTCTAAAGGTAACTGCGCTTTAAGCAGTTGATTTCTTAGAATCATTTTAGGGTTTAGAGATTAATTATCTTTCTTCTACAGAACTGAAACAGAGCAAGAGATAATCTCTGATACTTGACACTCAGAAATGCTACAAGACTTTTAAAAAGTTATGTAATAATCCCCTTTCCCATCTTTTACAAAAGTGCTATGCTAAAATAATCTTATTCTTATTATTTTCAGTGTGAAATAAAACTAATATAAAGTACATAAACTAAGTTACATTGTTCCTGCTTACACAATATTTCTTTGCTTATAGGGATTAATATTAGAGCTTTTTAAAAGTAATATAATAGACTATGGAAATCCCCAAACCTTATATATCTAGAAGTTACACAATCAGCCATTGGCCTTTGCTTGGTTGTAGTTCCTTCTAAGCTGTTCACTTCAATACCTTATATTTAGATTTGAACATAAAGCATTTTGCAATGGTCTGGGATGAAAAACCTAACCACCTGCCCCTTCGCCGAATAACTACTTGTGAGTGCAAATCAAACCAGAGCATGGAAGACACATGTGAAACATCATGAGATGGGAAATTAGAGCTGAGACAAGAACCCTTAGAGAAGACTTTCTCTTAAAACAAGATATTAGGCCTTATTCAAAATGCATTTAGCTGACTTATTTCACTGATGTTAGCTCTGATCTAAGAATGTGGGCATCACTCCCAGGGCATGCCTCTTTCTCTGCCATCTGTCCTGACAAGGAGACACACTCAAGTTATATTCATTTCCCCCCTGGTAAATAAGTAAATAAATAAATAATTTTGACAGCTGGCAGGACATTTTCCAGGAGAACATCGCAGTGTGATAACTGTCTCCTCGCACAACAGCTGTTGTCTCTATAGCATACAAGGGAACTCATTGTGCAAACATGGGTGGGTTCCTCTATAGTAGGAATCCCGAAGTGACAATTAGTTGTGAGACAGCATCGTTTTTGCCAACTTTGAAAGCTATGGGGGAGATTATTTCAATGCCTAAAATTTTATTTATAGAAAAATATTTATATTTAGTATTTGTCCTGTGTGCACAGCAATTTTAACTTTCTATCAAGGACTCATGGCGCTTTCCATAAGCTGCTGCTTCATATACCAAAATCCATGCATAAATATTAAATATAAGGCAATGAGAGTAACAGGAAAAGTCAGATGCTTTCATTTTGCAAGAAATCTAGCTTTATCACAGTATTTGACAAAGCAGTTGAACTGAATTACCTAGTTTTATGTGTAACTAATATGAATTTTCTTTTGAGACTGCATATTTTTACAGAAAATCGTGTGTTTTGGTTCCATATACAGGGAAAAGACTCAAATTCAGGCAGAACAGTCAACAATTTAGATTAGCTGAGTCACTGTATTGTAGCAACAGCCCTCTCTCAGTAGGAAGCAAATAGATTAGCTAGCCTGATCCAAGAGGTGAAGACATCAACATCAAGGAATATGATTAAAAACAGAATTCAAAAATCTCATCTTTAGTACCAAGGACATTCAGTTATATCATTATAAACGTAAACAGCATCTGCATAATAAATATAGAGTTGATTAACAGAGGCAGATCAGTAAAGGTTAAGTCATAAAAATAGACTAGTTTGCTGCACACTGTAAGACTGTCAGTCAATGCTGTATTTATGCAGTAAATTAACCGTTAAATGTGCTGTCTCTATCTCCAGGAATCCTTTACTGGGATATTCTTTACAGCCCTCCGTTCATTAATGAGGTAGCACAGCCTTGTCTTTTAGCCAGTAGTGAGTCTGAATGCTCACAAATAGCTCTGATTATAGCCCTTAAAAAAAAAAATTAAAAAAGGATGATGAATTTGGTCATCTGAGTTATCTGGTTTGAGTAACAGCATCTTGGCAGCATACAGTAAACTTCTAAGATTTTATATTATTATTATTACAGGAGTAGTCAATCACTAATAGTATTAAACAATATTTGTGTTCTTCAGCAGCTGCTTCTCTGTGGTTTCTTCACATTTTGTAACGGAGGCTTGGATCTCTGACAATGCATTTGTCTTTTCACATGCATTTATGATTTAGATGCTTGCATTACTGTAGTACTGCATCATTTTTAAGACTGAAATGATCTTGCGTGTCAGCTGCAACATGTAGGGAGTACTTCGAATGCACTTAAACACACAATACCTGCATTATCTCCCAGTCAAGTAGCTCTTTATTGTATTAGATGGATGACAAATTCACTAAAGGGCCTCTTAAACAGTGTTCAGGGTTCCATCATTTTAAAGAACTTACCTCTGGTAAAAGTAAAGGGCTAGGAGAAACAGATCTTTGTGTCCTGACTCATACTACAGTGAAGTGTTTTTCCTTTACTTGCTCAGGCCACTAAAAGCTGCATTTCCCTAAATTCCCAGTTCATTTCCAGGGCTACATAACAAACGCTAGTGAAGAGAATACAAATCCTAAACAACTATCTCACAGGGTTAAGAGGGTTAAGCTGTGTAGGGCCTTTGGGAAGAAAGGTACCTAGATAGAAGCGTACACGTGAAGTTCCTTTTTTTTTTAATTGCTGTTTGCTAGACTGACAGACACACACAATGTATACACACCAGTCTGCATTAGCACCACATTGGCATGCCACTGCACATGCAATTTCTAATTGTATTTGAATCACAATTTTGCAAAGACTGATTATATTTTGTTGGGGGGAGGGGATGACAATTACAGGACGACAGAAAAATCTTTTTAACATTACTTTCACTTGCAAATGAAATCCAGTGGAGTGGAGTGATCAGAGAGGGGCTTGGTTCCATTGCCCACTCTATCACTGCTCCCCTGTTGATCATTTGGCTTTGTATCCACATATGTAAAATGTGAATACTAGTGCTTACTCTTTTTTGCAGTACAATCCAATACCCTTAGGAAAAAAGCAAGTAAAGACTTAAAAAATATCACCTTTACCATATAAAGTCATGTTTTGTCACTTGGCAAATCTTTATCAAGTCAAGAAACAAATTTTTAGCAATGTTTTTGAATTCCAAGAGAATAAAAGCTTTGTTGAAAAACAGAAGACAAGGTTTCTCATGAGTCTACTTCAGCTTGGTGATATGATGCAACCTAACACTTGAAAAGGCACCTACACTACAGTAGTAGCTTATAGGAAGAGGCATGATGCCACATAGGTACAGAAGATAGGAATACAGTACAATATACAAGCAAACAAATTACAAGTCTGCAAGTTGGGCATTCAGTCAATAATTAACATATAACTTGAACTACTAAATCTTTTCCTAAAACACTATAGCACAATTCTTTAATTTGTGTCAGAGAAGTGATTTTAAGATTTGTGACAAAATATAATATGACAGCATTCATTTTATAACATAAAGCTGATGAGTACAGACTGGACAGTTTTATGTTATGAGACATGAGTGAAAAGCATTACCTAGGAGACATAATACAGGTACACCTTAATTGTATTCCAGAGTCCAGGCTTTCATTCAGAGAAAGTCCTGCTAGGTATCAAGGCCACGAAGAACCCTGCAAGACATGAACACCATGAAAAATGTCAATAACTGTGCTTGAGTTTTCAGAAAATCAGAATCAGCTACTTAAAGAGAAGTATTCCATCATTTCAATGGACATTACTTAGATCAACCATGATACTTTCCCTGTTAACATTACTAGTAATTTGTTTGGATCATGAAGATATGAGCCATACCATGAAGATACGATATACGGACATGTCTTTACCAGGTTACTACAGTTAATTGGATTGAGCTTTCCACAGCTAGTAAATGCTGCATTCAGTGTAACTGCATTAATGCCTACATTTTCAGTCATCTATTTTGTATATTTCTCAAGATTGCAGTTCTGGTTTACTAAGCAACTAATCCATCATAGCCAAAACAGGTAACATTTCCAGTATATCTACAAACACATTAATAGACTATCTTTTGTAATATGATATTAATTGTGCTAGCTAGTAAACCAATTTAAAGCATAGGTCAGAAATATCCACTGAAATTCTTAACAACCAGATGGCTCAGTCATAGTGATGCTGCTTGTTAAAAAGATAGTTTTGTTCACACCAGTGTTCTGAGAATGGCTGGGTTTTTTTCCAAACATGGAAACAGGAGGATGATACTGAATTTTTGCATTTGGTGTTCAAATACTTATAAATAGGAAACAGAAAAGCAAACATCAGTCTTTTCATTAAAATTAATGAATGAGGAAAGAAACAAATTAGCAGTCAATAGAGTGCCTAGCTCCAATTGTGGGTTACTCCACATAGCTTTGTTTTCCAGTCTACCTTCACCAGGTGCCACTTACTTAAAACCATCTTGTCTGACAGGTCAGACAAACCATATTTGTCTGATCCATAGCTATTGTATTTTTGGCACAGAGAGAAAGGGAATGGCAGAGAAAGCCAAAACAATGTTCAAACAAGCAACTGTTGGGAGAGGTTTGATAATAAACTGGAAGCACAGTGAAAATTTATTATCAAGCTGATAATCCAAAACCTCCATTGCAAAAATTTTAGGAAATTTAAACAAATACATTAACAACAAATACATTAAGGTAATTACAAATAATTCTTGCAATAGATTTTATATTCTTAAAACATCTCAAAATTGACCTCCAGTAATTGGCTTCCCCAGTATACCTGTTCACACAAGGGGCTAGGGGGAAAAACAAAACCCACAAACAAAAAGCTTTTCATTCAGAAGCTTACTGGCAGTTAAGGCAAAACTGATTTACTTAAAACTACCCTTACTTTAAGTGAATTTCTAATAAATTTTGTATCCAAAATGCACATTTAAAGAGGAAAAATTCCTCCAAATTAGAGAATTAGTAACAGATAGGCTGGAAACTAGAAGATTCTATATTTTAATTCTATATTCTGATATTGCATTTCCCAGCTGGTGAGGTATGTCAACGTTCAAGTTAGGCCTGTACTGTAGGCTCAATAGGGAAGGAGAAGCAGTGCTGTGGATCTGTGAAATGGGGATGAGAGGAGTAACAGGAAAGAAGAGAGGACAAACAATAATGTAACTGCAGAAATCCAGGGATATGCAAAAGAGCAAAAAAACCCAGGGAGGTAGCATGGGGGGGGGGAGGGGGGCTGCCAAAGAAAACAATTGAACAGTGATGGTGGTGCAGACTGCGGGGATGGTTGATAAAGATTTGGGAGTCACTGCTTTAGTGCATGCATGCACGTGTACATGCATACTCTCGTCCACTGGTTTCTGAGCAGACCTCTCAGTCATTATAAAGTGATCATTAAAGTGTGACCTGTACACTTTGAAGCAAGAGAGTAACTTCAGGCATCTCAGTTCTGTTGGAAAATGCAAAATCCTAACAAAACACAGGCAAAATTGTGACCTTCTTTCCAGAAGTACTCTAGTTCTTAGCTAGTAACAGACCACTTCTTAGTGACTGCCTGTAACCAAAGGAAATACCTGCCAGCCCTGTTAATCAGTTTGCATCTAAAAAGTTGTATTTAATTTCTAAATTTGTAGCTCCATTTTCCAGTGCTGACAAAACTTGACTTCTCATTAACCAGGCTGATGCAAACATAGCCAAGACCATCTTCCCACCACAGAAGAATTGTACCAAGTTTCCAGTTTACTTATACAGACAAACAGTATGAACAGAGAAAATTAAAGTTAAGTGTATAAAATTATAAAAATTTGTAAAATTATAACATGAATATTTTTTTAAATTACAGCAGCTAAACTAAGTGAAACAGAGGAAACATTTCAGTCATTCAAGACAGAATGCTTACAGAGACACTCCAAGAAGTGTATAAGAATACTGTTTATTAAGCTGCTTTAATAAAAAAAGCATTTAAATATCTAACACAATAAAATTGTAATTAGTCAAGCATTTCTGAATTAAAAGGCTATTATAAAGGAGATGGAGACAGATGGAACAAAACCATTCTCCAACATTTGCTAGAGGCAAAGGATACACAAATCCTACTTACTCCATACTCTCTAGACTTGTCCTGTCCTTGCTTGGTGAACTAGAAACTCTCCCTCAGTTTCCGTGTACTTTCACAGCTGTTTCATGCCTAAAACAGAAGAACCATTGACAGGATTTAATGGAAACTTCCATTTAAACAATCATTTTACCTTGTGTCGTGGTTTAACCTCAGTCGGCAACTGAGCACCACACAGCCGCTTGCTCACTCCACCCCCGGTGGGATCGGGGAGAGAATTGGAAGAGCACAAGTGAGAAAAATTCATGGGTTGAGATAAAAACTGTTTAATAATTGAAATAATAATAATAATAATAATAATAATAATAATAATACACAAAGCAAGTGATGCACAGTGCAATTGCTCACCACCCGCCGACCGATGCCCAGCCAGTCCCCGAGCAGCGGCCCCCCCGGCCAGCTTTCCCCAGTTTATGTACTGAGCATGACGTCCCATGGTATGGAATGTCCCTTTGGCCAGTTTGGCTGCGCCCCCTCCCAGCTTCTTGTGCACCTTCAGCCTTCTCAGTCGGTAGAGCATGGGAAGCTAAAAAGTCCTTGGCTAGTGTAAGCATTACCTAGCAACAACTAAAACATGGGTGCGTTATCAACTTTGTTCTCATCCTAAATCCAAAACACAGCACTGTACCAGCTGCTAGGAAGGAAATTAACACTATCCCTGCCAAAACAAGGACACCCTGCTTCAAGTTAATTTCTTAAAGTTAACAGATGTGGGAAGGCAATACACAGAAAAAAACCTGCAGCTTTATAATACATCCCTTTTTGCCCTTCCTTCACAGTTAAATCAACCTTGCCACCTGCACAGCAAAACAGTAGCATGTCCTGAGAGATTGATTTAACTTCACTGGATATTGATGAATGAACGTATTTGAAAGCAGAACATATCTGAAACGTTGTAGAAGCATGCTGGACATTACTATTTGTGGGAACACATTATAAGATTTGCTCTGCATCTTACTTGCTCCCATTTGCTGGTCTCGCTCTCCCGTTATGTGTTATCATTAAGAAAGCAAAATATCTGGGAAATGAGTAGTTCTAAAATCCCTTTAATTATAGCCTGCAGATAATAGCATAATAAAAGTCATCAAATAGACTATTGGTATAACACCTTTGAGTAACCTTGTCAAAACCAAGGATAAGCCACTTTTTAAAAAATATCTATTTTATAAGAAAATTCGTTTTCATAATTTCAGTGATCAGAAGATTCCAGAAGCTTAGTTTTCAAGGAAAAATAGAAACAAAAGAAAGAAGTTCAACTTAAATATAAAGAATGAATTTTACATAGAAAAAAAATATCTAATCAAGAGGGAAAAAAAGGCACTTCCTAGTTTCCCTAGGAAACTCACTATTACAGTTGGTCCAAATCTCCCAGCTTCTGTTCTTAACCTACCAGTCCTGCTGAAACCTTTTTCTACTTCTGGCAATATATTCCATTAGCAAATCTCAGTCTGAAGGCAGACTGGAAAGTTCTACAAGGTTCCAGCGGTGTTTATCTTCTGATGTTGTAGAAATATGCCTTCAGATAAGATTTGGGACTGCAAGCGCACACCCTGCCAGCTGTTACAAAAACAGCAGAACAAAAAAATGTATTATTAGAAATAACATTAATAAGACAGCCAGGGGGATTTCATGGACCTATTAAGGCGATTTAGGCTGGAGAGATTTGGTTCAAAGGAAAATTCTAATATTTCATAAATGAAGTATGAAATACTCAGTGGAGTATTTTAACATGCCAACAACAATTACTTTGCCCTGAATAATACGCTGATAGGTGATGCGAATGTGATGCCTCTAGTTGCACTGCAGTATGAGTCACTAGCTGAGATAAAGGAACAGAACAGAACCCCAGCAATACTGCTAAAAGCTGTAACATACTTAAAGTATGCCTACTCCAGTGATGCAGAGAGAATGATACTTTCCTCCTCGGCCGATTTTTCAGTGTACTGAATCTTCAACTGTGTAGTCAGTGCCTAGTCCGTTTTCTCTCTGAAGAGCCAAAGGAGCTACACAGTAAAAATGCTATAAAATCTATATTCCACGCCTAGCATTTTTAGACATGTTTATGGCATTTCACATCAGCTCTTATATGGGAAAACCTTTAGAAGACAGTGGGTTTATACAGATATATGTAAATAATATAGGCATAATTATAAAACAATGAGATAGGTGAGAGGCTTAAATTGCATTGCACAGCAGGTAAAAATGCACACTAGGGAAAGAAGTTCCATTGAAAACGTGAGTGTCGAACTGTCTTAAAACCTCATCCATTTAATTATAAGCTGTGGATATTGCATACATCTCAGGCAAACACAATCTCAAGACGGATGAGAAGGGGAAACCGGCTCCCCACCAATCTTCATAGCAGGTCAAAAGATGACAGGACCTTTCTTTGCCCCATCACTTCAAGTCCCATGTGAGGGTATGCATATAACACGAGGTTTCACAGAGATAGGAGTTTATACTTCCTAACTGCTGTGCAACACAAAAAAGTTATTGATGGTTTTCCACACCTTGTGCATATGGTCAGGGAGAGCCGAGAGAAGCTGGAACAGAGTAGAGGATAAACAAATGCCCTCGCTGAACTAGCGACAGCAAAGACAGCTCCATTTTTTCGGTAACTGTATTTGAAGGCATAGTAATATTTGTTCACCAGATTGTCCCATATTTACGACAGGCAGTTATGAGATTGCGTACCAAGTTATGGCTGTTCCAAATACCTAAGGATTTTTCAAGACGTAGGTGCCTGAGTCAGTAAGACTCGTAACTGCGTCCTTAAAGTGAAAACTTCTTTAAAGGTTTTGCTCAATCAGTCATTCCTCTCACTATGTTCCACAATAGGTCCAAAATAACTAAATGATCTTATTTCTGTTGGATGTATCACACTAAAAGAAAAGTCACTGAAAGAAATGAGGCATTGAGACCTCAATTAAGGATATACCTTGTAAATTAACGTTCACTTTCGTTATGTCATCTTTGTGAAAAAAGTTCAGGGAAATAGTTTTTAAATAAATGGAGGTTTTAAACATCCTGAAATACTTTGCAGTTAATTTTCATATTTTCATGCTTTCAGAAAGCATTGTTTTAATTATTTTAAGTTCCTGTATTCTTCCATGCCAAGTTAATTCTAGCCTTTCAGAGTCTTTTATTCCTATTTTTCTTTTCATAGTCTTGTCCCAGTGCAAATAAAGTAAAGCTTTGAAACATTAACGACTAACTTTGTAATAGCTATCCTGTTTATTTGTATCCCATCTCCACTTTCAATATTTTATGGCTGTAGAAATGATCCTCCCCAATCAAAAAAAAAAGCTCATGATTTTACTTGCAAGTATAATGAAAACAATCATGCTCAAGGCTTAAACACAGTGATATTCTACAGGTTTTTCGCCTGAGTCACTTAGCTGAAGATGGTTTAAGTTAATTTATTTTAAGCTTTAGTGATATAAATTAAAAGTTTCGTAATCACAATCGAGTAAACACACACACTGTCTACATTCATGTCCTTCTTTCCCTGCCGTCAAAACAAGTGAGACAAAAATTACATATCTCTAAAATTTTTATAATTTTTTTTTTAACTCTGCTACTCTAAGAGGAAACTGTAGAGAATGCAGAACTGAATTAAGCAAATCAGGTAACAACTTCATTTTAGACACAAGAAACTATTCAGGCTGACATTGAGTACGCATGTTCTTACAGTCAGCTTTTTTTTTATATTTGAGCTTTGATTCAAAATGAGCTTCAGTACTGACGCTTATCTAAGAGCATCCTTCAATTCAGGATAGCTAGAAAGGGGTAAAAAAAAAAAAATCACCATCCACAAAAAAATCTCCAGTCCCTAACTAACTTGTACAACCTGCCACCTTTCTAATAAAACCGGGATAATCGTCATGCTATCCATCAAAGCATAAAACATTTGTGACCTCAGTAGTCAGCCTTCCCACACCCCATCAACTTAGCCCCAAAAAGGATTAATACTATCTTTTCACAACTTCTTAGAACTCCCCTTAGAGAAATTCTAGTCTGATTACATTATTATTTCACTTTTTTATGGCCCTCCTGTTAGAACTCTAATGTGACTGCTTCATTAAACAAACTGGTTTTAACATAGGTGGTCTAAAGCAGGTAGAAAATATTTATCCAGGACTTAAGTGATGAAGGAAGGCTTTGTTCCATTAAAGATTTGTAGAATTAAAGCTACACTTAAAACGGTTTGGAAAGTTTTGTCAATAAGACATTTGCTTACTCCAGCATCTGACGTTACTGCCAGGGAAGGGAAAACCCAGGGCAGTTACTGACACTCAGATTGTTCAATATTATGAGTATGCAAAAATAGGACCTAGTAACAAAGAGACATTTGAACACATTTAAGTGTTTCAAAAAAACTCCATTTAAATTTCCTTAAGTCCCCTCCCCCCCAAAACCCAAAAAACAACCCCCCAAACCACTCAACCCAAAAAACTGTACACTTTCTCCCTTATCAGATTCTGCATATAAAATATATAGTATGCCAGAAATACTGCCTAGGAAATATATAGTGAAGGCCAGACTATATTTCTCTAAAAGAATTGCCTGAAACACATTCTATATTCAGCCCTGAAGTAGGTGAGGCAAATATAACGTAAGCAGTCGCATTATCACTGGAATGTCATACGCTGTTCCTCATAATCACGTTGATTTAAAAAAAAAAAACAAACTGAAACACATCAAAAAAACCCTCCACCCAGGAGTATGAAAATCAATGTGTTACAAAAGATTCAGATACCATAAGATCATGAGAGAGTTCACAGAAGGATAAGATAGGTTCAAACCTATCAATACTTAAGATAGGTTTGAACAATTGAAACATAGACAGCTTATTCTTGACAGAGTACCAAACATGAACCACCAAATGCCATCTTTAAGGCAAAACCATCCTGGATTGATTCCACCGGGAGTTTTCCTCCCTTTTAAGTAAAGGAAAACTTCATGTAAGTTTATCTTAGGAAACCAGAAACAGCCACTTACTGCCATGCATGTGTTTAGTCTCACTAAATTGATTTTATATTCATTTGTTATTTATCTTCATAATCAAGATTTCATGACTGTAAATGTTATCCTTCTGTGAACTCTCTCATGATCTTATGCTATCTGAATCTTTTGTAACACACTGATTTTCATACTCCTGGGTGGAGGGGTTTTTTGGTGTGTTTCAGTTTGTTGTTTTTTTTTTTTTTTAAATCAAATAAGAGTTTCAGCATTTTAATTAATTGTGTAAATTAATCATTCATATTTTGGTCATTTGGTTGAAATAAAAATTTAATTTAATGATAGTTTTACTAAGGGTAATTATTTTGATCCAATTAGGCTCTAATAGAGAATGACTTAGTATTAATCAGTATTTTGAAATACTGAATTACTGTCTTCACCAAAGGGGCTAAACAAAGATATCCTATTTTAAAGTCACATCCAAGCATGGACAGAGGAGGAGTGGGTGATACAAACATACTTTATTCACATCCCACACCTTTTGTCTTATAAGTAGAATCATTTAAATAAAACAGCACATCTCAGAAATAATTTCCCCCTGAAGCAGATCTATGAACTCAGCTAGTTGAAAGGGACTCAGCTAAGCTTTTAAATTTTGGGTTTGGTTCTTTTTTTTTTTTTTCTTTCCTCCATAAAGCTGATCATCACAGAACAAAACATATTGGTTCACATTAGCCCGAAAGTAAATTTGCTTTTGTAAGTCATTTGTTACAAATGGAACAGATTTAGTGGCTCTTAGGGATAGTTATTAAATATTGTTTTGGTTTGTTGTTTGGTTTTTTTTTTTAAATCAGCCTTCATTTCAATTTGTAGGTATTGATTGATACCTACAGATTGATATTGTCTCTCATTGGTGTCATAATAAGGCAATTAACCAGTTAAGATTTGTATCCCTACATAAAAATAAAAACTAAAACTGGAATTTAAATGAAAGCATAGTGTTTTCAAGGCTGAAGTCCAGCAAAGCACTTAAATAGACATACATATTCTCAGTTAACTCAATGAACCTACCCCTGTGCCTTAAGCGCTTTGCTGGATGAAGGCCATCTAGAACATTGTCTAGGATTGTTCAGAAAAGTCTGTATAGCTCTAAAGTCTCTGCTCTGTAGATATTTTATTTCCTTAAATCATATTCAGTATCTACCAGTTTCACTCCCAATCTATTTCATAACAGTTTTCCTCTCACAAAACATTTAACATGTAAAGTTTATTTATAAAAAGTGAATGAAAGAGGAAATACTAGAAAATTCATAATCAGCTGATATAACTCAGCAAAGGTGCGTGGAGCCATGCGTCAGCCTTGGTCCCAGGCAGCTGCAAAAACCAACAACTGACAGAGAGCCAACACAAAAGCAGCATGCGGGAAAGTTATACATTAGAAAATGGCCTGGGGAAGACTGGGAACAACTTTAGAATATGAAAGCATCGACAAATCAACATAGTCCTATCCCTTATTTCCTTAGAGACAGTGAGAGAAGAAAAGCATGACATCAGAGGAATTCGGAATATCATCATCTGTTTCTCCTTTATCTACAAAGGCAATAGTCAGTCACATCGCAGATAGCTGGGCACTGCACAGCTCAGAGCACTTTGTGGAGAAGCCGTTGATAGCCGTGGGGTGGCAAAATGGCAAGTCAGAGAGGAAAAGACAGACACTAAAATCCGATTCTTCAATACGTAGCAGAAAGTCAGGAAACATCTCCATGTTTTCTGAATTTGGATGACTTTGCTGTTATTATTCTGATCCCTGAATAAATGGCGGGGGAGGGGAGGGGGGACTGGAGCCTGATATCAAAGTGGGAGCCCATCGCCTCAGCAACAGCCTGCCGTGCCTGGGCCCCTCCGACGGGCTGGAGCCAGCAAGGGCTGCCCCCTCCATTCCTGCGCCATGCGGAACCAGCTGCGACCGGCACGGGGCAGCTGAGGGCCCCCTCGCCCACCGCCGCAGCCCTGGCTGCCCAGGGTTCTGCCCAATGCAGCCACGTCAGATAAATTAGACAAAGGATGATTCATTTAAAAGTGCTGTTCTATCAGCGAAGGGCCTCTGGTGGATAGATTGCTACCTTAAAAAATTACAAAACGTGGTGGGGAGATGTGGATTTCCAGGCGATAAGTAAGGTAAGTTGCACTAGGGGAGGTTTGGATTGGTTATTGGGAAAGATTTCTTCACCAAAAGGGTTGTCAGGCATTGGAACAGGCTGCCCAGAGACGTAGTTGAGTCCCCATCCCTGGAGGTATTTAAGAGACATGTAGATGTGGCACTTGGGGACGTGGTTTAGTGGTGGACTTGGCAGTGTTAGGTTAACGGTTGGACTTGATGATCTTAAAGGTCTTTTCCAACCTAAACGATTCTATTCTATGATTCTAAGTATGTAATATGACATTTAGGACTTGCTTCAAACTCCTTTTTCAAATAGTCTCAGGGGAGCCCACCATGAACCTGTAACAAGGATGGCCATTTGTATGACGGTAGCTTGCGACAGCAGGCTAATAAATTCCACAAGCGGTTTTAGCAGTTAGCTGGAATTATTTTGAAACAAGTTATAAAATATTTGGGATCCTTTAAAGACAACAAATTAACAATAAATACAGGACATGAAAAACTGAGGTCTCTGTTGAGCTTGTAAAACATATAATCACAAAAGCTTCAGAATATTTACACCACATGCTGCATTTGAAGACAATTCAGTTTACTCTTAGAAAAGATAAACTGTATGAATAATCTCTCTGCAGTGAAAGCCCTCAAAAAATACTTTATTTCTGAGGGGGAAAGGGAAAATACTTGAGAACTGTGATAAAGGTCCTCATCTGTCCTCCCCTCACATGTCTACACAATGAATTTATGAAATGGAAAAGAAATATGGAGGGTTTGCCATAGGGACACAACAAATATCATTGCCTTTCCTTTCTAAAATTCTCTTAAACTTGAGAACTATGAATTCATGTCAAGCTACTAGAAAGAATGTTTTCCAGTTAGTCTCGGGGTAAAGCAATCAATTTCTTAGTGAAAAGCAAAGAAAGATCTTGAGTAATTCTTCAGTTGCACAACAAAGAACAGAGCTTAACGAGGGAAATCGGTGCAGTGATGTCAGAGTATAGTGAAAGGATGGTAAAAGAAAAATTCAGAAAATACATTAAAGTTCCAAGGACAACATTAATAATAAATTCATACTTTTGTAATTGCATAACAAGCCTACCCAAATCACTCACTGCTTCAAGTATTAATTAAGCAATACAGTATCCCTGGGAGGAGAAACTGATACCCATTTCACTGAGGCACCAAGAGGTTAAAGCATGATTATACTCTGGCTTTCCGTTTTGCTGTCTTCCTGGTAGTCTGGGAACCTGTACTTTAATAACCTCTAATGGCTTTGCATGCACTCGTTCAAAATTGATAGAGACGCTAATTTTGAAACACAGCGTACTACAAATTCAGTGGATTATTGATGTAGTAATGCAGCTAAACTTAACTATTTGTTTCTATCCTAATGAGTCAAATTCAGTTTCTTATTATTTCTCTGAAGATTCTGAATTGCCACCACACAGCGAGATTCTGCAGTTGTTATCAAAAAGGATACAGTGAAAGTACTTTGGTTAGGGACAGACCCACATGTGTCACATGACATATAAAAAGCACAAATTGAAACAAAACACCCACAGAAGGAAGTTATAAATCACAAAACCATTAGATTCAACAAGAGAGCATGGGCTAAGCGAGTTAATCTCTTTTCTATATTCAGCTCACCTTCCATTGTCCATCACCCTACTCCCATCCTCTGCTCTCAGACCTTGCTAAACAGTGTCCCAGACATTGGTTTCTTTGCTGGGCTAAGCACTCTGCTCTCATTCCCTCCTCCCGTTGACATTAGTCAGCGTAGTGCAGTGCAGCACAACACAGCAATTGGCAGTCACGGCTATTTCGGTTAGGATCTCATCCTCTGTACAACTTTTCCTGCAAATCCTATTTCTTTACTCCAACTTAGATGTTATTTTAATCCTGTCCATGCATGCATACTAAACACAAAACACTCTCCCTCGGGCCTGCATACACAGCTCACCACTCAGTTGTGTTACTGCAATAGAACTTCTCCTGTTCCCTGAATTTAGGATCTTCCTCATTTGTCATTTATTCTTCAACTTCTCTGTCCCAATCCCACAGATACTGTGAAATGTGAACAACTTGTTCCATACTGATGGCTACCTCTGCCTTCAGTTGCTCTGTGCAGTTTCTTGTTTCGGATCCTTCCTCTTTCTTTGGCTATTTGCCAGACTAGTCTTTGTTAAGCATATCCTCTCATTTTGTTTAGGGTTTTTTGTCATCCTCTTCTATTCTTAATATTGTTTAGTTTTTTCAGTGCTAATTTCCAGAACAATTAGTGTCTACTTATTTGACAACCTTCTCTCCATATCAAAATACACAGGTTCTTTACCCTATCCTTTCAATATTAGCGTACAGCTATATTTACAACATCACATTTCTCAGCCTATGATACTGGTAAACAACCCACACCTGAGCGTGCATTCTGAAGCAAAGGAACCAACACATTGCCAAACTTTGCATCCAAGCTCCTAGTCCCCAGGGAAAACAAAGGCTACATCAAAATTCATCATTCATTCCATTCAGCCTGCCATTGCCTTCTGTGACCATCCTAGTCCTCTTTCCTATTTAAACCTGGCATCCGTATCACCCCCCAACACATTACCTCAAAGCACTCCACTCATCTAGCTTCTTTAAGGAGACGGCACTTGACAAAGCTTCCTTCCACCTCTATGCTGTTAACCCTGACCTTCACTGCGTTAAATAACATACATTAGACAAAATTTTCCAAATGTTACTAGATAGAAGCTCTACTACATATATGGCTTTTGTGCCAGTAAACTGTTTACTGTCTCCTACTTTCACTAACAATGCTATAAGTGGGGTTATAAACAGGGGGTTTTAGGGCTTTTGATCCTAAATCTATCTTGCAGTCGAGCTAAATAGGTCCAAACCTGAAAACCAGCACTTTCTTCATTTTATTTCTATTTTCAACCATCCCCTTAAGCTTAGTCCCACAACACCTATAAAACAGAATTTTGTAACTGTTTTTCATATGAAGTACATGTAGAGAAATTTAAAGGACTTAAAAATTAACTCGAAAAGTCTGCATTGGAATAAGTCTGAAAAATTTTCATCCCCCACAATTGGAGTCCCCTTCACCATTCATGGTCCCTAAAAAGCCTGTGGCCCAAAATTTGACCACAAAACTCTAAATTATTATTTTCAGTGGTATCTTTAAACTGCATTCCTTTATCATATACCTTATACTTTGCTATGTAAGAAAGTATAATTAAGTTTGTGTCTCCCAATACGCTATTACCAGCTAAGACTTGCTATGTCGTAACTCTGTTTGTGTGTGGATAATCATATTAAGCTTCACCAGAGCTCTTGGCTTATTAAAAGCCCCTGCCTGGAAGTGATCCCAGCTCCGATCTGGAGAGCAGGGTTGGTGCTAGGCCCACACTCAGCTCCTGAAAGCAGGCTCAGGCCCTCATCGCCGCAGAGCAGGAAGGGAGGAGCAAGACACCACTGAACTATGGTAGTGCCGTACAATGCCTGGTGCTATGGGAGGCTCTGCAGTGGCCTGGCAGTATTAAAACCTCTTGTACATGCAGCCAGGGATGGGAACGGGATTATTTCCCTCATTGTTGTGTTCCTAACATGAGCCATGCCATCATTAATGCCCTGGAGAATGTTTTTTCCAAGTAGCTCCTAAAGCCTGAATACAATGTCCCAAGTAGCAAAGCCCTGCTGACACCACTCTGCAGGCTTGGCAGGCAGGCGCAAAGCCTGCATAGTCACACATAGATACCGCAGCAAACCCCAGGTAAAGCCACTACTTAAACCCTCTTCACATTCATAGCAAGGGACTGAAGTGGGATCTACAAAGGCTTTGGGTCACCAGGAGCTGGATTCACCTCAGCAGTGAATGCACCAGGCGGGAAGGTCAGCAGCACAGCCCCCCAAGCCCCAGCGTACAACACTGTACATAGAAGAGGGTTTAAATGCTAGCACTTACATGTTATAGACAAGTCTGAATTAATGGAAAAAAATTCTACTGAAACAGAAAATTAAGTGCCTTAATCCTGTGTTCTGATTTACACATGCAGATAAACATATCAAGACAGGATCCTGGTGAAGATAACAGCATCGTCATGTGGGTCAGAGTACAGAGCTGGACCCATAGCTTCTCTCTACAAAAACAGGGTTTCAAAAACATCTTGAGCATTACTAAAATAATGTAATGAGAAGGCTGAAAGTTACTTATTCACACTGAAACCTTCACTGTTTGATTCTTAAAAGTATTGGTGTTAGTATCCTAACTATGGAAAAGCAATTTCGTTCAGGGCAGGAATGATTTTTGTTGCTTAGTTACCCTACTTTTTATTCTAAAAGAGAAAACTCATTGCATTGTTACATAAGCAGCAGTGTTACATCCATCCCAAGAAAAACAGGATAAAAACCTGCCTTACTGATAGGAGGGGCTCATTGAATAGATTTACATAAAGAGCATGGCGTATGTTTTGAGTTTTTCTTTTGCACACAGCTTTGCTCCAGATGGTCTGAAAATGCTCTAGATGTAAATGCTCCAGCAAAATATGCTAGCAATAGAAAAGATGATGGAACCTGAGAAAATTCTTTGGTCTCTTCTACAAACATAAGATAGATTAAGATGCGAAGAGTTAGATGTATTCTATCCCAAATGCTCCTTGCTCACCAGGAGCAACTTACTTTCATTCCCATTGTTGTCTGTTAAGAAAAGTAATAGAACAAAACAACAAAAAAGCCATCAGTGAGTCAGTGTCATTAACAAAAGAAGCCTTTCTCGCTTTGTCTTTTCTGGTGAGACAAACCACTCATTGCAAATTAAATAGCTGCTTAATTATAAGTTTAGAAGTTCTGTACACAAAACAACATATAAAACAAGTTTTATATCTTTATCATTAAATGCAGGGAATTAAATGCACATGAGCTTTGAGGGAAGAGAAGAGCAAGGACCAATGAACAGATTCGGAAGCTTGCTATTCTTCCTGCCAGATATAGTTCTAGATCAACATAAAGCCTGTTATGCAATGCTATTGTAGTATAATCTCATCCACTTCTTAGCTTACTTCTACCTTCAGCATCATCTCTGTAAAATTCCTGACTTTGAAGAAGAAACAAAAAGAGTTAAACAATACCATGAAAGGTTGTTCTGGTATATCCATATGCTGGTTTTCTTCATAGTAGCTAGCATGGGGCTATGTTTTGGATTTGGGCTGGAAACAGTGTTGAGAACACAGGGATGTTTTCGTTACTGCTGAGCAGTGCTGACACACAGTCAAGGCCTTTTCTGCTTCTCACCCCACCCCACCGGTGAGCAGGCTGGGGGGGCACAAGAAGCTGGGAGGGGACACAGCCGGGACAGCTGACCCCAACTGACCAAAGGGATATCCCACACCATATGGCGTCATGCTCAGCATAGAAAGCTGGGGGAAGAAGGAGGAAGGGGGGGATGTTCGGAATGATGGCATTTGTCTTCCCGAGTTGCTGCTACGTGTGATGGAGCCCTGCTTTCCTGGAGATGGCTGAACACCTGCCTGACGATGGGAAGCAGCGAGTGAATTCCTTGTTTTGCTTTGCTTGTGCACGCCTTTTGCTTTATCTATTAAACTGTCTTTATCTCAACCCACAAGTTTTCTCACTTTTACTCTTCCGATTCTCTCTCCCATCCCACCAGGGGAGGGGGGAGTGAGGAAGCAGCTGGGTGGTGCTGAGTTGCCAGCTGGGGTTAAACCATGACAATCCAACATGGTCATGAAGGAGTACCAGAAATACATAAAGGAAACTATTTTCATTCAAGTAGAATATTTGGATTTTAATAACATGAAGGGAAGGGAATTCTGCTTTACCGTGTGTAACCACTAGAGATCCATTACAGTCCTAACTTTGGAAATACTACATATTCAAAGTCGAATCTACATCCAGCCTGAATAGTGGCATAAAATTCAAGGGGGTATGAGATTTCAATAGATACAGTTTTCTTCCCAAGTCTGAGAAGTTAATTTCCTGTATAAGACACATTTTACTTTATTTAGCTACAAGTAAAGTAAAATAAAACAACATCAAAATGAAGTAAAATCCTGACTAATTTTAGGAGTGATAACAAATGAAACCTGTAAAACAAACACCAGATTTTTCTGTTATATTCTTTTCTAAAATTGACTTAGTGACTTCTTCAGATTAGTGAAATCCTCAAAAATTAGCATCTTAACAATGAAATGCCATAGCAGTCTTGAAGTCAGACTAGCACATCTAGTACAGTAGTTAGCTTACATTAAAGTTCTGTTACAATTTTTTAAATATGCTGATTAAAAATCAGGATGTTTTTCGTCTAATTTACTGTAAACTTTCTAAGCTACAGCAGGGTTTTTTTGTCTTGAAAGATTATGTGACAGCAGAGAAAGTGAAAGTCCAGATACAGTGGGGTAAGGAAGGCTCAGAGCGGCAGAAGTCATTTAAGAAATGCTAAGGAAAGACTGTCAGTAAATCTTTATTATGATATTGTCTTTTTTGTTACCTATGTAGGACACCTCTAAAACAATGTGTCAAATACAATGAAATAGTTTTGCCAACTATTCTACAGAAAAGATCTTCTAACTCAGAAGATGTCGTTATCACAAGTGAAACTTCATTTTGCTAGGAATCACCTCTCTACTTAGGTGTTCAGTTTGCTAATCTGTGCACATTATTTGCCAGATTTCCTTTTTACTGCTTTACAACCTGCTCTGTATTTATTGAGGGAACTTTAATTGCGTATTTTACTTCACTACATTGAATTGGCATTATTAACGCAAATGGGATTTGTGTTGGTAGAAAAGCAAAGAAAGAAACTGGCATCTTAGTGCTCGCAGTGAAAGGATAGCAAATCCAAAAGCAGTTTGGTTTTTTAACAGATAAGCTCTCTACCAGTGACTTCTAATTTCAACCTATTCTTAAAAGGTTAGATGAACCTCAAAGACACACGTTTACCTAACTTACCTAAATAAAAGCTGCAAGTACTACAAATTAATGCTGCACAGTATCAGTATTATCAAAGGCTAACCACAAGAATCACACTTACGCTGAATATATTTTAAGAAGTGATTACTATTTAGTTTCTAGGAAGAACACACAGACATTCTATCTGACTGATTCTACAAGCCTTTCATGTATGGCTTCCCAGGATGAAAACCAAGCATAGCATAGTAAAGAAGAGAGGATAGTTAAGACATCTGAATATTTACTCTTAGTTCTTAATATGTGTGGCAGACAGGAAGCAAATATTCTCAAAAGGAGCAGCGCACATACTGTTCTAGTACTCTCTTGAAGGCTAATACTGGTACTTTCATTTTCTCTAAGCCAGAGGCAATTTGACTTTAGTGAATGTTGCACTAAGCAAAAAGCTCACTACTGCTACCCTGTTTTTCCTTGTAGGCATATTCTGTGACCACTGCTCATTACCATTCAGTATACATCTCAGTCAGTTTAGCATTGCACTTTAAGAATCACAGCTTCCAGGGTTGGTTGTTTTTTTTTTTTTTTAACATTTCTCACATTCATTAGTAAAAGATGATCTAGGATAATATTGTTTTGTATGGAATTAGAAAGACTGAGTCATAACAGGTTTTATAAAGAAGAGAAGGCCCTGATGGCTAACAGTCATTTAACAGTAATGTGGAACATGATGTACAGATGCGCTTTTTGCTTACAACAGGGAAAAGCACTAAAATATCTGGACTTTAGCCAGTGAAATAAAGAATAATAACTATTAATAACATTGGTACCTTGGTAGCTAGCACCTTGAACTCTGAAGGTGAAACAACAAAATAAATTATGTCCAACAGTTATTCATATATTTGATTGCAATAGTCATGTATGAAACTACTTCTGTTGAGTGCTACCCCATTCATATTTTCACAGTGCTTATGACCCCATCATCCTGGGGTTCTTACCTGAGTCAGATTACATTGCAACAAGTTGTCTCTAAAAAGAGGAAGGTTATGCTAGCATATCAGCGCTGGGAGAGGAAAAGCACTTTATCGCTGTAGGAAACTAAACAATGATAAGAGTAAAGTTTGAGTAAGATACAGAATAATCTTTAAACATTGCTGTCAGTGATACAAAACTAGACGATAGATTCCGTTTTATGTATTACCAGTAATCAAGATTTATTCAGCCAAACCTTTCTGTCAAAGCAAATATATCCCTCATTGTTCTTCTCTATTTTCAATAGTTCACTCAGGAAGGCAGTAAAACATATTTAAACACCCTCCACTGTCTGCATTAAGTAGCATGACTAACCTCTGGCACATGCAGTTTATTTCCTCTCTCATCCTCTGTCCACAATCACGTCCTGCACAGTACAGCATACTTAAAACTGGTGTCTGATAACACCGTTATGTGCTTATGCTAGTCAAGAAAACACGGAAGAGTTGCACCTCATACTTGGAGTAGAAGGCAACAAGGTTTGTAATAATCCTTTTACTGGAATTCTTTCTGCTCTCAAAGTAGAAGATTTAAATAATCGTGAAAAAGGAAAGGTAAGTGGTGTGTAAGGAGAATGTATCATGACTGGTAAGTTTTACTTGCTATAGACTGATCCTACTGGTCATCCAAACACCAAAAATAAAGTGGAATTCATTATGAAAACCACAGGCTAAGCATTTCAAGACTTATTAGCCTAAGTATTCCACCTTGTCCGTTTCTAGAAGTTCCTCACACATGCTGCTGACAATCTTAGAGAAAAATACGTATTTGACTAAGTACATTAAAGCTGTTCCTTTCATCCTCTCATGTAATTTCAGAGTATCTCTGTAAAACCTAAATGTTTCCTCATAATTCAGTAAAAAACCCAAAGAGCTGATAAGCAAGAGATACATAGGTTGATTGGAATGTTTCACACAATAAAAATTAATGAAAGACAAATGACTCAGTAATACCAGGATTTAAAGCAGCATAACGTGGGTAATCTCAGAACATCTATTGTGCAGAACAGGGCTAAACTAGACTTACAGAAAAACCTGAAAGCAAGGCAAAAGACAGACAGAGGCATATAACTTGCAGAAATACTTTTGGTTTTAATTTATTTTAATAAGATCTGTTAAAAATGAACCTACATAAAACATACATCAGAACGAGCAGATTTCAATTATCTATCAACAGATGTCTCTAAGACAAACAGCTGCAAAACTCCTCCAGAATGTTTTGGACACCTGTAACTTGTGGCTAAACAATAATGAAGACCAAATTAATGCAATATGCTGTCTGTTCTCCCTATCACTACAAGCCTGATAGCAGTTACAGCTTTAATCCATTGTTGAAATCCAGCAAAGAGTCTCCAGGTCGGTATCGATATGTCTGTTCCTAATGACAACTGCAAAAAGACTGGCTACCGACTCCTGTCTCAAAACCTGCCAATTGAATAAACAGGTCTTTTAAAATTGGTTGCTTGTACTGTATGTAGTGGCTTCAGCTGGTGCTGAATCTTCTATACTGGGCATGGTCCAAAACAAAATTAGGTCCTGACTTGCAATCAGATGATGAAGAGGTACAGAATGGAGTCAGTATTTCCCTTCACAAATGGAAAGCCAAAGTATAAGCAGCAAATAAATTTTCTCCAAGGGCACAGTCATTATTCAATGGACATACAGAATTCCAGACAGTCTTCAATAACAAGATTTCCTTTCCTCTAAGAAATTAGCACTTAAATGCATTTTAATTTTTAACTGATATGGAAAATTCTGTTAACCTGATCCATGACCACAAATGCCTTAACTGCAGAAAGCATCTCCTACTGATTCACAATAAATTAGTAGATTATTAAAATCAAATGCTATGTAAGTAGCTTTCAAAACTGTTTCTAAACTTACAGACTGTTTTGAAAACAATGCTTTTAGCTGAAATATAGTATCTATACTGTAAAAATAGATTTGTATTTGCTTTTTCCCTGAAACCCAAGCATACAAACAACACTGGGGCATAAGATTGCATGCTTGCCACAGTCACCACCGAATAGAAGACTGCACCTCCCACTGGACTGAGGTCTGGCTGTGCTTAGGTGGGGTTCTCCGTGCAGTTTGGGATACGGGCATAATATGCATGTTGCATATATTGCAAGGAACTGTCTAAAAGAGAGAGGACCTAAGTGTCGATGGCTTTCAGTTTTATCCTCTCTGCATTACACAGGTTCCATAAGCACTATTTTCAGTAATATCTTCAAAATTACCCTTGAAAATGCAATGTATTAATGTTTAGATAAATTACTTCAGGAAATTAAGTGATCCTAAAAGCTTATGCTAATACAGAACAATTCTAATTTTTACATGAGTCAATGTGGCCTCCCAAGTAGGAGGCAAAACTGGAAAAAAAAAAAAGAAAAATTGGTGAGGGTGTTGCATAGTTTTTATTAGCATTCTTCTGTGAGGCTTGCTCTGCTAACAAACCTCTCGTCCTCAAGTTATAGCTTGCCGAGTCACCTTTATATTCGCTTTATATTTTCTTACAGTTTTGTGGTGCTGCAAGCACAAGTCCATGTGGAACTATACTTAACCCCCCCATGGAAAAAAATCAAGATATACTAGGGTATGATGCAACAAAGAATAAAGCAATTTCTTAGTAAATATTAAGACTTAGTACGTATTAGCACTATAATACATTTGAAACTACCTTATACCCTCAAACGCTGTGATATATTATTTTTCTGCTTATTTTCTTGTAGCAGAAAATTAGAAATGATAAAGCCAAAAGGTCTGGTTTGTAAGGCCAGGTAGCCAAGCTGACTTGTTACACACTCTTTTTGGAAACTGCCATCAAGCCCTGAGGCAACTGTTCATGAATTCTGGTCATGGAATTAATAGTCTCTGTTTATATCTAAGCAACAGTCAAGACAAACAAGGAATCATGGCACAGTGCAGAACATCAACTAAAACTTCATAAACTGTCATGTGCAATCAAAAAAAATTCAGAGGCCAGAGAGATCCCACAGGAAAGAGGATTTTGAAATAGTAGATAATACAATAATAAAAAAATCTAATGAAAAACCAAAAACACATTTGGCAAAATATTTTGCGTATTTTCTAAAAATTGAAGGGAAATGTTTTGACTTTTCCTTTTAAAAACATTGTTTCTTACAATTCAGAATTGACTGATAGTTTATCACATTCAACAGGTTAAGCCCTTAGATCATGATTTGTAGCTCTTGCTGTGAGTAAAAATTAGAGAAAGATGACTGGAAAGATGCATTTAGTAATGAACATTTTTTAAAGGATTTTATTCTTTCTTTATAGTTGAAGTGGGACATAAACCGTTATTTACCAGAAACCATTTTACAATTTTACTTTTATTGCTGTTACAGATTGTTAACTAAATCACATACTTTGTGAAGGTCTGTAAAACAGCAAAAACATGTCCATGATGACAATATGGGAGATTAATCTACAAATCTTTCTAGAAATTTTAACTGATGAAGAGTGTCAAGATAGGGAAGTGATCGTGCCCCTGTACTTGGCACTGGTGAGGCCGCACCTCGAATACTGTGTTCAGTTTTGGGCCCCTCACTACAAGAAGGACACTGAGGTGCTGGAGCGTGTCCAGAGAAGGGCAACGAGGCTGGTGAGGGGTCTGGAGAACAAGTCTGATGAGGAGCGGCTGAGGGAACTGGGGTTGTTTAGCCTGGAGAAAAGGAGGCTGAGGGGAGACCTCATCGCTCTCTACAACTCCCTGAAAGGAGGTTGTAGCGAAGTGGGGGTCGGTCTCTTCTCCCAAGTAAGAGGCGATAGGACGAGAGGAAACGGCCTCAAGTTGCGCCAGGGGAGGTTTAGATTGGATGTGAGGAAAAATTTCTTTACTGAAAGAGTGGTTAAACATTGGAACAGGCTGCCCAGGGAGGTGGTTGAGTCCCCATCCCTGGAGGTATTTAAAAGACATGTAGATGTGGCGCTTAGGGACATGGTTTAGTGGGCATGGTGGTGTTGGGTTGATGGTTAGACTCAATGATCTTGGAGGTCTTTTCCAAACTCTATGATTCTATGATTCGTAGGACAAAAACAAGCTAGCATACAGGTGTGCAAGCCTTTATTTTTTGAGCTACTTTCCCCAACCTTTATCAGCTGGTATAACAACTTCATCTCTTCACATAACTCAGTTTTTTTAATATAAAAAAAATCAGAAAAGTGATAGGTAGCTTTCTGGTGCTACTCATGTAGAAATAAAAGATAATTTTACTGTTGGCATTATTAATAATTTTACTGCCAGAAATTTTCTAAACAAACTGATTTGGGTTTTTGTTTTGTTTTTCTTAAAATGGGGGTCCACTTGCCATTTTTGTTTAATATGACCATATTATCTGAAAAGATCCATCCAAGGTCTGACTTGATATGAATCCCAAACAGCATCAACGAACTACTGGCTTCTCTTGGAATTTTCAGGAATTGTCCAACTGAAGTTCTCAAAAAAAAAAAAGCCCAAAAACCCAAAAAAACCCCACCTGCTGATTTTATACAACCTTTGGAAGTGCTGCTTAACTTAAATACACTTTCTACATATTGCAGACTATTATAGCTACAAAGATACAGATGTATGGATACTAGATGTTCAGAGGCACCTTTGCAGACCGCACATTGCCTGTATGAATCTAAATCCTAAAGACGGATTTAGTTAAAGCTGCTCACGCTACTCTTCAGATCATATGCACACACAATTCTTTCATGCATTCTTTCATTTTCCTGTTTTGAGTTTGACACCTAACACTACTGAGGTGTTTCCAACTTGCAGGCTGCTTATGGAACTCTTACCTTCTTGGCAAAAAAAAACCCCTCCAACTGACCCCAATTACTGCAGCAGCAATCATGGTTTTAGACTGGCCTTCTGTATGCAAGAAACAATAGAATAGACAAAAATAAGTAATTTTTCCCCCTCTGACCCCAATTCAAAGCCTCTTCCTGTGGGAAAGTACCTGAACACATGCACTCCTGAATTAGAAATTAATGGGCTTTTAAGATGGCGACAAGACATGTGGATGCTATATCATACTATACCAGGAAATAGAAGTTATTAATAAGAAGGCATTTTAAAAAAGTGTGCAAGAATTCTGTCAAGTCAAATTAAATGCAAATATTTTTAATCCAGCTTCCTAGAACTGAAGCTTGTACAATCATATGGTGTATGTGTTGGTATGCCTCCTTTTCCCCTCTTAGCTTTTGGGACTGTTGGCCAATTTCAGCCAAACTTGACAGAGCTTTTGACAATTACATGAAAATACGTAGCTAGGCTGCAGTATGAATATTACAGTGCAGATGACATGGTCTGCAACCACAAACATTTTCAAACCAGAGCCACCTCATCCCTTAAGATAACAAAGGCAATTCTATACTTCTGCAGAACACCAGACTTAAAACAAAATGAAAACATAAGACAGAGAAACCCTGTCAGTTGTTCGTATGCCCCACATGCCCTAGGACTTTTCACATCTAGTTACTTATCTGTAAACCAGGTAGCAAATGAGACTATTTGTACCAACAATGCCTCTAATTATCTCCACAGTCTTCTGCTGACGTATCATGTGCTAGATGGCACATTTTCTTGGTTTATTTAACCATCCCATAGTCACAGGACTGTCGTCAAGGTGCCAAACTGTATACTAACCAAATTAACACAGCACCTAGTCTACGAGATCTGGTAAATTGATGTTGATACCAGAAGTTTGTGTAGAATACTTTCCCCAGCAAAATTCTAGCAGAAATACATAGTTTGTTTTGGAAAACGCTTCTGCACTTTGCCAGAGCTATAGAGATCTCTTCTCCACCTACTCTGATACAACGTCAATGAAGACCAGCAGTGCTTATAAAGGGATTTAAAAAAATAGTAGGTATTTTCATTTCCTTTCATCATGTCAAAAAGGTGACTTAATGGACATCAAGAAGTTTAAAAGAGAAAGCAAATTTGATTTTTACTTTTACCCTACTGAATTTCTGCAGAAGTCAGCATAAGAAACATTGAAAAATCAAGATATCCAAAGCAGGAGAGAGAACACATTCCCTGGTTTGCCTGAGGATTCAAAACTCAGATAAAATTTAAGTGAGAGCAGGCAGCTTAACAAGTATTTGCCAACATTGCCATATCCTTAATAAGCTTTCATGAATGAGAAAAATCTCTTTCCTTCTCAAGTATTTACATATTACCCATTGACTTGCCTATGGCTATTTGTATCCAAAAGCCTTAAATAATTAGCATTAGTTAGACATATCATACCAGGAATATTCAATGATCTCTCGATAAAAATTGGATTGTACAATTCTGTTTCTCAGTCTTATTTCTTCAGTTTCACTCCATTCATATTAATGAGATCACTAACCAAAACAAGCTTTCTTCTCCCTATCCAAATTTTCCTATTAGAGAAAGTACATGTTTTCTTTTTAAAATAGTTATTTAAATTGTATAACACAAGTCATCCTATCAGGACAGGCTATGACACTTAATTTTTTTAGTTGCAAAACAAAACCACATGTAGCTGGTTACAAAATTCCAGGATGTAAATAAAGACATATAGGAAAAAATCTTAATAACTAACACAGTTTTAAACAAAACCAGTTTTGAACAGTAAGTCCACTTTTCAAGAAAAAGGCAGCAGATCTTACTAAAAATGAAGGTTGCTGATTTTTTTTCTTCTCAACAATTTCCTGATACCACTGTCATTTTACAGAAATTAGGCACATAGTAAGATACAACAAGACTCAGAGACAGATTCAGTTCCTATTAAAGAAAGCATCATGGAACCACCACTACTCATTTTACATCTGAGCTGTTTTACATAGGAATCTCAAAGTGCAATCTTGGAATTTGGTCTGGGTCTTTGATTACAAAACAGAAATAGTTTAACTGTCCTGGTTGAGCACAGTTCTAATGATTAGCCCTGCAGAATAGATGGTTAGATAGGGGAAGACAGCAAACTGTGCTCGTGTTTAAACTCTCATTATTCAATTCCTTAGACAAAAAGAAAAGAAATCATAGCAAGATCAGAAAAATAGTATTTATAAGATTAAAGATCCATAAAGAGAGCCTATTCATGTGGCAAGGGCTGTCCCAGCTCTTTGTGATTTCCTGACAAGTAGTATACAGGTATATGCAGACCCAATACATTACATCAACAATAAACCTGATACGTCAAAGAAAAAAAATGAAACTGCAGCACATGTTGTGACAAGATGCACTGCACATAGACCAAAGCCAGTGTTTCCTGGCTATGTTGAGCTGATTGTGTTCACGCTGTTCTGTCTGCCTGTGGGAAGGATTGTCACCATCTAATAACCCCTAAGCTACTAATCTGCTTAATAGTGCTGTTTACATAGCCAGGTGTCCAGTAGTGCAGGAAAATGCAGTCACCAGCATAATACGTTTGCCTGTAAAACAGGGATTTGTACTGGAAATTCAGGCTTTAGGTGGGCACAGTTACAGCGTGTCCACAGGAAGAGAGATCAGTGGAGAGGAACCACAGGACAGGAGGGGGAGGCGGGGGGGTATGGACAGAGGGACAGATAAAAATACACTTTACATTTATGTTCCTTATATTTTGGAGAAACTGCTCAGTCTTTAAAGAACAGGGGGTTTAGTTTGAGAAATATTATATAATCAATTATAGAAATATTATAGAATCAATATACTTCTGTATTAGTTTTGGTTTTTTCAGTGACAAGTTCTGAATCTTACATAGCTGTATCTATGTCTATTTATTTAGTTAAAAAAATAAAAAATTCAAAGTCAGCCTTAAATTCCTCTTAGACTTTCCTAATGGAAGTTATATATCAGCCTTCAAACAGATTTATAGAATACATCTGAAGACTTTTATTATGAACACAAATTAAAGAATGTATAAGTGTTTTACTAAAGATAAATACGCACGAGGCAAAAGTTAATTCTATTTACCCTTTTTCAATGGAAGAGAGTCAACACAACCACCAGTTATGTGTAAAAAAAAGCAATACAAGCAAAACTGAATCTGCTGATCCTGTTTAACACTAAAAAGCAGAAGAATCACCCCCCCAAAAAAACCCAAACAAAACCAAAGCCTCAGAAACAGCCAAACCCAAATCTTATCTTCCAGTTATACTTATCCTGTTATAAGACCTGCTGCAAAAAACCAAGTAATAGAAAATTGCTAGGGCAAGCTAACTCCACAATCTAAGAGCATGCTGTTCTCAAAAAGATGGAAGCAGTAGATGCTTGTCAATAAGATGTGTTGAGCTATGTCAAAAGTGTCACTGGAGGCAGGACATACTGCTCCCAACTTAGGGTTGCTTCTTTCTATTCACCTATCCTATACTCTCTTTTCTCCTGGATGAAGAAAAAACCTGGTATGTTCCAGCTTAACGGAAATGTTCTCTATAATTCAGCTCTACAGTCACTCTGGATTTTTTTTAAGTTTTGAGTTTTTTAAAGCGATTACCATATATGGAAGGTAGCAGAAACTACATCTGTGACAAAAACAGACCTCAATTTTTTATTTCATGCTGCTGTTTTCCCCCAAAGCAGGCACCAAGAGTCTTCTTATTCAAGTTATCTGTTGAAAAGAACAGACTGCACCTACATAACAATATTGTGTAGCTATTAATGGGAGATAGTCAACCTTGTAGCTAGTTAAACTTTTAGATTAGACTATCTCTTTTAACCTCTAATAAATCATGAGCAAGTCCCATGTCTTCATGGGACAGTAAGCTGGAATCAAACTGTAATGAGATTGCTGGTATTCAAAGAAAGGAACAGAATCTGAATTTTAAAACAATTAGAAGATGAATGACTATACAGCAGTAGCAATGTAAAGAATCTGGGTCACTTAAGCAGCTAAGGTATAAGTTTTCTGGGGGAGGATTGGCAGGTAGGACCAAAGGGATGCTTACTTGAACCTGTGGGAAAAGCAGGTTAGCCAGAGTTTTTGGTGGATCTTATAATTAAAAGCTCTCCATGTTCCAATATAATGCACTAACTCATTACTTTATACTTCCTGCCTATTTTCCAAAGCTATCCTGTTGCCACAAAGACAGCCTTAGTTAACAGTGTTTTCATCTGTAAGCTTCTCTTAATAGATTTGAGTACTAGACTTTTTTTTTTTTAAATAGCTTAAAGACTAGAGCACAGGTCTACTGAAAAAGCTGAGAAACCTCACAGAAGAAATCCTCGATCTATAGGGCTCCAGTCACACTTAACATTTTTGGAATATTTTGCCATCAGTCACATTCTGAATCACATTACATTGCTAGCTTCCTTCCCACCCTGCATGCCACTTGAAGAGACAGTGATTTGTAAGAACAAAGCCTAGTAAAAACAATATTTAGGAACCTTCCAGTTACAAAGATTATGCATTATAAGCACCACCTATTTATAAATCAAGTTTCTGCTGCCTACATCTAGCAAATCCATCAGGAATTGCTAATTTAGAGGCTATTGATCCAAATCTGTCTTTTACTAAAAGAATATTCACTTGAAATTAGAAATGGTTAGATGCTATAATTGTGATTGTGCATAACGACTACATTTGGTGAAGAGGGTTTTTTTTATTGACTGGAACGTGCAGTCCTACTTTACAGCTGCTGGAGGTAAGCTCACTTCCATATATGTATAGGTTACCAGTGCGTGAATTCTCTCTTGCCTTTCATATCCACAATTTATTAAACTTCCTCACAATTCCCTTGTTTTAACAGATACTTCTACTGCACAGTATCTAATGTATTTGGAGAAAAATAAAATCCGGGATTACGCATGAAATTGAACGCTGTTATAGGATTTTTCCACATTGGTCAGCAGTGCTTTGACAATTGCAATTGATCATTAATAAATGTCAGTGCTTTGCAAAAAATGCCCTACCTCCAAGGCTGTGGTGACTTAAAGCGATCAGGCAAATGCTGGGTTTGCCATGGGAAACATGGTCCTTATCTCTAGGTTTGGAAGGAAAATATAGAGGTTAAAATTAGAAATAATGTCCTTCCTTTTGTAGCTCCCGTTATCCTTTTTACATGGGTATTTGTGTCACCACTGAAGTCAGGGGTTTGGGTCTTATCTCTAGACAGCAACTAAACAGAAGTATTTTCATTTTCACAGTTCCAGTAGTAGTCAACCCGCATCACAAGTGTCACTCCAACAAATGGCAAGACCATACCTTTGGGATGGGTGGCTCAGAAAACTTAATTCACTTGAAGATAGATCAGAAAATTCTCCACAGTGACTGGCTCTTTCATTGCTCTTGTGAAAATCCCATCCTTATACAGTGACAAACTAAATTATGTAACAATATCTGTCTTCCAATAGTAAAAGCCTGTCTAAGCAGTAGCAAGCAGCTACAAAGATACAACAGATGCAACTATGAAAAATTACCACCTCATCTGTAAGATTACGTATTTGCAGTGTATAGACATATCCAGAGAATTTCATGCTTCTATTTAATCAGTCAGACCTAAAACAGACTTTCTGCTGCTTTCAGTTTCAGTAATAATTTCAGATCTTGTTTTGGGAGCTTAATTTATTAATTGGCTTCTCTTCAAAAATTACAATGACAGCTTTTCTATTTCAACCATTTAGCCCATCCTGTGCATTCCATATTTTCTTAAAATAATCTAAGCCGTGTTATTAGGTATGCCAGACCCAAAGCAAGTGAAGAAAAAAACAAAACCAAATGAGGACATATACTTCAGGAAAGCAGAAAATTCTCTGGAAAATACTAGTAAGTTAAAGCAAAATGCTCCCGAGTAATACAGTTTTCAGGATGCAAAGAGTTGCAATACAAGTATTAATGCAGTTTGTTTAAATTTAAAACATTCTCACACTCCTTTTATTTACTCGGGGAAGATACAGCCATTAGAGAAATGCTAAGTGAAATCTTCTAGAGTTCTTTAAAGAAATCAGTCACTGTATTTATTAAAATTACCTAAGTGTACTATAATGGGATTTTTCAAACCTGCAACATCTCAAAGGCTCTTCATAAAAATAAGTTCTCCTAAAACAAAAAAGAAAAAAGTCTTTGCATGGACTCATACTTTTAATAAAAAAGTTAGGAATAAGTGGACAGTTTTCACAAAGGAGGAATATTAATAATGAGGTCACCAAGCACATTTTGTTGGACTGGTACTGTTCAACACTTGCAGAAGTGTTCTGTAAGAAATGCTGAAAGACACCGAGTTTTCCAGTGTACTCAAATCTAAAGCAGACTTCAAGGATCTCACTGAGTGACAAGGATGAAGTGAAAGACAAAATGTCAAGAAGTGCAAAGCAATGCATAGTCAGGAAAAGTTACTTTGCTTACCCGATTACACCTTTAAAATTAGCTGTTGTCTCTCAGATAATATATGGAAGATACTCTGATAGTTCTCTAAGAACGTAAGATCAATATGAAAAGGCACTCAAAATGTAAGAAAGCATTAGGAAAAGAATTGAGAAGAAACTAGATTAGAAGATGTTCTGCTACTTAATAACACTCATGATGAATACTTTGGGGAACTGTGACTTCCCACTGTCCCACCTCAAAAAAAACACAGATTGGAAGTGATAAACAGAAGGGAAAAAAAACCAATAAGGAGTACAGAACAGTTTTCACATGGGAAGCACTGAGAAGCCAGGGATTCTTCAACCAGGAACAGCAACAATAAGAGATGGGAAATTTGAGAGAGTTCTGTAATGTAACTGAAAAGCAGTTATATTCAAAACCAAAAGGAAATGCTTGCTGTGGAAGACAAGGTAAAAATGCATTTTTTTTTAATTAGATGACTTAATAGAAGATATGTCAGTTGGTGGCTGTGAAATTCAATGATCCATCTGGCAAACAGGAGGCTACGGTGGCATCTGATACAAGCTTACAGCTGTCTGTAGGGCAACTTAAAACACAATTGCCCAAAATCTGTAAAGGTAGCAAAACAAGGGGCAGCAGCCACAACTTCAAGCTTGGGACCTTCTTATTGGACATCAACAGAAATTTCTTCACTAGGTAGCGCAGCACCAGAACAGGTACCCAGAGAGACAGTGGGTTCTCTGTCCTTGGGTCAGCTACACAAAGTGATGGCTGACCTCATCTAGGACCAGGAACAATCTTGCTTTGCACAGGAGCTTAGGCAGGGCGATCTCCAGAGAACCTTTCCAGCCAGCATTTCTGTGATGACTCACTCTACAAAAATTCTTTTTCTACTGGTCTTTGCCTCGATGATCACTCCAGGTCATTTTTTGATACGACTTATGTGAATGTTCTCATGTTCTCTTTCAGTTGGGAGAAATCTCTCAAGTGAAGTTTGGTTCGAAATCCTTTGTGCCAGTCCCTTTCCCTAGCGAGAAAGCCTACTTTCATCGTATAAGATTTCATGTGACTTGCTAGAGCTGCTTACACTGCTTTTGGTTCCAGCACTATTTTGTTTAGCACTAGTTTAGGCTTCTGTACGCTCTGCTGTACCTGGACAAGCATAAAGTTCATACAAATAGAAGGAACACTCAGAAGAAAGACTGTGGGCATTTAGTCTTATGAATTACAATTACCAGATAGCAAAAGCATTGTAATGGGAACGCCCAGGGGTCCCTTCCACTCTATGATTCTGTGAACGAATGATAAATTCTTTACATATCACTTCAGTTTCTTTTGAGAATATTAAAATGTTTTCTTTCCATATAAAAATCTGGAACAAAACTGGAAAATTAATTTTGTTTCAGTTAGAATGACTATCCACATGTCAAATTAGCCCACGAGAGAAAGATTCTGATTTTTTGCTCATCCAAAATACCACCATTACTAGAAAACATAAGAAATCGTTCATTGTTTACCCTGTCTCAGGATAAGAAACTGTGATATTTTTATGTCAAGATTCTCTCATTAAAAGATTCCTACCTCTACCAGATAGTTATGAAATAGATTCTGTTCTCTAAGGTCTTGTGCAGGGAAAGTGGGAGGAGGTTCCAACTCAAACTATCATAAATTTCATCATCCCTCCTTCTGGAAAACAGTCAGATAAGTGGGCTGTTTCTCCTTTAATTAGAAAGTAAAGGGCAGAATTGAGAAACTGTGGCACATTTATCGCTCCATATGCCAGTGTAAAAGAATGCCAAAGGGACTCAAGCATTTTAAAAGATAAATGTGTCATAAGTGTTTAGACTAAGCTAAACAAATATTTTCATCCTGTTTTGATTTAAAACACCTATGATCATAAAAAGGTGTTTTTCTCCCTGTTGCTTTTCACCATCATTTACTTCAACCACTATGTTTTAAAGTGGTTTTAGCCTGATTTTTTTCTACCCATACAAAGGTAATTGTGTCTTAACAATATTCCCTTGTGGTTTGTTGTTTTTTTTTTTTAATTAATAGCCTGTATGACTCACCATTTTTCTAATGTTTTTATCAGTCTGTCCAGGCAGTCTTTTTTTTTAAGCTCTCAATGTTTTCCAGCAACTGGTTTATTATAGCAGGCTTAAGATCCTCTTGAAAACCACTTCTACAATTTCAAAAAGATGTCTGTTTAGACATAGGTGATAGCTTTTTTAGTATAGGAAGGGGAAATATAATAGTCTCTGTTTACTGAACAGCTCTGACTCATCTTGTCTAAGCTGTCTGTGCTCTCAGTGAGGTGGAGGCATTCTGGAGAGGGAGAGAAGACAAATAGAGTGTGCAAGAGAAAGCAAATGTGATCATGTCATTAGAGATTGTATTCCAAATTATACACAACAGGGAACAGAATTAAGATCTTAAATCCCCAGTGTTAAGTGTTATATTTTCCACATTCAAAGAGCAAAACCATGTGCTGACATCCTAATTGGTACTTTATAAAGGAAACACAGCATCACTTAGATAGAAAGCAAAATACTCATTCTGCACCTTCTCACAGGCCTGTCTCCAAGCAGCATATTTAAGTTTCAAAATATGGCATACAAAAGTCATAGCTACTTATATCACACTATTTTTTTTGCTTGAAATTTTGATAGAATTTGATTACATCTAGCAGGTTAAAATTTAAATGTATCCTTGATTCTGTTGCTTTAAATACCCTTAAATCCAAATACATAGTTTTCTGTATACCTACATCCTTCACAAAAGTCAGTACATCTACACAGGAACTTGGCTAAAAGTGATTTGTAATACTTTCTTCCAGAAGTGTGGCTGGTGCCTTTCAAAAAACAACAGGGATTTGTCTTCTAAGGTTTAACGGTTATAAGCAATTCTGTAAAACTCTTGCAAACATCTCAGCCCCGCATACAGTATTGGCTTACTCTTCAGAACTAACTTTTCACTGTCAATCACACAGCTTGTCAGATGAAAGTGAGAATATTGTTTCTATCCCATCTCATCCAGTTCATTGCAAAAGGCTGCCATTTAGCTCTCCTTTCAGTACTGTAGGTGATGGATGGATAGAAGATTATTCAGATCACAGAACAGATGAGTGCTGAATATATACTATGAAGAAAATCTTCCATATTTCATTTCAGACAAGTCATTAACTTGGTGAAGCGAGGTTAGTGACCCAGGTTCCAAGTAACAATCTTCCTAAATTCAGAAATACTAAGCCATTAAGTAGGATTTCAATTTACAAATCCCATCTTATTTTTTTTACTGGAGTATGCTAATTTTGAGCCACAAACAAATTCTGGCTAATGAATTAATATTAGCACTTCAATTAAATAACCCTCTTAATTTCTAACTGCTGTGATAAGGATTTCTGGAAAAGGTCATACAGCCTTGTGATTTACTCTATCTAGTACTTTTCAAAAACACTCTATGGGAATACTTTAGATTTTTTTCACTCACACATTTAAAGAAATGCTGTAACTTAGCACAACACTGTTACTCCTATGCTACTTACTCGTGGGAACATTAGAGTAGCAAAGCCCATATTTCTGACTCCAGTTTAATCTTTTGCCTAGGTATCTTAGCATTATGGCTAAACGGTGAACTCTGCCTGCACTCAAGCTGGTAGAAGCTGTGAAATTGCACTTTGTGTAGTGCCAAGCCTAAGACAACTTCTCCAAAAGCAGGGTCTTGTCTCCTGCCAATCCAGAGGGAGTAGCACAGCCACTGGGGGAATGTCTCTTAGACTTTATGTGGTAAATATGTACCAATGCAAGTCAGCCCAAACAACAGAAGGGTTTTTTTAAAGCCTCTACTTACATTTGGGCCAGGCAGAAGTGTCCTTCAGTCATTGAAAGAGACTTCCCCTCCATCCAGGGGAGAATCAGCCTTTTTTTAAAGAGTGTCCCTCTTGAAATGCATGTTTGTTTTCCTCATTCTAGGTGGGAAAAATTTCAGTTTGTGGTTAAGGTTTAGGGAAAACTGCTGCATTAACTCATTATAAAGTGGATCTATTTGTTCGCCATCTAAGGTGCCATAGACTTTGCTAAAAAGAGTATATTAGCTCTGACTCAGCATGGTGGTGGGCACCTTCCCAGTTCCTGCTCAAGGTGCTAGCAGTGTATAAGCATGTTCTTAAATATCAGTTCCAGAAGGACAAAAAGGCCAGTAGTAACTTGGCAAAAATCAGGCCCAACAGAACCAGTTTCAAGCTTGTTTGGAACAATTTAACAATTTTCTCAGCTTCCTTGCTGCTATTCACTATCCCACTTGCTGAGCTAATAGACTAATTAACCCCCAGACAGGATGCCTAAATAATGCAAGTATGTAAGAACTCTCAGTGAAGCGACTAAGGGAATGCTGGCTTAGCGCTGTGTCTCGCCTCTTTGCAAGAACCATCCCTGATAACAACAGCTACCTTCAGAGTTGTAACAAGATATCCATCTCACATCACTACATTTTCCCTCTAAGAATCTGCAATATGTTCTCAAAAACCTTTTATCTTATTAGACCTAAGCAATAAATAAGTACATAAGTGATCAATGAATCTAGGAAGATCATTTTAACCTGTATGAAGTTTCTCTGTTGTATCATCTTAGTGAAAAGAAACTCTTTCAGAAGTAACATAATGAAATTGTCAAAATGTTTTGTTATAAATCCTGCTATATTAGCTGCACCAAGTTCTTTATTCTTTCCCCTTACACATATATCCTCTTTCCAAAATATATTTACTTGTAGGAAAAGAAAATAAGTACTGTAGAACTGCTGGGAAAATGCCTGATGTTCAGCTATCAAATGACAAACAAAAGCTTCCCAAGTATTTATAAAAATACATTATTGTAAGTTATTTCCACATTTAATGTCAGAATGAAACAGCAGGTTTTTAGAGTGTCCCGCAAAGGAGACTGATTTTAAAATTAGAGATCCAATACCTTGTTAGACCCATTTAGTTTTTCACAGAGCACCAGAAAGGGTTCTGTATTTTCCTCCTCTTGATGAGTCACTGCTTGTGACACTGAGACATTGTGCAGACTTAGTGTCTTTATGAAGATTAATTAGTCTCATGAAATGCAATTAGAATGAATTTGTACCTGTCAATTTGTAATTACATTCAGAACAAACTTTATATTAACAGCAAAATCAGAATCTAGCAAGAGAGAAATACAGTCTGCCAGGTTATATCTGTCCAGTTCATTTCCCTATAGCAGTGGGCTGAGATCCAGAACAGAGCATTACTTTCCGGTTTCAGCAGTATTCAATTTATGCCCTGAAGCAAGAACTGGTAGCATGCAGCCAGGTAACTAGGGCTGTCTCCAAAAATACAGGGATATCTGGCTCATATGGCTACTGAATCAGATGCGTCTCACTGTCTCCATTGAAGGGTGTTACTGGATAATCCAGTAAGCAAAAGAGGTTTGAACAGGAAAGAGTTCTGGGAAGAGCAAAACAAACTCCTGTTTACTGTTCATTAGATGAGAAAAGGAACATGTTAATAGAAGAGTTGAGGGTTGGGTACTAACCTACAGAACGCACTGCTGGACAGACATGCAGTCTGGAGGACAGCCCTCCACCTGTAGCTTTCTTATAAATTGATCTTAAATAGCTAGACTAAAATTTATTGTTACTATTTGATAGTACTGCTCGTACCTCAGTCAACTAACTCTTAGCATTCATCTTACCTAATTTTCTTTGGAAAGCATAGCTAAAAAGCATAACTAGAGTCAATATGAGGTACCGCTACTTTTATTGCCACTTCTTCTGCTTTTTGACTTGATTATGTCCACCACTTGGACAAAAAAAATACACTGATTTCTTTAGGCTTTCCTTCAAGGAAAAAGTTCTCACCAGAAAGCTCTAGCTTGGCTGTTCTGCGGCATGCTGTATGTTTGCAGCACGCTCTATGTTTCTACAGGAAACATTGCTACAGGATTGCAAATACTTAAAACCATGCCTCTAGCACAGATTAGACATACAGGCAAGAGGCAATACTTCAGTTTTCTAAAATAGGTGACTCAATACTAAAAAGAAGCATTCAAAACACTGTTTTGTCTGGTATTTTTAACCATATGGAAATAATGAATGCTAGTTACTATGCCCAGCATGCTGTGTTTTAAGGTAAACTAATTACAAATTTCCTCAGGAGCTTGGCACTACACCATAATTCAACAGCGAAATGCACATGTATGCAGTAAAATACTGCATTTGCACATCAAATTTTCAGTTATTTCACACACAAAGAAAAATATTCAGTGTCTCCACGTGGGCATGTTCACTATTACTGCAAGTTATATGTAAAAAGTGCACATGAAATGAGCTACCTGTGGTGGGGATGGGCAAAAAGGAAGTAGTGGCTGCAGGCAGACAGCTCGCTCAAGAGGACACAGGAGCTCTGAGTAGGTGTTTGAGAAGAAAATTTGGTGCTCTCACTCTTGCACGTCAGTGACCCAGCAGATGCTCCATTCACGACCTGAAACAAGAAGAGGGCAGTCAGTCATTTGCAAATGCATATGAGGAAACGTCTTTCTTTAATTTATCTCAACAATGACACTCAAAGAAAAGCAGTGGAAGAGCATTTCAGGACTGTTCAGACAAAGTTTTAATTAGGTATGGTCGGGAATTTGCCAAAACAAACTCATTAGTCTGTTGGCTGTGACAACTGGCTACAGTGTGAAAACCACTGCTGTAAGTCCTTGTTCTGTCATTCTCCCAAATCCCAGGGTAAAGGACTAGCCAACGGCCTGCTCTGCGGCCAGCTCTTTCCTAGCACGTGAATATTTGCACAAGATGAAATACACAATTCAGAAAAAGATTTTCTAAGCATGGATTTCCGGTACTTAGAATCTTGGCAATATAAATACTTACACATAGTTATACAGCTCCAAAAAGGGCAGCTGTATGGAAAGCTCTCTCAAAACTAGAGAAGATCTCAGCCATAAAGGCACTCACTCAGTACAATGGGAGACCACTGTTTCTGGAGAGAACACAGGTCTTACGGATACAGGAAATAACCTGAAATATTGTTTTCTTACCCTTCTCAAAAATGTTTAAAAGTCTTAGTATCATCCCAATGAAGAAGAGGGATTTCCCCCCCCCTCCAAATTTTGTAGAATGGAAGAGTGTTTCTGTGACCAACTTTTAATATGCCAAATTCATGGTTATGCACATGCAATAGTCTTTTGTTGGCTCACACACATATGTGGTAAGGAAGAAAATTACAACTGCTAAAGGCTACAGACAGTATTAAATAAGAATGAAAGATACTCCTGAACTTATCTAAACAAAACTGATCATATTATATGAACTAATTATCTTCAGTTGTAATACCTCAAAATCTTTGGATCTAATTCAAGTTCTTTCCAACACAGACATTTCAACCATGTTTGATGTATCTAGAAAGAGTTGACAGTGATATCAGTCTCTTATTTCACTCAGAAAAAGCTAAGGCAAACAGACCTTCATTTCCCTCATTATCTTGCAGTAGTTTGTAGTCTAGTCTGATCTTTCCCAAAGAAACTATAATATTTATCTAGAGCTTGTACCAAGTATGCAAAACACTATTTCTATTAGATTGTCTGTTTACTAACAGAAACTTACAGTGTGTTCATCTTCACTCAGTCTTACATTCATATCCACTACGTTGTAAGTATCACTATACTCTGTTCCAACACCTTTGATTCAGGTTTACCAGGTACAGTCTTTATGGTCTTTTGCCTTGGATTTTATAGACTGGTCAGAGTTCTGCTTGAATTTCTACCGCATTGGGTTTTGTTTCACACTAGTTATAAGCAGTTGAACATCACATGTATACCAAAATATTTACTGTTGCCTACTGATCTGTGTAGTCTGGGATACAGGTTTGCAAACCTGTATAGGAATTCACAAAGCAAAATTGCTACAGAAAACAGGAGAGCAAGTTACTTGAAATATTTCAAGAGAATGTTCTTTTTTCTATTTTGCCTTACAGGACTCTTGTCACGGTGTACTTGGAAAAATAACGAAAGCGTTGCACAATGGAAAATACATTTACTCTAGCATGCAAAACATTTTTAATGCTTTTACTATCTGACACATCAAATGAGATAAATTAAATACGTGCCAAGCATCAGCAGAAAAAAAAGCACAAGCGACAAACAAAGAAGAGGAGGATCGAAAAAGCACTGGGGTTTCAAGGATGTGGTTGTGGGGTTTCAGACACAATGCTACTGTGATGAATTTATTAAGCCAAGAACTCTATTCATGCTAAGAAGTTCTTAAGAACCAATCCCTTTGCCTGAATCCTGTACAAGGTAACTTGTCTTTGGGCAAACCTTTCAGTGCCATACCATGCAAAATAAAGCATCGTTTACAGGCCAGTTCTGTTTACATCGAGTTGGAGAACGCGTTCTCTAATGAAAGGGCATTTTATTACACCACCTTGTTTGGAGTAATGACACAGGTAAGTAAAGCTATTAGTTCCACTGCCCTTCATATCTGGGGCAAACAAAAGCCAGGTGTTACGGACATCGCCCAACATTCCTGTTTGGAAACAGAAAAGCAACTTCTTGTTCGAGGTCATATACTAAGGATAGTTTTACAAACCAAGTTCTAACAGTTACTCAGAACTAGGCACATCATCCTGCTGTATACAGCAGAATTCCTAGTAAGTAATGACTGTGGGGAAAACAGCCTTCTCCAAAAAAAAAACCCTAAACCAACATGTTCCTGCCTTATTTAAAACCCATTTACCCACTCTTAAAAGGAATACTTTCAAATGATGGGTGAGCACATTGACCAACATAGTATAACCAGCATGCTTCTGTATGTTGGTACAGTATTTAGTATTGTCTGAAGCTTACACACAGAAGTCAAGGAGAAAGCACTTTTGGTTTCTAATATACAGTAACATTTGTCCTATTTAGGGGAACTTACATGCTAATAACTTAATATTGTAGATAAATTATTCATAGTAAACTTGAAGTTTCCTAGTCCAAGTGATTTTCTAACCTAACGCCGAGATGTATCCTGTAACAGATACAAGTTTCTAGTTGTTAAAAAAATTTAGGCTTTATAGACTGCCTTTGTGTTTATGCTTTTCTTTCCTGGAAAGTTCTAGTGTGGACAGAGAAGTCTTTATATCTATATAAGCTGGATATGATACCAGGATGAATTACCAGAAAGCACTCTCCAAATATTTTTAGAAAGAAATTATAGAGTCTTACCTGTTAATAACAGAATTATAATAAGATTAAAATATAAATAAAATAATGAAAATTTCTTTTTTAATAGAAAATCTGCCTTCATTTTCACATTCTAAGGACAAGAGAGACAGAAAAACAGATTTTCTGGATTACCTAATAAGGGACAGATTATTTCCCCTTAATTTAAACAGACAATTTTAAAGTTGCACCATGAGTTTTAAATTGCATTTTTTAAATCTTGAAATCCAAATTAAAATTAAGTGTTTTAAGAGACCACTAATTTTATTCTCAAAGTACTGAATTAGCTTAAACACAAAGTCCATTAAAACTCAGATGGTTGTCCAGTTGGGGAAAGCAAGACATACAAGGTAACAGAAGTAAAATGGAGACAGAAGAAAAAGCTGCACTATAACAAATAGGATTTTATTCTCCTATTATCCAAGTACTCTACCCTCACCACTCATAAATGGTAAGGAGAGTCAAAATAAAGTCTGGTTTAGCATTAACATATGTTATTCAGCTACTGCAGGCAGTCATAAATTATGGCCCTTATAAATGCTATACACAAAGAATTTAACTGTCAGGATCGCATTAAAAGCGGTCATGAACACACCTCAAACTCTGAGGAATTCTTCTGTATGACTTAAGACTATTCGAGAACTATGCAAGAGCTCAGAAAAAAACTAGCAGATTTTTATAAGATCAAGACTGTTATAGACATAAGTGAAACCTGAGACTGAGCTGTAATTCTCTTCTCCTAGAGTAAGCAAAAAACCTCCTTGCTGCCCTGAAATAGGAAGGCTTTGTGTTTCTCTCCCATCTCTATTGCTTCCCTAGCTCCCAAGCACATTCAGCTATTACTTGCCTGAGGGCTGTCTGGTGCTTGTCTGCTGATGGAAGCAGTGGCAGCTGAATTCAGAGCATAGTGTTTGCCAGGTGATAGAGCTGACTCAGCCTACCTTGCCTTCAGGCAACCCCAAGAGCTGGTTTGGAGAGGGGAAGAGAGATGGGGGATCAGGGGGAAGAATGAATGAGAACGAGCAAGGCACAAGACCTTCTTCCTTCAATAAGGAGAGAACTGAATCCAGTGCATCTCCATCCTCAAATTATAGCCCTGTTTAATACTAAACTTCAGCTTTTTCCTCTTACATGTTGATGAAATTTGTTTCCTATTATATATAATTTATATCATGTGTATCTATCAAACTGGAGATTAACAAATGCTAAAAACCTTGTCTTCTTTCAGATTTTAAAAGGTTAACCATACATTATTTTTCTTGTCTTGGACATATTGTACTGCTAAAGTTGCCAATATGAACTTTCAACACAAGCTATAATTTTGGCAACTGTGAGTTGTACTGCAGCATTTATATTAAACTTTAGAAATGGTATTAGCACAAAACCAATCATTCTTCATTTATCAGAGATGCCTGTGTTTTCACTTATTTCTATTTGAAGTTCTGGCTTTGTGCTCTTTTCAAGTAAGAGCCCTTCCAACCCATTGCCTTTTGGCTTCATCAGGTTCATTCCCCATTGATGTTGTTCTGCAAAGATGCACATGGAAAGGACTGAGATTTTCCTTGCATGTTTTGTTGTAGGAGATTGGCAGACATACAACTTTGTTCACCAGAAAAGCCTACGACTCATAAGCACTCTGAGTTCATCTTTCAACAAGGACTAGTTTCTTCTCTCAACTGAAAAAGCATGAGTGTAAGAAGAAAACAAAGTGACCACCTTACTCTTCTTTTGGACTTCAAGGCTCAGTCTCCAACAAATAAACTGAAAGGGTAAGTCTGACTTATCAAAAAAAAAAAACCCAAACCACCAGCCAAACGGTCTTTTTCTAAGTCTCTACAAAAAACCTCTTGCCAACACTGCACTATTAAATATATGGTTCATGCTGTAACCTTGCTGAGTCAGACACACTGCCATAACCTCAGCTGCTTGGCAAACTCGGCAGTGAGGTCAGACAAGCTTTGCAATTCCAGAAACTTTTGCCAAGAAACAAGCAAGGGCACCTTAATAAAGGGCATTCTAATGCCTAACAGGAGGTATGTCCTCTTACTGCTTATATATGGGCTGTCGCAGAACCCATAGTCTTCACATCCATTCACTCATCTTTTTAAAGTTGCCTCTTGTTTTTAACTTGTGTTTGGTTTTAAGGATTCAATATAATCTATACATCATAGAAGCTCTTCCAGACTGTACATGTTGCTATAGGAACAGATTATTTCATTTACACAGCTCTCTTAAATGGTCAAATTGGGTAAATGCCGAAATCAACAACTGCAAAACTGAACTGATTACTCTTTTCAAGTTCATTTTGAGCATACCAAATTTTTAAGAGAAATGAATCAGCAAGACATTTGGCAACTGAAGGTAAAAATCAGATCTGAAGACAACTTTAATGGGCATCTTAAATAATATCTTTAAATAAAGTATATAACATTCATTTGATATTGAAATTTGCTTGCTACTCAGTACATTATTTCTGGAGTGATTTCTCACTAGAAAATAATCTTACAGGACAAGGTTGTGTTTTGCACTTATTGAAGAAAAATTCACAGGATTTCAGTAACAATATACAATACATAAGCATGAGAAGAAATAGTCTGTTTTCGTGTCAGTCAAAATAGAAAGAGTGAAGTGAATGCACATATATATGCAAGTCGTGGCAATGTCTTGCAGTGCAGGCACAGCAGTGCAAATCCCATCATTGGCTCATACTGAACTCTAGGCCATAAAGCCCCTTCCACATGCACATGGGTTACACATATCAATGAAGAATATATTCTTAGGCAGTAAAAAGAAAGTTTTAATGAAGTTACATAATATCCTTTTGAATAAAAGGAAACAAATAAGATTCAGAATGATAGCAGATTCTGAATTTGAACAGTTTGGGGTTTTTTTGTTGCTTTATTTTTTAGGATAGGACTGTTTGTATAACGCTAGACTGAGAGAATATACATTTCTCACAACTTTAGTGCTCAATAAATTTGATCACCACCAATTTCCTGTTAAAATTAAATGAGGAAAGGAAACTTTAGGAGGAGACCCATTTTAATTATTAAATCATGTGCTGTAATAAGGGTTACAGGGACTGATGACAAGGAAGAAGTCCAAACTGCTATTTCTGTTGTAGTTAAAAAAATTTCAGGTAGCCATCATATGTGATATTGTTCAAATATAGTAAATACAGTATTGACGGTTAAACTCGGGGGAGGGGGGGGAGGGGAGAGAGAATTGCTGTCATTATTCCATGGCCAGAAAATTACAGCAATCTGGAGGTTCCACAGAAAACTTCACAATCTACAAGCAAATCACTTTTTGGAGTTTTGTGATGCTGAAGGTTATAGACATTGTTTCACGGATAAGATCTATAAAGTCAGGATTAAAACCTGTAACTGAAAAACACCCACAAGTAAAAAGGTTATGTTTCATAACACACAGACAATAACCACCTTAACTGCCCTCATACATTTGAAATATTTTATGTTATCAATGGTATATCTAGATAATACTGTGGTATATTTTGGGCTAAGAGAACTTTGGATCTGAGTATTTTTTCATAGTGCAGTGTTACTCACATATTCATGAGCAGGTCACTAGAAACCTTATGTAAAATGGCTTCCTATTGTCATTTACTAGCCTGATTCCTGACAACCATCCTGAGTGAAGGCATGAGAAACCTCAGGAAGATTCCATCTAGACTTTGTATCTCATCTTTCTGAAAGCGTCCACAGCTACTAGAAAGAAGAATGTAATATTTACTTCAGACCAAAGAGAAGGTGGAGAAGAGCCAATAATTGCTTTCATGCGCAGAACTGCAGCTGACCATTTCTTTTACCTTCCCTTCCATATTAGCGAACTGAGCAGTGAGGATGGGGCCAAGAAAACACGGGGCCAACAGATGGAGTGGTGACGCTTTATCCTGGGGAATGCCAGACTCGCCCCTAAGCACCCTGCATGGAGTCTCTGGGTTGCCTTGTGCAGTGCAGAAGGCCCTCAAGGCAACTGGAGCAGCTCGAGATGAACATTGCCAAAATCTACAGTGCAAGATGTGGGAGTGGGAGGTCAGGCTGGACTTACCAGAGCTTGGAGAAAATGGAAGGAAAAAAAAATATTGAGTGTTATATTCTGAAGGGAAAACTGAAGTTTGCAATAAACTAGAGATAAAGGGTGGGCGATGGTACACTGAAGGAGGAGGATGAGAAAGAAAGGGGAAAAAATTAAAGGAAGGTGCGGAAATAAAACATTGACAACCTGATGTAATGAAAAGTACCCCAAGAACAGTATGTACATGAACAATCTCGGACATTTGATTGAATTAAAGTGGACATTCTTCCATGGGTAAATTTTTGACAGGAATAGTGTTTATGTCTGTCTGAATCCAAAATCAGGTTTTGCTACCTGCAGAATACACAAGACCTGAATTTTTGATGCTTGAATAAAAAGTGCATCTGTGACTGCATTTTAAATTCTAGTTATGCTGCAGATGCTCAGGTTCTTCTGCAGCACTTTGACTAATTCATTTTACTTCAGTGTAACACAAGTACTCTTTCTTACACATTATTATTCTTCATCCTAAAGCTGCATTAAGGACATGACTCACTCAATAATGAGCTGTTTCTCACATTTTAGTAATTTTTAAGCAGGTTAGATCTTAACTGTATGTCCACAGGGTATGCCACAGGCAGAAGAACGTTTGTCTTGCACAACCGGAGGCAGTGTAAACACTTGAACTCTCACAGTCTGCTCCTCAGCAGGTCTTATTATTGCAGGCAGGACAAGCTCTTGGCTACGTGGAACCGATGGCATGCAATCTGCTCAGATAAGACCTTGAGAGAAGCCATGCTGTAGGCCAGCAGAAATTTCCACAATACATTAAGAGTCTTCTGCTGAAGAAGACCCTAATATACTTTCCTCTATTTGTCCTGTGGGAAACATCTTTTGGTATTTTGCGGCTCTATTTTTCCCCAATGCTCTCTGTAAATGAGAAAATCATTTGCTTCATGATTCATTTTTGTCTGAGAATCTCTGCACATGTCACCATGTAAAAAAAAGCACTCTGTGCCAAGCTGTGAAGTATCCTGCATTGCCAATGTGCTTTTGTTATTTGATTACTTAAGCTACAGACTATTTTTTTAAACCCGAAAATTAAATCTTTGCAAGTCACAGAGGGCTTTAAAATCCAACCCTAAGACAGTCATAAGTATCAGCCTATTGCTATTAGGAAACATTTTTTTTTTTTTTTAGTTTCCAGAAAGTCAACAGGAATGCTTGACATTAAGACTCCTCCCTTCCAGAGCTAGAATCAAAGAAGTGAGATCTGAGCCAGCTTAATTGGCTTGAATTCTTTACAAATCTGGCTTAAAGTGGGTGAACTACTCAGTCAATACAGTATTTTGGGAGGCTGTGCATTTTGTTCTGAAAACATGAGTTTTAAGCATTGACATTTCAATTCTCTTAAAAGACAGCAGAAAAATAGATCTGAGAATTAAGCCTCCTACATGGCCAGAGACCAGCAACAGAAAGCACGAAGTAGCTGTACTAACTTCTGTACTTCTGCCAATGAACTGCAGTGTTCACCTTAAGAAACGCCTCCCAAGATGGCTTGTTATCAGACCATTTTAATTATTCAGACTGATAATAATAGCAAAAATGTACACATTTTATAGGAATACTATTTCTGTGGATATATACAAACATCAAGAACTAGTTACAAGCTGGACAGATTTCACATAATGAAACTTGGTCACCTCCCATATGAAAAGTATTCCAGTCGCTGGACAAACAGTAACAGCATCAGTTTCCTTTAATGATCCAGTATACATATAGGCACAGGATTCTCCTTGTTCTACTTTTAAATCCAGGGTACATGTAAAGATGAAAGATGTCTTTTACTTAATTAACACAGGAATCTTTCTCCTTAGTAATATGTAATTAAGTCTGCCAAAAATAGCTACCCTATAGACTTGTTAGCATATTGAAATACAAACCTTAAACAAAGCACTTACCCCTAAGTAGCCTAAGATAAGTAAATTATAGAGAAAGGGATCTAGTCCTGAACAAATCTTTAACACTGCTCTCCAAAATTCAAGAAGAATATCAGATTATAACATCAAATTTGGGCATAGATTGGCTATATAACCCTTTTTTAAGTTTAAGTGATTAACAGCTTCCCATAGGTTGAACTCAAAACAAAGTATCAAAAAGTTTGTGGCCCATGTATGCATAGAATAATCAGGTCACACAATGTTAATGAAACCCCATACAGTTGAATTCCATGGTAAAGAGCGAGTAGAGCTGTACATCCTTTTCCAAAGGCTACAGAAGCAGCCTCAGTTTCCTCAAAGATCAATACACATCTAAATCCTGACATCATTACAGCACAGAGTGACCCTTTCAAGAACTGCTGTCACAAATCTTTTTAGCTTTACAGAAGCTGACCTACACCATCAGGAAAACAAACTGTTTCTAACAGGGAAGTCAAATACATGCATTTTTCTATTAAGAAACATTTGTTATTCCCATTTACTATGAAGATAAGATAAACAGCTAGTTCAGGAATCATCTGATTTTTAACTGTGTTTTTAGACATCACTAATTAGAACTTAAGAAAAGCACTAAAAATACGCAGACATGCAGCTGACATATCTCCCTGATTCAGTGTGGGAACCTTCTGTGCTAACTTAGAAGCAGTGACTAACACAAGTGCTTTCAACGCATGCTCTTCCACGAACATCACCACGTACAAGAACTATTTTTTCCTAAATAAGAGGGATAACTAAGATAAGTAGATTTTATTTGTTTTCAGGAGGAAAAAAAATTGCTAGGAATTCAGTGAACAGAGCAAATATCCAAAGCTTAATATATCCAGAAAGCAGTAGATTCAAGTTGCTTGGAAAACAACTCTTCTGATCTGTATTCCAGGTCCATCAACTGTAAGTGATTTTTTAAGCAAAAGCATTCTTGTGTTTCCAGGCTTCTGGTAAAAGTCTGTATTTTAGGTCTGACGAAACAGACAATGAAAGAAAAAATAGTCTAAGAAGTAAATAAAACTGGAAAATTTCAGGAACGCTACCAGGTCAGAAAGAATGGAACTGTTTGCTCTGTGCATCATACAACACTTCAATATTATTGTTACTTCAGATTAGACTGAAATATGATCTCAACACTTAGGAGGTTTTACTGGGCACAGGATTCATATGCCTGTATTATTCACTCTTCAGTTTTCTCTAGTTCTACACCTACCTACACTCACAGACAATAGCTGAAAATCTTCATCCAGAGAAAATTCTGAAGGAATCAAATAAAATACGAGTAAACGATCCCTTTTCATTTCTGACAAAGTGAGATTTGTTAGAATGATATGACACTATTTTTCCAATTTTTATTAACACATAACAGAAGGGAATCAGAAGAACACACCAACCAACTTGTTGAACAATTTTCAGACACTCGGATATGTAGTTAGACCAAAGATCAATTAGACAAAGAATTAATTACAAGTTACTGGGTAAAACTATTTAAAGCAAAACAAGGTACCACTCCAGTAGAAAAAGGTGCCTAATAATCTTGTGAAAAGTTTGCTTCTAAATCTATTATTTGTTTAGCTAACAAGGGTAGTCTTAGAAAAGAACCAAACAGGAATAGGTAATATAAAGTATATGTAGGACAAAAAAGTCTAAGTAATACAGTCTATATTATTTAAAAGTTATAACTCTAATAACCTTGCATATAAGTAAGCATGAATTATATTACAGAAAAAGTCAGAAAGAGCATTTTATGTGCATCTGAATAGACCAAGGTGATTGTGCAACTGTGATCCTTCAGTTTCCACAACTTCTGATTCTCTGATAAGAAGTAGAAGTATAGTTTCCTACAATCCTAAACATCAGGGCAATAGAGCATCATGCACACGGTACTCAAATTCGAGTTATCAAGTTCAAAAGCTGTGGCTTTACAGCTGAGAAAATTTTAAAACCACTTCAAGCTCCTTAATAGTTAGTTTCGAAATTAATTGCTTATCTGCAGTTTGCTGCTTTTTACTGGATTTCATCATGTAGTTCTCAGCCTTTGGAACACAGAATTTTTGCAAAATAAAGAAGTGTTTAAGAACTAGAAGTAAGCTAAACTTCACTGATAGCAGACTGTTCAACTTAACGTGCCTCCATCTATACAGTAGCTCAGTGGAGTTCACACATGAACCATGGCCGTGTCACAGTCAGAAAGTAATAACAATACCCTTCAATTTAGAGAAACTGACAATTAGGAATTACTTTCCTCAGTTCTAGTACATGAAAAAGGATATATTTAATGTTGCTTTCTCCACAGCTGCATATTTGCATTCAAACAAGTTAACCTTAAGAAAACTGGACAGTGGTTTACCCTCCCTAATTATACACAAGGGCTATGCTATCAGGACAAATTTCAGATCTTGTTGTAGAAGGCGTATTTCTCTCCCATTGAAACCTCGCTCCCTCCTGTTCATCATCTACTGCTATTTAAGATAGTTCTAAGCATGCAAAGCAATGCTCCTTTTACCATTTCCTTGAAGAAGCTAGTAGGCCTGTAATAAATAATTTATCCTGAAATGCATATTCAACTCTTCCTTTTTCAAATTTCAGTTCACCCTTGCTAAACCCACCAATCACCTATTTGAATTAAAATCGTATCTGTCCATACCACTTGATACCATTTCCTTCATAAAACACTAACAAGATTTTGTGAAATATTCCAATTTTAAAACATTGTGCCAGATAATTTAACACTCCCATCTAAAGCACCTCAAAGATGAGGGATGAATTCTTAAAATTAAGATTCCTAGGGAATTATAATTTTTACTGTAATGAAGAGTTTTCTCCAGATTTAAGAATCCATTATTACTATTACATTGGATATAATACTGACATTCAAGAAGCTAGATTTTACAGATCTATACTATTAATTTCTTGCTTAAGTATTTCACCTATGTGCAAGAGTTTGGTTTTATCAGCTTATCACAAATTCTTCAAGGAAATTCAACAGTAATGACTATTTTGTTTTGAAATATAAGACTCAAAATCCAAAGAATATTTTACACAAAACGTATGCATAAACAGAGAGACAGCAAAGCTATTATTGAGAATCTCAAAGTGCTAACAGGGCCAAAACCAAGAACATCTACTAACTTATCCTCTGGCAACAACAAATCTTACACATATATAAAAGCAAAACTGTTATTAGCCACACTGGGAGGTTCAGTGGTCTATATCCAGAAACTACTGTTTCAGCACCAAGATATTCAAAAGGTAAATAAATTCCAGTAATTCATAGGAAAATAATACTCTAAGAAAAAAAAAAATCAGCAATAGTCTGATTCAACTTTTGTAAACATTAGCAAATACCGATATAGGTGATTGTTTTGGCACTGAAGCATCACCTACTCTCAGACAGTTAACCCGCTGGATTGATTACTGAACAATGCGCAAACCCAGACAAAGATACTAATACACATGGATGAAAGAGACTGTGGATTACACATGAGCCAAGGAAAGGCTGTGTTTACACAGCAGTCAAACTCTCTGCTCTTAAATATGCCTAGCTTTAAAAGAATAAGAACTCCACCCAGTGAAGAGGAGTGCTTTCAAAGAAGAGTTTCAGATAGATTCTGTCTGGGACTTCAAAACTAACTGCTAACAGTTCCATCATAGAAAAGTCTAGGTTGGAAGGGACCCCGGAGATCATCTGGTGTAACTTTTCATTGAAAGCAAGGCCTTAAATTATGTTTTGTGGGGCCCTGTCAAGTCAAGTCTTAAATATTCCCAGCAAGGGAGATTCCACCACTTCTCTGGACAATGTATTCCAGTCTTTAATAGCTCTTATGGTGAAGGTTTATTTTCTTACATCCAGACAACTTTCCCCTGAAGCTGATTGTGTCTGTTGCCTTTTGTTCTGTCACCTTGTGAAGAGAGAGCATCTTCTCTACAACTTTTAGCTATTGGAAGACTATAATCAGATCCGCTCTCTTCTCTAGGCTGATCAAACCCAATTCTTCAGTTTCTTTCAACCTTTCCTCATATGCCATGCTCTCTAGCCCTCTAGCTGTCTTGGTTGCCTTCTGCTAGACACTCTCCGGTTTTTCAATGCATCTTATAAACTGAGGAACTAGAACTGGACACAATATTCCTGATGTGGTCTAACAAGCACCAGGCAGAGTGGAATAATTACATCCCTGATTTGCGGGCTAAACACCTGCTGGCACAGCCCAAGACACAGCCTGCTTTCATTGCTGCAAGGGCACACTGCTGTTCATGTTTAGCTTGTGATCCACCATGACCCCCAGGTCCTTTGCAGCAGAGCCACACCTACACAGGCAGAACCCTGCCTGCACTGCTGCCTTGGATTATTCTGTCCCAGGTGCAGGGCTTTTATTTATTTTTGTTGACCTCCATGCAATTTTTGTTGGACCTATCTTCCAACTCACTGAAATCTCTCAGTGGTTGATTTTCATTCTGACACATCTATCCTTTGTCCAGTTTGGAGTCACCTGTAAACTGCATGATGATGCATTCAGTCCAGTCATCCAGATCATTTATAAGGCTATTGAATGATACTGCACTCAGTTTTGTCCCCTGAAGAACTGTACTTGTGACCAACTACCAGTTCAGCTTTGAGCCACTAACTATTACCCTTTGAGCTTGGCAGTTCGGACAGTTTTCCGCCTCTGCTCCAGTCCATATCTTACCTGTTTGTCAAGAAGGATGTTGTGGCAGCCAAAGTGAATGCATCCATTCATGACATACATGAAATATACAAAATATTTATGAATGACTAATTAAGCTCATTCTATATCATGCTTTTATAATTCAAATTAACTAAGAGATTAACGTAATTTGTAACAATTACAGTCAGCCACCTCCTCCCCCCCCCCCAGCAAAATTTAAACTATTTTCTGACATGGCTGTGTTAGCTATGTATCACATAAGATACACAACCATAAGCAAAGCAACAAGGCAGCTTGCAAGGCTGTGGCAAAATATGCTCATCATCTGGATTTTTGCAACAGTTTTGAACCTTTAAGTAAAAGGAAACACCTTTTTAACAGAAATTAACATTCAACTGTTTCTCTTTTCTATTTATCCAATTATGAGTGCACTGAAGTTTAAGATACTATGTTCTGCAAACTTCTTCAAAGATTTTGTAACTACAAGAGAGACCAAAAGAAAAATATTCACCACAAAAGAGATCTAGCTTATAATTGCTGCTCTGCAAAGTAGTTAAAATCCTCCGAGATTCTTCTAAATAATGAAAACAAAGCCTTATGGAATTAAATGCAGAATAAGAAAGTAAATATAACCAGTACTCAGGTGAACTGCAAACGTGGACTGCAGACATTTCAGACAGATCTTAGGCACTTCAAGTAGCAGCATTTATGATGAAAGAAGTGAAACATTAACCCTATAGGACTGACTAGCAACATGCAAATGCCCCTCTAAATATTTTTCATTTCCACTACAGATATCAAAGTCCATGTGAAATGCAGATAAGCATGGTCATTTCTAAATTAGTATACAAAACATGGAAAAATACACATTTTCAGTTTTCATGAACACGATGCATTATTGCCATGACATTATAAACTATAGTCAATATTAAAAGCTCCAGTTTTCACAGAATATGAATTCCACTGATTCCTATCTCCCACCATAACAATTTCAAATAAATCAGCTTAAGTAAAGGAAGAAAAGCTGATAATATAATACAACTAAATATTTTCATAAACTAGGAACTACAATGACAATTTGCCCTTTCATCTATGGAATGAGGCTGTTTATAACAGAGCCTCCACTTGGACTAGAACCTAGAAAGGATAAAGAGCATAAATCAAGACTTTTTGAGGGACAAAAAACTCCTCATGATTAAGATCAACCTTTTTATGAAAATGAAATAAGTTGTCTTAAAATGACATTTGGGAGACATGGTCATTAATTGTGTCAGTCATTTTCTAGGTCAACACCTTCACTCATCTTTATCCCATTTTGCAGTCCTGTCACCTTGCTCTCTTCCCTCTCTTGCTTCAGGACATGAAGGGACTTACCTAGCCTAGCCAGGTAAAGGAAAGCAGCAGTACAAACTACTTGTTTAGTAGCAGAATTGCAAAAAGGATTGTAGGAGATAACTCTGCGCTTTCACACAGCCCACACAAGCATTAGCTTAAAATATCACTGTAATGTATTTTTCAGTGTCACTTGCTGTTTATTCTGCTTAATGATCCTTTTCAATATTTTTTTTGTGCGCACAGAATTAAATACTGCTTTAGTAATAGATGATGATAATATGCAGTTTAATGGCTACAATTATTAGGGTAGTAAATAATGTACTGTATTGAAGTTAGAACTGCCTTGTTTATGAACAGATTCAAAGATTTTAGCATACAAGTAATAATTTAGGCAGTTAAATACACTTGAATTCAAGCTGTTGTACAATAAAGTTCCTCTAACACACAAATTGTACCAGCAAACTACAAGATCTCACTTACTTTCACAAACTGCTATGTAATGAAATGCGGCTAAGCTATAGGTAACAGTTGATCAACTAAAATACATAGAAATACCAAAGAACCACTCCAGAATACATGGTGAGTAATCAGAACCTCAAATCATCACACCCTTAGCCTAACACACTTGACATGACTTACTACCATCTACACATATCACAGGAAAAAACAAGACCTTAATAAATGTTATGGTTAATCATGCAATTACAATTAGAAATACTCACAAAATGGAATTAAAAATAAGGATGGTAAGGAAACATCCTATTACAGTCATTGCCCCCGAAAGCATTACCACCATTGAAATTACTTGTTTCTGAAGCCACCTCCAGGTGGTGTTTCATCACTTGCCTCTCTACTTCCAATGAATAGAGCCACTGGCAAGCCAGCATCTGGTACTGCGCTAGGTTAATGCCACTGGGAATACAGCTGGAGTTCTGTTACCTTTCCAGAGCCAGGGTTGTTAATAATTCAGGAGTGCAGAGCTGAAATAGGAAGTAATGAACTGGGCATAACCTACAGCTCCTATTTGTTCCATCTAATAATGGCACAAGGGAACACCCTAATTTGTTGCTGTTTGATGTCTCCACAGAGGGGAAAAAACCCATAAAATGGGGCTTTTTCTTATCACTCCTATCCAAATACAGAAAATATGGTGCAACTTCCCTAAAAGCTTTAAGGCGGGATACTAGTTTAAAGCATTCAGTAAGAAGAATGACAGTGCTGTTGACCATTTCTGCAAAACAGTGGCTCCCAGCTCCCACAGGATTTCAGCTGGCAATACGCGATACTTGGTCTCACATAGAGGTCAGTTCCCCATAGCTCAGAAGTCACTGGGAACAAAGTAACTACTTGGCCTGGGGTGAAATAGCCTGCAGTACACCACCTGCAGGAACACATCACGATTCTCGTCTCACGATGTCTCGCTGCATCCCACAGAATAATTAGCGTTGCTGTGTAAAAACATGTTCTCTCACACATTGCCAGTCTGTCACAGAAATCCCTTCCTGACTAGAACAAGCAGACAGAACCAAGATGAGAAGAAAAGCCACACATTTCAGTATTTAACCAACTTCTATACTAATTTTTATTTCTATTATCTTGACTATTATTGTTGCCTGGTAAAAAGCAACTTGTTGATTAGTTGTAACTGTTGCCTGGTAATAATCTCTCAGCAAGAGAAGGGTAAGCCTTTGAGTGGTGATAACTGAGCTGATTTCAGCAACAGGTCTGGAGGAAACACCTAGAAATATCCAGCTATTTCTCTGTCCTTGTTGGAAAATAACCCCTTGGATACCGATGAGTCACAGGGTCATAAATAAGCTTGTGCGGGTGGAGGGAAGCTTTACTAACAAAATGTGACAAATAGCGCACATTCCCTGAACACTTCCAAGTGGCTTCACACCTCAACCTCTTCAAAACTAAGCAAAAAGGTTTGTGTTCTCCCCCTTTCCCTTTGGTTTGTGTAAAATCAGTATTTTCAGTTAGAATCCACAGGAGGATCTTCAGGAGGTAATTCAGATCTGATACAGAAACAGAGGACACCTGGTGGTGTTTAGTTGTTAGTGTATACAAACAGCAAACCAATTCATACGTGTATGCAGCTGCACCAGCAACAATTAATGTAATCCATGCTTTAAATAAAAAAAAAGATTTAAATGATGGAAAACTTAAAATAATGTCATCACAGAAACACACAGAAATTTAAAACAAATAATACGTTATGAGTTTCTGGTTTCAGATGCTGCCACTACTTTGTGAAAATTACTCTATAAAGAGTTATAATGGTTACATACACAAGAAGTAGCAACTCTACAATCATAGGAGGTTGCCACCTCCAACAGACACGCGCTATGGAGAAGTAGGACAGATTTCCCACTCCTGAAAAACTAAAGCACACAAAGTTGTCAGTTTTGTTGAAGGAATATCCATGGAGGCAAGAGCAGCGGAAGAACAGAATGAGCTAATTTTTGGGAAGCAGTATCACCACAAGTGAGGTACTTACCACCTAAACCACAGCATTTCTGACACTGTGTAGAAGAACCACTGGCCCATACAGAAGCGCACAGGGGAGCTGAGCCTAGTTCTAGACTGCCAGATCAACTCATGGATTGACAGACCGTAGGTATTCAGATTTCCGTATTAAGTTAGGGAAAATTGTTATTTTTAGCTGAAGATGCTGGTATTAAGATAATTCTGTGAAGATCTAATACTGAAACCTTCTATAATATTATGCTTAGCATATGCGTTGAGCTGCGTATACCACTTGGTGTTCAGACACTGAACAAAGTCAACATCCATGAGTCTCCTTGACTCTAAGGAGCTAGAGAACACAGTGGCAAGGTAGAAACAAAAACCACACCTGTAGGTAAGCTTTCTAGTTACGTGGGAGCTATTCAAAGTACGTATTTTATTGCCGCAAAAACTGAAAGAAAGGGTCAAGGTCAGACTTTTGTCATGCCCTCTCAGGAGAAATACACTGTAGTAAGTATTAGAACTTGCTTGAATGAAAAAGAAGGAATAAAAGCAAAAGACAACTGTGCGACATACAGAATATCGTGCCATTCCTTACACAACTTTAATGCATGGAATCAATCACAGCCAAGATTTTAAGTGAGGAAATTTTATGAAAAAAACCCAAGTACTTGTATCTTTTGAGCCAGCACTGTCAACAGAATGAATCTTACCGTCTCTCTTGTTTGTACCAGCACAAACATGAGTGGTAAAGCACACTGGTGACCTGGTTAAAACTAGACAGGTTTAAAAAAAAAAACACAACAAAACAACAAAAAACCCCAAACAGTTGGTTTTAACCCACATCAATTCCCCAATCTGTTCTGATATGCAGCCACACAAACACCTACACTGATACAAGCGGCTAGAAGAAAACTGCTCCCTTCAACAGCAGTGCTGGCTGAAAGTGTAAATGAAACTTAAGACCTTCTGGTGTTTGCAGATCTTCTTACTAAAGTTAGCAAAGCAAAAGTTAGACTGAAAAACAGATTAGAGGCCAAGTTCAAAATCAGTACGAGACATAAGATAACTTTACATAAACTTTCAGATAAGCTCTTTATAGACTCTCAAAATTTTGTCCCAAATCACAAGCTGTTAGTCTCAAAACTAACTGTACTATTGGAAACAAAACCAATTTAAAAGTCAGTAATAGGTAAGAGAAACACATTTTAGATCTAATCTAAAGTCATAAAAGTCAGTTAAGGAAATACAGCAAAGACGACAGTTGTAGGAAAGTTGGAAAACAAGGCCTTTAAGTTACATGAACAAAATCCACCTTGGAGGCCTCAAGAAAAGCTTTTGGGCTGGTAAGATAAAGATTGAGATGGACAGTTCTGCAATACTCCAGCAACCTTGTTCCCCAGATTTTCTCCAATACACAAAAACTCAAGCAAAAATGCTCCAGATATCTTATTTGCTTTGTTACCTTAATTTTAAATATTAGCCACAGTATAATAACTTCCTTCTGAAAGGTTACCAGTCTGTTCATTTTCAAACAAGCTTTCCCATTTTTACTTAAGTTATTAGAATAAATGCATTCTGGGTCAGTACCATCTGTCCATTGAGTAAAAATGTATTTAACGACCTTTTGCTCTTATTTTGATTTCATTAAATTAGACGTGCCCTAAGAAGATGGAATAAAAGTTACCCATTTTTCAGAGCTGCAGATTTAAGACCTCCAAGCCAATAGGGATTATAAAACCAAAATAGCAAATTTATAGAAGCATAGCATCCTTTCTCTCAGCTCTGAGTTACTTCCAATTTAACTAAGTTCCTGAATGCAATTTAAAGGCAGGCTGGGATAGAGGTCTTCCTAATTAGCTAATCATTTTCATTCATAACACCTTATCTCAATTAAACATTTTTATACCTTCTCCTTACTCATGCTTTCTTCCAGATAATTCTAACGGTGAGCCACTGTTGTCCTACTTTCTTCTGATCATCTTTTTAATAAAATTAATGATGGACAATTATGGATCTCTTCTTTTCTTGAGTTTGCAGGTAGCTGTAAAGAAGGTGAATAGAGTTTAGAAAATAAACTTGACCAGTACGTGAGTGTAGACATTTGAAAGCTTTCTCATTAAGCTTTCTAAGTGGCGACAAGAAGAACTAGTCGAGCAATACCAGCTACTTATACTGCCTTTCTTTGTCAGTTAAATTCTTAAGTAAACAGATTAGATTGTTTACTAACCAGAAGACAGGAGTTACTATTTATAGCAGCATGCAACAAACACAGTCCCACAATTTAAAGGTGACTCTTTTAAGTTTCAGGAAATACACTAAAAAATGGAACGTTTAGTAAATTTATTCACACTGGTGCTTAAGAATGTGCCAAATTAGTACAACTACTTAAAAAAATATATAAAGCCAATACTTAAATGGGTGAACCATCATCTAATTTGCACCCCAACATTTTAGTCAGGATGACAAATATCATATAGTCCCCCAAAAATGTTTATTTGGGTACTTCCATAAATTGTGCTTTATAGAGTTAGATCCGCCTCTCAAAAGTAATGTGAAATCTTTTGCTAACCTAAGCAGTAGGAAAGAATTTTGAATGTGAGCTCAACAAATCTACTGCTCTTTATATTGTGCCATGTAGTATTTAAATCATAAATAAGAATTATAATTAATATAGATTACTATAACCATTAATATAAGTATATTATTAATACAATTAATAATTAAAATACTTTTACTAAGGAAAGAACAAGGTCCATGATCTGACTTATGACTAGTTAAATCAGTGCAAAGACACTAATGGGTCACAATGAATCACAATCTTAGCGGAAAGCAAGTCTCCAAACCCCAGTCATAGTTGGACCTTTGGGACCTGATTATTCAGAATAGTAAAAATTCAGTGTGATTATTTCTAACGTAAACACACATTCCTTTAGTATACTACGGTTTCTCCTCTGAAAGCGAGTATTTAGAGTGGAGATTTCAGAAGGAAGGGTCTGGCTGAGTCATTCGATGTAGAAAAGCTCGGAAAAGTGGAGGTCCGCTGCAGTTTTATGATGGCACCTGCCTCGCACAGTTAAAGTTTTCTATTATTTGCCAACAGTAACAAGGATTGTTCTCTTGCCTCAGGGGCTCCCTTCCAATGTTCCTAATGGCCAGGTACACACACATGCTAATTTATCATCACAAAAACTATTGCACAGATGGTGACTTAACTGTACATATCAAACTGCTTTTTCTGTAATAGAGAGTTACAGATCCTTTCATATGTTTGTTTTAAGTAGACATTATGAGTCCAGGGATGTCTAAAGATGTAATCTTGTTTGAAATTTAGCACAAGTATGAAATTTAGCTTGGCAATGCCTCAGACTGGATGGGACCTGCCAGCGTTTCCTCAGAACAGCATACAGCATAAATAGGGTATTTTGAAAGCCATGAAAACAAGGAAGATAAAATGTGATCTTTGGGAAGACAGATGCAGGGAAGCATAAAATCATCAGGAAATGAGATACGCTTCAATCTTGTGAGCCATTTTTACACATTTAGTACTCTCATTGAGTTCAGGTAAGTTTATTACGTAGGACTTGAAAATTAAACCAAGCCAGGCTCAGCACGAGGAGAGTGTGAGACAAACGCGATGATTAAACGCTGTGGGTTTTCTGTTTTCCTAGGATGGGGGATGTGTGAAGGAGTATAAAGCCGGCAACAATTCCTGAGGGAAGTCTCGAACCAGTACAGAATATGGAAAAAAAAAGAGGAGGAAAAATAATCGAAGAAGGGGCACAGAACTGCGCTGACGTAAGAAAATTAAACTCAAACGGGGATGGGGATGGAAGACTGGAAAGTTAAACGCATCCGCTGAACGTAACCTCGCTGCCGCTGGCGGAGCCGCTCAGCTGAACGGGCCCTCCTGCCTCGGGCGGGACAGCACAGCCTCAGGAGGAACTAACTCAGCCTGAAACGCAACGGAGCCCGCTCCCTGACACCGCAATGGGTCTCACCGGCGGGAACGCACCGTCCCGGGGCTCCGGGACGCTGAGGGAGGCCCCGGGCGCGGGTCGCCGCCCGCCCTGAGGGGAGCTCCCTCGGCGCCGCCCCAACGGCCGCGCCCCAGCCCCGCCCCGGCCGCGGGGAGCCGCCGCCCCGGGCGGGAAAGCACCCGCGGCGGGCGGGCGAGCCCCGCCATCCCCATGCCGGACGGCAGAGGGCGCTGTGCGCCGCCGCCCGCTCCCGGCTGCGGCCTCTCTTCCCCGCGCCGCCGCCGCCGGCTCCTCAGCCGGTGGGCGGGGAGAGGCGGTGCGGCGGGAAGGCGGGCTGGGCCAAGGCGGGCGCTGCCCGGCGGGCGCCATGGCGCTGCCGGTGCTGTCGAGCTCGGGGGTGAAGTTCCGGCGGGTCCTGGCGCACTTCCCTCAGGAGCTCAGCCTGGCCTTCGCCTACGGGTCCGGAGTCTTCCGGCAGGCGGGGGCCGCGGGCGGGCACGGCGAGGTGAGCGCGGCGGCCTCCTCCGGGCCGGGCCGGCCCCTCGGGCTCCCCCCGAGCCGCCGCGGTGTGTGGCGGGGGCAGGCGGGAAGGGCCGCCGTGGCCGTGGGCCTTGTGCGTTTCGGTTACCGGCGCGGAGGTGGCGCAGTGCCTTACCTGGAGCTGCCTCTGGCGCCGTGGTTGTGGCCTGTGCACGACGAGGGGCGAACCCCCCCCCCGCCCCCCTACCAAACAGGGAGCTGGCGGGGCAGGTGCCCCGGTCCGTGCCGAAGCAGAGCGCCAGGCTCTGCTGAGCGTCCGGGCGGCCTCCGGGGGGGTCCCTGACAGTCGCTTTATAATCGTGTGTGGTTCAGGTGCCCCTTTAGCCTGGGTCTGCGAGCTGTGCGTCACAGGCTATTTACTGTGGGTTTTAAAAAAGAGTAACAGCTTGCCCAAACGGTCTGTTTGCTGTGCACCGTGTGAGGGTAACTTAAGCAAAACACATTGCCACACTTCAGTGGCGTTCTTGGCACTTCCTCATCGTTTGGCGGTCAGGCTGCTTGGAAATAATGATTTTCTATTTTTGTGTGTATGTGTCCGACCTTTTAAAAATTGTTATTAGGCAGTATTGCTCATTATGGCTTGCCTGTTAAGCACTCCCCGCAAATGCGATTTTGAATGGGTCTCATTTTCCTTTCTGAAGAGAGAAAAACAGAGGATAATAAGAATCTGGGAGCTCTAACAGCATCTCATCCTTACACAAAAGCATGGGGGGAAAAAAAGTTAGGAGTACTAACTGATTAGCTAAGATGCAGCCCAGAATTAGTAAGCCGGAGAGAGAGGTAGGCCTGATGAATTTGAAGCAGTGTCACTCCAAATATTAATTTGTTGTAGGTATGAGTTGTAAACTGTCAGCTAGTCTGTGTGCAGGGAGCGTGTGGACTGATGTCTTCAGAAGAGCAGGGCATGCGTTGTATGCTACAAGTCTTTGGAGTTTGGATTGTTTTGTTGACAAAAGCAAGTGAATACACTAGAAGTGCAGTTTCTTGCTGCCAGCTCTAAGCTGACTTTATCTGCCCACATCTCCCAATTCATGGCCTCGCATATTAGCAAAAGTCCTGTTCGTTAGCAGTTACTAAATCAAGCTGTTACGCTGAGCTGTGAACTAGGATGATGAAGATCTCATCACGTGCTCCCCGATTTCGGAGGGCTGAAGGTTGGTCACTTAACCAGGAGGACAGGAAAATTTTGGACCATCTCTGCTAGACTGACTAGAAAACGTAGAACTTCATCCGAACCTTTAAACTGTATTTGACGTTAATACTTGTGTTTTGGTTTTTTGACTCGTGAAAAATATGTACTATGTATATCTTAAATTAATATGATCAACATCGCTTGCTTCCTGACATATAAACCCCAATACTTTTCTCCTTATCCACAGAACAATATGCTGGACTTCGTGTTTGCTGTTGATGATTCTGTGACCTGGCATATGATGAACTTGTTAAAGAACAGGAGTCATTATTCCTTCCTAAAAGTTTTTGGGCCAAAACAGATAAGTAGTATACAGAGCTACGGAGCAGGGATTTACTACAATACATTAGTGCCATGTAATGGTAGGGTAAGTATAAGTAGTTTGAGTAAATTTAAGTTAAATGTTTGTGTGTGAAGTATTGAAATGATTAGCTTAAAGCAGATTTCTGTGCAGGAAGCAAATCCTTGTAGATTGTAACTGGTCCTTGTGGTATCTTCAATATTTATGTCTCAAACTGTTTCACAAACAGCACGTTAATTAAAAAGCAAACAGAGCAGCTGCTCTGGCACTTTAAAAGTGTGAGCAATGTTTGGAATTTACAACTAAAGCACTTCAGAAACTGAATTTATTTTCCTTATTACTTGCTATCTGCCAGTTTTGGTGGTTGTAAAGTGTATCATGTGGGGAAACAGGGCCTTAATTTCAGCGGTTGACCATGTAGTAATAGCAAAGTGGGTTCTTACTGTTTGTTTGACATAAAATGCAAATATTTAACATAGCAAGTTGGAATTGACATCTGTGTTGTTTAATGGCTAACATCCTGACCTGTGAAGCTTGAGTACGATTAATAATTCTAGGAAAGTAGTACTTGTCCAGCAAGTCCTACTCCTGCATCTATGTGTAGACTGTGTTTGGTAAGAAGGAGTGCAGATAGATAAGTCAGGGGAGGGAAACACTGTGTCTGTCTGTCTTGGTGTTGATTTTGAGTTACCACTTTTGCCACGTGGTAACAAACTGTACATAGGGAAAGTAAGTTCTTTTAAGAAAGAAGGGAAATGAAATGAAGGACAGTCATGGAAAAATGTCATGTGAGCAATATATACCTAACTGAAGTTTCTCAGAGCACGCATGGTTGCAGTAATGTTGGGTATATGTCAGAATTTTTCATAGAAAGTTGGAGATGTAGGTGAGCAGTCTGTTATGTACTTGCTGTTTTGTTTAAAGGCATCCGTATGAGGCAAGAATCTGGGGTTTAAACCTTGTTCACTTTATGTAAAAAGGGATTTTGGATTTTATTTTAAGGACCAATGATCTTTGCTATGAAATTCTGTTCTTCTTGGCTCTTTATGCTCTTATCTCATGCTGTAATGACTCAGTCATATCACAGACTATGGTCCTTTGTCATCTAGAAATTCTGGAGTTGGCTGCCTTGCTGTGGTGATAATCTTTGGAAACTCAGGAAGTGCAAATTGGTAACAAAACTGTTGAAGGTTCATCTTTTTTCCAGTTGCATAAAATGAACTACAAAATCACAATTTGTTTTCTAACATCAAAGAGCAAAAGAAAAAGCTCCCTGATACACACCCTACCCCTCAATAACGGTACACATAAATGTCTAGGAGTTTTGTTTATTTTAGATCTCTGACAAACTATTTCTTGAATGTTTTCAATATCATGAAGGATACTGTGGATTATTCCGACTGTTGTAACATTTGGCTGGTACAAAACTGATCGTAACCCTTCCAAAATCTTTTTATGAACAGTTGTATTTTAATGTTCAGATCTCTTCAGTGTCAATGTCTGTCTAGACTAGGTTTCTTTGGGATTTAAAGTCTTTTGCTTTAGTGATTGATCCTGGGGTGACTTTATTGTAACTTTGATTCTAGAAAGGATCTTTGAGGGTTCTGTGCATCTTCCTGTTCCACTTTTTTTTTAACAGAAGTTTGCATGTAAATACGTTGGTTTTTTTTTACCTCCTGTGTTCATTAAAACATTAAAATGTTTTCATGTTATGCATCCAGTTTTTTATTGGAGGTGTGTGTTACTTAGAATTAATGATAGTTATAGTAAGTAAGTAGTAAGTTTCATAGTGAAAATGGTGCAGGTGTCTGGTTTTTCAAACGCCTTTATTTTGCTTTTTTCCAGATGATAAAATACGGTGTAATTAGCACTGATGCCCTGATTGATGATTTACTTCACTGGAAAACCCTCTATGTTGCTGGACGCCTACAAAAACCGGTAACTGTTAGTCTGTTCAGTTATCTGTCTTGAAATGCAGGAAATTAAAGGGCTGGAAAATTATCAGTTGTCATTTTAACTTTAACTGTTATGGATCTATGCGTCAGTACTGAACAAATAATCTGCCCTGATTTAGGGGACTAGTCCTAGAGGGATAATCTCAGAAAGGAAGTGAAATGTAGTCCTTAATGATATTCTGTGTTACGTGAAAAAAAACTAAAGGTAAATACATTGATCACAGTTTTCTGCCTGTAGTAAATCTTGAATAACTGGACTATATTAACTCAAAGTCCCTTTAATATTAAATGCAACGTTTACCTTTTATAACAAATTATGAGAGTCGCCAAAATTTAATACAGCTAAATAATGGAAATCTTTAAAGATGAAAGCTGCTTTGCTGTGCAGTTACTGTCTGGTTCATTGTATTGTTAAAGTATCTATAATTGACCAAACCATGTGTTAAGCATGTTGCTTTTTCTCCTCCATGTTTGTGTCATAAAAAATACGAGGTCTTTGTTTACCATGAGTGCCTGACTCAGTGTGCTTTCAGCAGATGGCAGCAGTGCTAAGTTAAAATTTCTTAAGGGGGGAAGGAGGAAGGAGAGGAGAACTCTGTTCATGTCTTAGAACAGAAGTTAATTATGCTTTTAACCAAAAATTTGGGGTGAAAGTCTGAATAGCTTGTCTCGGCGCTACTGGCTTTTCTCCGTCTCCAGGGACGTATTATAGCATGATACAGGTTAGAACAGCTGTTATCTTTATAAAGAAAGAAACTTAATACATTGAGAAAAATAACTGAAGGAAGAATTCTGAATTTCACATTAACAATGAATACTGAATATTTATTTTCAATGTAACTGCATCTGCTGCTGCTTTGATTTATTTTAGAATTTTTCATCTTAGTATATATAAATTGTGCTTCATATCTTTTAGTTAAATTCAATGGGAGTACATACTTGCACAAGAAGGCAGGATTTGGTATTTTGTTTGGTCGCTTACAAGACAGTGGAGATATCACATATGTGTTTAATAGATAAAAGAAGAAATCAGTCCAGATTATTTTCATAAAACTCACAGGAATTTGTGTTGAGTAAAGACTGCAGGACTTAAACCAGAATTGGACCGAAAGATTACTTGGTGAATGTTTAAACTGTATCTTCCTGTAGAATCTATAAAATCACTAACTAGGATTTTCAGTGTTATACCGTGTTGACCAAAAATGACCAAATAACTTGTTTAGATCTGTTGTACAGGTTTCAAATGTCTGCTGGTTCTGGCTTCAACTGATTTGCTGTTTTGATATATATGTTCTAAGTGGTAGTGATAGAAAGCTTTTTTTACCTCCTTAAAAATGTACAATAAGCTCCTTTTGGAGGCGATGTAGGGTTAGGTTTGTTTTCTTATACACCATAATCTCTTACATACCATTTGCCATTTGTGCTAGTTCTGGACACAATTGACTGAAGCCAGATTAATATTGTTTAACAGCTTGTTTGGGAATTTCCTCCTCACTCATGTAGAGGAGGAAGACCCCAGCGCCTTTCTGGTGTTCCATTACAAAGCTGTCACTGTGTGAGTGAAAGCTATCCAAGCTATTCTAGCACAGGAGCTAAAACATTTGCTCTGGCTTGAAAATCTTGGCTTAATTTTTACTGGAGGTTTTGTTTCTGTTATAAACTGGTTGTGTTGACGAAGTAGTCTTTCCAGAACGTTTGGCAGAATAGATGGAGTTTGGAATTGCCACTTAGAAATGCTAACTTTTCTTCCCAGGCTTCTTTGTTTGTGTTAAAAAGTTTACTGGCTTTTTGTCCTACATGAAATTTATAACACTAATCAGCTAAATTCCCATTTAACTGTATTGAAAAATTGAATAAACTTAGTTGTAATTTCTCCATAACTGACAGGTTTCCTGGGAAAAAAAATGCTGCTGTACCTGAAAAGTAAAATAAATAAGCACAAGTGACACATAATTGGTTTTCAGAGGAAGAAGATTTTAAAAAGCATCTGAAGTGTTACTGAATTTTTGATAAATATAGAGTGTAAGTAATTGCTTTAGTGTAAGCAGTTGTATTTACTGTTGTCCTGGAGAAACTGTTAAGAGAAGGAAGTGTTTAATAAATTGAAGTGAGGTGAGAGAGAGAGAGGAGTATGAATAGTTTATAAAAATATCTTGTACTTTTTAGAGGGGTCTTGGGAGGTGTAGGGTTTTTATATTATAAAAATTCCCATGAAGGCGTGACAGAGCACATATTTGTTTACAGAATTTTTCCATTGTCCAAATCTGTAAAAACATTTTTTGAAAGAGAATGGAAAAATCCTCTTATCGTGATATTTAGCAGAGTGTGGATGTGGCTAAATGGCAGACTAGAATATTGCTTTTGACACCTTTCACTCTATAATGACATTTCTTTGTGTATTTTGTTTGTCTGTAAGTATCTTTGTGTACACATGCCTGCAGTTTCTTGTGTATGAATTTCCTAGCAGTGAAGGTAGTACGTTTCCTACTTTAAACCGTTGTGATGACTGAGGGTCATGCTTATTTATAAAATTGAATATATCCCTCCTTTAAAATATTAATAATTTTAAAGTCTCAGCTGCACTGTTAGTTAACTGAATTCCCTGTATACTGTAAAACCAGAATAAATTGGCTTCTTTCCCCCTTATGTGATATGGTACAGTGACTAGTTCTGATCATAAGTTCTCTGTACTGTGAAAAAGCCTTTCTTAACTTTGGTTGTCTTTCAGATTTACCCCAAGAATCAACATTCATCCTTGTCATACCTCGGTGATAACTATTGCACTCTGTCTTCCTGGGAGATTTCTAGCTACCTAACTGTTTAAAATTTGTTCATAAATGGTATCACTACTGCAGCATTTCGGGCGTTTAAATTTTGAAGCCTACCATATTATTCCCCTTTAAAAAAAATCTGGTTTATGTTAGGGAGTATTTTTAGTAAAGGAGGAGTAAAGTAATCCTTTTACTTCACTAAAGCAAGTCCGTGGTCTTCCATGAGGAGGAATAGCATCTCTGCCGAGTTTCACATTTTAAAAGGCTGTAACTGGTGTTCCTAAAACGTGTCCATAACTTGCTGTTATTTCCAGGGCTAGCCTAAGGTATAAGCAGTTTGTGTGACTGCTTGGGGTGCCACAGACTTCTCTCTTCCGTCTTTCCTTAGAGTTTCCCTGTAGCAGCAAGTTATGAAAGTACATCTAAGTGAGTTAGTTGATGAGATTTTAAATATATAGTTTATCCTCATGACCAGCCTGTCTTGTTTATTGGATCTTATTTGAGCAAGTCTGTATGCATTCAGTAAACTTCTCCCATGGTTTTCAAGGAAATAAAGTTTACTCTGGGCTCCCTGGTAGATGAATGTATTGTATTTTAATGTGTTTTATCATCGTCTTTCATTTTAATGCTAAAAAATACAAAGTAATTTGCAGAAGAAGTTAGGAGGAATTATGAAATGTTTGCTTGTACCGTGAACTCTTTATTTTTAAAATGAAATTCAAAGAAGGGAAAACATCCTTCAAAAATCCACCCTGGACCAATTCCAGACTGTCATATAGATTTGATGTTAGGCAAACCCATGCTTCACCGCGGAACGATTGAAACAAGCAGCCTGTGTACTGTTGCATTCACCACCATATCAAAATGAGATATTGTTCTAGTTTTATCCCTCTTAAAGATTTCAGTGTAATTAAAAATTATGTTCTGAATATAGCATTGGCCAGCCATGACATTGCTTTGTCAATGTCCTTTCTATAAGAAGAATTTTGTGTAGCAGATATGTCTGATTCTCTTACTTTCTTTACTGAATCTGGGTTTGGTGTTTTTTTTTTCTTTATTAACAGACTATTTACATTCCTAAAGGAAAGTATTTACTTGAAAGTATACCTTAGCTGTTTCAGGTTATATTTGGGGGCAGAATTTCAAGTAATACTGCAAGTCATTTGTGTGTGAATGGGCTTTTGGGGAGTAAAAGCAAGTTGGATACTTTTGTTCATAACTGCCAGTGGGTTTGCATTTTAAGGTATTCTAGAGTAAAAAAATATTAAGAAGCTGCCCTTTACGAGCAAGACAGTATTGCTTAATCAGAACACTTGAAAAAGACAGAAACTCGCAACAGGCAGGTATTCTTGGGAGAGCTGTTTCTGAAAGAGCTTAGTTGGCCATCTTGTAAACTACGCTGACTTCATCTGTCTAATGTTCTGTAATAATATGTTTCTATATTAAGTTCTTATTGAAGATCTGTTCTTTTACTCCAGTATATTTCCATATCCTAGGTGACTGGATTCTGTGGTTGGTCTTGAACAGTTTGAATGTTCCCTAAAAATAAACTTCTCTGTGGCACGTAGAAGCACTCAACTTCAGTGATCTGTTCTTCATGTATATGTGAAGTTCCCATTGAGTTCACACTCTGCTCGTACAAAGTGCAGAATAAATCCCTGCTTCTTCTAGGAGGACAACTAATATCTCAGAAACTACTTGAAGCATATGATAGAGGAATCCTCTATTAGAAAGAAAAAATAGAATTAAGATTAATAGGAAAACTTACCTCTTTTTCTGGTATTCCATTGTCTTTCAGTGTGACGGTGGTCTTTTTGTCTTGTTGCATAATCACACATGAAGTATTTCTAATACTGTGCTATTCTACCATCTGCTAATGCATTCATATTTACTGTTTTGATTAATCCTAAATTCATGAATCTGAAAAGGTGAATAGCTCTTCAGAGATTAGCTAATGGCTGTTGCTTATAGCAATTCTGAACATGTTTGTAAAAACAGCCTTTTGTAGCAGGCTGTTAATTCTTAAAAAAGACGTTCCTCTCTCTCCCAGTGTGTAAACAAAAAGGGACACTCTAGTCTTTATTGTACCATAATAATAGGATCTAATCTTACATAAATTTCTTATTTATTTTTCACATTGGATTGAGTAACATTTCTAGCTCCATCTTCAGTAGCACTTTCCTGAAGTCTTGCTTCCAATGACTCTGCTTTTTCAGGTGAAAATACTGACACAGAATGAGAATAGCAAGCTGCAAGCTGCTCTTGTTAGCAATCTGAAGAGTGCAGTCACAGCAGCCTTTCTCATGTTACCAGAAAGTTTCTCTGAAGAAGACCTCTATATGCAGATTGCAGGACTCTCCTATTCTGGTTAGTATATGATGTTCAAAGTGTTTGAGGAAAAAAGCTGTAGTTGGAGCTGTTGTACCACAGTAGGACGTCTAATGTATAATAAGTCATCTGCTCTCTTGCTTTGGGCCTACACTGTTGCATGCTCCAGTAACTATATTTTACTGCTGTGTTATGTAACAGATTGGAAAGACTAATTGTGCTTATTCACAGAAAATAGATATAGGTACATAAGCAAAACTTCTTGTACCTTTTTGATTTATGAACAGCAAGTATGGGTGATTGAAGATGGTGAAATAACGTGTTTTCTCTGTATGGATTGTATTTTGGTTTTAATGGTTCAAAACTTTGGAAAAAAATTTTTCTTTTCACTCTCAGTGTAATGTTGATTCATCTGATAGTCTGACCCATGCTTTGTTATCTCTTACTTTTTGAATGTGCTGTGTTTAAGGTTCTTTTTTAGTTAACGTAAAGATCCAGATTATGATTCTTCAATGTACATTTAATGCTCACCTCCTGGTAGTTATTTATTGACTTTTTTTTGGTAAGAGAATTTCCTCCTCTCTTTAGTTATGAAATTGGTATGAATTGGTATGGAAAAAAATTTAAGAAATTACTCCAAATGACTCTTCAATACAAGATTTAATTGTTACAATTTAATTCGGCATTGCACTTTAAATGTTGATATCCTTCATGAAATCACTATGGACAAGTTTGGTTGGAGTTGTACTTTACACAGCACTTTCTTTGCTCATATAGAAATGCAAGTTTGGCTTTAAAAAAAAAAAGCACAGGTAGGCAGGTAGGGTTTATAAGCTGCAGCTTGGTTCTACTGAGGAATGTTACTGTCCCTTACGTAGTACTCCTCTGGTCAGTTTAGACTGCGATTTGTTCAGCTTTTCCTTCGCAGTTTTTTCTGAGTCGTTACCTGTTTGAAAGTGACAGTAAAGAGGGTATTGACAGTGGGATGGCTAAGGGTTCCTAACCAGGGATGTTTGCCACAGGGCTGCATACCTGCCCACCAGAAACCTGTCCAGGAATGTCATTAGATTCTTGGTAAGCACCAGAGACCAAGGTACTTTTTTTATATGTCCTTTGAAATACTGCGATTAACCAAAAACATGGGAGATCAATTACCATGCTGTACGATGCTGAAATTGGCTCTGCTGTGTGAACAAAGCTAAAGCAGTACGACTCCCAGTTGGGAATGTTCAAGAAAAAGGCTGTCATTGACACGTTTGTGAATATTTTATTTTGCTGTCATTTTGTTAAGTCTTAAACTTTTCAGAGGGTATACTAGTAGACAAAATTGATTTTATGTGTTACTCTGATCAGTCTCCTTGGAGACTGCTGAAAAGAGTTGTTTATACTTTAATTTGGAAAATGTTTATCCTTTTATTTTTTTATGGATTTTTTTGGGAGCAATGAGTCAGTACCATTTATATGGGAAGTGTTTGTTTTGCAGCTTGGCATAAATTGAAATAAACTAAGTAATGCTAGCGAGTTGCCACCTTGCAACAACATTTATCTCCTGAACGTGGGAAGTGGGAAAATGAATTGATTCAGGATTTTGTTTGTTGATATGTGCTGCACTGAGCATCTAACTCCTGGCTGGTAACCCTGGAAGCTACCAGGGTAGTACCTAATAAAGGTAGATGAACACTCTATTACTGACTGACTCTTTTTCACTTACTGTCTTTGAAACTTTTCAGTCATGTATCATAAAAGAAAGTGTAAAGGTCAGTAATTTAACAGTGGTGTTAAAAGGAGTTGCTTTTTGAAACTGCTAACAAAATATGTGGCTAAGAGGAAAAGGTGATACTGTGATCTTATGATCAGTGACTGCCATTAGCTGTACTTCAGGTGCTGCCCTTGAAGTGCAGAGACAGTGCAAATTATTTTCTTTCAATATTGGAAAATTTAAGGTTGTTTCTGGATACAAAGTATCGGGGCTGATCAATCTGTTTAGTAATCTGTTGAAGCTGATGTATGGTTGCAAAGAATGTAACTGTGTTACTGCGACTTTCGAGGCTGAGCGTGACAGCTGGAATTTTTTTGTTGCCCGAGTGAAAACGTGAACACATGGGTTGATGACATGGCATATCAGAGGCCACATAACAATTCTGAATCTTATTTTCCATGCTTGAAGGTATTTGAATAGTATTTTTTGACTATTAGAAGGTGAACTTTATTATGGATTATATAGGCATTGGTAGAATTGGAGAATAAAGTTTTAGATGACAGCTTTGTACTATGTTGGTTTCTGTTATATTCTCCTTTGAGTTTTCAGTTTCTTCCTAATTAACTGTTTTTCTTCTCTTGACTAGGTGATTTCAGAATGATAATAGGAGAAGACAGATCGAAAGTGCAGAACATAGTGAAACCTAATGTTCTCCATTTTCAGAAGCTGTACAGTAACATATTACAGGACTGCCCTCAAGTGGTATACAAGCACCATCTGGGAAGGCTAGAGGCAAGTGTTCTTCTTCAAAACATTTTTAAAACCAGCAAGTGGAAATGCTTTATCGCATTGACAGAAGGCAAGAATTATGCCATACGCTAAGGCGAGCAGTTTTAGTCACTGTGCTTGCTCTTTGTTATGTTTCTGTTGTTTAGTTAATTCTGCAACCAGAAGACTTGCCTTAAATACCAGTCTCTGCGTATGTAGTAACTACTGTTCATTTTCTTTGAGTATGGGCACAGAACTAGAGCCCTAGCAAGGGAACAAGAGAAGACAATTTTAAAACTTGTGTTCTAATGACTACCATATGGAAACAACGGTCTAGAAGTGATGAATAAACATATGGTTTGTGTTAAAAAGATTAGGTCGTAACTCAGAGGTGCAACTTTCTGCGATCAAAAACTGCATCCCACAAAAAACCCCTAGAGTGCTAGTTATGAAGTTGACTAAACCCAAATGAAATTCTGGCATTATCTTTAAATACCCATACTAAAACAATTTTTCCCTAGTATTTGGGAAACGGGTATCCAAAATGACCAGTATCTTGAATTCCATCTTTCTGGCACAAGTGTAACATTGCAATTAGGGGAGAGGTGCCACAGTCAAGGGTCCAATAGCAATTTTTCCTCCTGTAGTATGCATGTCCGTGTGTGAAAATTCAAGTGTGATATACATTTCAACATGAAGTTACAAGTAGCATGGGTTATTTCATGACATGGGTATCTCTTTATCCTTAAGTCACCGTGGTAATTATCTCACGAATGCCTCCTTTTAGGATGTGTCTTTGTTAGGAACTGAAGCAAGCTTGAGTACAGTAAACAATTCTACTGCAACGCTTTGGAGTACAACATAGGCAAATCTGTATTATACTGCAGCTGTCTCCATGTTTTCTTATCAATGTGCTTTTGAACAGTTTAGTGGAAGAAGTATTTAAATTAATTTTGAAAAGAATCCGTAATGCTTTCTCCAAGAAAATGGCTGGTTAGAGTAATACTCCCTGTTGTGTTACCTTTAAACAAATCCTGGTAGCATACTACAAATATGTTGTTGGATAATAAATCTGTCCGTAATTCCATAATAGTCATTGAGGCTGTTGATTAAATGCCATCATTTTACTGTTGGTTTTGAGCAAAGTGCTTTAATAATGTATTCCTCATACCTTGGTCTGGTTATTGGCAGTTACTCCCCAGATTGAAGAGGATAACTGCTATCGGGAGTGTTGTTGAACACAGAATAGTAACCCCTTCTCCAAGGATATGTGTTCAGAGTTACAGAGAAAATTCTTTCATAAAAGATTGCTCAAAAACAATTGAAGGCAGACACTAGTTCTTATAGTTCTGGTTCAGGCGTGGATTCCTCCCACATAATGTTAAGAGCCTGCTCATTGTCGGCTTCCTCTGTAGTCAGTGGGTGATTCATCTGGATATCATTTTCTCCCCATTGACTAAAGGGAGTGTATAGGGCAACTAGACTCCTGTCTGATGTCTTCATGAACTGTCTAAAAAGTTGTGTGGGAGGAATCGAGCTCTTCATATTTTCCTCCAGTTTCGGAGAGATCTGCTCTATTACGCGTTTTTCAGTATTTGTGCTTACATTTTGTATAAATGTGTACAGGCCTGCATGTTGGTATCACTGTATGCAAAAAAGGGTCACTGAATTTCTGATTTAGATTGGAAAACGTGGAATGAGTGTTTCCTTCAAATTATACAAACCAGATGTGGTTTGAGTTTAAAGCAGAGAAAATGTTTTTCAAACTAACTTGAAATGTGTGTGTATATGGTTTGATTATGTTCAGGCAGAAGAAACTGAGCTAAGTGGTCTTTTGGGAACTTTTTTTTTTTTCATTACAGTGTACTTCTGTTTCCAAAGGAAATTGGGTAGAGCAGAAATGATACAGTTTCAGTGCAGAGGCAGCAAGATCATGTGTGTATATTAGTCTTCCCTTGGATAAAAATGAACATCTTTGCATTGAGTTATTCTTCAGGTTCAGAACTGAGATACTGCATTTCCCAGTGCTTGGGAAGTTTTCATTAGCATTGTCAGTGACTTTTACAAGTGAAATGGATTGTGTTCTTTGAGATATTTATCAGAGGTCAAAGATAGCCAAAAGACTTTTCTGACTTCTTTGAAAAGAGAACTTACTTTATTAACACTGAATGTTTCTACTGTCTTATTTTTTGTAATGTTCAGATTGATAAAAGTCCAGAAGGTCAATTTACACAACTAATGGCCTTGCCAAGGACTCTGCAACAAAAGATAACTTCTCTGGTAGACCCTCCTGGAAAAAACAGAGATGTGGAAGAAATTTTACTGCAAGTTGCCCATGACCCTGACTGTGGATTTGTGGTGCATCAAGGTACGCCTAGATCCGTGTCTGTAATCTCCTTTAAGACATGATATATACACAGATTTATTGTACATGTTCTTGTTCAGAAGATGATTTAGAGAGAAGGGAGAAGAAAACAAGAAGTTAGTCTTGAGATACATTCCTAAAAGCATGGTTTTGGATTTGTTTGATTGCAAACAGATTCTCTGAAATGCTAGCAAATAGCATTCCTACTGATACAGAAAGATACGTTCTGTTTTGGATTCTGAAAGAAGTAGTCTTTAGGAATTAGTGTGGCCTACTTAGACCATCTAACTCTGTTTGGGATGCTTACATCTTCAAGATTTCATTGGCTGGCATAACTTCATCTAAATACTGAGCTATATGTCCTACCAGTCATACACTGCAGTGCTAAGTTAATTTTCTAGCTTGCTGGCATTGCCTTTCCTAGTTTTCATAGCTATTCCAGATACGTGAGCTCTGGCAGAGAACTCGGGCTTTGAGGAAAAAGGTTGAGGTGTTTCTCATCATTACAGATATCTTCTCTGAGGCAAGATAATGTTGTATGAGCAAGTTAAAGCTTATGCTGCAGACATCAATGTTTTATTATTCTGCAGAAAAATGAAAATGTTTAGTACTTGAAGAGTCCTTTACATCTTTAAAGAACTTGACACATCTTAGTTCCAGGTGGCCAATTTTGCAAACTCCTTGAGCACAGCAAAAACTGCCTAGATGCCTGAGAGCCACTAGACACTAGCCAACTGCTGAGGGAGCTCTTACGCTGATTTCTGTTTGGGGAAGATAAAGCTCCTGAGAGTTGCAGTTCTCTGTTGACAGTATAGGATGAATTGCACCTGGACATCAAGGTGTCCAGCTTCTTTCATGTCAGTCTATGGCAGCTTCTATGCTACTATGGCTGGTCTGCAACAGTAATGTGGTAGTAGCTGAATCTGGGAGCAGGAGTTGCAGAGGTTGTGATCTGCATGTAGTTTGAGAGCTCCGAGTTGTGCACCCTGAGCTAACTATCCTTGTTGTATTTATGTAGGGTATTGCAGGCACGGCTGTGACTCTGGACTGTGCACAGTGGTGCAGCAGTTCAGTATCAAAGCACTGGATAGATCTAGTCTTCTCAAGCCAAGCAGTTTATACTCTTAGGAGAACAAATCAAGACCCCTCTTTCACTTTCGTGGCTGAAAGATTTTCCTAATTCAAGAATCTGGGTAAAGGACAGGACGAGCCATTTGGTAATCCTACAAGACAAAGCTGATTACTCAAGTTGAACTGCGTTGTCCCTAGGTATTTTACTAGCTCAACATGATTTGTTGCCTTCCCCTCCCCACCGCTACCCCCCCAAATTATTTTCCGGTGGAATGTTGTTATCCCTCTTACTTATTCATGGATTTCCCTAAGCTTTGTTCTTCATTATAGAAATAGCTTTGAAAGAAGGATTTTAAAGTAATATTTGAAATTATACTCTACATGCTGGTTAACGCAGAAGAGTAACTTTCAGTTTGGAAGACTAACTCTGGGACTGCTGCATTTCTACATTTTTAAGTATTTAGTAATGTACAGTAGTTTTGTTCTGCACATATGAGTATGCTTTTATATGTATGTGTTAGAACAGATAAAACTTAGTACTTCTCAAAAAAAGTTTCAATGTTTTACTTACTTGCTATTCCATTAATACCTGGACAGTGAGAACTGAATGTGCCACAGTGCAAAGTGGTAAACAAGCCTTATCTCCAAAAGCTGATAATTTAAAAAAGCCAGACAAACACTGCACAATATAGGCATCTCTACTTGATCCCAAATGTGCAAAATCCCAATTTCATATTGAAGTAAACAATGAGTATAATTTGTTCTGCTCTAGAAAGTTAGTATGCCAGCACTTAAATGAAACAACTCTGAATCCTTTGTGACTAATCATCTTAGTAGAGAAATAATGGGAACACTAAATGAATTAATTTGATCAATTCCTACTGGTTGTTATGTGTTTTAATATTGATTTGGTTTTTTTAATGTTACATGTAAAATAATATAAAATAGCTTAGAGAATATTTTCAGTTAGTATGACAAAGCAGAACAGAAACAGACTTTCTCAGCTTAAGTGTATGTTTTACTTTCAGGCTGGCTTGATTGTATAACTGGAAAAATATTTAACTTTTCTGTGTATGTTGGAGGATAAAAAAATCCCCACAAAACTGCTAAGATGAGTAACATCTGTGTGCTTTTCTATCTGCAGGCATTTCAGGAATTGTGAGATCTTCCAGTATAGTGCAGAGTGCTAAAACCATACTAACAGCTGGTAAGAATGCGTGTGATTTCTATCAACATAGGCCTTCCGATTTTGCAAAGTAAAAATTATAGGGCCCTAAGACTGTCTTGTTATAAGAGTTTAAAGAATAAACTTTTTGCGTGTCTAATTGAAAGCCCCTGGAAAACAAAAGTAATATTTAAAGCAGAAGCTTTATATAACTATTGAGAAATTGTAAAATGCCAAAAGGAATTGGAGTCTATATGACTCTTAAACAAACAAAAAACCCCAATAACGCAAAAGTAACAAAAAAAACCAACTTCTGACTTCAATTTCATTTTATATGTGGGTCAGATTTGGCTGATGTGCACTAGTTCTGCTCTTTTTGTATTAAAAAATGAAAAAAGAATTGTAATTCGCTCTGGCTTTCTACATGAGTGGATCCCTAGATGATCAGTACATATTATTGGTGTGTTATGTAGACTATAAGGTTATTTCATCATAAAATAAAGGAGGGGATGAATTTTGAGGGAGAGAACTTTGACAGGATCCAATATTTTTGTCAGGCTCAGAAGACAGGTGTGTATTTAAAGACACAATGTATTCCAAACATTATGTAATATGGATATTACTGTAACACTCATACTTCAAAATTAATTATTTTAGAAAAAGAGTTGAGTATTACAAAGTCAATGCGAGAGAATGTGTAGAAGGGAAAAAAAGGACTTGCTCATGTAGAAACATGGGAAAACTAGGGATGCTTTTCAGCTATCAAAGTCTTCCTACCTGAATGAAAGTTACTGCCAATTACATAGCTGGAGCTTCATCCTGTTTTCTGAGTTCCAGAATAAATCTAATTTTAAGCTGACCTGATTTTTACATTTTAAAAAGCTGAAAGCACTGCAGCTCGATTTAAAAGAAAGACTTAAGACCTGAGCCTTCATTTAGTTAAAACTCTGATCAGGAGATAGACTCAGTTCCTGCAAAGTGAAAAATCCTTGCTGCTTGCATGAGGGTGCTCAAATATTTTTCTGAACTCATTCATAGCTATTCCTAATTCTTCCACAAAAGCAATTATGTACAAATGATGCCATGACAGGTTTTAAAAGCAGCTGTATAGTTTCCTACTGAGCAGTCCTTATCCAGACTTCTACAGCTGCTCTTCCCTTCCCATTGAGTGTTAAAGTTGGTGGCTCCATGTTATACTTCCTACCTCCTTGTAAAGAAACACAAGTTGCAGTGTTCAGGACCGTTAGTGGTCTGCTGAGTAAAATAAGCAGGAACAGTTGTACTTTTTACATGCTTCTGTTAATAGTCTGGTTCTATTAATTGGAAGAAGTCTGACAAAACTATTGCCTAACTTTGTTTAGTAGCTGGAGGAGACTGAGGACATAACTCTATCTGAGGAAAGCAATTTTTTGTTTTATTTGAGTTAGGCATATTGCAAGTATTAGTTTCTAACGTAAGGTTTCCAACCAAATAGGTGACGTTTTTCTTCTAGGGTTTGTTGCCAAAATTACCTGCTGGTGGTCAAGGCTTCTTGTATTGTAACATGCCTCTTTTAGAAATACCAGCTTGTATCTATCTGTTTCTAAATCCATGGAGAGTAGATTTTGTAGAGCAAAATAATGGGAGGGCAGGGTTCAAAGACGACGTTATCGTGTTGAATTCAGTGCTTGTGAAAGTTAGCAGCCTGGCTGACGCGTGGAGCAAAGCTGTTTGTGCATAACTGCAAGAGTATGAATAAAAACAGTTAAGTTTTGTCAGATTATTTATGCTCCCCTTCTGTCTGTTCTGATAGACAGAACATCACCTCTGGGAATTGTTAGCTCCTTTTGTGTGTCACGCAGTAAATGACTTACAGCCTGTATTGTTACTAGGACTTTTGGGGGGTCATAATGCATCTTTGAGTAGGACTTGTAATTTTTACCTGTTTCCTGTTTTGTGCACCTGAAACTAGGTATTTGTGAAATGCCTTTTCTTTGCTTTGTCTTAACTGCTTTTTGGTTTATATATAGTGGCTTTTTTTTTTCCCCCTTTAAAACAAACCCTAGTTGTCTTCTAACCAGCCAGTTACACAGAGTAACACTTATATATAAAACCATGTATTTTCTACTGGTGCTTTTAGTGTTGAAAAGGCATTTTTTGCAGTTGGATTTCAGGTAGAGCAAAGCAATTGTGATCCTTTGCCTCAAACACAAGCCAAATTTGAGCAAGGAGGCTTGGGAGTGTTTAGTTTTCTTACTTTTAGTTTGTTTTATTTTAACCGCATTTATGCAGTGCTGCCAGAATCTACCCAAAACCATTAGCAACAGAATTCAGGATTGATCTTTTGGGGTTACTCACAGATTATGTGCTGAGGGAAATGAGTTAGATTTGGAAAAGGACCGTTTCTGGCATTTCCTAACCTCTGAATGTTGTTTAATGAATGCAAAGCTTGCCTGTAGAGCTAACTAACCTTCCTGAGCATTGCTGTGCAGGCCACCCTGGCTGGAGAATGGGAGTCCTGCTGCTTCAGTTAGGATCAGGAGTGTGTCTGTAACGTGTGCCGCTGCACATAAAATGAGTGTTGCTGCACGTGCTAATGTAGGCATAGCCCTGCTTCCCGACAAGCCTGTGTGTGGGCCTTACCAGAGCACCACCAGTTTTGCGCACTGAAGAGGGACAGAAGCACAGAAATAGTATTTTTGTAATAAAAACCTACATTGTAGTGCACATTAAAGAAAAAAATTAAATTTAACTGACCAGGGGTGTGACCTCAGTATTTTTCAGATGTGATGTTTGTATGATCTTCAGTGATCTTCCCTGGAATTTAGGAGGGATGGGTTTCCATGGGTTTACGAGTTAGTTAGTAGAAGCCTTTTGCCTGTTTTTTAAAAGATATTTCTCTCCAAACATTTCTGATTGAGTTTATGTGAAATCTTGTTGTATCTCCTAATGAAGATTTTCTCCCAATCACAGTTTCTTAATTTAAAAAATTTGTCACTAGAGGGCAGGCATTAATGCTGTTCACCTTGCTTTGCCATTTCTTGGGGCTTTTATCAGCTAATATTCGTGTAGATACACTTTGTACACAGACAAAACATTGTGGCTCCTACATTGAAAGTATTTGCTTGACTCATGCAAGCAATGTGTATTACAGGAAAGTGTTGAGCTTTTAAATTTAATCCCTAAGGATGCTGTATTTCTTTCTTCGTTCTTTAACCAAATATTGTCTAATGTTCTGTTCCCCTAAGACCTATTTTCACACTTTCTACTAGGGACTTTAGGAAAAGTATTATGGCTTTGTCCTTCTGCAGTGCTTATGTTAAGAATAGTAGCTAAAATAAGAGAATTATGAAAGATTCATGAAATCAGTGGCTCCATTAAATAAGCTGTGGCTATTTTTTATTGCTGTTCCTGGTAACTATACAAGTACTTTTGTCCTATGTCTGCTTGCAAAAGAATTAGTTTTCATTACATGGCCATCATTCTTTTTGAAATGTAATGGGGGACACACAATTATTTCCTTAGCTGGTTGTTTTATCTTAACAACAACAACAAAAAGCAAAATGCCTGCTCTCTGGTCTGTAGCATGGTAGTCCAATGTGCAGCATGTTTCTAAATTAAATGTTAAATAGGGACTAGTTGTTGCTGGGATGGCACGCTGTGTATTAAAATTATTGGCAAGGAGCACAAGCAAAATAAAGAATTTCAACCCATTTAGGAGAACTTTTTTAATCTTTCTCTGCCTATGTGGTTTTAAAGTTAAGTTCAAGCTCTATGTTTTTGTTTGTTGTTAAATGCCCTATTTAGTTTTTGAAAATGTGCCTATGTATTTCTTTGAGTCTGTGGTGAGATTGCCTCTCTGTTTCCCATTAGAGATGGCACCATCATTTGATTTATTTTCCCACATAGCCAGAGTCTGCGTGGTCTTTGGGAACTAACTCTGAAGTTCTTATGTTTAGCTCCTCTGAAGGAGATGTCGATACTTCTTTAGCTTAGATTTCTTCTTTATATCTTACTAGAGGAATGCTGCAAGCCTTGAAAATTTTATAAATAAAATACTATGAATTAAATCATCAGTTGAAGCAATTGTTCAAGATACTTTTAAGTTAGCACAAATGCTTGTAGCTGCTCTGAATAACATTTGTTTGCTTAGAATTGGGATATTAGTGTAGTATGTGTTCAAGGAATCTTTTTTTTTTTTAACTATAAGGAACAGCTTTACATATAAAATATTCTGTAGATTTGTGATAATTGCTGTCTTCATCAGCTGCCTGAGCAGAATCTGCATACCACTGCATTTCACTGTAAATATGTGTAAAAAGTTTGCATGTGTCTGTGCATGGTACACTAACAATATATAACTATTTGCCTCCACATGACAGCTCTTCAGCAGTATATGCATTAGTCTTTCTTTTCAAAAGGAAATAAAGAATACTAGAGCCAGGCATATCTACTGGGAAACTTTGGGGGACTTCTATTATAGCCAAATTACTATCTTACAACACTAACACTTCCAAAAAACCGAACATGGATCTTTAAGTAAAACCAGATACAACTTATGTTTACACTGAAATTTTGTGGTCTTGATTCCATGTGCATTAGGTCTTTGTTCTGTATCGTATAGTGGAAAAATCTAAAGGGGAGGTGGAACCACCAAGTCATAGATTCATAGCTAAAGTAGAAAGACATTTTCATGTGGTCCAACTGCTTCAGATTCTAAGCCTGAGCCATAATTACAACCATTAACTTTTACTACAGATGTGACTCATCACCCTGAGGGCTGCTTTAAGAAACCAGCTGTACGTATAAACCTGTATTTTGCTTTGTAGCATGATGTGCTAGGGCAGAAATGTAAGCATCTTATTACATAAGGCTCTAGTGGGTGGAGTTCAGTAGAGTGCTCCCTGCAGGGGGAAAATATGAAGGAGAAAAACCTCGTTATGTTGAGCTGCTGCAAGAGGCAGAGTAGGTTGGCGAGCTGATAGAACAAGCTGACTTGCAGGTTGCTGTGCCAGCGCAGTTAATTACAGTCCTGCAGGGCTGCATCAGCTGTGTTCCTGTTGATTTGCCACATGCTATAGCATGCTTCCAGAAGTACACTGACTTCATTGGAATGGTAGAACAGCATCGATTACGGTTGGACTCGATGATCTCGGTTGGACTCGATGATCTTAGAGGTCTTTTCCAACCTCAATGATTCTATGATTCTATGATTCTGGCAGAGCAAGTTCAGTATTCGAGGGGCTGTATCCTGGAAGTATCCAACCTAGGAGATTGGACAGTAGTTTTCAAAGCCGTACAGTTACATAGTTTTAACTTTGGAGATTGGAACCACTTCTTTCATTTATGTGCTATGCCCGAGCTCAGTCTGGCTTTGTTCTGCAACTGGAATTCTTACACTGTGTGCATTTTTAATGCAGATATGTGAGGCGCTTCAGAATTTACATGATTATTTACTTGTTACTTGAGATGCTGCAAGGAAAAGCCCATCGTGACTTCATTAGTGTGTTTGCTTTTAGCAAAAACCTATTAAACATAGAAAAGTTTGTGCTTACATATGGGATGCACATGGTTTTGAAAGTTGAAAATATATGTATGGATGACTCCTTACAAAAGGTAAAGTTGGGTTTATTTAAATTGCAATTAGAGACACAAGAAGTGGAAAAGTGATTATATACAGCATATTTGTTATGACAGGCTTTTTACTCTCCATCACACTCCTTCAGAAATAGAGCATGCACTTTTCCTTATTACTGCATACTCGTTTGACTTCTGGTGACTCTAGACTGCTAATACTGAATGCATCTTTCACTTAAAGTATTTTATCTTCATTTGATTACTTTCTAAGGTCTTTTCAAAATCAAATATTATCATACCCCTTTTTTTTTTCCCCCCAAAAAAAGTCCAGTGCAGTAGATGGCTAAACCTGGGTCTAAGTTGCTCATTTGTTCCAGATCTTTCCTTGTGTTCTGGTGTGTCTTACTGTGTGACTTTTGGCTAAATTGCTTCTGTGCACTTTTAGTCAATCTTGTCAGGTAAACAGTGTTCTATTAAATAAACATAAGGAAGATTGTAGTACGTACAACGTACCATACTTTTTAATCTGTGCATGTAAGTGTCAAAATTAAAGGCTTTGTGCAGCGTTAAAAACTTGCCTTTTCAGTTTTGAATTTGTAAGGGTGTGATTAGACTGTTGTAATCTGAAAAGTCACTTTGTGTTTTATGTTGGGGGTTTTTTTTGTTTGTTTTGGGGTGGTTTTTTAATCAAAAAAAGCTGGAAGGAGGAAAAATAAGTAGCTCCACTGTCTAGGATCTCAGAACCCTGCTGAAATGCCAAGACTAACAATATTTTGTTTTTAAGTTTGCAAATACTAGATGACTAAACCCAGCAAAAGGCTGTGTCTTTTTTTACTCTAGGTCTGTAAGAGAAGGCTCATTTCTGGTAGAACTTCAGAAAGTGTTTAAGGGTGCACTTTACAAATTTACACTGAAGAAAAATTGGTCCAGACAACATCCCTGCGACAGGGCATTCACACTGGTGTCCATGGTATACTTCTGATATTGGCAGTGTTGCCAAATTATAGCTGTTTGTCATTATCTTGTTATTTTTGCTTCTTTCAGTTCACCTGGGTATATGCCTTATTAATCTGGTTTTCCATTAATCTGGTTTTCCATACCCATCATCATTTCAGTATCACCTTTTTTACCTAAGGACACAGATGTCATTTCATTATGCAAGTTGAGCAGTTTTATTCTCTTGCAGATGTGCTATTCTCTCAGTTATGAAATGGTAGCTGCCATGAGTTAGGATGAGGCAATAACAGAATATTCAAGGAGGTTATAATGTACTTTACAACTTGTTGAAACCAGAACAGATTTCCACCCCAATGACTGGCAGCACGTTTCTTATGAAACAAACAATTCTCTGTTTTCATTTTTAATTCACGAGCCTTTGAATAGCAATGCTCTGTGTTGGTTTGTCCTGGAAAGCTGCTGGTGGTGTGCAGTGTTTGATTACATTTAATCAAGATGGGCATCAGCGTGGTGCTTCATAATTCTAACTCTGTAGAATTGGTCTACAACAAGGCAACCAAGTGCCTGATGTATAGCATCAAGCGAGGCTAACTAAAATCTGATTAGCAGAAGAAATTGGTAAAGTAGGGTTTGGAAGTATAAAGCTTGTTGTCTACCAGTCATGCAGAGTTTGCTTGTCTTGCTTGAGCAGACTGTTCTTTTGTTCTGGTTCACCCCCCTCTCTCTTCTTCCCCTTTATCCCTTCAGTAAAATTCGGCTGCGCAGCTTTGAGCATAACTGTGGTTCTTGATATTAGGCATCATCTTATCTACAGAATCTGGTGGGTGGGCTCCTGTCTCAAGAGCTGAAATGCTTCTACAACTAGATTCTCTCACAGATGTGGCCAGCTAATTAACCTGTGTGCCTAACACCCTGGATTTCTCTAAATAGTCCTGCTCGAGTGTCCTGCTGCAGAATATAGTCTGTCAGGTTGCGGGTGTCCATTACCAGGCCAGAGTACAATCCTACTCAGCTGGACACGCTACCTAACAGTAGATCAGCAAGGGCTTGAACAGCATAATGTACTGGCTTGGTGTGGGTCTGCAGTAGACACAGATGGTTTAAAAGCCTTCCTATATTTAGCATTTAGGAACAATGATGTAAATTAGAAGTTTCCCTCTGTACCGGTTAAAAGTTTTATCATGAATCTCTGCATTTGCTATACCTTGGTCATTGTCTATATGTGCTTGTATGCAACATTGTCAGGCCTTCAGAATAAACTGGTCCTATTTTGCATGCGTTGATAATCTTAAAAGTATTTTTTTTTGTGTAATTATTTACTGTGTTATGAATGTGACAAGGTTATTTGCATGTCTGCCTGACGGATTAGGTTGTCGTTCTACCAGGGAAATGTTTTACTTAATGTAGTAAGAACCTAGTATTTGAGTTAGCCTTTCTAAATGTTGATATTTTCTGGGTTTTGTGTTTGTTTTTTTTTTTTTAGGGGCAAAGAAATCTATAACTTACAGTATGAAGAAATTATATAAAATGACAAAGGGATGGTTAAGGAAGACATCTTGAGTCTTGACATACTGTGTATGGGTAAATAAATGGTACTTTCTCTCTGAATATTTTGCAGATGTTGCTTTGCCTGCTTGAGAAGATTAAAGTGCATTTAAGAAGTCTGTTCTAATAATTTACATGCCCATTTTTACTACTAAAATAGAAACTTTTGTTAGTGGGGGAAGATTCGATGGTAATAGGGCAAAGGAATTACACTGTGCAAGTACTGAAATGAATTTTCTGGTATACTATAGCTTAGATTTTGAAACCCTGAGTGAAAAGGATTGATTGTATGTATGAATTAAAAATTAAAGCCACTCATTTTCTATGTATTGCTAGCTTTATTTTCCAAAATACCCCCAGGCTCTTTCAAAATATTCACTGTCACAATGTTAGTTCTGTCAGGGACTTATGGAACTGGAGAGTCCATTGAGTTTTAAGGAGGTATGAAACTGTCCTCTTGAAATACATTATTTCTGCACTTACAAGTTCATCCTTAGAATTCTTCTGAAGATGCTTACTGGGTGCTTCTGCAGGGTAGACTTCATAAAAAGTAAATTTTTTTCTCAGATGCGTGACGTTCTGAATCCAACAATTTTGACAATGACTTTCAGTCTGGGAAAGTGTGTTTGAAATGAGAAGCTTGTCAGGTATCAGATCCTTCCATAAAAATTGTTATGTTCCTTTCATGAGACTGAGATGACAGCTGCCCAACTCATAGCTAAGCATTGTCAAAGTGTCACAGTTGGAAGGACAGTCATACTTGCACTAACCTTCAGGACCTACTTCTGCAGATTAATGAAGTATGTGGTGTTTGGCAGAAGATTCTATCTAAGTGCTTTGAAGTTGGAAGTTTTATAAGCAAAAGTACTTATTGTTTGAGTCTTTGATTATTATTTTTTTTCCTGAAAATACTGTCCACAAAGATAAAACTTGTTCTCCTTTGCTTAATTAAATTAGCTAAACTAAAGAAAACTGGACTTTTACATAACATGTTACATTAATCATGCCATTAAAGAATGGACATTTCGTACAGTATTCATGTGTGACACAATAGATTTGGAGCATCTGTTGTAAATTGAATATTTTTTGCACTGAGTCAGGTGGGTTTGCTAATTTTGGATGTTTTTCTTAATAGAAAGAAATTGAGAGAACACATCATTTTATTTGTGAGAGTGCCAATGATAAAAATAATTTAAAGGTAAAAAATGGAAATAAAATCTATCTTTCCTGATTTTTTTCTTGTGTATTATGTGATCAGTAGGGCCATCTCTCAAGCTACATTTGATTTAGTGATCTCAAAAAAAAAAAAAAAAAAAAAAAAAAAAAATTGGTATGAAATTGACTGCTAACTGTTTCCAGGGAGCAGTTTAAAGCATAAATTTAAGAAGGAAGACAGAATATATTATTGTATGTAATAGGACTCATTCAGGCTTATTTTAATCACAGGGGAACTTTAAAATACTGATTACTTTAAAATATTTGAATATAAAGTGGCAAAGTTTGAATCCAGAGTCAGGAAATAAATGTCATCATGTCCCATCCCCTGTACGCCCCCCCCTTTTTTTTTTTAATTTTCTTGGAAAATATTAGTACTGTGAAATAGTAACTTTCTAAGGTTATAGGCAGATTCCTAACACTTTGCATAATCTGTTGATGATAGATCTAGAATTTGTAAGACAGATCCCCTCAAACGTCCCTTTTCTGATATTAGGAGGCTGACTATGCATTTTTCAGTGGCATATTCTGCAAAAGAAGTGACTTAAGCTAGAGCATGTTTGTATGTATGGTACTAGCGTTCTCTGTCCCTGTTAATAAGAGGCCAAAGACCCTGATTTGAAAAGTTTATATTATAAGGAATGGAGCTAGGGAATTTAAGCCACTGCTTAAATTAAATTAACTTTGGGGTTTAGCTGGATTTTTTTGTTTGCATGAAGAGGTTCCTTTCTGGATAATCTAGGAGTCTTTTACACAAAATATACCCTATCCACCTTAAAATTAACTTCATATGTAGTGAAGGCTTGAAAGAGCCATACATTTTTTTACATTTCAGCATAAGCTCTAGTAAAAAGAAACCTGAAATCAGATTTTGACTTACTTAGGTATGCTCGGTGGAAAATTCTTAAGAACAGAGAATACTGATCCCAGTGGTAGAAACAGACCCCGACAGATACAAGGCTTTTGGACAAATGAACAGCATGAGAAAAGATTCAGGATGGAGTCATGACCTTTTGAATGAAATAGTTACCAGGTAAGAAGTGCAGTGCTGGCAGAACTGCCTGGTTTAGTCATCTAATGAGGTAACAGCTTTTATTTTTTGTCCCAAATGAAGTACACTGTAGGGGAAACTGCATATGGGCAGGAGCATGGACGAAAGACTGATTTTTACACCAGCAATTTAGTGTTAGCAAATTTTTAGTAGGGTCCACTGTATTATTGGGGAGGGCGGGGAGGGAGTCCTCATCTGTGAATGTCTTGGGATACAAAAAAAATTTGGAATCGGAAATTGACAGCACATAACGTATCAACACCTTGTAGGAAACAGGACAATTTGAAAAATAACCCTCTGCATGAATAGTTAGCAGAACGATTGCTTGATTTATTTATTTATTTTTAATGTAACTGAATTTTATATGTTCTGGGCTTTCTTTTGTAGTCGTGTTTATTTTCTTTTAAGGCAGTGTGGGAAAGGGCCTAAGTGAGCCTTAACTCCTTCTAAAGGAGAGGATGCTAACCACTGGTCAAGATTTACCCTCGACAAATTCAGCAAGATCACTCTTACTGAAACTGTATTTTTCTCTGCGTGGGTGAATTCTGTTCCTGTAGCCAACTTTTGGAAAATGAATACTGTAAGCAGAAAAATATAGTTGTTTTTGTGTTTTTAAAAAATGCCAATTGCTGCACGCTGGATTGTTAGAAAACTATTCCATGCACTGAAAACATTACCAGATAATTAAGGCTAACAGCTAAAATGTTACTCCAAATTTTGTCTCATATATCTCCTCTTCATGTCTGTAAATGAAAATATAACTATTGCATTTTTCTAATTCCCATAATTCCCTCAAGGATGCAGGCTTTCCTAGCTGCTGTATAGAAATGTATGAGCTGAAAGGGGGGGGGGGGGGAAGGGGGGGGGAGGACACGGGACATCTGTGGTGCACAGATGGAGCAAAAACATCTCCACGGAATAAGCAATATGACCAAATTAAAAAAAAAAAAAATAGGCGGTGGCAAAACTAGACACTCCTACCTTTTAAGGAGCTCCTTCCTTCCTCCTGTAATAGTACAATTAAGTGAAGTTTTACATCATGAGCCATACTGGGAAGCAGTATCACTGAACAAAACCATCCTGACCAACGTGTACTTTTTTTTTTACGTGAAAAGGTGAGGATGGGGCTTTTAAACCTGGTGAAATAACATCACCACAGGATGTGAAACCACTGGCTCATAAATTACAACTGCTTCAAGCACTGGTTGAGAGAGATCATGTGTCATAAGATTGCCCAACATCTGGTTGAGAATTCTTGCTAGCAGAGCATTTAATCACATGCTTGACTTAAAATGCATATATTACTACCATTGTTAAATAGGTATGTAATTCCTTTTTGAGACTAATGGCAACATACAGCTTGGGCTTGAATCTACAGAAATAAAAAAAAATTTAAAAAAATCTGTGTGATGCTCAGTACAGTCGGACACTGCTGAACCCCTCCTGGGGTATGGTTGCAGCGTGAGTGAAAGCTGGATTCTAACAGCTCATTCCCTTTGATAGTTTTTATTTGTTACCTTGGGGTTGTGGCTGTTTTCCCTTTTATTGAGAGAGGGTACCTTGGAGATGTGTGTGTACCAGAACTTTAAATAGAATATCCTATGCGGGTATCTTGCATCCTAAGAGGATCAGTGTTTCTCTTTAGTTCCTCACTACTGCTAAGTTTGGGGATGAGCAGCAGTTAAATCTATAATTTTTTAAATGATGAAATGCGGTTGTAACTCTAGGGAAGCATTTAAAAGAGCAGCTTTCTTTTAAAAGCCATTAGCAATACAGTTAAAGATAATGTTCTGAATATTAAAGTAAGACACATTTAGAAGTGGTTTGGGTGTTTCAGAGGGTGCTTGCTACTGAAATGGTGGTTCAAAACATTTGACTTGTAATCAACTTCTGTCTGATGTGTGAGAATGAGTTGGCCTCAGCTCCCGTAGCGAAACAGCTATCTTCGTTCTGAACCTTGCTAGCTAAGCAAGGGCGTTTATTCAAGAAATACTGTTCTCATAGAAAAAAGAGGAATGTACTGCTTGCTGTTCAGCAGCTAATTAAACATTTTTATGTGCAGCAGATGCTGTATGGCGTCAAACCCTCCCAAACCTTTAAACTGTTTGTCATGCTGCCAGTGGATTGGTCTTTCACTTTACAGGTGTTACTTTACTGCAGAGTTTGCCTGTAATCTGAACTGGCCGTGTTTGTCTTACGTGGCTGAAATACCCATTGCATATCTTGATTTGGCTTTATGAACTTTCTTTGTGTATAGCAATATAATGGGTCATTTCTTGCTCTTTGGAGAGAGTTTTGCAAATCCCAGTTTAATAGTTCCTAGTTTACTCCATCTGTTGATACATCGCCAGTATTCAAGTCTGTGCAGTAAATCTTTGTGAGACGTAAGAAAGTCCTTCCTCATCACCCATATAGGCTGAAATCTTAAACTGTATTCCGTTCTGTAAATCATTTATCTCTGTGCTTTTTAAAAAGTGGCCTACCTTTCCCCTTGAGGCCATTGGTCTTGAATGTATTTATTTTTTTGGCAGAGTGCCATGAATGAATCATAGCCTAGAGCAGTTTACAGTCTGAACTCCTCTCTATTGTTAATATAAAATACTTTATGCAGTTCTTACAACGTTTTGCTATGTAAAACTTTTAAGAGAAGAGAGATTGATTTCAGACTTGTTAGTTGCTTTTGAAGTTCCTCAACAGTATGTGGAAATGATTTCTTACGGTCGTACAGCTGTAATCCACTAAAATAACTAGTGATTGTTGCACGGGAAGTTAGTACATGGGAATATGTTCCTAACTCTTTGTCGTAATGAGGTGTGTTTGTTCTTTCATGAAAAGTAGTCACTTTAGCTTTTCATTCCATTTGTAACTTTCCTGTTTATACCTTCCTGCTTCATTTCCATACCGCTTTATTGTTTTATTGTTTCTCTTCTTGACTTAATTCTCAAGTCTTTCATTCTGTTCTTCAGACATCCTCTTTTCTGGTTTGGCCCTTCCACCATGGATACTGTTTCATGCTCCATCCCCTTTTATCCTGTGTAACGGTGCTTTCGTTAAAGGCAACCAGGCAGATGATTGATTTCTTGATGTCTTAAAAGGCCTCTTTGTAATGAAGAGCCTGGACCCAATCAAACTACTAAGGATTTCCATAGGTGGGTCAGCAGCATGGGCCTAGCTGGCTCTGAGATCGACAGTGCCGGTGAAGTATGTAACTCTATCTCATGCTTCAGAGGGAATAAACTAGATGACACAGGATGAATGGGAAATAAAAATTTGGCTGGATACATAACGATAGATTCTGGTTTCCACTTCTCTTTGCAGTCTTTAATCTCAGTATTGTGTCCCTTTATTAACTTGCCTACCATTGCGAGCAACCCAGTTGGCTAGCAGTATGATGTTTGGCTGCTCCTACGCTTAAGGTTTGGGGAGTGCATAGAACTGTACCACACAGGATGCTGACTTCCTCCATCAACGTGTGTAAGATGTGTTCTTTATTGCTTGCTCGTATCCCCTTTTTCCAAGTATTTGAGTAGTGGGTTCCTCCAGGTGGCTGACCTTCAAATACCAGCTATATTGAGTGCACCTGACTTTGTTTCAACTGCAGGAACTGTATTTTTTACCTGTGCTTCAGTGAGGTTTCTCTTTACATTTGGTTGACCTTCAGTGTCAGTGAATTTGACTAACAGATGGAGAGTAACAGCTGCAACCTTATCATAAACAAGGTGCCTCTAGGTAGCATACAGCTGAACAAGTGTGATTCCTTTCTATTAGAGAGCTGGACTTTATAGTATCCCATAGCTTCCTGATGTTTGCAACAAACATCTTTGCCAAATTGGGAAGATAAAGACGGATATAGAGGCCGGTATTCCTGGGTGGCTTAGGGAGCTGAACTGTAAGGTCCATGTTCTTTAAATTGATTGAGGAGGTAATGCTAGAGCCTGTTCCGACTTGGGAAACTTTAGAATAAACATAGCACTTGGTGAGTGTCCAGTAGAGGGGGATCCAAGCAGGGTTGTGACTCATGCCTTTTCCCAGCAATTAATTTAAAAATAGAATTGAAATTGAAATATGCTTTGAAGGTCAGAATGTCAGGTCAGTGTGTGTCTGATAGTTTTTCATGGGTAAGGTGTTACAGAGGACAAAGCATTCTTCATTTTCAAATTCACTTCTGCTGGCCATATATTCTGAATGTGTAGAAAATGAATTTTCTTTGTATTATCTGCTGCACGAAGAAGAGATGTTACCTTTGTATAGCTACTTTCTGGTATATTTTTTGCTTGAGTGAACAGCTGCTCTGTCACTTTTGATACTGTGGTTTCATAAAATTTTGCAGTGACCTTATTTACCTGTTCCTCTAGATAAAAATCTACAGCACTGTTGCTAACTGATCCTGAACTTAATGACTGCTTTAGGGAGAGGCTGTAATCATTTTACTCTTGCATGTTTTAACCTCTTACTCAGACTTGTTAAATCAGAAATGGTAAGAAATGGATTAAGTTTTAGTACATGAACAGGAAGCTTCAGACTATACATTCTGAAATTATTCATAAAAACTCCAAATATTTCAGTTACATCTTCAGTCTAAAGAATTTATGTGTCATTTTTGCCTTTGGAATCCAGCGTTCTGCCAAAACCTTTTCATTAACGGTAGATGGCTATTTTGACAGTTATGCACAGGTTTTTTTTTTTCTGACAAAATGAAGGTCATGCAGCTGCAAAGACCAATATTCTGATCTGACTGAAACTTCATGCAAGTGTAATGGTGATAGAGGGTTCTTCCTGATTTTAAATTTGAGTAGAATTTGATTCTTAGGAGTTTGAAACCATAAGGGACTGTTTAAAAAAAAAAAAAAAAAAAAAAAAAAAAAAAATATTAAAAAAAAAAAAGGTCATAACACTCCTGTCTTTTGGTTCCTTCACTTGCCTTTGTTGTACCGTGAGACCTTCTTTGAAAGGCTTGAGCCTGATGTTTAAGATACCTCCCCTACTCAGTTAAACAAGCTAACTAAATAGTTCAGTTCATTATCTCATTTTGGCTTTATTGAATTAATGTGTATTACTTCTCTTACATGGAATATATCTAGCTCTATGGTATACTTGGTAAATTTGAAAGGTTGTGTTCCCACACTGGATTATTTCTTTAATCTCTGCCTCCTGCCAAAGTTTCTCCAAACCTCCTATTTTAAAATTAGTAGTGAAGCATGAGAAGGGGGCATTCAGTGGGTTTTTTTTGTTTTGTTTGTGGGTTTGGTTTTTTCTTTTAACGTTGCCATCCTCAAGTTGTCTTGCTCTTATGCAGTGATGAAATGTCTGACTCGCTCCCTGTACAAGACAATAGTGAGAGCCAAAAAGTTAGTAGGTTCTTAGAATGCTTCAAGAAGTGGTGCAGGAGAGGGGGAAGAGCTGATATAAAGCAGCCTACCAATGTCTGTCTCATGATGCTGTCACAGTCAGTTTGGCATTACAGTCTGGGGCAAGGCTTTTTAAAACCAAATTATTTTCACAGTAAAATCTAGCCAATCTCTCCCCTCCCCCCCCCCCCCCCCCCCCGCCCCACCCCATTGCTTCCCAAGTCCGGTATTGGGGCATTCATCCTAGATGATGAGATTGTGCACATTCTGCACACTCATGGCTAGCTCTGACCTTGCATCCATGGATTAGAAAATTGCCAGGTAGAAGACTGAGTCAGTAGCAATTTGACAGTTTGAAGGTGAGTTTGTACAGATGACAGCAGATGATGAAACCACATCACTGTGCTTTAAATTCTTACGCCATTAAGTGGATTATATTTAAAGGTTGTACTTGCACAGGTGCTTTTAAAGTAAAGCATCTGTTTTCTTCTGCTTTACTTTTTGTTGTTTAAAGAATGTCTCCTCTGTTCCTTGTCTAGTTTATTTATGACTAATTTCAGCAGGATTCTCTTTCCAATAGAAAATTGAAAATGAGTGTGTTATTTGTATTAAAAACAACAGAAAAAAACCCAGAACCTCAAACCCTTCTACCCTCTTGAGTTCATGACTAAAATGATTTGATGGCTGTCTGATGTTCCACTTGTATTAGTGCAGCTGCCCGAGTGGTGTCTTCCAGCCCTGTTCCTGTCCCTGATGAACCCAGGGACTGCAGGCAGCAAGGCTGTGCTGGGGTCACCTGCAGCCTTCTGCAAGCCATTCTGAAATCACGGTGGTAAGGGCACATCTGGAAACCTGAGGAGAAAGCCCACTTGTTCTGATGAGGGAACTGGCCTTTCTCTAGAAATTGCTAGTCAATAAGAATTTGAAGTCCTCAGTAATTATGAAGATCAGACTGTAAGAGCTATAAAGTTGGCATGTAGAAACAGTATTAAAGTTGGTGCGGGTATTCTCATCCAACAAATGTGACTAAACTTGATTCTTCCAGCGTGATTCCCTGGTGCACCTTTGAGCTGACAGGTGGGGATATTCAAAAGGGCTTTAGACAGTCTTTTGGTATCCAGTTCCTTTAGGCAGGCATGTTACTTCTGTCCAGTGACCTACTGCTGGCGTCTTTGGTTTAGAAGAAATTCTGGTGACTACATAACCTTTTCTTACGGCCTTGAAATGTATGTAAATTATGTAGCTTACAATGAGTTAGTATGTAAAGTCTTAAAATAATTTTGCATCTAATTGTGAACTGCAACCTGTTCATGATTTTAATGATCCCAGTTGCACTAAAGTTTCTCTTGTCCTATGTGAAAGTTAGGATACAAATCTAATAGGGAGTTAAATCTATTATATATATGTGTTCACTGCACAAGAAGAGAGGCAGAATCAGAAAAAAGTGCATAATAAATAGATTACTCTGATTATTTACCTACATCTGTGTATCACTGATTATACTGACCTTTCTTTTACACTGAGTTTGCCATTCAGAGTTTTGCTGTGAACCAGTTGTCATTTTATTGGTGTTTTGGTGTTTAACAAAACTTTAACACATTAAAAACCGTGGGTTATGGCCAAAGGGTGCTTTTGATTTGTTAATCTGACACTTTTTTTCCTTTTTTTTTTTTCCCTCAACTATCTTGTCTGTCTTCATCTTATGGGAATCTTCGTAGGGTGGAATCTTCCTTTTCTCTAGAACAAAGCAAGCAAAAAGTACCTGTGGTTAAATGCTCTGAAAAAACAGAGTTAGTGGTGTTCATATTTCTGTTTGACTTTGAAAGTATCTCATTGTTTGCTTGAAGATTATGCTGCTGTTATGACCCTGCTCCAACTGAAATTATACTGTCTCTTTTAATCTTCCTTTGGATGATGGGGCAGACAATTATAAGAGGGCAAGCTTTGTCTTGAAGCAGGTAATAAATAACCATCTCCATCAACTTACAGTTTGGATCAACTTGTCTGTCTGGAATTACTGCAGTTTAACACATTATGGTCTAATGAAATAATAAACTATCTTCAAAAAAATGTAAAGTGTCTTTTTAAATCTTATGTGCTACAGTGTGTTGAATTTGGGTGTGTTTTTATATAAGGTAGCTTTGAGATGCAGTGCAAATGAATCTAGATTTTTGCAGGGAAGAGTTTTAGATTCAGAGTTTAGCAGTGTTAACACTGAAGAAAAGATGTTTGCTTGTGAGGCTACGTAATTTGTTTTTGATAAAATGTATTTTGAGATACGATTTTAAAAGCTGCTGTCATTTGGTGTAAAATTAACCTGTTTTATTAAAAGAAGATGTGGATAGATGGAGGTATGCATTGTAACTGTACTGACAGATATTGTGAAGCAATGACGTACCTTATTAAGCCTGTGACAAATAATGGTGTTTTGTGATAGCTTTGGAAAAAGTGTTTGCTTTTGGCACAAACTTAATCATCTTTGTGCAGAGTTTAGTATACCTTGGGCTTCTCCTCAGACTTAAGGTAACTGCATGTGTTCCTGTCTGTTGCAACAGAAGTATCTGTATTGCTGCTGTTTGAAAAACAAAAGTGAGATTGCAGTAAGAAATTGGAAGAACTCAGATACATTCCTCTTTTTACAGGCAGTGAACGCCAGCTGGCAAATCACTTCCTTAGATGGGCACCTAAAGAAAAAAGAACCATCTCTTTGTAGCTTTACACTTGTATTGTTGATTGAAGCAACATACCACATGTGCCCCCTGCTGCTAGTCTTACAAGCTGAAATCACTTGAAAATAGTTTAACGAAACAGGTTTTTAACAAAACAGGTTTGACCCCCTTCCCACATTGAGTATCCATGTCTAGTTAACACTGAAGTCTTCCACAATAGTAAGGCATATCACTGCTGTGGCCCACATGTAGGGAGATACTTGCCCAAGGCATTCATAACCAACTGTTACTATAGTGGAAATGTTTTGTTTTCTTAGTTGGTCATGGAACAGATGTCAGGCTTAATTTCAATAATAATTATAAGATTAATGGTTGAGTAGGGTCTGTAGAACTAGGCCATCAGATCTCCCTATAGACTGCAACTGCACTTGATAGAATACCTCCCCCCCTCCCCCCCCCCGCTTTCGGGTCCTTTCCCTCTTCTATATATTTAAAAAAAAAAAAAAAAATCATAAAACAAGTTGTGAAACAGTGGTAACTGTTAAAAAAAATTTCTCAAAACGTACCCAGAAATGACCTAGCAGCTTTTGTTGCTCGTGAAATATTAGTGTCTGTGAAAACTGTGCTAACATGTTGTTCTGCAACGTGTTCAGTGGACCAAGGGGATGTGGGCTGTTACACAAATTCAGGGTAGCAAATCTTTGCTTGCCAAGCATCCTCCACAGCAGAAAAGAGGAGACGTTGCTGCTACAGCTGAGATGCACAGTCGTTCACAGTCCTGGCTCCCTCACGCAGTGGTTAAATCTTCTTCTGTTGCATTGGCTATACTGTATGGAGAATGTCACTCATTTTCCAGTGATTGATATACATATGGAACAGGAGTGGCAACTGGAGTCTGTCCCAGGATTTGAATCATACCCTAGGCGCTCTACGTGGGTGTCTGAGTTTGGGCCGAAGCACTGCTTTTGTTTTAGTTCAGGTACAAACCCTCAACTATCTTGATCAGTTTTTGTGTTCCAGCAAAGTATGTTTTTGCTGGTATCTGAGTCAGCAAAGAGACTTTGATATTCAGTTATAAAGTACCTGCAAAACGAAAAACATTTTAACACCTAAGCAAACCAAAATCTGTTTCATCAAACAAGATTGTTTTTGCTTTATTAATTTGTGAATTTGCCTTTTGAACAGGTTGGCTAAGCTTTAGCATGTGTTGGGTTCAGCAGCTTCAACGAGGTTTTCTTATGGTACGTTAGCTGTTCAGATGTGTTTTCAAAGATTTCCAACATTTGACAACTTCCACTTCTTTTTTTTTTTTTTTTTTTTTTTTTTGTTTTAACAAATGTTGACACCTAACTTTAGTGGGGAAGTCTGTCTGTACTAGCAGTGTTTGTACAGGAATGCCCAGGGTCACCTTTCCCAGAAAGCTGATGTTCCTTCAGAGTCTTTAGATGTTTAATAAATAGCCTGTTGTAAAACTTTTGCTGGGAGCTGTCATAGCATATCCAAAGGATCAAAAGCTGGTTTGACCTCTCCTTTTTCAAGCTCCTCCTCGTCCCAGGAGCTCTGTCTCTTTAAACAAAAAAAGTTTTCCTACCTCTTTCCCTCCAGCAGTTATAAACAGGAGTGGCATACTTTTTTCTTGAAGATACATATTAAAAAGGCTTGTAATTAGTCTGCAGCAATTCATTCTCATGATACGTTCCGTCTAGTTCAAATCTTTTCTCAGTGCCTGTGGTTTTGTTTTCCATATTTCATAGTATTTTTCTTGTTCTGTATTTTTATTTTTTTCTCAAGTAACTTTTACATTACTATTTTGACTACCATTTTTCCAAATATTAGATCATCAAACTCCTGTTCTGCTTGCTGGTAATGAAAATATTTTCCAGTAGTCTATTAATACAATATTGACTTTAAAAATATATAAATATTACCATATATTGTTATAAATGTCATAGATGAAGAGTTTAAGAAATGTATTAAATTATTTTTATGGTTGTTATTAGACTATATGCCTTTCAGTTTTTTAGCAATTGAAATCTTTCTATTGGATATACTAAGTGTGTGGAGTCTAAATCTGGATTTCATTTAGTGTTTGGAATGCATTTTTGGCTAGCTTTTGATGGCCCTGAGATCTCATGACCTGTCCTTGCAAGGATATGAAAGTACTTCAGTATCAGTTATTCTTGCGTGGTTTTGATAGATTTTTAAATTGGAACTGGACAGCACAGTCCCGTCATGGACTCTGAATCTTCCAAGGAATCAAAACGCAGGGTGTGTGGATTCATCCCCGACCGTTCCCTTCCGCACAGCCTCCCACACCGCTTGGCTGGCCTGCTGCTTTGGCTGCACCTCCGGGTAAATGTGGGAGCTGTGCTCCCTCCACTATTTCATACATAAATCCCAGTTTCAGGATCTAAAATAAATGGTTTTTTCTTGAGAAAAGACAGTTGTGCTGCCACTTATATACTTGTGCATTTACGAGCATATACGTCTGTCTCACTGAGAGAAGGGAGGAGGAGCTGAATAGGAGAAATGTCACGAGCAGAATTGTACTGAGACACTTTGTATTTCTGTTGCCCTGTGCTCTTTTCAGGTTCCACCACAAATCTGCAGCCCTAGTGCTTCTTGTGGTGGGGCTCAGCTTGATTTGCCGTCCTTTTCTTTCCCTTTGCAATGGGCTCCAAGAGCCCTCTGAAGCAACCTCAGTTCCTTGTGGCCTTTGTACAGGTTGAATGTAGCACTGGGACCTAATTCTCTAGAAGATGACTGGTGTTCGCAGTGGACAACAGAACGTGAGTACAGTGCTTTTCCGTATCCTCCTGCTCTGTAATTAACTTACGCAAGCTAAAATGCCTGTTGCAGAAGACAGCATTACCAAGTTCTTTGGAGTACGTCGGTGAAGTCTTAGCTCAGCTTCTGAGAAGCGGTTCTTTCATATGTACAAGCCGTCTAACAGTTTAATTTCATGAAATTACTCGAAATAGGCAAAGTATTTTAGCAAGACATGCTCCTAAATTGCTTGAGTCTTGAAAATGTCTAACTTGGGACGAACACTGCTGCAAAGCAATGGGAATGACCGAGGATGTGCTGGTATTCAAGTGGCAGGGAGGTGCTGGGATCGTGAGAGCAGGTGTGTTCACTGCTTTTCGCAGGAATCCAGTTTTGAGGGAGTGGATCACTCTGGCTGCGGCAGACTTTAGGACTTTTTCTAGTTGTAAATGGGAGCTCATACTCTGGAAATGGAAGTGTAGGAGAGCTCTTTGACCACGGTGATAGCTCAGCTTTAGTTTCACAGAAATTGCCAAGACTTTTGGCAATTTCCTTAGATGGCTGAATGAGTCATACCGAATGCAAGAAGGGATTCTGTAAAAAATATGCTTCGGGAGTACTAGCAGTAAACAGGAAATAAAATGCTAGATCTCTTCAGACCTAATCTTCAGATCGTGTCGAATACACGGACGTGATCTCCCTTGTAGTACGTTACCTTAGAATCTGAAAAGCTAGTTTTCGTCATTTGTGCATATTTTAATTGTGTGTGTGGTTATTAAGCCAGTTCCTCACGTGCCGAAAGATGGTGCATTTTAATTTGACATGCGTGTGGTGTATTTCCGCTTTTAAAAATTGCTTTGCTTTGTTCGTAAGAGAAACTTCAGAAAACCGGAGCAGCTTTTCAAAGTGTGGTTAAGAGTCAATTAGGCACCGAACAGCAGCGTTCTCCCTTGCTCCCTGCTTTCCCGTCCCTAGGCAGACAGCTCTAGGGGCGCTTTCTCGCTGTGTTTCCCCTGCAGCGCTGCCACCACCCCGCTCTCCTCCGGGTCTCCCTCGCCGGGCTCACTCGCCAAGAGCCGGCAGGGCGAACCCCTCTCCCCCCGGGCGGCCCCGGCTCTGCTCCAGCCGTTCCCCCGCCCGGGGCGGCACGCTGCCCTGCCGACACCGCCGGGCGGGGCGGGGCCGGGCCGGGCGGGGCGGGGCCGAGCCGAGCCGCTTTGTGCGCGGGAGGGCGCGCCTCCTCCGGGCGGGGCGGGGCCTGGCTCGGCGCGGCTCCCGCTTCCTCCTCGCCGCCTGCGCCGCGCTCTCCCTACCTGCGAGGATATGATGTCAGCGCCTCATTATCCTAATTATGCTGACCTCATAGCTGGGCCCAGCCAATGGGGTCGCCCCGCTCTCCCCACCTGCTAGGAGGAGAATTCCATCATTCCTGGGATTCCTCCCCGGGCCCGTGCAGCGAGCGGCGCCGGGGCCAGGGGCGCTGGGGCTCGCCGCGCCTGCTCCGCTCCGCTCCCGGGCTCGCCGCCCCGGCCCCGGCCCCGGCCGGGGAGTAAACAAGCAGCCCCCCCGCCCCCGGCCCGCTCCCCTGCCCTCTCCTCCCTCGGCCGCCCGGCCCGGCCGCTGCAGCCAGCCGCTCGCCGGGCGCCCCAGCCACGCTGCTGCCGTCGCCGCCGCGCCCGCCCCGGGAGCACACTGGTGAGTGAGCCCGCGAGCGGGGGAGCGGCCCTTGCGGCCCCGGGGTCTGGCCGCGGAGTGGAGCCCGGCCTCGGCCGGGGCGGCCGGGTGGAAAGTTCGAGGCGGGGGGAAGGGGACAGGTGCCCCCGCGGGTGCGGCGGGCCCCGGGCGGGGCTGGCCGGCCCCGCTGCCGCGGCGCTCAGCCCGGAGGAGCGCGTCCCTCGCTCGCCGCAGCCTGCCGCTGGCGGCGCCTGGGCCCGGGGCGGCCGCGGGGCGCTGAGGGGAGTGTCGGCGGGGCGGGGGAGCATCGCCCCGGAGGCGCTGACGGGCGGGACGCCGCCGCCCTGACGAGACGGGGCAGCCCCGGTCTCGCCCTCCGCGCTGCGGGACTTTCCCCGGGCCGGGGAGCGGGCGGCGGAGCCGAGGCTCCCCGGTGTCGCCCCGAGGGAGCTGCGGGGGGCCGGGCGGTCGGGTCAGCGGCCGCGAGGCCGTCAGGAAGGGCAGGAACCGAGCCGCCCTGCTACCGCGGGGGTTTCCGAGCTCTCCCGCGCCTTCCCGCCGGTGCCTGGGCCCGCGGCTCGCCCGGGCCCGCTCCCCTGGCGAAGAGGAGCGGGGGCAGCTCTCTCGGCGGGCGGCAGGGCTGGGCACCGCCGGCGGCAGGGCCGGTCTCCCGGGTGAGGGACAGCTGCCGGTGTCGGCGCCGCTCCCGCTCGGTGCGGTGCCCGCGGGCTCCTCCTGCCTGGGAGCTGGAGGGTATCGCTGGCCGGAGCCTCTGCGGCCCGAGGCGCCGCACAGGTTACAGAGAAAGATGCGAAAGTTAGCTGTTGGGAAATATCCTGGCGTGAGTTCTTACCCGGAAAGTTATTTCGGAGCAATAGGGCCAAGCAGGGAGTATTTTGACTGCCATCTTAAATTCACACCTTGGCTTCGAGAGAGCGTATTTTTCTTACAGAGAAAATCCCTGGAATTTCATCAGTAGCAGAGGGTCCTGTGGTGAAAATCTTCTAGAATGAGTCCGAAGGGCACTGTTACAGCTTTTGACTCTGCCTCTAGCATATTCCATTTGTAGAGCTTTTTTATTTAGTCTTTAGCAGTGCAATTTCAGTCTGTTCAGTCAAGCTGGCTTTATGTTTCCCAGATGTAATCAGGAGTAATTAACTTTCTGAGTCAAGCTGACTGCACATGACACCAGTGCACCCCTTTTCTGAAAGTGCGATGAATGGGAATTTAACAACCGTTTCCACTGACATTTGAGAAACCATGAAGCCAGCTCACTTCGTTCTATGCTGTTGGTGCTTCAGCATTATCAGGAACAAGAAATAATGGACATTTTTTAATTAAACCAAAGAGAACTGATTGATCAAGAGGTCCAGGATTTCTTCTGCAGGATAATTTTTCTGATTAGATTTTCTCTAACTTTAGAATAGGGACTTGTTTCAAAAGCGTTCCTCACAGAGGAACGACTCTGTGTTTAGACCAACAACCAACAACAAACTGTAGGTTGTAAAACCTGAGTGAAATTCTCTTTCCATGCGGTGATATTAAGAACGCTTAGGTCCAAAACTGTATAAAATCTGGCAGCAATCTGCCTCTTCTGCCTCAAAAATACATAAACTTTTTTTTTAAGGCTCTTCTTCAAACTTCTTGGCCTTTATTTGTATTTTTCCATCTGCCTACTTGTTGAGGATATTTCTTATGTAGAGTGTTTTTTGCTTAAATCCCCTACATCTCTCTCTTCTCGTTGATACACCAGTTATAATCTCGGTATTTGGCATCAGTTACAAGAACTACTTGCGGTCGTAATTAAAACACAGGTCTAGTCCGTTAGACTCTTGGTAGAATTTGGGTGTGTCTACACTGTACATTTGCATTGTTTTTTTAAGCAAACGACTGGGCTGAAACAGTTGTTGCTGAATCGCCAGCATCTCCAACGCCCATTGTGGGGAATGGGGACAGGGTGTTTTGGTGCAGGATGCTGTGTTGCTAGCCTTCCTTATCTTTGCTCGGTAACGACTCGGCGAGATGAATGCTATCACCACCTAGCTTTTACACCCACCTTAGAGTAGGAATTAGACCACCTCTGTAAGTGATGAGCACCGAGAAGCGGTGCTGAAAGGGGTAGATCTGACAGTCCGGTAGTATAAAATATGGCTAGTAGCTAAAACAGGATAGAAAATCACCGATACAAACCTTTGGGGCATGTTAACTGAAGAAGCACATTCACATTGCAAAGTAACAGGAGGGTCTTGTTTAAATATAGAAATATATATATATAAATGTAAATATAAATAAAATAAATTGATAACTAATACAGTTTGGAAGCACTGAGAAGGTTAATTTGTTTTCAGATACATTTGAAAGTTTTCTATTACAAAAGGTAGTTTTGGTTCAGCTTCTTTTACTATGGTTAGATGTTGCATGATACGTTTGCAGCAGAATGTGTAACATACAGGATGGACTGGGTGGTCTTGTATCTACAAGACATGGTCAGGTTAGACTTTTCCACCTGTAATTTCTTACGTTTGTTAGCTTTTATTTCAAATACCATTGTTAATAGCTTTCTTTTTAGAATGTTACCTTGTTAAGGAGGATTTACGCAACAAGAAAACAAAAAGCACAAGGTAAAATGCCAAAGCTTTGCTTTAAGCTTATAATTTTCTGTCTGATATCTTAAATTCTTAAGTTGTTTCTGTTTGAAGATTTGCCTGTTCAAACACATTTTCCACATGCAAAACAAGCCTGGTAAAAAAACCCCAAAGTACTGAATAAATACATTTTTTTAAAAAGTGGTATTTTGGTAATTCCTTTGGCCAAGTAGCCTGAACTCACTATGAAGACGGAGAGTTGTAAATGCAGAAGGATGGTCGCTGCTACATGGCAATCGCAGTCTACACTGAGCACTTACAGTTAACATTTGGCATGGGTATCTCAACACCGGATTTCTGTATCCACAAGTAGAAGCTCTGATCTAGGTGCAGTTGAAGGAATTTAAATGTATTGTGGCTATTGAGGACACATGCTGGATACAATGTGCTTATCGTTATTCTCATTCACAGTACAAATACGCTTTACTCTCTCCTATCTTAAAAAATAAAAGATGTTGACCTGGCTTGCGTCAAACTGTTGCTTTATCTTCCTTTCCCCTGTAGACTTATTGATTGTGCTGGTAAGTTGTGTCTGGATTTCCTCTTCAGTTTAGCTTTCCTCCATTGAAATCAAGCGGAGTCTCTTTCTCCAGGTCCTTCGGGTTATGAATTTGACTGGGAAGTACCGTGCCTGTATCTTCCTAGGTGTGAGCTGCTTTTGACCTATTTGACCATGCTTTTCAATTAATCTTGTTTTCCCTATACTTGTGTTTATCTACACTTACTTCACTTTAGTGCTCACTCTGGATTGTTTCTCGAGTGTCTTGTCGTTCTTGCCTCACTTTTTCGTTGTTATAATGGGCTTTGTTTATTAATCCACTACTTCTCCCTCCAACCTTATCTCTGTAATTTCACCAGACATATGAATTCAAGTACCAGACTTTCTCTACATATTTTAAAGGTTCAGCCTTTCTCTCTCCTTGGGATGGTGTAGATGTCTATCTCTAGTTCACACTCAACAAGTTTGAGAGAGACCTCTTACTAGTGTCTGCTTTCAGATGTTTCTTATTAACGTCTTTGCAATGGCTGTTGGCCGTGCTGCTATTCTGTTTGTCAGTCAGACCTGTAATCCAAGTATGTTTATGACTGTGACCTCTCTTTAGATCTTCATGTCCAAACTGTGTCTACATTCTTCTGATTTTTCTTAGCTGCACAGCATGTCTTTTGCACAGGCCTCTTGTTCTCATCACCCAACTTTTTCCTTGTTTCTGTCATCTAACTTGTTACTTCGCTTGCCAGTTAAGATCCGTTCGAGACAAAAGCCATCATACCTCCATAATGGAGATTACTGCCGCAAACAATCTTTCATGTCTCTCTTTCCTTTCTGTCTCTTCGCTATTCCCCCCCCTTTTTTTTTCCAATCAAATATAAAGTTCTCCTCTTTATTTCACATCTCTCCTGATATACCCCACTCTGAGTAGTAACTTTTGTGGGGTTGAATAGGTGTCTCATTGTTCAGTCTGCAGTTAGTCTCTGGTGCCGGTTTCTCTACTGCCTGTTTACTTAAGTTTCAAACAAGCAGTTTTAGGGTTTTTCCCCGCATGCTTTCCCTGATGCTTGGAAGGTGCTGTATAAATCCATGAAATCACTTAACCCTTCATTTCCAAAAGCTGTAATTTCTTTATAGTCTTCAAAAAAATGTTAACCGTTAGGCATTTGCAAAGCTGAGAGTACTTCGTATGTGCACGGAACTGGCAAAAGCTTGAAAAGGGGAGCGAAAATAATGTGCTGTTCGTTACACTAATGGGTGTTGTGTTCTTCAAGTGTTGCTTAAAAACTTAATAGTGGATCAGTGTTTAGTAACTTATTTGTCTTTCAGATGCTGTATCTATGGTTTTACATTCTATGTCTTTACTGTTTTTCAGAATGTTTCTTCGCTGCAATGTAGGTGAGATGACAGACTAGGGGAATGTTGAGTGGAAGCAGTAACTGATAACTGAAAGGACTGAGTAAGATATTAAACTAATATTTGAAATTACGGTAGATAAAAATATCTTGAACGCTTGTAAAAGTGCTTTTGGCTTGTGTCTCTTTAAATCTGACAGTTAAGATTTTGTAACAAGTAAGATACTTAGGACGCTGTTTCCATAGTGCTTAAATCAGATCTGTCCAGAGGAAGTTAAGTTTGTGTACTTGTATTTCGCTGGTCACTTGTTTTCCCTTACGAGATCTGGGTATAGAGCAATACTTGCACGTAGGCTAGAGAGTTGTTTTTTGACGGGGATACTTACAAAAATTCAGCTTTGATTCAGGTTAGTTTCTGCTTCGTAGACAGGTTTCTGTGTCACACAGAGAATTAACTGGCTTTTATCAGAAGTCTGCTTTCTAACTGGCTTTTTTGTCAGAACCCTGGAAATTGAACTACTCTTTCCTTTCTGAAACATGACTCCTGAGGATGACCAGGCTGTTCTCTGAAGGCTGCCTTGGAGTAGCTGTAGCAGTTGCTGTCCTTGCCGAGATGGAATTAGGCTTTTAAGCTTTGAGTCTAAGAGAAGATTCCTCCTCTCTCATTCTCATAGGCAACCTGTATTTCTTTCCTGAACTGTTATCCCCAACTTGTTAGTTTAATTTAGAGATAGAGGGATAGTTCGTATTGTTTGAAAAATAACCTGGAAGTTTATAGCTCCTTGAAGGTAATTTTCATAACTGTAAATGTGTTCAGCATGTTTAAAAAATCGCAGCATATATGGTATTGCAGCCTGGGATTTGCAGATCTCTGTATTAATGGCATCCCTTCAAAGAAGCTCTTGAATGGACACAACATTCTTCACAAGACCCGTAACTGTTAGAGAAACACTTCTGCAGCTCTCTCATGATATGAACTTTAATAATATGCAAAGCTACAAAACTATATTGAGGCCAGTTTTAGTGAAGTTGTTTTTGAAGTGTCTGATTTCCTGAATAGAATTAAGACTTGGTTCCTGTTTCCTTCTCTCAATGTGGACTTCTGTCACCAGCTAATTCTCTTACTAGGAGCATGTTCCGGAAAGGGATTGGGCATCTGCTACTCCCATTATTTGAAAATTACTGAAAAACTTAAACCAGCAATTTGTTTTCAATAAAAGGTATCTTAATATCCTTTGCATTGTTCTTTATCAAGAGGATTTTTCTAAAGAGTTGACCAAAAAGCTTTGTATTACTGTCTTTGAAATTTAGGACAAAGCTGGTTAGTGATCATGAGTTAGCCATCAGTTTGGTGTAGCCGCATCATCTGATCAGACATATTTTAATCTTTTTTCCAACTGAGTTTTCACTCTGTTAGAGGAATTTGTGTGAGAGGGTCGGTCAGTAATCAACAGTCTGCGGAGAAACAAAGTGGTGCTATTTTAAACTCCAAGAAAACAAAAAGCAGGAAAGAAACCAAGCATCAAGGTCTAAGGGATCAAAGTGGAATGATGCTGAAAGCTCCTTTAGTGAACACTCTCTTCCAAATCTTTGCTTTGATTTGGAGGAGTGTGGCCAAACGTGATATAAAGAAATATTTACTGAAGATGGACTTAGTAAAATAAGAATCTAACATCTTGTTTTCTAAAACCTCTTGCCCACATGTACTGTCTTTAAATGAAGGAGTTAACTGGTTTTATAAGTTTAGTTAAAATACTGTTCTTGAGCAAAAGTTGATTCTGACAGGGAGGGAGAATGCATGTTTTTATCCTCAAAAGCTATACTTAGTTATTTCAAGTATGTCTCCTCTTCTTGCACAGTTCTATGGAAACAAGACTGGATTTAATTCTTTATTGAAAATACATTTTTTAAACTTAAAAATACTTTAAAAATCCTTTTTCTTACGCTTTAAAATCTTTAATTAGTTTTAAACTCTTTGACGTTATTTAGGAAGAGGGAGGGAGGATAGCAAGGTTTATTATTTATAGTGCAAAGTCAAGGAAATTGCTTCCCAAACATATGCTTGTTGTTAAGTCTATATACATGTGTTTGAGATTTCTGTAGTTGCCACTACCCCTTTTTTTTTTTTTTTAAGATCATACTGTAAAGTAAGTTACAGTAAACAGTTGTCATGACAGAATAGCATGCTAGTTTTGCAGGGGAAAAAAAAAACACAAAGAAATTGTTAGCAGTCCTGGGTTTTCTCTCTTTTTCCATTTGTTTTCTTAACAGTTCTGTCTATGCTGTTGCCTTCTTATTTAAAAACACATATAAGTTGTGGGCCTTTTAACAAAAGCATCTCGACAATGTGTTAATCTCTTCCTTCCTTTCCCTTTCGTATCTTTTGGAATTTCATATTGGAACTTCTTTTTTAGTTTTGAAGCCATTCATGTGAAACTTTGAGAGGCTTATGTAAGCTGTGATAATTTTTTTTTTTTTAATGGGAGAGTCTGTTGCTTAATATAATGCTGAAATGTGTGTTTTTATGTGACTGGGTTAATTTTTCATGTATGGGAATTATGTGTTGTAAGGGGAGAAAAACAGGGAAAAGCAGCTACTGAGGTGTGATTATGATTATACAAGTTACAGTTTTCTGTCTGTGTCCTTATATATACACATGCCCAGTGTTGACTATATGTTCATGAGTAAGAAAATGTCTTAATGGCTTATAAGCTTTGGATGATTCTACTTTGGGCACAGGAGATATGGGGTACAAGTTTATTGAATACTACGGATCTAAAGCAATCTTATGCTCATGTAGGTAGTCAGGCCAGCTGTCGTCTTCACTTCAGATGAGTTGCATCTTTGGATATTGTCTCAAGTAGCTATTTATTGGGATGGAAGGCTGGCATGTGGGACGCAAAAACGCTTACAACGTATAGCAGATAACCCTGTTGCAACATACATGAGCAGTGGTCATCAGCTTCAGTCAAGTACTTGAGAATTTGGTCTTCTGGTTTGTTTTGGATGAGTAGTTGGTGGGAGAGCTAATTCCAGTGTTTCCTCGTTTTCAGCAATGACTTAGTTTTAACAAATCCTGTGCTGGTATAACAGGAAGAGAGCAGCAGAAACCTGGATTTTTTGATTCTTTCTGGTGTCATGCTCTTGTTGTTCATTACTACTTCCTTCTGTAATACTTGATGTGTGTATGCTATGAACAAGTGACGTACCACCTGGTATGTTGTTGTAAGGACTCTGCGAGTTTACTCTTTGAAACTTTCGCTCTGAATTTTCCAGGATCCAGAGAGGAATGGAGACTCCATTGGATGTTTTGTCGAGAGCAGCATCTCTAGTACATGCTGATGATGAGAAACGTAAGTCTGAAATTTAGTTCTCTAACTTTGTTGGATCCAGATGCTTTATGTTTGCCTATGTATCAGCGTAGATGCTGGCTTTATCGATCTTTGCATTTTACTGAATCTAAGACATGTAGAAAAATGTCTTCAGAAACCCTTCAGAGATCATCTTCCTCAGGTGCAAAAATGGTACGTTGCATTTCAATTGGTTAGTATGCAAGAGAAAATAATTTCTGTTATTTCGAAAATGTACTTAACAATTCATATAAAGGTGCCCCTTTTTTCCCAACTGCATTTGCGTTGTTAGTAGACAAAAAGTTGTAATGGAACTGCTGTCAAACTAAGGACAATTTAAGAACTCACGCTCCCTCATAATATCAGTTAGACCTGTTCTCATTTAAGAACACATAACTGGGTGGGCGTGAGTGGGTTGCAAAGATTCCTGTAGGCTGTTATCATTAGTAACGAGCACTTCATTTTCCTTTCACTGCTACTAAAAGGTGAGTACAGGATTTTAACATAGTAAATGATGTCGGTTGCAGCTACAGAGGCTCATGTTGCCAATCATTTGGGTAGTATTTTTGCTTTTAACATTCACAAGAAATGTTTAAGATGGGTTAACTGATGTTATAATAATATTTTCAATTCTGCCAAATTGCAGTGCTACTTTGTAGATCAGATTGTTACCTGCCTGCTTAGTAATAAATGTCAGTTTTTTTCTGAGTAGTGTAAGCACTCAGGAAGTGTATACATCTTGGGTATCACCCTGAATAGATGCTAACTAGAAAAATGGTATTTTGGATTTCGGACTGCTTTTGTGTGTAGCTTCTGTGCATAAAATCACCTTTTAAGATGAATTCAGCTTTTCTTCTTTTGGTCTTTGTTCCTTTATTCTGTATATATTTTTTGAAAGTAGTTGCCTTGAATGTTGAATAAAAGAATTGATTTCCTGCTGTTGCTTGTCAACTTACTAAAGTAATTGTAAAGTAAACAAACACAGTGTATTTGGACAACAAGTCCCAGAATTTTTGTGTATATCCAAATAGTCAAGATAACAGTAGCTTGCTCTTTCAGAAGTTTGTAAAATGAAGGTTTCATACCCTGATGAGCTCTTCTGTATTACTGGCTCTTAGCTTTATAATGAATATTGGTTTTGCTGTTCTTTCATGTTCACCTTGCTACTGGGTAAGTACCAAGTTTTTACTGATCCCACTGTAGTAGGATGTTGTGGTTGATTGCTACAGTTATTGACTATTACTGGTAGAATGAACAGCAGTGGAAGTCCTTGAGGAAATAATTTCAACCGTGATTTTGGCCTGGGGGATTTCTCTTGTAAACTAACATGTATTTGTAGAAAAGGCAAAAGCTTAACCTATTTTCTTTTGACTCAATTTTTTTTAAAATATATTTTGAATATGTATTCCCAATTTTCTTAAGCTTAAATGCATTCTTTTTGGTTAACTATTGCCTAAGACTGTAGTTTGATTTTTGAGTTCTACAGGGTGGGAATGTTGGGCTGGATATAGAGAATCCAGAGGAAGTCTGATTCAGTGCAACTTGCATGTGAGGAAGCTGATATGTATCTGGTTCTAATTTACATTCCTTTAGTCCTACCACTTAGACTTAATTAGATTTATGCCACTCTGCAGCTTCTAACTTATGCTGTCTCTGAGTTTGTCATGTTGTTGTGCATATTGCGCACCAAGAATGCTATAGTATGAAAAGCTGCTGAAAGGAAGAAACAAAGAGTAGTCCAGACCAGTCACTGAACTTGCACTTTTTTGTGTCAGCTTTTGTGGAAACGGCACCAGCCAGATTTCACTCTGTGTTACAGAGTGGATACTAACAGCTTGAAGTTAGCCTTAATCTTGAATTTAGCAATTATCCTTGAGCTTTCCAGTAAAGTGCCTAGCATGCTGCTCCTGGAGTTCTAGCAGTGGTCCTGTCTGTATTTCTGTATCCCCTATTCACTTTGTCTAACATGTAGAATTCTACATAGAGTTTCTAATACTCCAGTCATGACCAGGAATGTAATAATTTCTTTTTTTTTCCTTTTTTTTTTTCTTTAAATCAGATTACTTTCAGATACTCGGTATCTGAACACACTATTGAATTTATTTCAGTGATGTTTCTTGTATTTAAGTAACACATACAGGTAATTTTATTGTTGATTCATTGGAAAAAATTTCAATGGGTTCTTTTTGACATTTCTAATGATATCATGAAGTTTCCTGCTTCCAAAGTTTTGAATAAGGATTTCAGATTAATTTAGTTTCTGAAACATTTCTGTCTTACCCCAAGTCTTTTATTTTTGTGCTGGAATAGAAGTTTGTCTAACAGATAACTCATGATGCCCTTTGTGCATTTCATGATCGAAATTTTATCCTATTTTTTGAATGGAGAGCAAAGGAAATGTAGCTCTATGCTATCCTGACATGACAGTGCTACCAAGTAACTAGTGGTTAGATTCCACTAGTGAAACAATAAATCTACTTGATAAGGCGATTCAACTCACCTCAGATATTCTCGTCTAAGCTATATGCCATGTAAGATTTGAAAACTGCCGATTTGCCACTTTTTAAAGATCATTTTAAGCAATTAAGATGTACATTTTAACTATCATGTCTCAAAATTGTTCCTCTTCAAAGTAGTTTACCATTACAGTTTTTATAAGAAAAATAAAGGTAGTCTTAACACTTCTCTGTCATCTCGTGTGAGAAGTATATGCAAAATGCATATAAAATATTTTTAAAGTTAGACTGTGTATGCTCCTACACAAGGTATAAAGCTAGCTGAAGTTGTTAGTGGTCTCTTATTCATACGTATCAATAATTTTCACTGCTTCTTTTCTTGAAAGTGTTAGTACTATTTGTACACAAACCCTTGATGCTCTTGCCAACATCTTAAAGAGCAAACTTTCACACCCTGGTATGCTTTAATCCCCTCTCAATCTCAGCTTCAAACTAACTTACATGAATCAGCAGCCTTCAAGTGCATTTACTGAATCCAAGGAGTGCAAATACAGGTTCTTGTTAAAAAACCAAGGTTTATTTCCTGAAGCTGGTAGGTATTTCATTTTATTCTTGTTTGTCTGGGTGTATTCAGAGGAGGAATATTACCAGTGTCTATGAATTTAATTCTTTCTAACGTGAAGGATCCTCTTACCTCTGTGGGCACTCCCTGCAGTGCCAAGTAGTATAGAAGTGTCTTAGTGTATATACAAAACACAGTCTATTTAAAACAAATACGTTTAAACTTACCAGCACTTAAAGAAATGGATGAGATGTATGCCTATGTAGATTTCCCAGAACGGTTATTGGTTTCTTGAACGAACATGATCTTGAGGTTTTTTTGGTTTGGTTTGGTTTGGTTTTTTTGCAGCTGCACCTATGTCAATAAGGTTGACCTTCAGTGATACATTAGCACTATATGTTGCTTTCAATTGCATCTCTGTTTTATTTCATGAACTATGCTATATTTCAACAGCTCCCAGTTTAAATCATTCTGCACTTGTTATCAAAGAAAAATTATGAAACACATTTGGTTAACTACTCTGTCATGGAAATGATTAATTATGGAGAAGAAATGATTACCGTGATTTTGTATTTGTAACTGTTACCACTGTGATGTAAGCAATTATTTAAGCTTATGGTATAGTGGATCTGTACTTCAGAAAACCCAGCAAAACAAAACAAGCTGAACAAAAGAAGACAGACACTCCTTTAGAGGTGGTAACAGTTAAAGGAGAGGATAAAGATGTTTCCTAGTGGAGTTCGTTGTTGACTTATTGTCCAAGCTTGGTCTTCCACTTCAGTGGAAGGAGAGCATACAATGATGTAATTATTAGCCAGTCATCTTGAAGGCTTGTCACTAATTGCTTACTTGTCAATAGTGAAGGGAAAGGATATAGGAAGTCTGTGCTGTTTATGAGCAGCTGTTCAATGCCAGAGTAGGTAATGTGCAACTATTTTATCTGTAAGTGGCATCTGTAAGGTTTTGCTGGTTTCTTTTTTCAGCGCTTCAGAAGCGGGCTTTATATGAAGTGAACACCTGTAAGACCTGTGTACGTATGCTGTCTTTTTAATGTTCTCATGGCTGGAAACCTTGTCGAATGTGGGTTGTTGTACAGTTGCAAAAATCAAGTTTACGATGAGATGCTTGATACTACTCATTACTCTTCTGTTCCTCCTCTTTTCTTATACTGTTCTTACTGGGGTCGTACTGATTTCTCATAGGCTCAGGATTCAAGCTGGCTATTTTTCGAAGACCACAGTATAAGCTGGTAGCATTTAGGTAAAGACAAAGAATTACTTTAAGTACAGTTTTTCTTCCCATAATTGTCTTGAACAGCAAGTGTTTAAACATTAAGGAGGGTTATAATTTTGTATTTATCTCATATAAAAATAAGCGTTTTGGGAACTGGTCTTTCAGTAATAAACAGTGGTTTAAAGGCATAATCATGTTATTGAGAAAATAGTGAAGGAAAATGCTAATAAGGACTTGCACTTGCAGAATGTGTTGAAAGCACTGTGTACTCAGCCTCTGCTGATTTTATAGTAACACTTTACTTACACTTCCCTCCAATATGCAAGTCCAGTTTAAGAATGTGGGAATGAATGAGAAAAAACATGTTGTTTCTCACTCTCTCAGGGTAATATAGTGAAAAGTCTGTTGCTGGCAAACAGAAGAAAATATACTTCCACAAGGAAATGGAAGGTTTGGAAACAGCTAATAAATGGCACAATAAAGTCCTGGGTAATAGCTTTGTGTTCTAATGCATTGTACCAAATCCATACCTGTGGAGTCTTGATTTCTGTTTTGAAAAACTGATACGGGACTACATTAAGGAAAAAAAAAAGGTGATCTTTGATCAAGCCATGCTTCTTGCACATGTACCATCAGTCGCATGCGTCATCCTTGTATGCAGGGAAGCCTGGAATTGCTATTCCACACTTCTTGCCTGTGAACGCTGTTATTGTTTGGCAACAGTTTCTTTTATGTGGTTTAGTTTAATCCACTTCAAATAATTAAGCTAGACCATACAGTTGATATTTCTAGTATGGAAGAATTACTGTGCTTTAAAATCCCTGCCCTAATCCACTTTGTAATAAAATCCTCGTGTAGACAAGACCTACAAACCAGTTTTCACTGTTCTTCATTCATATCAATTGGTTCAGTTAGGAGAATGAATTTTGTGCTGGCTACCATCTCATAATTAATAAATATGCAACGATTAGTTGTTTTGGATAGCTGATCCTACAAAAGATACTACTTTAAGGCTGAGTTGAGAACAGTTCATTTTTTTTTTTTTTTAACACTCTTGAAGAGGATGATGACTCTGTCAGCTTACAGTCTTTAAATACAAAACAAGCAATATTTATAGTGGAATTAGACTTGAATGTTGCTATTTGTGTTGAAGATATTAATGATGAAATATTTCTAGCATCACCAGGACTTTTCACCTACACGACTGTTTGTTTTGTAAATTTATAGCAAACTATGGGCGGTGAGCCTAAGGCAGGTTTTAATATCAATGTTTGCAGAAGTTTAAATAGCTTCCATCCTACTGTGTGAGCACTTAAATCAACACTGAAAATATTTAAGATCCTGAAGGTTTTTTGACTGACTGAAAGTGAGGAATTGCATGGAACTCGCTATATGAATGCAGTTAGTACAAGGACAGGCTCAACGATGAGTTTCATTTGAGGTTTGCTTTGGGGGGGGGGGGTTGGAGTTTTCTTGGGGTTGGTTTTTTTTGTTTGTTTTGTTTTCTAGAGATTCATCTGCTTCAGAAAAATGGGAAACAGTGATAGCATTTTTACACAGAAGTGAAAGAGCAGTATCATGTCACAGTCCTTGTTTATTTTCTATTCACAAGTTCGCCCCATTCCAGGTAGAACTGGAAGGAATAATGCATGCTTGTAGTAAGGATGATAAATATTATAAAGCAAAGTATTACTTAAAACAAGATGAAAAATTTCCAACAGAACATAATCTTGTCATGTGACTTGCCCTTTCTATTTTTATTTGCACATATATGTCCAGAATAGCAAGTCTTGTAACAAAGAAATAAATGGAAAAAGTCTTAACTGCATGTTGTAGTTAAGAGATATTTCAGTGTTATCATTTATGGAACGTTTGTTTTAGGGGTGGAAGGGAATCAAATTGGTTCAATAAGGGCAACCTGGAGCATGTTTAGAGTTCTTTTGAAATCTAAAATGTGTTTGTGTACTGACCCTTAATTCTCATATAGACTGTTTTGATGGTAAACTATTTTCCCTTCATGCTAGAATTCTTCATTTTGTGTCCCCAGTAATAGGTATAATACACTTAATAGTTTAGTACATCACCACTTCTCTGTTTTGTGTTTATTGTTTTGCCATTATTTCTGTAGTTTGTGGTTATTTTTTTTCACTGTGACAATGTTGAGAATGTTAATGTTATCTGTAGTACTTGGTGCTGTACAAATACCTGGGAAAAGGTAGTCCCTGTTCTCAAGACAGGCCGTCGAGGGCTGGAAGCAGAGCACCACTATCGTGATACGGGGCTGCTTCTGATTAGCCAGCGCCTCAGAAGCAGAGACGGAAACTCGCGTTTCCCGATTCCTAGTTGTGGCACCTTATTCACCGCGCTGCGAATGCCATAGCTTCTTTTGAAGCCTGAGCTCTACTGGTGTGCAAAGCAACCTGGCAAAAAAGTCCTGGCAGAGTTTGATGCCATGAACACTGTTGCTACCGTGGAAGTGGAATTCAGTGGGTGGGCAGTACTTCTCCTTTTCTGCTTGTCGCTTTTGGAATATTCGGGAAATAAATTGGTTATTGTCTTTTGCAGTAGCTCATAGCTGCACCATAAAATTGCTTACAGGGAAACCACCCTTAAGAAATTCTTTCCTTTGAAGAGTATCGTGCTAGTTTCTGTTCCTTTACCTGAGCAAGCTGTCAGTCATTGTAGATAACCTTAAGATACCATTGCCAGCAGGCCTGACTAAATCACTGTCTTGTTTTTTCCCAATTTAGGCTAGATAAAAATCTCCCTTATAATGAAAAGTTGTATGTGATGCTTCTACTAAAAATCTTGCTTCCTATGACTTTCAGGACTCCTCCCGTAAATGGAGGAGTCATTTTTGATCTTAATCTCCTACTTTTTGTTCTGTAGGACAATAGTTGCTGAAATCCTACTTGGCTAGGTTGAGGGCAACACAACCACGTTAACCCAGATTTTTCTTTTCCATTCTGTAAGTAAATTCAACAGTATTTTGTATGCATGTTGTTCTTCAGTGCTTTTGAAGTTTGGGGATTTTTAATCAGGGTTTGTCAACTCTTGGATGTCTCTTATTAACCAATCCAGCGCAACCTTTCATTTAGAGCTTGACTACTTCTTCAGAAGACTTTTCCTTTGTTGGGTTGAAAGGAGGGCAAGAAGTGCTTCGTGATCATTTCTCGTATGAGAATAAGTGGACTCTCCATGTGGATGTTTGTTTCTTCTTTTATGGTAAATTAAAATATTGATTTGGTTGTCTTTTTACCAGGTTGGTGATTGGATGAATACGTCTGTTGGCTCAGAGAAGAGGCAGATATTTGATACAGGCAAAGAGTTAGGTCTTGAAAATTAGAGGTATGGTTAGACTTTGGTGTTCTGCAACTGAGTTTAATATACCGAATTCTTTAACTGCAAAAATTAATGCGCTGTTAAGTAATTGAATAGCTTTTATGAATTAGCAACTGTGCTTGTGGTCAGAGCTTATCTGTGATGTCTAGCAAAAGAGAAACTTAAATTTTCTGGAGGAAAAGCTACATTCTAAGAAGCAGTATCAGCAAAAAATACCTCAACAGCTACGAGAGGTGTTAAAAGTAGATTTGTCAGCTACTCATTTGCGTAATGTTTCATCAGTGGGACGAGGGGGAGTCCTGTTAGTTTTGGAGCGGAATTTGTGGCATAAATCATCTTTTTTTACTGAAAGGGGGAAAAGTATAGAAGTGTGATGTTTCAGTTTAGTAATAATGTGATGGAAAAACATATGTGGTTCGGTCATTGAGATGCAGCCTGAATCATCTGCTGTTGCTGTATGAAGACCAAAAGCTTTAAATAATAAAACTCTCTGAGTAATAACATGCATAGTGTTCTGCTTTTAAATTTATGAGCCATACAGACCAGAAAATACTAATATCTTCTCTGTTTTAAATATCAGTTAATCTATTTTTCAGTAAAATACCCAAATGGCTGAATTCCTGACCTTCTGCTTTTTGTCTTTCAAAAGCCTGTAGCTGTTTGTGTTAGTGTTTCGCAGGGTAGCTTCCTGTAAATGGTGCTAGGGCCATTTCATCATTTTTAGGGTTTTCTTTAAAGTAGGAGTGTTAAATTGGAGAACTGGTTGTTTGGGTTGTTTTGTTTTGTTTTGAAATAAAAAATTATTCTTACCTCCAGAAAGCTTCACCCTTTTTTTCCTCAAAGTTTATTGCAGCAAGGAAATAAAGAATGAGTAGAATTATGTTTTCAACTTGTTAAATAGGCTGGAAAATGGGGCAGTTGTCTGCTTGGCGCTAGATGTATTTTAATAGCAGTAGAACACCATTAGCATAATCAGTGGAGTGATGGTAATGTCTTCAGGAACAAAAGTGTCTAAACATTTTTTTCGAATTAATTTTAAAAAACATTTGCAAGAGGTTCAGCTGCCTACAGATTGTGAACATGTTGTAGCATCCTTTAACATACCAGATGTTTCTACCCAAGCTGCACCAGCTCAGGAAATAGGCTGCTCAGGGTTCCTGAGCAACGTCAGCCAGAAAATATGTCTTTTCTTTCGGAATCCTTTTTAGCTAATTGGTGATAAAATATTTGCAGTGATTGGTGGCATTACCTCCAAGTAAGTGATGTTTACAGAAACACTATCTCTTTAAATGTTGTTTGGCAAACGGAGGGGAAGGAATCTTCTTACTAGAATGGAATTTGTCATCAGATACCAACCATTGCTCTGACAATTGCAGCTGACTGAATACCATATTGTTAAGCGTGATAGCACATACATAACCGTATGGAACTTGTCAATGCACATGCTTCTAAATGATTGTAGTTTCTGAAATGCCGTACTTGGAACTTTGTGCTCAATTTGTATATTTTACAATAATATATATTTGTTATATCCTGAATTTTGAAACAATGCAGGGAAATTATTCAGTCATTAGGTTCTGTCTGTTAAGTTTTCTGGCCGTGACTGAAACTACAGAAATGGACTGTTTTTTACAGCTAGGCAGAATATGCTAGCATGTGAAAATCTGGCCATTCTTCACGTGGTAAATATTATGTGGCTTATTTCATTAAAAAAAAAAAAGTTCTTCCTTAATTAGAAATACTGCAGGCTGACTACTGAATGCAGGATGCTTTCCCAGGATGTTCTTTCCACATCTTTAAAAGCACAGAGAATCACGACAAGCTTAGAAATCTCAGTGTCGCCCATGAAAAGCTAGTGTTCATACGGGGCAGAATTAGTAAGAGGAAAAGAGTTAAAATATTGCAGAAAATTCTTCGGATTTGGTATATTTACTGTTGTTTATCTACTTTTCCTTATGTAATTGTTTTTGTAGGTACTTATTTCAACACTTGATCCATGTGTCTGGAAAGGTTAGAAATAGAGCGCTTTACAACTTCCGTGTTGCCTCTTGCCAACAGTCATGCTGTCCCTCCTGTTGCTCAGGTTCTGCCCACCAGATGCCATACATTCTGGAGTGACTGTAATTCATTTTCCAGATGGCAAAGCAGGGCTTTTTGGGAAAGAGAATGCCTTTGGTGCAATGTAGCAATTCTTGGTTTTGTTTATGCAGGCAGGCAAATCTGGAGGTACCTTTTTCTGTAAGCGAATGAAAAGATTCTGTTTAAGAAAGGAGGGCTGAGTAAACTTTGTGTTCAGTTAGGGTTTTAAAAACCCTATGCTGAAAAAAAGGTGATTTTAGTTAAATACATAGTTTTTATACACATACAGTATGTTAAAACAGTATTAATGTGGTAAAGTCAATTCTTTTAGAAGCAGTGCAGTGTTAAAATTGAGGTGGTCCTATACAATCTTTACTCCTTTTTCGGTTATATAGTCTTTAGTGAAATGATCACAGAATATTTACAGTTCTGTTGTAAATAGAAATATCAAGTTCTTAGTTAATGAGCGTATGTTTGGTATTTTCTTTTCCCTTGCTGGGAACCCAGACTTTATTTATGGTATGCTATTCAAATTCTGACCTGAAGGAGGAGGGATCTGAACGTGGGTTTTCCAGGCCAAGATGAGTGTCCTAATTAAGGGCTTATGAAATAAAAGGAGGATACAGTCAATTATCACACTCTGTTTTACTAACTCATGCCTTTGTTCTGTTTAAGGAAAAAAAAAAAAAGCAGCAATAGTTTGTTTCAGACTGAAGAGAACATATTTCTCCCCCAAGAAGCAAACACCAAAATTACTTGCTTTTGTTTTTTTCCCCTCTTTTGCTGCTGAACCAAAAATCAATTACTTGTGTAAGCATAATTCTGGCTACAAATCTGCTATGCAGCTATAAACAATGTCACTACAGAAACTTCTGTCATCCATAAGCTTAAAAGGAGAAATGCTTCTTATTTAGCAAATTGAAGAGTGATTTATTACTCTCCTCTGATTTTTTTTTTCCCCTTCTGTTCTGATTTTAAACTTAACGATACATTCATTAAAAGGTCCCCAAGAACACTACACTGTATTACAAGAGTATTTTTGTCCATCCACTACAACAGTATTGTATTAGGTGATAATACTTTCATAACACTGAAATTAAGTTTGCTTTAGATAGATATTTATTGCTTTGTAAGAAAGAGAAATTATAAACAGTAGTTGGACAGAAATAGTCTTTTGTGTGTGTGCTTGTTTTAAATCAAACAATTTTAGTACATGCACTAGGCTTAATTTTCCTGGGCCCCTCACTACAAGAAGGACGTCGAGGTGCTGGAGCGTGTCCAGAGAAGGGCAACGAGGCTGGTGAGGGGTCTGGAGCACAAGTCTTGTGAGGAGCGGCTGAGGGAACTGGGGTTGTTTTGCCTGGAGAAAAGGAGGTTGAGGGGAGACCTCATCGCTCTCCACAACTACCTGAAAGGAGGTTGTGGTGAGGTGGGGGTCGGTCTCTTCTCCCAAGTAACAAGCAATAGGACGAGAGGAAATGGCCTCAAGTTGCGCCAGGAGAGGTTTAGTTTGGATATAAGGAAGACATTTTTTACGCTGAGGGTGGTGAGGCACTGGCACAGGTTGCCCAGAGAGGTGGTGGATGCCCCATCCCTGGAAACATTCCAGGTCAGGTTGGACGGGGCTCTGAGCGACCTGATCTAGTGGAAGATGTCCCTGCCCACAGCAGGGGGGTTGGACTAGATGACCTTTAGAGGTCACTCCCAACCCAAACTATTCTGTGAGTCTATATTTAGGAAAAATTTTTTCACCGAAGGGGTTGTCAAGCATTGGAACGGGCTGCCCAGGGAAGTGGTTGAGTCACCATCCCTGGAGGTATTTAAAAGGCGTGTAGACGTGGTGCTTAGGGACACGGTGTAGAGGTGGACTTGGCAGTGTTAGGTTAACGGTTGAACTTGATGATCTTAAAGGTCTTTTGCAACCTAAACGATTCTATGATTCTATTCTATGAAACTGTGGCAGTAGCAGTAACTGCTTTTATTTTCTTGGTCATGCCCATGTTGTCTGTTTGGTTCATGTGAAAACATCTGTGTGTTACAGTTGTAACTTTATTACTATAAATCTCTGGCCTTTATTTGCTTTCTTTAGAGCTGGATATATCTGGCTCATAATAGCAAAAGAGTGACAGTTCTTCTATGGCTCCATCTGTCTCTGTTTCCAGTTTTTGTATCTTAATGCACTTCTTGCTTAGCCTGACCGGGAAAGCATTTGATTATATAAACATGCAAAAATGTTACTTTCCCCTCTGAACTCACCTCCAAATTATGGGATAAATTAAGGACCTCTTTCAGTAGTTTTTATCCTCAGAGTTATCTCATCAGTAGACAATATGGTGGTTTTCAAATAGTGATCTAGATTTCAGATGCATTGAAGTTCAGCAGTGTCGGCCTCTGATTGAAATCCGTGATCTTACTGTGCAGGGGGCTCAGTCTTTGTGAGAATTTCAGAATATATTTATTGCATAATGCCGGCACTTACCATAATTACGTTGTTTTATGTGTTGTCATATTTACCTAACCAAACTATTCTTTTATTTCGAAATGATGTGCTCATTTTTAGAAGTATAGTGGAATAGTTAATTAGCTTTAAATGTATTAACATTTATAGCAGTCCTTAATAAAATTGTTATAAATTGATAATATTATTGTTTTCTTAAATAAAATTGTGAGAAACTTAGGCTTGAGAATGTCTTTTTTTCCCAATGTTTGAATATGAAGGAAAGCAATGGGCTTTCCACTCTCTTTTTCTGTGGAAAGGAAAAGCAATTCAGAAATTTTCAGTCTATCCTTTTTACAAAAATCTAGATAGGTGTTTTGTTTTTGTTTTTTTTTTTTAGTAGAGTAATAGTTAACTAATCCCAATGGAAACCGCTCAGCTGTCTGATGACTCTTGACTAAGGCACTTGATAGACTTTATCTGAGTTAATAGCAATAACTGGTTACATGAGTATCTTGTGGTGCCATGAGGCAGCGGGTCAGCTGCCTTAATCCGTTTGACTGAACTTCTCATGACTCTGAACAGATGTTTTGCCTTTAAAGGTCAGTTTAACTTTCTGACCAGACTAGCTCCTTGCTTCCCAGAGCATGCCAACATAGTTAAGGACTGGAATGTAGTTTGACATCAGGAATGAAATGTCATGAATTTTTCACTTCCTTAGTTACTCAGCCAAATCTCACGATGCCCACTTTCATAACAGCTGGCAGAGCATATTTTAAAAGGATAATACAATGTCAGAAGAAAAAAATTATATGAAGAATTAGAATGTGTTGCCATTCTGAATAGTTCAAGGCAGAATCATTGAAGTTCTAAGTAGCGTATTTTAGTAATGTTTACCTGTCTTACAATAGTATATAGAAGCATGGTTGTGCTAGGCATTGAAAAGTGTGCGTAATTAAATTCCCATCCAAAATGTATGGTATGCATATCTGTGATGCTAAAAACAGCCACAGAAGATTGGTCAATTAATAGAATCAAACACCACTCCTGAAAATGGAAGTGCCCCTCAGAAGACGAGGGAAAGGCATGAAGTTTCAGCAAATTGTAAGCTCTCAGCAGGAAACTTGTTAGCTCTTAAAATTAGAAACATTTGTACCATAATGTATTTTCAGGGAGAGTCATAATTTGCTTCTCTGTTGGAATATGAGATCTGTTTTACCACAGCAGAATTAAGCATCTTGTGACTGGCCGAAGTCTGCAGTTGGTATTTCAAAGGAGGTTTTTTCTGAACCATGGACAGTTACTTGGTGGCTCGCACCTAAGCATGCCAGTTTAGCCTGTCTACCGTAACTGCGCTGGAATGCAATATGGATGGAGAATCCCTGCTGGGATTCCTGCAAGTATTTTGTGACTTTGTTTCGTAGATTGGTTGTGGATTATGTGAAAGAACATGTAGTAGGCTTGCATGTGTGAGTTACTACTGTGCTTATTACGGTGCTCAATAATATGAGTATTTACTCTGATACAATTTACAACATCATTTGGCATATGTGTATATGTTTTGTCAACCTACTGCATGAAAATTTCAGTATTTCATCGCCACTAATAAAATAATCGTTGTCAATAAAATAATCCTGCACAATATTGGTTTCTCAACTAGCAGCTTTGCTGCAGGGTTCAGGAACTCTATTGCATTCAGGAGAGGGAAAAATTACCATGTTTCTTCATGTAACTCTCCCTTCAAAACTTAATATCTCCATTTCTATAGGTAGAGAAGGAGCAAACAAATCGGTACACCCACGTGACAACTACAGTGTCATGCTGAAATAACAACTTGAATCTTACTTAGCTGCCTTTATTCTTATGTGCTTCCAGTATAGATTTCCCTAGCTAGACTTTATTTTTATGGTGATCTGTTCATATTTGCATGTATGCATGTCTGTCTGATCTTTTGACAATCTGGCAGGTCTATTTTAAAATTATTTTCCTTTTTACATCTCAGAAATAGGGCATAGTGGTATTATGAGCTGTTCCTCTGACCTCAATGCATTCACGTTAATGCTACTGTCTTTCTGCTTTCAATCATATCCAAATATTAATTAGTAAGGAGAGGAAGATTGTGACAATAGAAAAATGTAGGGCTTTACTACTACTTCTGGCTATTCACTCCTAACAATCACTGATCTGTTCAAACGGGTACTTACACTCTCCTTACCTATTTCAGCTACTAATAACAGTAGATTTGTATTTTCTGGTAGCACTCAAGTCATTTCAAGTCACTTTTAAAACAGGATAGATGTATGCTTGCTGCCGTGCCATATTGTACTAGAAAGAAAATTATGAGAGTAAGGGTCCAGCATGGGATGAATATGACAAGTCTGAAGAATTTTTTAATGGAGTGGCAGAGATGGACTTTCTTGTAGAATGGAGTAGCCATCACTCAGGCGATCTCTAGCAGAACGTAAGACTGGTGGGGCCTGCCTGGGGAAATATGTGTGTGCTGCTCACAAGTGGAGGTCCAGGTTAGGTCTTCTGGCTGAAATGTGAGGTGAGATGTCCTGGGGGTTATGCTAGACTTGATGGTGGTTCTAGAAAGCTGAAAAGTGATGTCCCAGCAAGACAGGAGGTAGTAGACTGCAGTGAAGAGTCTGCTGACCGCTTTAGTAGACTTTTTCCCCCCTGTGATGTAGTGTGGGATTCCGTGCATATTTTATGAATATAATGAACATATGTAAAGTACTGAAGAAAGATTTTATTGGAAGACCTTTTATATATTTCTCAATTTGGATTCTGAATATATTTTTACGTACTCTTTATTTCCTTTTCTTCTTTGGATCCCTGTTCTCCATTAAGTTGGAAAGAGGTTATCATTTTCGTGTTATGGCTGAAATTGCATGTTCATTGAAGTTAAGTGGAAAATACTTATACAAACGATGCTACTTTGTGACTTCTTTTCCTTTGACTGTTATTACACAAAAAAGATAATTAATTTCTCCAGTAGGTGTAGAATACCTGTTGTTTCCTATGAGAAATAGAAGCTATGGTATAAACGAGAATCTCTTTTAAAAAGTCTCTTTCATTTACTTAACTGATTTTTATTACCTGTTGCAAGCTGCAGATTCTGATTGTTAATGTTAACTGTGAGAATTCAGCAATATATAGCCTTGATTTGTTACCTGTTACCTTCTTTCAAGTGCTATGGTTACCAACAACTTAGGACCAGGATATTTATTATTGTTGTTGCCTATGCTTGAAGTGCTCAATGCAATGCCTTGATAACTGCTTGGAATTTCTACCAGAGTAGAAATAGCCATAAGTACCTTTCTGCCCAAACGATAAATCCTTTTTATCTTTTTCTGAACAAGTTAGTAATTTCCTTTGTGTTTGTCTCTATAGCTCACCCGGTCACTCATTCCTGAATGCCCCAAAAAAGGATAAGCTTATGTCACTAACATGGGTCCTTTCCTTCTTGGTCACTTTTCTTACCGTTATGTGAGTTACTTCATGATGTGCCAAAACTCCAGTAGAGCTGTGTCTTCTTTTAAAGAAACTTTGGATTCTCTTTGTCTCCCGTATTGAAGAAAAAAACTTAGTTGACTTTTTACTGCATTCTTGTAAGACACAGCATCTCAACATTTAAAGGCAAATTTATCTAACTTGAATTTAGAATAAAAATAGTATTTCATTGGAGAGCTCTCTTTCTTATGGATATGATATTTCCCCTCCATGATCTTTCGGTTTTTCCCTCTCTCTCTAACCCAGAACTGCAATTTCTCTGTTTGAATCCTCTTGCAGTGAAGGTCATTGCTAGTAGACAGGCTGGGTACTTGCTTAGTATTCCACATGTAATTCTGGCAAAACTCACAGTTCTGTTTTCATGACACAATAAAAATGAATGAATCTACACAATACGCTTTGTTTTAAGCATAGTGACTGTTAAATGGTGATTCTAAACAACTGTGTTAGGAAAAGGGGGAGGTGATTTTGAATTATCTTCTGGTGTGGCTGTACAGAATGATTACAAACAATTTAAAAGGGGGTTGAAGAAACACTCAAAAAGTGCAACCAAAAAGTATCTCTTTTGCAGATATGGAAGCTTCAGAAAGAGTATATGCTAATCTCTCTTTTGTAATGATTAATTTTGTTTTTTTCTTAGGTGACTTATGTTTAAGTATTGGTCTTGACAGTTCAAAATTTAATGAGCTTTCTGTATATATTCTGTATTTATGCTTATGTTACTGAGAGTAGAATTTTGGTTTGAGGTGTGCTTTTTTTTCTTGGGGTTTTTTAAGCCAATGCTTAAATACAAACATATGAAGGAAAATATTTACACACCTGTATTCATTAAAAAAAAGAAAAGATGAAACGGATCAGAAAGGATTTGTTATTTATAGTGGCCCAGGAACAGCTTTTAGAGGGTTCCTATTTGTCTGTGTAAAACTGTGATAGACAAATATGCCTGTGCATTCAGGCTGAGATTGTGAAATAAATAATGATCATGTTCTCATATTTAGAAGCCACTGCCAGCTGTTTCTAAACTAGATTTGTTGCAAATCCAGAAAAATGAGTGAATATTGATACATGGCTTATAGCAGTTTTAATCCTGAGAGGGATTTGGGACATGTGTAGTAGCATATGTATATAATCACCAAAAGGATATCTTAGGATCCCAAGCAGGACACCAGCTAAGCCGCTGGTAACCCTCTGTCCTGGCAGCTGCAGAAGGCAGCCACATGTTGAAGGTTGCACGCATTTTGGTATCTTTTGCATAATTCTTCACATGAAGTGTGCACGTGTGAGAGAGCTGCATTCATTCATAATCCCTATGACAATCGTTTTATGCCCTGCAGAACATGAAAATAAGTTTTGTTATTTGTGATAAGCATATCAGATCCTTTTTCAGAATTAGTCCTCCGCATTCTCTGCGGTCTTTCTTTTAATTTGCTTTCTACCTGCCATTACAGAGGCAGTACTGCGTGGTTATTCTTTGTGTGCGGGGGTAATACACTGCAGGCTGAAAATGAACGTACAACTTATTGTTGGAATTAAGTTCCATGGGCTAACTATTTAATTAAATGTTCAATGTGAATTGGCGTCCCTACATTCTTGGTGTTTGTACAGCTGTAAGGAAATCCACTTAATGTCATTTGTAAAGTAACTGAGATTATTTTCATTTCAAGAAATTGCACTGAAACTAACTGTATTAATGTAATGAAATATTTAAAATATTTAATGCTTTTATCGAATAATTAAGTAATATAGCTAGTCTTGATTTTTTTTTAAACGTGAGTTTCTTCTGCATTTTGCTGAAATAGCAAGAAATAATTTGAAGATACTTTGTTTCAGTGGAGAATTATTCCTAGAAGGGTGGAACAGAGGTTTGTGTCATCAGCTTTAACTGAAACGTACCTCACTGCAATTTGACAGTTGCTCTTTTAAAGATACATTGCTAACAGTGAGTGAAAGATGTGGTGACAAATGTAGTAAAATGGGGGTGGAGGAATTATAAGATAGGCTGCCCCGTGTCAGTACATTCTTAGCACATTTAGCACAATTTCTTTGCAGTGGTGTGAATTGATGAGGGGCTGTTTTAGCCTATAATTCCTAAGAGTTTAGGTATATAAATACTTTTATAAGGCATAATATCCAGGTCATTCTGAAGGAAATGTACAAGAAGAAAACTGGAAAAGCATAGGGAATTCTGTAGGGAATTAAGCTGGAGGTTGGGGTGTGTGGGGAGAAAGGAATTGACGTCTTAAAAGATCCTTTAAGAGCGGCAACTATTTCTTAAAGTCTGTTACAGTTATATTTTAGCTGATGAGGATTTTTTCAGACTGTACGGTTTGGTTTTGTCACTATACTGTGAAGTAGGTATTGAGTCCGTTATGGTCTAAATCAATGACAACAGTCTCTGCTGGTGCGATGTTAGACAAATATGCAGAATAAAATTAACACAATGCAACATGGTGGCTGTTCAGTTTCTGCTGAATCTGAGATATAGGCTGTGATTTCTCTGCTTGTGGTGGGTTGACCCTGGCTGGACGCCAGGTGCCCACCAAGCCACTCTATCACTTCCCCTCCTCAGCTGGACAGGGGAGAGAAAATATGACGAAAGGCTCGTGGGTCGGGGTAAGGACAGGGAGAGATCATTCACCAATTACTGTCACGGGCAAAACAGACTCAGCTTGGGGAAATTAGTTTAATTTATTACCAATCAAATCAGAGTAGGACAATGAGAAATAAAACCAAATCTTAAAACACCTTCCCCCCACCCCTCCCTTCTTCCTGGGCTCAATTTCACTCCCGATGTTCTCTACCTCCTCCCCCTGAGCAGCGCAGGGGGACGGGGAATGGGGGTTGCGGTCGGCTCATCACACATTGTCTCTGCCGCTCCTTCCTCCTCAGGGGGAGGACTCCTCACACTCTTCCCCTGCTCCAGCGTGGGGTCTCTCCCACGGGAGACAGTCCTCCACAGACTTCTCCAACATGAGTCCTTCCCACAGGCTGCAGTTCTTCACGAACTGCTCCAGCATGGGTCCCTTCCATGGGTTGCAGTCCTCCAGGAACAGACTGCGCCAGCATGGGTTCCCCCCCCGCCACGGGGTCACAGATCCTGCCAGCAGGCCTGCTCCAGCATGGGCTCCTCTCCCCACGGGTCCACAGGTCCTGCCAAGAGCCTGCTCCAGCATGGGCTTCCCACAGGGTCACAGCCTCCTTCGGGCATCTGTCTGCTCTGATGTGGGGTCCTCCACGGGCTGCAGGTGGATATCCGCTCCACCATTAACCTCCACGGGCTGCAGGTGGATATCCGCTCCACCATTAACCTCCATGGGCTGCAGGGGGACAGCCTGCCTCACCATGGTCTTCACCACGGGCTGCGGGGGAATCTCTGCTCTGGTGCCTGGAGCACCTCCTCCCCCTCCTTCTTCACTGCCCTTGGTGTCTGCAGAGTTGTTTCTCTCACATATTCTCACTCCTCTCTTCTCCGGCTGCAATTGCTGTTGTGTAGGTTTTTTTTCCCCTTCTCAAATACGTTATCCCAGAGGTGCTACCACCATCGCTGATGGGCTCGGCCTTGGCCAGCGGCAGGGTCCGTCTTGGAGCCGGCTGGCATTGGCTCTGTTGGACATGGGGGAAGCTTCTAGCAGCTTCTCACAGAAGTCACGCCTGTAACCCCCTCTTCTACCAAAACCTTGCCACGCAAACACAATACATTGCTTTATAGATTGCCAGACTACAGATAGTTTTGATCTGATATCTGCTCACTGTATTTAAGAATCATCACTGTTTTCTTGAAGCCATTTTGCACTGTGTATGTAGCGCACACATAACTAGAACGTCAAGCTTCATCGCTAACTTAGTTTACAACTGTGCAGAAAACCTTTAACTAATGTATAATCATGCTTTTAACAAGAATTATCTGAGTGGCCACAGGCTTTAGGCTAAACTTCAACTGAGTGTGAGTCACCGTTTGCATGGTAGATCAGTGTATTTCTTCTTTAAAAGAAGTTTCAGCAGTAAACTTGCCCCCCTTTTTTCTGAAGAGGTGATGGGTGACGCTCGGTGTGCTGTGCCCTTCTGTTTCTGGTGTAAGCAGCACGGAGCAGAGTGCTCCTCTGCGAGGCCCGGTTCCTGCCGGGTTCAGAAATCTGCGGGAGCTGGGGGTGCCCAAGGGTGAGGTTCCGTCGACTTGCTGTGTCTTACCTCCGTGGGAAGCGGCGAACGGGCTGTGCCTCCCTGCGCTCCCTGATCACCTGCTGGCACAGGGATCACTGCCTTGCACAAGGATCGGTTAGGCTCTTTCCCGCGGGGGGGTCAGAGATGCTCGCCTCCCAGAAACGTTACTGAGTAGTTTTCCGTGATTTATTCTCTGAGGCCAAGTCAGCACTTCTGCTGAAGATGTTATTTTTTTCCTGATTCATTTCCACCGTGCACATTGAGTAAAGCAGGTTTCGCCACAACTGCACAGGAATCAGAATTTATTTACTTATTTAAAGAGTCAGCTACTGGCGTCAAATCCCCTCCCAGTTTGTTCTCAGTTTTAGGCTGTGTACAGATGTTACATCAATTTTACTTGGAAACCAACACAAAAAGACAACTTTGTGGAACTGGTGCAGACCCTTATGATGACAAAGTAGTATCAGTTCAGAGTTTGCTCATATGATTAACATGCGCTACATCAATATACAACCATTTTAATTCAAGTCTTCATAGGCCTTACTGCAGTTGAATCAAATCAGATCAAGAATAAACTTTTTAATTGGAATATTAGAAGGATATACATGTAAGTGTGTGGTGAACTTCATGTTTCTATTAGATTTTTTTTTTTTATGTGCTTATTTCATTTGGGAGGCCTCACTGTCATCTACTGACACTCTGCAGTTAGAGCTGTTTATCGAGAATCACTGTCTTGCTGAGTTTATGGCAAACAATATTACACAAGTTCTTGCACTGGCATCCAAAGATACAGAATTTGTTTTGAATGTTTGTTATGCAACACAGTTAACTGCATTGTATCACTTTTTTTTATAGCAATTTTTTTCCTCAAAACTTTGTGAATTATGGGATACATAAGAACCTCAGGCAGTGCTCAGATAGCATTCTTGATATTTAATTCTAAGCCAAGTGCTGTGCAGGCTGGTGGGGCTAATTGGTTTCTTTGGGATTATCTTCACTGCACAGACATTCCTGACACAAATTCCATCTTCGAGCAAGCAAAGGAAACCTAAATCAAGTAGGCTTTAACCTGAGTTAGTTGGCCTGTCTGGGAGTATAAAATAAAGCCCAAATTAGTACAACTCCTGTAATACAGAAACCGTGTTGCTCAAATATTATTCTATAATGTGATGGCTATCTCTGGTGTTAGTCTAACTGGAGAGAAGTTTCAATCAGCATAGACAGTTTCACGGCGTCAGAAGAGTTGGTAGAGCTTTGAGTGTTCAGTATTTGTTAAGTACGTGGAAAAGCTCAGAAGAAAGTGGTGTGTAAAAATGAAGCTACTACTGCCTGTCAGTAAATAAGAATGAGAATAGTGACCGCAGTGCAAGTAGAGTGTAACTACTAGTTTGTGAAAATTGTGCTAGACTTTGAAAATTCATGTTCCACGTGTACGTGTTTGTGTTCCGAGAAAAATGAAGGAATTTAGAGAATTATTATAGCTCGTCAGAGACGGATTTTCATAGCAGTACAAAATTTAATAGAAATAAAAGACAGCGGTTTTGACAGGGAATAATGTGTTAGTCTGTTTTACACAGGCAGCTCAGTTGGTCTGCTATTTTATAATATTAATGACATGAATTTACTTGTGGTATACCTGCTGCAGTCTGCCAAAATATAAAGCGCTTATTGGCTTTTGAGTAGGGAGGATTATTCGTTTAGGAAAATTGACAGGCATGGCTTCAGCACCCTGTTTATGCTCTTCAGGCTGCCCCACGAAGGTACTTTTCCCTAAGGAAGTGATGTGTACACATGGAGAGCTATGTTGGTATGGATATGTGATATAACTCTGATGGTATGTTTCCCTTTGTAGCTGAATCCTGCTGATGATAAGTCTGTAAGGTGAACTTTGATCTTGGGATCATCTGTACTGCAGATTTTTTACCAAGGCTGCAATCTTGCCAGTGCTTTTTCCCATGAACAGTATTGTGAAATTCTAATTAATGTGATGTATGTGGATATGGAGTCCTCATTTTGACTAGCTTTCTTATATTTGATCTTGGCGGAGTCAGATGTATCCCAGTTTAAATGCAAAGAAACTGTGAAAGGACATCTTTCTGAGACCAAAGTCAGACTATGGTTTTTCTAGTTAAAGTTAAGAACCAGATTGTGCTCACCGAGATGTGTAAAGGTTCACAAGAAGAACCCAAGAGTGTCAGAAGATGTGCAATTCAGCCAGCTTCCCAAGGGCCGTCCACAGCAACATTTTAGTTGCTGCAATGTTAGGCTTGCAAATCAGGTCTTGCAGGTAAGAATTAGCTGCCTTCACTCACTCTTATGAATCTAGTTGACTTTGCAGAGGGTAAACGCGAGCTGCACTTACTTGTGAGGAGATCAAATCTTCTCCCTCATGGTCTCGGGAAGAATCTGAATTCCTCCAGTATTTTTTACGGGAATTTCTACTGCTTTGTAGTTTCTTTTTATACGTTTCATTCTGCCTTGATCAGAGCAAGAGGAATAATATGGTCCTATATTTATTTGCTTGTTTCCTGGTGACTGAATTAATTTCTTTGTTTTCTTGTAAGCAATATTTAGAGAAGGCATTTCCCTCCTTAGAACAAGAATCTGGCACAATTTATATCCCCCATCATCCAAAACTAAAGAGGGTGGTATGCAGAATGAACGCAGTCTGGAGTAAGGAAAAAGAGGTAGGTATCCTACAAGAAACATGTAGTACCAGGATTCTTTTAATAAAGGTTCTCCACTGGCTGGCTGTCTTGTGATTTTTTTAAATACATTGTCAGTAAATTAACAGGTCAGACAGGTTCTGCCTGAAAAGAATATACAGACCAAGAATTCTTTTATTTTTAATTACTAGAGTGGATGAAAGCAAGGTGTGGTCTTTGGCCCAGCGTAGAGAGTCAGGAACTGACTAGCTTCTATGCCTTTAGGTAAATCTCATCTTCCTGCTTTGGTTTCTCCAGCTGCGATATAGATGTGATACTTGCCTCAGGAGGAAACTGAATATATTCATGTTTGCAAGGTTCCTTGGAGATAGACATTCTATGCACAGAATATTTCTAATATGTTGTCTGTATTAGATGTTAGAAAATTAACCTTTTTAATAAACATTTAAAAATAAAAGTACTGATCACATGGCTTCAGTTGAGTTTAGTTGCATTCTTTCTTCTCTTTGTGGAAAGTAACTGGAAAATGCCCTCTTGGGACCTCTACCATAAACATTTCCATGTGTTAATTTCTTCAATTCTGTGTTATGGGTGTCCGAATATCTGACTTCAGAGAAAGCTTAAGGTAGCGAATTTGTCCTGAAACAGAAGATATCTGAATGACTGAGTGCATTTGATGAATGAGACACCTAAGAAGAAAACGTATTTTTACAGTATTTATCCATCTACACTGTTCTTAAAGTTTTTGTGTTCTGCCAAACCCAACCATTTTAGCACTTCAAGATTGGCCTTCAAAATGGTTCAATTAAAGTTTTCACTGCTTTCTACTTTTGAGCTTTTGGACTCACTTTGAGGCATAATTTACATGATTCTTTGTTTATCTGTTAGAAATAAAAGCTTAAAAAATAAAAACAAATTGTGTGCAATGTCTTCAGATGCCCTTGGGAGAAATTGGGGCCTTAAGAAAAACATCAGTATTGCAAAACTTTGCAATATTATCGAGTTGCAACATAAAGAACATGGGGGAAAAAGAGGCAAGGTCACTACTAGGTTCTCGTTTTTCAGTAGTGGAGTCTCCTTATTTCACTTACTTTACACGGTCTGTTATTATATTTGGGAATATGAAACTTAAATACTGTTCTGGGCACATCAGGATTCCATTCTGTTGACCCCAGCACTGTCGTATCTCTGCTATACTTGATTTTTCTTAAGACACATGTGTGAAATACTCGGAAATCTTCTTCAGTTCCAGTGCCGTGGGTTTAAATCGTTAGTTATTCATCCATGTATCTTATGATTCGCGTTTCATGTGACTGCAAGTGCGGACAGGAGCGTGTGATATCACTGTAGAGGAGAAGGGTTTAACTGCTTTCTCCAGCTGTAGAGGAGCGTGCTCGCCCTGCCCTAGAGCTGGTTTGGTAAGTGCACGCTGTCAATTTGTTTTGGCAGAGCAACGTACAAGCCAAGGAAAACGTGTTGGGAGTTGAAGCTGAGGCTGGTTATGCAGCTCAGCAGCGGACAGCCGGAACAGTTTGTCTTTGTCTGGAGATCACTTTTTTTGATTGCTTTTTTTCTCTAGGTACAGCTTTACCACGTAGATGTTTAAGTCCACAACCAAAATGACTAGCAGAGGAAGGACTGAAAGAGATAAAACGCTGGGAAATGGAGACTGTTACTGGTTTTGTTGTGTTTCTCTTTTAACTGCAAATAGTTGTCACTGTACTTCGTAGGCTACAACGTGCATAGACTTCACAGGGGTTTATCACTTGGTGTGACAAATACATTCTGACTTACAGGAGGTGCAGTGAATTGTTTCAGTAATCCTCTTCCCTGTAGCCTGCAGGATTAATTTTGGTGGCAATATTTGCTTTGCTTTCTTTGAGACAGGATCTTAACATTGCTTCATGGGGGATTTGATTTATGCATATTTAGACTGAAAATTTGAAAAGAATAGTAATTTTAATTTTTCCTGTTTTAAACAGTTTTTACATTTCTTGTTCTTACTCCACTGAGTAACTTTGTCAAAAGTGTATTTTAAAATACATTTGAGAAGATGGAATGATTTAGTAGAGTATCTACTTGAATAATGTGTGTGATAAATAAAATCAAGCATTTCCAAAAAAAGGAAAATAGGTCATCAACTCTCTTTAACTAAGCTGTATATTGCTAAGATTTTATTATTTGTTTATTTTTAACTAAGCCAATAGCACGCACGGGGAAATGTATTTCACGTCAGTTCTGTTTTAATAAACTGGTGTAGAGAAAAATGAGCCAGTTTTTTAGAAATCATTATAGATACACACATGTGTACATATACATGTATGTACATATGTATAAATACATAGCCAGAATACACAGCACTGATTATTTTCATGGTTTTTTTAGTGGCTAGATGCTTTGTAAAACCCTAATCTCAATGAATTATATATTCAATGGACTTTAACAGCCTGGGATATGATCCCCCCCCCGCTAAAGGTCTAGCGTAAGGTGGTGTGGCTTTTTTTAACCTCTTTTTTTTTTTTTTATAAAACTGTCTTCCTGTAACTTCATTCAGAATGAATTACCTATTTCCAAAAATAAGTTAAGATAGGAAATAATGCAGGAAATAGTAGGAAAAAAAGATGACTTATTGTCTCTGTATTTAAAACCCATTAATTCTGGTGACCTTCTGTTCTGGAGGAGGGATCTGAAGTCTGACCCTTGCATACTTTCTACTGCCCATGTAAAAAATCTGTTTAAGGTAACAAGAAACTCGGAGGTGCTAGCACCTAAATTTTGAATGTTTCTGCCTACACTGAACATGCCGATGCTGAAGGTGAGTGGAGCCGTCGGGGCTGCTGGTGTGCAAGGCAGAGGGGGACGGTAGCGTTCATCCTGACCCGGGCCCCGGCAGCGCAGAAGGAGGAGCTGCCTGGCTTGGGTGTCTCCAGCGCTGAACTTCTCAGGCGTGAGACCAGAGGCAGTGAGAGGTGAGGTGTCTGGGAGGAGGGCGTGCTTTGGAAGGCAGGAAGGGATGTTGCCAGGAGAATATGGGAATTGGAACTGGTTGGGCAAGAGCTTGGGACAAGTAGGTACTAGTAAAAGGACTATGGGCAATGAACACGGGAGTCTGAGACTTGGGTGATAGGACGAGCTACAGGAGGGGAGCGAGACTGGCGTCAGGGGTCAGATAGCAGAAAGAGAGGGCGGTACGATGAGTTGAAAAGGGGACCAGAAAGAAGGGGCTGGTAAGCAGTTTGCCTATTTGGCAGATAGAAGTATTTCAGCCTCGCTGTCGATTCTTGTGGGTACTAGTTTTGTGGAGTAGTGGGGATAGTGCTGGGGGGTTGTTCTTTTCTTTTTAACCTGCCCTGTTAGGAAAATCATATATACTGAAATACTGTGTTGAAAAGAAATTTTTAAGACGGTGATTAAATTCAGCTTCTGTGTTAAAAAGGCATGGTATAGAGCACTCCTTATCATAAGCTATTTTTTTACATAAGGCCTTAGTCTCATTTAGTGAGAGGGACAGTGCCTACTGAAAGAACTGTTTGATATTTGGGTGGGTTTTTCTGCATTGCTTAGTGGAGCCTAAACTTTATTTTCTGCCCACTATTCAAACAAAGCTCATCAGGCAGGATTATTCAATTCCTTGTAGGTTTTTCTATGGCACTTATCACTGTACTGCCACAAAACTTCATAAACCTTCAATTAACCTTTACAACACCTCTTTGATATGATTCAATTCAGTCATTATTCAGGACCAGAGCCAGTAAATCTTTCTCTACACAAAATGAGGTGAGGTCCTGTGGGAATATAGTCTGCAAGGTAATCAAACATGGTTATGCAGTACAACTGTGTAAGGGTGGCAAATCAGGGTTGCCCCCAAAAAAATCCTTTTTCTGGCATTCTTTAACTTGCAAGTGTTTGATTTTTACAATCACTGTGATACTGTTTAAACATTTTTGTATGTTAAAAATCATATGTAACATTATTTATCCTGAAAACAGCTTCCTAAGACATGTAATGGAAAGAGTAGAACATGATTTTTGGCTTTTTGATTTATTATGTTTCGTAACCTTTTTGCTACTTCTTCTTTTAAAACAAAACCAAAGAAAACCAGCTCAGCCAAGAATTGTCGCAAACCCAGACTTCACTCTGGTATGTGCGTGTGCATTTCAGTGCCATGTAGTTCATAGAGCGGTTTAGTCAGGGCTGCTCACACATGTTGGAGTCTTGCTTCTAGACTGATTACCAAGACTGACATAAACTCAGCTATGCTGAATATTAAGGTTGTAAACTGAGAGCCTTTGATTTTGAGGATACAGTATCATACTTTCATGCATGGTTTAAATGCTTGTTGGTGCACGTTGTGTCTATTTGTCTCTTCATTTATCATCGTTTCAACAAATCAGCAATTCGGACCAATGATATGACTCCTTATTTAATTGTCCTGACCCAGCCTGAGCAATCATTTTCATATGACAGTTCAATTTCTCTAACGTTTGGAAAGAGCAAGCCCAGAATTTTTGGCAGTAATATGACTTATGCAATTAGGCTTTTGCCCTACCATTTCCCTCCAAAAAAATGTACTTGTGAATGACTGAACACGTAGTCTATCTTGAAACCTCAGTAACCATGCTTAAATGGGGTTCTCTTGTCCTGTCTCGTAAGAATCACTTCAAGAAAAGACTCCCGTTACTCTTCTAAGTGTAAAAATCACTTTTAATGGTTTTCTTCTTACTATTTATGGCTAAGTAAATTACATTTTTAAATTGGTTGGAGAATTATAATATTGGCAATCTTAAAACAAGAGTTGATAAAGAGTATATGTTTTCTTTTTCTAAGAATTGTCTGTAGGCAAATAGTAATATTTTGTATAGTAAATTAGTTTGCATATTGTATTCTTATGTATGGTTGCCGAATTGAATGGTGTCATACCAGCAGGATGTTTCTGCTGAAATAAGGTATAGGAAAAGTTTAGCTTTATTGTAAAACTTAGTAATTCTCTACTGCCTTATTTCACAATGGGATTGGATCGTTTTCATTTCTAACCATGTCCCAAAATGGAATTTGATACAGTAAGTGTGAGCCATAATTTTATGTTGTGGGTGGAAGGCAAAACTGAAGAGTTAAGTACAATGTCTTTTCTGTCCTGCCAAGTTCTAGGTCTGTGAAAGGGCAGAGCACAGTAAATTCTGTGCAGTGGCTATCTGGACAATTTAATTCCAGTTCCACACTAGCGTATGGTCATTACCTAAGTCTTAATTAATACATTCGTATTCTTAGTTAGATTTTGCTAATAAGGTTTGCAGTATAGCAGCATCAGTGATATTAGGATCCTCATTTAGCGTTTGTGTGATATAATTAGAAAAAAAAAAGAATTTGCTTTGTTTGTTATGGAAATGAATCTTTTTCCAAAAAAAGGTGCCAACTGCAAATGTTTTTTCTTTTTTTTTAAAGATGATTTTTCTTAAGTTTCTGAATGCAGGCCTGAGACAGATGGGTATTTGCTTTGTATAAATACGACTAGCAGTAAGATAGTATTTTCATTCAAGATGGATACTGTTGTCTCTGTGCAATCTGTTCATTGCTTTATGGAAAATAAGGGGACCACTGGGACCAGTCCTAACCACCACAACCTTCGCAGCATGCTACATTTGTATATAGTCTTCTGATTTACAAGCCACGTGTGGAAAATGTGTGGTTAATGTTTTTTGCCTATACAATTTCATTTTAAGGCACACTGATGACCCTTGCGCGTATAAGATACCCTGCAACGTTAATAAATTTCATGTTCTGCGTCTCTGAAAGAAAATATTTGTTTCAGTAATGCATCATCTTTCACATGCGTTATATGCAGACAAGGAAAAGGAATGATAACATTCAGGTATTACAAACTTCTCCAGCCAGGTGGGATTCAGTGTTACATCATGAATGCTGTGTAGTATGCCCATCTGAAGTGTTATCAACCCAGACTGATGACCTGTATTATGTCAACTGAGATAGATTCAGGCAGCATTTTAAAAGCAAATGAGGTTTATGCAACATCTCATTATATTTTTGTAGTGAATTCTAGATGTTAGTTTCCATGAGACTAGTGCTTTCGAACCTTACGTTCACAAATTTAGCTTTTTGCAAAGGTGTAAGTGAAGAAAGCTTGTTCTCTGTCAATAACACTGCGCATGCTGGAGTGATGCATTGTATTTTTGTATGCTGTTGACCTAGAGCTGCCGTTGTTGTTGTTGAGCTGCCGTTGTTGTTGTTGTTGTTGTTATTTCCCCTGCCCTCGAGGGTACATGTCTATGCAGAATTTTGATAAACGTAGTTTACGCCTATGTTTTTTAAATCCCTAAGAGGGTGTCCTGGGCTTATTTCTGCAGGATAAGCTATGTAAGGAGGACAGGTTTGGTTGACTGCAGCAGATTACTGGAGTGACCTACACACTAGCAGCCTAACGGGTGAGAGTTGAGGGGAGTGAATGGAATAGCAGCAGTAATTATAGGAAGTAACTGGGTTCTTTCATGATACCACGATCAAAAACGTACATTGTGATGTTCTTCAGTCTATTGAGCGAGAAATGTGCGAGGGCTAGATGGGCTTAGACAGTCTCTGTTCCACTCAGCTCACCTCCTACAGCTGATTATTTTTTTCTTGCTTGGGAGCTGGGATCCGTCTATAGGGGAATTTTACCTACAATGGAGTCTTTATCAGAAGGAGATGCTGGGACTGCTAGGACCCCTTCCTCTTTAGCCACCAGTCCTGTCACAAAATAATGCCTTTTTGGTATTGTGTGTGCTTAGGCCTGTCCTGTTGCTACAGGATTGGTAGCAACCAGAACTAGAGAAGCCTGGCAGCTGCAGCTGGTATAGAGGTGAAAAGTCAGAGTGAATTTTAAGGCCTGGAGTATGAAGTATTACACTTTGATTAGGAAGGGCTGGGAATTTGTGGTGTGAGAGAGGGTGGGAGGCTCTGGGGTGATCGGTAAGTTGAGGTTGATGAGAAAAGTAGGTGCTTAGCACAGGAAGAAAGAGGTGGAATTTAGGGCAGTTGGAGAACACACCTTGAGTAAGGGTGTTGAGAGTGTTGGAGAGAGAGAGAGAGAGAAGCTTGTAGATAAGTGAAAGGGGATGTTAAGATGGGAAACACTTTAAAAGGCTGAGGAAATTTTGGGGACATCGCAGAATATTTGTCTTATTTGGGAAGTGCTGAATTTCAGGAATTGAAGGGGTGGTGGATATGAGTCTTGGGAAAAGACCTGACACGTGCCCATACATCTGCACGCCCAAGTCCTTTTTTTGTCATTACAAATTTGGTAGTTCTGATCCTTTCCTCTCTACCTCTGTTTTCCCTCCTCAGTAATCGGGGTTAGCCTGCTTGTTCCTGCTGACCCCCAGCTGAGCTGGGGCAGTGTCATCCAGCCAGCTGCCACCAAACAGAATGAACAGCAGTTGAGTTCTTGCTTTTCCCCGAACGGTGACATTAACTGTGGTCAGTCTTCTCTCCCTGCCAACTGTTTGCAGAGAAGACAGGAGTGCAGTTATCTTTGAGGACTCTGGCTGCCTTTGAAGTATGATTGACACTTGCCCACTATTTCAAAGTTTGGGGTAGGGAGAGTGACAGGAGGTATCGTTGTATAACAAATGTTTTCCTTGAAAACTGGATTAAAAACAAGCAAGTGATAAAAAATGACAAAGCTTTGTGCTCTGGTAGTGTTCACTCTCAAATTACTGCAGCATTTGTCTGTGATTCCACATAGCGTTGAGTAAAAGATGTGGCATGGGCAGCATTCATCAAAGGGAAATTTTGACTTCTTTATGGTAAATCAAAAGCCAACGTTTGGTTTTAGAATGCCATTTTTAGCATCGTAGTTTGGAAGCCCCGTGTTGCTGTTACTCATTCCATGCAGTGCAATGGTCTCCTCTATTAAAGATGGCGAGTGATCGTTGTGACCACTGTGTTCCCTAAGAAAAGAAGGCTAATGCCAGCTGTGCAGGGAGGGGAAGAGATGTGAAATACATGTAAATATAATTCCCAAGACCTTGCTGTTTTGTCAGAAAGCTGGAAGTTAATAACAGTTAAAATAAGTGTCTTTTTTAATGTAAAACATGAAAAAAATATTTGAACCTTCTTGTTTCCATTTTTGGGGGTGAAAAAAAGCAAAAGCACAGTAAGAAAAGCTGGTGCTGTTTCCATTGAAAAATAGTTTTGATGGCGAATTTTCAGCAGTCTCTAGGTTTGATTTTGAGACTAAAAATGGCCTTTCTGGAAGGACCAATGTCTTACCTTGTGTACTTGTAGAATTGCAAATGATAACTTTGATCCATTGGAAAAAGTAGGGTTTCAGCTTCCTAGTAACGTAAGCTGAAGCATAGCGTAACGTAACGTAAGCTAGTAAGCACTCACTGTCGGTGCTTGTCAAGGCTTGAGAGCATGAACTTTTGAAGCTGACCTTTTTATTTTGGAACAGGGAGGGCTGACTACTTTTGAAAGGTTTTCCCCTATAAAGGGGTTGATGGGGGTGTTATTTCTCTACTTCCGAGACCTGTAAATTTGTACGTATGGACAGCGAGGGCGCTCTCTGTAGGAGCTAGTGGAATTAATATGATTTTTAACATTCCACATGTGTGTTATGATACTACACACATGCACATGTATGTGTGTATGTATAGGTCATATACAGTTAAAACATATTCTTCCTTGTATTACTACGTGTCGTGATTTAACCCCAGCTGGCAGCTAAGCACCACCCAGCCGCTCACTCGCTCCCCCCCAGTGGGATGGGGGAGAGAATTGGAAAAGTGAGAAAACTCATGGGTTGAGATAAAGGCAGTTTAATAGGGAAAGCAAAAGCCGCGCACACAAGGAAAGCAAAACAAGGAATTCACTCGCTACTTCCCATGGGCAGGCAGGTGTTCAGCCATCTCCAGGAAAGCAGGGCTCCATCACGCGTAACGGTTACTTGGGAAGACAAACGCCATCACTCCAAACGTCCCCCCCTTCCTCCTTCTTCCCCCAGCTTTCTATGCTGAGCATGACGCCATATGGTGTGGGATATCCCTTTGGTCAGTTGGGGTCAGCTGTCCCGGCTGTGTCCCCTCCCAGCTTCTTGTGCACCCCCAGCCTGCTCGCTGGTGGGGTGGGGTGAGAGGCAGGAAAAGCCTTGACTGTGTGTCAGCACTGCTCAGCAATAATGAAAACATCCCTGTGTTCTCAACACTCTTTCCAGCCCAAATCCAAAACATAGCCCCATCCTAGCTACTATGAAGAAAATTAAGTCTATCCCAGCCAACATCAGCACACTACTTTAAACAATGTAAGGGCAACACTTTGATAGCTGAGTGCGGTGGTTCTTTTTTCTTGTTTTCTTCTACTCGATCCAGAGTACAATAGATCCATCAGCATCTCGAGCAAAGGTGCTGTTCTCTGGGTGGCTGTTTTTTTGTGAGCACTACAATTTGGGATAAGTGAGTGTGTGTTTAGGGTTTTTTTTTTTTTTAGTATGGTAAATAATTTATTAAGGTCAAATACTTTTTAAATAGTAGAGAACAAGACTCTCAATTGGAAAAGAAGAGTCTTAGAACTTGAAAGAAATTTCATTTTAATTTAATGAAGCAGTAGGTTGCAAGTTACATAATTGGGTTCTGTAATAGGTACTTACTAACATTTTCATCCTGACATTTAGGATAAGTAATTACTTTAATGTTTAACAGCCAAAATTAATTTGTTTTGTAACAAAAGTTGTAATTGATTTTACTGCATGGTTCTTAGCAAGATAGTATGGGCATTCATGGTTTTATCTCATTTATAAGGTTGTTACCTGTGTTGCCTGTAACAGTCTTTATGCAAGCAAGGTCAACTCCACACACTTAAGTAGATTTACATATGTTGACATCTAAGTTGAATTAGGCCCTGTGAGTATATCTTATGTCTCGCCAAGCTAGCTATAAAGGGGAAATCTTTTCAAAGACTTTAGCAGTCTTAGAGCTCTTTGCTTTATTTCTAACCCCTGTAATTAGTGGTTTCTTGAAACTGGATTTGCTTCTTCCCAAAGCTGAGGGATATGCACAGTAATTTTGAAATCTAGCTTCTAAACACAGTCTGGCTCCTAACTTTTCTAAGTAAAAAGTTTTTTAGATGCCTGAGCATCAAGCTGACTTAGAATTGGCTTTTTTCTTTAATACACTTTTTTCTACCTTCTTTTTTTTTTTTTCCTTCTCATTTCTTATATTGGAAAAATATAAAGTATTTTCTTTGCCCTGTTGACACAATATTAGGGCATGGCAAAGTTAACGCTTCACGGTTTGCATCTGGAGGCTCTGATGGTGTTTGAGACTTTGTAGTTCAAGATAAATTATGTTTGTGATTATCATCAACCCTTCAGAAATTTAAATTAGTATGCAAATAACAGGTAAGATTATCAAGATTTTAATTAGCAAATAACAATTTCTCAACCTAGATAAACTAGATTTATCTGTTATGTATTCTAGCTGCATTTTTAAAGTGTTCTTGGCCCAGATTAAGAGAATAAAAAGGGAAAAACACCAGCAAATTGTGAATTGCAAGGTACTACTGAGAAATGAAAAATATTCTTGGTAAACCTGATCTTCCTAGCCTGCTGTTCAGTTTGAGTAAGTGGTCGAAGAATGAGGTCAAGATAAATCAGGTGCTATTGAACACTTTTCTCATTTGTATTTCACCTCATAGAACTTGGAAGAGATCACCCGGTTCATTACCTCTGCTGCCCTGCAGTCTTCGACAATTGTGAAATAGTCATTTAGTTTTAGAAAGATCAGCAGAATGTGTACTCTGCATGCTCCTACTCACCATTCATTACAAAGGTTTTAAAAACACTTCAAGCTTCGAAACAACCAGGAGTCACAGCTTTTGTGCCACAGTAAGAGAACAGAAGGTAATCGAAGGGTGTAGCTCAAGTCCTGGGTCAGCGTGATCCAACTGATGGGAGCAAAGTGGGCTGCTTCCTAAATTGCCAGCTGCTGCTTTCTGGAGACAAGAAGTACCTGCCGGAGCGGCAGTTGCTGCCAGAGGCATCATATACTGCCTTCTGCGCCCATTATATATTTTGACCCAGAGAGCTAAATGTGGCTGTTGCCAAAAAAACTCCAACAAAACACCAAAACCAAGTGAGAGTTGCAGCGAAGGCTTGTCTGTGCCCTGCCTTCATCCCCGTCCTTTCTGTCCTCTTACCCTTTCCTCACCTACTTCGTGAAAATGGTCTGTGGTACAATAGAAGGGTGCGTTTAGTTTGGAGACAAATGGAGGTGATGGAGGGAAAACTGGAAAACAGAGGGAGAGGGTTCTTGCTGATGAGGGCAGGCTTTAATTAACCAACAGCTTTTTGAGTTGTTAAATGTCTTAGAGTTTTTTGATCTGATACGAAATGGCTGGTTCTAAATTGCTAAATATTTACAAATAAGTGACCTGAATTTTTTATTTACATTCACAGTGATAAGCTTTTTAAAATCCCAATGTCTTCAAAAAAGTGAGTAATACAGAGTAAAAGCTGCAGTACAGATAAACATTTAAAAAAAAAAAATTAAAAAATCCAGGTGGTGGTCCAGGCAAGCCATTACCATCCATTCCTGGGTCCTAGAAGAGCTTGCAACTCTAGATGTGCTTGGGCATCGCTATACTTTTTGGTTTCCCTGGCAGTTCTCTTCTTGGGGAAGAGAAGGCCAGCAGGGAACTGAAACCAGGATGCCTGGTGGCTTGGTCCTACAGGGAATAGACAGCTTTGTAACTTGAGTTACCTAGCAGTTTATGAGTGCAGATGCAGTTAAGTATGCGTGCACACTCATAAACAGGTTTCCTTACTAGATATTACTATGTTTGGTTTTTTAAGCAGGATCGCATAAGTTAGGGTATGACAAGAATGAAAGAGAATATACAAATTCTTTTGCTACAACTTAATATTGGGCTTAAGTCTAATATTTCAATCTCGAGGAACTCGAGATTGGTTTTGATTTAATTGATTTAATAATTGATTGTTATTGATTTAATAACAAAACCATCTTTTGTGTTCTCTAATGTCTGGTGTATTGTTGAAACCTTTAGCTAATAAAGGACAGGTAAAACAAGAAGGCATGCACTAGCTTTAGTTCAGAGATGTTCTACCTGGTGGGGCTTTTTTCTTTTTTTTCTTTTTTTTTTGGTTAAGGCTGTGAATGGGAGAAGGTAGTTTGATATGATTAAAATCTATTTGCAATGTACCCTCATGTTTAAAAAAAAAAAGTGATCTGGAAGAATGTGTGTTTTGATATCTTCTGTTCACTGGTGCAATCCTCATTACTTAATGCTTCGTAAAAAGTATATAAAGTTGGTATGTTTTGTGGTATCTTACTCACTGAGCAAAGAGTTTAGTTATACATTATTCTGTGTGGATCTTAGAGGCACAGCTGCCGAGATAGCTGTTCGCAAGAAACTTTAAATGTCATTTTCCTTATCATGAAACTTCCTGCACGTTTAATACATTTTAACTGTATTTCCTTATCATATCTGAATGTATTTAAAAGCAAACACCCCATCTTGCTTTAATGGGAATTTTTGTTTACTTTTTTCCTGTATTCAGTATTCTAACTGAAATAATAAAAATTGAGGTGATGCAGCAACTCTGCAGTTGAGTGTGTGGAAAAGGAAAAGCAGTATTTTTCCTTCAGGCACATCGCCACCTAGCAGCTGTTAACTAAAATTTGCTCATTTTTTAGGTAAAGAAAAAAGGTAAGACCTGTATCTATGTACTCTTGCTTTATTTCTCCACCACCTTCTTGGAGCGTATTGAGGTATTGGCTAATAGGTGGTATATCATAAACGCCTGTCTGACCTCAGGAGCTGCAACAGATGCTTTTGTCCATTCAAAAATGGAATTATACCGAGCAGTACTGTATGGTGTTTTACATCAGAGCGTGTCTCACTTCTATAAAGACTGTCTTTTTTCCCTCGGTTGCAAAATTGGTCACTGTAGAAATAGTTCCTCTTTGCTGATGATCATCGAGGGTGAAATTTCAGTTATGTCCAAGTGAATGGCTTGCACATTGTTCTTCTGCGGTGTTGATTCTCGGCCAGTGTCGCGCATTTTCCCACTGAAGGATGTTGTGTGACATGGAGTGTTAGACCAAGCTAGTAAAACTGCACCAAGACCATTTTCTCAGGCTCTTCAGTGCTGCTGCCCGAGGCAGCGGCAAGCATGGGAGAAAAGAGAGTAAGGAGAGACGATGGGAGGACGGTGGCAGAGAGGCAGAGGACTGGGCAGGGTTGAGGACAGCGGAGAGAAGGCAGAAAGGAGTGCTCTGTTGTAGCTTGCTTGGAAACATTTGTTCTAAAGCAGCTCAGCGTAAGTGCTGTAAAAACCATATAAACTCTTACTGTCAAATCTGATATTATGGACTTGATATGTTAAGGAATTGCCATTTTTTCCTGCAAAAAATCAGGTAAATAAGTAATATGCAATTGTAAGGATGTATTTTTATATTAGGTTCTATTATTGCCCAAACAAGCCAGGACTATATAATTTTGTAGTGGAAAAGTTTTATCAGCATTTAGGAACCAGTGACACAATAACTTACTACACTCATAACATGCACTGTAACTCTTTGAAAAGGTAAGTTTCTCAAGCTTTTTTTAAACCTGAAAAACACTCTGTTGTTCTCATCAGCCTTTGGTACACCCGCATCAGTGCTTTAGTTGGGGCAGATGTTTGCTTTCTGAGTGAAACTCCTGATTGCCCTTCTTTGGTCCGCATCACAGAGGGGTCTCAGCCATAAACTGGATTCTGTTCAGACAAAAGAAGTGCAGCAAGAGTGCCCCCAGTGTGCCCCAGCTGCCAAGGGACACTGTCCACCTGACCAGACATAAGCTAATCCAGAGAAAACACATGGAGTGTAGATGGCTGAGTCCACTGCACCAGTTGCTTCACACTACTTTCATAGAAATACCACTGCATTCTCCAAGAGGGAGAGTTTGGACATTTTCTTGTTGTGAGAATTGTAGAAGAGCAGCACAGAAATCTTGTCAAACTCCACCCTAATGCAGGGACTAGCTGTCAAAATATGTATTTAGTCTCCTGGTTTTGACAATGATGATTCACCTACTCATTAGAACCGCCTTTTTTTTTTTCTCATCGTTTGCTTTCCTTGCTTCATAATACTTCTGTGAGAAGACATTCTTGTGTGAAGACTGAATTTGCTTTCCGTATTCAAGTGAACCAGAAGATCGCTAAGAGGTTGAACTATCTCATCTGCTATGTGGGATAATTAGAATCAAATCTCGTGTACTTCGATGTAAAGTCCAGAGTGATTCGGAAAGACACGTGGATTTTCAGTTACCTCTAGGGGATGCTGTTGTGTTAAAAGTTCCAGTGTTTTAAACATTTTATGTATAGACGTGGGTATTTATCTGCCTTACAGAAGAAAAGTGTGTGCAGTCCCATAGGAAGTACTCTAGCTAATATGAAGCAGAGATACTGCAGCACATAATTGTGTTTGCAACTATCAATATGTAGAAGAACAGAATGAGCTAACAAAGGTCCTGGGATGATGTTAATGGCTTGTTTTTCTCTGTAGGTTGCATCTGACCCGCTGGTGCATTGATTATTGATTTCAGTTCAGTGGAAGGTATCTCAAACTGGTGAAGTGTTTGATGAACAGCAGTTTGAATCAAGTAGTTGGGAATTCTTTGCTGTCAGGAACAGAGTACTTTACAGTGACACTGTCAGTATTTCACACTCATGTCTGCTGGACTTGAATTTGTTGACCTGTTAAGTTTTCTTTCTTTGAAAGATTTCATATTAACGGATTTTGGTTTTAGAATGCTTGAGATATGTTTACATTGATAATTTCCCCCCCCCCCCATTCTTTCACTAGGCATTGCCTTACTTTCAGTATAGATATTTTAATTTGGAAATTCATAAATCTCCCAGTGTTTGGTACCAGTTTATTATTATTTAATGTGAAGCATCTAAGTTGTTCATTACGCGACATTTGACAAGCGTTAATCATAGTGTATGCTGTACTGCTGAAAGCCATTCACATAATAAAGTGATCATTACTGTCTAAAAACCTGTAGACCAGTGACTACAGGTCTACTAAAGAAGACTTAACTTCTTTATTAGTGTCTGGACAGCAATACTGAGCAGTCAGTGATTTGTAGACAATACCCAACCTTGCTTTTCCAAACAGCTTGAAGAAACGTGTATCTTTGAATATAGAGGGGAATTTATCTTGGACTTTGAACTATAATGCCTTGCCCCATTGCGTGCAAAACCCTGTCTTGTAGACCACTGCTCTAAAGAAGTTTAGACTATTGCTTTCTTTTCTTCCTCATCACTTGCACTTCCCGCAAAAAATGAAGTATTTTAAATTGGAAAAATTAAATACTTCTCTCTTCTTATCCTTCCCAAGCATCCATAAAATGTGCTGTATTAATGTAAATTCAGGGATGCTCTCTATATTAAAAACTGTACATATCAGAAATATTTTCCCCAAAAGCTTTGCCATACTTACGTAAGAAACTTGCATTTCATGCTGAAGAAACGTGCCTCTCTTTTGTTAATGTTCTAGGTATGGATTCTTATCACAGTTTATATCTTAAAGGACTAAGACTTCTCTTGATGCCTTTATTAAGTGGCTGGTTTAATCTGAAGCATTGGTATAGAATCTCTTTAAATTTGAGTATGCACAACACGATCTGCTATGTGAAACTTCTAGTGCCCCTGCTTAAAAATCATAATGTTCTTCTCTTTATTAAAAACATTTCTCTTTCTAGAAAATACCACGTGTTACTTTGGTCTGGAGATGTGTGGTTGCAACTATTGTGGTAACAAATCCTGAGAGGCAAAAAACCAACTGCAACCTTTTTTATTAGGTACCATCCAAGAAATGTACTGTTACCTCAGCGTTAAGTACCCATAAGTTTTTACACCATGTTAAAGTCTTAAAGATTAATAGCACTTCCAATTAGGAGAGTGCCCTTTTTGCATATAAATAATCAATAAAAGGCTTCTTGACCTTCATCTTCCCGGCAATGCAGAATTCCTTTCAGGTAATTTGTTTCCTGCTGTATTGAATTCAGCACTGTTAGTGGACGTTCTCCTTCAATTGAAGTGTATGGGTAGATAATGCACAGGACTACTTTTTGTATCTGAAGTGAGGAGAAACCTTATTTGGGTTCTACGGAATCTTCCTTGGAGATACATTTCTTATTCCTATTTATCAGTAGTCACTTCAACTAAATTACCTCGTCTCACTGAAATATCCAGAACATTCAAGCAGTATTTTTCAAAATGCCTTGAAGAAATGTCACTCCATGAGTTGCCTCTGTAATGTAGTATCTTTCCCTTCTCTAACAGGGGGGAGAAATTCTCAAAGTGGAAATGAAAGTTTGTTATTAATTCTCCCTGACTCCATGCTCTTGTGTGAACCATTAAAATTCTCCATCCCAGAGAGGCAGGGATGAGTTATGTTTCGAGCCACAGGGCAGAGGGAGGCAGAGGGGAGATTGGGGCTCCATTAGCTCCTTTTGTTTGTCTTAGACCAACTTCCCCAGTACTTTGTTTTCTTTTTCTATCAAATCAGGCTGCAGGTGCCGGTCAGTCGCAGGAGATGCAAACTGATGCCCATTAGGTTAGCACATGCTTGCACCCATACAGATGTTCTGCCCAATTATGATGACTCGTGCACATCTGTATAAGCAGCTAGAGTCTTTGTGATCAAGGTTGGGACTGCAGAAGGGCAGACCACATCCTGAGATGAGAGCAACTGCTGTAAAAACCTCCATCACTTGTGTCATCTAAACTGGAGCTTTAACAGCTGTTAGAAATCCAGAACACAGCATATTTAACTGCTAATAGCCCTTAAAAAACCCCAAATGTGACAGTGTACTGATTGGATTCTGGCAGTGTGTGCGTGTGAGTGCACAGTACCTGTCCATATGCATACAGGTATACCCACTGTACCTCCTTTCTTTAATTTTAATTCTTTATCATACCAGAGCTGCTGTTTTGTTCTGTTACTGTAAAATAGCATTATTTTTCACCGCAACAGTATTGGGATACGTCCGAGGCCACGCTGGGAAATGAAGTAAACGTTTAAGAGAAAGAATTGATTTTAAACAGACTGATTCAGCTCGGTTCTCCCGCTCAGCAGGCCGACCAAAAAGTTCCTCCGGCGTGCTTGCACAGCGCCTCGCTCGGCTCCTACCCCGTGTCCAGAGGAGGCCCCTCTGCTCCCCGGACTGCCCCTGCTTCCCCCCCCTTCCCCCCCTCTTCCCCCCCCCCGGGCAGCGGCAGCGCTGCTTCCTGTCAAGAGCGGCTCTGACATGGCCCCTTCTGCACAGGCCCCCGCTGTTCAGGCTCTCCACCGCCGCCTCCTCTTTCTTTCAAACACTTGGTGCATTTAGAGACTGATCTTGTGCAGAAAATATCCCTGACATTTGAGGAGCTCCAGGGATTCACTGAGCATGCTCAGTCCTCCCCGCCTGATAGCCAGAGGAAGCTGGTTTACATACGAGTCATACCAAGCATAGCCTGCATGTCAGTGCAGTTAACTTGCAGCGGGCTGTGAGCAGAACTAGTGTGTCTTTGTCCTAGGAAATTTCCCTTGTTTCTGTTCTCTTTCTTTTTTTCCTCCGCGGTTTTTTTTTTTTTTTAAATTGGAAAAGACTTGAAAAGTTTTTAGACAGTCGTCTTTGTATTGAAGGACACAGTATACTTTAGTTTTCAGAAGTTGGGAAGGGAGAGCGTGTGTGTTTTAATCCCTCCAACTTTCCCTTAATAGACTTTCTTTCGATTAGCTGAAGGCTGGGCCTTGTGCTAGTGAAGTTTGGGAAGCCGGGAGCGTGCTCGGCACCATTTGCCTGGCTTCCTCCTCCCTGAACCTGGGCGAAAGCAAACAAGCTGGTCTTTTTTGCTAGCCCGATAAATGCTATTTATGAAGATGGACCTGTTGAACTACCAATACTTGGACAAGATGAACAACAATATTGGCATTCTGTGCTACGAAGGTAATGGTTTTGTTTCACGAAGCGTCTTTTGTCGGGTGTGTTTTCTGTTGTTTGTAAGCATGAATTCTTCCTCTTGAAAGGAAATCTGTACTGTCGGTTGTGAGACACCTCGCAGTCTGTACTGTCGTCGAGGCTTTGTTTAAGGGGTGGGTTTCTTTTGCTTTCCGTTTAATTTTTCTGTTCTTTTTTTACGAAGAGTATTTTCGGCGTTAATTTTATTTTTCCCCTAAGGGTAACGTCAGTTAGATTCGTTCAAGGGACCACGCTGCTTTTGTGGCAGGTAGGGGTTGTGTTCCCCGCGTCCGCGGCGGGCAAAGCAGCCGTTCCTAAGATGGGGGCGAGGGTTAACGCGCGCTTCTACCTGTGGTGCGGCCCCGCCGTTGGGCACGGCCGCCTCTAGACCCGAGGGCGGCCTGTAGGCAGGAGCGGGGCCTTTCCCGGGTGGGTTCGGCGGCCCGGGGGCCGGCGGAGGCCTGCGGCCCATTGTTCGGCTGCTCCTTCCCCGCACGGCCCGGAGAGCCCCGGCTGCGAGATGCCTCCCCCTCCTCCGCACCCCTCCTTCCCAAGAACCACCCCACGCTCCGGCCCCCTGGGGAAAGAATTACACAACTAGCTGGAAAACGTAGGTTCTTTTCTCTTCGCCGGGCTCTGCGTTTTACTTCAGCCAATGTAGGCTGGCGTTCGCTCTTCATACTGGGAGCATTAATAGTCCTGTTTGGAAGTTGCCTGAGGTAATGGGGTAAAATCAGTTCCTTAATCTAGCGGAGTTTTACCTACGTGCAGTTTGAAGACGTGGTTATGGCTTGGCTTTGGCTGGGAAGAAAGGCACCACTGAGCTAATTCAGCTTGGCAGTAGAACTGTTTTTGCTGTAGCCACACACAAGCACTGCAGAAATCTTTCTTCTGATTCAGCAGGAACATTTTCCCTGTTCGTTTGGAAAATAAACTTGCTGTAGTTGTCAGGGAAGAAACAATAAGGAGTGTATGTAGGACTAGGAGCTATCTATTCATACCCTTCAGAAAAAGACCAGGCCAGAAGGACGGGGAGCTGAACCTCACTTTGGAAAATACCATCTTTTCTACCATTAAATCAGCACGGCCACATTTCTTTCCTTCGGGAAGTGGAGGGGCTCCCTGTAGAACTGCTAGTATCTCGGTTTCATTTTTTTTTCTTCTTTTCTCTTTCTTTCCTGCACAAATATGTATATATTGCTTGAATAAAGCTCTCCTACAAAAGATTGAGCTTGCCCATCAGTACAGAATAATACAGAGCTGGGATTCAATAGAGTTGAATTTTCAAGCTCTTTCTTATCCCGTGCTTTCTTCATTACAGCAAGAAAACTAGTTTAAAAAAAAAAAAAACACAACTTGCAGGGTCCTTTAACTTTTTCATTGCTCTCTGTAGTTACCAGTGCTTTATTTGAAAGCAATTGACAACTTCTGATGGAAGACCATGAAGTTTTGCATAAAATTCTACTTACGTGGTACATGTTCCTGAGTGTTTTGTTGCCTAAGGCAGAAAAACTGTAGTTTTGGCTCATTAGTTCAATTCATTATAATTATGCCTAATATTGATGGAAGATTCTTTCCAGCTCCTTTTTCCCCCACCCTCTTCTCCAATAATTGTTATTTAACCAGATCTTAGCTTTAATAGTTCAAAAGCAAAAGAACAGCTTAAGGAATACACTCTAATATAGCAGTCTTTGTTTAGTTTAAACATCTGTTGCTATTTCCCTTATTATGGAAGTTAACGTTTTTAACACTAAAATAAACACACGCAAAATGAAGAAAAGCAAAGCAAAACTTCAGTGGTGTTTATAGTGAGGTGTTTATATCCCAGTGGTTTAAAAAGTATAAACACTGGCAACATCTGCAGTGAACTCGAAGGGTGTTTTAGAGATGCCTACAGATCTTCCATGCCTCTGCCGTAGTATTTATTTTATAAGTGAGTTGTGTCAGCAGTGATGGATCTTGTCTTTTCAAAGACACTGCTGCGGTAGTAACTATATTGACAACAAAGTGCCCTTTCAAACTCAATTAATTAGGATTTATTGAAGGTCATACTTGAACTACTTATAAACAGATGCCTTCCTGAAAAGTACTTTTGCAGATGTAGGGTAAGATACAAATACATTGTATGATGTGAAAGTCGGTTTGTAATTTCAGAGAAAAGAAGTATGGACCTGTATACCACAGGAAATAAATGAGATGGGTTCCTTATTCCTTTAGAACCTCTCTTGAAACACTTGCTTTTGCTTATTGAGATAATTGGTATGCTGGTGAAATGTGTCATTATCTTTTTATGAGGTTTACCAGCGGTTTTAATCTTTCACCTCTGGCACAAGCCCCTGGAACTATGTGCCATTGATTTGTAGCTGCAGCTTATGGCTAAGAGATGTATTGGTACATAAGAAATGGGAAAAGTTCTTCCATCGTGTACATTTGGCAGCCCTTTAGTTCAACATGGAGTAGAAGAGTATAATTTGCATCCCAAGACAAGTCCTGCTTTTTCTTGCCCAGCAAGAGTTACAGATAGCAATTTGCTATCTGTAAGCTTCAGGCTACTGAGCTAATGCCAGCACTTAGTTAGTCTTCCTTGACTGGTAGGTGCAGGAAACCTCAGCTATGTCTTAATCTCATTCTGTTCCTAAGAAGTGTCATTCATGATCATGCTCCAGTGAGTATGGGAACATTTATTGATAGAGTGCTGTTTAGTTCATAAACCATATTTCTGATTTTGGCTTACTCAGTGGAGGTCTGCGGGAAGAAAGTCAAATGGTGATTAATATAGAAGGGATCTGCTTTATGGACAGAAAAGTGCCCTTTTGTTGAGGTTGGGGGGGAAATGGGAGATCTAGAAGTTCTCCCATTAACCGTTAAGAAGTAATGGTGTGTTGCAGATTTAGCTGACCGCTTTGTAGTATGGAACCTTAGCTGATAGTTGACTGTTTTCTCAAATGTAATAATTTTTTAATTTCTTTTTCTCCCCTGTGAGGGTGGTCAAACACTGGCACAGGTTGCCCAGAGAGGTTGTCGGGTCTCCATCTTTGGAGATACTCGAAACCCCACTGGACACGGCCCTGAGCAACCTGCCCTAGTTGAGCCTGTTTTTGAGCAGGTTTGGACTAGATGATCTCCAGAGGTGCCTTCTAGCCTCAACACTTCTGTGATTCTGTAATATGATGGAAAGTTCTGCATACTCATATAATTAAGACAGCCACAGCCAGCAAAAGCATTATAACCAGTGATGAGGTGAGGGGTTTTTTGAATGGGGCTCCATAACTTTGAACTGTAGAATAAAGCCATTTCCTTTCCTCAGGCTTGTTTCTTTTATACTGATAATTTCTACCCTTTTGAGTGTTTTCTTAATATTATTACTAGCTTTGAGCGCCTCTTGATGCCCCATGATAATCTCAACTCTGACGCTTTTGGAGGAAAATCTTAATTTTAACAACCTAGTGGTTTTTTTAACAAGTTGCATAAAAGCGAACATTTGAGTTTTGTCTCCCTCTCCGGTGAAAGAAAATTTTTAAATCATTCAAATGAGAATGTTTAGTCTTTGCCAATGGGAAAGTGACAGTTACATCAGCAATGATCAACCACTTCAAGCAATGTATTGTAATATATTTGGTGCGATAAGAAAGACAAGAAATAATTAGAGAATTGTTGACTCAGCATCTGGATGCTGATTGCTAGCATGAATACATCTGATAACCTCCTACTAAACATTTGCTGCCAGTGATCAATGGCCAGTTTAATGAGTAGTGCTTTCTTATCATTGTTTTCTTCCTAATGAGCTCAGAGACATCAGAAAACTCTTGGGAGACTGTTGTCCTCGCTGAGGTGCAAAGGCCATGAAGCAGAACCATTCTGTACCAGTCTGGCATTCCCAGTGCTTCCTATCAAATGACAAGCACTTGATCCGGGCATGTATTCAGAGGTGGAACATCTGCATCTTGTTTTGCAATGGAAACTCACTTAACTTTAGCTGAATATTCTTTCTCCAAGAGTCTTGTGTGTGAGGTAATGGCAGGAGGGCTCAGAGCTAAACAAAACAAATCACAGGTGATCCTGCTCTCTGACTAGTGCAGGGGCAGTCTAGCAAGCTGGCTCCTCGATTCCAACAGAGTATGTATGAGAAAGTGCAGTCTCCAAGTAGATTTGTTGCATTTTGTTGTTTATCTGAGGGAGTGTACAGATGGTTGTGTGTTGGAAGGCAGATTTCTGCCTGCCTTCCTCTCTCTCCCATTTTCAAATGCTTTGTGTTATTACTGCATTCTCAAGGCTTGAAACTGCTGTGCTGGGAATGGTATACAGAAATGCAATAAGATGCTAAGAAATCCCCCAGGCATGTTATGAGACTTGGAGCACTCGAAATAGTTATACAGAGTTCTCTGGACAGTCCAGAAGACTGGATTTTTTTAATGAAGAAAATTGGATCCAGATTTGTAGAAAAACACCCCTTTTTGGTTTCAGGACAGCTTACATTAGTTAGTGGCATATAACATAATTATTTCACTGACTTCCTGTAACAGTGAAGCATTAGTTGGCTACAGCACTGAGCTTGCATAGCTATATATCTTCTTAGGGCACTGCAAGGCATTTTGAATATATGTATTATCTTCCCAAAAAGGCCGGTTTAGATGTTTGATATCAAACAAGGAGACTGAAACAGATTCTGCTAACTTCATTTGCTTTTTAATGAAATGTAACGTGTTTTCTTAAGTTCTAAAGAATAGTTTCCATCAGTTTTCTTTGCTGACCTTGCATTTTACTCTGGGTTTGTAACATCAGTTTCTCCTATTAACTCCAAAGTTTGGTTTAGTTTCTAAATATATAAAATGACTTTAACACTATTCTTAATAGAATTAGTGGAATAATAAATGGGATAAAAATCTCCTTCATGGTGAATTAAGTGTTCTTATATAATGCAGTGTAAAATTTCTGTTCAAAGTCATGTAAACTAAGATGCACCTACAGAATGTTCCCCATTTATAGAACATTCTGTGGGTTTTGCTTTTTCAATGTCTTTTATCTTCAGGAAAAAACAAAGAGCTCCAACTTCACAGTTGGGCTTTTCTTACTCATTTCCTCCTAGCATGAAGTTGGGAATATCCTTTTCAGTACTGACATCAAAATTCAGTTTATTTTCCTCATTCATCAAAGGCAGGATAGATTTAGGTCATACTTAAGCATTTTTTTTTTCCCTGGAGTTCTGTTGTTCTCTTCGCCCTTGATGCTAGTTCAGCATTTGTACTGAGAACTCAAACAAGGAAATTAAAAAAACAAATATAATAGTGGGTTATCCCACAACTTTCGATAGATAAGATAGGCAGCACATTTTTTCTGAGATAAAAGGTAGTGAGGTTTGTAGCAGTAAGTTGAATTCTGTGTTAATGAGCAGTTTGCTTAAAGGCTGTAACTTGTTACTCACAAGTCAAATTTGTTACAGTGCCAGGTCTCTTTGGATATAAATCCAGGGATTTCAGGAGACATTGAAAAAGCTTAAATTGCTCCAGAGTTTGAACAATGCACTGTATTGTATGGAGAACTGTTAGAGGAAAAAATACAGCTTAAACAACAGTCTTCATTGTGTGGCATCTGAAATTATGAATGAAAAAGTTCATCCATATGTATTGGTTTTGCCTTTTTTAAATATCTGCTTTGCATGAAAATAGTTGTCTATTAATTTCTTCTTGAGGATTAATACAGATGGGCCTTTATATTTGATTTTGGCTGAATAGACTACAGAGTTTTAACATGCTGCATGCAGACAGTGTGCCAAGCAATTTAGCAAAGTTGTTTACACTAACAATAATCCAGCAGGACAGAGCCTATAATTTTTCACTGATAATAGTATGAGGTAGTGACGAATACAAGTTTCTGGAGGAGTGTTTACAAAAATGGTATTATACTTTTCCAGTGTTAAGGAATCATGAGTGGTTTTGGGTTTAATTTCTTTTTTAAAGCCAGCCAATTTTTTCTTCATCGTGCAGTCTGTATCATCTCCCTGAAAATTACTTTACAAATCAGCATGGAACGATTGCTGGACACACAGAGGCATTGTTTCCTTTCCCTTTCAGTAAAAGCCGTGCGCTTTGGAAGGTAACTGACTGTGTGATACAGCACTGCTAGATGTTGTTGTATAAGCACTATGCCAGGACTGTGGGTGCAGTAACATACGCACCATGAGTGCCACGATGCACAGTTCTAATTTCCTGGAGGCAGATTTCCCTCGGTGCTTCATCTAACAGCTTTTTTTAAAGAAAGAACCGACATTCTCATGCCTATCTCTACAAGTTGATGTAATGGCGCGTGTAGCTTGGTGTGTACTGGCAGGTATCTTAGGAGTCTTGGTGGGACGGAAAGAGAGGCCGTAGATCACCCAGCACAAGTGCAATTTTGAACAGGCAGTTGAGCTCTTAATTAGGGTTATCTCTGTCGACTTGTAAACCTCATGTTACAGATGGATGGAGTTGGAAGAGTTTTATTCTTAACATCAGTAGTAGTTTGGCACTGATTCTAAGGTAAGGCAAGCTTGGAGCATTTTAGCTGAGCTCCATACAGCTTTTTCTTGTATGACCTTGGTGAAGTTGAAGTAATGTTGGTCCTGGGACCACCACAGCATTGGTTCTAGCCAAAGAAAAAGTCATCCAGAAACTTCAGTAAGGTGGTGAGTCTTCATCAAAGATCTTTCGATATCTAGTTTTAATAGGAATGTAAGCCCTGAAAATCTCAGGTAGAAAGTAATACAAGTGTGGGGGACAAAAGCATGAAACGCAGTTTAGAATGTTTCCTTTACATAAGTTTCATGGCGCAGTTTGGTATCAGATTTTTTTAAAGTAACACTTTTCTTTTTTCTTCGCTTTTTAACTTTGTTGTTGCTTGCGTTAACATAGTAGTGCATGGTGCAGTCCAGCTTTTCCCTCCGAAAATGTTATGTGACACTTTGTGCCTCATTTTGTCTTTGGAGGAAAAGATCATCCACAATATAGTGTACATGGATGGAGGTAGATAATATTTGGGCTAAAGTGGAACGTTACAGCCTTTGTGGCATAGGAGGAGGAAAGAAAGTATGCCTTCAGCAGGTAGGTGCCAGCTTAGTTCCTTCACAAAAAATGTGGCTCCTGTCTTTTCATAATACACATTGTTACAAGAGTCTATCTTTGATTATTTTAAGACATGTTCTTTTTCACTCCTCATCATTTTGGAGCGTTCCTTGTCAACTGTGAGAATCAAGCATTGTAGTGTATAACTTTCCTCCTATTCTTCCAAACGTTGCTAGCAGGTTCCAGGAAATATATTTGCTCTCCCAGGAAAAGTTTGGAACCAGTTATGTTTAAAAAGCAGTAGGTTTTCCTGGAAACCCATTTGACAGGGCAGGCATGGAAACCACTCAGCATTACACCTCCCTGGTTTGCAAGACTTAATATTTATTCCTCAGCATGCAGAAATAGTTTTTTTGCCTTTAAACATGGGTTGTAGTTCGAAGTAAGAGAGGTACTAAACCTCTAGATAGATGAGCCTATCTTTTTTGCCCAGGAAGGAATGGCACTGCTGTATAGGAATATAAGCCAGTATTGAAATATTTATTATGTCTTGTTTTAACCAAAAATCACAGAACAGCAGATTGGCAATAGCCTTTGTAGTTACCATCTATGAAGCGCCCAGCCCAGCAGTCCTTTGCGTAAGAAGAGTGAAAACCAAAGCTGCTAAGTGGATCTTTTGGAATAGCTGTTGTCTTTTTGGGAGTGAGTATTTACTTGTTTTAAAAATGGCATTAGTGCACTCCGGTTGCCCTTTAGAGATGGTATCGTGACTTCCAATTTTGTTACTTGCTTGTTAATGTTTAGTATTTCTCACCTCCGAAAGTAAATTTAGGTATTTGTAAAATCAGCAGGTTTTGACGCTTTCAGAGCAGAACCTTTCAGAAAACTATTGTTTCTTGGCTCCAGATTACTAAATTGGAGTTTTTTTTCTCTGTGATGCATCGCTAATTGTAATTAAATGGCCATATGAAGAAAATCAAAGTTGTCCAGACAAAAGGAAACTATTTCTATGAATCTAAATTACCTAGGAAGACCAGTAAATGCCACACAAGAGCTAGCCAAGTAAAATAAGACTATTTAGTTGTTCTGTTTATATTCTTTGGAAAGTAATCTGTTCTAAAGCAGGAGCTCTACAAAAAGTACTCTTAGCATATAGAAAAAAAAAGTTGACATAACTATGGCACCTCCTTTGCGGTGGTTTTATACAGAACACTGAAATGAAGATGGGGTGAGGGAAGTGCTGTATGATTCATATAGGACAAGTTTGAACTCAGCCAGTTTCTTGGATTTAGTATAAATATTTATGGCATTGAAGGGGATTTTTTTTTAATATGCTTCCTTGTGCTCTGGATCTTTTAGCTGTCCTCCTCAGACATCTGGTGTGCATTGCTGCTTGTTTAACACCCACCCTTCAGTTTTCATGCTGTGGCATCTCGGAGAGCTATCGCAGTCACTCTGTGGTCGGTGTAAATTAAATCTCATAGAGCCAGCTGGGAGAATGCTGACGTGCACACTTTTCCTGCTGAATACTCTAAAACCAGTGGCTACAGTTAAAGAGGTGAACACTTTGCTCTTGTCTTGCTGTAGGCATCATACTGAGCTATTTACCAAAAGTGTCAAAAATAGGAACTCTGGCATTAGCAATGATGTTTACAGATTCTTGACTAGTTTCTCTCTCTTAGAAAAAGCTTCTCTTATCAATGTTTTATAATAAATGTATCTAACTTAGCTCATCAGCAAAAAAAATTAAGTTCTCCTCCTTTAAAAATCCTTAAAAGTCCTAATTTCTAAGACTGTAACTGCTTTGAGGTACATTATGCTTGCCTTAACAGCTAATCTGTGGATGTACTGAGTTTTTCTTCGTAGTACAGTAAATTGAACACTACCCTATTTGGTTTCAAGTGTTTCTCAGTTATTCTCAATTATTTTTTATATATGTGTATATATATGTTCATTTAGAAGCAAGTATGATAACAAATATTTTAATACTCATTGTAATGTATTTGTATAGATATAATTTTAATCCTCTCTGCAGAATCCTAGTCCTCACAGAAGCCTAGTTAATTCAACCTTCAGCTACCCCCATGAAATAAATAGTGAACGTTGTTGTTATTTACAGAGGGGGAAAAAAAAGAGCTGTAATTGGTTAAATTAATGTAAGTCGGGGATAAAGCTGACAGCAACATTCAAAGTGTCTTGACTCTAATACTTTGCTGCAGTGCTAAACCTTACCATGATCTGTTAGTAAACGAAAAGTGCTTTTACCTGTTTGTTTTGAGATGTGCAAATACAAATTCTAATTCATCAACTAAACAGATAAAAACTGTGATCTTTGAAACTTGGACTGATGATTTATGGACTAGATGCTTGCTTTCTGCTCAGCAGTCATGGAGGGAACAGGATCTTTTGGACTAAAATCTCTTGTGACTGTGGTTCATCTATAGTGGGGCCCCTTCTACACTGAGATGATGAAATCTGTTTCGGGGGAAGTAGTTGAGCCTTTTTAGCCGATAGGAGGATTGAGCTCTTACAAAAAATGGTGGGATGGAAGAATTTTAAGTTCCCCTATTTGAGCCACAGGACCTCTGCAGGTCTGTTCTTTTCTATTTGAGGCCTGTTGAGTTGCATAAAAGGCGTGTGCCCACTGATGCCAGCAGTTAATTTTATATTCTCTTCAGAAGATGAGTTGGGATAAGAAACTTCAATTAAATAGCAGTCCAACTGTGGTCATGCAATGCACGGCTTGGCAACAGGCAAGCTGATAAACCATTTATGACTTGAAGCAGTGCTTCCAAACCTTTTTAATTAATACAGTGTCTCACTGCCACTGAAGTGGCTGTTTGGTTCCATTAAAAACTTCACAGTGGTATTTAATAGAGTGCCTGCTTAATTATGGGGTGGAACATCTTTAATGTGTGATGGAGGGTAGAGATCTGCAGAAATGTTTAGGATGTACATCATTCAAGTAAAATGGGGAAGGATTTAAGAGATAATTAACTGGGGAGTGATATCATAGTAATGTAGTGAGAGATTTAATTTCTGGATCCTGTGGAGCTAGTATTGTGTGAATGGTGGGACACAGACATGCAACTGACATTTTTTGTTACCTTCGTTTTACCAACCCATCTGCTCTTCCCTGTCTTTTCTGTGTTTTGTCAGGAATGAGTTGCTTCTGCAACTTTGAAGTAAGTAAACAAGGAGCCTGGAGTTAAGTTAATCAAAAGGGAGATTCAGCTAAAGACTAGTAGGTGTAGGGGGAGGAAGACGAAGCCCTAATTAAAGGTCTTTGAGAAGTAGAGTGTACCTTTGGTACTGCTCACGCACTGCGATCCCATGACTGTCAAGATAACTTCAAAAATACAAATTTCTGCTTGTTCCTTGCTTTTCCAAGAGTTCTGGAAAACCTGCCCTCAATGCCCAGAAAACTGTGAGAAAGGCTGTCCAGGCAGCGTGTAATTTCTTGGTAGCAAACACAATCCCTCCCTCTATCTTTCCTGCCTTAGCTTCCCCTTGGAGAGAACATTTATTTTAAGTGACCCTGCAACTTGGCCCCATAAACCACCCTCCTTCTTGTGAAATAAACAGTCCAGCTATGATTTAGGCAGTGCTCCCATCTATCCCTTAGCACCATAGGGTTGTCTGCCCTTTTATCTCTCTGAATCTGACCTCTATCAATCCCAGTTGCTGTGTAGTAGTGCTGGCTATTGGAGTGGGTAGGAGCATTAATTCAGATCCGGTATCTTCAGTCCTTTTGAGGAGGGAATAATAATGTTCTCTGGTACCAGATTTATCACAGCTGAATCTTCTAGTGGAACAACAGTTTTCAAGGTCTTGTACCCTGTGGTTACCTAAAATTTTTCTGTGGATCTTTTCATAGCGAGTCTTTTTTCCCCAATAAAATTACTTATCTTAGTTGCATGTCATGAACCCAAGATTAAAAACTGCTACGTCAGAGGAACAAAATTAATTTTATCTTTTCCTTAGTGGTGGTGTGTGCCTGTTTGTCTGTTTTGGAGACAATCCTTTTAGGAACAATGGTAATATTTTGGATTTTTTTATGTATGTTTCTTTATACCAGCACCCATAACCCTGGAGAAATGATATGGCATCCTTTCCTCTCCATCTCATGAGCCACACCATTCTCTGAGCTTTTCTAGAAGATGAAGCCTTCGCATGTTTTTGGTTATTAAAACACTACATGTGAGCAACAGCTGAGGAAGACTGTTGCGTTGTGTCTCAGGATAATACAAAGCCAGGGGGTTGAAGGATCTATATTACCCAACCTTGTAGTGCTTATGATGAGCTTGAATTCGTTCTCTTCTACTGGCTGAGGCAGTGGCTGGGTCATATCCTGGCCTACTGCCATCAGTTACAGTAAAATCCTGCACATAAGGAATTGGCAAGCTGACACGTCCTCCTTATTTTCTATGTCAATAGCATGATCAAAAGACTATCTTGTTTTCATCTGAATGGCTTGTGTAGTTTGCTGTTGGATTCAGAGTGCTTGACTGCCCTGCACAGTTGTCATTGCTCTCTTGCTTTCCCTCTGTAGAAGGGATTTTGGAGCCCATTTTGAAGGACAAAGGGATTTTGTTCTTTACAATGGATTCTTTGTGGGAGATGGGCTGGAATTGTTCTGACGTTCTGTGGATTAAAGTCTTCGATATTCTGTCCAGCTTGGTTGAAGGGGCTCCGTGTTCCTTAAATACGTGAGTCCATTTCAGACAGGCTGCAATCAGGTAGCAGCAAACCAAAACTGAAATTGAAGTTTTTCCTGTGTTCATTAGGCCAAATGTAATTTGCTCATTCCACCTCAGTTTAGGAGGAGATTATCATGTTGGTGACCATGAAGGTGGCAGCAGCTCCTAGTTGTCTGTCCATGTGCGTGTGATCGGCTTGCCTCCGATCCCATCTCCTCCTGCCCTGTGGCAGCAGCTTCGGGTATTTGACTGCTTGGCCACATGCCATATGGGGAAAATGCAGTAGCCGAGACTACTTTGCTTTTTATGGCCTTTTTTTTTTTTTTTTTTAAACTTACCATTTTGAGGTCTCTTGTATGTTACTAATAGGAATCCAATCAGGGAACTTAACACTAAGCTTAGCAGGACTTGCACACAGTACAGTGGTCTAAACAGTGACCCTACTGTTTTCCAAATCCATTCCGAAGGGAGCCACCCACGTGCGCATATCTTCTACTAACATTTTGAATATATATGCTTTTGTGTTTGTATTTTAAAAATACAGCATTTATATCCTCTCTCTCAAGCCTTCTACCTTCCAGGTAGGGAATTTGGGGAAAAATAAAATGGGAATAAAAGAAACATTGCTTGAAAGTGCAATGTCAGATTTCGCAGCTCTTTTAGAAAGCTCATTTTTATTGACGCTCTGAATTTTTCCACATGTAGCAAAGGAGAATAATGTGAGAAAAGGTGTTTGGGGCATGTTTATAGTAAACTACAGTAAAAGCTTGCAGTATATCTAAAAATAGGCTCCAATATAAATAAGTGGAATATATATTTTTTTTTTACCTTTGCATAGCACCTTTTGCTTCAAATCCTTATGAAAGAAACAGTGCACAATTTATTGGATTTAATTTTAATATGACGCCATTACAAGTAACCATTTCAAAATTAATGTTTTAAGCATTGTTGTCTTAGAACATACTGACTGTGCTCATATCCACATGGGGCATTGCTTACCCAGTGCAACAGTCTAGAGTTTAATTTATGTTACAGGACCATAACCATGAAATACCAGCTGTCAGAGCAGAAGGTCTTGTTTTAGACCTGAGTACCTACATTGCTGCCTGCTAACAGAAACAGTATCTAAAAAAAGGTAGCAAATGTTGTCTGTCGACTTAGGAGGTATTATTCAAATGTGAGCTTTCGCAAATTGAATTTCCTATTTGTCTCTCTTTGCCATTGCATGAAAATACATAGTTACAAGGTATCATTTAGTATGTTGAAATACTGCCTAAGCACCCAATCTAACAATTTTTTCTGTTGTGACCTTGCTGTGGCTTTGATTTACTTTTGAAATAGATGGCAGGTCTTCTAGCTTTGATTGTTTCTGCTAAAAGACAGGCTAGTCTTTGATCAGTTCAGCTTTCCCGTCTTTTATGTGACGCAGTAAGTCATTTAGCTGGGTGACAAAAGAAAGAACACCTAGATCTGGAAACCACCATTGTTTTGGAAAGCAACGTCTTCAACATGTTGATTTACGGTTATATTCCATTCACAGTTTTTTATTGATAGCGTTTTTACATTTTTAATAAAATCACATTATCACACTGATAAAAATAAAACTTTTTATCTGGCAACTTTTAAAATCTGCGTATCAGAAATGTGAGAGAATGCTGTATAATAGTTTTGCAAATAAAGGAAGCTGAATTCTGATGATATATTTATTATTTAAACTTTGGTGGTAGTTTTAATTACATATTCTGGAATTATTTTCTATATTAGGAATTACGGTACCAATCATGGTCCTTGTTTCCCGCTTTCTTGAGTGTATGTGTCCCATAAGCATTCCAGCCAGGTTACAAGGTGAAAATGACAGTGTCTTATCTTGAGGCACCAAGATGGATGGAACTTCGCCTCTCTTCATGGGTCTAGCCCACAGACACTCGCCTAGAATCTTTAGCGATTTCAACTGCATGGAGGAAAAAACGTTACCTAGCACAGAAGAAACTTAAATGACTAAATTTCAGTATTACTATACATGGAGTACGGTGTAGGGATACACCAGAACTACCTACAGTACTTACAATGCAGTATGTTTTGCCAGGGAATTAAATGGATCGTATGTCTTTTGCTGACCAGTAAACACTAATGTCATGTTTTCTAAGCAAATACAAGAATGTGAAATTTACTGTTTTCTGCAGAAAATGTAAATGATGCTTCTCCCTTTGTCTTCCTTTCTCTTTTTACACACACACACACACACACACCCCCGGATGCCCTTGTTGGGTCACGCTGTTCTGCACCAAATAAAAGTAATCTGCAGCGTTCTATGTAGGAAGTACAATTAATCTGAGGAGTTGTACCTTCGTTGGCTTATTCAGCAAGGTATTATTGTCAGTTTTGAAGTATCTAACACAGGGCTGTTTGTGCTCTTTTGACAGTTTCCTTTATGTACCAGTATATTGACTGTCACGGCTTTTACCTGAACAAGGATTGTGCATATCTGGCCATATGCAGTCACAGGACAAGGCTAGCCAGAGAGTGGCGATGTATCTGTGTAACAGATATCTGTAACAGTCCACTGTTTTATAATTACTTTAGATCTTGCTTGTGTACCAAACCCCGCATTGTTCGGCAGGGCTGGGTGGCCCAAGTACGCGCCGTATTAAGGCACATGCTGCTTTCTGTACTTGGTCGGACTTGGTACTCTACTTAGCACGGCAGTTTGCCTTTCTTTTATATGAGCCTCTGTAATGCATTAGGCAAACATAAAATGATAACTTGTGCTAATTTTTAGTCCCTCTTAACTGACTTTAAATGTTTGATATAGGTTTTTCCTGGGAGAGCTGGCAAAAAGACTCAGAAAGGAGTGTTCTTTGGGAGCAACCTTGCTTCCTGAGCAAAAAACCCCATCCTCAGTCTTGAACTGAGGGAAATCCTTTTTTGACATTGATGTTAACAAGTATTGTAGACACCCCTGGTGCTGTTTATCTGGAGATTAGTGTAGTTTAGCATTGACTGCATTTAAATCTTGTCTGCCAGATAATTGGAATCTTTTTTTTAGGCATAATTTACATGAGTACAGGTTCTCTAAGCAGAAGAAAGGAACATTTTTTAGACTTTCAGCTCAGGCAGGTGCTGCAAGAGTTAGCTAAATGGGACGTTATCTTAAATGGAGATCTGCTAATTTATGAAGTAGTCTCATGCTCTACAATTAGACCTAAGCCCGAGTTCATTGTTGGGTTGTAACTGAACACAGCCCCACAGTCACAACTGTTGAGGTGTGAAAATTGAAATTTGTCAGAGGAAATATTAAGGAGCTCTGCCAGACCGAAGCATTAAAATTTATTCCATCCTACTTTCTTTGTGGCATATCTGCTGCACTTCTTTCCATGCCATCAATTTCTTGCCTATTTACCAAGATCCTTTTTTCAGTTAATTTTCTTTTTTTACTCAACACCGAAAATGTATTAAAAGGAGACTCTTTCAATTGGTACCTGGTTAGCAGATTGAGGAGAATTTATTTCAATCATAGTTTAAGTGGTCAGTAGAGACTTTTTACTTCTCTTACGTTTATGAAGTAGTTTGTAGAACAGTTACTGTATAAGTCGATTTATGTACAGAGAGTGTGCATATGCTATTTTGTACAGCTATGCTTTTACAATACGATGAGAGAGAATATACGATGATGTAGCCAGTTTTTCACAGTACGTTTGAAGGAGCAAATACAGTTACAGTTAGGTTTGGGGAGGCAATTTTGCCATTTTCCGCCTGTTGCAATTCAGTGTTTTGTATGTAATACAGCATTTTCAAGACCTATTAAGTTGAAATCTGCTTTAGCCTGTGCTACTCAGCTCTGATTAACAACATGTGTTTCTTGAAAGGATCCTCAAGCAAGCATGCCTGCGCTCTGCAAGCGATATCACTGTACCTGAATTCTTTTCATTGTGCAGTCTTTTGAACGGAAGAGGAGGAAAAAGCGGGTGGAGATGACTGAATGCAGAGGTCACTATTTTATGTTCTTGCTTGCAATGTCAAGCATAATGTGTCCCTCATTGGCAGGCATGGTCGGATGGAGGAGCCAGAACAGAATAGTCGATTTAATCACTGTATTTTGTTTTTGGCCATGGGTTTTCTGGCATACATATCTCTGCACAGTGGTAGCCAGAGCTTGGTTCCAGGAGTAAGTGCTTTTCGTATGTTTTGTAAATGGATGACAGCAGGCTTTTGCCAATTTTTCTGCACATGTGTATGTGACTTTTTGATTTCTACTAAATTAGCTTTTTGTCATATTACAAGAAAGTCAGTAAAATATGTGTCAGAGAAGTGAATCAGTAAGTTGGCTGCTGAAAGAAATCTATCAATTATAATAAAAAATATTTCCAAGATCTAATTTCATAGCAGCATTTTACGATTAGGCTGTTCTCATTAATACTTATTTTTTTGTTGTTCCTGTAGTTTGCTATTTTATTGTGCTCTCCAGGTAGGCCTGTTTTATATACTACAAAGGAAATACAGACTACTGTGACTTTGTTTACAGTGTTTGGCAGACTACCTCCCAGAATTAAATCTTATTTAAGCTCAGCTTAAATCATATCTTTTACAGAAACTGCGATCCAGAAATAAAGTAGTGGTACAAAATGATGTTTTTACATGGGGGATTTTTTTGTTTGTTTGAATGGGGGTTATAGAAGTATTCAACAATTATATAAATAAATATAATTTGTGACTGCTTCTTAGGATATCTTTTTTCACGAACCAAAGATTTACTACTGAGGAGTCTGAATGGATTAATTCATTTTCTTTTGTCAAGCAAGTGAAGTAAATCTGCCTTAAATTACATACTTTTAATATTGTCTGTAGTCTATTTCACACAGATTTAATTTTTGGGGAATTTCACCAATTTCAAGGATATCAATCCTCTTACAGTGTATAGTATGCTGTGAAGTAATACCCAAACTAGGCAGCTGACAACATCTGCAGATAAATTCTGCGGTACTTTATTGTGATTCTTTTGTTTTGATAACTTGTTTTGATGACTTGTTGAATTGAGTTATTTGTGGTGACTCCCTTGCTTGGTATTTGATATCTCAAATCATGTGATTTTTGTCCATGAATTGGAATTTTTATGCCATTTATCCCAATTTATGTTGGCACAGACTGACTTCTGTGTTTGAGATAGTGCAATAGTTTATAAATTCATTCCAATCTATTTGCAATTTAATCTTGTGATTGTTAGAATGTAGGAATAGAAAATGAAACATTTAATTTTATAGTATACTTTTCACACATATATATAGCTTTTGTGAATGCTTGGCTTTTCAGCAGAAATGTTTCATATGTCACGAGAGCTAAATTTTGATCTTGGATCAGTAGAGAAAACTGCCCTTGAAGATCTTCCTGTATTATTGATTCCTGGGAATCTCTGGCCCTAAGAACAGGAGGCAACTCCTTCTACTAATGAGAGTTTGTCTGCATGGAGGTATTGGAAAAGGTAATTAAAGGTGTAATGCACGTTAATTAAAGTCTGTTAAACTCCGTGCCCATGATTTTATTAATTGAGTGGCCTGAGGTCATGGTAATTTAGTCCAGGACCTTAAAGGTAAGGACCTTGTTGACACACACCACAACCAATGTTTTTTTTAATTTTTTTCCTCCCAAAGTTGTTAAATGTGTCAGGAATTTACTCTTGTGGACAAATCCATTTGTCAGATGCAGAACGGAAAAGTAAAATGGGCAAGGGCAGTGCTGGAATTTTCTTTCAAGGAGTTTTATGTCAATCTTCAGTTGGAAAGACGAAGCCTTTCATTTCTGGATTGTAATTAATGCTCAGAGTTTATGCATTAATAGTAGCCAGCGGGAGAGAGGAAATTGGGAGGGGGAATAGGATATGGTAGCCACGTCTCAGTGCAGCCCATACTGAGTTGCTGGGTCAGAGAGGAAGGAAGCTAGCTGCCAAAATAGTGTATATTTTTTTTTCCAGTCTTTGGTAACTCCTGGAGTTCTCAGACATTTTTTAAGACTTCTCTGGTGTCTTGCTATCAAATCCACACTTGTAAAAACATGACTTTTGCTGTTGTGATGTTTGTATTGCATGGACATTTCAGTAGGGACACAGATACTGCTGAGTGAACTGCAAGAGAAACGCAAACAGTGTTGAAGATCCACTGTTTACAGAGAACTATCCTGGTGGTGTATACGTCTGAAAAGAGCCATGCTGGTTTTACAAACATATAGTTTGCATGTGTTAATTTGAATCACTTTCAGTTTAGGCTTGTAAGTGGTTAAAATAAAGAACATTCTTGCTGACTGCATGGACTTCTGTCAGCTGAGTACACTACTGCAGTACCGCTATATAGGCAGACACTACGTCACGTTGTTATCTCTGTTTAGCTTGTCTGTGCTTTATCATGTTGCCTAACAGTTTTAATAAAAAAAAGAAAAAAAAAAAAAGAGACTAGTATGAATAGTTGTAAGTAGAACTATCTGAAAGCAGCAGATCTGGAGTGCCTTACACCAGCTGCTTACTGAAACAAAGAGGACTATTATGAGAGGCACAATAAATGTGTTTGCTATCTCTGCTTTCAGTTGCAGTGCAGACACAAGCCGTCACAGTAATGAATTTTGAAGACTGGAGTTTGGACTTGGGGAATTTTATAAAACACAGTTGTTTTATCAGAGTGTTGTCTTGCCAGTTGTATGATGCTAGTCTGGTTACCATGGAGTGTGGTCAGTTGGGGGAGACAAATGTAGTCAGTAAAACAGCATTTTGTGTGGTAGACTCTGCTGTGGTTTCTCCCTCTCTGGTTTAAATTCACGTTTGGTAAGGAGGAAAGGAGTGGGGAAAGAAGTTGCCTTTTTATTTAAATAAAAAGCAGTTTTAGCCCTAATCAAACTTACAGGCCACATGAGAACTCATCGTGCAGTACAAATACAGTATATGAATATGCGATTTATACCCCTAAAGAATGTAGGGTTGTTTTTCCTCTTGATCTTACTCTGTTATCTGGACTCTTTTGTTTGGTATTGTTCTCTGCTTGCCTTGTGTCTGCAGGATGGGCTATACAAGATGCCGAGCACTGGCCACTTGTATCCTCTCATGAGGAGGTGCTCAATGTCTTCCAGCCTGTCCTGCAAGAGCTCTTGCTGCTCCTACCTGCTCACCGCTGCCACCTGTTTGAGGTTTTGTTAATTTGATTAATTTTAGCCAAAGGGCTCTGTGGTGCTAGAGATAAACATACCAGAAGGTATCTGAAGGCCTTGGTGTCCCTTGCGTAATTACCACATTACTGTACATTACCAAATTTGACAGGCTCGAATTAGAAGCCATTCCTTTCTTTGCTAAATTTCTTTAAAATGGGTTTCTTTAATTCCAACATATGATAGCAACAGCATTTGCACCAGATTTTCTACTCAATCTGGATGTTAACATATAAATGCTCTTGTTACCATACATATAATAAGATGAATTTTTATAGTTTTAAAGAAAAAAAACTCCATTGAGGTAATTGTGTAGTATCAGGCTCCTAGCCGCTGTTGGGGAAAAAGGAAAAGTTTCTAACTTACTAAATTGGGCAATGTCTAGAGATTTTTGTCTTGTAAACACCAGAGTTAGCTTTACATGGATATTTAAATTGCCCGTGTTCCTGTCAGGAGTTGCTCAGAAGTCGTTAGGAGGAGTTAGGTGCCTACATGGAATTTGTAATTCCTGTAATGGAATTTTGTGTTTGAGTCTTCAGAAGTGATCTGAGATACTGCAGAGAGAAGAGTGATTGCGTTATGGGTGGGATGAAAGTATCACAAACCTTAGTTGATGAAAGTTTTATCTTTTGACATTGGTATTAACTTATTTTTTTCAAAGATAGAAGTAAGGGAGATTCCTCACTGAAAGTGGTATGATGTGGTTTACTTCTAAAGTTTAGAATATGAACACTATGTAGGTGGAGGTTTCTACTGGCAAAATATAAAGGCTGAAGAAAAAATGCAGAAATTTTACTGCTCTGAAGATTATTTCATATGAGAGGTCTTTTTGATAAAAGCTTCTCTTGTGACATTAGAGTGGTTGGGGGCTTCCCAATTAACGCTTCGGTTTTTTCGAGCAGGAGAGGATCTGGATGTCTGTCTTAGAGCATTTGCAGTAGAGCACAGTTTTTACTATTTAGAGCTGAGATGGAAAGTTCCTATTTAGATTTGGTGCCAGAGTCTTTAATAGAAATCATGACTTGTGGTATATTATAGGTCAGTGTATATTTGCTAGTTTATATTATGCTGACTAAATTGGCAAAATGCTTATTTTTACTGGTAAACATTCAGGAGGTTTTCTCCTCACTCGTTCTTTTTCCAACAAAATAGTATTTGTCGTGTGTGGAGTTAGGGCAGCATTTTATAAATCTGCCTCGGCGATGATGTGAAAATGTGTGGTGGCATACAAAGATTTCCATTGTCAGGTACCTCAGGGCTGTAGATGGAGTTAACTTTATCCTAATTTTAGTTCTGGAAATTACGGCCATGTAGAAAACAAAATGCTTCTGGCAGTGTAGGAAAAATACAAATTTTAAACTCTAGCAAAAGTGGCTATTTCAGGGATATTACCAGAATAGGTAACTCTGATTAATTTAGCTCCTCTCCAAGCCCCTTATGAAGCCCCAAAAGCATTTTTTAACATCTTTAAATCCCTATGAAGTCTAAATATGACAAGTCTAAATATGACCTGTGGCTGTAAGGATGTGAGTTCCAGTAAAGTCCGTAACTGTTGGTGAAATGCAGCACTGTGCTTTAGGCTATACGTTTAGTGAGACATTTAATTGAAATGGTGAAAGTACTCTGGCCCCGCTTTAATGCGTGCTTAGTAACAATATGTGAATGTGTTTATGCGCAAGCTAATTGTATCATTTCTGGAATTATTTCTACACAGCTCCCACATGCTGTGAATGGCATCTTCTGATAGGTGTTGATTATATAAAATTTATAATCTACTCAGTACTGTACCACCAGTCTGTCTAGTTGAAAATCAGCATTCTTAAAATGGAAATTTTGTGATTCTCGTGCTGAAGAAGTATGCTCTTTTGTTCGTTGCTCAGAACATAGTTTAAAAGTATAGAGAAGGACATTTAAGGACAAACTTAGACTTGCATCAGCAAGTTCCAATTTTTTCCCTAATTTTTACCTTGCGTAGTTATATACCAGACAAGCTTGTTTTGGACAGCTTTTTATAAAAGGAATAATTTGAGAATTTGAACGTTTGTTCAGTTTTAGATCTTGAATATTTGGCAAAAATGTGAACTGTAGCCCTGGAATTTATAACCACAACCGTAAGAAAATGAACAAAGTGTATTTCGTTGCGAACAGTCATGCTTTGCAGAATGAGGTAATGAAAGTTCAGGGTTGGAATGGCAGCTTGTGAGAAGGAATGCTTCTGAATAAAAATGCTGTTGGAAAAATGTGTTATCTCAACCTTTCAGATCATCTGGGGTGAGTTGTCAGCTCTCGTATTACCTTTTTTCAACTGTTTATTCCAGCATAAAGCACTAAAGTATGGTCTATGATGCCTTATTTATCTTACAACCACGTTAAATGTGCCTGTGCAGACTTGACATCTGTTTGGGACATTTTTCTGCAAGAATGTTTTCAAAAGCATGCTATTTTACCTCTCTTCCCTGCGGTGTTCATTCTCGCTTGTCTTCTTCCTGTAGGTGAAGCAGCTCTAAGAGGTGAGCCCAGAATGCAGTCTCTTCCAGTATCCTCTGCTCTAACCAACCATCGGACAGGCCCTCCTCCTATCAGTCCCAACAAGAGAAAGCTCAGCATGGACCAAGGGGATGATGAGCTAGACTGTGAAAATGACCATGTTTCTAAAATGAGTCGAATGTTCAATCCGCATCTGTAAGTGTCTTGCTTTTATTACCTCTGGTTCATAGAATTGAATGCTATCCTCTTCAGTTTTGTGTGTGCTAAAATCATACTGTGTCTAAGACTTTGTGCTAGGTTTTTCCTTTGTTCCAGTTTGTATAGAAGATCTGCTCAAAGGCTGGTGTGATTAGATGGGCGACTTCTTGTTTTCTTTTGTTTTCATACAGTATGAAGTAACAGGAATTAGCCCAACTTGACTATTTATAGTAAAACATACATATTCACCTTGCAATTTCTAAAGTATTGTTCATTTGTTCTTTGTAAGCTGCTCCTTTCACTTCCCCTGATTCTGAGCGCTCTGTACTCTCTGCTGATGGGGGTGGGGAAGCAGAAGGAGGGGAAACAGAAGCGCTTTGCATTTTTCTGAGGCCAGGAGATTGCGAGCCAGCTGCTCTGTAGTCTGCCTTGACAACTGGGCAAGCTGCAGTTGTTGTTAAACATTACTTAAATGATTGCACCGCAGCTCTGACAGTCAGATGCGGAATTTTTCATACAGGTAAGGTGTCGATGAGTTAGGTGCATGTGTTGGGTAATCATCAAATGCCATTCTTGCTGTGTTCTCATTCCTGGGAATGCAAGTCTGGTTGGCATGAAGTACGGGCTTAGAGAATTCCTTTCATTCTTGACTGGAGGAAGTGATCGGAGCAGTTCCGCAGTCCAGGGCAGCCTGATAGCTGTGCGCCTTTCTCTGCTGCCTCAGCTCCTGCAGCCTCTGCATTCCTCACATTCCACGCTGCTGTGGACTGTTGTGTTCAGTCATAAGATGCGGACAGAGGTATTTATCCTCAAATAAATCACCATAGTGTTAGTCAGAGGCTGGGCCTGTAGTCTGCAGTCTTGGAATTTGTTACAAATCAGGAATCCAGCACTGAAGTAATGCAAAACAATAAAAGCTCACAAGCAGAGAGAGACTTCTCATTTACAACGTACCTTGTTCTTTCTCCTAAAAACTTAACTATTTATAGCCTTTCCTTGGAGCCGAGAATGCTGGTATTGGAAAGAACCATATGCTGTATTTCTGTGGCATACATACATGACAACTGAAGAAATTTATGGCATTCCTGAATTATTATGTAACTTTGTGGGAAAAGGTGTGATTTTTTTTAAAAACTCATTTGCTAGTGATGAAATAAAACAGCTGGCAGTTACGTACATTATAATGCTTTATACAGTGGAGGCCATAAAAGTAATGAAGTCTGAACCAACAGACTCGTGCAACCAAGGTTCAAAACTAAAAGATACAGCCAGTTATTCCATGTGATCCCTTAGATATATTTTAAAGCTATCTGATCTTTTCTAGTGTGGTACATTTTTACTCATCCAGTATGGTAAATTTTTACTCAATAGATTCTTTCTGTGATTTTATGTATGAAATGTGCATCTTTTCTTCTAATAATAAAAAGCACTGGTTGCCTGCCTAGTGTTCATGTGATGGGACTTAATCTATTTCAATTAAACTATCTACTGCAGATGAATCATAATCTAAAATAGCATACACGAGGCCATCTTTTTTTCTACTTTGTTTTATAAGTTTGATCTGTCCATACGAAAAATATGCTTTCAACCGAATATTACAAAAACTCAAAACTTTTGTGGTATATCTGAAATAGCTGAATATCTGTAAATTTCAGATATATCAAAACAGTTCACAAACTTTCTCTGAATTTTATTCCCATTTCCCTGCCGCCACCACCAATGAAGTTATTTTTTCGAATGTTTTTCATATTTTTCCCTCTTTTTTGGATTATGACATTCTGGTTTAACAATAGAAATGGATTACTCAAACTTTGTGAAACTGTCCTAAAAATTCTGGTTTGGAGATGGGAAGTATGTTGTAGAAGCTTGACTTGTTCACACTAAAGAAAAGACAGTAGATTTGGGTAAAGAAATATTTTAGGGAACACAATAATGGCAGTCACGTTGTAGTGACTTGGAGGTTCTAGAAGTGTAAGTTTGACAGCATTCAATTTAGAAAACCAAATCCATAAGAGATGTGGAGCATAATGTGGAGACTCAATGGCACGGTATCTTTGGTGTTAGCAAAGACATTTTTGTGATTTGGACTATAAAGATGAAATTTGGAGTCTGTGTATTTTGAACTTTTCAGGACAAAGTCCCCTGAAAGCGTAGGACAAAAGAGTCGGTGATACAAAAACTGTTCCTGGGCATAGCTGCCCCAGTCAATATTAGGGCTACAGACTGGACATCTTTGCCACATAGCAGTGTTTAAATCCATCCTCCTCTGGCTGAATGTCTTCAGTTATTCTAAATGCCCAGAATGGGCAGACCTTCTTCATTTGGAAGTCACTGCTTGGAAGACAGAAGTCTTTATAACCACGAGCAGCTCGTGTTCAGACATTTGGGTCTTTGTGATTGCGTTGGTAGAACTGTGAAGCAGTTGTATATTCATCCTCTTAACACCAGCATATTGTGCTTGGAAATGTATTTAAATAGGACAAGAATTGTGTGCTGTCGTTCATTAGAAATGCTGGTATCTTTTGTTAGCAATTGGCTGTTAACTCTTAGGTACCAGCCACCCTAGCATCGCAGTCACGGTGCTTCAGTGGGAATGAATCCATTCAAATGCTTTGGATATTTTGTTAGAAATCCAGTGACACCAGCCTTTTCTTCTGAAATGGAATGCTTTGAGATATTCCCTGCTCAGGTGTAACTCCCTGATGTATCTTCTTTGATTAGGTTCTTCGAGTTGCACTGAGGTATGTTTACTTTTACCATGGAGAAACACAACTACTGGAGTACAGTTGGCTCTGGAGTGGAGTGAATCAAATGCCCTGGAAATCCTACTGTGTTTCTAAAATATGTAATGGAATTCCTGTGCAAAGAATGATTTATCAAAGGCTCTGTTTTTCAGAGGAGATAATTCTCAGCTTTAGGATAAAAAAAATCATTTTAAAAATCAGTATGTGAAACTGCCTACCTTACTTATGGCAGTGTACTGGACTGTATACAGCTTCTGTATTTTTGTGGTCACAGAAGTTACACCCATAAGCTCCTCACTTGGGAAAAACGAATACTTCCACCCCAAATTAAAACCTAGGCATTGCAATATGAAACTTTTTTATTTGCCTTTCGCACTTTCTTGTATGTCCCTCAAATGTTTTACTTAAAATGCATTCATTAAAGTACAGTCTTGCTGAATTAGAATGTGCTTTTTGTACCATACTTTATTTTCTGGTGCTTTGTAAAGGAGAAGCGAGTTTATTTTAAGCCTCAAGCTGGAACATGCCTTTGTTTTCATATGACTTCACTAAATTCACCTTGATTTACAGAAGAGTAATTAGGAACCTGATTTATATAAGAATTAAAAGTGCTTTATGTATGGGTAAAGTGGCTGGAAAGCTATACCAGTCTTTCTTAACAAATGAAGCTGCTTTGTTACATTTCCAAGGTGTATTTAGCATTTCGTGGCAAGTCCCCTGTAAAATGAACTCCTATCTGGGCATTGTGGTGTAGGGGGAATGTGAATGAAGCGTGTTGTACCTTTAAGTGAAGGTCTCAGGCCTGACCTACGTTATGTGGGTTTCTTGTTTGTCAGGCTGGAGGCATTTTCTCATTTTCACAGTTCAGCTGAAAACAAAGGCCTCCTTATCCTTGCAGGGAGCTCTTAAGAGCTGACATCAGCCTTTTCCCAGCGGGCATCAGTTCTGCCGTAAGAGTCCTTGCAGGGAACGGAGGAGTCTGATAGCAGTTTCTTCTCATGGCATTTTGTTTGCCAAGTAGCAAAGAAAACGAGGAAGTGAGTAAAAGAGCACAAAATTTTATTTTATTTTGTTTTTTAAAAAAGAAATTCCACTGGGCTGGTTTTGCTTCTCTCATTTTTAGTAGGAGCTAGCAAATATGTAACTCTTAACTGCTTTTGGGCAAGGGACAGTTATGGCTAATACTTTATACTTGTGGTGTAGCAATTTTAAAAATAGTTTGTATGCTAGCCAATTGTGGGATCAAATCACTATATTTAAGGTTGAAGTGAATTGATGTCACTGACATCTTCAAAAGGATTCAGATTTTGTGTTACTGGTAAAATTATATGTGAAACTGTCCGTTTGAATTTGTATTGGAAGGGGGCTATTTTTTTTTTTTTGTCCCTTGTAGAGTACATCAGGCTGAAAGTTAGCATTTTTGGTTTGGGACAAGCAGGCTTGTGAATGGAGTATTTTCCTCTCAATCTCTGTCACAATTCCCGCTTGGTTTGGTGGCATTAGGATCGCAATGAAAATTAATTTCTATATGAAAATCATCTTACGGCAAAAATTTGCAGCTGTTATGTAGGTGTCTGAGGAATAATCATCTCTTGATTTGTGTGATATATAATTTGACTTTTTCTTGCAATAAAAGAAAGGTCAACATATGAATAAGGTAGTTTAGTGTGTATCGCATAAGATGATGTTTCATTTTGGACATAACCACAGAGACCCAGACACTTCTGTTTCAAATTCTAGGTTGTGTCTTCACTTCTGTTACAGTGAAGGATCGTGGCAAATCTGATCCATAAAGCCAGGCTAGATTCCTGGAGTTTGGAAGCTGCCGTATTTCATAACTTCCTTACCATGAATATCCAATGGAGTTTGCTCACTTTAATGACACAGTAATAGAAATTACCTTGGCACCGTTTTTTAAAAAATCTGTCTTAAGCTGTCCTGAAAGTTACCCGGATTCGAAGATCATAGAATAATTCAGGTTAGAAGGGGCTTTAGGAGGTCATTTCGTCCAACCTCCTGCTGAGAGCATAGTCAGCTGTGTCCTCTTCAAGCTTGTAGTAGCTCAAAGTAAGGAATTTTGAGTAAGATCTGAAGTACTCGATAAACCACGCTCCTTATTAGAGAAGGACTCTGTCACCTTCCTCCTTACCATTCCCTGACCCCAGCTGAGAATGCAGGGTGAAAATGTTCTGCAGAAAATCAGGTCCCCGTTGTGGCGGAGGCTGGTTCCAGCCCCAAGCAGGGCTTGAAAAGATTTAGAACTGGGTTGCAGAGGTAGTGTGGGAGTTTTCAGAAAAGTTCTTTGCTGCTAACTACTGCTTTTTTGGTTCCAAACTTCATGTGGTATTAAGAAGTATGTTTACACTGTCATTTTATTGTCACAAATTGGAATTGAGAAAAAAACCCCAACGCACACAACTTGGAAGACCCCAAATGTCTCTCATTTGCTTGCAGGCATCTTCACTCAGTTCTCTCGGCACGAATATGCCTTTGAAGTATTTTAGGATTAACCTGGTGTTTTCAGAGCAGTCCTGTTGAAGCTGAAATCCTCTGTACTGCCAGTGGAACTGTTGCAGTGTGGCTCTTGTTGATTACAGTGGACAAAGGATTACAGAACAGGTTTCAAACTGCCTTTCCTAATTTTTTTTTTCTTGTAACCAAACCAATCAGACATATTTTCTTGTTTATTAACAGAAATCACGCACTACACAAAATTATTCTTAAATTGTTTCCAACAAATGCACATTAAATTGAACTTTCAGGGACGGACTTGAAAGAACTAATATATCTGAGGTAATATTTAACACTGAGTTTTGCAGAAGTTCGTATCCGAGGGGAAATTTCAGAAAGTACTCAAGTCCCTCTCAGTTCAGGAGGGTGTAGCCAAGCACGTGTGAAATGCTTGTTACGAACAGTTCCAGGGCTAAAAAATGACTGATAGCTTATTGGTCCTTCACAGAAAGACCTGATCTGTCAAAATTTGGGTATATGTTTTAAGTACTTGAAAAATCAGGCAGTGTTAGTTCAGGTGTCTCCACTTGCAAACAGAAAGGTTTTGTTAGCTAGCTCCAGAACCCTGCTTTGATACAACATTTTCCACTTTCATTTTCCTTCTCCTGTGAAGGAGGATAGGACGTTAAGGCTCCAAGCTACCTTGTGAAGCAAAAAGCTGTGTCGTCATTGTGCAGAGGCACCAGCACCGACACAAGGAATCACACGCTTGCTGGAGGCCTCGAGGAGGCCTTGTGCACGCAGGAACAGAACACGAATCCCTTGAGCCCCGGTGCTGGCTTTCTACCTGAGGGGCCGTTCTTCATTTTCATTAAAGGGAAATTCTACATTGCGCAAATATATCTACACCTGGGTGAAATTCAACACCAATCCAGAAGTCTGATAGCTAAGTAGGAGGAAGAAAAGAACCAGTAACGTTTACAAATGTATTCTAGATGTATATCCTAAGCATATGGAAACAAAGGTTAAATCTCCCTTCTTTTTATTTAAGCATTTTCCCAGATGTTTCCTGCAGTTTGACAGATGTACCATTTACTAGAAAGTTGCGCTCTTGAGAGTTAGAATGTTATGGACACGGTTGCTATAGACAATGACTCTGTAAGGGTAAGCTTTGGAATAAAACGTTACATTAATTTCTAGTTGAATAAGTAAATTTTTTTCCCCAGACTGAAAGTGCTGGACCGGACAGTCTCCTTTCATTTTCTCTCATGCTGTAATGTGCTACAAAAACATGCAAACTGGCTTTAACTCATTCCTGCAAAATTGCTGAGTGCTGACTCTGAATAAATGGCATTATTTCGTACTGTGTTGAAAGGTGAAAAGTATTCCTCTGGCTACTTCTAACCAGCCGTGGCCATCTTTACGTTTCAAGTAAGTGCTCTAATCGGTAGCCAGCATTTCCCCCTCTCTCCCCAGTTTTTGGTACCTCATCTGAAACGGAGGAGGATGAAATGGAGGGGGCAGTGAGCGTGCAGGCCCTAGCTCATGGTACCGCGGCGCTGCTAGCTTCGTGCTAATGACTCCCGAAGAATGATTTGGGGGGAGGAAGCCGATTAATCTCTCGTCGTGTCCTGCCACCTTTCAGCAACCCGGGCCGGCTTCCCGCGTAACCGCCTCTGGGAGCTGGCGGCTCTGAGCCCGCCGGGGCGGGAGCGCAGCGCGGGGGGACTCTTATCGTGACGAGGCGGCGGGGGCCGCGCTCCGCGCCGCAGCCGCTCGCCAAGTTGGTGAGGCCCCGGGCGGGCTGGGGGGGGACGCGGCCGCCTTCCTGCGCCCGGGCGATGCTTACCCCGAGGTTAGTACCGGGCCTTGCACGGCGGCCCCCCGCGCCCGCCGCCTCCCAGCCAGATGGCGGCCCCCGGCGCTCGGCCGCGCCCGGCTCAAGCGCTGAGGCGGCGGGTGCGGGGCGGGGGGGCTGTCCCGTCCCGTCCCCCGCAGCCGCGCAGCCCCCGCGCCGCGGGTGCGCAGCGCCCTGAGCCCGCCCGCTCCGGGGCTGCGGAGGGGTGGGTGTGGTGTTCGTTTGGGATTTATCCCGAAAGAAAGTTGCGAGGGAAATAAAAGGACTTTGCCGCCATTGAAGCCTGAAGGTTCTGACCTCAGTTATTTGACCGCTTCCCCCAGTGGAAAATGTTGCTGGAATCCGCTGTACTTTGTAGTTGCCGTGATGTCGACTAAATTAGATACCCGTGTCCATATTGCTTGACTGAAATCGAGTCCTCCTTTAAATTTCTTACATAACTCCTCTAACACCACAAACAAACTCTGCAGCTCAGCAGCTCTCCAAGATTTCTGGTTCACAATGTAAATATTGTTCCTAAAATACAGTGGAATGTGAACACAGAGCCTGTTTGCTGGCTTATCGTACCTGCGGGCCTGTATATGCATGGGAATTGGATTTCGCTCGGTTCATGGCACTGTCTTGAGCGCAGAGTACCTGATTAGAAAGAAAAAGGGGGGTGGGATGAGTTTGGTAAGCCATGAGAAAAGCTTTCCAAAACATCTGGGGAGAAGTCTCAGCCCACTCTAATTACTGCTTCATGTAGTCTTTAATGTGGCACAGATGTACGGTTACTGTGCATAATGGAGGAGTCGCACATTACAGTCAAGTTAAGGTCGATTCGCATGTTCCTGTCAAAGTCCTGTCTTCCAAGTCCTTGTCTGTCAAAGTTGTTGGCGGTGCGTGTGTTTGAGCTGTATGGACATGGCTGACTTCTTGCTATCTGAATGATAAGGAATGACGTTTCATGAATCTTTTTGTCACATTTTTAATCACTAACTTTTAGGACTCGTAAATCAGTTTTTTAAAAAGGGGGGAAATAAAAACCCCAAACATTTTTGCTCATGACTTGCTTTTCTAACTAAAGTCTCCCTTAAACCAGAAGTAGTTGTGAGAGGATACTGTTGATTGTAGAATTTGATGGTTAACTTGGGCGCCTTAACTGCAGAAGTATACTTCCAAACACTTAACTGCTACTGCTGCGGTTGGTTTGGTTATCAGCTCTTCAAAGGAATTATTTTACTATATTGGTATGAATAGTTGTGCAAAATATAATGAAGCTGTTATTGTATTTATGGTGCTTCTAGAGGTTTCAGTAATTCAGATTTTATTAGCAATTACAAACAGTTTCAATAAACTTTTAATGAAATGTTTATTCCTTTTATAAAACAGCCCATGAAAAAATCTCATTTCTTAAAACCAGTTATTGGAACACCGTTCTCAGTCTAAAGCCTGGGGTTTTTTAGAGTTTTTGAAATTTCTGTCTGAAAGCAAATTAATGTACTTTCTCAGCTTTTCCTGCTTCACATCAGCTAATGTTACACTGTGTATCTGATGGATAGAGACCATAATTTGTAAGCTTTAATGACCCAGGCCCTTTTCCCTCTTTCTCCCGAGAACCGTTGAAGTTGGAAGAGAAAGCTCTATAATCCCATCTCCTGACAATTTGACACAGTTAATTCCAGTACTGTGACCTTATTTTCAGAGACTGGCTTGTGTTGTTAAGGCTCTTACTAAATAAACTTGCCATTCTCATGTTGTTGATATCTTTTACTTCCCCCATCATCTAGGTGAAGAAAATGATTAATCTGCTCCTCTACTGTAAGATTCTACCTGATGCAGTCTTTTTTGTGATTGAACTAAATAAAATCCCATAAACTTTTGAGAAATTGGGGTTCACAGATTGACTTAGGCTGGTACCCACCTTTACAAAAATAGTTGCATGACAGGCATTGAGTGATGAATGAAAGTATTTTTTCCAAATAAAAAAGTAGAAAATATTGTAAGGAACAACCCAGAAAATATTATAAGAAAATGTAACCACCATTTTTTATTTCCTCTAACAGTTCTGCCCAGTTTCACCACTGACTTTCAACACCACCAAGTTTTCCCAGAGCCTGCAGAACAGACTGATGTACCCTGGCAATATTGAGCACACATGTATGTGGCTAATCTTGTTGCACTAGGACATGACCCACTGCTGTGTGTATTTTATGTGCAAGCTTTCTCCTGATGTTGGCCCATAGTTTTCTGTGTGATCATAAATAGTTTTTACAGTATTTTCTAGTGACTCAGTATAAAAGGTTAGTTGCATGTGCCAAGTTTGACTTCAAAAGGATGCTAACATGGCTGAATTATAAAAGCTGCACGTGACCCAGCACATGAACTGGTAGAATGTAAGAGGAAATGCCTGCCAGAGGTGTTTGGGTGGGCATTGCAGTTGGGTACAAATTCATCATTTTATAGCTGCCTCTGAATCTTTCCAGTAACCCCTCTGATATTCTAGCTGTTTCATGGAAGCCTCTTTGCTCTTTCCTTATACTGTCAGGTTTTCCTTCCTGCTTGTTAGAAATTTTAGGAAAGTTTGGAGTGTCCCTTTAACCTCATTTTTTATCATTTGCTTTTCTGGATGTTTTTCCCCTCCAAGCAATTCATAGTGCCTTACGGACTTGAAACAGTTCAGACTTCTGCACGGATACTTTTAGTTTCCATTCCAGTGGTGACTTGTCTTTCTAGATCACGTTCTGTTCGTCCCAACATATGCAGTAGCCTGACTTGCTCTCCAGATGTGAACATCGGGAGGCACCGCTCTTATTTCACTGGCACCATTTGACTTTCTCAGAATAAGATTATTGTGCCTTCAAGTACCCAGATACTGTGTTGACTTCTGTATGGTTTACTTTTGAGTTAGAAATGAAACCTTAGTTCTGGGTCCTGACTGGCAACCACAGGATTGAGGTTTTGGTGTGCATTGATACGTCTGAGTTTTGCAGTTTTACTGAAACTATCTTCCAAAAAAAAGTGCTCTCTGTAACTGTAGTAGCAGCGTCTTCCAAAGGCAGACTGCGTCCTCTGCAGAGCCTCTTTCAGCTTCTCAAACATTCCCATCTTCTGTCTTTTGGTCTTCACAGTACGCGTTTTTCTAGTGTGTTGTCCAGGTTTTTCAAAGGCAACTGGAGCTACTGTCATTCTTTGAAGAGAGGGTTATGGGGAGGTGGCTGAATCAGATAAATCTTAAAGGTTTGGTTACTTCTCCTGTCTCCTTTCCAAGAAACCTGCTGTTCCTCTGACAGGCTGTTAGACAGCACTTAGGACAGGGAAGCCAGTGACGCCGCGTTGCAGGTTAGAGCACCGGAAAGTTTCTCCTCTTCGGCTACCATGATTGGCAGGAGGCTGAATATTTTTTTTTCTTCAGTCCTTGAAAACTAAGTCAGAGCTGATGGGAGTTGTACTCAGCTGTTGGTTTCCACCTAGATATAGTTAAACAAAACTTTGAAGAGATGAAATGGGCTTATGTTTACGCTCCAGAAATCATAGTGCGTTTTAAGAAACTCTTTATAATTACTGCAATGTCCAATTATACCTAGACACTTGTTATTGTGGTAATACCGAAATGCTGACACTTTCTATTGTTCTAGCTCCAGTTTTTGAGCCGTTAGTGATTTTTTTAAAATTTATTTAATTTTCCTAACAGGCTAATTCATATTTACAGTTACCTCAGCAGAATTAGTGACATCACTTACCATTTCAGAATTTTTCCAGATATTTATTATATGTTAAAATTTTGTTGTTTACATCTCAGCTATGGCCTCACATAAAACCTCTTCAAAAAATTATGGTACTTTAAAATGAACCATCAGGTGTACCACACAAAATGAGAACTTAAACGTAGGAGGTTTGGAGTTGCGCGAGCAGGCAGTAGAAGTGCAAAGCAGAGAAATTAGTGGGTGAGCAGAGGTTCTGAGGTAATTTTTTTTTTTTTTTTTTTAAAGTTGAATTACAAGTTTTGATTTTTACAGGTAACCTGCAGTCTGTACCTATTGCAGTAAGGTAACTTTTTCATCATTTCTGGATTGTATATGTATGCACGTGTTCCAGCAGTGACATAATTTTTCATTTAATAAATCCCAGAGGTTTACTTACGGATGGAATGAGTGATTGCCATTACAAAGCAACCAGTGCTACCTTTTAAAACAATCCTATGAGTGTTGGAGCAAAGATGGCCAAATATTAAAAAAAAATTCCTGTGAGAAAAATAAGTAGGATCTGAGATTGTGTTAATTGATTTTACTGTACATTAGATTTAGATTTCAGTTTTGTGGGTTTGGCTTTTGACTAAGGTCTTACATCATGTGGTTCGCTTGCATTCTTTCATACTTGTGAATATTTAGCCTTCAGGATGGGAAGCTCTTCTGTATCTGAATATTTTTGCTTGGTGCAGGCAGGCAGTAATGGGAGACTCCTTTATGCATTTCACGGCTTATTATTAATTTATTTCTTTTACTGTGAAATCTGTTCTCCTGGTTGATTACATTTGCAAGTAACTATCTGGTCCAAGATTTTATCTCTGAAAATCTTGTTTTGGTGAGGATAAATATAGAAAGTCTGACTTATGTTTGTTTATATGTAAGATTATCCTATTTCTTGTTAGTATGTTTTCAATGGTTTTACTTTGACTTCTCATCTCAAAGGTCTTTCCATTCGCTGTAGCACTAAGCTGGAAAAAAATTTTTGTGACTTGAAATTTTTTAGGTGAAGGAACTGCAGGATTCTGATCAGAGAGGGGTGGAGAGAGCAGGGAAAAATAGGTACGGTTGGTGCACGCGTACTTCTGACTCTGAAAGAACTTGTGTAAATATGATGCTTAATTCTCCAAACAGGGCCTGATGCTCAAGTTGAAAAATTCAAAAGAACAAAAGCTCTTTTCTGGGAAGAGTTAAATTTAATTATTGGTGGCTGGAGAAGCTTTGAGGCAGCGCTTAAAATCCTGGGTGCCTTTGCTGAGTTGTTTCTAGCCGGAGGCAGAAAGTGAAGATTTAGCCACCTGCTTCTTTCCTTGTTAACCACACTTGAATGGGGGAAGAAACGGAGGATTTGCCAGCTACAGACCTGGGTTAAAGAACCCCTTTGTAGCCAGCTGGCTAGCAAACTGCTGTTCTGGAGCCCTCCAGAACCACAGCAGGAGGCATAGCTGCTGTAGTGCTGCTTCGAGAAAGGTGTTAATGGAAGATCAGTCGTCAGTTTTATCTGTGCATCGGTCTGAACATAATCTTTAGTTTGTCCAAAAGATTTCCTGCAGGGGGGAATATATACTGTACAAATAATGTTTAAATACAGCAATGGCAAAAAGGGAGGGCATTCTTGATCTTTCTCAGGAAGCCATATCAGATGTCCAGGTTCTGTGGAGGAAGTGATTCTTGCAAAAACAATAATCTCTTGCAAGTTGCCTACTTGAAAGCTTTTTGGGATGGAGTACTAAGCCATAAAATGAAAAGGCTACTCAAAGTAACAGGGAAGCATAAAGCTAATAGAACGGGATGAAAAAGGGTTATGTATTTAGGTGGCAGCCATTCAAAGTTGATGTGGTTTGAAGAGCGTATTGGGCTGTTTGGAGTATTTTTTCATGTTATGAATACTTTAGATAATTGGCTGACGCTCAAAGAGCAAACTGCTAATACTTTCAGGTTTTGTTTGGGGTTTTTTTAGTGAATTTGGATTGCTTAAAAAATTCCGAGTAAGTGAAACTTAGGATTTTTCCCTCTGGATATATATCACTGTATTTTGAAATTCCACCTTAAATTCTTGTTTTCCCACCTCACAGTAACAGAATTAATGTGTGCAAGTAGATACTTCTGCAGGGAATGATCCCCATCAGGTGGAGAAGATACTTTATATCAGTGGATTATAAATCCTTAAGTTGTCTTTAAGGAAAGCAGCTGTCCTCTTTCAGACTTAAGAGTTTGTGAATAAATACAGTAGAGGGTGTTAGAAAATGAATATTATAAGGATGCTGAAAATACTAAAATCGTATTTGAATTAGGTTACACAAATGAAAGTTTACTCTTAAGTAATATTATGCATTGTGTTTGTATAAAGAAAAACATCTTACATGAGAATTAAAAAGCACTGCAAGTGGATACTTGTTCTTTCTGCAAGTGAAATGCGCTCCTACAGTACAACCATTTCGAGTTAGAGCTCTATTTCTGCCAACAGGAGTGTGAAACGTCTGTGATTTCTTCACTTGGAGGTACAGTAATACTTTTGGCATCTGTTCCTTAAGGATCTGCAGGCTGGAAGTGAGTGCAAGCAACACTGTCCCCTTCGGTGGGCCTCTTTTTTTTTTTTCCTTTTCCTTAAGCAGCTGGCAGAGTTAGTCTGTTCCTGTAGGATGAGTGTGAATTACTGCCACTCTGTGCCAGCGAACAGAACAGCCGCATTTAAAGGTTGTACAACAAAAAAAATACTAAGAACAATGCATTTTAGCTACCTTTGAACTGGTTCCTGAGGAGGACTGAAACATTGCTTTCAATTAACAAACATTATTTAGAACCAAACTGAAGCAGACTTTCAGCTAACAGTCAGGATGTGTGTGGTTTTGGTATGACATCCATCTGAGCACATGATGCTTGGTAAGTGCTGGAGCCTTGGTTATGATTCATTGGGGAGAAACATGGAAAACAATGTCTGTTTTTCAAGTGTTGGAGCAATGAATTTAAGGTTGGAATCGTGTATAATTTTGCTAAAATAAACCTCCAAGTAGCATGAATACCTCTGTTAGAAGGGGAGTAAGGGTGATGGGTATGGCTGATGTAATAGCGTCCCACTGCCTGATGTTTGCTCAGGTTCTCACCGATATTAATTGCCAGCTATTTTTTCAGCCAGTGGAGATGCACTGGCACGTTCACCACTGAAGATGGAGTCCAGAGTTACATATGCTGATTTTTAGTCAAAGTGGGAGTTGGGGAATGGTAAAGCTGTTTGGGCAGCTGGATTTATTTGTGGTATATATTTTTAAATTATTTTTCAAACATGGTCAGAAATCCTTCCTTGTAATTTTCTGCCCTTACGTTTGAACTAAGAGATGCATCTCTCTACTTGTTCACTGCGTGTGGAATTTTTAAGCTAATTCACTTTAGTGAAACAGTTATCTTCAAACATATGCAATTTTGATTGCCCCTTCAGACAAAGCATCTAATATCGAAACAAGAATTACTCCTCTCAATAATAATGATAATAAATTGTAAGAAACTTTCAGTTTCTAATAGAAAATTATTTTTAAAGTTACATTTTAAACTAAATTATTTAGTAATATGAAATTGATGAATACTCTATAAATAATTTTATGTACAATTGTTATACAAGTGGAGTCAGATGTCTGTAGGATTTGCTATTTATATTTAAATAGGAGGGACTCAGAAGTGCTGGTATATTTTCACAAGGGCAGAGCTATCATGTTACTCTTCTACACAGTGCTGTAAAATTTTCAGCTGGGCTCAGAAAAAATACCTGATGTGGAAGTAGAAGCTTCAGGTATTTTTCGTTTTTTTGCTAAGACTATATAGTTGAGGGTAGATGAGGAGAGGATTTTTGAGGAGTTGAGCATAAACAGTTCCCTGCCCGGAAGAGGAGTTGTTCTAATTTAGGAAGAGGGAATTACTTGCTGGCAGAAAGGGCTAGGGTGTGGTCTGCTGAGATTACTGAGATAACTCAATAATTTTAGGTATCTTTAGGGAAGGTCTGCCTACTGTGCTGCGCTTCCTGACGTCAGACTGATCCTATTTCCCAGTTTCTTGGTCCCGTCTTCCAAAAATCTTTGCAGAAAAGGTCATTATTTATTTTGCTGTGACTTTTCGTTTAAAGCGAGGATGAGTGAAATAGGTGCTATTGTGTAAAATGGAAAATCTCTTTTGCTTGGGAATTTCAGTAGGTTTGTTCATCGCTGGTTGCTTGAGAGCTGCCCCTCCCCCCCCCAATAACTGCAGCACTAAGTTGTTGAAATCCCAGTTCTAAGAAAAAAAACCCAAACAACTGGTGTAGCTACATTTTTTATTTCATTTTACAAGTATTTTTGGTGGAGAAAACAAAGTTTTTTCTTTGAAAATCAGCTTGTGCTTATTAAAACAGAATATAATCATTCTGAACAGGGATTATTTTTTCCCTTTGAGGCAGTGAAAAGTAGGAATGTACTGGAGCTGGATGTCGTTTTGCCGCCTCCAAATGGTTATTTAAACTGTAGTAGACCAGACAATATTTATTTGAGAAGTAAGATTTTGGCTTGCAGCCACCAAAGATACTGCATTGCAGCAAGATGAATGAGCCGTCTCCACACAGCATTGCCTTTATCACTTGAACAATGATTTTAGCAATGTCTTTTCACGTATTATTTCCGAGGGTATCTAATGGCTGTTGTCCAGGTACAAAAACAGCCTGCAAAGGCGTACTATTTATGAAGTTCCATACTTGCTTCCTAAGGGGTGGTGAAGGATTAGTTGTTGCGTTCAGTAGCTGTTTCGGTACTGTAATTCAAGATGAGGCTACTGTACTTTAAATATAGAGCCTGTCGTGCTGCCATTAAGTCACACATTTGCATCAGTCATTAGCTCAGAGCAATGCAATTCTAAACTTCTTTCTTCTGAATGCTGATACTGCAAAGTAGTCTTGTGAATTGAAATGGTACCAAAGCTGGCAAAAGATGGAAATGTAGCACTGTGAGAACGTATTTCCTGGTGGTTTGTGTGCTGCTTTATTGTGTCTAAATCTGGCCTATAAAGGAGGATTCCAGAAACACATGATTTTCAGAGAACATCTTGAGCACCAGCTGTGAAACCTTAAAGGTTAGATTTTATGGTTGATTCTGCTAATCCGCAACTACTAATTTGTAATTAGTTAAAAGGGAGAAGCGATAGGCGGGGGGATCCGAAGGGTTACAAATTGTATTGTTATTCTGTTGGCTGTTCCCTCCTAAGCATGTCAGGGGAATTTGGCGTAGAGAATAAGCTGTGTCCTGAGGTTCTCAAGTCACTGGTTGCCTGGTACCGTATTAACCCTAGCTTGTATCACGATAAATGAGTTTTGATTCAGGCAGCAATAGCAGTTTTCTAACTTACACAACCAAGTGACTCTCGAGCAGGCTGAAGAATAGCACTGAAGACTCATGAGGAGTTCAGCAAAGGGTCCTGTTCCTGAATACAGCAGAGGTCTGCACCCTCATCTCAAGAAAGATTACAGCTTTTCTAGCTCTTACATGAGAGGGGCCACAAGGATGACAAAGTTATGGGAACGGTTTTTATTTGAAGAAAGCAGTTCCCTGGAGAAAAAAGGTTGCTGAACGGAGAGATGAACTCAGGAGTGGCATGAAGATGATAAGCAGGGAGCGATGGCTTTCTCTCTCTCCCAATAGAAGAACTAGGGCAATAGCAGACCAAGCCATTAGATTTTAGGTTAAAGAAGAAGCAAAAAGAGCCCGTGAAGAAAAGGAACTTGACAAAGCATGTAGTTTAAACTGTGGAATCCATTGCCACAGGATGCTGTTGAGGCTAAAAGCTTACACGGTCTCAAAAGGCACTTAAACAAATGCCGTGCAACACGGCAACCACCCCTGACTCCCGGGCAGGGTTACGGCAGAGCATCCCCGCACCCTGTACTGGGGTTTTAGCTTCTCCCTGAGGCTGCCAGCAGGGCTGCGTGGCCACGCCGGGTTAGGGGTGCTGGGCGAGCCTGCCGTGCTGAAAAGTGAACAGTGGGAGGTAGTGGCGTGGTGTTGGAGGGTGAACGTGAACACCAGTGCTGTTTTGATTTTAGATGATAGGGAGAAATCAACTTCAAGACAGAGTAATATTATTGTCTGTTTTTAACTAATGTAAACCAACAAGTAACCATTAGATTAATCTACATAATTTCTTCATTTATACAAACCTGCGAGGTTTTTCTGTAGCATTTTTGTTGGTAAGCTTTGGGGTTCCTTATTTTCCTCTGTTGGCAGGGCTTTTTTTTTCCCCTCAGCTGTTAGCAGTCCTTTTCGAGAGACTTTCTCAGATGCTGAAATAGGCAGTAGCTTCTTGGAGTTCTAACTTCTTTCAATACTGAATACTATTTGTACATCTTAATTTCTAGTATTACAGAAAACATTTTTCTATTCCTTTTCTGTCTCTGCCCAGTATTGATCAGATCATTTTTAAAGATTGCTCCTGCATATCAATTTGCTATGATATGCTTAAAAAGTGGGGGAAAACCCCTTGTAAATGGATTTTACCCACTTATACACAGGACATGTAGGACACCTCAGTATAACTTCAAGAATCTTCTGAAGATGGAATGTATTTTCCACAGATCAGCTTCTTCCTCGCCTCTTTCTTATGTGAAAGATAGACCGAGCTTGCTATTTCACACTGAGGCACTAGGTATTGCAGTGTGTTAACTCTTACAATACTGGTATGTTCCAGACTGCCAACACTGCTTACCTAGGTAAGTGGTTATGAACGACTGCCTTCACCAGTATGAAGGAAATACCTATCCTTTGATTCACTGGTTTGCCTTTAATGACAATTATATTGCTGTATGGAAACTGAACTATCTCATACTTAAGTACAAAATCAGTGTTATTTGAATTGCAGTGAATGATAGTAGATGTACTCACATCATTAGCCTGACATTTACTGTCCAGTAGTAGTTTGAAATTACTCTTTTAGAGAACAGTTGTAATTAAACGATTCTGGGATAAGTGCAGTGTAGTTTGCTTTTCCTTCATTTTCTGCTCTGAAAATTTTGCTTCCTGCCTTGACTCACTGCATTTTGCTGGTATCAACGCTTGTCTTCTGAGTAAAATAAACTTTTCTTGGGCTTCAGCAATGCTTAGTGAATATTGCAGTGTTAGGAGACAGAGTGGGATTAACAGTATGTTAAATGAGGAGGTGTCTGATCTTAACAAAACATGATCAGTCGTTACTTTAACTCAGTGCATTTAGATAAGTAACTGAAGAAATTCTAGGCTGAAAAAAAATGTTGGTTGCCACAGCTTGCAAATGTAAATCATTGGCTTATCTTTGCAGGGAGGTGGCTGGATAGACCAGGGATACCTCACTGAGGGATTCTATACCCCTCCTCACAAAGCAAAATGCATTGCCTCGTGTTTCTTAAAGGGATTTAATGTTGCATGTCTCATTATAGCTTGTAACAATAGTAAGGCCTTTGACTTTTTTCTCTTTCATGTATTAGAAACAAGACTGCCAATGGAGATTATCGGAAGGAGCACAGAGAAAGGAGTCGCAGCCCAATAGAGCGGGCTGCTGCCCCCACAATGAGCCTTCATGCCAATCACATGTATGCCTCAATCCCAAGCTTGACCATGGATCAACCTCTAGCACTGACCAAAAACAGCATGGATGCAACCCGAACAGTTGGCATCACACCTACACTGACTTCTGTGGAACGGCAGCAGGTACTGGCTTCTAGGTTGACAAGAAACTCTGGGTGGTTGTAGGAATCCTTGCGGTAGACACAATGAGGACTTCCCAGATGTAAGCAGAACGTATTGTGAGTTACAATAGGTAGGCGATACTTCTCTTTAGGCAAAATGTATTTTAAAAATGCACAATGAACGTCACAGCTCATTGTGTTTAATCTGAATAAATTGCTGATGTTTAAATGTATCTGTCACAGAATTCTTGGCCTTCCTGCTTTTTCTGATGCTTTGCTAAGCTTGTGAATGCATGTGTTCTATTTGGGAATGCAAAGTCTGTGGCTGAGCGAAGCTCCAGTACCTGCTAGGCAATAACTGATGCAGTTCACAGGTAAAGAGGGTGTTCATCTGTGCTCCTCTTGGCAATCAGTGCGTGCTTCCCTCCCCTCTGTCCCAGCTCTCTCCCGCCGGGACTGCTGAAGAAGAGGTGCAAGACAGAAAGGGCATAAAGGAGAATTTTGCACTGAATTTCCCAGGTGAAAGAAGCTGGAATGACCTTAGTTGTTTTAGCCAGCCAAAAGCATTCATTGCGTTGTTCAGGGCAGTGTTGTATCACTATTTCATAATGACTTTCCCTAAAACGAAGTAATGATTTTTGATTATTTTATAGTTTATTTCCATATGCTGGAGTGGTTTTCTTTGTTTTGTTTTGTTTTTGCCTGGTTGTTGGGTTTTTGGCTTGCCGTCTTGTACATTGTATTTGTTTTCCTTCAGAACTGCTGAAGATGAGCCATCTCTATGCAGTTTATACAGTAAGTTTTCTTCTAGGTCAGACTCATCCCTCTCACAAGTGGAGAGACAAAGCAAGATAATTGAGTTGTGATGAGCTGTTAGTGTTGAGAAATTAAAGTGTACCCAAGCTCTTCCGTCCGTCCTTCCTTCCTTCCTTCCTCCCCTACCGTGATGCCCTGCAGAGGGTAAACACTTTGAGTGGATGATCTTTCAGAGGTCGGGCTTTTTCATATGCAATTTATGAAAGCTGCTTTTCACTGGAGCCGTATACTTTACATCTACTGTGTAGATTTTCATGGTGGCTGGCTACGTACGCTAGTCTTTTGCATTTTGCTATGCCAAAATGCCTAGCTTTACGCTAGTGTTGCTGATATCTTGCATCATTTGGCACGCAGATTGCAGAGTTATTGTTCCGTGCAGAACAGCTCTTCTTTGCTCTCGGCGTTCAGTGATGACAGAGGAGGAAGGGACAGGCTTCCACTGACGACACTGGTGCCCTTTGATGGTATTACCGTCGCCTCTCAGCTTAGCAGCTAACACCACTGACACTCTTCTATTTTGGTGTGTTTGACTTGGGCCGATTCCTGTTGCCCATTACCAGATTCCTCTCTCTCTCGTTATCTTTGATGTTTTGAGCTAGATTACAATCTGTTTTCTTGGAAAAATAGGATGTTGAGGTAAGACCTTGCTAAGAGCACAGAGTAGGAATCATACAAAGAAAAACGTGTCTTGAAAATAAGAAATCCTAGTTTAATGATTTGTTGTTTTGTTTTGTTTTGTTTTTTTTTTAACTTAACATGTTGAATGGGATTTCATCTTACTTTTTTCCTAATAAAGAAGTGGGAGAAAAACACCTTCTTCTTTTAGGCAGCGTGGGGTTAGTCAGCTTCTATAGTCACTGTTACTAAATTCTCAGCTTATCTCAATATTTTCATATAAATGTGTATAGTCTGCTCAGTGCAGCTGTACACGCAGAACCATACCAGGGGATTCTGTAAGATGCCTTATCCTGCCTCTCAGATCCTTTGTGGTGTTGGTACATGCATTCTTGAGACAAGCTCTTTTATTGCCTCTCTCTACTTCCCACCTCTTGCATGTCTAAAATACTCTTCTGAAGCGATAAGCACGTATACACTTCTCAAAAACCGCTTCACAGATGCTCAAAATCTTGGCCCCTATAAAAAAGAAAATAAATACTTCCACATGTGAACTGCTTACAGAAAAAATGAAATGATTCACTTTTTTTCTTCTGTGCTGACAGCAAAGTAAAGAAAGTAAAGAAGATGTAAATAGCATCATTCCCGTTGTGTCTAGACAAATAGCATTAAACCTCCCCTTGAAAGCTCATCTCTCTTACTTCGGTCTTGCTCTTACTCTGTCTAGACTAAAGTACCACTGAACAATGAAAACTCTTCCCTTCCTCGTTGACTTTGTACGGTGGTAGGGAAAGTAGTGATTTTTGTGGGTTGCTGCACAGATTTGTACAATGGACAAGAAATTAAAACTGTGTTAACTACATCAATTCTGTTAATCTTTTGGACCCTTAACAATTAACTTGCATTGAGTATAGCAAAATGGACTCTTCCTTGCGTCATAAAACATAACAAAGATGCAAAGCAAAACTAGTTCAATACCTGTGTTATTTCCCTTCAGCCACCTGGAGAAACTGGGACATTTCTTGTCCTAAGGCCTTGTTTCAATGTCACATTTGCATAGTAGACAACTATAAGAAGAGTTTTATTTTTATACTTTGTACAAAGTATACATTGCAGAATTAAGATTATGTGACTAGACATTTTGGGGAATTTGCATGTGTTGAGAATGAAAAAGGATGATGTTTATTAAGTAGTGCTGGAAAGGCAAATTAATTACAACAGGAAAGTACTTGCGGTCAAGTCTCGCGCAGGAGCTCTTCGTGTTTTACATCTTACTGTTTTGTGGCTGAAGTACGAAATACAGAGTTAGGCTAGGAGAACTTAACTGCTGAATGAAAAGTGATAACACTAAAACTTGATTAACACTAGGAAGACAAATACCTGCAAAATTTGTAAGGCCCTTCTGAGTCCTGGAATCACGAGGATACGTGGACATAGAATGAAACCAATACTTAATGTGTTGACATTTAGTTCTGCATATGTAATGCCTGTGAAGTTGAAACAGTCACTGTAAAATCACTTCAGTGCTTTTAATGATTTGCTTTTATACCGCCCTTTTTCTATATGGCTGCTTGCCACTTAAATAACTAAGAACCATTATGGAAATGCAATGTGGCTTTTTTTATTAAATCAGACAAAGTAATAGCCGAATATTTTGGGTTTTAATACGCTTTATTGAATTGGATAGTTTATGGGTTATTTCACTGCTGGGATTCAGTTCAGTGTACATCTCAAGTGATTACGCAGTGAACTGCTGCTAATATGGCTTTGGCCAATTGCCGGAGCGAGTGACGGTTTTCCTTTTTCTTCCATGTTAGAACCGTCCATCCGTAATCACCTGTGCTTCCGCGAACAACCGGAACTGTAACCTCTCTCATTGCCCCATCGCTCACAGTGGCTGCGGTTCAGCAATGCCTGCCTACAGAAGACCCTCTAGCAGTAAGTTACATGTCCACACTCTTAACTGCCTGATTAGAATTGGAGAACAAAATCGTCTCGCTAACCGTAACTGTGTAGGCACTGATGTATTAACAGGAATAAAAGGAGGTGAAACAATAAACACCTCTTTGTATCCTGTCTACGCAGAGACATGCTAGCACAGGTCCCCTCGGCAGTCTTTCTAACCGTCAATCCTATGCTGTGGTAGAAAGCACCAGTTCAAACTTAGGGGGAGAGAGGTGTTCTTTTTTCTTGTTTTGAAAAGCTGCTTTAAAAAAACAAACACCCCACACAGACAAATAAGTCATTATGTTTATTTTAGTCTAACTGACAAACAGCAGACAGGGCCAGCAGATCCAACCATGCTCTTATTTTAGGAGCTGTAGTTCCCCCAGCCTTTCAGTAGTCAGTAGACTTTTATGATTCAGCTGCAGTCACGAAAATCTTTTCCTGCAGATACAAATACTCTTCCAAAGCACATACCCTCCACCTTTCTCTCATGGAGAACACAAAAAGCTTTGGAGGAGGGCGGTTGCTATAGCAACCCAAGCAGGGAGCTTTAGCTTTCTACCTTCTGTGCAATTCGTACTTTGCATGAAATCGTTTCATGCAGTACTTGCTGGGGAACCTTGGGCTGTTTCTCTTCACTTTCTCTCACTGTGTGTGCGACGGGGGGAAACACAGCCCTTTTCATTTCAAGTCATATACCTGCTGATGCATAGCTTTAACACACAGCATTTCCAAAAGGCCATGGCAGTGAGGCTTCATCAACCAGAATGTGTTGATGTAACAATACCGGTATGACATAGGTAGCAACCTAAAAGTCCGTAGTAAGATGATGATGATGATTATATATATATTTTAAAAAAGATCAATGTATTGTTGAAAGCTGGAATTAGAAGCTGAAGTGAGACCCTGGAGAGGATATATTACACAATTAGAGAAGTCAGTAGTTAGAGATCTAGGATGTTGGAAGTTTTCTAGAAAACTGCTGTTACTTGTCTAAGGAGAGCTGCTTCTTTGAGCCCCCAGCTGTATTTACATGGGCTTTGGAATAGTTGTTAATGTTTTCAGGAAATATTTGTCTCTTGTCACTTGAAGAGGTCTTTGTGCGCGACATTTATTTTAGGATCAATCAAGTCTTGCTGTAGCATGAAGGACAATGGCATGGATCTCGACAGCTTTAAGGATTTTTGAAAGATAAATCTCATTTAGAGACACAGATTTTGTTTCTAAATTGTAAAACTGCAACTCTCTCATATTTAGTCTGAGGAATTATTACTATTATCATTCAAAACCTGATTTTTAAGGTTCTTTGTTCCTCTTGTAATAGTAGTACACCATTTTAATGCTTGTAGTTCCTAATGCAGAGGTAATGATTCATTTAGTTTTCTGACTGGCTCCTAGCACAAGCACGTCAAGTAAGATGAAACCCTGAAATCAGCTTTTGGCGTGCTGTAATTTAGGATGGGGTCTCCTCACATCTGACTGGTATCAGCAGGCTTGGGAGCTGATTTTAAAGAACTGTTTCCATCTTTAACTCTATTTAAGCCTCAATGTAAGTTCTGTGTGATTGTTTTGGGAGAGGGTTTCCACAGAGTCAGAGCTGTAGCTGTTACTAGCCTGAGGGAGAACTATAATTATATATAAAATGCTTATCTGGCATGATGCAGGTCACAGAAATGCAAAACTAACTCCATTTATTCCTTTTTTTTTTGTCATTTTAAGTCCTTCCATCTTTTTCCCCACCCCATTCACTACCAGTTCTGTAACGCTGTAACAAGTCTTGCTTTATGCTGAGGTGATAGGAAAATGGGAGAAAATACGGGTTCTGAATCCAGTACTTGGTGCCAGGATTCTGCGCTGAAATAATGCATCTTCTGCCTCCTTTCCCCATCCAGCTACCACTGCCTGTGACCCAGTGGTGGAAGAGCACTTCCGCCGAAGCCTTGGCAAGAATTACAAGGAGCCTGAGCCAGTGGCAAACTCTGTGTCCATCACAGGATCAGTTGACGACCACTTTGCCAAAGCACTCGGGGATACATGGCTTCAGATTAAAGCTGCGAAGGACGGAGTCTCTAGCAGTCCCGAGTCTGCTTCACGGCGCAGCCAGTCTTCCCCTTCCTCTCATATGGTCAATCATAATCACTCGCCCTCGGTGGTCTCATGAAGAGAGGACCGTTACGTTTGTGAATTTGCATGGTTTGACTGAGCTTTGAACAGTGCTTAAAATAGTGTTGGGGGAGGGGAGATTAGTTTTCAACACATGTTTTTGTGTACTCACTTTTTATTTGTAAAAGGGTGCCCTTAAAGATGATAGCAGGAACTATTTCATAAAGATTCATACGATGTAGCATCCTTTTTTCCTGCCTCAATTACCAAAGAAACCTCTGATGCAAATCTGCTGCCCCTTAAAAAAAAATAATGCACGCTAATCCACAAAAGCCATTACACTTAGTTGGTTGACCCAAATGCTTTTTGCTTTTATTAGCTTCTTGAGACTAGAATTTGTCTGGTTTGCTTACATTGCCCCCCCCCCCTTTTTTTTTTCCCTCTGTGAAGTAATTTTGTATGTATATACTTGAAAAGAACTGTCATGTATGATTTGCACTATTGGAGGAGGACTGAAGTTGCATAGCAACTTTCTGGAAGATGCTAATATTTTGAGGGCAAACTGCTGAAAAAAGGGTTTAAGGATGACATTTCTATCAGTTTGATTTTTCTTAAAGCAGAACAGCTTTGGAAGGGGAAGTCTCATACAGGTTATAGGTCTTTCTCTCTTTAGATTTCAGGTGCTTAGTGCTTGCAACTGGACTGCATAATTTACAGAACACGGGCATTTTTTCCTAAACACTGCAGTTTGTTAGAATAGAGCTGAGGTTGGAGGGTTCAATAGTGCTTAACGATGCATGTTTTATGAAAAATAGCTGGTATCTATTAATGTATAGACAGTAAGAATCATAATACTTATTAGCTTTTCTTCAGAATTAGTTTATTTTTGTCAGTAACAATCCTAGATATACTTACTGCTGGTACAGTTGTACTCTATGATATTTGTATTTGATATTCACTTTAGTAGCAGCCAGCAAAAGAGGACAGCCTCAGGACAGGCCTCAAGTGACGCAGTTTAGAGATATATGATGCGTGGTACAGGATGCTATAGCTTTGCGCATGACTGAGTAATTGTTTCTGTCTGCAGCACTGTCTGCTTAACAGGAATTTGCTTCCTAAAACTAAGTCTGTGTAATCCACCTTTAACTAGCTGCAGAAACTGCTACCGTTACGTATCTTGGCTGGACAACAGATTGTTACAGTTTGTGAAATATGATCTTTAATTTTTTTAAGCTTATTCATAAACCTATGCCAAGTTGCAGCATACATTCCTCCATTAGAAAACTTTATACAGGTATTACTGCATTTATTACCGTTTGCTATATTAATAGCTACTAACTAGAAATTAGGCAATAGAGGCGGGCATAAAACCACAGCTGTGCTAGTACTAAGAGCTTCTCTTCTTCTTGTTAAGTGTAACTACTCTCCCCCATACATTCCATCTTCCCAGTACAGTTGCAACTAGGGCTTTTTTTTATACTGGGTTACCTGAAATGATTGGTTCAGTGTAGAAAGTTAGAACTAGTTGGAAGATGAACTACACGTGATGTATTATGGACTATGTTACAGTATTGGGTCCATTGTGGCTTTTATTTTATGTGTTTGTTTTTTTTTTTTAAAGTTAAGCTATTTAATTTGGAAAAGGTGCAGGGTAGAAAGAGATCGGGAGATTGGCTCTTACTCTTGTTGAGAAGGTGGCTGCTCAATTTTCTTTAAAAAAATTTAAAAAAAACGACAAAAAAAACCACCTAGGCCCCCAGTTTTAGACATTTCACTACCATCTTACTGGGTAGTCAACGCTTACTTGCTTTGGCATTCAGTACCCTACTCTCTGTAGGAAGATTGTTAAAAGAACACTTTTTTATATAGGTAACTTTAAGACCATCGTTACGCTGTGCGTAAAGAATGTACAGAGAAATTTGTAGGTATTTTTTGAGGAACAATTAATTTGTTAATGATATGTAGCTATTTAATTTTTCCCTTTCCTTTATTGTAATCATTCATTTTTTTTGTTTGGAGAAAAAAGTTGATCTTTTTTTTTGTTGTAGATTTGTCTGTAATACAGTAAAAGTGCAGGAACACAGTTATTCTATGAGAACACTGCATTAGCATTAATAGCCACTAGTTTGTTATTGCTACAGGCTACTGAGCATTGTAACAGTAAAATACTAATACTGTAGATGGACTCTGTGGAAAATGTGACTCCTATATTTCTTTGTAAACACAAATAAGATAATGTTTTTAAAGCTAATATTTTCAATAATAGCTGTTTTACAAGGTTACGTTTACTTATCTGAGATAGGTAAATGGATTTGAGGGCAATAAAGATTTAATGTGATATGTCCAGTAAAACATATATTAGACACAATAATGTCACGAAAGCCAAAGGGTTGGGGGGAGGTGGAAGGAAACTAAACTGAACTCACCCTCGTGAGACGTGGTGAAGTTTCTTCACAGAGCCAGGTTATCTACAGTTCAGTTTGAAAGATTCTCTCTGTGTTTGTAAATCTGTAATATACCATTCTTTTGTGGCCTTGTTTCACCTGGGAAAAAAAAAGGTTTGGCAGGCCATCTTTTTTTTTTTGTACTTAAAAGTAGCCTTAAAGAACAATAAAGTGCTCTTAAATCACAGGTGTGTACATACTCTTCTGTATTGGTCACTAAGAGAGGAAGCTGGTTTCTGTACTTCACGAGCTGGAAGCAGAAACAAACTGCTGTTCGTGCCATGTTTTCCTTCTGAGGAAACCCAGTCCTTTAGGACTGTGACCCCATCGAAGGGGCTGGCGTAGCAATGGTCTGTTGGGTTTTTTTCCTACAAGAAACAGTCTTTACAACTACAAAGGGAACCTGTTGCTGCCACAGCAGAGCTGGGCAGAAATAGCCCCGGCTTTAGGAGGACATCCCTGGCCGCTGAGCACACGCTGGCAGCAGGCTCACTGATCAGGTCTGTGAGCCCAGTGTTGCTCTCCATACGGGGCTGAAGCAGCTGTTCCTTTTCCTAATGTAGCTCCGTCACCGTTTTGGAAAATATCGGCCAGTCGAGCATTTCTGTACCGTTTGTTTAGGAAAAGACTAGTATCTTAACTTACCTTCATTTTGTTTTGTCCCTCAACTTCTTCAAGTTTTATCTAGAGAACAGAAATTACTCCCTCAAGACGACAGCCGTATCTCAAATGTCGCCAGCCATGCCCTTGTGTTTTGGGCGAGCAGCATTTCAATAGAAGCTCATTCATTCATTTGACTGGAGACGGTTAATCCTCAAAAACAAGTGTTCTAATTACCTGATGCTGAGAAGGTTCGGTGAACCAGGCACGAGCCTTCGGAGGAACTTCAACTCTGACTGTAGTAGAGGTGTCTCCAAAATTAAAACAGGAACCCCTAAATATAACGAGACACGAGTTACTGTTGTATTAGAAGTGCCTAACTGGTTTCAGAAACAAAGTAGGCATGACACGCGTGGACACTGTTGAAGTAAAGGCTATTTTGGGGTGTGGGAGATTCCATGAGAACACATCAAGAATGATTAGTTTAACACATCTGAAAAACATCCCTCTCTAAATACCCGTGGAAAGAAGCCTAAATACATGCTTTAAGAGCTTTTGGGAGGGAGGCCAACTACAACAAGCCTCACACGCCTCTCAGTCTGCTTTCTGAAGGGAGCTGGTTTCCTTTTAGGAAAAAGTCATCCCTACATCAACATTTTGGGGACTACATGAAACAGGACCAGCAGCATTGCTATCTTGCAGGTCAGTAACTTACAGAGTGTTCTATTTCTACATGGTAAAAGGAAAAATACAGTAATTTTTTTCCTACCACGTGGTTTTTCTCGTTAGCGGCAAGCAGTAATTGTGCACAAAAGGGTAGTGCCATGGCCTAGAAAAACGTGATCGTACACACACATTTCATACTATTAAGTGCTATACTATTTGTAATGGCTTATCTTTTTCTGTGAGCTAAATTAAAGGCAACTTCCAGCTATGCGTTTGTAATTTCACCCCCCACACACGTTATTTTTGCTAAGTTAATTCAAACCAGAATTTTAATTTTAGAAAACAGACCTGACATCACAAATATAGTAGGGATTGAGTTCGGGTCTTCCTGCATAGTTCAGTGAGTGCCCTCTCCTGAATACAGTTTCTGCTTCAGTTGTGAAAATGAACTTCACCGACAAATCTGTGTGGAGGCTAGATCGATAGACAGTGATAGTTTGACACAACAGCGGTACAACAGGAGTATATAACCGTGTGTAGGTACATAGGCGGTATGTCTGCTTACCCGCTAAACCTGCACTAACGGTGTCGCTGGTAAATGAGCGCTGAACCTAGCCGGCAGACTGTGCTTACCCAGGAGGGCTGAGGGGACCTAGCGCAATGTTTATTTCCTTTAAAACGACAAACCCGCGACACAGCAAAGGGAGTTTCTAGACAGTACCAAGCTCAGTCTTGATCCCGCCAGGGTCTGTGCTGAATGCAGGCATATTGAAGTCAGATGGCTGTAGAGGTTCCTGCCACTGCTGCAGAGAACTCAGCAGGGAACTACTGCAGCTGCTCATAAAGCAGCTACACTACTACACTGTGTAACTGAACTGTTAGACTTTAAAACTGGCACATGCACAAAACTCAAAATTGTAACCAGTTCACCATCAGAGATTGGAGCTGTAACTGCCGCAGTTCAGAAGCTGCTTCACAAGCAGCAGCTGAACTGTCACCGCAGCTGGGCTGAACGCTCCCAGAGGGGTGCAGGGGACTGCTGGGGGTGGGAACAAATCCAGCTGTTCCTAGGAGGCCAAATCAGTCAACAGAGAAAAGATGTAAAATTGTCTTTCAGCCTTGTTCAGAAGCCTTTGTGCAACAGCAGAGTTAGGAGAACTCGCTGCTTACACTGTACTCACTACTTACTTACATTACAAAAGAGGTGATCCACAATGGCTGTGTGAACGAAGACTTCTCCAGAATCCAAACACCGTGCCAGTATGTCATGGCGCTTAACGTGATATCCTGGCAAAACACATCAGAAGTATTTTAAATATTATTTGTGTAAGAGCTCTACTCACCACAGTTGGCACACTTGAGCTTGGCTGAGGGGAACATTCACCACTATCTTTAGATCCTTCTTGAGGAACAGCGAAATAAGAAACCAGTCTGCATCTTTCTGATGTACATCTGGCATGGATACAGGTCCAAGTACGTTACACACAGCGTCTGAAGGGTGTCTCCAGCTCGCTTCCCTTAGCAGATAGTTATTACACAGCTGGATTATGTTGTGTGTTGAAGCACACTTTATCCCTGAAGGGCCCATGACAGAAAATACACCAATTTAATAACTAATTTTTTAACCTTTAATGGGAACATTCTGCCCCTCTCTGTGGAACAGCTATCTCAAGTGCATTTCTTGGGTATAAGACAGCCAAGACGATAGATACTTTAATCGCTTATTTTTAAACTGCAGTTACATATAGCGCCACAGCAGCTGCCCTGTGCTTCAGACAAAGCTCTCCTATTTTCCCTTGGTGCTTTCCTGACGCAGCACACAAGGCAACAGCACTACATGTCTCCAGAGGTGCATGAGGGAGAGCGCCTCAGAGCGCACGCTCTGTCTCGGGAGTATGTTCACCTCCTGCGGAAGAGAGGTTTTACATGGCTTTTACACCCAAGAGAGGTGCTGGGAGGCTCACGGAGGCAGCAGTTCTCACCAAGAGTGACATTTAATACACATACGGGTTTTTTTCCCTCCATCAGCAGGGCACAAGCCTTGAAAGAGACCAGCAGACCTGGGCAGATGCTATTTACCTCTGCATGTATGGCAAAACCCGGAATGTAGCCACTTCAGTACGTGGCCTTCCCGCTGGTGCTCAACCTTCAGTCTTAGAACCTTCTTGATTGTAGCGAAGTTCCCAAGTGCATTCAAGCCTAATCCTGCCCAACCATTGTCCCAGGGAGACGCTGTCACTACCCAGTCATTTCTGTAGAAAAGGCAAGGGGAAAGCAAGTCATTTCATCCTTGATCTAAAGCCACAGACACCACCTCTTTCTCCAATTCTCTAATTTCAGACTTTCTCTGAGTTTACAGCAAACTCAGGTGTCTTAATAGCAGCCTCAGCACTGGCTGAAAGCAAGCTGCAGACAAAGACTAAAAGTCCAGTGTAGAACAGCCATTGCAAAAACAGTGGTTAAACTGCAAGACAATAAACTAAACTTTATTTTTAATTAAAACTCCAAGGACAAATCTGGTCCTGGTACATTTTATCTGATATACAAACGGTAGGAGGAGCACCTTGCAGCAGCTAGGAATCTTCCACGGAGCTCTGGAGCTTTTAGTTCAAAACTACAGTTTGAATTCCTAAGTCTTCAGTGTTCTGCAAAATATTCTAATCAGGTGATGTGCTTCCTCTGTGTTCGTCCATGTTTACACTAACTGGTGAGCTTGGCATCAGGTTTGCTTTTTATTTGCAGAAAAGTTTCAAATTTTCCTGCTTAATTCTGCTTGGCAAATCTGAGCATCACATTTACAGAAAACCACAAATATACAAAGGCATGTTCCAGAGAGCAGAGCAGAGCACAAACTACTCTGCTAGTGTGCGAGTGGGACCCCTCTGCAAGGCCACTCTGCACACACGCCCGGGGCCGAGACAGGGAAGCATCACTGCCTTGGACAAAGCACTTGGTCTCTTTGCTGACACGCTCAATACTCCTGAACTTCACTCACGGGATTTTCCCTCTCCTGAGGAACTTCCACACTAGTAAATACTGACTTAAAAGAGACAGCTCTCGCTGGAGCAGCGTGGTAGCATTCATGAAGGGAACCAGATGCTCCACTGAGACTATCGTTAAAGTCTCCATACCTGGTTTATGCTTAACATGGACAACACTCGCCTCAAAGAGAAACAAGAGCAGCAGCTCTCCAGATACACCCCCCGTTTGAATGAGACCGATATACCCACCCTGAAGAGAGACACAGTGGGACCGGTGCCAGAATGCCAGACTATTCCCAGTACAAGCTCCTCCTATGCTGCTCCTTCCTCTGGTGCTAGAAGTGGACAATGTCATGCTGAAGGCAGCCTCCGTCCTCATCTGACAACAGCATCCCTAAGGAACATTAAATAGGCAATTCTCATATTTTCCTTTGTGACACAATCAGGAGCCCAATTCATCAGACAACAATGCATTAACTTAGCGGGTTTTAGAGCTGCTAATTGCTGTATCACTTAAGCATTTATACCCGATTGACATGCCTCTCTGTTAAGAATGGTTGGCACGGGATTAGTCATACATGGACATTCAGCTTGACATGCTTATATTTTAACCGAGTTGGAAAAAACAGAATTTCTTTTTCTATAGGCTACTTTTAAATAACGAGAAAGCAGTTACTGACTTCCAGTCAGAACACACTTCATTACATTGACATGAGACCGTTTCCATCTTTTTTTGCTTGTAGGCTAGCCAGTAACACTGTTCACTGTTGCACTGTTCATTCTAACTTTACATTTTATTTTGCTGAGCAGCAACTTTCTTAAATGCCAAGGAGAACATCTGTCTTCTCTCCATCACAAAGACAGACACAAAGGCATCTGTCAACATGAAGCTGTGTCAGCCACATGCCTGCTATGCTTAATAGTCAAAAAGCTGCTTATCTTAAAACTGTTTACTCAGTTTGGGCAAATACTGTGCACGCAGCATACTTCTGATAGCGTCCTGCTATTCATGGTGGAATCAACGTTACTTTTTTAATCCAGGAAAATACAAAGCTCAAATCTCCTGCTTCCTGAAATATTAAAATAATGTGGTCTAGCTGTATTAATGATGTGTGGCTTGTGTGTTAAAATATACACAATATACCACTGCGATTATATTAGTTCTAGTTAGTTAAAACAAAGTATAAAAAATACAGGATCTTTTTGCTTTCAAAAAAAAAAAAAGCTTCAACTAATTTAAAAAAAAAAAGTTCTCAGCCTAAAACCTTTGCTCTTCACTGATCCACTGTAGTATCCTAAACATTTTTTTTTTTTGAGGGGGAAGTGGGGATGAAAAGAATGGAAAGAACTAACAATACTTACAGATTAAAGCAAGGGCTTTTCCTTTTCCTTTTCCTTCCAAGTGATAAGTTCTTGGGCTCCTGCTAAGGCTACAGTAAATCTATTAACTTCTTCAGAAGAAAATGCATGTATTCAAATAGTACCACAGGTAATACAGCATTGTTATGGGGTTTACAGCAGCAGCAAAGTCCTTTTCGCTTACTTTCACTGACACACCTTTATTTAACTAGATGTTATTTTTATTCATCAAACATTTTCTCATGGCATTAATTGTTACTGATGTTGTTCTGGCTGCTAGAGCTTGTTGTTCTGGTTTATATACTGATATAAACACATCTATTTTGAAAACAAAACCAAAGTAACAGAACCGCAGAGAGTTAAGAAAACTTTAAATTAGGCCTTGCCTCTTGACGCTCCTGCCATACAAGCAGTCATCGGTATCACTTTGGCTTCCCGCCTCGCAGCCGAGACCACCGCAGCTCCCATTGCTCTCAGGTAATTCCCTCGGTAGAGCCGTGGCTGCCCGTGAAGAGGCCACCTCTGAGGAACACGTTTCCTACGTGCAGGAGGAAACCCCCCCGCTCCCTCCCGGGACGCCCGGAGGGTGCCAGCCAGCTTCACCAGCGATCTCTTCCCAGTGTGAACAATCTGAAGCAAGCAAGCTGCTTTCAGAAATGATTCCAAACTAGGACATGATTCAGAGAGGCAAGAAAAAGACCCCGGGTGAAAACCTCCTGCCACCAATATGACTTCCCCTTCCAATGAAAATGCTGGAAAGAAACTAACGGGAGCAGGTATCTAATTGATGATGATGATCATTTCTTATTATTCAGAGTTGCTAAAAATAAAGAAAAGTCATCCTCTGTTGTGAAGGTCTTTTTTATCTTAATGGTAACCTTTTGTCACTTGTCTGTAAGTCTCTCCTTCCCAGCGGTTCTCATACCTCCCCTAGGAATTGGAAAATCAAGATTAAAAGAAGTCATTTCTTAACCTGCAGGGCCAATTTAGTAAAGTAACAACTGAAACCAGTAAACCTATTTCTTCAAAAGTAAGCAATATTCTCATTTTGTCCCCTGAAATGCAGGCATACATATGTACATAATTTACCTTTTGCTTTGAGAAAGCCTTGATTATATATCAGGAAAGCAGCATTAGCTAGTCGAGAGGAAAATAACGTGTAAGAGCACGCAAGACATTTTCTTTATTGTAATAAAGACGTGGCTGTCTGAATATAGGCTAAGAACAGGGTTCAGAATGATCAACCATATAAATGTAAAATGCACTTCAACTTTTAAAGACTGCACTATAGATGTTGCCTAAAATGTACTATTTCGGAGATCTTTGTTTTGAACCACTCCTCTGTCATTTCACACCTTTGCTAATTTAGTCTTCAGCTTCCCTATTCTATACAATGTGATGTCATTAGCTCAAATGTTCAGTTTTCAGGTGGGGAAATGAAGAAAAACCCAAGTCCTGCAAAGCCACCACCACACAGAACATGGTAGGATTTTAGGGCTCTTGTTTTAAAGATTTTCATGGCAAGAACAGATTTCCTCACAACAAAAAATAATGCTTTTGTTGTTGCCAGGCTTACAAATGCAGTCTGTAATGTTAGTCAAGCTATGACCTTTCAGCATGATGCAAAATCAGCAGTAATAAATCAAATGGTGACTTTGCTGACATATCTGTAACTTAAGTGATTAATCCAACAAATAAACCATTTCTGCTTGGAAATACAGGAAAGAGGAGTGTGAGATTCTCCTCCTGCTCTGCCCTGTTATAGCTGAACTCTGGATGCAGTTTTGGTCCTACCAATTCTCCCAGGAAATGTGAAAAATGCCTGGGCAAAGGTTGAGGATTAAAGTCAATAGCAGATCCACCCATAATACATCATTAAAGAAAGAGAAGCTAATGAAGGCAAGAAGCAATATTCTCCTATTTACACAAAAAGTTTGCTCCTTTTAACAGTTGCCCCATGACAGATCCCATCTTCTCTCCATTCTGTCCTTCGGTGACATACTCCCAGAGCAAATCATATGCACTTTTCCCTAAGAGAAGTGTTAATTTTACCAGCACAGCTAAATCTAGCCCAAACATCAAGCCACTGCCTTCCTCCTTCGTGTCTTCTACCTGCCGCTTCCCTTTTCTGCCCCCGCACAAAATGCACAGCACTCAGGTGGAGCGCTAGAGCCTCTTCACACCACCCTTGTGGCTGTGCGAAACTGTAGCAACTGGGCATAGAGTGCCTGGTGGCTGGCATAGAACTAGAGTAACTTGCCAGTGTCTACGAAAGTAAAATCTGCCCAAGGCTCCAAAATCTGCAACTGTACAGATAGTTCTTTGAACTGACTTCTTCTAAATTAAGTTCTTCCCTTGAGCTATTAATAGCATAGAAATCTATACTCAGAATGCTGATTTCCAGAGCTCAACAGAAAGAAAACTGTAAGTGTATCCAATTTGATTAGCTGCCCAGAATGTAACATCGAATGCTGGTATACAGAGGAAATAAAGCATCATAGCTGCCAAACATGTGATCTTGCTACTACAGAATCAACAGGATTTGGACTTCAGGACTTCTTTACACTGCTCCACAGCCATTCAAAAATTGGTTTTCTGCCTTTATAATATTGAGGAAAGGATACAGACCGTTGCTTTTATATTACTTGCACAAATTTCAACTGATTTGTTGGCTGTTTGTCCTGCGCAGATACCAAGGCATAACGAACAGAACAATATCAAAGTGTTCCAGTGACTAGAAAACTTTCTTGCTTGGTTATAACTTACATTAAATATTTCACTTGAATTTTTCAGAAGCAAAATTAAAATCAGGTTATTATAAATAATTACATTTGGAATTAATTCTGTTCTTGAGCCATTTAGCTTCACATTTTCAAGTCTTTCTACACAGCCACAAAACAGATGTGTTCATTTTTAAATTGAAGAAAAAAGAAAACGGATTCTTGGGAATTGAAGGAACACAAACCAAAAAACCCCAGTGTTGGGAGACCAGCATCAACATCTTGAGAGTTGAGAAAGCTATAATCTACCCAACTAGTCAGACTGATGAAAAGTAAAGATTCTCTCCTCAGGAAACCTCCATTGCTTAGCTTTGCAGCCCTGATGTGGGAATTAGCTACACTATAACCTCAAACCAAAACACTTCAAGAACTTCCACATAGGATGGTGTTTAGGGAGCATAGGGAATGTTCATTAAGGTACAGGATCCCATCATGAAGCTTCCAGATATATATTTTTTTTGCTTGTGGGTGAGAAGTCTGTTTAAGCAAGTATATTGGTCTAATTCCTCTGTAGGTACAAATTCAGAATGTTCCTCTCCTTCCTGAGAGCGCTAGCAAAGTTGGGTGACAAAAGAGAAGTAGCACTTAATTTCTGCAACAGAGTGAAAAGGAGAAGCAGAAAGCTGGCTGGCTACTCCCTGTGATCCTTTGAAACCTTGTATCTAGAGCAACCCAAGAGGAAGCCCCAAAATAGAAGAAAATTGATACTAAGCCTCAGGAGAGCTTCCCATAGACAGACAGGCCCTGACCAGAAAAAGGGACCTGTCAATAGCCAAGGAAATGAACTGAAGCTCTTAGGAGGAATGTAAGCTACTCAAAGCCAATGGCAATACCTCTGATGGGAAAGCTCCCTGGGGCATCCTTGATCCATTGCTCCTAAAGCCTCAAACAGGAAGCCAATCTCTTCATAGCTGCCTTTCCCGGCTCTCTTCCAGGTTCCTCTTCTTCTGGCACTTCTGCTGTTCTTCTACCCCTTTGTATCTCCCATCTAGAATGGAAACAGGAGAGGAATAGAAAACACTAGCATGGTAGGACAAAAGAATTACTGGAGCTCCATTACAACAGAGATTTGGGGCAGTGGGCAATGATTTCAAAGGATTTCAGTTTATTTGCTCTTCTCCCATAACTGAAGTTTCTTTGCTGTTTTTTAAGGCAAGTGATTGTACATACGAGGCTAGATTTATTTTGTACTTTATTTGTGAAAAGTTTAATTGAGGAAAACAGCCAATGACTACACTCTGAAAGTTTAGTGAAACACAAAAATGTCACTAACACCACCATATAGTCCAACAAATTACAGGTCATGGCAACTTACTTACACCTTGTACTTGGTGCATGAACAGTTCTCTGTATTTCACTCAGGAAACGGACAAAAGAAGTTTTTTCTCTCCTCTGGAGTACATTTATAATATATGGTCAGAACTAATCAAGAAATGTTTGTTAAGAAAGAAGATGAAAAAGCCCAAGTCCAATTCTTACCCTGGATCTCCGTTTTGAGATCTATTCTTGCTTCTTAATTCTTCTGTTCCATTACCAAAGTCAATGCACACCTTCCTTTTGCAAATGAATCCAAACCTTTAATTCTAGGGGACAGAAACTTTAAAAGGCAGTGCAGGCCTTGGAGAACAGAACCGATGTTATTTCTAGCCACTCTCAGACTGGATTGCTAAGTTATATGACCCTGATTTCCAACTACGCTAACAACCTAAGCTTAATGCAGATTTGAACCCCTTTGGGAGTAGCATGCACTTACTGTAAAACAGTTAAGCTTCTAGCAGTCAGACTGGTAACAACCAACACAAGCCTCAAAACCAGAAACTCATTTTAAAAAAGTGCACTCAACTAACTTTTTCCTTTTCTGTATTTCTTTTCCACAAGAATAACAAAGCTCTTTTGTGACTCCTCACTATTTTAGCTGATTTGTTACATAAAACCTAATGCTCACCCTGGTAAGCATATTTTCCAGTACAAACATGCAAGAAAGAGCAAAACTGAAACAGCAAGCATTTAAAAGTTAACAACAGATTTATTTAATCCTCTTTTACACACATGAAGTTTTTGAAATACATGCTTAATGTAAGATTGTCTTTACATTTGAAATCAGACTCCTTTTAGAATTCCGAAACCCAGTTTAAGACACCATCGGGCTTAGAGCATCCAACGTTGGGCATCCAAAACTTGAGGCAAATGAATTTCACTAACCACTTCTGAACTCCTTGTCCAAATTGATTAAATTAAAAGGCATTAATAGACAATGTTAGAGATGAGAGATACCTGTATCATCTGTAATACTTGTACTATTCTGTTGCCCAGCTGACTCAATCAAGATTGGTCTTGCTGTACTAGGCACTTGCTCAGCAAAAGAGATTCTACCAAACAAAGCTCAGACAACGGATGGGAGGCAGAGATGATGTGACTTTCTTTGGCTTCACTGGAGGTCTGTGGTACAGCCCATGTGTTCTGCCTCAGTCCATCTTCCCATGTCTATGACTATTATGGAGAGGACAAAGTTGCTTTAAATAAGAAGTGTTTTTAAAAAAATCACTATAATTAATCATTATTAATTATCCAAACTGTGAAAGCTGGAACAAAACATGTTGGCTTAGAAGATTTCTGAAGCCAAAATCACCTCCTATTATAGCAACAAAATAACTTAAAACCAGTAATTTGGTCACATTCTGACCTCCTGACACTCAAGTGACATTTAAATCACATTCTTTTCCATCCTCTTCCAGTATCTCAGATCAACAGGTACATTGTTATTCTGTGTTCCTAGCTGATTTTTAAGCATTGGATATCTTGACGCTATCTATCAGAATCTCTTAATGACATTTCCAAATACTAACAACAGGAAGCTAAATTAAGTAACGGATACTATCATTGTTGGAAATGAAACTAGAATATCTCCAGCAACAGGGAACCGCTGTACATACACCAGTTGACTTGCTCCCTGTTTCTCCCTTGCAAATCAGAGCGAGTGGTTACAAAGAAGCCTATCCTACCTTTGTAAAGTTTGACTGCTAAACACTACTGAATGCCTATTCAACAAACTACAGTTAGCAAGTAAATGAAATGTCTTACCCTGGGATTTTCTGAGAGCACTAGTCACATAAGCGTATCAGGCAGTTGGTGAGAATGACCTAGCTACGTACTATACATCAGCTGCTGCCCTGCAGGCCTCATGGGGCAGAATATGTATAGCTCACTCATTCCTAACTACTGCCCTGCCCTAGAGAAAATCATAAATACTGTCTAATTGCATGCAAGAGATATAATAGTAAACATTTTAATTAGGGAAAAATTGCCTTTTGTCTGTGTGACCAAATAATTGTAATGTTATTACATTTACACCATCTATCGTCTCAAAGCATTCCCAACTTAGTACCAGTAACAATACACGCCTATTGCTCTAATAGCCATCGGGTGGAACTTCAGTGAAGAGTTTTTCATTAAAAGCACGCATGACCCCTGCACAAAGGTCATTTAGAAAATGAAGGATCCAGAGGAAGCTGAACAGCAACTTTAGGAAGGTAAGGTAAAATAAATTAAAAAAACCCCCCAACTATTAAAAAGAAAACAAAAAGAGATATAGAACTTTTTTTAGAACTTTGGTTTAGTGTGTCATCTGAAAAATAACTTTAATTACATGGTTCTTAATAGTGCCAAAGTTTGACATGGATTGCCATAATTGGAAGAAAGACCATTACCTATGGTAGTCACTGATACCACCTCCCTGAATACATGGACTTTCTTTGAGTTTTCCTTTAAAGTGCAACCACAACGGCACTGCCTGCTCAGTGAGAACCCATACAATTAAAGCACAACTAAAGGACATATCTAAAGTCTCTTCTGCACTAATGTCTATAGAGTCCCCAAACTGCTACTATTTAAACAAAAGAACAGCGATCCTTTGCTCATGACAGTAATAAATAAGTGCAACACTTTTATACCCTGTCCACGAACACGTGAATAAATGACCTAGACAGACATCCAACTTGTCACATCCCTTTGATGACAAGAATTCCTGACATTACTTGTAACAACAGTTTCACGGCCAGCTCCTGCAGTGACATCACTGGGGGTTTTGTCCGAGAAAGAAATGCAGATGCAGCAGCTGCCCGTCCCCAGACCATGCCTACCTGCTGCAACCACTGCTCCTGCCTGCTCTGCAGACACTCTGCAAAGCAGCAAACTTTACTCCAGCTCCTCCCATTTCAACCCTGTATTTATATAGCATTATCATGGAAAAGTATCAGCTGCAGGAAAGGGAACACTGAAATCTACCAAGAGTCTCCCGTGGTGCAAATACACACTATGGAAAGCAGCGAGGGAGATCCATTAAGACTGCCCAGTAGTATGAAAACACATTTCTTTTGTTTACATTACTTCCAAAATAATAATGGAAAATTATGCTCAGACCTTTTCCTTCCCCGCCCCCCCCGCCCCCCTCCCTCCACAGATCAGGAGTGAATTAAGAATGCTTTATAACAACAGAACCTCTACTAAGGCCTAGTTACAATTATTTCATTCATAAATAGCTTGTGTAGAAATGTGGATCTCCTGTTTTAAGTAAACTTCAATATTGGTGATTTCAACGACTCAAAAGGATAAAACACATGCAGTATGGTTACACATAATGGCAAGGCTGCCTTAGATAATTAAAAACCCTCATCCCCTCCCCCCTCACAAAAAAACCCCCAAACAAAGCTGCAAGTATTAAAAGAAAAAACAACAGCCCCTATTTAGGAAACAGGCAATTCAAACAAGAGTTGCTGCTGATGTCATTTCGTTTATACGTTGCCTGAGTCACAGGTTCCTGAGGAAGTGGTAACACCTACAGAATTACTGTATAAGAGTCAGACTTTGAAGCATGAGATGAAAATGAGACATTAGACAAAAGACAAAGAAAAAGCCCCAAGAAAAATCATACCTACTTTATAGATTTCCTTGCCTCTTACACTAATTTGAAAGAAGTCTGTCACTAGAAATTAATTTGCTCGTTCATCCACATCCCTCTCTTACCAGTGAGGTGCCAAGCACTGCGCAAGGGGAGGAGATATTCACGGGGAGAGAAAAAAGAGGGAGGGGGGGAAAGGATGCCAATTTACTAGCTGTCAAAAACTAGAGTTCAAATGCTTTCAGAGTGGGCCAGACTTGGAACCTCCACGGCCCTTGCCTTTCTTCCAAGCCTATTGACATGATGTGGAAACAATTTTAGCAGCATTTCTCCACACAGTTTTAGCTCATACTGGTTTTGATTTAGAAAGTAAAATCATTGGAGAAATGAGACGCCAGCTTGCATTTCAAATGCACCGGACTCCTGCAGCACTGCCTCGCAGAGATGCATCAACTGCAGTTTCTTAAGAGGGTGCATGCATTAGACCAAAAGAGAAATTGAGGCAAACACTACTGACCTCCTCCATAAGAATGAAACCAGAATAATGTCTTCCTTTTCTTATTTAGGTAGTGCATATTATTATTTCACTAACAAATCATGCAATGAATCATTCTGCTGAGATCTTACAAAAATCAAATGTCCTAGTGCCAAAAAGCAAACTGAAGTTACACAGAAGCCTAAATTTTTGGATGCTTAAAGGCTACTGAAGCAGCAGTCCACAGCCAAAGCATCTAAGAACAGAAAGTAACTATATGGGAGAGAAGTTACAAAGAATAATTTTTTTAAAACTGTGCTTTTGATTTGCAGCAGTACAACACTATATGTATGCTTCTGTCTTTTCCTGTTAGCTTACTAAAATATTTTGTTAAGAGAAATTTTTAGCATTTACAATGAAATGCACGTGTGCATGTGACCTTCAGTTCCAGAGGCAAAGGCCATTGTACTTTATATCAATGTCCTATATAAACATCTATTCAAAGAACAAGAGGAAACAGGCATTTAGACTGCTATAGTAGATGGAAAGACAGTGTGTACTCCATGCCAGCCAGGAAACATAACACGTTTGTTTTTAGAACTCCTGACTGCCCCTTTTTATCCCCAAGCCCAAGGAAGTGCCTGCAAGAAGCTACAATAGCAAGGGAGTACTGGCCTGATTAAACAGAGAGAAACCATGCTATTTCTTTTGCAAAGTTCAGACAAACAGCTGATGGGTTCTGAAAATCTTTTCAGTAAATGTCCTAAATAATTCCACCAGATTTGAAAAAATGCTATGGTTAAGTTGCAACAGGCAGAAAATATTGTCAATTATTGAGGGCAACAATTAGAACTTGAAATTATAGGCGGTTGGATTATACTCATCTGCATCTTTATTCTGGGGTGAGACCATCTGAACTGGGAAATTAGGTGAAAAAAGTGCTGCCCTAAGATACAGAATACCTTAAGGTACTTAACATCATTGCTACTCAAGCTTATTGCTATTAATTCTTTTGGGAGTAGCTTCAGTTTCCCTTCCGCAGTGCCAATTTCCTTGGCCACATTGAAATAAACCTCAAGTGACTCACTCAAAAGACTTCACTACAACCTGGACAAAACACCAATCACTGGCTGGTGGAAGAATAAGGATTGCTGAATTTCAGCTACTGTACTTAAGGGAAAAGTGGCTACAAATTAGCCCAAGCCACAGCCTATTTTGGTTAACACTACATGACTTCAAACAATAGTCAACAATACTTCAACAAAACAATGGGCCGGAGCAACGGACCAGTTTCTTTGACCTGGGATAACTGAGAATGAAAAACATAGATATTCTTTGCCAAGTACATATATCCAATTTCCATACATTTTACAGTTGAGGAATTAAATAAAAGTTTAAGGAAGAAAGCAGGGAGTGTTAACCTCTCTGTGTCAACCTAGGAGTAGTGCTACCACAAAGCAAGGAGTCCTGCAGTCTCTCCTTTCGTCAATCACTGCTCACTATGAAGAGCCACTATTGTCAGTGGTAGTGGACCAAAGGGTATCAATAAAAGTAAAATGAGACTGAAAACACTGTCAACAAATTGTTAGGGTTTTTTATTTCAAAACCCGTCCAGTGCCGCACAAATAAGAAAATGAATTTTTTGAAAATTATTACACTGGATAGCTTAAGTGATAATAGATGGGGAAAGTCTGTATTAATTTCAAACCTAAAGCATTACCTGTGTGGTGCCACAGTATTTTTAAACACTGTTAGGATTCTGGAGAAAGTCCAGGCAGCTGCAAAGGAAAAAAAAGCTGGAACTGAAATGGGCCAGGTAGGTAGGTTTTTCATAGGTTAGGAATTTACACATTGCCAGACTGGGACAGTCCAAAGTCCTTCCAGTGTGGTATTTCTGTCTTTCACAACAGTTAATCCAGGTGCTCTAAAAGAGAAAAGGTGCACAACACCCTCCTGAAGGAAAGTTTCATTTTGGCAGGATATGCATGAGCACAACATCTGCACTGAAAATTAAAAAGAAGAAGAAAAGGAATTAACGAAGCCCTGACAAAAGATTCAGAAAAAGAATGGTAACAGGCTCAGAACATCTTCCAGACTACGTTTCTTAGGAAGTCTGCTAAAGTTTACCATGTTGCAAGTATTTCTTTAATGGCTCTCTTTGGAGTATAAATGCTTATTTGTTTCTAAGGAAAATATTGCAATATTAGTAAAAAAAAAAACCTAAAAAATTGAGTGCAAAAATTTGGAAAAGTAGTGAGGAAAAATCTCACCATCTAGCTGTTCATGCTCTCTTCAGCTTTTGTGCACTCTCAATGCAAAGTTACAGTACAGCAAACATTGAATCAATGGACAGCATGAGAATGGCTATTTGCACTGTTAGAGCACTGGCTGGACTTGCACTGCAGAACAGCTGGCAGAGTGACAAAAAAGGTTGACCATGTGTTAGCTTGCAACATATTTATTTTTGAAGGAATGTGAGCTATTCTTCCTATTCCCATAAGAATAGGGAGTTAGGACTCTCCTTGAACTCTTAAGATATGGTTATCCTCTGAAGAGAAACCATATAAAAATGTCCTCACGGATTCTGTCATGGCTCTTAATGATTCTGTAAGAAACCGGCAGAGTCGTTCTTGACCAACAGCACAAAAGTTGGTATCAGAAGCTTAGTGATCTTTTCACACATTACTGGCATTGATGAGAATCCTGCATACCAAAGTCTATTCTCAGTCACATCTCGGCAATCTCACTGTTTTTATGATTTGGCTTGAAAAAGAGGAAGAAAGCTCAAAGGAAAGTTTGGAGCTGGGTGAACTCTTCGTGGCCCAACACTGTCCCAGAGTAGTGCAATGATGAAGTAGCTATTAGCAATTCCAATTAGACCAGTGAACATACATTTAGAAGGAACTGGTTCAGTAAGAGGGAGAAAGAAGTGCTATGGTATGATGCTACAGTGCATACCGAAAAGTTCAGAAATACATAAAACCCATTTCAGTAAGAGTTTTCTATGAGAGCACAAGTGGGAAATTAAAAGAAAATGCTTATATATGGAAAAATTATTCAATTTTGCTAATACTTCTGTTGCATATATTTAAGGTGAGTAGCCAAATCTTACACAAAGTAAAAGAATTAGAAAGAACGTTATACAGGAAGTGGAATAAGAATATCAAAGATGACAAATGAAATTTTAACTTATGTCACTGGACTTCTCTGAGGACACAATACCAAAGCCATACAGAACACCAGGAAGGGAAAAGTATTTTTCCAGGCTCAAGCTCAATGATTTTAAGGGCTGGAGCAATCACTACAGTTTCCTTTGATGTGCCAGAATAACTATCGTTCTGTTGACTTCTGCTGAAGCAGAATCTCCCTTTAGTTCTCGGGAGTCATCAGATTCCTAGGAATATAAATCCTATGGTTCCATTCCTTGGTGATTTTCTAGACCAACCTGTCTGGGCCATCATGCATCTTTCTTCACGGATCTAAGCGTCATTTTCAATTCTGTGCCCTTTCTCCCTTGTAGAGCCCAATATTGAAGGCTTACTGAGTTCCATGCTCCAGGGAACAGATTCTTACATGGGCTGAAGACTGAACCACCTACTGGCTACAATTCTGCTGGCTTTAATGGCGCTGAGACAATTTACATGTGATATAAAGGGCATGCCCTAAGTGAAATTCATTCCCAATCAACAGACTACAACACAGGTAAAGAAGATTTAACAGCAGATTGTGAAAGCAAGGATGAGAGCAAGTGAGGGCTTTAAAGAAGAAAACTCTCATAGAGAACCTCAAGTTCCTCACTTTCATGAATGCGGTACTACTCTGTAACAAATTCTAGACTTCAGCCAACAAACACATTGAACGGATGACACTGAAGAAAAATTCTAGTCAGTAGAAGTATGAAAGCAAAACAGAGACTATCATTCCACGTGTTTCTATAATACTCAAGCACAAAAATTATGTCAACAGCTCTCCATTGAGATCTGTGGTCTTCTAACACTATTAGATGACTGCCCAGATGCGATATGTAGCTGTCATAGTTGCTTTCTGTGAGATATGGTCCCACTCACACTGCCATATAATGCCATTACATTTCTGTTAGATGGTTTAGGAAGATGAGTAGGTTCCTCTGAGGCTGTTCATTCCTCTTCCCAACGGATTTGGTTTATCCCTGAAAAGCCATGGTAGCTGTCGGGTTCTACAACGAAAGTATGTCTGGGCTCTTCACTGATGCCTAGGAGGTCAGGGCAGCACAATTAAAATTTAAATCCTACCTCCTTAATGAAGAAATGTCAAATTTTAGCTTCTTCCATTAAACAGCAATAACTGGAGCTGAGGACTGTGCCAAAATCCTGCCATTAAGTGCATACAAGCCAGTAAATAAATGTGTTTATCTGTTAATAATATTTGAATGTGCATTAATTCATTTGAATGGAGTCTCGTGACTTCTCACTCAGTAAATGCCTAGAAATTGAGTAAAAGCAAAATAAGAACAATTCTGGTCCACAAGGAGAAAGAAAACAACATTATAGTTAGACAACGGAAGTTATTCCAAGTCAAACTGAAGTGTTTCTGAACATCAGAGACATCTGGGAAGCATATGTACAGGAAACAGCTCAGCCTGAGAGAGTTGTATGTTACTGAAATTACAGAGGTAAGGAAACATTACATTAACCCTGAGTTTTGAACCTTTTGATCTTGTATACTCCTGCAGTTAAATAGATACTTTCAATGTAAAGCTACAACGTAACTTTAACAGGATAAGCAGAGTTTCACCTATTTAAAATAATTATTAATGTTTATCAGATTTCAGAAAGATGTCTAATTTTCAAGTTTTAGATAACCAAAAACTGCAAAGAGACTTTTACACTCCACGATCAGCAACTCCAAAAGATAAAAATGCAGATCATTCCCTTTAAACTACCCTGGTACTGATTCACGGTTCCAGATGGACTACAGCATGGCTAACAAAATGGAAGTCATTTGACCTCATAACTAATTATGTACATTAACAAACTGCTTTAAAATGGACATGGCATGTTATCAATCTTATTGTTCATTACCTGACCACCAAAAGATCAGTTTCCTATGATTACTAGTCTTTCAAAAAATATATTCGATTCATATATATTTTTATTTTACAATGAAGTTAGCTAAACAAGACACCGCCTTAAGGCTACTTAAGAAATCACATAAATGTAATTAATATGATAGTTAAAAGAAATAGAAATAATAGCTATTTTAGACACTTGATGCAAACCTCAGCATATTTCAATAAATCTTTTTTTATGATCGGAATCTGGGAGTTGCAGATACCATTGCTTTTTGGCAAATTTGACCTGACAGAACTTCTTCTGATGTGGCATAAGAGAGAAGCTGTGAAATTATCTACACCAAATATTCAGAGCTTATGTTAAGGAAGGAACTAAAATAATTGGATTGACCAACTAATTTTCATAGTATGTATGGGAAATAAAGACTGCTTCACAGATAAAGCGATCTGCATTTTTTCTGAGAGAGTTAGTCCGTAATCGCCACAATATAAAGCCATAAAAGGGATTTCAAATATACTTCTAAAACCTATTCCAAGATAAAAAACAATAGATTCACTTTCAATTTTGTGGTAAGGTACTTTGATATTTTACAAATCCTTTTTTCTCAAGTTATCTTTTAAAGTCAAGGATTCTCAAACTACTGTTTGTGCTCAGCCATAATCTCTGAAGCCATTCCTGATGCTGCAAAAATTGAAAACCTTGAAATCCAACCAAAATGAAAATCAGAATTGCTCTTCCTTAACACCTGTAAAGTACTGCATGACAGCATCCAAGAACAGCAGTTAGAGAACCAATTTCTTATTTCAGTTCAGCATTTCTCTACAAGTTTTGACTGAATCAATGATCCACCCCCCAAAGCAATTTTTACTATATAACAGAGCCTCCTCTAAACTTCAGGGAAGCCTAATTACGATACCAATGCATTTTGGTCTTTCCTGTGTAAAAATAAGTCAAACCACATTTTTTCCATAGCATGAAATGATGAGATCTTTACAGAGAGTAACACCTCCATTGACACAGGCAAGAGCAATCAGTTGTACTATAAGTATGTACTTTGAAACAGCAAGCAATGTGGTGTAGGCAGTAGGTGTAGGTTCTTACCTACTCCTGCTCTCCTTTAAAGATGCAGTTTAACTCCCAATAGCAGAATATTCTCAATCTTAACAATGAATTCCTACTAAAGGGGCACGTATCTGGGAAAGATAAAAAAAGACATTTAGACATGCTGCTTGGACATGTCCATTGACAAGCAAAATAAAAACTGGGACAAATAAAACACCAACGTTTACTTAAGCAGCATATTTTATATGGAAGCCATATTTAGAAACTAAAAAAAAAAAGAAAAAAAAAGAAGACAAGGTTTAAACATAACCACATTGCTTTAGTTATTTACATAATAAAAATGAAAATGTGGAGAGTTATATTTGTAACAGACTGCTTTTAAGGTGAAGGTATTAATGTCAAAACGTGGATTGTATTTGTTTGTATTTGTAGCAGTCAGAATGGGTAAGCAATCATTAACTTGTCAAATAACAGATAAAAGGCAGCACTGCAGTCCAAAGTAGGTCATCTTCCACCTTATTCAGCTGATTTTCAGACTGTTTCATCATCACTCATGTCCCAGATCTGCAACAAAAAAGGAAGTGTAATTTTAGTTTGTGGAGTTCAAATATGCTTTTAATATAACTTTATAAAATTAGTATTACTATTTAAAAGGAAGAATAAATAACATTTTCTGGACTGTTGACTAGCACCAATGGAGCTTTACATAAAAATTCAGTATTTTTCTCTTCTGTTAATAAACTACACACCACTCATTATTTGTAATCTTGAGGGTATTTTTTAACATATACTTTTCAGCATTTGTTCCTGAACTGTCAGTTTGGTTATTTGCTATTTATTATCATTTACAGTAAGCCGTAAACCAAAACCCAGACATTTTGGTTTGGTTTGCTGACTCATTGGCACATACTTAATGTGGATAATAGCTTACAATAAATAGCATACTTTACTAAACACTGCAGAAAATTTTCAAGACATTGATGAAGAACTAATTGTTCTCCAATATTAGATCTCATAAATAGCAGCATAAAGACAAGAAGTTATATGGAAATTTGTACTTTCCTATTGTTTAAAGAAATGTAAAAACTACACAGATTTTTTTCTGCAGTACAATATAGTTGTACTTTTACTTTGCTACTTGCCCTTGTTCAGTAAGTGGTTATAGGCTGGGGGGAAAAAGTGAATATTTTCACAGAACATCAAGGAATCTGGTATCCTTGTGAACATACTAAGGTGAGTGTTATAAATTCATACCAGTTACCAGGGAGCAGAACGCATGATCTCAGGAAAAATACAGGGACTTGCAAGCAGAACTATTTGGAGGGGGGAGAACATATTCTGGATATATACTACAAGCTTTTTCTTCCAGAGAAACGTGGGTGCTCTTGAAAGACTTATGATTTTTTGGAGGTTTAGCTCATGGCAAATACCCTCCTTCCACTTGGCAGGGCTTGCAGTAGCTTGCTATCAGGACTACATGGGTACTCAGCTTTGAGTTAGATTTAATAATATCATAGTATCAATTTTATAATATATAAAACCTCGTATCTGACTTAGAGCATTTCAAACTTGCCTAAATTAGCAGCAACACTGCTGGAGTACTGTACAGCACTCAAAACTGTGAGTCCCTCACTGCAAATGACCTAACAAAAAAAGGAGCACCATCAGTCCTTTGTCCCTGTGGAAAATGAAATTCAGTTCATTTGTTCCAAAACATAATTTGTGTGTTGGCATAAAGTGGCCCACTAAGTTATTCTCTCATTTTACATCCTGACCACTAAAATACATCCAAAGAAATACAGAACGCGAACAGTTATTTAGACTGTAAATTCTTCACGGCACAAAGCAGTATTTTACATGTATACAGTGTCTAGTACAACGGGGCAGTGTTCACAGTTGCACTGTCTAACATACACGCATCAGCGTTAGACAAAAAATACCAACAACCCCACTTCTAGACAGGCAACAATGAATATTGACCTATAGCTTTAGTAAACCCATTCAAGGCAAAATGTAGTATTTCTAGAATTTGAAAACATTCTGAAAAAAGCTCTTCAAATCCAACCTCAGAAAACATATAAAATCAAACATTTCTATGCGCTGCTACAAGCTGTGCAAAATGAAAACTCTGAATGGCAAGAGTTTCTCAATTCCTAGAAGCGTTGCAAAATGGTGGTGTAAATCCTTATGGAAAATACTGAAGGAACAGTTTGTTTACAAAAGGAAAAAAGAGTTTTCATCCTGCCCTAGATGAGCAGCTTGGAGCTTGCCAAGGCAAACACAAATGTCCAGCTCACCAGTCAGGGTCAAGGATGTGGAAAATAAATACAAAAAACAAAATCTTTAAATAGAATTTATGGTATGATTCAAGCTGGCAAAAAGCAAGAAATCCAAAGTTCAGACTGATAGTCCATCTTTGTCTAGCCCACTCTAATTTTTGAAAACAAAGCCCATAAATTGTAACCCGTTACAAACACACCTCTCTCAAAGCAGCACGATAAATACTTCTAAAAATACACCATGAGGTGGTTCAAAGGCAAAAGTGAAAGAAGCCAACCGACAGCCCTAAAAAAGTCTTCTTTATCTACTAGACAGATACACCGGGAGTGTAGCCAGCTTCTCTGCTCTGTGCTTTCCCATCATCCGTTCTGATCTGAACAGTGTGGGTGTGAAGGCAAGTACACTCTCCATCTTGTTTGTTTGTTTTTTACAGAGAAAGGCTGGTAAGGGTGCCAGTTACATTAGTTATTTTGTGACACGAAAATACTTCCATCCAGGAACTGGCTAGCTGTTCCATAATTCCTGTAAAGCTTGGAGAGCTTTTTTGCTTTACACGTCTAATGTGCAATGCTTGCATTGCTCTAACACCCCATACAACACAAACTGCACTATAATTTTTTTCTGTTGAAACTAAAGGGAAGAAAGCAGTTCCCTGTATTTGGCCTTAATAGTTGAGGACAGGCAACCCATAGAGGGCCTCAAGTAACTTGAAGACTAACAGTCCGAGCACATCGCACAGCCAGCAGCAGCGCCTACTAGGTAATTTAAGAAATACAGTATTGTTAACAGGAGGATAAAAGTGAAGCAAAAAGAATGACAATTAAATTTTCTCCTATCTAAAGCACACCTCTTTTCTAGGACTCTTTTAACATAAAAATATTTGCAAAAAGACTGAAACGGAGGTCCAGAGGTATTTAACCGCTACACAAGCATCCTGGATTGAGGAGAATTATTTTTAAATGTTTGAAAAGCATGCTATTATTTTACTTCCAGAAGAACAGTTTTATAAGACAGTTTACACTTCATCTAACTATCAGAGCAGTCGCAACAGCAGCACTGTGTGTGGCATCTTACTAAGGTTTATAAAGAACAAAGTAGCAACACCAGAGGGGAGTGGGGAACATGAAACAAAAGGGGAAAATTCAATGCAAAAGTTAACAATTGCATGTTAACCTAAAGAAAACAAGATACACGATACCATGCAAAGTTGTGTTAAATGTCAATACCGATAGCTAAATCATAATACATCATAGGCTCTTAGTTAATAGCAATACAACTTTTCATGAAAAGACATTTAAAGTACATAGACTATGACTACGCAAACCTTGGTTATTGGTTCAAAAGAGTGAAACTTTTAAGAGCAGAAATCATGAAATATAGAAAGCCATGAAAGACAATGTCTAAAATGACTGTCACACCAAGAATCTGACACCTAAACCAAGCTGTGAATTTGGATTTTGTTTTCACTTCTCTTCTGTCCTGCAGCACACCTGGGTGAGTCAAACCTAAACGCAGCTACAGGCAATGACAGGAGAAGTCATAAAACAGGAAGATAATAAACCAGCTGTCAAAACCAACCCAGTTTGTATAAATCTGGACAGATTATCTGAATGCACCTGTTTCTTCAAATAGGTGCTTTTATATTTAAACTTCTTTGTAGAGGTTCTTAAATTTCAGATGCAAATTATGTCTATTCAGGATAAGCGAAGAATTCCTGCACTTGTTTCCTTGAAATGACAAGTATTATTTTCTTACATAATAGGAAGAATGCCCCCCCCCCCCCCCCCCCCGTATTAACTTAACTGTTCACAAGTTCCCAGTGATTGATTTTACACAGTTCCAGATTGCATGTTCAATAACTCCTACTGAATAGAGAGTTTTGCATGTCCTTCATACAACAATAACACCTGGTACCTGAAATTTAACTTCCATGACAACGGCTCCAAAATTGGTGTACACCTACTGAAGCAGGTAGGCGGCATCTTAGAATTAACACATGTAATTCAAATAGATAACTACTGTTTATCTTATAAACAAACTTGCAAGAATATAAATGTACCCTTAGGGGATTCTTAAAAGTTTCTCTCCAGCATGGATCTAGCAGGATTTGCCACAAAAATGGCTACCTCATTAAGAGAGACAAAACAAACAAAGAAACAACCTCCACAAATACTACTTTCTACACACAACTGAGATAAATTTACATACACGGGTACCAAATCAGTGCTTAGAAAAACCTGGAATAGTTTTATTATGCAAACCACAGTATTTACTATGTTATAAATGCTCCAAATATGGTGAAGAGTAAGTAAAGAGTAAAATTCTACAAGCAGAGGCAAGGGCTGAAAATTAGACGTTACATACATCAAACAGCACAGCTGAGTATCACAAGAGAACATACAGCTTCCCAGATCAATTAAGGCTTATCATATCTCAGTCTTTGATTTAGAAATGAACACTTACTCAGGAAATCTAAACAAATAAAAAAAGAATACGTTCAAGCATATGTTTAAATTTAAAGCAACTAAACTATTTTACAGCCATAAAATGTGAGCTTTTTGATAGATATTAGGTTAAACATGTTTTTTTCTATGCTCTACCAGAGAGACAATACATTAGAAGTTCTGGCAGCCTAAATTACTTTACAAAATATGTGCGTATGTGTGTCTAAATATACTTGTACTAGAAATGAACTAGACATAGCAGGCTGCATTAACACTCCTTGTGTGACTTGTTTGGTATTCTTCTTGGTCCACCGGCTGTATCTTTCCAGAATGGCAACAGAAATGAAATTGCAACTTGAAATTCATTAAAATGCCTGCAAGTTCTAACATGCAACTTTTTCAGACTTCATGGTATAGACTGAGGGATAATTATAAAGTTCAGCACCCTCCTTTCATCTTGGATACTTGATGCACAGTAAGCATTACCCTTCATCTTACTGAAACCGAAAACACTTCAAGCATTTTGCATATTCAACAATTCCTTCCCCATCCCCCTTTCCCATAGGAAAAAAAGCCGTAAATGAACAACCAACATGAACAGTATCCCCCACTAACGTGAACATTTAGCTTTGTTCAGAATCTAGATGCATGTCAGAGCCTGCATAGTGCACTCTATGGTAAAGTATTTTCTTTGCTATCTAAGAAACCAAGGTAATGCACTTAAACAAGGATCCACTCTCGCTCCCAGTGGCAAGAGCTTATCCTACAACAATCGCAGTGGTTCCCCCACAACAACTGTTCATCCAGTCCACACCTACTTGTTCTTCTACAACAGATTTCTATTTCTGCAGCAAGATATAGCTCTTTTTTTTCAGAAGTGGCTGCTAACTTTCTACAATTAAACTATAGCTAAAATCAGTTTTGGCTATAATCTGAAGAATTAACTACAGACTGTCAGATACTTCTTACTTCAGTTGACACAGAAATTACAAAATTAAACACACAAAAAGAAATTAACCTTAAAAAAAATAATCAAAGCCAAGGATTATAAAAACTGCATTTCGTTCTTCACGCTGCTTTATTTAAATAGCAGGTAGAGAAAATCATGGATAATTTTTCCAGGTCCCTGTACACGATGGTCCTACCCTAGCTAGTTGACACAGCTGACAAATTCCTGGCATCCCTAGTACCTACACAAATTCTTTTTTTCTGTCTCTGCCTTCACAGCCTTTCCTGTCTGAATGGTTTACTATATTGCAATAAAATTCAAGTCCATCAACTTGGTACTTTTTTTTCAATGATGGTGTCCCTGACTGATGCTTGTTTTCCCTTTATAGCCTTTCCAAAATTGTGTATTTTCAGCCCATAACCACAGCTTAAAATCTAGGTCAAGGTCATGAGGCATTCTCATTTTGATCTCAACCAACAGCAACCGTTATTCTTCAAGTTCCTCTTGCATGCAATTCTCTTGAATATATGTGTAATACTTCTCATGAGTGGCCTCACTTTTCATACAAACGGCAAACATTACCCCTCTCAAAATCACCCGACTGATTTCCATCTTGCCAGCTGCAGTATGTTGAAGATTCCTGCCATGACCCTTCAGGACATCTCTTCTTTTTTTCCTCTGATGCCCTCCATTCTATCAAGCCACAGGTGTCTTGAATTTGATTTTCCGTCCCTTTACTGTTTACTCGATTTTTGTATCCCTTTTATCCAGCACCTACTATTCTAGGAGCTTGGGACAGAGGGATCACAGCCTTTTTCTGAAAATGTCCTCTTCCAAGATGGGCTTTATACTTTGTTTGACTTACCTACATTTGATCTATTACTGCAACAGTTAGTCAATGCACAAATTCAGCAAGCTCCTTAGCACATAGGCTTAGTTGGCTCATAAACTTGAAACCAGACCATTTTCTAAGTATCTTGTAGAACTGGCATCTGAAGATTCCAAATACTTTGAAAGATACATTTAAGAACAAAACAGAAAGAGGCAAGTAAACAGTACAGAAAGTATTTGTTTACAGTGTAAACTTTTAGCTAGAAAGCCTTTTCAATATCCTCTACTAATATGTTCCAAACATATACAAATAGTAGCACTGGACAGTAATTAGTCCCTTCTGGTTTTATAGCAGTTTTCCTCAGTATTCATCAGATTATTACATGAAAACATTCATAAAAAGGGGTTTTTTTTTTACATGACTAGCAGTTAATGAAACTGAAATACAATAAAAGAAACAACAAAAAAAATGCATACTAGGGTTTTTTTGGTATACGAATGTCTCAGACACATTTCCCTCCATTGTTTCTTGTTTTACGAGGAAAAAAAAAACAAAGCAGAGAAGCAAGCAAATACAAAAGCAATTTCTCTCCCCCTCTAAAAGTGCTTTGGAGCTGAAAAGGCCATTTTCCAGGGCACAGCACTTGAGTTGTTGGAATGATGTATACCTTTCTACTATTAAGATAGTTTCTACTATTATTTTCTTTTCCTCAGGCTCTTAAAAACTGAAAACAAGCAAGTATGAAAACAAACAACCAACCACCCCCCCACCAAGCAGGTTTGATGATTGCCATTATCCTATTTTGTGTGGGATTTTAAACTTCATTTTACTACCACCAAAAGGCAACTATCCAAACAAAATGTGTGTTTGAATGAAGCCACAATTAATGTAAATACTGTCATAGTAATGACTAGATCTGATATAAACCCTTTGACTGAAATGAAAACATTATAGTATATAAAAGTATACATTCAAATTCTTCTATCATCTTCCTCCTTTGATGTGCCCAGATTTTACATTAAAAATAAAAATATGTGTAAGTCTATATTCATTACTTTTTAAATCCTGCAAAAAATTCACAATGTAGATGTAAACACACACTTACTTTCAAGGGTTTCACAGACTTGTACAGGAAATCTAGATCATATACATAAGTGGATCTCTCAGAATAATTAACACCATTTATACATCTGAGTGTATGCCATTCCAACTACACAGACTTTATTTGTTTTGCTGTAAATCAATAGCTTGTCATGTTCCACTACATCTTTTTAATTCACAGGTGATGCATAACTGCTCTCTCGGACCTGTACATTAGCTTTCAGGTCATACAGAATCAAACATTTGATAGTTACTGATCAAAAAAGAGCAGTGGTTTAACTACACAAGCTATTCAACTGAATTTCAGAAATAAACAATGCAGAGACAAAGAGATTATAAAAGATACTTAAGGTGCACTCAGTGTTCTAATACGGGGTCACAGAATCACAGACTCGATTGGAGGATACCTCTGGAAATCATTTTGTCCATTCCTTCACTCAAAGCAGGGCCAGCTAGATCAGGTTGCTCAGGGTCTTGTCCAGCTGAGTTTTAAATACTTCTGAGACTTCACAGCCTCTCTAGGAATCCTGCTCCAGTGTTTTACTTTAGCTCCAAACATAAGATTATATCATCTCTTGAAACAAGGATCATCTTTGTCAAATCAGACCATACCTATCACATATCCATAAATATGCCCTCTATCATTACTATCCTCACAACGCTTCTTTATAGCACCTGCGTATGGTTGACAGAGCAACACCTTCCTGACAGGAACAGAAGACTCTGCTACTTCCAATCTTTCCAACAGCTTAAAGATGCTGTTATAAAGGTACAGTTCTATTCACCTAATAAACCAGATAACCCTTATATTCAAAAGAAATTCAGACCATAACTAGATGGCTGGTCATACAGGGGACGCATTCCTGGATGTGCGTTCTGACAGTCTGTGTGAAGAATCAATCATCTCACCCCTCTTCATGGAGAGAGAGATTTGGGGTGGAAGAAGGACCTAAGATCGATATTTGCAAACCATGTCATATCACGAAGGGAGACTGCCAAATGTTATGAAGACCCTCTTATTTTCACCCCCCCCCCCCCAACTTCTACAAGTAAAAAAAAAGTCCACAGAAATTCTTGAAGTTGTATTGACTGATTAAAGCGCATAGACCATTTTCAGGTGAGACAGAGAATCCCATAAAAATAAAAAGTATTATTGGAAGGTCACCTAACTCAGATGAGAGTCACGTTTCAGACCTACGCCTAAGGTATTTTCTTGTTTAATCAACCATACTCCATCTCCACAAAGTGTAGCTGGCAAAGACAAACAAAATCTGTATTATTCTAAATAATTCTGAAATCAATAATATGGATTCTTCTCAGCTCAATTCCCATTATCAGAAAATAGTATCTGGCAGAAAAAACTGACACAGATTTCCCACATGCAGTTATGGCATCTTACATGCACATTTTGTACACATCTTTAGTATAAACATATTTCCTCTAGTACGTATGTGTTATATACAGTACAATAGAAAACTTGAAAAGCAATCAATGTATTAATTCATTACAATTTTGATTTATCCAGTGACCTCACTGATCTCATCATTGCTTCCATGGAGATATATGTGGTGTATACACAACATTTCTATCTTGTGGAGGAGGCATCAAGAAGTTATGGAAAACTTTCTCCTCTTATCAAGAAAGAATGCTCTTCATATAGTTAGAAACTAAAATAATTTCTGAAGACACCAGCTGAAACTAAATGAATAAAGGAAGATGGTTTCCCGTATTAAATGCATAAATGATACTGCAATAATTAGAAGCATTTCACGTTATACAGTTCAAAACCTTAGAGAAGATAAATGTATTTGTATTAAAATCTTACATGCCAGTTTCCCCCATGATTATTATTAAAATCCTACATGTCACTTTTCCCATTATGTTTATCAAATAGGATAAAAATAAATATTACACAGAAAATTGCAAGCATTGGTATAAAGGCACAACTAGTAAAATATTTAGATATTAAAGGTAGAGATGTTCTAGAAATACAACAGGCAGATCAGGTTTATGGTTTAGTTCTACTAAAACCCTATTGTGCCAAATGGACAGAAAATTAACATGAGAGTGCACAAGGTGCATCAGCAATAATAGACCTCTACAAGCACACTGCCTCACTCTTAAAGTATTTGCTATACCCATACATTACACAATTTTCTAAATAATAGAGGCAGCCTCAAGTTCCTTTAAAAACCTATGTAGTGACTCATGAAACAGTTCTGAAACTACATGTCCAATCCAGATTCAGCCGAAAACTTGTACAAGTGTCAGATTTATTTTTATGATAACACTTCCATTAATATGGAAACAACTGAACAAAGAAGAATTCTGATGATACCGTGCAGAGATTCCGTGCTAGGAGGGTCTTGCATGACTCTTAGGATTCTGTAACCCTTTTCAAAATTGCTTTTGATTTTCTGACCACATAATTTCAACGTCTGTTGGCCTAACGGATCATTTGCGAATACTTATGTGTCCTAGCTATCAATTCTCCTTATTTAATTCCCTCATTTTCCCTTTCTTTAACTGTCCTGCTAGACCTGCTTTAACAAAGTGGAAACCCACTTGCTCTCCTGTTGGTCTTTTTCATTCCCAGAAGGCAGTAAGAAAGCAATGTTTTAACAAGCTTCTGATGGTAGGTAAACCTTATTTCAGCCTGACAGCACAAAACTGTTGGAAGATGGCATGACCACGCCAAGTGATTTGCTTCTTTGAGAGCAGCAAATTGTTCACCAACTCAAAAATCAAACCCACTCTGTTGCACTTCATTATTTGTAACTCAGTGCTCTGAAAAAGAAGAGAAATAAACACAGCCCCTCCAATGTAATCTATCTGGTACAAAACAATCTTTTTATTACAAGTCTATTTAGTCTAGTCAAGCTTAGCAAAGCACTGTTACAGCATTTCTATAGCATCATAGTAACATGAAGTATGCAGCGTGCCACACTAGGGAGCTCTGTGCGCAGAGTACGTTGCAGATGTGCTATAGTAAAGGCTTCCAATTGCTTACAAGCCAAACAGCTTGTTTTGGCTCAGAATGCTCTTTCCCCCCCATATGGGATTACTTTGATCTTTTTGCCTGTTTTATGATTGCAATTACGCTGAGTTTATGGGATCAACAGGGTCCACAGAAAGAACACGTTAATCCAACTGTGAACGACAGAGTGAGAAGCTACTTTTAAAAGTTTGATTGCAGGGCAGCAAATATAGTTAGTATGTTTTCAAAATGGGAATATAAACCAAGGCTGTTAAATGAATTTTCCAAAAAATTCATCTTAAAACAAGCAACAGATCTCCTGCGCTACGAAAACTTACTTTACTTCTTTGTGGCACTAAATTGACATCTTAAACATCCCATTTTTTTCACTTCACCACCTCCTCCTCCCCCCAAAGAAAGAACTGGAATATATTTATGAGGTGGTTCTGCATGATTTTGAACAATTAAGTGTTTTAATTAAAACATAAAATTGTAAAATACGGCAAGGCCTACAGGGATATATCCTCTCATGCTGTGATTCCCAGCAGGTTGCACGAGCCAAGCAGGGTCAGGCTACAACAGCATTCAGCTGAGACATACCCCCCGAAACACAAACCGCGGCAGAAAGCAGTGCTGCCATTGCATCGGGCTGTGCTTTTCCTTTTGCGCCAAGAGGAGCAGGCTCAAGCAGCAGTTTGACAGTCTGCTGTGAGTGACACCTTTTCGGACAATATTCAAAACTGAGGTCATACTCATTTATGAACATTTAAGATCATATTACACTTCAAAAAATTGTTTGCTTTTCAGTAGTGGATAAAATTATTCATTTTACTCAGTTTATAAAGCTCTTCAATTCCTTACAGAACTGAAAATAAACAGAAATTAAAAGGAACAGGTGATTATAGATATTGCATAGGGGAAAACTGAAGACTTGATATAAACCAAAACACAAAAGGTACCCTATAAATAATTGAAACATTAAGCTGTTGTTTAGAACTCCTCTTCTTAAACTGCAAAAAAAAAAAATCTGAGGAGCACTCTCATAATGTTAATTTAAATGTTTGGGTCTAAATTTGAGAAACATAAGATTGTCTTGAGTAACTACAATGTGGGTGTCAGGCAGGCAAATTATTTTATCCCACATAAACACCTTACAAGAACTATTTTGATCATCTCTTTACTTTGGCAACATGTGACCCCACTCCCTAAATATGAATCTTGTCTTGTGTAAACTGATATACTTTTACTTCACAGTGCTCACTAACAAGCTGCATTCTGGATTGCAACTCCGTATATAATCATCTCATTCTTATATGTTCTGACTTTAACACCAAACTTTTCATAACCTTTTTTTGGCTCGATGGAATATTCCTACAGAATGCCAGTGCTGCATTCACCTATTGTGTAATGGAGAAGACTTAAAAAAAAAAAAAAACAACACCACCCCGCCCCCCAAATATTAACACAAAGTAAGGTTTTCCCAGGAGTACTATTCTTCCAAAGCATCCTCACTGGGAGCTCAGAAAAGTGATACAATTTTGTATTTTCTATAAAGCTGACCACATCTCTCGGATTAACCTTTTGAATGCCTGCTACTTTATCACAAAATTTATTTAAAATCTCTTATGTAATTCTAATATTTCTCTTCTAGTGTGATAAACAAATGAATTACAATTCAATTGAAACCATTCTTTCTCCTCATAACAGTATAAAAAAAATTATTTTGTAACCAAGAACTGAGGTTTTGATTTCCTCCACATCAGAGATGGATGTTTTTCCCCATTTTGTTTTTTATTATGGGTAACAGGAAATATTTTCTAAGGAGCTAAATCAGAATTAGAGTCATATCATACCCAGGTTGTGGTCTAAGACACTACAAAAATAACAACATTAGAGAAAAGGAGTTTCAAAAGACATAAATGAAGTTTGGTTTCTTCATAACTGTAAGTGGGGAAGTATTAGCTAAGCACCAATCATTTCTGCCTTTGAAATCCTCTCCTTTTTTCTCCTCTCAGTAATTCAAACCATCCTGGATATTAGATTCTGACTTTCTTTGAGCTACACATCAAGACAATTTTAAACCATATCATAAACATTTTTAACATTGTCCTATTTGTCCAGAGGTCCTTGTTAAAGCCCACATCACCTCATGCCTTAAATTCCCCTAATTTTCTCATTGTTCTGAGAGTTATGCTGATTGCATCAATCCCATTCAAAGCACAGATTTATCATTTAGGTCTGTTATTCCAACTACAAATCTGTTTGTGTGTGTGCTGGCAATACGTTCTCTCACGTCTCACAAACTCCTTGTCTTTAACTGCACATTATTTCACTGTATAGCCCAAGCCAGCTCCTATCTTAAGTTACATGGCATTCTCCCATTAAGGAAAGCTTCCGTTGTCCACTCATCTATTTTATCAGTTACCATGGGGCCTTCTCCCACGCTGACCTATCCACAGGGGATAAATTCTCAACCAAAACTGTATGATAACAAGTTGATAACTTGTTCTTTGATATTGCTCAAAACTAAATTAATCACATTCAGGAATCAAAGAAATAGGTGATAGGCTACAATAAAATTTTGCTGTTGAAGTAGAATTTGTGAGTACAGCTTCAAACTACTAAAGACAGCAATTTCATTTGGGGGAGGAATTAAAACAGGGTATTAAAAGCAGCAACTCTTCTCTTCGTTGCCACTCTGTACAACATTTAATATTATGATCCACGGTCTAGATTCATTGTAAAGATGAAGCAAAGTTTTCCTTTGTCTTCAAAGTCATGAGCTGTTTCTTCCACTGATAAGACTACGTAGTCAACAAAACTTGGCATAGCCAACCTTTATAAATTATTCCCGATATACACAGCTGTAACTGAGAGAATAAACTCGTTTAGAATTGTGATTTTTATAAATCAGTGCTCTATCAGTGCACTCTTTAGATAAGGCAAGCTTTGAAGAAATAGGAAGAATCTTCCTCGTCACATATATTTCACCTAAATGAACGTTTTTCTTTAAAAAAGCAATTCCTTCTTCCTCTAAGACAAAACATCAATTCAATAACGCCCTTCAGTTACTGTATCCAACAGTAAAGTACAGAAGAAAACCCTTTATGAAAATGTATTTTTAAAATTTATTTTGCTCAACTTTGATTTAAACTAGCTTTTGGCATTGAAAATAAAGGTTCACCATGAAATTCAGGGACTAAACAGCACATAAGGTTCACCAAGTTAGATACTTCTGTGACTTCTCAGTAAAGTATTTCCTCTCTCTCTTCCAGCAAATAATCAGCCATGGAATAACAGACTTAACGGAATCCATAACATGGATAACAGACTCCTCGGAGGAGCACGTACAGAAAGAAGAAAAGAAAATGGGCACAAGTTGCAACAAGAGAAATTCTGTCTGGACATAAGGGAAAATTGTCAAGTGACAGTGTTTAAGCACTGGGACAAGCTGCCCACAGATTCAGCCCTGCACTGAGGAGGAAGCTGGACGTGATGACCTCCAGAGCTCCCTTCCAGTCTCAATTTTCTATGATTCTGTAATATATTGAATAACTGGTAGTTAAGTGTTATAATTCAAGTTGTATCAACATTATTATGTTACTTGGATGACTTAGTTACATTCGTCATGAACAATTAAATCCTCTAATGGGTTTAGCATCTTAACGGAATCTTATTTACTTTAAAGGCTTATTTGTTGGTGGGGTAGGGGGGATTGCTAAGGGAAAGAGGGGATGGCATTTCTTTTTCATGTGCTGCTCAGCATGCACCATGATGAAGTTCCATTTCCAGCTAAAAAACCTAGGTAGCAAAGTTTTAACCAAATACTGTCTAATTATTTTAATACAGAACAAATCTATACTTATTACAAATACCTGCTTTATAATTATTCTTTTGAAAGTCACGGAATTGTTTTCTAGTTCAAAAGGTTTCTGAAAGACTAAATTAGATTAGCTGCCATAGTCTGATGTAGTCATTTCCTGCTAATCTGATATCTAAATACTGTTGCTCTGGGTGACTTTGGTGATGTAAGGAAGTAGCTGCTCACGGAAACTTTTGTATTCCTTTGTCTTTGTAGTAACACAGCTCAATTAAAACTTCAACAACAAAAAAAGTTCCACAACATTAACCTACAATACTGAGGGATTAAAAAAACCCCAACCCATTAACAATCATATCTCAGGTTTGGATCTGTATGCTTCATTTTCTGTGGTGGTTTCTTTGAAGATCGTTCAATACTTTAAATTCACTAGCTTCAGAAAATTTCTCTAATTACCAAATAGACACGAGACAGATATGAGAGTAGAAAGCCTAAAAGAAAGAGGTCCACCTCGGAGAAAAGACTATATGTATCCAGTTTGTCAGCCTACCTCAGCAGATAAATGACTCTTCAACCACTCTCAGGACAGCACAGTTTTCTCCCACTGGAAGCCACACCTTCAGAGGCAGCAGACAGTCCAATCACACACCTATCGTAACTTATCACTGGGCCAATACCCACAGCGATCACCCTATTCAGCATGATAAACCTAATCTTATTTCTCTCAGAGCTTTTATTGGTGATTTCCCTGTTCCTTGTCTTACTTAATTCAATAGCAAAAAGTTCTCCCGACATCAGTTACACAGCATCAGTCCTCGGTTCCAGTTGCATCCTGTGGATATCACTCGAGAGCCTCCACATTAAAGCAAAATTCTGAGCAAAGACTCTCAGATTCTTTCTGAGTCATGATGACAGGAAAACTGTTGTGGTCATGAATAAACATGACTGGGTTTTCTTACTTTGTTTTCATATAAAGCAAGGTTTGCTTTTTTGGCTATGTAAGTACTGCTTCCAGGAAATTAGAAAAACTAGAAAAATCCGAAGACTGGAAGTGGTTTCATTTATGTACAGAATAAGGGTGTTCCTTGAAAAGTAAAAGTTCCTGAGTAAATCCTAAAATGAAGAGAACATGAACAGCTAAAATATTTTTGCACAAATTGAAAAACTCCTCTACCAGTTGGGAACAAGCTGGAACTTGCATGGGGCCCTGTACACACTAGCAAACATCTTAATTGTTCAGAGCAGACAAAGTCTGTTTAGTCATGTCTGCTGAAGTGGGACGGATATTACAACACATCTGTGCAGTCTGTTTCCACATAGGTCAATCAGTTCTTGAAGCTTGTTTTTAAACCACTTTCCCCCCGCCAGAACAACACACATACGGACACCATTACACAGGTTGGCCATACACCTGGCTAACAGACAAGTAATCTTTTAATAGAAGCACACAAATGAGCAATCAAAGAAACAATCTCAGAGTCCTAGCAGACATGAAGTGCCAACACACTTACACTAATATCTGGGAGGGATTTTGTAAGAGTCTAAGTATGCCTCAGTGAAATTTCAAAACAAGCACATTCAAAGTTTCAGTGCCCACTGAGGATAGCAGTAATATATTTAAAACACGCAGGGAACCACAGCATGGCAAATAGAACAGGCAGCAGCTGAAACTGGTAGATGAATTCAAATTGGTTTCTTCATTTAAAAAGGATGGGGCGGGTAACAGAGGATTCTTTCCAAGATACTCTAGCAAGTTTTTAATCCATGTTCCAAAACAGCCACAAGCTATTCACCTACAGGACATGTTGCATGACACAAAAACACATTTAGAAACAGCATTGAGGTGGATCTCATGTAAACCATCTGTGCAAGGTGTAAGTGCAGTTTTGCGCTCTACAAACACCCAAACATTGTTTTCCTGCTTTGGCAGTGGTACCTCAATTTTCAACACATACTCTCTCTTTTACCTATATTGCATTACTGGAAGGAAAAGAGTTTCAAGATGCATCTATACACTGATTATGAAACGATACGTGAAGTGCCAGCTCTGCAGAGAGCAGCTTCATGATGACCTTTTCAATGTGGGTCAATCTTGCTCCACAAGACTGTGTTAAGGTCAAGACAACCAGCAAAATATTATACAAATCCATATACAAATTAGCATACAAATCTTATTGTGTTTGGATCTCTCTGTCTCATCTAGGGTACAGTATGGCTCACAGAGCCCAAAGGTATATTGATTCTGTTGTGTACAGAGAAGGGCCAGTGTGGAACCATGAGGAAATGTATTTATTTGTATGGAAATATATACTCCTCCCTTCAGCCTGATTTTGCACTCTGGAGAATCTTCAGCCTTACAGGTGAGAAAGACACGATATCAGGTGGCAGCTTAAGTTATTTATATTTATTTTAACAAATTATTGATTAATAAATAAAAATAAATATAATAAATGGTTTAAGCTTATTTTATATTCCAACCCTTCAGAACAGAAAACTATGTCTAGGCTTCATGTCCCACTAAATAACTGAGTAGGATTTGGTTTTCACAAGGAAAAAAAACCTAAAAGATCAGGTTCAATAAAAGGAATGATATATCTCCATTGATGTCTCCAAGCTGCAGTCAAGTTCTAATCTGGGCAATGATAGCATCAGTGATATTAGCTTAGAAACAATTGCTGTTTGTTTTATTTAGAGCAGCCAATCAAAAAGGGATTTATCTCTAGACTAGTACTTTTCCCACACCAAGGAAAAATGAAATTCATATGGAGACCAAGTACAAAGCTGGGCAGGCACATCACATATGTAAAATTATGGTATTGCTGCTAACAAGAAGAAAGAAGTCAAAAAACAACAACTCATTCAAAAGGCAGAACAAGTTCCAAGTTATTCCAACTACAAAAGTTCATGCACAAAGATTAGAAGTACCATAAAAACTTATGGAAAATTATGCAGTGAGTCAAAGTTTATTAAAAGACAATGGGGAACGGGATAATTATTGCATTTCTTCATGCTTGTGAACTGGACTCAAAGCATTAGATGAGCAGGACAATGTACCAGAGGTAATATAGTTATGTTCCTTGACTTATACAGTATGCTGTGCTTACATTAATAAAGGTAATCTTTGTTACTTTGAGAAAATGGTGGTGTCACCTCGATTTATAATCCATACCAAAAAGGCAAATTAGATGCATCTCAAGAAAGGGCAGCACCTAAACTGATGAAATCAAGCAGCAATGAGATTGAAGAATAAACACATTTAGGGTGTCTGATTATTGGTGACAGCGCTATGAAAAATGAGTTAAAGGAGATTTATTAGAAGTGTTTCATAGAAACTGAGATGAAAAAGGTATTAACTGGGGTTCTAATATCACTACAGACTGGAAGCATTTTGCAGTAAAAAAAAGGTGTCAGAAAGCTGACAGCAGTGGTGATGAGAGTTCAAAAGAAGATATAAATAAAATCATTTTTAAGACAAGCTGAAAGTTAGGTCACAAGATGCATGGATGGGTAGACATCAAAAAGCTTATGGTGACTGACAATATAAAGGACAAAGAAGTGCTAGAATAAAAAAAATTCCTCAAGAAAAACCATAGGTAAAACACTGGACAAAGCAGACATGGTCTGTAGGGACAGTGCCATATGGGACTTAATAAAGAGAAAACCCTGGACGTGAAAAGTTATCAGTGCCACACAAAGATACTCCCTGATAGAAAGTAGGCTTCAGTATTGATGTTACTTTTGCCCGAAGAATTAGGTTTTTCTTTGGAAGTGTTCAAACAATGATCCAGCCGAACTTCTTTAAGAAATATGGAAAAAAATGATTTTTGAAGTTTAAGAACCAGATTAAACAATAGAGGTGTCTCCGGACAGCTCTGATGATAGCAAACCATTTTTGTTTTTTAAGGATTGATGACAACGAGCTAGTTACCATCAAGCAGTTTGGAACACAGCTGACTAAGTATGGACAGACCAACAGTTGTCATTATGATAAATAACTGCTTCAGAGCTGGTTACTGAAGTCATATTCCCAAGGGCTGTACAATGGGAATTCCAGCCTCCTTCTGAACCTAGTCCTTTAAAATTGCTTTGTCTGTTTTGGCCCTAGGCTGCATATTAGAAATGATAAAAGTAGTTCTTTCATACTCAAAGCAAGACAGTTCGATTGCCAGTGTCAACATGACAAAGTGCTTATGGCTATAGGATTGGGGGGAGGAAGCAAAAATGGGGGGGCCACAAGAGAAAACTCTGTAGTTAACACTAGGCAAGTAGGAACAGAATTTTTCTCTCCAGTGGAAGCCTGGACTTATCCCACCATATTTTTACCTTCTGTATGTTGACTAGACTCAGAATTGTTGTTCTGGCAGTAATTACAAATCAAATTCATTATAATTATTCCTACAACATAAAGATGAAGAAATGTCCCTGGAAACAATTCTGCGTCTTTGATATACATTCAATGCTTATCTAATCAGTGTTTCCTTTTTTCAGAAACAGTGAAAAGAAACAACCAACAAGGAAATAAATTAAGATAATTTCTTGAGACAAAACCAAAACGTTATGCTTTATGCTGACCTACACATATAAGGTAAGGAGATTTTTTTCCTCTCACAAAGTTAGAGCGAACAAATGTTCAGTTTCAGCAGCAGAATATGGGTTGACAGCATATAAATTTGAATTCAGGACGGACAGACAGACATACAACCCCAACAGACCGTAGTGGCTTATCACAGTACCTAAGCATATCCAAATTACACCCAAACAAGACTTTTCAAATATAATAATTAAAATCATGACCGAGATGCACATAAGCGTTCACCAAGACCCAGAATCAAAAGTCTAAACAGCAACTTCATCTTGAAGAATTATTCCACTACCTAAGAAGAAATTTTTATAATTGCAGACATTATAAGATCTGTAGAGAGTGTGTTGCAAAATTCAAGTGGAGTTCACAACACTGCAATTTCAATTTGAATTTTTAAATGTTTTGACTCATGCTGTCATTAATTTTTTATGAGCAGAAAATGCCCTAACAAATATAGTCAAAATATCCTCAAGAAAAATCCAGGTAATATTCAATTTAAAATTATATACTTTACATTTACATGATGTGCATACACTTATGGGACATGGCAAAAATTTTCTGTCATAGTACCAAGCCTGAAACAAGACTGTGAATGCAGAAACAGTAAGTGAGCCTGGTGAGCCCTTTAAGATACTACATAGCATGCAGTAATCTTAAATTTGATTTTAGTTCATGTACAGTAAGCTTTCACATACTTTATTTATAAACTCTTATTTGGCAATTTCAATTATTTTATTCCCTAGTGCTTCTCCTTTTTTGGACATCTGTTTCTTCACACATTTTGCCCCAAGGCAAATCAGCTGTCTTCACAGCTGAATGAAATTCCCTTCTCTGGCTCAAAGGAAAACATTTTTTTGTTTGTTTGTTTAACTAGAAAGAAGCCAGCCATCAAAAAGCAGAAATCCTTACCTATAATCTGGGTCTTCAGATGCTAAGAACATTCTCCCCACAAATATCTGTACGCTCTGACTTTGAAATGAAAGAAAATAAGCTTATCTACCACAGATTTTTGAGTCTGTCTGAACTATCTCTACTAAAATTAGGCGTTCTCCTAGTTTTCAATTAACCATACTGAGGTTTCTGAAAAAAACAGGAATGTTCTTATATCCTGACTATAACTTATCACAGTAAGATGTTACCATCTGTTAGCTGAGACACAGTAGCCAACTCCGAATGCAGTCTTCATTAGTACCTCATAACATTAAACTGCAGGCTCAGTTTCATGTTACATGTTACTGCAAATATTGGACTGTCTTCAAAAGACACTGTCCTACTCCCCTCTTCTGCACTACATCTAGCAATCAAATAACTACACATGAACTGTCAGCAGAAAGTAAAATCATTAAAATTGGCATTACTTGTAACTATTTTTCTTCACTGCTCATTGGTGTTAAATAACTTATGTTATAGTAGCACTCTGGGACTCCTGTCATGATGTCATCATTTGCTAAGACATGTTCAAGCTAATCAGCAATCTGTTTCTTGAGTTCCTGCTGTAGTCTAAGGCCTGTGTATTGCCTATGGATGGAATCAGTGTACCTTATAAAGCCTCGCTGTTGTTACCAGCGCTCCTTTTCGCTACCCGTCTTCCTGCAAACAGAATATTCTGGCCTATTTATTGATACATCACTACATTCGAAGTATTTTGGGTAGAGTATCAACCAATAAAGTGTCAACTATCTGTGATTTTTTCAAGCCATGATTCTTAAATGGGTAGTTTCTTACAGATACCATATATTAACTGAGTTGTGAGCAGCAACATGAAGAAGCAAAAATAATGATCTTCTAAATCAGTGCAACTAAAAAAACTGGTGCAGGGCTTAGAAAAATGCAGGAAAATTATGTTTAAACTAGAAAATCACAAATGGATATAGCTGCCATCATTGATTCAGAAGAGAAAGTGAGACACAGGAAGGGGATAGAAGATGCAGAGAATTTGGGAGGAGGAAGTTAATAAAGAGCAGGTTTTTTTCATCTCAAATTTTCCAGAAAATGTATTCCAGCCAATAGTCTTAAGACAAATGAAAGGCACTCAAAGCTGTCTGGAATATGGTAAGCATCCAGTTATCAACAACAAAACAGTTTTCATAAAATCATCCATCTCTTCCCATCAAATCAAACCATCTGGAAGCTCACATTCCTCATTTAGGCCTGACCACTTAATTCTCACCAATCATCTGATAAATTTAAACTCTGGCTGCAGCCTGGGTGAGATGTAGGCTTTGGCAGAGAAATCAGCCTAACAAGTTCTCTGCTTGCTCACTCTTGCCTACTGCTGCAGATTATCATACTTTTAGTGATGGCCAATGTAACTGTTCATGAATTTGCACTGTGAAATGACTTAGGAAAGTGACCTACCTTTGAAGGAACAAAAACCAAACAGAATCTAAAACCAGTTCCTAACAGGAAAAAAAGGGAAACGGAAATGACTGGATGACAGCGAAGCCGAGGAGAAACTCTACTATTCAATCAGTCTCAGAGCAAATGATTCAGCTTCAGCCAGCTTAAATTTTGCAGCTTCTCCTTTGCATTAAATGTTGTACGTCAAAAGATGCTCTTGCTTTTCCAGCTATGTCAGTATGTCTAATACGAGATATTACCTTCTCTACAAACCTTGCTGTGCTTATTCCTTAGACTGCCACAGCTATATCACCACTAGCTAACTGTTCCACATCACAAACTCAAGATTGAGAATCACCGCAATGATTTAAAAAGATAGAAGCAATCAATAATTTGGACAATTGGAATACCGAAGGAAGTTTGCTTGTTAAGTGCAAGCTGCTAGTACTTGATGGCTTAACACTATGTCTAACGAGAGACACCACCTTTAACAACAGGCTGCTTTCCCAAGCAAACTAATGTCTTCAGCGTTGATTCGAATGAAGAAGACTCGCTTACCCAATTGCCACTTCCCTTCAGGTACTTGTTTCTGTCTTTCAAACAAACTATCATGCATGACCCACCTGTTCATGAGATAAAATCAGAATGTGTCTTTTGGTGACTAAGATCTTAATTTTGCTCTCTTTGAAGTCAAATGGAATTTTGGCATTTATTTAAACGATGAAGGATCAGATCCCAAAGTGTTTGTGCAGCAGTTTTGGAAGAATGCCAGTCTTAATAAAATCAATTAAAAGACATTTTAAAGACATGGCCAATCAAAATATTTATTTTCAGACTCATAGACTCATCTCAGTATTTGGCATATCTTTTCAGCTGAAATGCACAATGATGCTCCTTGGCAGAGGTAATACAGCGCTGCAACATGTTCTACAGATTTCATTATACAATATTCTTGTTAATGCAAGCATTTGAATCAGAAGCTTGTAAAGACTTAGCAGTACTGAAATACTACTCACATTTTCTTTCTCATCTTCACTAATGGAATAATGTCTTTGATAAATCTGGCACATCAAGATCTTAATCCTACTCTTGGAAGAAGTTCATGAACTTACCAAGGTTTTCCCCTTGAGAAAAGAATCCTTTTCAAGATAAGCTATAGTATTTATTTTTCAGAAATTAATTCTATTGCTTCAATGAAAAACAAGGAGCCAAAAAAAAAAAATTGTCGAGGGTATTATCATCACTACTTTCTAAAAGTACTAAGTAATAATTAAAGTGGAAAATAAGACTTTTTTCCACTGTGGCTTGTTATCACCATGTTCTTATATTTTCAGTACACAACGTACTATGATAACTTGCTATTTTCAAAGTTTTTTAGAATCACAGATAGAATTAGAAGTTGAGGTGTAAGGATATCTGAAGGCTTCCAGGAAGAAGAGAAAAGGCAGCAACCATTTCTCATATATACACAATTTGACGCATTTGCAGAGTGCATAGGTGAAGAGATCAACTGAAAGCAGATCCTTAGTGCAACCATTTCATAGTTCTTAGAAGTCTTGCATTAATATGTTTTTAAAAGATTAATAAAAGTCCAGCATTCCTTGTAATCTTGTTTATATCTTGCTGGATTACTTACATGCATGAATTCTCCAGAATTTCAATTTCTACAGTCTTTCGAAAGCTCAAAGTATTCTATAACTACCCATTTCCACATCTTGCTGTCTCCATTACAGGCACAAAGACCAGCACATATTCTCTACTCTTAATATTTAATTCATCTCCTTTCCATTATGACAAGGCTTTTTATTTGAGAACTAACTAAAACCAGGTTTTTTTACTTAAAATGCAAACCTAAAAACAAGTTGTCAGAGGTGTAAACTGCTCTGGAAAAAAAAAAAAAAGACTTACCATGTGTAAATTGATGGTTAGTAAGAAATCAGTGAATAATATTCAACATTCTGAAAAGCTGCAAGGATGGCTCTGTTAATAAGGAATTGCTAACAAAATAATAACTGTGTGTTTATCCCATCTAAGAATATTTAGTGTTAACAGCCAGTCACACAGCAAAAAGAACCAAATATTCTATGCTGATATCAACAATATAGGTATGTTAAAATTTCTATATAATTTTTAACTGTACTTTTGTGTCTACTTTAACAATGCTATATATATGAATATTTTAACTGGTTTTAAAATTTGAATATAGATTATAAAAAGCTAATACAGTTTTTGTGGGGAGCAAAAGAACTTCTGGTTTTAATTACTGTATCACAATTAAATTACCTAATGTACATAAGATCTGCAAAGTCTTGGAAACAATAGTGGGTGGTGTTTCCTGGAATAGGGCGATATGTCTTATGACTGGGAAGGAACACACACCACCTCATTTTAATGTTAAGTCACACAGTTCAATCCACAAAGGCAGGCAAGAATTAAGAACAGGAAACAGAGTGACTTCTTGTCAGGGTAACTATTCAGAGAATGGAAAAGTTAATTTAGTAGCCTGAGGCAAATAGTTAAAAGTAGCTGAAGTCAATTATATTTGTTGCTACAAAATAGTGCATCTATTGCTAGGTTAAGCAAGACCACAGAAAACATAACTAACTGATTTTAACACTGGTTTTAAGATTTGCATATTTCAAGAGTACACAACACAATACTGCAACACATCCTGAAAATTAGTTCAGAAAATTAAGAATCTTTCACCATTTTACTTGATCATAAAAAAGTTACAGTACTTAAATTAATGTATGCGTACGTACTGCATTTAGATACACAGAGTATTGAATACAAGTCTTCAAGTAAACTGAAAGCCACATACTGAGACACAAAAAACCTAAAGTGCTAGGACACATTATCCATGCTTTTTTTACTGTTTTGTGTATGATTTAAAAAACTACAGCTTAAACAAGTCTTGCATAGTTTACACCCAATTGTATTTTTTAAAGCTTCATTCCCAGTTAATCTAGAAAAAGTAATCTAATTCATATTCTATTTCCAGCAGGCGTAGCTAGAACCAATTTTCAATTATTCATGTTGTGAGACTCTGAAAGAGAAACTCAAAACTGTTCCCAAAGCATTCATAAATTAAATTGATTGTTCAACTCTGCATAACATCATACTAAACTTTAAAATAATGTTGTAATTAATCACTTAGAGGATAAATGTAAATGGTCACATTTTCAATCAGTGCACCAATTAGCACTGTCAATTCAAAAGCGCACAGCTTGAAATTTACTCTATAAGACAGTGAATTAGAACCATCCACTTTCACAAAATAGTCAGAAGTGTATATTATAAATTGCTGAAGTTTTTACTGTAGCTGTAGACATTAAATTACAAACTTTTTATCAGTTTCTTAACACAGCTTAATATTTATTTGTTTCGAAGTATGAGACTTCTCTTGCACATGATTTGTATGAAAAACAGGTTATGTAGATCACAATGGAGCTTGTGAAATTATGCAACTACTGAGTTCACCAAAACTGCTACCATTCAGTCAAGATACTCTCCTTAGTTTATCTTAAAAATCACAAAAGATGAGTCAGTTTTCAAACTGATCAAGGAAGGCTTGAACTCTATTACTCTCTATGTAAGTCAATAGCAAAATTTCCTCCGGCTTCACTGTAAGATTTTCAATTTGTTCAAAACTGGTTTTGTATGTCTATTACTAAACATGTTTTCAACACATTTTAGACTGTTTCAATACAGTTATGAGCTACATTGTGTCTAAGGACAGAAAGCAGCAACATGTGAACAAGCTGTCTAAATCCAACAATAAGCACAATTATTTTTAAGGCAAATTTTTGTAAAACCTACGTATATGGTAGAGAGTTATTAACTTACATAAAAATTGATGATCAGCATGCACAGAAAGGTTATGGTTAGCTCTGCTTCCAGAGATTTAGGCGCTGGGCAGTCCTACCACGCCCACACAGAAGCCTCAGTATGATACAGAATATATTCTATATTAATGAGTAAATGCAAGAACTATAAAAATCCTTGGTCTCTTCCTAGCAGTAGAAACCACTAGAATTGAGCATAAATTACTTCTTCAAAAAGGAAGACAGAGATGGGAACAACATTGTCCAGTAGAACTTTTTTTTTTTTTTAAATTGGAACAGCAATTATTTTCCAAAACTGTTTGTCCTGACAAAACAGAAACAGCAGCTTTGCTACAGGGGAAAACAGTAAGTCTGTCAGACCAGAGATAGCTCTAATAATTATTAAGCTGAAGTTTAGCAAAAAGTAGCTTCTCCCTCCCCGCCCCCCCCGCCCCCCCCGCCCTGTGTCAACACAGTCCCCTATTTCAGAAATAGTATTAATGAATAATTGATGTGGATAATACTTGTCTTCTAATATCATGTCCTGTACTTAAAAACAACCAAGTTAGAAAGTTTGTGAATGTTTAGCCATCTGCAAAATTAGCTCTTGTTTCTACTGTAGTAAAACCATTTACCCTTCCATGCCATCAACTCCATTCAAATCCATGAATTAAAAGGTTTTCAAATGATTTTTATAAAAATGATGTTAAAAAATTTAATTAAGCAATACAATCAAGGGCAACTCTTACTTCTGCTAACTAAAAAGCATGGCTAAACACTTAAGCTCAATATGAGATTTCAGTGTAGTTAAAATGTTGTAAGTGATTAAAACTTTCAGAGGTGCAGGCTTAGCAAAATACAAGAACTGAGCACAATCACAGATTTATGCATGATATACAACGCCTGTGTGTTCTTCTCCAAGGATTATTATACTTTTGCTTAGAATTAGAGAAAAAATCAGGTTAGGGACACCTGGAGGTCATTTACTGTAACCCCCACACCAAACAGGGCCAACAAAACCAGGCTCAGGCCCTGTCCAGTTGAATTCTGAGTATCTCTAAGAATGAAGATCCCACAACCTCTTTCTGTCCCTGGTCCAGTATTTGACCACAGTAATGATAAAAAAACCCCCCAAAACCAAAAAAAACCCCAAAACACCAAAAAAAACCCCACCAAAAAAACCACCAAACAAAAAAGCACACAGCCTTTTTCCTTATATCAAATCAGAATTTCCCATGCTACAACTGCCCTGTCACTATTTTCTTCCAGGAACAATCTGGCTCCGTTTTCTCTGTACCTTCAGGTACTTGAAGAGGGCAGGATGATCTTGAAAAGTTCCCTGTGTCCCCCCATGAGGAACAATACACTGAGATGGAGGAAGATGGCTACTGAAGCACTGCAATGTCTGATGGTGAGACAGGCAGATCTGCTAGAGTAACAGAGCAGATAAAACTGGTTCTCCTCTAGTCAATCCCAAACAGTTGTAAGTCTCCTGAGCAGTCCATTGGTGTCTGCTGAAAGATTCCCTCTTGGGGTCTCATTTACTCAAGTGTCGCAAAAACAGTTTGCACACAACTGCAAAGGAAACTCATCCCATTTTAAACCTTGTCAGCCTGGACTAAAGTCACTGTCTTCACTCTCTAAAGAATTACTCCCACTTACAAGGAACCAGTTGCAAGCTCTGCAACTTCTTTTGACACATCAAGAAACAAGTTAAAACTAAAGGCGTGAACATTTACCTCTTGCATATAAGTATCCAGTACCTCCTAGATGTTAGCTGTAAAATCACACACCCTTGGTAGACATGTCAGATTGACTACTTTACTACTGTGCAATTAAATACTGTACGTATGTTATGTAAACTAACAGTAAGAAACTAATGACTTTGTGTCCCACTGCTTAAATTCACCCTTTTGCTTTCCCGCATTTGACAGCACTGCAGGCTTAGAAAGACAGAAATTTTGTGTTCCAAGTGCTGCGCCCTTATTAGGTTTGGGGGATTATTTTTAAAAAACTTTTAAATTAGACACAAGTGTGAAAGTGTGGAATGTAATCACTTTTAAAACCAAACCTACTTCTCAGGATTCTATGAAAAGTTCTCTCAGAATAAAGATGAAGACCTCTCTGTTTGCATTGGTAATTTAAAGTAAAAATCTTGACACTTCACCACATTCTTGTTGAACAGATGACAATCAAGACTATTGCTTTGTATAGTTACAAATGTCTATGGCTAAAGGTTTTTTCTTCACAACAGCAGAATCATTTGCATTCAGTTTCACACAAATGAAGCCTGTATCAGTTATAGTCAGAGCTGGTTTGCAAAGTGCCCCTTTTCTTTAAGTTAACCTTGATCTTAATTAGAAACCAGGTTTCAATACCTATTCAAAGATGTGACTTCCCTATAAACAATACTATAACAAATACTATAGTAAATGAAACAATGGACAGGTATAGTCTTACTTTTCTGACTACAAGGAAAAATTCAGTCAAAACAAACAGTTAAGGGGTTGTTTTATTTAGTTAAGACTAACAAGTCCAAACAAGCAAAGACACACTCTCAATTTATTTTCCTCCAAGCAGGAAAAAGATTATCTTTAAAGTCAAATGACATTTGAATTTTTTGCTCCATATTAAAATATCCAGGACATTTAATTAGGAAAATCCCCCAAAAGATGGATCTTGCACAGAGTAAAGAACTATTCCTTGATTGCTAAATACTTTTCTATTTAAGACAACTACAACAAAGACAGCATGAAAGCATAAGTACTTCCAAAATCCAGCACTTACTGAGCCTTTTCAAAGAAGATTTTGCCTCTTAATTTTCAAAACACCACATACAATAGAGGCTTGACTTTTCACGTGCAAATATATTCTAATATGCTACATTTTGGTCAGCATCTTATATAACTCAGAGGTTTGCATTTGCACACAGCCAGAGAAGTATCTCTACAGCTGTCTGGATGCAAAATAAAAACAACCCCTCCAACAAAGAATTCCATCTTTATACCACATTCCCAAGAACCATACTGCCACAGCTACAATTCTGATTCACAGGTAGTTAACCAATTAACTAAAAAGCCAAAACAAACCAGAACAAGCCTTGATCACGTCCTGGCAGTCTAGAATTGCACACCTAGAAACACACAGTGGAAAAGAAAGCGGAGAAGGGAGGAAAGCATTAGCTTCACGTTAGCTTGGATGCCTATTCAACATCATGGCTTCTCTGTGAACACTAGCCAGATACATCCATGAAAATTTTTCATAACTTAATTGCAAGTCTTGCTAGTAAGTTTACTTTCCAGTTGTGTCTCCTTACTTGGTTGATTTTTTTAAAACTGCTTTCTTATGACTCTTATGCACCCATGGAAACAAAGACAAGCAAGGGCTACTGTTTTGTTGAAGAGCTGGAAGACATCTGCAAAGGCAAGCCAAATCCCTCCTCTTTTTTCTCTTATTCAAATATTTGATGAATAATAACATCAGCACTCAGAAAATGCTACGTCCCTGGTATCAACTAACCACTCAGAGGGCAAGATAACCTGCTTCTCTCAGGTTTAGTTTATTTGCCTAACATTTCTGAAGACTCACAATACGTTGTTTAAATCACGATACAACTCTCCACAAACACGAAGCCCTATCAGTTTGGCTGAAGTATTAACAACAAAACGTCCCTTCAAATAATAGCAACAAAAAATGTCAGCTGCAGCCCTACAGATCAGCATAGTTTAGGAGCTAAGTGCATACAAAAGCCACTGTCCAAATTTGCACTTGTGTTATTTTTATCCCGCAGTTCAAATATCTGAAGATGAGTATTTTAATACATTGGAATGAAATTTGACTGTTGAATGGAGAAAAATACATTTAAGCCACTTCCAATACAACTTTTATATTTTGATCTTTTAAATCCCTTACTTAGCAACAAAACACAACAAAGCATAAATACAAAGTTAATTTATTACCTACATGTTCATTGCTTAAGTTTCTTCTTTTCTCTACTAGTCAGCTAAATGTGACAAAGCTCCATAAGAAACAGCATTAGTCAGTGGCCTAAAGCAGAAGTGGCAATATAGGGGTTCCATTTGCTGAAGGTACAACTTTTTAAATTTATTTCTTCCTCTATCTGTGAAGAGGGGAATGTGAGAACACTGTGAAACCAATTACACTTGAGACATGATAAGTGATGAAGTGCCAAGTGTAAGACAATGTAATTAGGAATCAAATTTTGTAATACCTGCACACTTGTTTATTAAGTTTTAATTTCTCTTATTTTCCCAAGAGAAGTTACTGAGGATAGCTGGGAAAAGTCTGCTACACGAGCAAGAGCTTTCAAGAAGCGAATATGTGCATTCTGTTGAAATTCAATTATGTTAATTATGAACTAATTTATAACCCCAAGATGTTGACTGGCACTGAGTAGCTTCAAGGAGTTTAAGATCTCAGAGAAGATCACTGCATGTGAAAATTCTGATAGATATTGAGAAATACCCCAGAGGCTTCACTTCTCAAATTAATCCTTCACCTCCAAAAATACACAATAGTACTGTAAGCATCATATAAATACTTCAGATGTAATCTACTCCAATTCTCTTCCCATTTCAACAGAGCAAATCATATGGAGCTGTATTTTGTAAAGATATCTGCAAAAAAATTATATTGTTTTAAATTATTAAAAACAGCCCTTAAAATGGGACAATGACTGCACAGTAGCTACGCTAACTGCAACTTATGACATAAAAAAGGAATACCACTAAATACTGTTAAATTCTAATTTAAGCATTTTAATGTTAATACAAATACCTAAATTAAATAAAAATAACAGGAACAGGGAAACCCTGTCTGCACTATGGAAAGAACTGCAGGAATAAGTTAGCATTACAGTTACAATCATGGAAAGACTAATGCCTAAAAACCTGACTTTATTATCAATGCACCACAATAGTAAAGCTTGAATGAACATTCTTCAGATAGCCATAGTCCCTCAGTAATTCTTTGTAAGAGAAAAGGGCTTGTGGTAGAAGGCTTTGTGCGAAAGACCCTCCAAAAACACACAATATTTGCACAGGAGTGACCTTAACATAATTTGATTAGCAACAAGATCCTTATGTTAGTATGAAAACATTCCTGCTATTTGCTAAAATTATAGATTGACATATACATTTCAGAACTAAAATGAACCAAAATATCATTTAATTCACCATGAATTTTTTGTTATGTTATTGTCAGAATGTAACTACCCATGTCAAATCAAGTACATACGCATTTACAATCAGGCACAGAAAACAGAGCAATGCTGAAACAGATGGTAAATAAGCTCATTGGAAAACACATCTCTTTTTGCTGGACTATAGAAATAAATTGTAAAAGAATGCATGCCCAGCTAAGAATATGCAGTTTTGATGTCAGAAGTTTTCTGTTTTGTAACTAGAACTATCACAGAGGAAATAAAAGTCAGCATTCAGTTTTGCTTTGCCCTTTTTTTTTTTTTTAACTAGGTTTTGCTTGCTTTCTAGCCTTCCTCTTTCTCCCCTGCAATTATCACATTACCTGGTAACATTAGGTATCTAAATCAACTTGAGTGTCTTAGTTATTCCGTGAAAGCAGTCAGGCAAATTGATGATTAAAATATCTTTAACTGTACCCTCTAGTTACAATAATTGAAAAAAAAGGAATAGCTGATTTAAGCTCTGCAACAGTATAGTGGTATCCTAGGAAACCACAGAATCAAAGAACACTGCACGACAGCAAAGAATCAGATAAACAACATGCAAACAGGCTGTGGAGGTACGAGCTGTAGTTTACTTTTTCACTTCAAATTGCCCTTCAATTATGTCATAACGCATCTATTAATTAGTAAGAACACAGTTTTGGTACATGCTATATTAAAATTACTTGTAATGCAAAAATCCACCCACAGGCATGGCACAGAGAATATTGATGTAGCCTTAATGAACATTAGCACAGGAGAGCAATGCAGTTGCATTTAAACCAGTGGCAAGTGTCATGTTGCTGATCAACAGTATATTATACCCATACCTACTATAACATATATCACCTGAGAACGTCTCTGGGTGTCAGATAAATACTCTGGGGACACATGATTTGATTAAGTTTGTATTCAATATAATAGGAAAATAATAATGAATTTTCAGATGTGGGGTCAAATTCTTAACGAGGTTCAAAAAGATAAAAACTTCAGCACCCCAGTGAAATTACATGTATGCTCATCAATCCCACTAGTTAACTAGGTGAGACAAGGAAAACATTTTATTTTTCAAATCATAATCCACTGACGAAAAGCTGAGAAGTATAAAAAGACAGAAAACAAGAGTTTGAATAATACACAGTGAACACTGAAGAACAACCAGAATACATGCATATCAAAGACATGAATCCATATACACTAAGAGCACAACATCCCACCAGCAAAGCAAATGCAAATGTTGAAATAAATCACCTTGTAGAAAATATTCTTCAAGGAAAAGCAAAGGCACTGATATAAACAATTTCTTTTATGTTTGCTTTATTGCCTATAAGTAGTTCCTATGTAATAATCTGTACACACAGAAAACAAGAAAAAATGAAAAGAATATGAACTAAATTTAATTTTGTATATAATTAAAAATATAAATTAATAATTATATAAAATACGTGTTAAAATTATTAAATATAACTGATTAAACAAATATATATTAAGATGTGATAGTTGAGCTTCAGTGCCTTTATATTTATGAATAACATACAATAATATACAATTATACAATAATTCAATTGTATCTCATGAGCTATAAATAAACATCAGTAACCGATACAGCACTTAATAACAACAGATATTTGGAGATAAACCAGAGTCAGTTAATGTAATGCTTGTTCAGTTGGGTACAAGAACTTGCATTAACAAAACATTTCGGCTGAGATGACTGGCTAGATGGCTTGGGGAAGCATTAATATAGTTTCAAGGCTAAAGATTTTGTTTCCAAATTCATTGCTTTTGCGTGACCTTGTCAATTCAGCAGCCAAGAGTGATTCCCCCCGCCCCAAGTCTGTGGTGCTGGTACCAGGTGGTAAACTTGGGGTTTTACGGGTGCAGCTTTCAGGACACCTAGCACTGTTACCTCCCTGTTAGGCAGAAGTGATTATGCATGACTAGAATATTTGGAAAAATTCAGCGTAACACTGTAAGGTGGCTCACTTGTTTCTAATGTCTTCTTCATCTTGCCTTGGGAATTGCTGTTCTCCATTTCACTCCCAATTGTGTTGTGTATCAGTTAAAATTTAAAAAGTGTAGAAGCGTTATGAAATGAATTTTCACTACCTATGCTGAGGTAGCCTGTCACTCCAATTTAATCAATACCTATTAAAGAGTGTATGCTTGAAACAAAGCACTCTCATTAAAGACACTCCTCATAAGGTGAACTCGAGCAATCCACATTTCATACAGATGTGTTTTCAGAGTTGTGCCAGCTGAGGGTCCTATCAGAACCTGGTTTCTTTCCTTAAAAACAGCCCTTTTATCATACGTCTAGCAAGAGACTTCCTTGTCACTCTCCGAGATCTTTCTCTTCTTAGAAGGTTTAACTCTAGGGAACATGTATTGAGAAGAGTTTTTGGTTTTTTGTTTTTCATCAGTTTGGCTGCATCCTAAGTCTTGTTTCGGAAAGACTAGAATCCCACTCTGCCTTGTACAGAACAATAATGATTGAAATAGAACATCTGCTCCAAAGAAATTAGCTAAGAGACATATAGACAAAAATTAGGAAGACATGAGAAACAGAGGTAATTTGCCCAGTGTCATAGTACGGACTTAACCACTGGACCCACTGCCTACACCCTTCTTGGAAAAATTTAATTCACATGTCTTTACTGTATATTTTAACTACTGCCTTTAACAAAAGGAATCTCCCTCTGTCCTCTACCCCTAATACTTCTTAAAAATACTGCTAAGTGAAGAGGGTTAGGAAAGAGGAGAGAGGAAGTCTTGTCACCATTACTCTGAATACCAAAGGTGCGCTAATTTCCAATTTGCAAGAGTTAAAGAAGCCTTGCATGCGCCATAGTGAACCAAAGCCATGCCAAATATTTACTGAAACAGAAATACCTCTAGCTAGTTCTTCTCACAGTTGTAATGCATAATGCTCTGGTTATTGACTATGTAGTCATATAAGCAATTTTCTTCCTTCAAAAGTAAATCTTTCATGGGTCACACATGAGTGCTCACTCTGTATGAAAGCCTACTGTGAAGTTACACTGGAGTTCCAGTCGACAAACTTTAAATAAGAACCTTTCTGCTCTCTTCCATAAGAGGGAACTGATAAACATCTGGTCTTTGGAAATTACTTTGTGATGTTTGGATTTTGTACCAGCAAACTACTCTCACACACTGTGGTATATCATCACATGATACTGTACTTTTCCAAGAAAAACCTAGTAAAAAGAAAATACTTCATTACCATGAACTTTTGTTTCTTAAAAGTTACATAATTACTGTGCAATCTCTTATAAGATCTTATTTATTTTCACTTTAATTATTCACTTCAATGAAAGGATTATTTCATAAAATAAATCTTTTCACTTTAAAAAAATACAAGTCTTTTTTTCTTCACTGTATATATTTTGTTTACCACTTGCCAAACTGTTATTTCACATATGTGAAAAGAAAACTGGACTGAATACATATGAAATAAACTATTGGCAAAGGAAGTGCAAGGGCTTGCCATTGAGAAGATTAGATTCACAAGAAACGCCTTTTACTTTTTCCAAAATCAACAAACGTATTAAAAAAAAACGCACCCTCATAAAAAAGGAAAAGATTTGTATGAAAGGAGAAGGGATTTTTCAGGTAACTCTGAATTTCCAAGTTATTTAAATTATCCTCAAAAGACTTGCATGTTTCAATTGTATGTTCGCTAGAACACTAGGTTTCACTACACTGAGTAAAGACAAAAAATTATGAAGTATTGTTTTTATTCAAGTCCATATTCCCCGTTTGTTTAGCAAGACTGAAAACTCCTGATTGCATCATTAACAATTCTGATTAGATTTTGTGGAAAGAGCACTTAAATTCTGTAGCTTTCATTAATTTTTATTCCATTTTGCTTAGTCCATAGCCTACAATATAATCTATTTCAGTCCATAAGGCACATTGTATTTCCTTAATTTGAGAGATCAAGAGAAAGAATATATATTAAAAAGCAAAGTTCTGACATACTGTATGTATGATTCACTGCAGACTAGATAATTTCAAGACAGGAATTTGTTGCACACACAGTGTTTGCATCTCTCTAGTTCTCAGCTGTGGTAGAAAACTGTTTTCAGCCAAATACATGCTTGTAAAATTTTAAATGAAATTATTTCATTAAGCAGTTTCATCTCACCAAACTTCTGCAGATTCAGTTCCCAGAAAAGATTTCTAGGTGCAGATTTTCTAAAAGGAATCTCAAAGATGGAGTGTTAGGAGATAGGGCAGACAAGTTAGGGAAAAAAAGTATTGCAAAGCTGCTATGAAACTTCACTGTTCTAAAGAAGTATTTTCTAAAATTTATTATAGTTATCATGTATATACTATAGATTGTCAATAACATACTGCTAAGAATCAGATTAAATTATACCATCAGCTATTTCGTGCTATTCCTTGTCCATAACAGTTCAACTATGCAGCTAAGACAAGCTTACATTTCTTTCAACTCTGCAACAGCCAAAATACAAAAGTAAATGACACACACACCTATGAAATACTCACTTTAAAAATCATTTTAAAGCTAGTAATTTTCCCACAATTTTTCAAAACGTTACAGGTGAAAGAACAATGAAAGTGAGATTGAACTCCCTGACAAAAACCATACAAGAGCAGAAACAAAACTTGGATGGGATTCAAGGATCACCGATTGCTCCTTTTCTGCTAGAAATGCACATTCCTTTCTAAACCCAAAACAAAAATAAAAGATGTGAGAAGATTCACAACAAACGAAACTGTCCTTTTATCCCTGTCACAACCACAAATTTTGGCTCAAACGTAGTTATTATGCAGAAAGTCACACTTCCACAACCTAGCACAAAATACTGTCAGATTAGAATGCTTAAATGTCTTATTAGCAGAAATTGTTGCCTTTCAACTCTGTTTTTTCCTCACCCTTAGTAGCTCTCAGAAGATCCTAGCAGGTATAAACATGCTCTCTTTTAATTACAGAACTGGATTACTGTTGTAACTGATTCCCAGTTTCAGCAAATTATAATCAAGTACCCATTGTGCATAACAATCACTTAATGGATGAAAAACCATAATAAAGAAGGCTTTAATGAAGAAAGCTGGAAACTTGCCAGAATTTTATGGCAGTGCACTCAAAAAGAAAGAGTTACAATCTGTATTTAAGATTAAGAGAACCTTTTAATCCAGATGGCCAGAATTAAACAAGGCAATGCAGGGAAATTTTGATCAAAAGCTAGTACAACATGAAAGTACCAAAATTCCCCCAGTAAACCACTGCTAATTATTTCAAACAGAGGTTGCATGTTCATTTTGTATTGTGAAGAACGTTGAGGAAAATATATGAATGTGTTGCTTTCTCTGTGATAACTCACTTATCCACTAATTTTTTTGACAAAAGTGCAGAACGGTTCAGCAGCAAGAAATGCATTTGCCGGCATTTATTTGGGGAAATATTTGGACAGTTACATAATAAAATTTTAAAGGAGTTTGCAAAATTAATTACAAATTATGTCAGATTAGTATACACATAGTTTTAAGATACAGCTGAGTAAACTACAGCTGCTGCAACAGAAACTTGAAAAGGTCCTTAGTTTTTCAGTATTGTATTATTAATATAGATGACATCCAAGTTTCAATTTGCTCTCCTCTCCTTTAATTCACTTGGAACTGCTGACATGCTACTTAGTAATATTAGCTTTCCCCGATTCATCTCCCAGTCAGTCAGGAGAGAGGATGTGAGATCTCCCACTATAAAGGGACTGTGCATCATTACAGAATTGTCATTGGATGTGTGTGAACAGGCCACTTACTGTATGGCTCCAGACAGCGTTACATTTGATGAGTCAGAATAGTATCATCTGATATGAAAGGCATTTATAGCCAGTAAATTGTTGAGTATTTCTAAATCCCTAAAACAAAAATTATTCTTTGGCAACTAAAAAGTAAAAATACCATTTTTTAATAGAGCAATATAGCAATAAGAGATTTCGGGTTTTAATGACCCTCTTTCTGCTTCTGTGAGTTTTATACAAACACCAGAGTGGAGAAGTACACATAGAAGATGATTACTCAGCTCCTGTATAATAAAAATTCTTATCTTTTGCAAAGAAAAATGAAATAAAACCTCTGTAAAATTCATTAATGAATTAGAAATCATGGAGTCCAGTCAAGCCTGAACTTACACAAAACCAGCAACATTTTACCCTCCTAAAAACACCTAACAAGAACCCATTTTGTACACCTACTTAATTCTTATTCTGACGCTTACACCCATTTCTTTGATCTTTTTGCTGAGGCCAAGCCAGTGCTGAGCCATGACATAAATCACTCTGTCACGGTTACAAGTTAGGAATACTGATTCAGACAATAAAATAAGGAATCCTTATGAGGATCTTTGTAACAGAAAGAGTGGGCAAATCCCAGTGTCTAGAGAGTAGTGTGGCTTCACAGCATCTCGTTCCCTTCCTTAACCTGGTGAACATCAGAGCACAATCTGTCATTTCTACATTCTGATGCTACCCCTGTGCTGTTCTGGAGAACCAAGAAGTGATCTGGTTTTTGACAGTGACTTTTTGCTCTTGCTTAAGATAGTTTTAGTTGGAAGGAGATCACTGTATCTTTGATTTCTATTTTTCCATTTCATAATTTTCTGACAGCAGTAACTTTTGAAAGTCTGCCAGGCTCCCTTAAATGAAAAAGAACCTGCAAAATCTGATCAGTCTATGTCTCTGTACTGCTGTCCATATTTATGCTTTATACTTCTGTTACAGAAGGCGGCTTTAGTTATCTCTGTTAACCCATCTCCTGCTCCCAGCCACAGAACAAGGTCTACTTGCATGCCCAGGGCAGCACAGCACTGCGACGTTTCTGTAGTTCTCAATTCTACCCAACAGATTAAAGGAGTTGAGAAAAACTTGCTGAGAACATAAGTGATATACACAGGTTTGACAGAAGAGTAGAAACTAAGGCTGAAATGTCTGTCTGAAACCCCAGGGAACAGGTTCATACTGGCTGCATAACATTTTTCCATTTCTAAATGTTATAATTTTCCCCGTGAGCTCACTCAGGGTTAACAACATATTATTGACATGAATCAAAATCAGAAAAAATATTGCAGCAACTAAACATGATCTGAATTAAAAGTTGTACTTCTGGTGATAACAGAATCTCTTGGATTATTTGCAAATTGAGCAGTAGAAAATAAATCTTGTCCAAAAGCAACAATGAGAACTTTTATGGGCGTGCAACTGCTATCCCCTTGGGGCAATGAGCAATCCAATGATGTTAATTCCCCCTTACCCCCAGTTTTTCAAACAAAACTCTTCTGCAATATCAACAACATTAGGGTTTCTGCTGTACCAAGAGCTGCTGCTGTCACATTAATGGTGCACTGGTTTATTGTGCCAGTAAAATATAAACTGCCACTTGCAATAGTTTACACACAGGGCAGGAAAAGCCAATACCAATGTAACTATTATTATGGTCAACTATTCATCAAAAACAGCCCCTGAAAGAAGCAAGAAAAACAAAACAAAATCACATGTGAAATTTATTAATGAAAAATACGGAAGGAAAAACTATTTGAAGAAAAAAGATCAAAATTGCCAAAATAATTGCAAAATGCAAAAAGAAGTAGAAAGGCAGCAGCTGGCCTATGTAACTGAACTATTCTGGCTCTTCTTCCAGAACCCATGGAAATCAGTGAAATAATATCATACTTGGTCCTGTATCTGCACTTGCTAATTGGAACAGCATTGACTTATGCTCCAAAGCTCTACTCTCTCTGCTGCTACAAGAGAATTCTTAGTATAATTAAGTTAAAAAATACGAAATACCATACTGAAATAAACATTGGAGAACAAATTATTGTAAAATACTCATAAAAATGTCCCCCCAAATCAATGTATTGTTTATTTGTAAAAATGTCCCACAAAATCAATGTATTGTTTATTTGTGGAATGCTTGCAATTGTTTTTTAAGGGAGTCATAAAAATTCCTCACTCACCAGGAGTCCATTCATGAGGGCAATGAATTTCCAGAGGACCTGATTTTTTATACAACTCAAGAAATATTTTTGGATAGAAATTTAAAAAAATGTTTTTAAACTAATAGTTTTATTCCTTAAAATGAGCAAAGACTTGCCTACAACGTAAACAATGAAAATAAATAAATAAATAAGAACACAAGTCTTGTAACCTAAATATAATACCCATTGTCTGGACTTCCCTATTTCCATGAAGAACATCTGATTTTCATTTTGGATTAGAACATTCTGCTGAAATTACTAATATACTGGGATTTAATTTAATTGAAAAATTTCAAGATGAACAACTTCAGCTATGATCTGATCAGTGTTCCATAACTGAGAATTCACATCCTAACTCTGGAAACAACAATTAAAATCTAATGTTGAATCCTAGTGGAAATAAGTTCTGATGATCTCAGAGCGAACAGTAGTTCTCATCAGAAAAAACACCACATAAAACTCAGATCAACTGGCAGCTTTTGTCACTGCTTAGCCAGGGAAAATTTGGCTAGCGACTTGATATCTTTGTAATTCCAAGAACTTCCAGTATTTTTCTGTGAAGAGATGCTCAATTGCCAGAGATAAAAACTAGACTTAACATGTGCTTAAGTCAACGGTGAGAACAATAATGACAAACTTCTCTCCGGTCTTTCACTTACTTGGCTATTCTGTTCAGTGTATAAAGATGTAGAGAGATGTGAGTTGAACATATGAACAGTCAGTAACAGAAGGGGCTCCTTCTCCTTTGTGTGTGTGTGGGGGTGAAAACGTATATGGGAATTGTTAGTAACGTCAACATGCTCCAGCTTGTAACAAAAGAACAAAACGTGACCTAAGAGGCCGACAACAGTTTTAATACAAAAGACTGTAACTGCAATACAACAGACTTAGTCCAGCTTTTTCATGCGCTCCACTCTTTCAATGGAATTCTGGTGAAATAATAGCATTGTTTAGGGGAGACACACAAAATATGAAATTAAAAAAACCTCCAATAAAAAGTATAGAAAGCCCTAATACAAAATCTTGACAGAAAATGTATGGGCCAGAAACAGATGGACTGACTCAAGTCCGAACTCACTATTTTTGACAATGCGTATGTAACATTTAAAAAAAAAGACAAAGGTTGCTCTGCATCTAAGGCAGTAAGTATCATTATGTGGATAGCCTTAATTTTCCTTAGGAACCCATGAAATTACATTAGATCAAATACTAGTCTCGGGCAGGAAGATGGGAGAAAAGGGGGAAAAAAAAAGGTAAATAAAACTTTTTCTATATAAATGTTAGTGTTTAAAATGTGACTTTTGATGTTTAATTGTCAAATCTAGGAAGTAACAGGACTTGGCAACAGATGTATATTAGAATAATACCCTAGGCACAAACTGTCCTACAGGTGAGGAAGGTCGCTGACAAGGGGCAATGGACTGAAACAGTATTTCCCCAAAATGACTGTTAAATTACACCTGATACTTAACAGTCAAGAAAAACAGGTACTGACAACTTCTGATTGCTCAACGGGAATACAACTATTGGAAGATGCATGTTTGTACAGGAAGAACGGGAAATCAACCAGACTACTAAAATGACTTTACAGGTAAAAAAGGTAAAACACTGAGGCAAGGCAATTGGGCTGTGAATCCAGAAAACAGCACACATGCAATCTCACACACAGAGTGTGTAAGATTAAAGAAAACAAATGAAATACCAATGCAGTACTTGATCTTAATCTTAAGTACCTGTAAGTACTTTGTAAAGACCAAATTTAAATATTTAAACACAAACTAAAATAAATTTAAATATAAACCAGTTAACAGCTTCACAGTAGCTACTAATGTAATTCATTTAAGTTGTCAAGTAGTTGCTGAAAATGAAAGCATTTGCAAGCATAAATAGAATAAATGCCACCTTACTTATTTACCTAGATTATTGTGAAAGAAAAAAAGATGGAAGAAAAATTCTGCATTTTTTTTTAACATGACAATCTGCTCAGGAAAACTGCAAGAAAGAACCACTTATGAACAGCATTTTTGTATGGCATTCTGATAGAAAACCAAGTCCATTATTGAAAAGTAAATTGTTTAGAAGCATTCCTGTGTCAACTTACTACTACTATTATAATAAAGTAATACAAACATAACAGGAATCTAGAACTGTTTATTCAGAGAGTTCACCATTAAATAACATGAAGTAAGTTTGCAAATCTGGAATTTGAAAAGATTAACATTTTTACTTCAAATCATGCAGATGCACACTTAAAATAAAACATACAGATGACACAAAGTAGATATTTGAAGCTAATGCAAACAGGTGTAAATCAAAGAGAAATTATGGATGACGTAAGACGAGAGAAAAAGTGTTATGATACAGTTAAACACAAAGTAAACTACAGATCGGATTGAAGTAAGTGAATGAGACAGCAGAATTTCATCGCTAAAATGACAGTGATGATACGTCTTGGAAAACTAAAGCAATACTGAGAAAATTTTAAAAATAACGGGAACGGAAGGTTTAAACAAAGCTATATTGGAATAGGACTAGAGCATTTTATAGTAAACTGGAAGAACACAATAGAAGGATGAGCCATTTTGCGTACTTAAAAGAAAACATTTGTGGCCCATGAATGAAATAGTTCTACCTCCCAACAACGACGAAAAAATCGTCACAGCAAAAGGGAAACCAGGAAAGTATTTAAGAGAAAAAAAAAAAATAATAGTGGTTTGCATAGTAACAACATCTGTGACTATGTCAATATAAGTACAAGGGAGAGAATAAGAGCTGTCTTCGTCCAAACAGTTTTAAAAATACCTTTGGGTGGGATACAGTGAGAAAAATTAGCTGAAAGCTTGGCAAGACAAGATAAATTCCAGCTGTTGTTTTTTGTGGACTAACAGATTTTTCCTAATTGCCACTAACATATAATATCAGTAGGAGATAATTTCCATTCTTCCCTTCTGTTCTCCATCTCTAAAGACATACAGACAGAATGGACTGTTAGCATTTTAAGATTTTGATTCTGTGATGCCCTGTATAGCATGGAACAAGAAATTTAAAGTTAATATATTCTAATGCAACTTGGAACATAGGTTTTGCAAGTCAGCATGCAACACTTCAGAGCAGAAAACACTTTCCACACGGTTGGCTCTGCAGACACTCCTTTACCTCTAAATGATAAGGCATATGAATTTCCAGCACCAAGTGTTCAGGCTAGTCAGGCAGGTAGGTTTGTTTTTTAAACAGCGCTCATGCAGTTCTGAATGATCCTCCTCTATGCTTCTCTACCGACTTACATTTACTGTGAATATAAATACACACGCTGCACTGGTGTGTCTCAAATGTATTACGCCACATAATGTATTAGACTTTTGAAAAAACCGGTCATTTGGGTAGGTTGTGACAGAAACCACGCTTGACTTTTCATTACATAAAACAATAACCCAAATAGCATACTGTTAACAGGAGTTAATACATCACTTTCAAATACTCTGGCATATGTTAAGCATGTCACCCTAAGAAACTATACAATATGCACCTGGATTCTCTTTTTACTCTCTCTCTTTGCCATATCTAGCCAGGGATTCACTCCATAGCCCTAAGAGCTATACTTCAAAAGGTACAAAAGACAACATACATGAAAAATTTTAGGTTTTTGTTCTGCAGGGGAATGATTTATCAGTGCTGAGAGCTTAATTTAGTAATCAGACACTATTTGGGGAAAAAAACCCAAAAACACTCCACAAAACTGATCATGGAATAGTTAGATGAGGAATCTGTTCCAGCTTTTGATGTACTTTTGTCCCAAATTCAAAGTTAAAAAGACTGGGAAAGAACTTTTTCAATTTACTGAAATCCAATCTCATACTGGATTTCATCCAGGTCTATACCTCAAAGGCAAAAGGGACTTAGTCATATTTTTACATAACTAAATTCCTGAGTCACATTACAGAGGGAGAGTCAAATGAAACTCAAGAACAGTTTCTGCCATTAAATATTTTCTTTTTATAGTATCGCTTGTAAGAAACAAATGTTGTAAGACTATTTCAAAACTTAAAAGCCTTTCATCATCAGTTATTGCTCATTTCTCATTCAGATTTACTAACACTCACATAACACTAATTCTGCATCATGGTAACAAGAGCAAATGACAACTGCTCAGCTAACTAACAACCAAAGAAATAATCTGTAATTAACCAGCTGTTAAAATAATAATTGTTTTGAAACATCTTTGCCATACTACAGACTTCATATAATGGAGTGGAATGCAGCTGCCTAGAAAAAGTTACTGGATGTCACACTAGTCTCTGAGCTGGGTTAATGAAGCAATGTTAAAATGCAGCCAATTTTATACAGCTGAGATTAATGGAATGATCAAATTGATGTGATATGAATTCACTGAACTCTTAATTCACATAAAAAAAGAGTCCCTGCAGCAGCCCAGCACACCACAGTGCTGTTACGAATTTGTATTTCATCATCCCTTCTAATTACACTAACCATGACTAAATTTTGGAGATGCCGCAGAAAAAAAGCCAAATTTAAGTCCTTTGTTTCTAAAGCCACATTTTCCCACTTCCTCCTTGCCTGAGGCTTGCAATGTCTGTTCTTCTAAACTCCTCTATGCCTCTCAAACTCAGAACGTTTAAAACTAACTCACTCAGTCTACCTAGCATTTCAACAAGCTCCAGAGCCCTTTCAAACTACAAGAGTTGTCAACCCCTTTGTCTGTCCCTAGGACAGCACGGCTTAGATTTCTGATGGTACTCAATTCTTGTCTTGCTCAGACACACATGACCAGTGCATTGGCATTGCCCTCACTCATCCTCGTGCTTCCTCCTTACATCTTTGCAGATAGTGGCCGCTCTCACCATTTTCTGTCTCCAAGATCCAGACCACAGACACCTCCTCCACAAACGCCATAGACCATTTCCTCTCTCACATGCACACAAACAATATGTCATTTAAGAAATATGCTTAAATTGATGTCTTGATCATGTCAGTTCTGATGCACGTCACTCCAGTTATAAAGAATATTAATCTCATTTCTCTGTGCAAATGCTCAATTTATTACTTTCTGTAAATTATCTAGCAATTTTGAGACTTAAAGAGTACTACAATAAAATTCATCATTCGCTCAGCATCAGTTAAAAGCTGTCAAACCTGCTGATTCATTTAATCAGCATTTATTGTGCTTCATTAATTCTAGATCTAAACGTTTTCAACAAAATAGTGAAGTTATATATAACTCAAAGCAGCAGCACCTATAAATCCTTCAAGCCTTTGGCAACTTCTTTAATCCAAAGTAATCATGTTTCCTTGTATAACAAGTCTTGTGATGTCTGTAACAGCATCTCACTATAGTAACAACAGTCTTAATGTTATAGCTCTCTTGCATGCCTGAAATATTAATCAGATCCCATATTTAAATACGAAATGAGAGTACTCTTGATACTCTTCCTGAAACAGATATGCTAATCAGAGTCCCCCACAAAATTTTTAAAAAAATACAATAAAGATCAAGACTGTGAAGCTGGTTTTGATACTGGAGTCAAACATTGCAGCTTTCTGGTTATTGCTTTACTCTATTACCTCATCCCTTCACATTAAAATAACATTTCTAAATAGGCAGTTTATTCTATAAGCAATTTTCTCTGCCACAAGTTCTTTCCTTTTGCTTTTAAACAGAAGAGAGTAAAGAAAAATCCTGCTTTACAGGATAGCAGATTTTATGCTAGAGCTGGTGAACATCGTTCTCCTTTGAAAGCAAAAGGCTCAATGATCACAATATTCATTCTTCAATTTAGAAATTTCTTTATGAAAACAAAATTTTCCTCTTTCATAAGTGAGCTTAAATCCTAGCAGTTTTCCAAACACACTAACCTTTTTCTAGTATTGGCCTGAAAACTCATGTAGCATCCTCCACCAGCTATTACTTATAAGATAAGGATGCTACTAATGCTACATTATAAAAAGTGATTTTTTTTTTTTTTTTTAAATGATCAACCTCGCTTGAGTTTAACCTCACTTAGTGGAAGAATCATGTTTGTGACCTTTATGCCTCAATTTAACTAGAAATATATTTAACAGCAAGTATTACCTCATTTTCCCAAATCTCCCATAACCATCTCTAATTTCCACTGGATAAAAAGAAAATTCACTGTCAGCTCCTTGAACTTTATCAACACGTTTCAGCTATAACCAAGATTTTACTTTGTTGATTAATCAAAATACAATCTGCAAGCATAAATCTACATATTACACACATTAAACAATATTAAATTACATATTAAATGCATTAAACAATTTGATCCAATTTCTAAACTCTAGATTAAATCCAGAAAGCAGAAACAGCAAAAAAGTAGCCCCAACCAACACAAAACCTGTAATTCTGAGAAAGTCAGGGTTTAAAGTATTTCATTACCCATCTGAAAGCGTGAGCTTGTGTTTTACACTTTGGACTCATTCCAAAGGCTATCCCCAGTTAATCCACCCCTCTCCTTGGGGAACCAAAGACAGCTGGAAAGGATGATGACCATATCAATATCCATGCTTGCTGCTGTCATGAATGCGTGCTAGCACAGTTGGACAAACTCACAGAGTATATATAATTCAGTATAGAATTCTCTCAGAGGAGCTTGCCTGTTCCATTGTGCCATCAGAGAAAATGTGAAGTATTGTGAAAGCAGCAAGAAAGCCTACAACCGTGGCTGTTCTTTAGAATACTGCCATGACTGCCTATAATGATAAAGTTAAAATAGACCGCTCAGCAGTCATTCACATATGAAAGCTACAACAGATGCTCTGTAATTCTTTATCTGAATGAACCTCAGTCATTTAAGCTTCCACAATTCCTTTTAGTTTTTCTTATATTGAGCCAAACTCACGCAAAGAGGCTTCTTTTGGAGGCTGGAAATAACATCTTATTTTGCACTTGCCCCTTCTTTGTCCATTATCTTTTTTAATTCTACTAAGAATTAAAATCAAGTCTCAATTTCATGACTGACTGTCCCTGAAAACATGTACAAGATATCAGAATTTATTAGATATAAGACTATTGCCTGTGGAGAAAGAGATTAAACTAGTTTCAGTGATTGATATACTCTACCAGCCAACTCTATGCTTTCAAAAATGCGAGCACAGTAATCATAGGTACAGCAGTACAGCGCAGTATTACCACTGTTTTGGTACGCACCATGTGTGGCAGAGGCAGATCCAGAGATTAGTACATATAAATCACTCACCCAGGAAGAAAAAAGTCTACACAATTGCCAACTAAGACAACTAATATGAAATGCATGTTTTTACAAGGGCTATTCAAAGAAATAGTATTGTGGGAAGAATGAGTCATAGGATAGCAAACTTCATATACTACAGTTACTCAAAGTGAGAAGACAAAAGGAATTAGAACTTTTTTTTTTTTTAAATAATCACGCTTTAAATAACCATAGTTTTGTTGTGCCTTCATATTCTCTTCCAGCAGTAGTTTTCTTTTTTTCTTTTTAACTTGCATTTTGGGTTTGCTGTTGTTGGCACACTGTCTCAGTAGACACTAGATAAACAAACTTTTCAACAACATATACCCTTTTAAAACTGTACCTCTTAACCCCTATCCCCTCGAGAGGCTGGAAAGTAATTACTTAATTCTTTACAGGTTTACCTGTGCATCCCTTCTCTATTTCTGTGACTTTTCTTTCTACTTTAGTTATAACAAAATAAGTAAGCATCTTAGTAGTTATCTCCATCTAAATCACAGTTTGTATCTTTTCCTTAACTACACATTTTTTGTATTTATTGATCAACCCACATAATTTCACACTTAACTTGCAGGGGATCAAACTCACTGTCAGGTAGGCTTGAGTCAGTACTTTAGAATTACAGAAATTTATTTCATGTATAGTAAGTACTTAAACAGAACCCGTATTTTAAGATGACAAAGTACTAATGTGCTTGCACATACAGAATATTTCTCCAAAATTCTTCCTATAATCTCACTCCTTTAAGCCCATTCCAAATAGACTAGTTTTATTATTTTTACTTTTGTATTTTAACTAGAATAGAGTCAATTCACTTCTTGCCTTAATTTGCTATGAAAGTCATGTGCCATTAAATAATCATTTTGCAACATTTTACACTTCAATAATAAGACAACATCTGCATGTATAGCTTCATACACAGAGATTTCAGCACAACTGCCACGCACAGTCTTACAGCCCCCTGAACTCACGGAAGGACTGAAACATACATTGGTACACGGTGCTTTAACTGAGGACAATGCTGACATGTACACCCGAGATAATTTTGAAAAGGACTTTCATGGATAAGTTAAGGACTATTTTTAATAAATTTAATTTATGAAAGTAAAAGTCTGGTTTAGTTTTCTTTTCACGCATTACAGAATCATGGTTTTATTTCTTTTACCTTACAAGAATCTCTCAGATCTCCCAACTTGTTCTCAGGCTTTCTTTAACTGGGCACATACATATACACTGCTGAACAGACTTGTGTGTTCCCCTTCTCCCTGTGATTTGAGAAGTGATTTCTGCATTCCCATTTTTTAGAGTTAATAATAATTGTTCCTTCCAAATCTCTGGAGCCTGGTATACCTGCTTATTTTGATTGCTGTATTTGTTTAACATCTGCTCAAAGAGCAGACGCTTGGCTCTGAGACTAAAGACAGGCAATTCACTGAATCACAGAATGACTGAGTTAGAAGGGACCTTTGGAGATCATTTTGTCCAACCCCCCTGCTCGAGCAGCACCACCTAGAGCACATTGGACCATGCCCAGACAGCTTTTGAGTATCTCCAAGGACGGAGAGTTCACAACCCCTCTGAGCAACCTGTTAACCTAAAGTCTCATATAGATAACCATTTTCTACTGAAAACCAATGACTACATGTGAAATTTGATTTTCATTTTTCATGTTCTCAAAGAGTATCAAAATTACCAACAAGGTCTAAGGACTTGCATTTGGCCTTCCTGCCTTTGGTGACAAAGTGCTAATGAGTTGAGAAAGTTAAAGACAAAACTAGTAATATTTGCTTCATATATATTCTTACTCATGTTTTAGCCATGATTTTCACTTCATACTAAGGCTTGCAGCTCAACCTAACTTTTTTAAGAGTATGTTGTTAGATTTCAAGGTGTAGCATTTTCCCCTTATCAAAGCTATTCATATTTAACCAGTAAAACTGCATTACTTTAAGGTTGCTGTATAACAATTAAATGACTTTAAAAATCATCATCACACCTGTAGAGCAACAAAAGTTTTCCTGTATATGAAAATAACGAACTCAGTAACTCACAAGCTGCTCTTGCTTCATGAAATATCACATGTGAAGTATAGTTTCAGTGTCCCAGACTCAATACCTAGAGAATGCAACAACTCATTGCTAATTTGAAGCATGTTAATTAATCAATATCTAGAGTGGGGTTTTTAAAGGTTGAGACACCAAGAAAACAGAAACTCATCCTAAAACCTTTTTTTTTTTTAAAAACGTTACGTTCTCCAAACTTAAAAATGAAACCTTTTTCTCTGGGCAAAATTTTTATTGTGTACATAACACCATAGACTTTTTTGATATCTTCTCATGAGGTCAGATGCAACTTTCATTTACAATGAGATAACTTCCCATCAGTTTGCACTTAAATCAACTAAGAGAAGTCACTGCTAACGAAAATTTATTACTGAAGTGATAAGACAAGCAATCCTTATCTTCTTAGGCACAAATAGGCTAATCTTGGAATCAAATCTGGGTTTTAGCTATGGAATTGCTCGTTAATTTTTATCACTCCTAAGCTATCAGGTGGGCTCTCCAGGCCTCCAGCCAATTCCATAAAAACAAGCATGTTGCACAGCAGATTTCAGCTAGAAGCCAAGTTATAATGTGTTCAAGAAAAAGATGTTGTAAAAAGGAAACTTCAGGAGAACCTGAACTAGAATAAGGCAAAGGAAATACCAGCACTTTGTCGAGATGTTCATTAAAGTGTAAATATCAGGAAAATATTCAGAACCAAATAGAAAGAAAACTCAGGCCAGTAAGAGCTAGGTTAGTACCAATTTTAAAGGCTATTCAAATTTGCCTATCAATCTCTGCAAAATTAGTGTCAACTTTAGTAAACATTTGCATTATAGTAGTAATATGGATGTAAATCTTTAAACAGTCATGCTAGTAAAATTATTCCATACTTCACAAAGAAACAAACCCTAAGACATTTTTAAAAATTTAAATTGAGAAGTAGTTTAACAAAGGGTTTTCGATATGAGATTTCCACATAGGAGTAGGTCTTAATGTTCATGTTTTGTTATTAAAATTTGCGATGCTTAATTTCCTCTGATTGTCATGTGAATGTGAATTAGCAATCACTGGCATTAAAGAGAAGTTGTGGTAAATCTGCATGATTTTTTAACAACTCTTTGCAGTGTAATCAACTTCATTTATTACCACTTACTAGTTCCACCTATATTTACAGGAAAATCAGTAGTTTACAAAGTTGGAAAAAAGCTACTACTGTTTGTACAGAAAGGTCTTGTAGTCAAAATTACATGTTGACAATAATAAAATACCAGTGCACTTGGTGTATGTGATAATTGACAGCACAAGTTCTCATGCACAACTCTAACATGAATGCTGTAAGAGAAGTTTTGGAGACATTTCCAGAGAAAACATAGATTGTCAGAAGAATGCAAACACGGTTAACAATTAAATACTCTTGTGGACAACATTTACAGTCTACAAGATGAATACAGTACATTAAAAACTGGGGGGTTGGAGTTTATTCATACATAATACAGTAACTCAACATTCAAACATTCAACAGTTTAGTGAATGCAGAGGCAGGCTTGCCTCAAGAAATTCATAGCACCTTTGGGTAAGGCTACAACAGTATGTGTTTATTGAAATCTGCATCTGGTAGTAATTTGTCCAGCAGCAAACTTTTTTTCTTTTTTTACTCGAATGATCTACAGGGGCCCATATACTCTGCAACTGTTCGTTTGCACTAAGATGCACATTGTATAATTTATGTTCTTAATTATAAAACAAAGTTTATCAGCATGTTTGTCTGTGTTGTGTAATTTCTTATTCTTCACATGAGAATAACAGAATGCATCTTGAACAGTCTATTCATTCTTCATTGTAACAAAATATATTGGAATGGAAGAGATTTAATCCCTAAATTATTATACTTCTCCCTTCTTTACTGGAGATTTTTCCTTTAGAGAAAAAGGAGTCAACATAGTTTGAAAACCTTTCTAGAAGAGAATTACTCCCCCCCCCCATCATCCCCCTCAAAAGGAAAAAAATAAAAAAAAAAGAGAGAATGCAGTTTATAATCCTAATTTGCCAAACACTGTTTTAGTACAATAGCCCAAAAGACAGTTTTGTTTTTATAAAACCTCCTCCGCAAAAACTAGCTAGATATTTTGGAAAATGCAACTCTTGTCCTCACCACCTGTCTAATCCCAAATCCCACAAGGAAGGAAAACTGATTAGAGCAAGGGCAAAGAAAAAGTCAGCATCCTGGGAAGGGAAAGAAAGGAGGCTTAAAGCCCTACACCAAGAGGATCATAGTTTCGTCTCCAGATATGCACTTGCTCCCTCTCAGTATTTTAAGTATTAACTCACAAACTTCAGTTTCTTGCTTACTGACTATCTTGTCTTCGCTAGAATTCCAGTAGAGGAACTGCGTTCTTAAGATAGATAGAGTTTTCTTAGGTTATTTCAGGAATTATGAACATTATTTTTCCTTTTATTACTCAAACTGGTACAGTTCTTCTGGGCTTCCTTATAGCAAGACATCAAGAGTTAGGTCAGCAGTAAAAGAGTTCAAATACACAGTAATTTTTAAGAGCACTTAGTCATTGTATGGTGTGATGCATCTAGATGTAGCATTTGGCTGGGTCTGAAACGTAAAGGAGACCTGGAAACTTTTTGGTACATCTTGTGCAAAATGGGACAGGGACAGCTGATAATTCCATTAAGCTGCTTTAACATTCCCTGCCCTCCCCTTTACACAGCTTGAATTTTAAGAAGCTTATGTCTCATTACTTTTTTATTTGTGGGTATAAAAATGCCCTATGTCAGTAACACTAGTATTTGGAGCATCAGATGAAGCTGAGAGCAGAGAGACACACAAAGACATTCTTTCTACAGGAACAAGATCATAATCATTTGATAATTCTCCTTTTGTTTATCACATACCAATAGTTAGCGCTGCAATTACAGAAAAATCATATATTTTATCTACATGTTATTGTTACTGTCTTCACTAAACAATGTGACTTCAGTGGCATTTAATTCTGTTAAATCTTATCAGGATTACAGTCAGGTCTTGCTTATTCACCCTGCAAAGCAGGCACTGACAGGAATCAGAGACTACCTGAATCTTTGCAAACGGAACATGAAAGGACTAGGTACAGTACCTTCTGTACAATTCTATCAGTTTGCTGTTGCCTAAACCCTTGGAGCCATGGAAATCCCAAATCCATCAAAATTACCACATATTATCACGGTATTCAAAAGAGAAATATATGGTATCTTGATTTAATGTAACAGGGATGTGAGGATTTGACAGCAGCACTGTTCAAAGGCCATTTGAACCAGCTAAAATATTCTTTCAGACAGATGCAGAGGGATAACAAAGGCAGGTGATGGGAAGATAGGTTTGAGTGAACATTTAAATAAAACAAACCCATGCATTTTCTATGTCAAGGCAGCTGGACAGCTCAATATTAGGATAATATAAATAAATACAAATACTGTAGAATAATGTTGACAAATTACAAATCACAATATATATTATGACCTCTTTTTCTACATATATCAGGGTACTCTCTTCTGTATACATGTAGTAATGAAAGAGTGAGAGGTAGACTTTCATGCTATTATTCTTACTGTTACTGTCTGTTACCACATTTTTGATACTTTTTTCTCCCTGCTATAAACTTTGATTCTGTACTAAATATAAAACTCATGAGCAGCACTCATTTTAACTTCTTAGTGACAGACTGCTGCAATCTGACTGCTGAAGTGCATAGCTGAGAACATGGAGAAGTTATTTTACCATTTTAAGCAAGATAAAAAGATTGAGTATTAAATCTATTACAGGTTTAAAGTTATCAGTGGCTCTCACTAGCCAGGTAACAAATATCTCTCTCAAACACATGGTTAGTGTTGTAAAGTACTAGTCCTCTTCTAGACAGAGAGAAGTGGAAAGGAGAGAACTGACTACAAGCCAAAAACATTTGGATCCAATTATGAAGACATTTTAGGATCTCAGTTTGTAACTCCCCACGAATTTCAAGGTGTGAGACTCCTAGAAAACTAGGCCAGAATTTATAGGAAATTCATGTTCATAACTCCACTGTTTTGAAGTGATACACCACTTCAGTGATTCCATATCAGTTTTCAGGCACGGTTGTTCAGCATTGCTTTACCTTAAAACTCTGGATAATCATTAGGGAGATGTAGGAAAAAACACTTTGCAAAACTGTATCTCCATGGACAACCTAGTTGATTCTTTTAACTCCTTTGATCACCTTTCTTTACCTTTTGATTATATAGGATTACATTTTGTGCCTGGATTAGTAGATTTTGTGTCTATTCCTGCTGATGGAGCAGCCAAAACACTCAAGATAGTATTTCCCTACCTTTATACAGGGCAGGTGAAATGATACAATAATATAATACATTATTAATAAATAATACAATAAAAATTATATTATGTGATAGAGATGTGCAGCACTTCTGCCTCAGTCAAGTATCAGAAGGGTGGGAATGTTCCTGGAGAAAAAGTTTTACCTTTGTTACATAGGGAAAAATGCACTTACTGTCCAAAGCAGAAAAAAAAGGAGGGATAGGGAATTTTTAACAAGGTGATAGTGTTGTGCTGCATTTGCACATGCTTCACGCCCTCTCTCTAGTTAATTCCAAGAAACCACTCTTTTTCTGCCCTCCCCTACCACATCTGACAGTTGGGTCCTCGCTCCTTTCTCATCAACTGCTTAATAAATGTTGTTACTAATTTTTATGAATCCTTCACAGACTTCAAATCATTGAAGTCCTTGGTGCCATAGGAGGGTACGCCTAGATTGTGGAGATGCTTTAGAAGTACCAAGTCCCTGCTCACTAGATTAGCCATTTCAGTTACAGAAGTCATTTGTAACTTCTTCACCTTGTAATGTCATACACTGGCAAAGAACTTATGCTAGAATATTGAACCTGTTCAGTTATATTAATGCTAATTCATTGTGATGGATCATTACATGTGAAAACTGGGGCTTTGCCTTCTTCTGCCTTATGGAAGACAATAGTAAATGTAATTAAGTGTACTAAGTTCCTCAGAGGCACAATTAGTTTCTAAAGACGTCAACAAATCAAATTTTCAGATTTTACAGCTTCTGTATAGCAGTTCACTTCAAAATTTTGGGTGCTATGTTCATCATTAACTAGAAGTATTGTAAAATCTTAAACAAAGTACAATTTAATATCATTTACTATCATGGCACAAATTGAAGCATTACTTCATCAGTTCAAATACTCCTTGTTTAGAAACTGATCTAATGAGAGCAATTAAAATAATTCATAAAAAAGAAAACTAGTGTACCTTTGCAACTGTACTTGAGGTGTTGTTATTGTGAAAACAGGAAACATCAGAAAGCACAGACACTTTGAGCCCTCTTGGTAGAGAATGTCTGATATCCAACAGTACTAACCCGATCAATACTGTTTATAAAGAGGACAAACAATCCTGAATAATTATCTATACAAGCCAGTACTCAAAAGCTGCGTAGGCATTATGAAGAACATAGACTAAATATTAATGCTACAGCAGTTTCATAGCACCTGGAAAGGTGCTATATTACAAAGCTAATTTTTTTTATAGCTCCTATAAAATGAGGCACTGACTGCTCTTTGTTGCATAGCTTTTTCCCTCACATAAAAACTGATGAGATTATAAATTTATTCATAGCAGTACTTTCCATTTTACAGCTCTGCAAGATTTACTGTGAAATTTTATATAGAGATAGATTTAAACTCTATCAATGTTTTGGCATTATGACAGCAATTCACAGTTTAATACATGAAAAAATAAAAAAAAAATTACCATCTGTTGCTAACCCAAATGCCATTATTCCATTTCTTTCAGTGGTTTTAGTCTAAATTTTTTCCATATATTTGAAGCTCCAAACAAAAAAGACAGCTTGATATCAACAGCAGCTTAAATTAAAAAAAAATTCTTTACACTGAATAGTCATCACTCCTCTATCTCTGCCCCCAAGTATTAATTCTTACATTTGAATTTGCAGTTTCATTTAATTTGACTAATAACTATTTAAGTTTAATAAATCTATCAATCTATGCAGCTAATCAGTAGCACCTTTTATTGAAGGATGCCAGTCAAAATTTGCAAGTAAAAATATTTTATAAGGTTGCTCCATGTTTTTGGGACAAGGTCACATAGGATGTTTATGACAATGTAGATTTATTCATTCGAAGTGATACAGGTAGTGTTTCTAAAGCTGTCCTCACTTTTAAAATCTCTCTTTGGAATTCAAACATTAACAAGGGTTGACTGATGAAAATATGTTCGTAACTATAACACTCCAAGCTCTGGTCTTGCAGGACTCTCAGCTCAGAAGATTGGCAGGCTCTCATCCTCGAGATCTTCCTTGCAGCATTCCTGTGGTACAGTACACTCAACGAAATCTTTCCATTCTGTACAACCCTACAATCAACTGTCCTTCCCCCTTCTTTCCCTTGGCTTCAACTAAGTAAAATGACTGCACATGGCCCTCCCTGTCCTGAAGGGACAAATAGATATTTATTCAAATATATCATGAAACATGAATATTTGTGCACATCGGTTGCTGGTGTAAGTCCTAGGAAGAGCATTTGAGTATTATTAGTAATAATAATTGAAGTTATCAGTACTGTTATCAGGGGAAAGACAAAGAGATCATGTTTTGGTATGAAATAGAGGAAGCACTTCACAGATATTTCTAAATTCTTCAAAGAGCAGCATAAGGTAGCAGCATAAAGACCATTCCTGGGCTTGTTCAAAGGCTATAAAACTCAGTTTGAACTGTTTTGTGTTGATAAAACAATTACCTCTCCTTGGCAAAATTTCAACAGTAGAAATACCATAGATTCAGCAGAACATTGTGGTGAACGACAGACTTACTAAATCTTTTTTAGGCATGTAATAGCAAAGCATAATAACCAGAATGCATTGGAAATTTACATACATTTTAAAATCTACCATAACCAAGACTTGTTTTTCATTTGGACTGTGTTCAACGGGATTTTTTTAGCAGAAAAAAATTTACCATTATTTGTAGATCTGGGAGAAATTGGTTGACAAACGAAGAAAAATTATGACATTAATTGACATCATGAAAAAACTCAAAAAGAAAAAAACAACTCACCTCTTAAGAGATTAAGAGATTAATCTGTTTTCTTTCAAGAAAGAGATTCCAGGGCAGGCCTGAATCTGTCAAAGTGAATTTCTACTGAAACGCACCAGATTAAAAACATGAAGGAGAACAAAAAAGCTCACAGACACAGAAAAGTCTCAAATATTAATTTTGGTCTATCCATCAGTAGTGTTTTTTGTAGGAAATTTTCATAACAGCAAGGAAAATTCAGTTCTGAATACTGCCTGGTTAACAGAAAAAAATTGTTAAGTTACAGAACTTACTATTATAATATTGTTGAAGTTGGCTTTTTCTGTTTTGTTTGGGGTTTTTTTTGGCTATTCATATGTTATTGTTTCAGCATGAAATACGTTGCATAATATAATGCAGAATCAGAAACAAGCAGGATATTTTTAATAGCAAAGCACATTGGAAATTCTGAATTTTCTTCCAAATTTGGATAAGCACAAAGTTCACTTTTAATACCAGCTGCCTATTATACAACTAAGCCCTGTTCCCTAAGAAATGTCTGAAAAAATGGTCAGGCACAAACTTCAAATAGGTGCAGAATCAGAATAAAAAAGGGTTTTCTATGTTTTTCTCCTATTCAAAGAGCTCGAAGTATTTTACTAGCGTGATTTTTTTAATTCATCCCACCCTTCTATAGGATAAGAGTTCTAATCTGCATTGCTTGGGATACAGTAAACCAGCACAGCAAGGGGATTTTGCAAATACCAAATAGGGTTCATTCACTGACCACGAGACCTTGTCATAGAAACTATAGATACTATGGATCACGTTGTAAGAGACAAAAAACCTGAAGTACAAAATTACTGAAGTAAAATAACATAGACATCATGACCTGCTGGCACCAGTATCTGACCTTTATAATCATATTCAGAAACATGAACTCTGGTCCGGATTTGATTTCTTCCAAAATTCTTTATGATCCTCTTAGATTGCAAGAGTTCTACCACTTCTTGTGTTTTAGTCAGTCATAAAACAAACTGAAAATTTTGTTTCTTTCATGTATTTTATGATTTTCTTTCATCCTGATGAAAGCAGAAAGTATAGCAAAGCTTCCTAAAGCATCCAAGTAATTTAGGAATTGAAATGCAAAGTAAGAAAGTATATTTATACTTGGGTCTTATTAAGAACAGAGAGAAATTAAGTTTGTGTACTTCTGAAAATGGATATAGCTGAAAAAGTCTTTGTATAGAAATTCAATTGCACATACTATAGTGGATTCATGCAAAAATTTCACTTTACTACTACTATCGTTCCTTCTATCAATACATTTCAATAGATGCTTCACTCCCAGTGATTTCAAGAGCATTTATATATGTTCAAGTAAGGATAAGCCTGGTTACTTCGCTTAATTGGGCCTCGAAGAACAGTGGCAGTTGTTTCTGAAGAAAAAGGGCAACAATAAAATGAGTACCCTTATGAAGCAAGATTCTTAGAAAATCTTACAAAACGGAATGGTTCTTCCACAACTATGGAATAATCCTGTGTTTTATTAATGTGTCAGTTTTCACTTCCAGAAGTGTGGCACATCAGTAAAAAATAATCCTTAACACAGAGTAGTCGAGTGCATATCAGGAAAACTATAATTTTAGACTAGATTAAATACAAAGAGCTCTCCACCAGCAAAACCCAATATACTTTGCAGGGTTAAGTCTGGCATATGTGGCAAGCAAACCAGCTGGTTTTAGAGATGTACTGTGATATGCAACCATCATTGGGCAGCCCAGCCAAGTTCTGAACTGGAAGTCATTCAGTTCATTGCTGTTCTGTCTGCAAATCAATGCCTCTAGTTTCTGATGAGTAATTCAAGAGCTGCATAGGTTTTCTCTATTTTAAGCCCAGCTATTAAACTTGACTGCACATTGAACAAGCGTCAAGTTAAAAAGTTCAGGTTAGGAGTGAGGAGACAAAGTGATCTAGAAAACAGAAGTGCAATTTTTCCGTGAGCTTGGGCAGCTCCCAAAGTGAACTGTATCCAGTGGAAACAAGGTCTAAGTGCTGATGTGGGAGTTTCCCACAGCTTCTATTGGCCTTCAAAGCCATGTGTGTCATCAGAGTCTCTTGTTGAAGCTGTACATAAATATCTAACCGATATTAAAAAAACAAAAAATGTTCCACAGAACCTAAATTAAAGCCAGATGTGGAAAAAACAGATGCCTGAAATTTACTGTCATTTCAAGACAGAATAGAAACACTTGCGAATTTTATTATTTACTGGGTAAATTGTCATGCTAAGGAAGTCACGTAGAATATTTATAATTTCCTGATGCATCTCATGTTAAAGAAATAGGTGCTCTATTGACTAAAAACCCTGCAATTAGCATCAAATTTGAACCACAAACTAAACCTGCGTTATGATTCCTACTCTGGTTACACACTGAATTATGATTATATTCTTACCAGTCATTTTAAAAAGATAAGGTAAAGTATGTCAAGATGGTATTAATACTTAGGTCAACAGCACAGCACTAGAAGAAGAAATTGAACAATGCAAGTTAAAAAGATATTTAGTAAGTGAAAAGTCTTCCATATCTTACTGCAAGTTGTATTGCTTTAATCCGGGCAAACACAGTCTGTGCTAAGCATGTAGGGAGGTACAGTTTTCATGGAAACTTCAGGCCATCCAAAAACGTTCTATTTAACGTAGTCAGCCACTCTTATGGAACAGGCATGACATCCAGCATCTCTTTTAAGCAACTCAAAACTTAGAAACAATTTTTTAAATTAGTTTAGTATTTAGATCATGAAAGCACTTATATACACACATCATGAAAGCAACTAAGCATTTGTTATGTGAATTTAAAAATAAAAAAAAAGGCTAAGCGTGTGATTTAACTGTTAAGTGTGTGATTTAACTTCAGATGCAATATGCTGAAGCATAAGACCAGCATGGCAAAATCCCCAGTTCTTCTGACCACAACAAAACATTCTGAGCACAACATTCAATTAAATGCTCTTAATGAATCAACATTTTAAGAGTGATCTTTTTAAAAAAGAACAAGATTGAGAAATTTCCCTACCACATGCAAGTGATTTTATATATGGAATTTCAACACAATTATGACGTCACTGCAGTAAATTTAAGGTTGGATGACATGTAACTTTGCAAGTCTATTTTCATTACAGTGGAGCAATGGCACTGGTCAAATTTTACTAGATAGGAGGAAAGGAAAACCTTCACTTACTAGAAGCCATTTTTATGGTCTCCAAACCCAACAATCATCTACAAAATCTCTTTGAAGAGTTTGAGTGCAGAAAGGCAAGTAACTTCTCAATAAAACAATCCAATATACTAATTACCAAAATAGGCCATACATGTCTTATGAAACCTCTCTCACTACTTTTGTTGCAGTTTTTAGAATGCCATGTATCAAGAATATCTTAAATCAACCCAAAGAGCACTGATCTTAACAAATCTAATGCCTCCATTTTAGAGAATACATTCTGCCAACAGCAGCTCAAAAGTAGCCAGAAACCTGAAAAGTCATTTCGCAGTCTTCAAACTCAGCAATATAAATTGCACCAACTGCACTGTATGAGAGAAAAGAGCTCAAAATACAAAACAATTCAACAGAAAATATACTAAAAGCACTCTCTTGTGCACCTAAAAATTTTAAAACCTGCCTCAGATTATGTACTGAGGGAGTAGCGGAGGACAGCAAAACCACCTCTTTTTTTTTTTTTTTCCCCCCCAGAGTCAACAGTGGCAAAATGTAACAAAAGAATAGGTCTTTTAATCCAAAGAAAGCAAGCATGCTCCAGAATCTGCAATTAATCTGCCTGCTGGACCTTACTGTTCATAAATACAAACTTTATCAAGACCAGTAAAATAGTTAACCCTGATAAAACAGATGAGCTTTTACAAAAATACAGCAATGCTACAGGGAAGCAATCAAGAAAAGTCGCTGGTTCTATGGCAGTTTGCTAATTTGAATGCATTAGCTTTGCAAACATTTTGTACATCAGTTTTTCCACCTATGAGCAATGATTTCATCACAAAAATCTCACTGCTGAACCCAAAGATTTTTGAAAGCACACTAATTCCACTTTTTATGTTAAACTTTGAACTTCAGTAAGTTGCAATAAACTCACACCAGACTCTACATTTTGTAAAGAAAATCTAAAATGTTATAAACAAACACCTGTATACATTCTGAAGCCGCGTAAGAAATTCACTAATTAATATCTGCAAAATAATAGATTACTAACTAGGACAATTGTAACTGTTTTTAATGCTGTCATTAGCAGACTAGACACTTCTTAGCAGCCTAAAAGTAATGTTTGGCAATCGGACTACAATCACTCTTACTGCTAATGAGTAGCACCTGCTACAGGGTATTTGTTTTCCTTTGTTGGATCCCTCTCATAGATATATTTAATCTAGGTATCACCAGGCTGATTTAAGAATGCATCAGGTATTTAATGGTTTAATGTCTCCAGCATCTGCTCCAATTATTTAAAAGGTTAAAACATGAAACAGAGAGCTAAGTCATCATTATCCCCACAAACCTTATTAAGCAACGCTGTTGAGCCATTTCCAGCTGAAAAAACAGCTATACCATTTACACAGGCTACAGTAACTGAATAATCACTTCTCAAAGCCAACTTTGGAAACATCCATGGAATACGGCTACATCAAAATTAAATTATAGATGTAGAACAGTATGGACATTTGCAGACAGAGTAAGGATTACAAATCATTATTAAAATACAATATTAAGACAGATACCTGTTTCATTTTTTTATGGGACAAACTCAATATTGCAACTCGTTTAGACGGGGCTATCTCCTATGAGAACAAAACATACCCCAATTTCATTCCACATTACAACTTTTGTCACTATACAAATAAACAGCATTGTTTTCCCATCAAGCAGTATAATAATTACATTTTAGATTGACCTAAAAATGATAATTAATTTCCTTACACCACATAACACAAGTCACTTGTTTTCTTTCAAAGCAATACTTGAAAACTCAGATATAAAAAGTTATGATTAATCTAAAAGAAAAAAACCAAGCACCCTTCACTGCCACCTGTTTATTCTTAATATCCAAAGTGTATTTTCTTACCTCAGCGGCCTGTGTCTCTTGGTGTAATAAAGTTAGACCTGTCAAGTCTTCTAAGAAGGAATGTGAAGAATTAAAAACTTTAGCTAGGAAATTAAACCCTTCTTGTTCATACTGGTCAAGGACCTGTCAAATAAACAAACAGAAAAGAACTTCAAATAAGATGCCCATAATGTGACCCATCATCATATTTTGCTCACAAAATACAAGTACAATCTTTACAATACGCAGTCATTTTCTGAGTCTTCAGAAACAGGTAAAAATTACAGAGAAAAGAACGATCATTTCTCCCAACTCAATTTCTAAAGTGGGAAAAGGTGAGGGCAAGAGGGAAGAGAAGTGAGGTTTAAAATTTCCTGGTTGAAAAGTATTTTTAAGCTTATAACAAGACAGATGATATGGCAAGAAGAAAAACTTAGTTGCAAAGTCATGAAAGGAGCATTTGAGTTACACAAAACACAGTAAAAGACTGTTCCAACATATCAGTTAAGGGAAAGAACCATGCTGGGACAGACTGAAGACTTCTCTGAGTCAGTGTCCAAGTCCAACATCCTCCCATCTCCAGAGATTCATGGTTCTGCGACTATTGTATCTTAAAGCACTCTCTACTTTTCTACTCTAATTTTCCCAGTTTGTATTTTATTTTGAGATTCTTATAGACTCCTACAAGAATTGTGAGGAAGGTTTTAGCCTATGCTCCTCAAACCTCTAACCATGAAGAATTTTATTTCATGCAGCTTTAGCTTAAATAACTATTTGGCAGGCTGATTTCAATCAAGTATGATGGAGATTGAGGAAAGAAAAGATAAATGTCAAAGATGAACATGATTCTACAAGTTCTGTGAAAGCAGGTAGTAAGAAAACGGAAGGAACTTATGATAGAGCAATCCCAGTATCCATTGTTTTCCTATTTTTGGTCTGAGTTCTACCACTGACCATTTAATATCCTGCTCTGCTGTCATCAGTCTCACAGATGAAGCAGCTGAGCTTGACAGACTGCAAAGCAACTTCCTATAGAAATTCATGTAGCAGAGCAGGATGCATGCAGGGACATCAGAAACACAGTATTTTAACACAAAGGAGCAGTATATATGACATCGATAGAGAGGCAGGGGAAGGATCATAAGTATCACCCCATATAGAGAAGATGCAAGCTTTTCAGAAGAGTCCATGGAATGGTTTAATCTAAGAAGCTGAATGCCTGCCAAAAACATTCTACTGTGAAAGTTATCATTGCCTTTCTCAACACTTACATCTTCATCTCAATCATCACCTTCCTCAGATAAATTAACATCAGTTCAAGAGTGAAGGACAGAAAAAGGGGCTAATGATCAGACAGTTTCACAGATGGCTGTTATTTTTTAGAATGATGATCATTTCCAAAACCCAGCATCTGTAAAAGCCAGCACCTCTTCCAGTTGCTGATTCTGATAATCTACTCTTGCCTCTCACCCTCCCAACCACATATTCAGTTCCTGTGTATTTAAACTCTGTGCATGTCTTAAGTCCCTGCATGAGTCCCTCTTTACCACATCAATATTTAGAATCATAGAATAGAATCATTTAGGTTGGAAAAGACCTTTAAGATCATCGAGTCCAACCGTCAACCCAACACTGCCAAGTCCACCACTAAACCATGTCCCTAAGCACCACGTCTACACACCTTTTAAATACCTCCAGGGATGGGGACTCAACCACTTCCCCGGGCAGCCTGTTCCAATGCTTCACAACCCTTTCGGTGAAAAAATTTTTCCTAATATCCAATCTAAACCACCCCTGGCGCAACTTGAGGCCGTTTCTTCTTGTCCTATTGCTTGTTACTTGGGAGAAGAGATCAACACCCACCTCGCTACAACTTCCTTTCAGGTACCTGTAGAGAGTGATAAAGTCTCCCCTGAGCCTCCTTTTCTCCAGGCTAAACAAACCCAGTTCCCTTAGCTGTTCCTCATAAGACTTGTGCTCTAGACCCTTCACCAGCTTCGTTGCCCTTCTCTGGACACGCTCCAGCACCTCAATGTCTGTCTTGTAGTGAAGGGCCCAAAACTGAACACAGTATTCGAGGTGCGGCCTCACCAGGGCCGAGTACAGGGGCACGATCACTTCCCTACTCCTGCTGGCCACACTATTTCTGATACAAGCCAGGATGCTTGTATGGCTTGCTTGGCCACCTGGGCACGCTGCCGGCTCATATTCAGCTGGCTCTTGACCAACACCCCCGGGTCCTTTTCCGCTAGGCAGCTTTCCAGCCACTCTTCCCCAAGCCTGTAGCGTTGCATGGGGTTGTTGTGACCCAAGTGCAGGAGCCAGCACTGAGCCTCATTGAACCTCATACAATTGGCCTTAGCCCATTGATCCAGCCTGTCCAGGTCCCTCTGCAGAGCCTTCCTACCCTCGAGCAGAGCAACACTCCTGCCCAACTTGGTGTCGTCTGCAAACTGACTGAGGGTGCACTCGATCCCCTTGTCCAGATCATTGATAAAGATATTAAACAGAACTGGCCCCAATACCGAGCCCTGGCAAACACCACTTGTGACCGGCCACCAGCTGGATTTAACTCCATTCACCACGACTCTTTGGGCCCGGACAGCCAGCCAGCCAGTTTTTTGTCCAGCAAAGAGTACGCCCGTCCCAGCCATGAGCAGCCAGTTTCTCCGGGAGAATGCTGTGGGAGACAGTGTCAAAGGCTTTACTAAAGTCTAGGCAGACAACCTCCACAGCTTTTCCCTCATCCACTAAGCAGGTCACCTTGTCGTAGAAGGAGATCGGGTTAGTCAAGCAGGACCTGCCTTTCATAAACCCATGCTGACTGGGCCTGATCACCTGGTTGTCCTGCAAGCGCCACGTGATGGCACTCAAGGTGATCTGCTCCATAACCTTCCCTGGCACCGAGGTCAGACTGACAGGCCTGTAGTTCCCCGGATCTTCCTTCTGGCCCTTCTTGTAGATGGGCATCACATTTGCCAACCTCCAGTCACCTGGGACCTCCCTGGTTAGCCAGGACTGCTGAGAGATGATTGAAAGTGGCTTGGTGAGCACTTCTGCCAGCTCCCTCAGTAGCCTTGGGTGGATCCCAGCCGGCCCCACAGGCTTGTGTGTGTCTAAGTGGTGGAGCAGTGGTGGAGCAGGTCACTAACCATTTCCCTATTTACAAGCAACATTGCATTGCTGTAGTATCACACTTTTCAGACAGACATCCTCTGCAGATAGTGGGGTATAGCTGTACTTGAAAAAAGCTCCATCATAAGCCCAACACTTATTAAACACCAGAGAATCCACAAACAACTGCATCTCTATAACTGCCCAGCGATGGGAAAAGTACCAAAATCAGCCATCAAGATATGGCTCCAGGACTCCTGTGCTCAAAGAAATACCTGATTTTTCATTCTCTGATGTATACATTTCCAAACAAATCACAATATTGCTCCCATCCATGTCTTCTTATAGCTTATTTGTGCAAATTATATGCATCATGTATGTCTATTTTCAACTTATTAACTATACCAAAATAAATTAATAATAATACTAAGTAGAACACATAAAGTTCTTTTATACAGAACGTTGTTGCAGGGGCTGTGGATAACCTTTCTTTCACTGTATATATTCTATCCTTATTTTGGGAGAGAAGCAGTAAGAGAAATTTGTACGGCTTACGTACTCCTTAAACATATCCACTCTTACTGGATGGACAAGTTCTCTGTAACCAGTGGAATTCATTTCCTCTGGAAAAGAAGAAAAAAACCACCCTGGAAGGACTGTAGTTTGTTCTATTGTGAAATAGGCGATTTAACAAAGTGAGCTTCATTCCAAGGTTTAAAAATGAACAGACAACCCCTGCTCCCCCTACACCCAAAGAAGCCATTCACCCTTCTTTGGACAATAAGGGAGGAAAAAAAATGGGGGGGGGGGGGGGGAATTGTTTCATTATGAATTTATCTAACTCAACCAAAAGCACAACTTACTCTCAACAATCTTACTCTTTTTTAGTTTAACAGTTTCTAAAGGTCACAAATAACCTTTGCATTGAGAAATCTTAAAACTGTGGGAACTTGCACAGCCCAACAGCATTCTTCAGCAAAACACGTCCAGTGAGCTTTTACATTGAGTCCTACAGGAATTCAAGCTCATTTAAAAATATATTTATATTTAGCTGACAGACTGTAAGTTTACTGGTAAAAACAGACTGGGATCTGCCTCAGATCTTCATGCAAAATGTCCATGTAGCACCAAAATTATCTACCGCATACTTAGTTTTAAAAAAAAAAAACCACAAACAGAAACAACTGAAACACAACTATGAAGAGGAAGAAGACAGATGTAGGTGACTATGACAAACATTTGGCACCTTCTTGACCGCACTTTACACTTCTAAAATAAATAATTAATTAAAAACCTGCACTTCATGGTCTTTTACTAAATCTGGAGAAATTGTTCATACTTTAAAGATTTATTTTGCCATACATGGGTTTTGGTGTGTTTGTGCAATGACCCATAAACATAATCAGAAATTAAAAAAGAAAAAAGGAAAGAAAAAAGAGATTAAAAAAATGGTTAGGAACATTTCTTTGGGTTTTTCTTGTTGTTTTTTATTCCTTAGATAGACACACCAACAAACTCATCTGACTGTTCACAATGCAATGCAGAGAACTGGACAACTTCAGCATTCCATTTGAGATGTGTCCTCTTAATATTATCCATTATATATATTGTGAAATTGCACTGTGGATAGATACATACATTTAATGACTCTTCTGTGTTCCAGAATTCTAATAAACCAACCAGATGTGCAGGAGTCTCTTGCATCTGGCTTTTTTTGAAACACTGTATACAGACATCAACTTATAAACTTGGATTACGTTCACAGCCCTGCCTGCATATAATCCTCAAAGCTATCAGCATTATCAAATGCGTTGCTATTGCTTTAATTTGTTGGAACGACAATACAGAGCTTATGAGACATCTTTTTAACGATGTAGGCCAGATTATAGTTCATGGGATGCTGAAACAATGTACAGCCCATACACAATGAAACCGTAGCCTTATTCTAAAATATTACAGCATATCAAAGAAATGCAGGGACAACAACAATAAAATATTTTGGTCTCTTCCCAGAGGTAAAAATTGCTAAAAGATGTATACTACCTTGGGATATGCAAATATTATGAACAGAGCAGGGAACTGAGTGCAACCTTACTATATACAAGAAGACTATCAAATGGTCTTTATATCTGGTTGATTTTGTTACTCAGCTAACTATGCCTTGATCCTCATTTCCAAAGAACTGTGACTCAAGCCTGAAGTGAAAATTTCGAGGTATTGCTTCCTCATTAAGTACATTACTTCAGTGTGCCAGGGTGCTCTGTATAAACTGCCCTGGTTTATTTCAGAGATGTACTTAACCTTTCTATATTCCCTGCCACAGCTATAAATTAATTCTTATGTACTCACACAAAGTAGACTGCATGACTACGCTGACATCCACAATGTCTAGCATTAGTTTTGGATGAATCACATGGAAGAATTTTTATTAAATCCAAGTGCCCTTTGTATTGTGATTAGCATGGAAAAGACTAGGAAGTCTCCCATTAAGTGTCTTTTAAAACATTAATATTAATAACCATTGATATTAATAAAATAACATCACAGAACCATGAATTGAAAGTATATTTTTTTTGATCTAGTGAACTATAGCTGCTTTTTTTTTTTTTTTTAAGTTGGGTGGAACTGAGTCACGTTAACATAACCAAATTTGCTGCTGTTATAGAAAGATTTAAAAATTTATTTTCCCCTTGTAGAAACTCCATCATGTCACACTGCTAGACTTGCCATGGCACTACAATGGCAAATTTAGGTTAGGGTAACAAATCTGACTATAGAGACACAGTATCTTAAAAACCTAAAGTACAACAATACAGAATTTTTTTCTTGTATTAGCATCCGCAGAAGCCTGAAAAACTTTATCAGAAAGTGTACTTGCTGATTATAATTACCTGATTTTTATAATGGGAACAGCCTGCTGAATAGAACTATCTGTTAACTAGTTTTAAAACAGAAGTTCCAGCCACATGGCCCAGAGAACAACATATCAGGGAGCCAAAGAATAACCTGGCAGCATCACTCAGTTTGCTACCTGAGCAGTGGTGGTACCATTAAAGAAGGCATACTCTATAATGAAAACCTTTTAATATAGGCAGCAATTGAAAGAACATTTTGTCACCTTCAGGGACTTTATTTCCCAATTCAGATGATTAAAACTTTACAATAAATACCATGAAAGGGATAAACACCATTAACTTGCCCACATCTAACCTGTACTACACAAATTCAATAACAGCTGTCCTCTGGTAAATGTAATGTGGCATACATTTGTTCAGTAGCCACTGAACATACCCTGAACATGAAGCAAAATAAAATTCATCTGAAACTCCTATGCCAGGAGACCACACAGGAGTACTCTGCAGGTCATCAGGAATAAAGCCAGTCTAGACATCAAATAGGCACAAAATAATTCTAAAAAAATGTTTCCAGATTTAATACGTGCCCAATTCGTTGCTGTGTGGAAAGGAAATTTTCTCCTATTTAATCACGTCCAGCAGGGTCTAAAGGCCCATGGTTGACATGAGTTTGCTTTTTCTGTTCTTAACAATTCCCTTTGCTGCTAACACCATACTTGATACTAATGTGATCATTCTGAATAACAGCTTTACAGGAGGACAAATACTTGACAGATGTAATAGTTTTTATTATTATTGATCTCAAATTAGTTACTATCTGACTGCAGATGTAAAAAAATCCCTCACGAATGTTTTCTGGGAATAAACATGTCACTATCCAGTCATTCAGTGACATGTCACTATGTAGCAATTAATTTTCTCAAGCAGAAAAAACTTCAAAGCAGCAACAAAAAGAACCAGAAGGATATAATTCTTCTGCCCAGCAAGGCAAGCTGGAGCAATACAGATTTTTTTAAGGAACTCTTATCTTTTTCTCACTTGCAGGTCACTTTTCATTGCTTAGGAGGAGAATTAGAAAGTAGCACGCCTTCTGTATTTCATGTCTGTTACAAATACTGTCAGGAGAACCCACATTTTAAAACCACACTCTCTTCTGACACATGTAAATCTCCTCTCAGGGTTCACACTATAATCTCGGTTCCAGTCTCCATTTTACAGAGCCAGAGCTCATTTTTCACATGATGGCATTTTAATAGGACAAATGACTCTGTCGATGCACATTATCAGAACAGGGACAAATTAATGTATTGCTAAAGCCTTTTGTGTAAATGATACACAGTAAACCACTTTATTAGCAACCTTTTTATTCTTGTCTGTTTACTGAAGGAAAAAACCCTGAATCTCATGGTAGGAGGAAAAAAATAGAGGCTTAGAGTAAAAGAACTTGTTTTGAAATGAGAAACAGATGTGCAGCCTTGGTGTTACACTCTTTTTAACAGCATTTTTCACAAAGAAGCCTCAATTGCTGGGTAGAAAGACGTTCAGAAAGATAATCTGGCTCCAGGATTGCTTTATAGCATAAAAGTTAATATATAGTTCAGTAAAAATACAAAAAACAAACACTCCTAATCCCAACAACCTGGCCACTGATGTAAAATTGGCTCACATTTTATGCCTCATTTAAAAATTATGTGACAGATATTTTTTACCAGTATTTACATTTGTTTTGGCTTTTTTGTTTTCTAAGTAGTTAGCATCTGTAGAGCTTGGAACAGTGTTGTTTACTTTCCAGGAAAAACAAAATAAGAAATTAATGCTACCAGATTTATTGTTTACACTAAGATATATGGGTAGCCTACCTCCAAAACAATATGGGTGGTGTGTTTTACACTCTTCCTGGCTTTAAACACTTTTCACTCAAAGACGACAGCACAGTTCCCTCTCCCCGCCCTGCCTCCCCCCCAAAGGGGACAGATACTTTACCAAACATTTCAGACTCAGAAAAATCACAAAATTCAATGTTCCATTTAGAAATTTTACATGCCTAGATATATTTTTGCACACTGTTATCTATCCAGTTATCACAGGCAATGCAGAATGAATAGAAAACTACTTGAGTATTAGCATGCTGAAAAGAGACATTTCAGTTTCAACAGCTGCTTGGAAAATAAGGAAGACAGGTAAAAGTCTTGCCAGTTAAACCCTTCAAAGCTCAATGTACCTGCTATTAAAACAGAAAGTTTAGTGAAAGACTACAATGCTGTGAAGAATCCTCCTAAGTAAGAAGAGAATAAGATGAGGCACGTGAGCCATTGGGATCTTGGGTCTAGGCAGTTGCACAGGCAGCACTGCTAACGTTCAAAATTTTATCATGAGACCCATAATTCTAGTTTCCTTAAAAAATCCTCAGCTCCTAGATTCTTGCCTTTTCATGAAGTTCTCAATTTTTATTGCCATTTGGTCCTAAAAAGTTGTAAAGAAAAGCCTAATAAGGTGATCCTGTAATATATCTATGAAAAAGAATGCAACATTGAACTTTTCTGAAGATCACATAATGATTTTTCAGGGACACAGTTCATGATATTGGAACAGTAAAGTCTGACAATGTTACATGAGCACAAAGATGACTCTTAAGACACTTCATCTTTCGATAATACTCCAAGTATTATCTTAATGTGTGTATGAATGGTCATACAGACTTGTGCGTTCACACACCATTAAGTTTTAAGAACAAGATCATCAACCGAAGTTCTGAAGAAGGCTGTACTCCAGGTGCAAGCTGAAGAAGGCTATTCTGGAAAATATTGGAAGGTTATAAACCACAAGGCAAAAATGGCATCATTTTTGGCTCATGTCCAAATAATTAAAACACCCTCTGCATACACAATTTTCTCCTTACCTTCCCATAATCAGTACTAAAAATGAAAGCAAATCAGTATAAAACCTTAACTAATCCAAGTACAATATGCTGAAAATTCATTTAAGAAAGAGACTGCTTAGAGTAGGAATGTAGTGATACAAATGTGTTTTGTCTGTTGCTATTACCTACACTGATTTTGAATTGCAATGGACAGAAAATGGAGTATTAACTTACTGAAGAACAGGCCCTGAAAGGTCTCAACAAAATTTTTCAGTGTCGTCTTTCGAACAATGAAAAGGAGAAAAGTAGAGTTCTTAGAAATTTAAGATATGTCAGTTTAAGCATGGTCTTGTCTATGTTAAGTTCTCAGGAACTGCATGCATTCTGAGCTTTTCTGAAATAACCTTGATGTGTTTTATATACAAGTAACCATTTTTCCTGATATTAATTGATAGACTAATAACACAGACAAAACTGCTAGATTTTTATTTTAGCTGCTCTTTCCTTTCTAAAATCTTTCTCACAAATTATTTGAAACATAATGGCATCTTCAGATTACAGTCAATATAAGGACTTTCTACCGGACAGCATACAAGTTTAAGGCATTCCCTGCCTGAAAGCATTAGTAAATAGAAGTGAAAAGAAAGAAAGAGATAGAGAGAGGGAAAGTAAAAGAAAATAAACATCTCCATTTTAGAGACTGAGAATAGAGGAATAAAAGAGTTTTCAAGCAGACAATATCATTAGATCATCTGTCCTGACCTCTTTTAATACATGGGTATATCCTTCAGTCCCCTAATAGCCATCTCTTGCTTGCTCCACATTTTACACTTGACGGATATTTACAACTGTATTTATCCCCATTCTGCTTCCTGTCCAAAATTTATGCTGATTAGCTCATCAGCAATTACAACATTTTTGGCTCCAGTTCATACTGGCATTAGTCACTATCTACTGTACAGCAACAGCAAAAAGCCCTTCTTTTTCCCCAGTCACATCTGAGGTTATTGACAATTTGTGGCTGGATCATCTGTTTGTTACCTATATATAGGGACAGGCATCTATAGCACAATTCTCGTTTTTGCCTTGAAGAAACAGTCCAGAAACAGCATCCATTTTCCACAGGCAATCCCTAATGCTGGGAGTGAAGCAAGGTCACTACCTCAAACATCTAAGAAAATTACTCTTCTCACAGAAAAGCAACTGTCTTACGCTGAACACCATTTTGGCTGTCTAAACAATTTGATTCTATGAAGATTGGAGTGGTCCATTTTTGATGGATTGACTTAAGCAAGCAAAAAGCCAGTGCTGACTCGGTACTACATATGAAGTCATTTTTTCCATCTAGCTCTCCCCTGCCATCAGCAGTTCAACAATAAGGCATGATCTGTCAGACACTAAGCACCCAAAACTATCACTACCTTAAGCAGAAATTGCAGCTACTCAGTAGTTCCTAAATCGAGATCTCTAGCTTAAAAATCCGTATTTTGTAGACTATTTCAGAGCAGAAGATTTTATTATCTGGATGTGCTACAATACCTATGCAAAACAGCACTGGAGGAACAACAACATTTTCTCCAAAACCATACATATTTACTATATTTCCGCAGTTTCAGTTATTTTACCATCTTTTTAAATTCAATTTCCTTCACTTTTTTCCAATTTCAAAGAAAACAGAAACACTTCTGCAAAGACACAGATATAAGCAACACTGTAAAAATGTGGAAAATTGAATAAAGGTTAAACTTAACTTAAACTTTTCAAAAATGCCTACATAGGCATTTGCAAACAAAAGAACAGTTGGCCAATAAAGTGAGGCTGATGATTTGTGAAGTTTAACAAAAGAAAATCGGTATAGATGTAGACAGACTCTTCTCAAAGACTGCAATGAGAAGAATGCAGAAAAGCATACAAAAAACCCTACAATAGTTAAAAATAGGAAGGTATTAAAAAATTAGCTGGGAAAAGATGTAGTACCTATCCCTTTAATCTCATGAGATTAAAAATATAATTGAATTACAAGTAAACAAAATATTATTTAAATATTACAATCTAACATTTTAGCATAATTTGAATATGAGATTATAATAAAGCAAGTCCTATTTGCATAAAGATGGGGGGGGGGGCGGGGCAGAAATCAGACTCTCACGTCATCGCTCAATTCCATGAGACAACTGTTACAACACATGACCATAGAAGAAAGAAACACAGATGTATTTCCATTCTTTCACTGCCACATGTTGGCATTACTTTTTAATATGTAGAGATAGAATTATGGCCGAAATTGTCAAATGCACACAGTGCTGCGCTGTATAAATCAGAAGTACTTCTCTATCAAAATTACCAATGCAAAAGACTACCCATTTTTCAAATTAGTTCAGTTTTTCTTATATAGACTCCAACAATTGACAATTGGCACTCTTTGCACATAACTGATATGAACAAGTATTTTGTCTCACTTATTGCACTAAATATGTCAACATATTAAATGACTTTTTCATAGTCACTAATATTAAAGAATCATGTATGTTCCAGCCAGGAACATGTGGGGTTTTTTTTTTTTAACTTAAAGTGATTCCTCAGCTTACAAATAAAAAATCTCAGCATAAATGGCAGACACAAAGCATACTGTGTCTATATATTCTTTGATGAATATGCACTGAATCGTTGGAATAACTGGACAATAAATAAAGGAATAGAAGGCATTAGGTTGCAAGTATGCAAAAACCTTATGGAAGTAAAAAGAACAATAACAAATTACTCATATCCAGCAAAATGAACAACTGACCTTTTGAGTTCCAGACGGAAACCTACAGAATTAGGTTTGAACTGTTTCTACATTGAGCAATGGTAGGATGAACATCATCACCATACCACCACTACACATTGTATGTTCCTAGTTTTTATCCAGTTCAGTGTTCTCCAACTGTGTTTTTGCGATTCTTATATGAGAGTCTGTCAGCAAGTATATATATAAAGTCAAAGTATTATAGTTCAGTTTTGTTTTTAATGAGACAAAAGGAATTCTGTAACAGCTTCCCAGAGAGATGACAAGACAGCATTAAGTTGCCATTAGAATAAATAAAAACGGTATTCTAGACACAGTTAGATATTGAACATGTCAATACCAGAAAGTTGTGGTGATGCTATCTCTTTCCTACTGATTGATAGTCCTTTACTTTGTACTAATTGTAGTTAAAATGTAATTGAACTGAAGGAAGAAGAAATATTGAAAAAACAAAACCAAAAAACCCTCTAAGACCCATAGAATTTAATTTAAATGCAAAGAAACACCACCTCTCACAAATATGAATCAATTGTTTTTAACAATGGCAGGTTTCTTCATCCCCTTAAAAAACAGTATTTTAAACTTAAAAATGGAAAAATTAATTTTAGTCACAGTGCAGAAACTATATTATATGAGTGCAGTATTTTCACTTAAAGACTTCAATAAATTCTGTTTTTTCTTTTAGTTCAGATAATACAGATTTCTATTTAAGATGGACTTCATAAACCATTCTCTCTCCCACTTACAACTGCTTAGAATAATATCCTACATCCATTTAAGATCACTGAACAATTACTGGAACATATTCTTACTTCTTTTAATGCTATTTAACTTGCAGACAAGTAAACTAGTCAATAACATGGACCAGTCAGTCACACCAGCTGCTTCTTGGACCAAATTCTGGGATTCTCTGCAACATAGCTTAGATTCTACTATCTAACATGGTACGCTGCCACATCAGCATAAATCGACATGCTATTTCACTTAAACATCAGGAAACACTTAACAAATTCACCAAATAAAAGAAACACGGAATAACAAAATCATTTGTTTTCTTCTCTGAAGGGCAAAAGTGTGTTACTTATAGGGATTCTTAATCTAGCAACTTTACTATTCCGAAACCAAAAGTAGTAACAACAGAATTGCTGATTTTCTGGAGCAAAAGGAAGAGGGAATGAAACAAGTTTCAGTGTTGTATGTTCTCTGTTCTTTTTTCTCCCTTCCTCTTTCTCTCTCCTGCTCAAGAAACCTTCTTAATTGTTTAATCAGTGGAGTTCAAAAATTCCATTGCAAAGAATGCAATACTGAAGAACAGCTCCTAAAAACACTTTGCAGTAAACCTTAGCTATCTACTCCCTTGTGCCATGAAGACAAGACCCCAAACCATAATGATCTGGGGAGGAATGTTGTTTTACTTTGTTATTTAAATACATTTTCTATGCCAAGTTGTATTTAAACTCCCTAAGATACCTAATGGTTGCATCTGCCATCCAGGAAGACATTATCTTATGTGATGAAGGCAAATAGATTGGCTAGAATAAAGACAATTATCTTAGGATAGGGGACTGGGTAATAAAAACTGGTTTTGCTCAGCAAAATATGAAAGACGCAAACCTCCAGTTTTCAACATTTAAATACATTTGCAAACACCCACACTCAAAACAAACATTTTGACACTGCACATACAGCTGCTAGCTTCTAGGAGGCTAAGATTTACTTATCCTGAAGTCAGAAGTTTTGAAAATGCATCCTCCCCTCAGAGCCCTGAACGCAAAACAAATCCTCACCCATGTGAAAATATTTGGGTGGGTGGTTTAGCCTCACAAGACACAAACTGATCTTTAACTTTTTATAAACCATGTCAATTCTTACTACAGATAAATACATTAACAACATAAGCTAAAATGGAAGAATGTCCTACTGATTTGTTGTTTTCTAGTTTCTTCTCCTTAAGGGAGAAATAGTAAGTAATAACAGCAAGAAATTAGTCCCTGCTGTAACTCCAGCTAAATTACAACAGAGAATAAGAAAGAGTAGTCAAAAAGAAAAAAAAAAAAGCCTCTTGAATTCTTTTATACTTGCTACATTTATCTTAGTTGAAGAAAACATAACAAAACAATAAATTGATTAAGAAGCGACTTCACAGATACGTTAAAAGCTGAAATGAAGACACAATAGAATGGCTAAGAACAATTGTTCATGAAAGATTTCTTCATGAAAGATTTCTAGCATCATCATGTCTGGGGCAGGGGAGAAGAGGACAAGTAAACACTGCCAGCAGCAGTACTGGTTAAAGTTTCGAACTATCCTTCTTGTGATCTAACTGCATTTTTAAACAACCTTACTTCTCTTCAGTACCGTAAGATAAAGCATCAAGTTTTGTTTCTTTTTTTTAAATCCTCTCTTCTGTTGACTTTAGGAGGCTGTTTGGTGTCAAAAACCTTTGTTATCTATTAAATGTCAATAAACCTGCATCCCACAACTCTGAGTAACTGGTGCAAAACAGTCATCGTTTCTAACTCTTACAATCTAGCCATAACAGTGCTAACACGTGGGAACGTCAGCCTGCTTTCTGAATTTTGGTAAATGGTATGATTTAAGATTGAACATAAACATGTTTTATCTTTCCCCATGTTCCTTCCATTTACAACCTTTATTGTGGAGCTGTTACGTGCAAGGCAGTTTATTTGGTACTACTGCCTTCACATAGGATTAGCTATGAAGTTTCCAGTCATCAAGATGGACTAAGCAAGGAGTAACAAGACATAACTTCTCCACTGAACTACACATGCTTCATTAAGGTAATTTTTTTTTCCAGACAGAGGACAGAGATAACGAGCTCTCTCCCACCTTATTAGATTTCAGTGTTGTTTTAAGTTCCATTTTCCAATTATCATCCATCCTGTCTGTAGAGACACCTCCCCACCTTCCCCAATGCACAAAACTGAATATACCACTGATTCCACACCCTTTTCTCTGTTCACAAAAGAGGATAATGTTTAAAGTTAATGTTACTTTTAAGATTTCTGGGGTTCTTGATCACATTTACCCTCCTTTAAGGGAACAAAATTCCATCCTAATGGCTACATTACCATGGTCATAATTTCTTAGTGTGTGATGTGGTGTTCTTAGTACACATCACAGCTTCCTCTGTTAGTACCCTTTTACTTGGGATAATCTACATTATATTTTGTTGACTTTATAATAAAAATTCAGTATTTCTGAAACAGTAAGACCAGGCATTATTTTAAAGAATGAGCATCTTTCAGGCAACCAGCAGTAAAACCATCCTCACAGTGACTGATTTTGAAAATATATATTATTTCAATTCTCTCACTGAATTTAAAATTGATATCCAGAGGGGTAAAGAATGCCTGGCCAAGATAATCCTGCCTCCTGCTCCCCCCAGTTAAAATGACGTTTTTTCAAAGAGGAAAAATTTCTGTAAGTCACTTGTAAAGCAATTTTCTATGCCACCTTAAGAGAAAGAAAAGTATTACGTTTAACTCAGTATGCTGAAAATATGCCTAGGTATATTAATGATGCATTCTAAAGTCTGAATGAAATCTATCCAATATTAATACAGAGGCTGCACTGTGCATAGAAGTGTCAAATGTTAACATATGTAAATTCAGGAAATAAGGAAAGTTATAAATGGCCTCAGTTACACAGACTTAATGGTACAGCACAACTACAGAAATAACTCTTTTTAAACATTCTTTTAAATTTTTGCAGTGTTCATTCCTGAAGGACAAACGTTTCTCCCCATTTCCTCCATCATTTCTGCAAGCTATCCAAGAGTTAGCTTTTTTTCGTACAGGAAAGACCAAGAGTTTTTTCCCCCATGACTTATACATCTCTATGTAACATCAACACAATACTTGAATTGAGAAATGTATAATATAAAAAGATTAAAAACAACTTAACTGACAGATCTTACAATACGCTATTACTGGGAGAAAGCAAATATGAAAGTCTCTTCTCAATGCAGCTAGGGCAAATATGAAGGGTCTTGTTGGAATCAAAATTAAAATTATCTCAACTGAAAAAAAAATCAGTAAGTTACTGAATAGTGCAGGTTACTGTCATAACTGATCGGAACCATTTAAAGTAAAAATGCATGCAAAGCAGTTAACAATGCTTTTATTGTTCTCATCTGCTATGTCTACGTGACGATAGATTTCAAAACTGAAACACTCATAAATAACTTACGCAACACAGGAACCTAGTAAATGTCACAGAAGAAGTTTCTAATGTATTCCTGGGATGTTAAAAAGGAAAAACATCTGCAAGAGTAGGGAAATATCTTGACTGAAGACAGAAATTGTAACATAGTGCCTAGAATACCACCCCTGATCCTGGTGTCTACCCCTTCATGAAATGCAATGAAATTGAAAAACATTTAAAGGTAAGTCAGTAAAATTACTCAGTGGTTAAAAAACTATGACTCAATTTTTCAGCATACTGAATAGAAAGTTGAGAAAGAACTTGAAAATTAGTAGAGATACTTATGCTACTTTTTTTTTTTAATTTGATAGTGGAGATAATTACACATAAGAGCAATTTTAGTAGGGGAAGGAGAGAAACATCTTTAAGGAAAATAAGCTAGCTTTCTAGCACATGGATGATAAATATGAACTCTGGAGGAAATAAGATCTGTGAGCTATATGTAAAAACAGAGGGGACATCTGCATCTCCAAGTTGGTTAGTAGCAATAATCTTTTCTGACATTAAACTCTGAATCTATGAGGTCTCCTGGTTCATTCCATGACGCACAAGGAGGAGGGAGGAGCAATAACAGGAAAATTTTCATTACCCTCATTAAAATATAAACACTGGCAGTTTTGCATTAAAACAGATATATATTTTAACATTCATGTTTCAAGGCTTTAGCCAGTTGCCTGCAAGGATCAGGTAGCGCAGGATCAGGACCACTCTATTTTTCTATGGGATTGTAGTGCTTCTCACCATAATATTATGAGAAAATATCCTCATTTTGCTCGCAACAGGGTACACAGACAGCTTAATTAGCACAGTAAGTAAGAAGCTTAACATTCTCGTTCTGTACATAAAGCAGTTATTACAAATAAATATCTATACTAAAGAACTTTGGACTCTCCCTTCTCAGTAACAGAACAAGTTTGACATGGAAGAGGAAGTGCATCAGAAGAGCTTACACTGCTCCTCAGACCTACTACTCAACTGGCAGTGCAACGCTGTTAGCTCTGAAAGAGGATACTTTCCATTCTAGCACATGCTTGTGCAGAACCAGAATAAGACAGAGGGGGAAATCATACGAGGAAAATTTGGCCCAGAATAAAAATAGATTGGTTTCCTGCTGCGACCATCCCAAAATTCCTGAACAATTGCCTGCGGGAAGCTTCTCTGGCATGCAGCCTGTTTAGGACAATTCTGGGTAAGGAATAGCTGGCTGCATGGATGTCTGGGCTCTTCAGCTTCAAAAACAGAGAAATGAAGTCATGACTGAGAGTCAAAATGAAATGGAATCTAATCGCTAAACATGCGGATCATTAGCAGCTTCTCCTAAGTCATCCAGCTGTACTGGATGGCTTAAGAATGCACTGGAATTTTTTTTTAAATTCCTAATTCATTTGGTTTCTGTTTTAAGAGTTACAGAGTGACAAAAGCTCAAGAAAGCGAATGTGGACGTAAGAAAGAAGAAAATTAATAAGATACCAGCAAATTCAATTATATCAGAAAAGCCACTTCTCTCCTGTGCTAAAAGTCTGAATCTATAGTAAAATCTGACATAGATCAGGATGAAATTATGCTAAATCACTGCATTAAAAAAAAACCCAACCCAACATACAGACTGCAATTAAATTGTAATTGGATTTGTCATTTCAAAGTATTAGCATCAGATTTCCAGATAATACAGGGTGACATACTCTTATGCTAATAAACAGAAAGTTAGCAAAGTAAACAAATGCTGTGTTTCTACTGTAAGGAAATACGTGCGCCAATGAAGCAACCTTTTCAGCACAGAAGTAATTTAATACCCAAACCACATGAAAAGTGATCTCTCTGGGAATAGCACAGCTGCTAAAATCCAAGTCAGTTTTTATTAAATCATCAAGTCTGTTTATGTAAAACAGGGCTCTCTTAAAATGACCTCCAAGAGGAAATGATTTGCTAACAAAAAATTGATACCTGCATTTCATTTATCTACACCAATATAAGTTTTTATATATCAATATGTCCTGGATCAGAGATAAAAAGAAAAATAAACAAACAAACAAGCTTATTCTAACAGCTTAACTTCTCAGGCACCACCATCAAAGTTTTTCCTTTTTTTTTTTTCCCCCTTACATATAAGTATTTTTTTGAACCAAATTACTTTAGGTAACACACATAGAATTTCTGCAAACCACACTTCTGGAAAAGATGAGAAAATAATCACTTTTAGCTACTGCTGAGCTTTTGGCTATTCAAGAGAGTAGATATGTGTTTCTAAAAATAACAGGCATATTAGGCAAGATCCAAGTTTTAATTTTAGTGCTTCAACTTTTCAGGAGAAAATGGACATTAATAGTCCTTCAAAACTTGTCTAATGTGCCCACATAGCCTAGAAAAATAAAAGGAATACTGTAGAAGAAGAAATTGTACAAGTCCTCAAAAAAATGATAGTGCCTCGAGTTTTTGACAGTTGTTTGAAAGAAGAAGGACAAGTGCAGTGAAAAGAAAGAACTTCTTGCAGTAAGTCTGAAGGTGCATAAAAGTGAACTAAATTAATGGCACTCCCAAGCAGGCCAAATCATGAGTCAAAACCTCTGAATCTTCATATTGAGATATCCCAGTCAAAACTTCTTGAACTTGCACTACATGGCCATAGAAAACTTGCCAGAAAAAACTTTTCAAGGCCACAGTACAGGAAAACAATCCAAAACTGAAAAGGAGGCCTCACACAGACACATTAGTGGGCTGCCCTAGTGTTCTGGCAAGATACAGCTCAGATCCAAGCAACAGCTGTAAATCCATTAGGTGACTCAGGACTGTCAACACTAGCATCAAAATGAAACAGTCTTTTCAATAAAGAAATGTTAATGAAGCAATTTTTTTTCTTAAGTGTTCTTTATATGTTTGTTTTGTATCATAAAACAGAAATTTAGACAGCTTCGCATATTTGTAACGATACTAAGTTCAAGACAGCTAGAAAGATATATTTATTCATCGGACATCAGAAATAATTTCTTAAACAACTAAAAACTATACCAATTTTATTCCTTCCTACAAAGCTAAAAAATATTGACAGTATTTCTGTGATAAACTTTTCAGAAATGTGTTGGCCCTAATCTCTGCTTGGTTTCTTTAGCTATGACTAGAATGTTTATGTGGAGATAGCATGCTAATAGGTGATGCCAAAGAAATTTGGAAAACAGCTAAAAAATAAGGGTATGAAGGCAAAGAACTTTAGCTGAAGTGAGAACGCAGATTCCAAGCCCTAAGAAAGTAAGAGAAAACGTCAAATACAAAGCAGTGCTCGGCACCCCAAGACTGACCTAGAGCAAGACCATTCCGTACATATAAAGAAAGTACAGACAAACTCAGACTTACTTTGGTTGAACAGGCTGTGCACTTATCAAATGCTAGACTGACTGGAAGAACATTATCAAATCTTGATAAAAATCCACGGATCTGGAAGATGAAAAAAATTACAATACTATTTTATAATTACAAAAAATATTTCCAAAATTCCACATGAACTGGACACATACATTCAATAAAGTGACAAAGAACTACTACAACTAGGGTAATACTGTTCTAACACAGTGACCCCCAATAACATTTATACTCAATATATATTACTGTTTTTCTATATACAAATAATGGCACAACTATCTAAATGCAACACTATTTAAACATAAATAGAGGCACAGCACCACCTGGAGTTTAACTTTTCTGATTGCAAAGTTCGATCAAAAATAAGAAGTCATGGTATAACCAGTCAAACACATTTTTTTCCCCACCTCTGTAACATATAATCTGAAAACTTAACTGTCATGCATTCCTAAACCATGTTGTTAAAATGATACTACTGATATGTAATTTTAAAATTCCAGGCCGTTGTTTCTGGTAACAGAGATAGCACTGAAAACACTTTGGAACAGGGTTTGATCATTTAGACTATGAACTCTTTGGAGTATTGATCATCTTTTTTATTCTGTGCTTTTACAGGTCTACTACAATGAAGAGACTTCACTACAAACAGAACATAAGTAGCTCTGCAATACAAATATTAATGCCTTAATTAATATTGAAGTCTATTATGGAAAATACTTCCAATATGTACTCCACACATTTAACGCAGTTGAAATGGCATAAACCTCAGAAACCAGTAGCAATTTAAACGGTATTAACACTAAGGTACTTTTGCAGAAACACCAAGCCATACATAATGGTAGAATACAAAAATACAGTCATTTTTAAACAAAACCCACACCCAGGAAAAGAAAGGAAAACAACAAACTCAAGTCTTTCCGAAACCACGTTGCTTTGTATTTCTGTTATCCTAGGAACTCCATGACACTTCCTGGAAATAAATTCAGTTCATTTATGACAGACTAAGACTATGAATGTTCAACATTTATTATCCACAAAGGAATACCTTCTTAATAAAGAAGACTGCTGCATTCCAGATGAACTAAGAACAACACAAAAAACCACACCAGAAAGTAACAGTTAATTCCAGACCCCTGGAGAAAATATTGCACTCACTGAGTTGATTAGATGGGTGACTGCTAAGAGAAACCAGCAGTTTGTAAAAGGATTAGATGTGACAATATTTGAAAAAAATATTTTTTCATTTACACTTACTAAAGTCATATTTGTGTTAGCATGTCTAAAATAGAAGATATTCATGATAGTCACTAAATGTAAATGTGAAAACAGATATAGGGTTGACAGAAGTCGTAATTCAATGAAAACTTTTCCGATTAAAATACGTATTTGATATGGATCATATCTCAAAGCATAGCCCAAAACAGAACAATAACACAAGTAAAATCATATAGGGGTATAAAACAAATCAGACAGGACTGACTGGACAGTTAACATTCTCATCATCAGAAAATACATGAACTGCGAGATTATTATTTTTCCAGAAGAAACAGTAAACTTTAAAGTTTACTATGAAATATTCTAAAAAAATATTACTACATAACGTAATATTTCTAGCTTTTTGTTGGGGAAAAAAATCTCTTCTTCACTATCCCTTTTTAGATGTTAAGAGAAAGTTCAAATTACAGATCTGTTTTCCAGAGGTCTGGAGCATAGTCACCATTTTGAAACAAAGTCACTGTATATGTACAAGACTTACAAAGATTTAACCGTCAAAATTACTGAAGTTATTTTTAAAAACAAACTGACCTAGCATAAGTAAAATCTGTTTCATATTATCATCCCATATGATCACAGGAAACATTCAGATAAATGTGAAGGGAGTACCTGGATCATCAAATGAACAAGATTTAGATTTGGCTTTTTCTTCCTATTGAGATATGAGAGGTCAAGTCTCCCTCAGATATACTGCAGCAGTTGGCATAGGTTGGGCCTGGCTGACAACAGCATTAGCATATTAACTAAAGACAACCCTATAGGATAAGGGAGTAACTTAGTTACAATAAAGTAGCCTGACTGTAAACAACCTGTCAGTCATTATGAAAGTTACAAACTTATCAATTAGTGCCAAAGTTGGAAACTGTTGAGAACCTTCCAGATGAGCAGATTATGAGTGCTAGCGAGGACAAAAGCTTCGTACTGGGGTATCTGAACAAGCCGATCGAGAACTGGATATTCCCTACCAATCCTGCAGCTGACAGTGTCCACAGTAATGAGCAGAAAAACTTCAGGGGTATGGGAGAGAGACTCCTGAGAGAGAACTGGAGAGACTCCAGAATTACTGGAGAGCGAGAACCCAGGGAGAACCTAGGGGGACCCCACTGCTTAAGATGACCCATGTGTAAACACTGGTTAATACACAAAATTATAACCAAAATTAGACTAATTTTATATAGACCAGACCCTGTGCTTACCTGGATGTTGCAAAGAAAACACACTAGTAGCTTTATCTTCTTCTGAATCAAGACTCATTCTCAGCGCAAAAAAAATTAGTATCAATAGAATCGAAAAACACCACTTAGAAACTAATAAATGATTTATTTATACAATGAAAGCATCCAAACAGAGTCACTCAGACAAGCAACAAAGAAAGAGGCACAGAATACTTTTAATCCCAAGGAGGTTGTAGGGAGGTGGGTGTCAATCTCTTCTCCCAGGTAACAAGCGATAGGACAAGAGAAAACAGGCTCAAGTTGCGCCAGGGGAGGTTTAGATTGGATATTAGGAAAAATTTCTTCACCAAAAGGGTTGTCAAGCATTGGAACAGGCTGCCCAGGGAAGTGGTTGAGTCACCATCCCTGGAGATGTGGTGCTTAGGGACATGGTTTAGTGGTGGACTTGACAGTGCTAGGTTAACAGTTGGACTTGATGATCTTAAAGGTCTTTTCCAACCTAAATGATTCTATGATTCTATGATTCTGGGGATAAGATCAGCAGGCAGTTTTTTTGAAGGACTGTATCAATATAACAAATAAAGACAAGTCTATCCAGCAATCTGAAAAATGGTATCCTTAACACACTTGTAACTAGAGTTTGGGTTGAGTAGAAGAATAAAGACTGCTGTATTGCACCAGAAATACATGAATGTTTTGGAGAACTATAATAACTGTGAGTTGGCTGGATTTGAATTTTTTTTTTCAAACTCAGAAGGGATTTAAAAAGTGAACAAAAGTAACTTTGAGATGATCATATTGTCAGCCCTGATGGGGAACAGAAAAGTCAGAGGTTGCCTTATTCACATACTGTCCGCTCCAAATAAATTCCTGCTAAGTAGGTAGCAGGAATTGTGTCCACAAGTAGGACAGACACAATGCCAGGAACACAACTACCTTGGCCTGTGTGATGGATTTTTTTTTTTTTTTTTTAAACAAACAGAGAATCAGTCCTCCGGGGAATGGAATCAGCATAAAGTATGTTTTTGTTAAGGAGGCAAAGTCTGTGATGCTTGCTTTATATCAGCTCCCAGCTTTTAAACAAAGCATTTACTTACAAATTATTTACCTGATGAGGAACAAGTCCAAGAGAAGTAGGTGGTTCATTCATCCTATCATCACTACTGCTTGCCACAGCATAACCACTGCCAAAAATCCAAGAAGGAAAATTAGAACAAGGCAACATACTGAACAGTCAAAATTTCCAGTAAGCTTCAAGACATTTTGTTACAGCTTACAGTTTAGAATCTGGAAAGGAACCTATCTGGAAAATCTGTTTCATAGTAACTAAGATTCAGCATGGGAATACAAAAACCCTTTTTCAGAATCAGTCTCAGAGACTTGTAACATACTCAAGTCCAACTCCTAACTCACTTTTTCTTTCACAGATTTTAAAGACAGAAAACAAGCCTAAATTTCAGGTTACAGAATTTCAGAGTAATTTCTGTATCAAACCCACTTAATTTTAATTAAGATTTTGCAATATTTGGCTTATCTTGAAGACCTTCATGTGACAAAAGTAGTTATGATAGCTCCTCATTACACCCAAACACTCTCCTGAGCAAAGGAATGCCAAGATCCACTAACAGGAATACTTTCTTCTTTTGAAATATTCTCAGTACTTTTCTACTTTTAAACTCAGAAAGAGAGAAAACTCCCAATTTCCAAGATAAAAACTTAAGAGTCGATGAATCAGTTCTCTCTTAAACACTGTTAAATTACAGTAATATAGTAGATAATTACCTATATTTTACATTAATTTACAGGCAACATTACACCTTACAAAATTGTCCTACTTAATGTGTACTTCCTCCTCCTTCTCCCAAAAGATTATATTAAATAGATCTTATTTCTCAGATCTTTTGAACACCAATCCTTGTCTCAGAAATGACTCACCCTTCTGGATGCTGTAAAACAGAAACCATTAATTCCACTGCAAGAGCTCCAGCTATCATGGCTAATCCAGGTCGACTGACTGTGCACTGCTGATCCAATGTCCGATCCCTGGTGGACTACAAAGATAGACAATTCTAAAGGAAAGAAAAAAGTAACTCAAAAGTCACTAGCTGCCCTACTACACAAAACATCTTTATTTCTGTGCAATTAATTTTTTTTATCTTCTGAATTAAAGATGAGCTATTTCTTAATCCTGTGTACATCAACATAAAACAAATCCCTTTATGAAACACCATTTAAAGGAATAAAAATTCAAGTCACAACAAAAGAGATATATAATCACCATTTGCATAAGGTTCTACTCACATCCCCTGGTGCCACAACATCATTGCAGAAGTAGCAACCCAGTTTATAGCCAGGGATATTTGAAAAGAGTGACGATCCCAAAAGATCAGAAGAACCAGAGGCATTGTTGAAACATGAATCACCAGATTCTTGCTGTTTTGGTTTCTTTAGTCCGTGTCTCATAACAACAAATGTGTCAAATCCCAATGCAGCATTGATGACCAACTGTGAACAATAAAGAGAGAACAACAGATTTTAAGTGAGCCAAAAGGGGAGGGGAAAAAAGGCCTCAAGGTTTTATTCACTGTAGATTTAAAAAAAACCAACATGGTGTAGATGGACAAAAAACCGATCAACTGCGTATCTATCACCCTAGCCATAAACAACAGATTTTCTGATAGCTGCAAAATTCCAGTTGTCAAGCATTTAGAAAAAACAAAACCAAAACAAAAGTCTGTTTCAGAAATCCACAAACCATTACCTTTTTCTGTGTCTTGCAGGGAAATCTGATACAAATTATCGACTCCCTCTAATTGTTACACAAACCTATATACACTTGCTGACAAAAAAAAAAAAAAAAAAAAAGGAACAGGAACTCCATAAATGTGTCGTGCTAGTTTACATCTGAAGCTAGGTTCCCACCAACTAACATTCAATGTCTCACTAAAGTTACTGAAGCTGCTATGCACTGATATGTATTAACATCCATATATCCAAATTTGGCCCAATATTCATACAATGATTAGTATCATTATTGGAAAAACTTATTTTGGTTCCAGCTCAGAATTTATTTTCAAGTTTGCTGCATATTTCTGTATATTCATATTCTCTAAGTGCTAAAATATTCCAAGTGCCATTTAAGTACAACAGTGGCTATCAATAACAAGTTTTCACGTCATTTGAAATTCTATATGTAGTCTTTTCAGTTCATTGTGGTCTGAAATATAACTCATTAAAGACTCCTATGTGACAAAGCAATGAAATGCAAGTCTTATCCAAAAAAAATTCTGCTCAGTGAGGAACGCAATTAATGGTTACTTATGGTCTTCATATGCATCTGTTTAGTCACATGGGGAGCACAAGCAGCTGTGGTACACAATTACACTGTCATCATTTTCCCCTTTCTCTTCAGTTTGTGACAAGTGCTTAGAGTAATCTGAAGCTATATACGCTATGACCGAAATATCATAAAACCAATACTTGAACTAGCAGATTTTACTAAACTTACAGGCAATGACTTAGATACAGCAAAAAGCAAAAACAATTATGCAATAATGACCGTAAGTCAGTAAAATATAAGGGAATACTGCTTCATATGCAGATATTTTAGATAGAAATTCTAGTACAGCAGTTTGTCATTTTTCATTCTTATAGCCAGGAATTATTTAAAAAAGGGACTTTGAGGGAAGCTGTCAAGAATTAGCCATCTTAACTAATAAGCTTGTGAGTTTCATCATTATTCTTGGTATTTCAATTTCTGGATATTCACTTTCAACCTTATTCTTGGGGAAACCAACTCTTATTTCCACCCCTTATAGAGAACTTTACACAGATGATCACTCACTATGTTCTTCATTTTCTGTGTGCCTGTTTTGAGACCTTGAGGTCCAAACTGCAGCAGTACTTCAGATTTGCAGTTGTCATACAAATTCACATTTGAAGTAGAGCTCTCATTAAATGTTTATCAACATGAAGAACATTGAAAAGCAAACACTGAGCATTTCAGTTTGGAAGCCTTGAGATTTCAGTGCTGTGCTTATTCAGAAACAGAGAATTCCACACCTCCTCGCATCAAAGTGATGTTATGAAAATCAAGTAACTGTGATGCAGTCAGACACACTATGCCACTGAACATCAGAGAACTGTCACAAAGAAATTACAAATTTTGTTCTCAAAGTACAAATTTGAACTTTGTAAGGCAAATATAGTGGGGGACTGCTAGCTAAGCAAATGTGGGGGGAAAAGTTTTGGAGATCATTAAAACAACCCTATCCTGACTGAACCAGGCAGGGGGGCTGCATATAAAACTGCACATATTGCTTACAACTACCAACCATCATACATATGAAATAGTAGGCTAGCACTTTCCAGTTTCAATACCCAGCTTTGCAAACTTACTCTTTTAATATAATTTCTGTGCTGTTTTTAAACAGATAAAAGATTGCTGAAAGACCACAGGTGCAAACTGCAGAAAAGACAGTAGGATTAAGTAGGAACTGATTAAGTTATCAAGTTACATACACTCAGTTACACCTGAAGTGAAGTCCACACTGTTCTTTTCACTGGCAGTGTAGTTCATTGGCAAAGGGAAGTTCATTTGAGCTACAAAGACATACAAGCCTATTGCTCAGGATCAGAAATCTATTTAAAATAAGAAAAAAAGGAAAGAAAAGAAAATAATTTAAGACCTTGGCTTAAAAAAAATGAGAGAACTTGATCTGGAAAAAACCTGCTTGCAAAGCAGGTGCAGAGGAAATTTAGTTCAGTTCAGATGAACACAAACTTCAGGAGAAAGGGGAATATACTTGGAATTTTTAAGATAGAACTAGTTTGCAAATACCAGAAATCTGCATTCTCTCTCCTTTCTACTGTCCAGTTTCTTGGAAATAAATATAAACACAAACAAAAGAAACCACAAACAACTAACAACTATTAGGAAACTAGAGTTGTCATAGCTGAAAAATCACGGAAGTCAGGAAATACAAAAATCAAAGCTGAAACAACAACATTGACTCAGCTGTGTCACATGTATGTTTTCTTTCACTCTCCTGTGTTAAGTTCACAACTTCATAAATTGCTATGGACATCATTATATTTATGTCACAAAATACACCGGATGTGCACTGTGGTTAAGCTGACATGTTAAAAGCCTAATGCTTGCATTTTCTGATTTTGTGCTATTTTAACTGAGCAAACATGAAAACTGCACAATTCTTAAATGAATTAAGAAAGATCAAGATTACTTGAGACTGTTTTACTAAAGCTACATCATGATAGCAAGGGAAGTAAGTGTTCAGGATAATTTAGTTGGATTCTTCAGCAAAACCATATTTTCAACGTTGCATTAATTTGGAGAAAGATGCTGCTTCCAGAATCCTGTGATTTAGAATATTCTTTCACAGGAAAAGTTTGGATACCACACTGTCTTCAAGAATAAAATTCACACAAAAAGTAAAGGCTCTATCATTCATATCTAATCCTCAGTAAGATTTGTAGAACAGGAAAAAATGGCTCAAAACCTTCTCCCCACATGCTTTTGTGACTCTCCTGGAAAAATTTTGTTAAGCTTATGTTTTATTTCTCAATCTGGTTCATCTGATCAGATCTGTATACTGACCACAAAAAATATTTTAACATTTTGACTACATAAGCATTTATGCATACAGTCTCATTGATCTCGTATTCAGAGTATAATCTATAAAGCTTCAGATACTATTTTATTTTAATATATAAACTCAGAATCTTAATTTCATGTACTGCAGCACTCTCCCTTCATTTTTCTTTGCCTGTAACATGAGGATGTTACTTTTAAGCTACAGAAATAGCTAAAGCATTCAACACTACCTGGGTAAGTGTCATGGACAGAGTTTTGATGCATTGGCTCAGCACAACAGTGTTTTCCAATAAAGCAATGAGAAAAACCCAAAGTTAACTTTTGACCAAAAAAAGTGCTGGCATACTTCTTAAGTTCAGAATTTACTTTCTAATTTTTCACTTTTGAGATATATTTTGAAAACGTGGTTTCAGACAAGTTTCTACAATTCACATCCCCTATCAGTCAATCATTACTGTAATGTCTTTAGTCCGCCTTACTATGAAATGACTTCTCTTAGTATTACTATGAAATATGTACCCTTGGAGATGCTCAAAAGATACTGACTAGACAAGACACTGAGCAACACACAGTAAGTTGGCCCTATTTTGAACAGGGAGTTGGACCAGATCACCTCCAGAGGTCTCTTTCAACCTATATCATTCTGTGATACAAGTTTCTATTTCCTCTTTTCAACATTCTCTGTCTTATACAGAATCTTTGAGGCTACAGAAAACAAGAAAAAATTTCTGCACAATCACAAAAGATTGGTCAAATATTTCAACTTTCCATAAAGTTCTTTTAGGTATACATAGCTGACTGATACGCAAGAGCTGAAATACAGTGACAAGGATATTATGGTACAATACCTTCCTCTTGCTGGCTGCAATGACAGCAGGAAGCCATCGACTCTCTCTAGTGTCCATTAGTAGGAAAACAACATCATGAGCATCAATAAGCTCTTCAAGTTTAGCCACATCCTTCTGAGCCTGTACCATTGTTACTTCAGAAAAATTCACTGGGTGGCCTGGCATAGGGATGCTCATGTTATAGCCTTCCGAACTCTAGATGGAGACAGACAGAAAACAACATATTAAAAAGATAACCTTGTGACTGAATAGAATTATTGTAAAGTTCAATACAAAATTGTAGAGTACAAATTCAATTACTGTTTGGCAGAATGACAACTTTATTCTTTACATCCCTCTGTATATATCAGCACTGTGCACTAAAGCACAGTGCTAAACTTTCTGAGTGAATGGCAGTCTCAGCTGCTACGTTTATGCAGAACAGAGCAGCTCAATGCAAATGTACTAGTTTGGGTCATGAGAGCAGACCAACCATGTTCAGGTGGCTCTGTGCCTGAGCTAACAAGCCCAGTGTCTCAGAAGGTCTTATTAGGTCTGGCAAATCACTACAAGAAGATAGCTGAACTGCTCCTAATCCCAGAGGTAAGAAACACCACTACAAAAGTAAGCAGACAGATCTTACATATGATTATGATCATGCTGTCAAACTTAGATAAAATCTTTGTCCTGAATTGTCTTTGCAGCCACTTCACACACAATGTTAACAGGATGTAGTTTATATTTCTGATACTGAATATTGACTCAATTACAGTACGACAGATGCGAATTATCACACATTCTCCTCTTTATTGTTCTTCTCGTAAAGAATTTAAAACAGTCTCAAGTGATTTTCATGTAATTCGACCAGCCATATGTGAACTTGATATAGAAGAAAATCACTTCTGAGACTTGTTACTCCAGCGCTTGGATGTCTGAAGGCTTGCACTATGCAGATGCTGAAAGAGCCCGTTCTTATTGCAGAAACATATGCCTCTTCCAACTCCATATTTGGGCAAGGCATATTGAGCAGAAAATGGCTAAACAGCCAAATAAGCATATACAATGCATATACAATGCAAACTCACTCATTTGGAAATATGTTAACACAATCTGCTAGCCATCTGCTGTAAGAGAATAATGGATCCTTCATATATGTTACAGAAGCAAAGGCCTTGCAAAAGTCTCCTTGCTTGTCACTGTGCTGTAAGCAACTAACAATTTAAAAGCCAAAATTTAAAAGCTAGATGAACCAAACATAAAATTACATGGGAGGAGAGGAAAGGAACGTCAGTGAAACGTGCTTTTGTATAGACCAATTACATGCACAACGCATAAATCCAGGTGAGCCAAATAACCAGAAGGGTGAAATATACCTTCTATACATCATAAATATCCCTGAAGATAAAAAGAAATAGACACATATAGCAGCTTGGGGAAATGAATTTGGGTAATATCTGCATTAACCATATAATAGGATGCACCTTTTTTTCCCCCTCCTTCTTCCTCCCCCCTACCTCCAAGGGGAAAAAAACGGAGTCCACAGTGATCTAGTATGCTGTTAACAGGGCAGCTCCGCTGTGTCCCAGCGAGGACAGCCTGGGTTCTGCATCACCAGCCCAGACATTGCACAATCACTGAAGGTTTTACCTTCACTGTTATTAGCTCCTCCAAAAAGCTGTGGCAGGAACACAATGCTGTATATGAGTAATGTATTTATGGATAACTCATCAAGCCCCTGGTACTGCATACAAGTGCTGATTTATTAGGTAAGTATAACTGACACTGTTGGTGACTTAGGAGGTCAACTTTTGCTCAAAAAACTAAAACGAACAAGTAAACAAATAAGTTGAACACTAGCTGCACGGAAATATGGTAACAAGGTTTGTAAAATAATAAAATCTTACCAGAATTCAGAAAAACACTCTATCCAGTGACTGTAGCTGTAGGAATACATGTAAGTCTAGCAGCTTCAATACCTTCAATTTTATTTCAATAACTGTCCCTTGAAAAAAACACACCAGTCACTAGCAAAAGTGGCTGAGGTACACTTTTGCAGCCAAACGCTGGCTAAAAGAGCTAAAAGGGTACCTTGTGATGGCACATGCATATTATTTGAAGGAGGAGTAAATGTGCATATATCCCCCAAAGACAGATCTCATTCATTCCACAGAATTCCAAAATCTCAGGGAGTCTCTAAATGACAAAAAGAATTTTGCTTGACTGCTCACAAAATGGCTTAGATTTTAAGACCAGAACCTTCATACTAACAAAAGATTTAAAATGCCTCCAAATTATCCAAAACAAAAACAAAATAATATTTAGTTACCATCCCATGAAGTATTAGAATCATGAACTTCTTAAAAAAAAGGGATGGTACATTGACGTGCAAAATCATAAAAGATAATGCACTCTCCAACACTTTCATTGATAGCTGACCAAAGCTGTGCTTGAGGCTCTAGTGCTTTTGTTTTGTTTTTTTTTTTTTAAAGCAAACAGACATCAAAATATTGCAATTCATGGTGCTACCATAACCTTCTCTCTCATTTTTATTCACATTTCTATTAACTTTCTGCATCTTTTGTTAAACCATGGCTCGGGTCACTTAGAAGATATCTGTGCTCAATATAGTAAACCTCAATAGAAGTGTGCCGTGGGCAGGCACACAGAAAATTAAGAAATGTGATGCTGCCATGATTAAATTGTTCTATCGGAAATACCTACATAAAATGGTCCCCCATGCAGTATGGTACAAAGGATGATAAAATACTGAATACAATGGAGTTCCATGCCTGAATACTTCAGGAAATGATTGTATAAGAGAGTCAATAAAGTTAAATTCCACAGCAGCTATATGAATGACTCTGTGCATTACCTACTTGTAATGAAAGGCTGTGAATCCATAAATTCTGCTATTTCCGAGTCCTCCCTTCTTTTTTATTACAAAACTCTAAGCTACAGTTAATGATAATCTTAGAAGTGGAATGAAACAAATCAAAGCTCCTTGCCAAAGCATTCCTCCTTGTTTCATTTGCAATGATGAGGTGGTTACTCTTCCAACTAGAAAGGATGTAAAATTAAAAAAATAAAAAAGAATTCACATAGAGCAGACAAGCATTTCAAAGTCAACCAGGAGAAACTGCATTTTGTGTGCAAAATATTACTAACAATGAAATCAAAGAAAGTAAATTTGACTGCAAGTAAATTGCACAGAAACGTAAAACCAAATTTTCAGAAATGCCTTCAGAACCAGCATTACTGCTTGGATTGCCATGGGCTTGAAAGGACTTGTGGGGGTTTCCAAACAGCAAGAGACAGCTTTGGCTGCTCCTTCAGTATGAGGGAAACGAGCAGGCTCAAAATCCAGGACAACTAATCTTTCTATCCAAAGACATTTATACTGATAAATATGGCTTTTGGTGACAAGCAACAGTGCGGTCTGCAGTAACAGATGCAGCTCTATTTTGAGAAGTCTAGCAAAATCAGCTGGGTTATAAAAATCTCCAGCTACAGTAGCTTCACTGTCCAAACCATCCCAAAGCACCAAGACTCTACCCAGGCTAATTAAAGACTTATTGTTAGTCCATGTGCTTGGCCTGCTGCTTAAACCTCACCACTCTCACATGCTGTCAGCATATTAACTGAACCAGAATTTTTACTGTTAAGCCCTGTTAATTCTTGTTAATACTAGCATGTTGTTTCTCTGTATATGTACTGATGGTCGAACATAATACCTCTTCTCCACGATTTCTACTGCAGAAATGAGTTTGACCAAAAAACACATTAGAAACACTCTATTGTAAGAGTACACAGGATCTGTGCAACAGCTTTCTCCTCGTTTGTGCCACAAAGCTATGAAACTAGATTTGAGTCCCACTGAAGGCTGATCAGATGTGACCCACCCATGGCACAAGGAAACAATAGAGAATGCATAACACTGATGGGGATAACCTGCTAAGAAAACAGTGGTAGATGCAGTACATTTGAGGCGTATGGTGGAGGAAAAATTCCTTACATACAGCAAGGGTTGCACATTGTATATGCTATTACTGAACAGGAAAATTGTTTTTTCCTATATATACACCAAATGTCCTAACACTTATTGATACAGGCTCACTAAAGCGTTGTTATTGGTTTCCTCTTATTACTGAAAGTTCCTCTTCAGGTTATATTTAACTTTTTTTTTTTTTTTTTTTAAGCCTCATCACAATCTCAAGATTCCATAGTACAGCCTGGTCTTTTCTTTCTTGGTTATTTCTAACAAGAAAACTTGTAACACTAACTTTTGGTCTGTATCTCTACATGCAAAACTGTATCATTCAGGATTCCACAAACAGCTTTTATTTCTTCTAATTAAACTACTCATTTTTTCTTAATATTCCTGTTTTCATTTTCTCAAGTTTCAAAAGCAAGAAATCATGTGACACAAATCCTACTTGGCATCATATTGGTGCTTTGTGTGACACTGCACAGATGCTTACTTTTCTGTGCTTGTTCTACTATTTAATATTTCTATAACTAAATTAATATCACCAAGTAACAATAACACTGTAGTGCAGCAAGGTTAAATAAAATTCTAGGAACTTTCAGAGTGTCTTCTGATATACTTATCAAAAGTTCTGAAAGTGAAATGTTTAGCATTTTTTCATACTGGGGATCATTGTTTGATATTCAAATATTCATTGGATTACTACTTAGTACCAATACTGATTTCATAAATAATGACAATAATAGGATCAACACAGATAAAAACAGAACAAAAAGCAGAGCAATCCTTGGGTCAAACTAAATGAACCTAAAAATGTTTGGAAATGATCTTCTGTAAAGCTTGTTCACAATACTGATCATCAAGAACATAACATCTATATTCCGCTGTTCATAACTCTTAATAATATTATGACTAGTAACATAATCAGTGGCATTTTAAATACAGAGTTGCATAGTAAGTATACATAACTCACTCCTATTACATTAAGTGGTTAAGATACTGTTTGCCAGCTGAGCTATGGTAATTATAGCTACCCATTCTAAGACAGTCTCAATTCCAAAGCAAAAACTATGAACAGCTGAGTGGCTTCTATCACATGCCAAATGAGTATAAAAAAAATTTTGTTCATGATAGGGCAAGTTGAGAGTGTGTCTATTCTGAAATTACAGCCATATCAATTCTTCCCCAAAATGAAGGATGACACTAAGAGAACTGCAAATATTTGTAGGTTCTTTTTTTTTAAATCTACTTTTTTTCAGCATTGAAAATTAGGTGTGTTTGAACACGTGCACTGACTAATGTTCATATGATGCACATCCCTGGAGTCAAAGAGGATAAAGGCTGCCTTTGGTGGGCCTTTTATCACAAAGCTTCTAAAACAACATAAAAATTCATTCTTGTCTTTTGTTCTCTTTCAACTACTTCATTCTGACAGTAAGTTATTACCACCAGGCTCCCCAAAAGAGGAGTACTTTGGTCAAAGGCCAATACTGATATCTTCTCCAGGCTGCTATGAACTACTTCCCTTCTCTGGATCTGATTCAGTTTGCTTAGTTCTTGAAGAAAACAAAAGCAGACAAGAAAGTCCTCTTACATCATCTTAATACTTTGTATTACACGTCTATTCAAAGCAAGTTTCTAATCAATACTTGCTGCTATTAAGTTATTCTGGGCAAAACCAGCAGAAAAACCAACTTTCAGTTTTACAAGTAAAAATGTTTCTTTCACTTGTACTACATTACGGATCATTTGTAGGGCAAAATGTCCATCTACAGCAATCTTGAGAACATTAGGTCATTTCATTCCAACAGCAGCATAACCAGTTAAAGATTAAGTATTTGCCTCTTATGTAGCAAATCAACTTAAATAAGATTGCAAATTTTGGGTGTAAAACATAATAGAAAATCTCAGCAATACATTTAGTACTGCCTTCAAGACCTTCTGCTCCCATAATAGACGACCAATGTGTCTAAATTCACATTGAAGAGCAGAGTGGGAAAACACAGTACTAAAAGCAGCCATTACTGAAAGTTCCTTAGGACATACTAGACAGGAAAAAAATTTACTTCACCACCAATGAGCTACAAGATGATTTAGATGATCCTTAATTATATTTCATTATTACAAATATTGTCTCAATAAAGTTTAACAGGTATGGAGTACTTGAAGTACAACGCTTATAGATTTGTCAATGTAACACCTGTGCAGTATTTTTCCCGCTCATAATAATGCATAATTACTAGAACTTGGAATAGTTATTTAAAGTCACTGATTCTCTTCCAAGGAACGTATTAACACATTTTAAATACTGATCTTACCACTCCTGGGAAGATTTTCTGCAGCCTGTCTGCTGCTGCAAGTGCCTTAGGCTTCCCACCGCTAAGACAGTCTTCAAACTCGTACAGTGGCTGTCGTACTGGGTTGGAGTAGGAGATCTTTGCATTGTCCACAAATGTAATCTTCCTGACTCCCCAACCCTAAACAAGAAAGTAATTTAAATAATGATAAGTACAATGAGCTTAGCCATATACTTTTAAGTAATGTCAGAAACTCAAGAGGAGTTTGTCCAATTTTTCTGGAAAGATGAAGCTACAAAAGCTTTTGAAACTATTCACAGGAACAACTTTGTACTTGCACTGAATTAAGAGAACAGAAAATTTGGTCTGTCCAAATATATCATTTAGCAGTAATCCCTCAAAACCCTACTGAATCCAGTGGGTTGTAGTAAACATCCCTGAAAGTAAATATCAGCACAGCTACTTATTTCAACAAGTTCTTCACTGTGAATTTGATCATATTAGCTTGATAATTTGCTCCAGAATTTCTTGTTCAATCTTTTTTAATGTAAATTCAAAACAAATTACTATTCTGCTAAGGTTCTCTTACTACCTGCTATTCTACTATTAGCAGAACTTCAAGTTATTTCCATTGGCTACAGATCTTACCTCTTCCCCACAATTCACAGTATCAACTAGTGTGTATTATGTGTACTTTAGTACAGAGCAATACAGCTTTTCTCTTACATGCCATGGCAGTTGCCCCCCCCGCAAAAAACATATAGAATTTATGAGAAACAGCAGATTATTTTTAAGATTAACTCAGGACTTACCATCAAGGTCCTCGCAACACTACAACCCAGTGTACCAGCTCCTAGCAGCAGACACTTGGCAGACACAATTTTTTCCAAATCAAGAGTAGGCACCAACCGCCAGCACATCAATTTCAAATTAAGATCCACTGATGATTCTGCTAACCTATACCATGAAATAAACGGCAACACACTTCTGAATGTTCTTGTGTTTCTCCAGCAAAGCAATTACTTTTATTTCAACTGATGAAGTTCAGTTTGTTCTTTTTTTTTAAAGGAGAGAAAGAATTCATCAATTCAACACACAGGTAATATGAAAAACAAAGTGCCCCAAGCATACTTCCACCTAATAATAAGGTGCATGGCAAGGAGATCAGAAAAAACTTTTTTTATGCTGCTTGTCCACTTGTGAGATGACACATGCAGTATGTTCTTAAGGGTCCTAACCATAAATTTTTAACTGATCTGACACACAGGAAAAACATGCAAACAGAAAACACCAAAAGTCATTCTATATAAATACATGCACACTTTCTGATATTCAATTTCTTTGGAACCTCCTCCTGTAACCAATGTGTTGGCCGAACACTGCTAATCAACGTCCTTATAAAAGCTGTGACTGCACTGCTTAAAAACAGAAGAGTAAATCACTGCTGAAACAGAAGTAGAAAGATAGCTAGTAAAGTGGAAGTTTAAAAAAAATACTTTGTAGACATTTGACAAGATAGGTATTAACCACAAAATTTTGCTAGGAAAGTGCTCTTTTTCAAAAGCTAGGATATACAGAAAAGGTGTCAGTTAGCCATTCTGGACTTGCTGTAAAAATCTACTAAAGCCACATACTTCCTTAGGAGTTGGAACAAGTCTCTAAGGGCTTCTGAAAAAGGTAAAAATCCAGAATTAAAATTTTAGTAACAAAATTGATGAAGCATGAAAATAAAAATAGTGTCTCAGCCAAGATTCCTGTTAAGCTGAGTGATAAGACACAGACCATTTGTCCATAAACTTTTGTGGTTTTTTTTTTTTTTTTTAAATTAACTGGTTTCCTGCATCCAGTTACATTTGTCCTTAACATAAAATATTACACTTGCCCCCTAAAGAATGTGGTCAGTTCTTTGTGGAAGTTTTAGAAGGAAAATGAGGTAGGAAATCCATGCTCAACCTAGTGTCAGATTTTTGCATTCATCAGAACACAGGGTGTTAAAATTCTCATCAAGTCAGGTCATCACAATTCTCAGATTCCTGACAGTTTCATTCCTTTACACATCATAAACATAACTTTTGCAGCATCCAGTAAATTATTTGTTCAACAAGGATTCAAGATCACAGTTGCCAAGGTTGGCATCTTAGCAACAGTCTCTGTGGGAATGAACAGAAGTGAGCATGCATACAAGTAAAGGTCAAGTTACATTTACTTAAAGAATTAAGAGCCCTCAGATGAACCTTCTCTAATGTCTATTAACATACTTTGAATTGCCACAATTGCAAGACAAAAATGGCTTAGCTTGATAGGTAAAATATGTTCACCTAAATCATTAGATCAATACAGTCCTACAGTGTTTCAAAGTCAAGAACACACATGTAGTCAGTGAAAGCACATGAGCCAACAGGCTGCGTAACTAGACTGTTTTGAATGCATTGCCCATACACTATGTGCAGAATGATAAAAATTACTAAGGTCATATTTCCTGAGCTCTTTCCTGTCATATTCTAGCAATTCCAAAAGGCTGAACTTTTCTCCATGCTTATTTTCACTATATTTAACAACCAACCTACAGGTTATAGATTTCAATGAAAACCACAGGCCTGTAACACAACTGGCCTCAGTTTCAAATAGAATGCATTTGAAATTTTAAGCTAGAGTAAAAAATTGCAAATATTTCTGCTGCATGCAGTGCACTGTGCTCTATTAAGGTCCTTACCTCCAACAGGACTATCTAAACAATATACTGTATATGTGTTACTGTATATTCTTACCTAACAGAGACAGATAGTCCCTGCATTTCACATTTCAACTTGTTATGGCTTAAGCCCAAGTAAAGAAAACTACAGAAATTTAGAAGATAATAAACAAACCTTTTTGGATCCATGCATTCACTGAGATTCACCATCCTTGGACCCATGCCTCCCTTTTGGTTTTTCTCCCATCCAACAGCTTTTGGACAATCTGACATATTTAAAAAGAAGGAAAGAAAAGAATGAAAGCCTTAATATCACAGGATAAAAAAAAGAAATTTTGTTGGATTTAATCTTGTTGGAAAAAAACAAACAAATTCTAAACCTGCAAGTAAATAATCTGTATCTTAACAACCTCGTATACATTGCTATACAAATTTTGCTGTTTTACATCAACCGAAAGCACTACTTTTTGGAGAAGTGCTTTATTCTCAGGTGTCCAATGTGCTGCTTTTGCCTGTTCAGCTTGCTTCAAACCTAGGACACAGATGGCATCATTCCCCATCAAGCCTCCGGATCTTTAATGTCAAGCAGACTGCTATGTTCAGAACTCAGTAAATTCATAATTCAGAACTCAGTAAATTTTGCCAAGTTCAATCATCTCTTCATGTTCCCTAGACCCCATCTGTAAATTCAATAGAGAATTATAGATCCTAATTATATAATAATTAAACAATTCACAATGACGGTATGTAAAGCATTCAGAACTTCTTGGATGAAGTAGAGAAATTTTGTGATACTGTCCTGTACACAGAAATTAAGTCTGAGTTTATGTTCTAATGTTACAAGTTTATTGCTTTAAAATACATCTGCCTACCTCACTATGGGATTGAAGAAACAATTCCACTCTGTAGCAGGCTTCTACCATTTTAGAAATAGAAAGTTTGCATCACATGAATTCACTATTATATGCATTTTTTCTAGCTGAGGGACTGTGTACAAATTTAGCAAGAAAAAAAGAGACTAATTGCTAATTGCCTGGGCTTTGTATTTCATATAACACCAGGAGGACTTTTCTTTTTTTTTTTAAATCAGAAACATGATTTAAGGAGGAAAAAATTAAAAAAGAGTATGCTCTCTTCTTTCTTTTTTGAAGAAGGAACCATTTCCTTTATAGACATTTAACAGAAATTAAAATAATTTAAAATCCATTTGAAATAACTTAGCATAAGCAATGATATAGTAGTATTAATTTATTTTTTCCATCTTCACAGTGGTTGAGGAGGGAGAAAAAAAATGGGAAAGAATTTTCTGTTTTTAAATGGATTACCTGGGCCAAGGACTCTCTCTGGAAGTTTTATTTCAAAGATAATGCTGTGTGTTATGTCTCTCACTCCTTGCATGGTCCTGTCTCTGAAGCAGAGCACTTCAACTGACTGGACAATGCTGCCCCTGCCATTTGAAAAAAGATAGAGAGACACATGCAACTTCTTTAACAGGAAAGGGACTTCTTTTAAACACGATTTCACACAGGTTTAGTCTCTTGCAGATTCTGAATAAGGCTTTTTCTGTTAGTATTTCTGTTAGTACTGGAACACTGTTGTTCTGATCAGGTATAAATAAAAACAATTGCTTAGTATGTGAAAATGACTAGTTTGTTGTGAAACAGCTCTAAAGACATGAAGCCTGTCCTCTGTCATTTATACAGTGCTGCTGGACAAACTGCATATTTAGAGGAATAAAGAGCAGGGAAGCACTAGAGCACACATCAGGTGACATGATGTACTTTGCCACGGCACAAGCAAGATCCTCTTAGTTCTCGATACAGTATCACTTTTCCTCCTTATGATTCAAATCCCCAAATCAAACAATTAGAATTTTAGTGTCTAAAAAACTCTGAATCTCAGAATGTATAAAGCTCTCTGGGCACTTACACATCATTCTACGCTACAGTTCAGCTAGCAGCCCAGAAAACGCCGTACCTAAATGAGCATTTCTTCTCCCTGCTGTGTGCTTTGTAATAAAGTGTAAAAGTCAAAACTATGAAAATGCAACTTTTACATTTTTGTTACAGCAACCCAATTTTATATGATACTTCAGATGATACTTTTTTCCAAATACCAGAGTTTAAAACTATGTCCTGTCTTCCCAACTTCTGCCCAACAAAAAATTCAAGAAGGTATGCTACAAGAAAACCTAGAGTATCTGATTTTCAAAATTTAGGTCATCTATTACTTGGCACTAATTAATTATATAAAATCATAGAATACTTTAAACAAGATTTGAAACAGCTAGAGGGTATTGGCAGGGTCTGAAGCATAAATTTCCAGGTACGTGCACGCATGTGAGGATTAGGAATAATAGGAACTTGTGACTGACGGAAGTAAAAAACAGAATAATATGCAAAATCAGAATAATTGAAAATGAGTCATGTCAAGGTTAAAAGTTAAATCTCAGGTGCATGATACGAATAAAGCACCATGAGGGGAAAAATGCCTAACTTGATATCAACCAATAAATAATCTTTGTGGGAACGAATAAAATAGATACCATTTGTGGGCTGCCAGGATCAGGAAATTTCTCAGTGGCCATCCTGGATAGTGGGATAAATTACATGGATCATAAACTCCAACTGTCACCTGCAAATAAAATTGCTCTAAATGAGAAGTCATCTATCCATACTGATATTCAGTTCACAGTAAAAGTTATCTGGCATTTTTAATGTAAAACTTGGACAGAGAAGGCCTACACGCACATTTTATGTATTTACAAATGTTTAATACATGGTCACACTACATTTCAGTCAAGCGCTTGCCACAGCTTTGAGATTTGTTCAGTTTAGCCTCTTTATGGACATTCACTTTTCACTACAGTATGTGCACCTTCCTTATCCTCCTTAAACACACCATTATGGGAGAAGCCGAACAACTGAAGCCTTGCTCTCAAAATAAAATTCTGTATTGATTTTGGGATGATCAAAAAGTGAAAGGGGACAGACCAGCAAGACATCAAGTCAAAGGAAAAACAGCATAAAGATCACTTGTAAAGCCAACCTTCAAGATGCGATGTAAATAAAGGAACTGGACATTCTACATTCTGTCTCATGTTCAAGCAATGTAATACCATGCTTGTAATTAAGGCATCTAAACTAGCAACTTACTTCACAGTCAATGCAGAACCAAATCACATCCAGAGATTAGAAAGATGCCACTGCCTACCTTTAGATATGCTGAAAATCTGAACTTGGCCATCACTAGTGATACTTGTGTCTCTCACACCTACAGAGCTCTTCTCTCCTGCTTCTTTGCCTATAGATGGACTTAGAGTGACTGGTCTCAACTCTACCACACCAGTGAGGTGTCCCTATGAACAGTCTGAAATGCAGATGAGCCAATCTAATGGATGCAGATAGGAGAAACAGGGGCCCACTCCTCATCCCTCCTCCCAGCCATACACTGCTGCTGCTTTGCAACTGCTGACTCAAGCAGCCATAAGACCCCTTAGTAAGCCGATTCAATTCCATAAACTAGAAGAAAATTAACTCAGCAACAGCAAAAACGTATTTTTCTTCCAGGGGAGCAAGTTCAGTTGGCTCACTGAAATACAAACTCTACAGGCAGTATCGATGCAATAAATCTTATCCAACAGGTCTAAAATTTTGGCACTTCCCTCCAAAGTGAATGTTAATGAAGAAATATGTTCCAGATGATTACAGATTTCTCTCATATTGAGAATGTCCCTATCTAATTAAGTATACTCTTATCTTTGACCCATTATTGTAGTTATACTACCGTTTAAAATCTCAACCTTCACATTCTTATTTTACAAAGAACAACTGCAGACCTAGGTCTTAATTTCAGAAAAACAAATTTGAAAAAGCAAAAAAATAATTGAAGATCAAGTATTATAAAACAGAACTAAATTACTTTCATAAGGTGTGACAAGACCTCCTTAAAAAAAAAAAAAAAAGTCTTTTTTGCACTCATTAGCTCTTCACCATAACTCAGTTTTGTTTCCTAACACTTCAGTGACATGCAAGATAAAAAAAAAGTTTGAAGTTCACCAAAAATAAAGACAGTAAAGCATTCAGAAAGGCCTAGCAAAGTTCAGCAGCTGAGCAACATGATCAAAAACAGAATTCAGTGTATATAAACAGAAGCCAACCAAGCCAGTCAACTCCTGCTGTTCATGTATCATTACAATTCTTCACTAACTGAAAGCAATGGACAGTACTTTACACTCAAAGGACAGGCATGATCTCTGCATTGAACAAGAAGAAATATCCCAGCCTCTTCTGGTGCACAACCCATCTATCTTCCTAAATTACAAAGCATTTACCTTGAACATTCTTATAACATGTACTTGTGGCAAAACACATGTTGAAAGTTGAAAACTTAAAGTTGAAAACTCCCATATAGTATTACCTGCTTACTGTTACCACAACCAACAAATACATAAAACATATGAGTACCAATTTTTAGTACTCAAACAATAAAAGAAATGTTTTGCATTATTATAGCATCGCAGGTAAAGTGGTTGGAAAACTTTAATCGTTATGCTAACTCTTTCATAAACTTATGTTGTTTCTGTTTTGATAATGAGGGAGACAGAGCATGAAGAACTTTGTTTTCAAGCTGACCATTAATCTGATGTAACTGGGCTTCTGCATAAGAACTAGAGACACTTAAGACAAAAATCAGTCCAAGCTGCTGGTCTTCAGCTATTTACCCAGTCTATTCATTGGCCAACCATTGTGCCTAGCTCACTAGTATGGACACTTTTCAAACCATTTGTAAATTAAACATCTGTAGATCATGAAAAGACATAAAATTCTCCTTACCTTTCCCCCTTGGTCTTGGAAGAAACCATCCCACTTTTTCAGCAGAGATATCACGACAGAATTGTCATGATACTTGATTAAAAAATAAGGCAAGGCTGTAACCCCTTCTTTCTGGCAAAGTTCATCATACGCTTTCTGAAGTGCTTGAATCTAAAAGCAAAGAGACAACTGTAACCAACAATCTCATACAGAACCACAGAAAGTGTTTTAGCACCTGGGAAGGCTAGTTCACCCAAACAATCTTATAATATAGTGTATTCAGAAGTTTTAAAGCCTATTATGACCGCAATAACTGAGATCAAAAATTCAGTTGCAAAACCAGCATTTGTCAATGCAAATTTTAAACAGGAGCATTACTATCGTTGCCTCAAACTGATCTACCAATAGAAATTAAAACAAGATAAAAATCTCATTCTGATAGCCACAGTAGCTTTATAGGAAAGTAAATCTGTCTCTCTATTATTAGCAAAAGAACAGATTCCTATTCAATTTATTTTGTTACATGTATTTTCCCTGTTTAGTTGAAACTCTGTCTTTGGATCGTGACAGGTATTTTTACGCTATTTATTACTACAGAACTAATGAGGGTCTTCTCAGAAGAAGGGAACTAAGCATTTTTCACTGAAAAAAAACCCAAACTGTTTCTTATTGATTATTATGCCATTAAAAAGCCATTCACGGTTTTGCATTAGCTTCCATCAAAGCAAAAAGGCACATGTGAGCAAGTGGATTTTTTTTTTCGTCCTTTCGCATTGTAATATGAAAGAAACTACAAAAAAATTGTAAACTTTTCTCCTAAAAAAAATAATCTTCCCTATCCAGTTCTTTTTCTTGTCCAGTCATGCATTTTATTAACAATTTTGTAATTGCTAATGACTTAGCTCTCCCAGGGGATGCTCCTTTAAAAAGTTTCTTAAAAATGTATGAGTTTCAAAAACGTAGCTATATATTCAATAAGCTGTATATAAAAATTAAAATTAACATAATCACCTCTTCAAGAATTGTTTGCCACATCTGAATCTAAATGATTAAAGCTGAAGTGATGCTGAGAGATTTTATACAATAACGAGAAAAGAGGTAAACAAAAAACCCACATGGAAATAAGAAAAGTGAAGATTTTAAAAGAAATTAGATTATCAAACTAACTCAGTATGTGCTAACAAAAATATTAAGTTTTACAGCCCACAAAACTGCTTAGTGCTACAGACTTCATGACATTTAGTATTTTGAATACCTGATTTAATGGGAATCTGTCACTAAGACACACTGGTTTCTGAATTATATGTATTCCATCAGGGAAGCAGAGAGCAGGGTAGCAAAACCAGTAATAATAATGGTACTTTTTTAAATCCTAGAAGAAAAAATTTGTAAAATTAGATAATAAACATATAAATCAAAGTAAATTACGGTTTGGAATACTAATCATAATTGATGGTTGATGATACTAACCATACTAACCATAGTTCTCTCTACTTCACAAGGCATGTGTCGTGATTTCAGAAAATAATAAATAATACTAGAAGACTTCCCTTCTCTGTGTATGTTTTTATTTAAGATTTAAACAGACAATGTGTACACAATACTTCTGTTTTTGTTAGCTGGAGCATTATTTATTAAAACTTTCAATTCGTTAAACATGAAACAGTTGCTCTACTTTTACTAATATCTATAAGGCCATCAGGTAATCTTATACATTTGTAGAAAAGAATATGAGACGGCACCAGCATTTTTTAAAGAATGCATCCTAAAATATTTTGTATCTCTACATGAGAATGGCTTATTAGTTGGTTTTTTTAAATGTTTTCAGACATCTTAAGATGTCTGAGAATGATCCTGGTAACATTAATATGCTAATACAGTATTTCTCCTAAAAAGAAACTACTTCATCATTTCCACTACAATGCTCTAAGTATGAGACATATTATCATTACTCACTGCGAATGTCAGCAGCAGGAACCTGTTCAAGACCATAGGGTTTTCAAGAGCAGCTCCAGATTTTATTGATTCCCATATCTGTCATTGATTGTGGGGACAAGAAGGAAGAGAAAGGGCAGAGAAACAAAATACCAAGGTAGCATGAGAACAGCTGCAGAAATCTTTAATTCTTCCAGCTACCTTAAAAATACTGAAATTAATGCTATTACCTTTATAATCCTTTTAGCATAGATAAGACACAGACATGCACTAACACAAAAAATTATGGAAGCTGGGGAACAAGAGGAGCATTAGTTCACAGATCAAGCATGGAGCATCAAATGAAACAAAACAAACCTCATCAGGAACAGTCCCTCGTGTATATGAACTATTAACACTAGCACAATATAGAACATACTGTGATATTAATATAGCCTTTTATTGTACTTTCATCTTTTTCATTTATGGGATCTATAGATACTAGATGTGTGAATAAGCTACTAGGAAATTTGATCAAAAAAATGGCGACTTGCAAGAAGGCAATACGCTGCATGTTGGTGAGACAAGAAGCTATAATACTTGTATGAGGCAGACCTGTTTGATCTTTGTCTTAAAAATAAACAAAAAAACCCAAAAACCACGAGTGAATAAAGCATTCTGACCTTCCCAGTTTTCCTAAAGGTAGATATTGCATCGTACTGGGATGCACTGCCTGGGAAGCACTAGGCCACAGGAACACAAAAAATTCATAGCCTTGAGTGAAGGTATGCATGAAAACTTTGCTACTCGAGGCCAGCAGGCAGACAATCAATCTAATTACAGGAATCAAGGACTGGTCAAAGTGAAGCGTCTCAAAAAGAAAGAGGTTGCCTTAGTTTGATTTTCACTTCTCCCCCAGTCATGACATTTAATTTAGTTACTTACAGTGCAAGCAGACTAGCCCCCTCCTTTGACAGCCACCTTTTTCTTGCTTTATCTCAGTCTTCTGGTTGTTTTGGAGCTTCCCCATCACTTTGTCACACAGATGGTTTGCAGTAATCTAAAGTTTAAACCTGGCACTTCCTGGTTTCTGGGTGTCAAGACAGATTTTAAAAATGTGCTCTACAGAATTCAAGTCACTGACAGCTCCACTGTTAAGCTTAAAATGTGGCCTAGTAGAACGCTGAATCAAGTCCTCCAAGTATAATTAGCTACTTTCTACTGTCTTGTAAAGAACAGTTAGAGTGTAAAGAACAGAATAAGTTAAATCCTGCAGCTACTTTATGGGTGAGTATGGACACTATCTCCAATATTTGGGGCAGAGACTATAAAGCACTTGAATGGCTATTTCCAAAGACTTTCTACCAGTTTATTTGATTTTTAATCTTACCTCATTTGCTTCTTTTTCCAGAAGTGATTTCTTATCACAGGATTTGAAAGTCTCAAAGGTGTTGGTGTTATACAATGTTCCGAAAGCAGGACAGCAACGTGCTGGTATTGAAGCATTCCTGAATAAAAGAAAGAAACTTCTGGGAACTGGATACTAACGCCTTTAACATGATCAGCAGTAGTAGCAGTAGCTATCCTATGGTGTAAAGTTGCCCTGAAATTGTCAAACAATGAGGCACAGTAACAAAAGTTAACGACAGTTCTAACAAAAACTTTTTTATGATCACAATGCTTTATTGAACATGGATTGGTACAAGAACCTGTGCAAATACACGTCTACATTATGACTTCAAAAATATATCAGGCATCTGTATTATCTCTAAGCAAGGTGGCATTAAATCACAGACTGAAGATTGTAAAATTCTGTTCAAATATAAACTATCCATGACAAACGTGATTTTCACTAAGAAAAAATTAAGACTGAACTTTGGATGTTGGTATTTCGTTCACATAAAGAGTTACTCAGTTAAAATTCTATGTTTAAGAAACATCCCAAAGGAAGCCTAAACCAGAAAAAAGATTGAGTAGCTTTTATAGTTTGTAACATCATCAGCTGGAGAAGCTGCTGTTTGCAAACACAGTATATATTTTTTCCCCCTTTTTGAATGTAAATTAGGTAAAAACCCTACAACATTCCCTTAATTTATAGATCTGATTGATTTCATCGACTCCTTTAACATCGTTCTCTCAAATTGATATGTTTCTGACCACTGCTAAAACTCAAATACAGCAAATGTTTAAGTTACATAATAAACACACACGATGTAGTTTCCAAAAGTTTTTAAAGCTAAAGGGAACTCTTCATGATCATCTAAACTGATTACCTAAAGTACAGGAACAGAAGTACAGAAAATTACTACAGTAGAAGGAATAATTAAAAACTCCGTAAGTGGATCTTTCATAATTTTATTTTTGTCATAACATTTGAGAGCTCAAATACCATGGTACCATCCATTTTTTCCTAATCTGAAATTCCTGTTCCCACTGTCGCAGCTTTCTTCCAATTGCACTTTGTTGCATACGCTTTCAGTATTGTACCTAAAAGTTCTTACATAAGAATTAATGGAATAATACCTCCTAAGAAATTATCTCAAAATGCACAAAGCCTCACTAGGCTCCTAACATCCTCACCAAGCAAGGCAGCGAAAGTCACTTCTGTGATTTACAACTTTATAATCCACCAATTTAAAACAAACAAGACACTAACTACGAAGACATCTGTTCCTATGTTAGTTATACTAACTTAGGCATTTGCTGGAAATGAAAACCATGTGGAAAAAATATTTCCCCTCTCATCTCATTTTTGCTGTGTACACTGAGCAGCTTTGGTTTACCCTTCACTTTGTGGGTAAAGGCAAAAATACAAAATTCCAGTCATAAAGATTAAATACTTTGGAAGATATTACAATGTAGTAACTAGGGATTGTAAAAATTATTTTGCGATCCTAATTGTAATGATGAATCCTCACTAAATAAAGATCTAAGGAAAAATTTGACCAGAAGTCAGATGACTGAAATATCCTCCCTTACGCAGAAGAGCTGAAGAAATGGAAAAAAATGGTATTTACATAAACATATATACAAACAGTGAGTGAATTGGAGACTTACCAGCATATTTTAAACTCAGCCCTTCAGATGAATATACTACCTCAGACACAGGGAGTTAATGTTTGCGACTCAAAGCAGTCTCTCTACTGTTATAAAGTTCATGAAAACGTGTATTTATTTTCATGCAGAATTTGTCCAAGTAATATTATGTATCAAAGCGTTACTGTTATGCAAGGAAAGCGTCTTCACATACAAATTAAAGTAAACCACAGTACATACTTACATATCAAAGGCACTAAACTCCAATGTCAAGCGAGCTGGCAAACCCAAAGGATCACCTGGACAAAAAGCAGCAACATGCTTCTTTTAAACTGAAATACATAGATTAATGTCCCTCTTTCCATTAATGTAAGTTATAAATTACCCACAGACACACCAGAATTCACAGCTCACCCAGCCGTGTTTTCTAATGCTTCAGCAAAATACCTAAAATATGTTACACAAATACTTAGAAGAATGACAGGAGAAACCCAAACTACTAAGCAAGATGTTCACTTTCTACCTACCATTGTAATAGTATCCTTTGATAACTTTGGGGGTCTCATCCAATCGGTACTCATTGAGTTTCTTCTGGGTTAGTTCGTGCCAGAATCCTGCATCCAAGGCACTACTGAAGGGAGCAAACTGCAGCTTTGAGATTTCAGGATCTACAGGATGGTGCACCTCACTACTGGCAGTTGCCATGATTTTAGTTAATGATCGCTGTTAAACAGAATTCTGTAAGAGCAGATATGCCTGGTAAGTATATACTCAATTGACCATATTACTCATGACTACTCCAAGCTTCTTTTTAATACATTTTGTTGGGTTAAAGTGTAGACATCCTCTGAATGTCTAAGTAACTCAAATTTTCAACATTATTGAGCAGGTCCTTTCAGTCCAAGCAAAGTCCTTCCAATTTCTTGTATGTAAAATTATGAAAGGCAAGTATATGTTCTGTTTGGCCAAGTTGCCTAGAAGGATTCAATTTCCTGACAGACATTCCATGATTTCTCCTATTACTTAGGATATTACATCTGAACTGTGTACTTCTGAGTTATATCTTGTATTGTGCTGCCACAGGTAAAAATAACAAAATGCTAAACACTGTATCTGCATTCCTTCTGTTATCTAGATATCTATCTAAAAGCCTATTAGTACTATTTAAGTTCTGATGGCATTTAAAATCCAAACTAACATTTCATTTAGCTAGGTCTTCACTCTCAGGCTGTGGTGACAGTTGAACACTCACAAAGCATTTACAAATTAACAAGTAAAGCTAGCAAAGGGAAACTAAAACCAAGAAAAGTCTTGCAGCCAGTGAAGGGCAAAGCTGGAAACAGAACCTAGAACTTCCTTAACAGTTGCACTAGCCATTAGAAAGCCAATGTGATTTACAAGTCTAGATTACTTCCTTACAGTTCTTCTCTCCTAAAGGTCTTTGCGTATGGGGAGCATTCTTTATTCTTTTTTTTTTAACATCCAAATCACTACTCCACATTGGCTGAATGGTATTCCTATAAGCACATAGTCTTCAATTCACAGCACTTACAAATTTCAGAATTTTAGACGCTACCCCAGAATAAGGAGAAAAACATCTAAACTAGGCTATCAAAAGTCTCTACTTCAACTAGGCATAACAGTCCCCTTGCTCATGTTAGCAGCAGCATTCACTTCAGTGTGAGGTGATTCAGCTCAATCTGCTTATTTTCTTGAAAACTCATAAAATAAAAATGTTGCCATCAAGAATGTCTTTTACTTACTGTTAGTATTCCTCCTCATGCCTATACCTACACATATTAAGATGCAAGTTTCAGAGACATAGTCTGTGACACAAGTATTCAAATATACATCTAGGGGAGGGAAGGTCCTCCTATTACGCATTTCATTCTGTCTTTGACTATCTAGCTAGGATAAGCATAAATTTTGCAAAACAAGGATTTGTTACATACTAAAAATAAGATTTTAAAATATTAGTTTTAAGACTCCTTACAAAGATATGAGCATATGCTATTTATCACAACACATCCATCTACCAAGCTAGTAATTGCTGTTTTCTAAGTCCAGAAGGGAGATCAACAGCTATCGATTTAGGTTTGTTCACAACACTTATCAAATCAACCATTTGAACTCAAACAACCTTCAATTCCTTCAATTAACTGATCTTTAAAGACTAAATGTTTTAGTTTGCACAACATAATCCCACGTGATAGCCTTTTGTTACTGATCCTTCACAACACCTGTTACCTTTACACATGGATCAATGGTAGGATTTTACATATAGAAAAGTCAAAATAAGGTTCCCAGCATAGCTATGTTATCTGACACCAATCTAAATAGCTGCACTACAGTTTTGCTGTATTGTAGCTTGGATTGAATTGAACAGTTCCAAGTTTATTGTCCTGTGAAGTCATTTGTGCAACAGAAACAGAGCTTACATGATTTTCTTTCATGCTTTTTGGAACAGGGGGAAGGGAACGAGAGGTGGTTTTAGTTTCTTAATAAGTGCCAAATAGCCAGCTCTTCTCTGAAAGAATTTCTCAAATGTGTCAAAGTTAATTTGAGAAAGACAGTTATGCGTTTCCTTACACGATACTTCCTTAAACAGTCTTCAGTGTAATCCAGCTGTTGCTTCTACATTCAGTTTATACAATTTATCTCCTTCTACTGTAAATGCTTTCCTTACTTGCTGGTGAGTTGTGGAATGTGGTTTTCTGGGTACAGGTTTGAGATTTTCCATTTTTCATGGTGAAAGCTATATGTTTCAGTTCTATCATGATGTCTTGCTTTAACTGGCATATTGCAAATATGCCATTTTGTTCCCTCTGTACCCCCCTCCATTTTGTTGTGGGTTTTTTTTCCTTTTCTTAAATTTTTAACAGCAGCTGGAATTTGTGGTAATATGAATTTTGATAGCTTTCTTGAAAAACCTCTGAAATCTCTTTTCATTAGCATGAAAAAAGTCACTTTCTTGAAACTTTGCAAATACTGTAACTATAAAGAACACAACTAACTGCATGGAATTTTCTGACCAGTTTTATAAACCTCTTTTTCTCTGTGTAAGTTGTACAAGTAGTCACATAAATTAGCAAACATTTAAATTTTACTACTACATAGGTCTTAAGCCTTACGAAATTTTTTGTTTGTAACTCAATGTCACAGAAAGCTCATCATAAAACAGGCAAAAAATTGTTTGTCATATAGGTATTAGCAATAACAGAGTCAGATTACATGGTACTTCATGCCAAGACTTCCATAATAAAACTTTTATTCAGCGGTTCAATAGTTGCCTAGTCACTATTAATACATTAAATCCCACCCTCCACTTTTTTCAGAAGTTTGGGAAGGTATTACTTAACACTTCTTTTTTTTAATTAATAACAAAAAGTAACATAAAGTTGTTACTTTCCTTGCCAGACAAGCTCTATTAAAACTAGAAGTTTACTCATTTTGAGTTTTCTTTAAGTTAAACATTTCACCAGTATAAAAGCTATGTGTTAGGCAATAAAAATTTCTCCTATACCCTGGAGAATTAACCATTAAAAAAGCTGATTTTCTTTTTCAACCTTTGGAACAGGTAAAGTTTCATTTTGCCTTTTTTTTGTTTGTTACAATAATTATTAATTAAAATTATTAATTTACCCAATACTAAAGTATATTGTCAAACATTTTAAGTGATCAAGCAGCCAGCTGACAGTACCTAGCAGTACCTGAGTAACAAACACTGAAAATACCAGCCTGAAAGCATCCACTGGGAATGAATTTTAATACCCTACTTATTTTCGTTATTACTGTACCTAATGAGTTGTTATTATTATAAAACTGTAGGAATAAAAACAGGGGGGCTCACTACAACATGCACATGCAAACACAGAAACATATACAATCACTGCTAATGTAGTGACACTTTTGAAAATATTCTTTAATGTACTTTGATGTAAATATTCACTTACATGCTTTCTTAAAACAAGATCAGTAGGCCAACGTAAATTTGTGCAAGAAATTTTGGAATACTGAAATAAAAGATGAAATGTATACATTTTGTAGAACTTGCATACAGAAATTCACATACAGCCTCTAACAGTAGTAACAGTCACTAGGAGAATATAATAAAAAAAAAAAAATTCTAATGGAGGAATATATTAAGTGAAAAACACGCCAACACTTTTAATAATATGTCTTCCCCCGACAGACATAATTAATCTGTTGTAAAAGTATGATTAGCAGTTTAACAGCATTTAAAACTACCATGAAGTTACAGGTTTTAAACCAAATTCACATAACCCCCTAAAATCTACAGCTTTACAAAACTTTTTATTCTGTGGTCCAGAGTTGAGTATTTTGAAGACCTCCTTTATATCTAGGTGACAAAGGAAATTACTATTTCCTACCACTACATAAGGGGCACTTTCAGAAAAGCTGGTTCTTGGCTGAAGGACGTTAAGCTCATCTGATGTCCGTTATCAAGCCCATTTTCTTCCTAAGTCTTCCCTATTTCTCATAACATTATTGACACAAAAAGGCAGCCTTTGGCACCTGGGGCCAACCTGCTCCGCAAACTCCCACCTCCGCGCGCGGCAGGCGCTGCTCAGGGCGCACAGCCCTGCTGCGGGGCCCGCCGCCGCCTCTCGCTCCTCACGCCGGTCACGGGACCGGCCGCACCGCGTGAGGCGGCCCCCGCCCGCCTGTCGGGACTGGAGCCCCAGCTCCCGTCCGCCCGCCCCGAGGCTCTCCCGCCCAGGAGCCCGCGGCGGGCCGGCCTCAGCGACCCGAGGCCCCGGGACACACCGACCTCGAGAGGCGCGGGGGCGAGACGGGAACCCGAAGGCAGGAGGAGCTTGAGGGCGGGCGGGCGAGCGAGCGAGCCGCCCTCAGCGCCCCCCGCGCGCGACCGGCACGCGCGCGGACCGCTCACCAGCTACACCGCTCCTTACTTCCTGCATTGCCTGGCGGCACGGCGAAGTGACGTCATCCTGCCTCGGCCACGTGACGGGGGGGGGGCCGGCGCGAGGCGGCGGTCGTTACGCACGCGCGGCGGGTCGGTCGTGTCCGCCTGAGACGGGGCTGATCTGTCCCGTCCCGTCCCGTCCCGTCCCGTCCCGTCCCGTCCCGTCCTGTCAGCCGGGTCCGCCCGTCAGTCGGGCGAGCCCCGCGCCGGAGCCGGGGCAGGGCGGGGCGGGATGTGGCGCCTTGCGCGGGCGCCCGCGGTAGCGGAGAGTTCGACTCCTGAGGCGGAGCGGGCCGCACGGCCCCGCTGCCGCGCGCCGGCCTTACCTCGGCGCCCCGCCTGCCCCCGCCGCGATCTCCCTGTGGCGGCGGGGCGCGTTGCGTGGCGGTGCTCGCTCCCTGGCACCAGCTCCAGCCCAACCCGCCCCCGTCTCCACGGGCTGTAGCTGCGTGTAGCACGTGTGCGAATAGACGAGCAAGTATGAGGTACACTCATTTCGCCGCCCGTGGCACCAGTGAAAAATGAAGCGATGTGAACTAAAACCTGCCTTTTCCTCCACTGTGGTTATGACTGCTGCATGAGTCCGCACAAGGATGCTGGATATGGTCCTGATGTTCTAGCAAAAAAGTATTCGGGGATTCAGCGTGAGTGAGCGATGCACCCCCCAGCTGTGAGAAAGAGCCGTGTTGGGGCCGAGCTGTGAAAACGCAGCCAGCGGGTCGGGTGTGGCTGTTTCCCTCTATGCAGCAGTCCTGTGACCGTCCAGTTTTGTGTCCCCCTCCAACTTCCCCAGTACAAGAGAGAGATCAAAAACTGACGGGAGGCCAGCAGAGGGTCACTAAAATGGTCTGGGGGCTGGAGCATATGACGTGAGAGGCTGGAAGAGCTGGGTTTGCTTTGTGTGGAGAAAGCAAGGCTAAAGGGGATTTAATGGAAGTCTTGCATAACCTAAAGTGGAGAAGATGGAGGCAAATTCTTCTGAGATGCACAGCAAAAAGCGGGAAGTAAAAGGGCATTTTTGCACTTGTTTGTCAAAACAAGGAAAATTCCAAATGAATATATAGAGAAAAATTTGCCTAACGTGGCTGGTTAAGCACTGGAATAGGTTCCCAGAGAGACTTTGTAATCTCCATCCTTGGGGACTTGACTGCACAAGCCTCTGAGCAATGTGATTGAACTTTGATGTTAGCTCTGCTTTGAGCCGGAGGTTGGACTAGATGGCATCCAGAAGTCCCTTCCAACCTAATTTTTTTGATGAGTCTGTACTGATTTTTGCAGATCTAGAATACAAAACAAAGTATGCTTTCTACAAAACAAGCATTGCCTCTTTAGATAGTTTATGTCATTTACCTATCAGGGAGAACGAATTTGCCAGAGCTGCCTTCGATTTTGGAGCGCACAATACTGCAGTAACACCCATATTGCAGAAACTGCCAGCAAAATTGGGACTAAGCCTCAGAGGAAAAGCTGCCGGTCAGATAAGCATGGGTAAGGTCACATAAAGACAATTGTTCAGGCAGCATTAGGGGAAAACTTTCATTGCTGCTAATTATGCAAATTTAGACCTGATGTTTGGATAGAGGACCTTGCTGTGGAGCGTGGACCGAATAGACCTTCCAGGAATTTCATAAATAAAACAGATTGGAATAAAGTTGGGAAGTCTGCTACAGATACTATACCTTGAATCTAACTGCATTACGTCAATAAAATTCTACGATTCCTCATTGTGCATGCCACTCACTTTATTAGTATTGGTAATACCTTTACTCTGTTGGACACTTTATAAAGCAAAATCTTGCAGCGAGGGAAAATCATCCTGGAATTGAAGATGAGAATAAAATAGAAGCAGCATCAAACTAATCCATTCTTGGGGAATATGGACTCAACATGTTTTGGAGAAGATAACTTCTCAGAACTATTTAGTTCAGGTTAGATTCTGTTATAAGTTTTAATAAAAATAATATTTATTTAGTGCTTTCCATTTAAGGATTTAAATGAATTTTATACAATATTCTCAGTGAACAAGATCACAAAATATAGGCAGAACCTGGCAGAACTATTCTATCAATTTATTTACCAAAAATACTGTCAAAAGTCATTTAGTCCTATGCTGTACACCTCTTACTGCTGCAAGGGTGGGGCACCGCAAAATTAAAAGTCTGTTGTAGCAATGAACACTAGAATCAGTAGTGGAAGAAAGTAGGAGTATGCTGAAAAAGGTATCACCTTGCAGTTGCCACGTTGATAGACTTCTGTGAGCATCGCCACTAATTTCTCTGGCACAGGAGGGTGCCTCCCCTATGAGCACTTTGATATGATGCAGAGAAACAGTTGTTACCCCTCAAAGAACTGAGCTGAGGGATTATTCGTATCTAGTAAGGAGGAAATTAGATTGCCAAGACCTGAGTTCAGGTCCCAGGTCGGACTGTGTTTTTTTTGAAGACTAAGTTATGCCTGATCAAAACAAAAGGCATTTGATTTTACTCAAGGCATTCAATTTAATTACACAGTAGGCATTCATTTTAATTACACAGTGCCAATGTATAGCAATGGGTGCTGTGTATTTCTTTTAAGGCATATTTTAGTTGAAACATATCAGAGTTTAAACACAAGGTATCTTGGTAGATTAAACAAAATGATAAGGGATACAAATATTGTTAAAAATGGAAACATTGTTAGACTTACCAGATGTCAATATGGTTTTAACCATTACCATGCACAAATGTACATCTCTTTCAGTGGGAACTCTTATATTTTTAACTGGTGGAGATCTCGGACAACAATTTTATAGTAGCCTGGTATGTGGGCTCATGTGTCTGTGCATGTATAGAGTGTACACCTCACATTTGATTTTTTATAATTCTGTTTTAGATTGTGAGATGACCGTGTACAAATGATTTATTCCGGTGTCAGGTATGTAGCATTTTTAAAGATAATTCGGAATTCGGTATCAGGAGCGTAAACTATTTTCATGAACTGTTTCTCACACGGTGATAATATTAATTGTTCTTTTTGCCATCTAATTCTTCAATAGAAAATTTGATGAAAATTAATAATTTTGTCATTGTACTTAAAAAAAGTGAATATGTATGCATAGTATTTAAACTTAACTTGGCATTTCTAAATGAACTAATTCTCATTCTGGTGGGGGGAATGCATGCACTGAAACTTTCAAATGTATTCTTACACCTCATCTTCAGGAACTTAAGCCATCCCAGCTAAGTTAGGAGGATAGTCCTCTAGCATCCCTGATAGCGGTGGAAAGATACATCAATCTGCAGAATTTGGGACCTGCTCTAGAACTATTCAGAAGTGTCTACGGTGCTTCTATATTAATAGCTTAGGATTGAAATACATTTTTAAAGTGAATCTTTCAGTCATTTTCATTTATTGTGCTATCACAAAATGCATCACAAAGTGGTCTCACAGAGAATGTAATGGAGTAATTTTAGATGATGGAATGAAGCCAAAATGTGCACCTACACTAATGTTTCCTTTACGGAGTGCCACATTTCCTGAAAATAATACGGGAAAAGAAACGTGTACTAGATGGCAGGATGCACTTGCTAATTGCACTCCGCCTTTAATGAATTTCCATGATACACAGTACGTGATGCAGAAGCCCAGAATTATTCTCATTACCCACTAGATGTCACCATCGACACAGAAAAAATTGTGAGAATATATTTTTCTGCCTCTTAAAAGTGAGGTTGGTTGTTCTCACCACACCTTAATCAAAGAACTCCAGTCCAAGAAATTCCAAGAAATTTGTTAGGTTCTCTTAAAGCTGTGCACCCTCTGACCTTGATTATTAACTGGAAAATACTGAAAATATTTTACAGGAAACCACACCTGGAATATTCTCTTGAGGCTTGTCCCCACGTGGTAGTAGGCTTCTCCATTCCTTACCCTAATTTGCTTTCCTCTGCTTCTCTTACATCCAGAGCCATTTGAATTGCCTATCCAGTAAAATAAACTGATAAATCCTGTTAGGTACCTTGCTAATTGGAAGTTTAAAATAGGCAGCATCCCGTTTTCCTATTTTATTATTATCTATTACAGCTATCACATCAGAGAAGCCCACTATGACAACTTCCCCTGTCTTTATTATTAATGCAGTTACACTAAGATTATGGATAAAAATGAAGTGAGATAAAAAATATTCAGGCAGCTTTATTTGCCTTGGTTTAGCTGTTCTGTGTTTGAATGTTCTTTAATTGTACCAGAGGTATTCTTTATTATAATCATCATAATTTTTAAAGCAATTTTCAGATATTTTGTTTAGGTTGCTGTTTCATGTATTAATACATTTTAAAGTCAGAAAAGGTAATTGTCACGATCAAGAGGATAGACTTCTTGATGGCTCTAAGTAGCCCTTGGGTGAGCACGTTTCAGCAGTGTACACTAATAACTGTAGCTGACTTAGTGCACTGCTTTTTTATTTTCTCAGGGATTACCTAAATTACCATCCATTTTTCCTAGGATTGCTGTTGCATATCACAACAGAAAAAAGATCATAATGGCTGTGAATCTGAGCAATTGTTTGTGAAAGGCCATTGGATTAGAACATATGTTTCAAAAGATGCTGCTTTGTAGTCCAAAGAAGGCGTATTTTACTACTTGAGCAGATACTGCTCCTGCAGTGAAAAAGTTGTCTGAATTCTGGAATGAATTTTGCTGCTTCTATATTCTGTCTCTGTATTTTGCCTTTTTTTCTCCTAGATTTGAGTTCCCTAATTGCAGTTTTTCCTGCATGCTACTTGAGACCAAAGTCAACTAATCTCTGAACCTGGTGTGATACATTGAAATAGACTGAATTTAAGTTTATTCCTTTAATACATTTTTCCAATTTATTAAAATACAGAGATATTAGGGCTTCATTTAATACTGAATACTTTAAATACAACTATTGACATTCCAGTGTTTAATTCAGAGAAATCAAACTGACAGAGGATAATAATACTTTGCATTTGGTTAGTGTATTATATCCAAAATTTATGAGCATCACGCAAACATTATCTTAAGTGTTGCATCGTTACTGTAAGTCTTATACTCACTTTACGCAATAGGCACATGTGGCACAGAGGGACTTTAAGTAGCTCAAGATCATTAATTAAGAACATAGAATTCAGAATTTCTCGTCCAACCATTAAACTGCCATTTTTCGCTTCTGATGTAATAAAGATATTACACAGAATATCCCTTTAACTCATCCCACCAAACTCTTGACAGTACTCAGTTGGAGGAGTTCCGGTTCCATCAGAACTTTGTTGTTACGCTAACTGAGCAATTTCAGAAGCAAGAAAACATTCAGGGAGTGGTAAATTCATCAGCACAACAAAATGAATGGGAGGACGTTCTAATCATCCTTCCCAAAATGTGTGGAAAAGACTTGCATAAACTCACCATTACATGCAAATGTGACTTTAGATGTTGAAGTTATCCGGTTCTGGGATTTCTTCTTAAAACTAGCATACTCCACAGTGTTTGCTCAAAATGTTTCTCTCACTTAGTTCCATCGCAGAAGAATAGCAATGAATGCTTTACTGGTGTGCCACAAACAAGGCGGTATGCAGTCTTGAGATATTCGGCTAATACAGGGCCTGAAATCTCCTCTGCCTCAATTCTCCCCGCTCCCCGATCTGTATACTCTTTTGGTGTAATTGTTCTGTGAAGTTGTAAGCTTTCTGGTGAGTTAGCTCATCCAACATATGCCACTATGTACTTTTTTGCTGAGGAACTATGTTTTCTTCCTTTGGGAACAAATCTATACCTGACTGCACTTGGGAAGAGGGGATTGATTCCTGTTGTATAACAGGGCATGTCTGTTTTTGAGACTTAGTACTTAGAAACAGTTAAATCAGTGGCTGAGCAAGCGAATGCTCAAAGTTGGTAGAGTGAACCTTAGCTGCAAACTTCTCTGTCAAGGCTGCCTCCCAACTTTTCCAGATGAAGCTTTTTGTACAGATGCTTGTCATTCAAGTTGTGGACGAGGCCCTGAGCAACATGATGTAATGTCAAAGCCAGCGCAGCTTTGAGTTGTAGGTTGTCCTTAGATGTCTTCCTGAGATCCCTTCCAACCTGAAGTACTCTATTAATTGTGTGTTTTTCCTGAAATATTTTACAGCATTTACAGCATGATTTATAAAATGCAATTAAATATAAAGGATAGAAAAGGTAAACATATTTCATGTATTTTATTTTCTGTTTTGCAAGCTTGAGTTGTTGCTCATGAGTTTGCCTCATTATAGTAGGAAGAGTTTGCCTACTACAAGATAAGGATATATGGATAAGTATTGCCACTGCATGCTTAGGTTATTTGCCAACTTGTAGGAAGAAGAAAATATGAGTAGTCTATAATCAACTATATTCTGTAAGTCTAGAAACAACAGCATACCCTTCTTGAATAGATAGTGATAGTATGTTGAGTATGGGAAGTCTTAGCAAAATTTCTAGGTCATAAAAATACTTTTTTTTTTTTCAGTGAAGTTAACATGAACAGGTATAAATGAAGTAAGCATGATATCAAAGAGAGATGGTAGGTTACAATATGACTTGACATTTCAAAAAAGTTTATGATTTGGGAGGAGCTATAAATAAATAGGGTAGATTTTTTTAAACAGTTGAAGCTTCTTTCTTTGACTATGCAAAGTACCTCCTCTCCCTTCACAAGCAACGTGTTCCCGTGTTTAATGGAGTAAGTTGAAAGAGAAAAATATATTTCGCCAATCACAGAAACCTTATTCTCTTTCTTCCTTTTCTATAGCTGAATAATTTATAATCACTGAAGATCTCTATTTGTATCTCCAGTTTTTGTTCTACATGATGAAAGAGGTAATCTCAAATTGTAAAATGTGTACAACAGTGTAACAGTTCTGAGATTGCCCCTGAGTCTTTCAGATTCCTGATCTGAATTAGTTCTTATTCAAATGTGTTAAAGCTGTTAAATGCACGTTTCCCACTTTTACTAACACTTATTTATAAATTACCGTTTTCCAAAGTCTTCTACTTTATCCATGGTGTTTGTCTTTGAAACTGGAACATTTTGTTTGGTTGAACTCTAGAGCTGCTTTTTAGCTCAAAAAAAATCTGACCAATATCAGTGAATGTGAAGGATCTTTTTGAATGTCTTCTTGAAATTCTGGTTACAAAGAGGATACAGGAATGGATTTAAGGTGGAGTTCATATAGCCAAGCCATATAGTGAACATGTGTAATTTCGAAAATTGTTCATGGCCATGGAAAGCTATTACCATAAATAATACAAAATAGGGAATCCAGCACAGCATAAAGGCTGCCATTATGACCCCTAACTGCTTAGCTGCTTTCCTCTCCCTGTTCCCATGCAGTCCTTGAATGTGCCTTTTGGAATGGGTATGCCTTTGCCAGGTTTTCCTCAGGTGAGTCGGTCCTCTGAAATCCCTGTCCTCAGTCTTTTCCTGAGGACTGCAGGCACTTCCAGGGTTAGGACTGGAGTGCTCTCTAGAGGGCACATCCTCTGTGAAAGTATGGCTGTCTGATGCATCACTTAAGTCACTGTCTTGTGAGCAAGGCTCCTCTTCGTTTTCGTTGTCTTTTGTTACACACACACACTTCTTTCCTGCTTTATCCAGGCCTGGCTCAGACTGGGCAGTGGTGAGAGGAAAACAGCTCCATTTAAGGACTTTCCTATTACTCTTGCTAACAAATGCCTTTGAAGACTTGTCAGGATTACTGAAATGAAGCTCTGCCTCCATATTTTTGGGCTGGGGGGAGCTTTGCTTGTCTTTGGGAGGGGTGTTCTCATCTAAGATTTGCTTTTGGAGGCAAATATTTTGCTCATCCTTTGTCTTACTATGATGTATGGGGTTTTTTTCTGAGAAAGACCGATGTGATCTATCGATGAGCTCTCGGTGCTGACAGTGTTTTCGAACAGCTCTGAATATTTTGTAGTAGAACCATAACATCATGATAGAAGGTAGGTAGAAATTGACAACGGCTGTCAACACTTTAAACCAGGTGACTTCAGAGAATTCAGTTTCACACTTGTTTTCCTTTACTTTCCTTTCCCCATTATTAGCAAAAACATGCCATCCTAGGATTGGAATGACCCACATGAAAGAGAGCAACCAAACCCCCAAAATCATTAGCGATGCTCTCATTTTTGTTCTATATTTGAGATATTTCAGTGGTTGCTGAACTGAACGATAACGGTCAATGCACAATATGAAGAGATTGAAAATGGATGCAGTACTGGCCACATAATCCATTGACAGCCAGAACAAGCAGGCTGGTAAGCCTAGAGTCCACACAGGACTTAGGAGATAAACAATATTCAGGGGCATAACAGCTGCACCAACTATCAGATCTGCAATAGAGAGGCTGACAATGTATAAATTGCCAACTGTTTGCAGCTTCTTTTCAGTTTTCACAGCATATAGTACTAATATATTAATGACAATAGTGATCAGTGAAATGCTTCCCAGGAACAGACCTAGAAGAGCTGCGTGAGGGTTAGTCGAGTTCTCTGTTGTGTTATTTGACATCTTTTGCACAAGAACACAGAATGAAAATCAGAGATGATGTCCAGGCCTTGGAAATTCAGTCTTGGTTTACACTCCTGGATGAAAACGTGTTGGATTGCTTTGTGATTTTTATTTCCAGAACTATAGAAAAGAAAAGAAATATGCTCAATCACTGTAGTACTAAAATAAAATAATAAAACTAATCTGTGCTTCAGCTTAGCGCTGTCCCTTTTAGGACCTTCCTAAATAATTAATTTTTACAACATTTTACACACAGGTAATTTAAGATGTGTTCTATGAAAAATACTGAAGCAAGCTCCATGAACCAATCCAAAATGGTTTGCAGAGGTGTTTCATGGGGCTTCATATAATTCTGACCCCAGAACCTGCAGAAGAGATTTCAGTTCTCACTGTTTGAATTTCTTACAGCTCATTAAACAGCTGATCATGAATCATAACATAAACTACATATTGGCAAACCAATTTAAAGTGTGTTAACAAAAAGCAAATTAACATGTTTTGTACTAAATAGTTTTAACCAAACCAGTGATTATTCACAAACTACATCTAATAGTTTGAGAACACAGCAGTTGGATTTAATTATCTACCAATAATCATAGGATCATAGAATTGTTTAGGTGGAAAAGACCTTTAAGATCAAGTCCAACCGTTAACCTAGCACTGCCAAGTCCACCACTAAACCATGTCCCTAAGCACCACGTCTACACACCTTTTAAATACCTCCAGGGATGGGGACTCAACCACTTCCCCGAGCAGCCTGTTCCAATGCTTCACAACCCTTTCGGTGAAAAAATTTTTCCTAATATCCAATCTAAACCTCCCCTGGCGCAACTTGAGGCTGTTTCCTCTTGTCCTATTGCTTGTTACTTGGGAGAAGAGATCAACACCCACCTCGCTACAACCTCCTTTCAGGTAGCTGTAGAGAGTGATAAAGTCTCCCCTGAGCCTCCTTTTCTCCAGGCTAAACAAACCCAGTTCCCTCAGCCGCTCCTCATAAGACTTGTGCTCTAGACCCTTCACCAGCTTCGTTGCCCTTCTCTGGACACGCTCCAGCACCTCAATGTCTGTCTTGTAGTGAAGGGCCCAAAACTGAACACAGTATTCGAGGTGCGGCCTCACCAGTGCCGAGTACAGGGGCACGATCACTTCCCTACTCCTGCTGGCCACACTATTTCTGATACAAGCCAGGATGCTTGTATGGCTTGCTTGGCCACCTGGGCACACTGCCGGCTCATATTCAGCCGGCTCTTGACCAACACCCCCGGGTCCTTTTCTGCTGGGCAGCTTTCCAGCCACTCTTCCCCAAGCCTGTAGCGTTGCATGGGGTTGTTGTGACCCAAGTGCAGGAGCCAGCACTGAGCCTCATTGAACCTTATACAGTTGGCCTTGGCCCATCGATCCAGCCTGTCCAGGTCCCTCTGCAGAACCTTCCTACCCTCAAGCAGAGCAACACTCCTGCCCAACTTGGTGTCGTCTGCAAACTGACTGAGGGTGCACTCGATCCCCTTGTCCAGATCATTGATAAAGATATTAAACAGAACTGGCCCCAATACCGAGCCCTGGCAAACACCACTTGTGACCGGCCACCAGCTGGATTTAACTCCATTCACCACGACTCTTTGGGCCCGGACAGCCAGCCAGCCAGTTTTTTATCCAGCAAAGAGTACGCCCATCCCAGCCATGAGCAGCCAGTTTCTCCGGGAGAATGCTGTGGGAGACAGTGTCAAAGGCTTTACTAAAGTCTAGGCAGACAACCTCCACAGCTTTTCCCTCATCCACTAAGCAGGTCACCTTGTCGTAGAAGGAGATCGGGTTAGTCAAGCAGGACCTGCCTTTCATAAACCCATGCTGACTGGGCCTGATCACCTGGTTGTCCTGCAAGCGCCACGTGATAGCACTCAAGGTGATCTGCTCCATAACCTTCCCTGGCACCGAGGTCAGACTGACAGGCCTGTAGTTCCCCGGATCTTCCTTCTGGCCCTTCTTGTAGATGGGCATCACATTTGCCAACCTCCAGTCACCTGGGACCTCCCTGGTTAGCCAGGACTGCTGAGAGATGATTGAAAGTGGCTTGGTGAGCACTTCTGCCAGCTCCCTCAGTAGCCTTGGGTGGATCCCAGCCGGCCCCACAGGCTTGTGTGTGTCTAAGTGGTGTAGCAGGTCACTTACTTAACATTTTCCCTTGGATTATGGGAGCTTCATTCTGCTCCCCTTCCCTGACTTCCAGCTCAGAGGGCTGGGTACCCGGAGGACAACTGGTCTTACTATTAAAGACTGAGGCAAAGAAGGCATTAAGTACCTCAGCCTTTTCCTCATCCTTTGTCACTGTGTTTCCCCCCACATCCAATAAAGGATGGAGATTCTCCTTAGCCCTCCTTTTATTGCTAATGTATTTTTAGAAACATTTTTTATTGTCTTTTATGGCAGTAGCCAGATTAAGTTCTAGTTGGGCTTTGGCCCTTCTAATTTTCTCCCTGCGTAACCTTACAACATCCTTGTAGTCCTCCTGAATTGCCTGCCCCTTCTTCCAAAGGTCGTAAACTCTCCTTTTTTTCCTGAGTTCCAGCCAAAGCTCTCTGTTCAGCCAGACCGGTCTTCCTCCTCGCCGGCTTGTCTTTCGACACATGGGGATGGCCTGCTCCTGCGCCTTTAAGATTTCCTTCTTGAAGAATGTCCAGCCTTCCTGGACTCCTTTGCCCTTCAGGACTGCCTCCCAAGGGACTCTGCCAACCAAGCTCCTAAGCAGGCCAAAGTCTGCCCTCCGGAAGTCCAAGGTGGCAGTTCTGCTGACCCCTTTCTTTACTTCTCCAAGAATCGCAAGCTCTACGATTTTGTGATCGCTATGCCCAAGACAGCCTCCAACCATCACATCACCCACAAGTTCTTCTCTGTTCGCAAACAGGTCCAGTGGGGCACCTTCCCTAGTTGGCTCACTCACCAGCTGTGTCAGGAAGTTATCTTCCACACACCTCACGAACCTCCTAGACTGTTTCCTCTCTGCTGTATTGTATTTCCAGCAGACATCTGGTAAGTTGAAGGCCCTGAGAGAACAAGGGCTAGCTATTGTGAGACTTCTCCCAGCTGCTTATAGAATATTTTGTCTGCCTCTTCATCCTGGTTGGGTGGTGTATAGCAGACTCCCACCATGATACCTGCCTTGTTGGCCTTCCCCCTGATTCTTACCCATAAACACTCAACCCTATCATCACCATTATTAAGCTCTAGACAATGAAAATGCTCCCTAATGCACAGGGCTACCCCACCGCCTCTCCTTCCTTGCCTATCCCTTCTGAAGAGTTTATAGCCATCCATTGCAGCACTCGTTGTGTGAGTCATCCCACCATGTTTCTGTGATGGCAACTATATCATAGTTTTCCTGCTGCACAGTGGCTTCCAGCTCCTCCTGTTTGTTGCCCATGCTGCGTGCATTGGTGTAGATGCACTTCAGTTGGGCTGTTGATCCCGCCACCTTTTAGGGGGATGAAGCCCTAATTGCTATGTGACCATTCTCAGGCGCTTCCGTGGTTTATAACACATCAATAACTCTTGCATCTTTGCTGCTGCATGGATGTCCATCCCCTTCATCCACTGAGACGGCAGATCAAAAGACCTCACTAGCACACCATCCCTCAAACATTGGCATACCGCCCTCAGGCTTATCTCTAGCGAGCCTGGTTTTATCCCTTTCCCCCTTCAAATCTAGTTTAAAGCTCTTTCAATGAGCCCTGCTAACTCCTGTGCAAAGATCCTTTTCCCCCTTTGAGACAGGTGTACCCCATCTGTCGCCAGCAGGCCTGGTGTTGTGTAGGCCAACCCATGATGAAAAAACCCAAAATCCTGCCGGTGACACGAGGCTCAGAGCCAGGTATTGGTCTGCTGGCTCTTCCTGTTTCTTCTCCCATAATTCGCTGCAACTGGAAGGATAGAGGAGAACACTATTTGTGCTCCTGATCCCTTAACCAGTTGTCCCAAGGCCCTGAAGTCTCTCTTGATCGCCCTCAGACTTCTTGTAGCAACTTCATCGCTGCCTACCTGAAAAATCAATAATGGATAATAATCTGAAGGCCATACCAGGGTAGGAAGCTTTCTCTTCACATCTTTAACCCGGGCCCCGGGGAGGCAGCAGCCTTCCCTGAGAAGTGGGTCCGGTCTGCATATTGGGCCTTCTGTTCCCTTCAGCAGGGAGTCTCTTATGACAGTGACCCGTCTTCTTTTCTTTATGGAAGCAGTTTTGACACAGGGCATAGGCTGACTTAACCTCAGCAACACCTCCAAGCTAGATGAACCATCGTCCTCGTTATTGTTCAGTTCCGCTTGCAGAGCCTCGTACCTGTTAGGCAAGGGCACCTGGGAAGGTGGGGTAGTTACAGAGGAGATGTGCCTGCTGCGCCGGGCAGGAACTTGTTGCCATTGCCCCCTATCCCTTAAGTCACTGTGTTCAGCCAGGCGGAGGGAAGATGGGGAATCCTCCGTATCATGTGTCCTGTCTGCCTGTCAGGCCTGTCCCAGGGAAGGTAGGGTGCGATTCCAGGAGTCTGTCTCTCTCGCACTCCCTGATACTCCTCAACCTACTCACTTCCTCCCGGAGCTCTGTCACTAAGCGGAGGAGTTCCTCTCCCTGGGTGCACCTCCCACAGGCGTGCTCACTGCTGCCGTCCGGTACTGGCATAAGAATAGGGCACATCCTGCAGCCTGACACCTGGGGGGCAGCGTGTTCCCGCCGGAGCTCTGTCTGGGCAGCTGCGTCAGTTGAGGTGGGTGCAGAGCTTAGAGAGGCCGTGGCTTTCTGCCGGGTGGATAGCATTGCTCCCTGGTCAAGCTGGCAGAGCTTCAGTGCCCTTCCTGCATGCCCTTCCTGCACGCCCTTCCATGCAAAATACCGCACTGCGCCCCGTTTGCTCCTGGTTGCTAGTGCTTTCCAGGGTTTTGGGTTTTTTTTTTATACATGGGGGGAGGGCTTGGCCGCTGTTGCTCCCAGCCCTGACCCAGTCTCATCAGCTGCTGTCGCACAAGCTGCGAGCTCCTGGTGGGTCTCTCAGGTCCCCCTGAGCTTCCCCTGGTTTGGGAAACCCCCCTGTGCACCACGCTAGAGTGCTCCGCTGCCAATCGTGCCAGCACTGGAGCTGCTCTCCTCAGCAGGGGTATCATATGAAGTCTAGTGACAACGTATTCCAAACAATAAAAAGACTCCAGCCAGTATACACCTTTAGCTGATACAGAGTCTCAAATAACTCCTAAGGTTGCAGCCAGTGCCTATGTTCTCACTGGTAGGCAGTCGTTCAAATTATAGGTAATGAGTAATCTCTTCCTACCTAATTTAGGCTTACACAAATTTCAAACATTTAAGGATGGCAGCCCTATTTTATTTCACATACAAACTAATAAAAGTTCAGGGAAAATAATAGGATTTTTCAGGATTAATAAGCATCTTGCAACCTCTCAAATGTATATAAATATAGGGTCTTTTAGGCTGAAGTTTACGAGTCATTCAGGTGCCTAAGAAACATATGCAAGAACTGTTCTCCAATAACTCGGAGAAGCCACATCACTCCTGCATGCTTGCTGTTGCTGTTTGCTGCATTAAAGTGGAAATTAAACTCGAAATAAGAGGAGTTGAGACTGAACACATAGCAAACCTTTCCTTTATGCCTAAGATTTTTTTTTTATAATTAATCTTTAATAAATGAACTATCTTTATTTGCTTAGAACTTTGGCATGAGCCATGTGTAGAGCCTTCAAAATGAAAATTCTTTAAAATCTTCTATATCCCCATGATCAGATTACCTAGGAATTCCAGTACATGCACTGCAGTTAAAAAAACAAAAGGACAAACTACTAAACACTCACCGTGGCATATACAAACCCTATTTTACAGTGGGCCACATTTGCCCAGTTAGCCTTGTTTTCTAGTCACATTCATTTCTACATACTATTTTGCAGGTGTTGTCAAAGAGTGGCAGATTTCATTTGTACAGACACAGTGGTGTGTAGCTTTATGGTGTCTTGATCTGCATCGGGAAACAACTATAGATGCATACTTCACTTGTGAACATAGAGGTTATATATTGAGATCATAGGCCTTAATTATAAAATGTGTTCTTCCATTTTCTAACACAAGCATAGTAACTCAAATACTGGCAATAAAAGGGGAGAGGATAGAAAGGAAGGGAGGGAATGTAGAGGTAAGAAAAGCACCTTTTCAAAGCTGAGTAGATATGCTATTCCATTATCTAGAAATTCTCTATGCCTTTGGTATCTTCTGCTTCCCAACTGCTAACTTCATGACTTGATCTGAAGTCCAAAAATGATTAAAATATTTTTAAGTCTTGGACCGTATGATCAGATGACCAATTCTATCTCCAGGATATATAAGAAAAATGTCTGTGAGGGTGATACATATTTTCTGCCATTTTTCTCTTACAGTGCTTCTCTGAGTTTATGTTCTGGTTATTGCTCTTAAAGCAATGAGGAAGGAAATTGAGACTGTAGACATATTAGCTCAAAGTATATACACAACTAACACTGAGAGATATGTATGGGATTTCTCATCCTTGTTATTCTAAACACGGTCAAAACAACACAATACAATAGATTATTCAATGTTAATTTCATGCTAAGTTTATCTCTTTCTTATTCCAGTAATCAGCTGATTGGTTAGCTGATTGATTAGCTGGTTGAAGCTAAAATGTTTGTGTGCTTTCTTAGAAGAAGTCAAATTCTTTCTTCCTTAAGCTTTACTTACAAGTGCCTGGTATTAAGAAAGAAGATGTGTGCTTGGTAGCAGTAGCATCCATAGGCAGAGGAAATACGTACGCTGTGGAGTATGAGCTCAAGAGCTGTATTCTGTAATTCTGTATTCTGTACAGCCTTCAGGTTCTGTCATGTATAGTTCTTCAGTGTCAGCTAGTCACAGATGTCAGAAGATCAGAGAGGCCTCAAGCATCTCCTGTTTGAGAACGAGAACAGAAGTTACTCTATGGATCTTAAACCAACATGTCTGGTGACGGGAAATGGTTATATCCCAGTCTGTCATTGTCTGTCTTTCCACAGCTATACACTGTAACCTCTCTGCTGGTGTTAAGTATATGGGGCGTGGTCAAGTCAAGAAGTTGATGTTAATTGCTTAAGGGACCTCATAAAGAAATGACTGATCTTCACCCCCACATATTTTCATTTAAATTTATGACAAAATAAAGGCAGAGAAGGCAACTTTAACTGAGTCTTCAACAGAAAGAATAACAGCAAAGAAAGGTATCTGGTTAGACAGCTCTCCTCGGTTATTTATGAACTGCATATGGAATAAAACATAGAGCAGGATACAGTAAATGGTGTTGACTGCTTCCCAGACTTTCTTTTTAGCACTGCTGCAGTGAGATAGGGTAGGATTTAGGAAGCAGCCTGCAGAGCTTGATCTGCATTTAGGAGTACTTCTGCTCCAAAGAAGGCATGAAGGTCTAGTTTTTCAACTCATGCTCCACTTTTATTAAAATATCTTTTATTAAATGAAAAAGCTTGATTACTTTTCTGTTTTGGAAGAGCTTATACAGGCTATAAAAGTCCAAGAATGATGTCAGGAGATGCAAATCATTTGGGAATGCTAAGAACAAGAAAAAGTCAGGGTAATACATCGGCTTTTTTAAAAATACACATGCTAACAGGTACTTCATATTTATAGTAATTCTGTCTTATAATGTAATTTTCATGACAATGTCATCTGAGCAGTTCATAGTCCCTGATGGATTTTATCTTCTCTGCTTTATAGAGAGCTGGCCATGTACTATTAAATTTTAAAGTGAAATTGAGAAACAGGTCAAAGTAATCTGCTAAACATCATACAGTTATGTTAGATCTAAAACCAGCCAAGGCTCCCTTGCTCTCCAAACAGTGTCCTGACTACTATACTGTTTTTTGCTGTCTAGACTTTGGGTCTGTATTCATTCAGACACCCTAGACAAGCAATGTTGATTTAGAAATTATTTTTTTTTTTTTAACTTTAATGCAGTGCAAGCAACTTAATCTGGCTTTGACCTTCTGACATCTTCCATTGTAATAAGTCCACTTATATGATGGGGTCTAATGTGGCTGGAGTGGGACTATACCCAGTAACAAACATCTGCGATATTAATCGCTGCAATGGGCTTGCAAGAACCATTTGCCCTAGTCTAGAGTGAGTAGATCTTGAGCCTGGATTAGGATATTGAAGCTTAACAGTAACGCTGCATTTTCTCTATTGAATAATTTGTGGTTTTCACATATGATCTTTTACAACCCTGACATTGTGAGTATTCTCCCACCAAAGACAGTATTGTAAGGCTCTGGGTAATTTATGTTTTGGAGTGTGTTGATGAGAAAAGAAGCCACCCTAAGAGGTAACTGGAGGAGGGTCTCCATACCTTCAGCATAAAAGTTGTGTACCCAGCACATACTTTCTACCTATCTAGTTTTATTTGGAGCCAAATCATACCTCTGAAGCCATTAAAAAGATGTACCAAGGGCTTGAGTTGGCCACAAAATGCTTAGAATAGAGCAGAAATGCAATGTTGCCTTTGTATGATCTAGTCCTTGCAACTCTCTTTGCATTCCCTAGCATGTGACACCATGTGCTGCTGCTGTTTCTGCCTGAGATCTTTCAGATCATGCAGAATTCTCCTTAACAAGAAGTTATGATAGGCAGCATATCAGACATACTGCAACCCCACACTCGTGGAAAGAGAATTTGGTGGCTTTCTTGAATCTTCTAAGGGCCCAAAGAAGGCTTCCAACACAGGAGTCTTTGTGCATCTTGCATCCATCAGTGTCCATGCTCTTTCGATAAGGAGTAAGTTGCAGAGGGCCTACATCTCCCTCTCCTACACAGGCCAACAGAACAGTACAAGAGAAAGCAGTAAGCTTCTCCTAAGAAGAAAAGGTGACTGTACACAAAATAGCATGCAAAGAAGTTGCATTTAGCTGCAGAAATGCTATGTTACTGGTCAGTGCCCTCTAATACTGCTCTGTATTTGGAGCACTGGCCCTTATATCACAGTAAGCTTACCCACTAAGCTTACGTTGAACTGCTGCACAATTGCCACTCTTTGCCAGAATTAGCACATTTTGCCACACAACTTTGTCCAATGGAAGATAACTATAAAATAATAAGCCTTGCTCCATATTATGAAATTCACTGATCTCCTGTTCTGTGCTCTAGGGAAGATTGTAATCTATAAATTTTTTCCTTAAACTTCCTACCATCATTATTAATAGTTGTGGTACCAAATACATCAGTAGTTAGCGATCGTGAGGGCACTGTGATTTGCAGTAGCAGTTTCTTGCTCTTCATTGAGGCACACACCATTTTGTAGTGGCTGTAGACTGTTTGTGGTATATGTACCCCTGTTCAGGAGCTACTGGTTTAATTCCTCATCTGTAACTCAGCTCCCAGTAGAGGAACCATAATAATACTGAATAAATGTGTTCTAATATTTGGACAGTTTAACTCTCATTACACTGAGCCAAAGCTCACTAGTACAGAACAGATTTTAAAGAAAACAATCAGCCTAAGATCTTGGATAGCTTGTTGGAATTTCTAAACCCTGACCTCACCATGAAATGCCTTCTTTAGTTTTTAGTGTCTGTAAAGAGCTGCTTCTACAAGGAAAATCAGCAATTGTGATTTGTTTGTTATTGTATCACAGTGATAATTCTTCCAAGGAACAAGAATCTACTGGAAGATGCCAAGTGGATACCTTACTGACTCATTAGTGCAAGTGCAACCTATTAAGTCCTGACTAAGTGGGAGTAAGTTTCTAGAAACAGATGCTGGCATGTCTCTTATGATAGATTTTAAAGAAACTACAGCTGTAACAGAAAAAGGCTAGGCTAGAACAAAATTCTTGTTCATCAGACTAAGTTCAAGGCAGAAGGTAAGATTTGATTTCAGATGACCCGTGTTGACTATGTTGTACTTAAGAAACCTATTTGTTTCTAGTGATTTTTTTTCTTTAATTATTCTTCAGGCGTTGAAAGTATTAACACACTAGAGGTTTGATTACTTTTCCTCTCAAAGACTTATTTATTTCTCTGTAAGAAAACAATCCCTAGGCAATGCCTGCCAATATTCAAGGAATATTTTTGATAAATAGTAAATGAAAGAACTTGATAACCTGCCTGCTGTTCTCATTCGAATGACCCAGTGTCTCAGTCCAGGAAGGACCAGCTTTTTTTTTCAGAACAGTGTCTACTGCTATCAAAGGAAAGACTGGATTCCATCTATCCTTGAGTTGTCTCTTCTAGTTAGTCTGAAATGAAAAGGCTACATAATCTGAAGCTTTAGTGTCTGACCAGTCAAATTTTGTCATTCCTCTTAAATTGTCCTCTTCCCCCCATGTACCTATTTTAAGGGCACTGACAGTTATAAATGAATCTTTTACAATGTGAACAGGCCTTTAGTGTGCCAATGGTGATTGGCAAAGGTACTGTTCCTGGGGAGAGTAAAGGCAAGCAGGCTGTTTCTGAAGCCGCCTCCACATTTTCACTTCCAAAGAGAGTGGATGGTCCAACACTATAATTACTGCACTTCTTTTTCCCCTCCTGGTTCAGTCGCTTGTCTAAACAATATAGTGAACAGGCTGTATAGTTTCAGAGCAAGAACAAAGCAGAATAGAAGGAGTAATGCAGTTACATCCACACTCCTAAGACATATTTATTCAATTATCTCTAGGAATGCACATGACAACTCATTTTAAACTACTTTAACTGAAGGCTCCTTGAATTCATTTATCCATTTGTTCTGAACGTGCAGTACACTGTGAATGGTCCTCTCATGCTTAGAGCAGTGAGTGGGGGACCACTTAATGCAATATTGCAAAGGGACTAGAGCAAGGTCATCACTTCTGCCCTTTTGTACAGGAGCTATATTGCTCAGCTGTGGTCTGGTCTGTGACATCAGTTTTATCCTTATTACTCTAACTTGGATGGTGATGTTCTAAGGATAGCAAGCAGGCCTTATGAACAACAAAAAGACAGAATGCAGAGCCTATTGTGAAGGGAACTCGAAGTTTGTAAGTAACTTTGTGAAGTCTTTCAAGGAGAAAAAAGTATTTATGATTATAACTGTATGATATACTGAATTTGTAACTTGCTTATGTAAGGATATTTTCTTTTCAGTCCAGTGATTCTACTGTACTATTGCTATTTTTTACTTGCATATCTGCATATTAGGGTGCAGGATGTCAGGATTGCAAATAAATACTTCTGCTTTTATTTAATTGAGGAAATATTACATCCCGTTTCCTTAAGTGAGGCGTAATTCAAGGAGCAAGAAAATGTTTGGACAGGCTGAAAGATTTGAAAATATAAGTGAAAGTTCAGCTTGGGGCTTGTAGATGATGCTTGACTTGATTATACTTGATATTTTCAGGTTTTAGTTTTTATAGAATCACAGCAGTTGCTTCTACAGCCACATGCATCAATCAAATTGGCAGGCTACATGCTGCTGTCAACACAGATTTTTCTGATTGCTGATCTTTATGCTTTTATTTGGCTGGGGGTCCTGGCTTTAGTAGGAATGAAATTATCTACAGTTTTAGCTATCTGCCAGCAGAGTTTAGGCCTCCACAGCCTTCTGAAATAAAGTTTTAGCATGAATAACACAAATCATTATATACAGTTGTGCTATCCTTCTTATTTGCATACATGCATCCCAAGTCTGTAGCTTTTTATAACAAGCACTGAACTTTGTGAGGAAATTGAGTACTTGAATTTGAGTCACCACTGCACTGTCTGAGCTCAAATCTTGATTAAGATACTGTACTGTGTCTGCTTGGGAACAGACTTGTATCTTTCAGAAATAACTGTCATCTCTGGTGTTCTGACCTTCTCCCCAACCTCCCCCTTACTGTTGTGCTGTTCTCTTCATTGGATTAAGAATACTGTACTGGATCCTATCTTTAATCTTCCTCTTGCCTTACAGTCTGATATCCTTGGGTAACTACTAAGCATATGTGTTGCTGTTGATTTCGGGGGGGGGAGGCAGGGAAGGAAAACTCAGCTTTTCATTTTGTGCAGTGAAAACAAACATGCTCATTTTACCACTGACAAATTTCTCGGGGTCATTTAAATGTACTGTTACATCATTAATATAAAACTTTGCCATAAAAAAAAACCAGAACCACAAAACAACCCAAAAAATCTGTGTAGACAGTTCTGTTTGGGATACTATAGTAGTGTAGCTTTGCTGATCTTACACTCTTTCCACTTTAAAATAGCATGCTGTGCTGCTCATACATGGGAGGAATTCAGTTAGTCCCAGAGTTAACTAGCGTACTTCTGTGGCATGGCAGGGTGGTCAGTCACTTTCCAACTTAATTGAGAAGTTAAATTATATGCTATTATGAATGCACATCACTGCAGGGGAACTAGACGAACTATTATAACCTGTCAAAAGCAAATTATTTCTGTAAAATATGGAGGCTTATGTCTTCATGGTACAAATGCAGCTTCACTCTCAAGCAATTGAAAGTTTGAGGTGTTTATTACTTCAGTTGTGCCTACACAGGGATACTGATTTGAAGGCATTTGGCATGAAAAGCATGATTTACTACTTGCTTATGACTTGTCTATATGGAGAAACACCTTGTAAAAGAAATATTCCGAAACAAATCTAATCCAACCCAGTTATTTAACTTAAGCTGATACTGACTTTGCATCCTTCCATCCAATCTTATGTTTCTGTTCTTAGGCACTGCCAAACACAAGAGGTTGGTTTCAAAACTTAGACTCACACCGGAAGGATCAATTCTTGAGTGAAGACTGATCATAGAAATACTCCTGTGGAGGTTTTTGCTGTCATTAGCATAACTAGAGTGCCATCAAAGCTCTTTTCCTTGAGACAGGGGTCTGTCCTGGGGAAAACTTCATTCTGGTTTCGATACTTGCTATGTGTTCCTGTGTCTCTGTGTTCTGCATTTCTTTTTTTTTAATAAAGTTGATTATTTGATCTCCCTAGATGACAACAATTACAACTTTTACCGTATGGTTCATATATGGTGCTGAGAATATGTGAACTCAGAAGTATATGCTAGGTATTGTTTACAGTATACAAAAAAACCCGCACTACACCTAAGAAAGTGATGATCGGAAGGCATATTCTTGGAGCGGTGGCACTTTGTCAAAAATGGAAATTGAATCCAAAATACAAATGTGTTGGTCTAAAGAAGTGTTCACATAACTAATAATATGCAATATACAGCAAAATATCAAATATTTGCTCAAAAAAGACAGTTACCTTTACTATGTAAGGTATATAGCCAAGAAGTGAAGCTTAATGTGCATTTAAAATGCTTTCCTGTGTAGAGAAATCCTTGTGTGAACAGAAGATACTGGCAATAGTAGCATTTAATTGTACAAGCATAAAACTGATGCATGTCCTAATTAATTTGCATAGGTGAGCATACAATTTAATGCTAAGTAATACTTTACTTTGAATGTGAAGAGGCCATGCCAAGATAGGAAGCTAAATACCAAAACTGAATTCAGTCCTGTGAAGTTTGGTTTGGTGTAGAGTGGTTAGGAGCTGAAACATTCTCCTAAAACGTATATAACTAGTTGTCCTGGTTTCAGCTGGGGTAGAGTTAATTTTCTTCCTAGTAGCTGGTATAGTGCTGTGTTTTGGATTTAGTGTATCCCAGCCAAAACCAGGACACTAGTCAACGGTTAGTGAGTAATAGGGAAGGGGAAAGATATTTTTAATAATATTTTCCTCTTTAAAGAATGGTTACCATTTGTAGCATGCAATCTTACTCTGGATATGCTCTTATCTATAAACAGTTTGTCATGAATACTCTCAGATTTCACATCCTGTTCATGCATAAGTCCCTTCAAAGTTGTTTTTCCCTAGTGTATTTATGGTACCGATTTCACTGCATGTCATCTCTTTTCTGTTTCTTCAGAACTCACAAATAGTGTTGAAAGCCTAAGTGAATTACGGAGTTCTGCAGGCTTACGCAGTATCTACTAATTCATGACATTGTTCTGGGTTCTTAAAATTATTTTTTTAGACTGAGAATTGACACTTTGAGAACATTATTTTTCCATGCATAATTAAGGACAGAGCATCTATGTCTCTGATATCTCCACACTGGAGCTTGTATACACCAAATCACATTCTGCTTATTTGAATTTTCATTGTTCCAATACTGATGCGTATTCAGCCGTGTTTTGTAATCCTGGAGACATAAATCAATAGTTGAAAGCAGGCATGGAAGGCAAAGGAAGAGTATAAGAAAGTGTATTTTCCTGTGCATTTCAGTGCATCCTGCTTTATGCCAAAGGCGTGATGTTCTCCTTTTTCAGTCCTCTACTTCAGCTTCCCTGAGCTTTACCAGGTCTTTCCTGATCCTCCCTCGGCCCTTTCTTCTGTAGGGAGAGGAACTTAATAGCTGGCCTGTATGTTTAATACAAGAGCTACAGGAATAGTGCCAGGAATAATTATTAAATATCCCCTGGCATTCAACTACTGACAGAACCTTGGCTAGGGAAACACTACTTACTATTTAAGAAGAAAAACATGTCTGGATGAGAATCATAACCTAGAGAGCCTAAATTTATAGGAATACAGTTGCAGGCTCATTACTTGTCAGCAGAATCAGTGAATGCAGTAGCTTCTTGTGCTGTTTGTTTAGGAATATTCTGAAAACGATTTAGGAAAAGGAAAAACAAATAAATGGAAACTGTAGCCACTTAACTGAAAAGAAGGTGGTGGGAAAGCCCACAAATGGAATAGTGAATTCCAGGAGTAGCATATAAAAATGAAAGTGATCAAGTTACATTTAATGTTATAATCAACTTGAATTCCTTCTAGTACATGGATCATAGCAGATCCATGTCCTTTGACTCAGTGAATAAAGTGCATGAACAAATATCCAACAAGCAGCCTAAAAATCTCACTAATCTGGTAGCAGTCAGTATCTGGCTATGTACAGCTAGATTATTACTGGAATGTCTTCGTCCTAAGAAAGCAGCTAAATGTTTTCTTTTTGATGTATTAAAGTTTAAAATGAAGCCCATCTAGAGAATCCTCAGCAAAATAGTGTAATCCTAGCCACTTGAAAGTTGATTTTTTTTTTTTTTTTTTTTTTTTTTTTAAAGATTGCTGTTAATAAATGTGTATCATTGACAGCTCTAATCCATGCTGTGGAACACAGATCTGGAGCAGAGGATGTCCTTAGTAGAGTCAATATTAGTAAGCAGAGATCTTAAATATCATGCTTTACCTTCCAATGGTGTCACCTAAACCAGGGTAGTCTGAAAGTGTAGCTTCAGTTGCTACATCTGCACATCTTTCAAGTGCTTGTTGCATGAAGTGAGACTTGGAAACTTATTGCATGTCTGGGTGTTTCTAGTTTATTCTAGCGTCCTGTCCCACCCCACCCCCCCCAGCTGTATAATGCTGCTGTCTTCTGATGATTGACCTTCATTTTTATATACTAATACTGAACTTTCCTAAGTTTAAGTTGTTGTTGATGTATACATGTGTGCAGCAGTATAATTGACTACTTAATTAAACAATTTTCTAGCTACTGTTGTACTATGGCATGTATTTACAATTATTTTTTTTTCCCTAAAGAAATACATTATTTTTTAAATCTGTGTCTTAACCTGAAATTATCAGGAGATAGAGATACCTTTTTTTTTCCCCTCTGGCTGGCATTTTTGAACAACTCTTTTTAACACTGGGCCTATATTTCATGAGCATTAAAACCAAAAGAGCTAACAGAAGATGGACACATTCCAAAGAATGTTCTGGCCTTCAAAATGTAAGCTTAGACTTCTGTTAAATTCTTCTTCTAGTGGCTCAACTTTCTGGTTTAAGTTGTACTAAAAGTCAGTTTTTCCATGACAAAAAAACAGTCTTGTTCCTGTGGTAGTATTTCCCATATATGGATTATTTTTGCCCAGAGATTGGGGGAAAAACCCATCATGACTAGAATCCTAAAGCTTCCAGATATGGTATTAATTTTCCCTGCTAGCCTAAACATCATCAGCATCATCTAGATCGTTATCAATATGATCTCTTAACAATCAGTATTTAAGTGCTATTGTCATTAAGTAGTGCAGTGCTGGTGAAGTCTTATCTTCTCTACTCCATTACCTATCTATAAAAAAAAGACTTTTGCTATAGGTGTTAGACCTATTAAGTAACTGTTGTAATAGATGAAAACTCCGTTGTGCTTTGATGTAGTAAACAAAACCACTAGCTGTAAAATCTCTTATAAATGAGGGGAATTTTCCAGTGTTGTGGTGCCTTTAAAGCTGAGTAGCCACAGTGGTGCCTTTTCACTGGGGATCTATTCTGTTATTGGAATCCATTAATCCAACTCACTAAAACGGGACATCTTTCATACAGGGATAGCAAAAAGTCTTTAGAGTTTTTTGGATTCCACCTTGTGTTACTACTTACTCCAACCCTTGATGAACTGTAAAACTAGCTGGTTTTAATCTTTCTGCATCAGAAATGCAGTTAGCTTTTCAAAATGTAACTCAACCAGTCATTCAAGTATTGAGATCTGTCTGTTTCTTTCCAAGTGACTCGGTGAGTCACTACTGGAGAATCACTAGCCAAAAAATAATGTATGTAAACAAGAGTTGTTAGTCCTTTAAATGTTGAGGTTGCTGTGGTGGGTTGACCTTGGCTGGACACCAGGTGCCCACCAAAGCTGCTCTATCACTCCCCTCCTCAGCAGGACAGGGCAGGGAAACAGTAAGATGGAAGAAACTCGTGGGTCAAGATAAAGGCAGTTTAAAAAAGGCAAAAGCCATGCACGGGAGGAAAGGAAAACAAAAGATTTATTCTCTGCTTCCCATCAGCAGGCGATGTCCAGCCACTTCCCAGGAAGCAGGGCTTCAGTACACATAGCAGTTGCTCCAGAATAAAAAAGGTCTTAATAGCGAATGCCCCCCCTCCCGCTCCTTTCTCTTAGCTTTTATTGCTGAGCAGACATCATATGGTATGGAATATCCCTTTGGTCAGTTTGGGACAGCTGTCCTGGCTATGTCCCCTCCCAAGATCTTGCCCACCCCCAGCCTGCTGGTGAGGGGGGAATGTTGGAGAGACAGCCTTGATGCTGTGCAAGCACTGCTCAGCAGTAGCCAAAACACTGGTGTGTTATCAACACCTTTCTAGCTACCAATACAAAGCACAGCACTATGAGGGCTGCTATGGGGAAAATTAACTCCATCTCAGCCAGACCCAATACAATCTCCATCCCTTATTGCATACCATTTGCGTCATGCTCAGGTCCCACATAATCTATCTATCTATCTATCTATCTATCTATCTATCTATCTATCTATCTATCTATCTTCTAACCATCCCATTGTATTTAATTCTCATTACTGAAATCCCTTCTTGCCAATCCTTACAGCTTAAACTAAATACTTAAACCATCTTTATACCCAACATACAGATTTATACATTCTCATTAACTACTATCCCCTGTCCTTTAACAGATAGATATTACTCTCCCATTCCGTGGGCTTCCTCCACTCCTCCAGATGTTCATAAGAACAGGTTATGACTTGGGCCCCATCTGTCAAGGGAGAAGAAGTATTTTTGATTGTTGGGCACCAACACCGGCTTGGTTTGAGTCATCATTGCACTCGTCTGGTTCCTTGTGAAACTCACTCTTTGTCGGTTCAGGTCATTCCTGCCACATTACTTCCTACAACATACAACTCACATCACAGATTATTTTTCCCCCAAGGTTAAATCTCCTTAAGGCACACACCGGGTCTCCCCATCCTTCCACATTACCCACCAAGTACACCCGGGTCCTTGAGCGAAGACAATCCCACGGATGGGTTTGCCGTTTCCCATGGGAGGAGCAATCCACACCGCCTTCCCCAGCCACTTCCCTATGTGCACTACAGGGACCTTATCTCCTCTCACAGTATGTAGGGGGTTTTTTTGGGCAGGACCAGGACGGTTTGCAGATCCTCTTGTGTTAACCAGCCAAGTGGCTTCTGCTAAATTTCTATCCCAGTGCTTCCATGCCCCGTTGCCCAACGCTCTCAACGTAGTCTTTAACAGTCACTCTGAATCTTTCCAGAGGCTTGTGGGTGATAGGGGATGTGATACACCCACTCAATGCCGTGTTTCTTTGCCCAGGAGTTTATGAGGTTATTTTGGAAATTAGTCCCATTGTCTGATTCAATTCTTTCTGGGGTACCATGTCGCCACAAAATCTGCCTTTCAAGGCCTAAGATGGTGTTTTGGGCAGTGGCATGGTTTACAGGGTATGTTTCTAGCCACTCAGTAGTTGCTTCCACCATGGTGAGTATGTAGCGCTTGCCTTGGCGTGTTTGTGGCAGTGGTCCAATATAGTCAATTTGCCAGGCCTCGCCATATCGAAAACCCAGCCACCGCCCTCTAATCCAGGGAGATTACTTGTGTGGCTCTCTTGATTTCAGCACGTTTCACATTCATGAGTGACCAGTGTGATGGCCTCCATGGTAAGGTCCACCCTTCGATCACGAGCCTATCTGTATGTTGCATCTCTCCCTAGATGTCCCAATGTTTTGTGGGCCCATCGAGCTACAAATAGCTCACCCTTACACTCCCAGTCTAGGTCTTCTGCTAAATTTGTATCCCAGTGCTTCCATGCCCCCTTGCCCAACGCTCTCAACATAATCTTTAACAGTCACTCTCAATCTTTCCAGAGGCTTGTGGGTGATAGGGGGTGTGATACACCCTGTATCTGATACAATTGTATCAGATACAATTGAGCTACTTCAACTTTGACAGCCTTGTCTACCTGTTCATTGTTTTGATGTTCTTCAGTGGTGCGGCTTTTGGGCACGTGAGCATCTACATGATATGCCTTTAGACCTGTGTTTTCTACCTGGGCAGTGATGTCCTGCCACAATGCAGCAGCCCAGATAGGTTTACCCCTTCACTGCCAATTGGTCGTCTTCCGCTGCTGTAGCCACCCCCATAGGGCATTAGCCACCATCCAGGAGTCAGTATAGAGATAGAGTACTGGCCACTTTTCTTGTTCAGAATCATAGAATAGTTTGGGTTGGGAGGGACCTCTAAAGGTCATCTAGTCCAACCCCCCCCTGCCGTGGGCAGGGACATCTTCAACTAGATCAGGTCGCTCAGAGCCCCGTCCAACCTGACCTTGGATGTTTCCAGGGATGGGGCATCCACCACCTCTCTGGGCAACCTGTGCCAGTGCCTCACCACCCTCAGCGTAAAACATTTCTTCCTTATACCTAATCTAAATGTACCCCCCTTTAGTTTAAAGCCATTCCCCCTTGTCCTGTCGCAACAGGCCCTGCTAAAAAGTTTGCCGCCATCTTTTTTATAAGCCCCCTTTAAGTACCAATAGGCTGCAATCAGGTCTCCCCGAAGCCTTCTCTTCTCTAGGCTGAACAACCCCAACTCTCTCAGCCTTTCTTCATAGGAGGGGTGCTCCATCCCCCTGATCATTTTTGTGACCCTCTTCTGGACCTGCTCCAACAGGTCCGTGTCTTTCTTATGCTCAGGGCTCCAGAGCTGGACACAGTACTGCAGGTGGGGTCTCAGCAGAGCAGAGTAGAGGGGCAGAATCACCTCCCTCGCGACCTGCTGGCCACGCTGCTTTTGATGCAGCCCAGGATACAATTGGCCTTCTGGGCTGCGAGCGCACATTGCTGGCTCATGTCCAGCTTTCCATCCACCAGTACCCACAAGTCCTTCTCGGCAGGGCTGCTCTCAATCCCTTCATCCCCCAGCCTGTGCTGATACCGGGGGTTGCCCTGACCCAGGTGCAGGACCTTGCACTTGGCCTTGTTAAACCTCATGAGGTTCACACAGGCCCACTTCTTGTCCAGGTCCCTCTGGATGGCATCCCGTCCCTCTGGTGTGTCGACTGCACCACTCAGCTTGGTGTCATCTGCAAACTTGCTGAGGGTGCACTTGATCCCACTGTCTATGTCATTGATGAAGATATTAAACAGTACCGGTCCCAATACGGACCCCTGCGGGACGCCACTCGTCACCAACCTCCATCTGGACATTGAGCCATTGACCACTACCCTCTGGATGTGACCATCTAACCAATTCCTCACCTACCGGACAGTCCACCCATCAAATCCACACCTCTCCAGTTTAGAGAGAAGGATGTTGTGGGGGACCACGTCAAAGGCCTTACAGAGGTCCAGACAGATGACATCTGTAGCCCTTCACATGTCCACTGATGTAGTCACTCCATCACAGAAGGCCACTAGGTTGGTCAGGCAGGACTTGCCCTTGGTGAAGCCATGCTGGCTGTCTCGAATCACCTCCCTGTCCTCCATGTGCCTTAGCATAGCTTCCAGGAGGATCTGTTCCATGATCTTCCCAGGCACAGAGGTGAGACTGACTGGCCTGTAGTTCCCCGGGTCTTCCTTTTTTCCCTTTTTAAAAGTGGAGGTTATGTTTCCCCCTTTTCCAGTCAGTGGGAACTTCACCAGACTGCCACGACTTCTCAAATACAATGGATAGTGGCTTAGCAACTTCATCCACCAGTTCCTTCAGGACCCACAGATGGATCTCATCCATCTTCAGGTGCCCTAGATGGTCTCGAACCTGATGTTCTCCCACAGTGGGCGGCTCTTCATTCTCCCAGTCTCTGCCTTTGCCTTCTGTGGCTTGGGCGGTGAGGCTCGAGCACTTGCCAGTGAAGACCAAGGCAAAAAAGTCATTGAGTACCTCCGCCTTCTCCATATCCCGGGTAACCAGGTCTCCCATTCCGTTCCGGAGAGGGTCCACATTTTCTCTCATCTTCTTTTTATCCCTGACGTACCTATAGAAGCTTTTCTTGTTGCCCTTGACATCCCTGGCCAGATTTAATTCTATCAGGGCTTTAGCTTTCCTAACCTGACCCCTGGCTGCTCGGACAATTTCTCTGTATTCCTCCCAGGCTACCTGGCCTTGCTTCCACCCTCTGTAGGCTTCCTTTTTGTGTTTGAGTTTGTCCAGGAGCTCCTTGTTGATCCACACAGGCCTCCTGGCATTTTTGCCAGACTTCCTCTTTGTTGGGATGCATCGCTCCTGAGCTTGAAGGAGGTGATCCTTGAATATTACCCAGCTTTCTTGGGCCCCCCTTCCCTCCAGGGCTCTGTCCCATGGCACTCTACCAAGCAGATCCCTGAAGACGCCAAAGTCTGCTCTCCTGAAGTCCAGGGTAGTGAGCTTGCTCTGCGCCCTCCTCAGTGCCCTCAGGATCTTGAACTCCACCATTTCGTGGTCACTGCAGGCCAGGCTGCCCTTGAGCTTCACATTCCCCACCAGCCCCTCCTTGTTGGTGAGAACAAGGTCCAGCATAGCACCTCTCCTCGTTGGCTCCTCTACCACTTGGAGAAGGAAGTTATCATCAATGCATTCCAGGAACCTCCCAGATTGCTTATGCCCTGCTGTGTTATCCCTCCAACAGATGATATCGGGGTGGCTGAAGTCCCCATGAGGACCAGGGCTTGTGAGCATGAGGCTGCTCCTATCTGTCTATAGAGGGCCTCATCCACTCGGTCTTCCTGGTCAGGTGGTCTGTAGCAGACCCCCTCCGTAATGTCACCTGTCCCTGCCTTCCCTTTAATCCTGACCCACAAGCTCTCGGTCAGCTCAGCAATCTATAGGGCTAGTTGGATGGCTTTCACTTCTGCAAACTGACTTGACTGACCTTCTCCTTCAGTGGCTTCAAGGAATTGTCGTATGGGACTCCACACAGCAGCTTTCCATTTCCGATGGTTTCCTACCACACGACAGGATCCATCAGTAAACAAAGCATAACACCTTTCATCTTCTGATAACTCATTATATGGCAGTGCCTCTTAGGCACGCCACCTCCTCAGCCAATGCTCCAAAATCTCTGCCTTATGGCCAGTCCATGATCTCTTCCAGGATTCCTGGGCGGTTGGGTTTCCCCAGTCGAGCTTGTTGCGTGATCAACGCTACCCACTTACTCCATGTAGCACTGGTTGCGTGATGTGTAGAGGGGATATTTCCTTTGAACATCCAGTGTAGCACAGGCAATCGTGGTGCCAAGAGGAGATATGCTTCTGTACCAACAACTTCTGAAGCAGCTCGAACCCCCTCATATGCTGCTAGTATCTCTTTTTCAGTTGGGGTGTAGTGGGCTTCTGATCCTTGACACCCCTGGCTCCAAAACCCTAATGGTCAACCTTGGGTTTCTTCTGATGTTTTCTACCAGAGGCTCCAGGTGAGATCATGCTCCCCAGCTGCAGTGTAGAGTACATTTTGCACAGCTGGTCCTGTCTGGACAGGCCCAAGAGCTACTGCATGAGCTATTTCCTGTTTATCTGCTCAAAGGCTTATTGTTGCTCAAGGCCACACTCAAAATAGTTCTTCTTTTGGGTTACTCGATGGAGAGGGCCCACAAGCTGACTATAACGTGGAATATGCATTCTCCAGAATCCCACAAGGCCTAGGAAAGCTTGTGTTTCCTTCTTTTTAGCTGGTGGAGACATAGTTGCTCTCTTGTTGATCACATCCATAGGCACATGATGGCGTCCATCCTGCCATTTTATTCCCCAAGAACTGAATCTCCTGTGCGGGTCCCTTGACCTTGCTTTTTTTTTTTTTATGGTGAAACCAGCTTTCAGAAGAATCTGAATTACTCTTTTTCCCTTCTCAAACACTTTTTCTGCCTTGTTGCCCCATGTGATGATGTTATCAATGTATTGTAGATGTTCAGGGGCATCACCCTGTTCCAGTGCAGTTTGGATTCGTCCATGACAAATGGTAGGGTTGTCTTTCTACCCCTGGGGCAGTCGATTCCAGGTGTATTGGACACCCGTCCATGTGAAAGCGAGCTGTGGCCTGCACTCTGCTGCCAAAGGAGTTGAAAAAAATGCATTGGCAATGTCAATTGTAGCATACCTCTTGGCTGCCTTTGACTCCAGTTCATATTGGAGCTCTAACATGTCTGGTACGGCAGCACTCAGTGGTGGTGTCACTTCGTTCAGGCCACGATAGTCTACTGTTAACCTCCACCCTCTGTCAGACTTTTGCACTGGCCATACGGGACTATTAAAAGGTGAGCGAGTCTTGCTGATCACTCCTTGGCTCTCCAGTTGATGAATCAGCTCATGGATGGGAGCCAGGGAGTCTTGGTTTGTGCGATGTTGCTGCCGGTGCACCGTCCTAGTAGCAATTGGCACCTGCTGTTCTTCAACTCACAGCAATCTCACAATGAAGGGATCTTCCAAGAGGCCAGGCAGGGTAGATAGCTGTTTGATCTTCTCGGTGTTCACAGTGGCTACACCAAAAGCCCATCAGTACCGTTTTGGGTCTTTGAAGTATCCTCCTCTGAGGTAGTCTATGCCAAGGATACAAGGGGCCTCTGGGCCGGTCACAATAGAGTGCTTTTCCTACTTGTCCCCTGTTAAGCTCACCTCAGCCTCCAACACAGACAATTCTTGGCATCCCCCTGTCACTCCAGAGATTTAGATGGGCTCTGTGCCCCTATACTCTGATGGCACCAGTGTACACTGTGCACCAGTGTCTACCAAAGCCTTATACTTCTGTGGGTCTGATGTGCCATGCCATCGAAACCAGTCCAGTATACCTGGTCATCCCTTTCACCCTCTTGGCCAAAGGCAGGGACCCTCTATTGCGGTTCCTGGTCAGAGTATTCAGTGTCTGACCCTTTCAGTGCCAGACCAGAAGTCCCCTCACCAGGATCAAGGGAGGTGATCTCAGTTCTTCGATGTCTGGGAGATCGCTGATGGCCTTCTTGTGTCTTTACAGCAACTAAGCTGACAGACTTCTTGGGTGGCCCCTTCTTAACAGCTGTCTTCCCTCTCAGCTCACGTACATGGGGTTCCAGCTTAAAGGTGGGTTCACCACCCACTGCCTCATGTCCTCCCCCTGGTCACGCAGGAAGAACCAGGGTGCGCCACATGGCATATGCCGCGGGCTCCCTTTCCCTCTGACCAGGGCAGGAGAAGACTGATTTCTTGGGGTGCCCCTCACAGCCAAGGTGCTGGCCCATAGGGCTGAGGAGGTACAGAGATTTTCTTCAAAATTTTGGAGCCAAGAAGACACTCTCTCCACAGTTGGTGTATCCATATCCAGGTGATACATTGCTGCCAAGCTGCTAGAATATGACACTGGGGCACTTTGAATCACCTTCCTCCACATGGCCAATGTGCACAGGACATCGTCTAGACCTTTGGAGACCTCATCATTGTCTAAGTCACTGTAGATGACTTCCAGCACCACTAATTCTGTCAGGTACTGGATGCCTTCATCTGCGGTACTCCACTTTCCTGGGAAGTTCACAAGATCTTCCTTGAATGGATATCTTGCCCTCACACTTGAGAGGAGCTGTCTCCAGAGACTGCCAATTGCTGCCTCTTTTCCAATTCCTCTCTCAATTCCCTGGTTTCTAGCAAGGGATCCCAGCTGTTAGGCTTCCTTACCTTCCAATTGCTGACTGTCAGCCCCGTTATCCCAGTATCAGAGCAGCCAGGCAGCAAACCGCTCACCTGGCTGGCGGATGTAATCTTTCCACACGTCTCGAAGTTCTGATGAGGTCAGGGACCGGGTAGTTTCTGCTTCCTGTCTGAATTCTTTCAGTCCTTCCTCCAATTTCTTTGTCGAAGGACTGGCTTCTTGATCAAACCTTTCCTCTTCTTCCTCCTCCCTTATTAATCGATGATATGGACCTGTTATTTCCCTTGTCCACTGTTTCTTTTTCACTACTGGGGCAGTTACTGTAGTTGTTGTTTGGGTCCCTGCCCCAACCGCAGTCCTCTGGGAGTACTGAACTGTGGCTCGATAGGCACAGGCCAGGCCCCAGTACAGTGCTAGAAGCTGCTGGTTTTCATTGGGGTAGGCAAGGCACCCTTCTATCAGGTGGCGCCTCAGTTTGCCAGGGTTGCTTGCCTGTTCAGGTGTGTAAAGTCCCAGGTTATGGGAGGTGATAACCGCCCTAGGAACCTGCCCATATCCTTCCACTCACCCTGCTACACAGGGACTGGCCACCTCAGGGCACATTTCAGTATCACTTCACCCAAAGTTGTCTTCTCTTACACCAGGATGACACCAGATTCCACAAACCCCATAATACGCTAACAGTGTTAATTAGTAGTATTAAACAGCTCACGTAAGGGTGAATAAGGACCTTGGGAACCTGCATAATAAAACCATCCACATCAGTCTGGGTAGGAAGATGTATTTCCTCATCCTCTCCACAACATAGCTCCCCCAGCACAGCAAGGCCATCAATGCCAGGGCAAAGCACACAGCCATTATTTGTATTAACATGTTCCCAAGCTCAGCAAAATAAAGAGAGAAGCAGTGCAGCCAACAAACTCCGTAAAGCGCACAGGAGCTTGCCACTTAATAACTTCTATAGCTATAGCACGCTTAATACAAAACTGCCATTGTCTCGGGCCCCATGTTGGGCACCAAAAAGGACTGTGGTGAGTTGACCTTGGCTGGACACCAGGTGCCCACCAAAGCTGCTCTATCACTCCCCTCCTCAGCAGGACAGGGCAGGGAAACAGTAAGACGGAAGAAACTCGTGGGTCAAGATAAAGGCAGTTTAAAAAAAGCAAAAGCCATGCACGGAAGGAAAGGAAAACAAAAGATTTATTCTTTGCTTCCCATCAGCAGGCGATGTCCAGCCACTTCCCAGGAAGCAGGGCTTCAGTACACATAGCAGTTGCTCCAGAATAAAAAAGGTCTTAATAGCGAATGCTCCCCCTCCCGCTCCTTTCTCTTAGCTTTTATTGCTGAGCAGACATCATATGGTATGGAATATCCCTTTGGTCAGTTTGGGACAGCTGTCCTGGCTATGTCCCCTCCCAAGATCTTGCCCACCCCCAGCCTGCTGGTGAGGGGGGAATGTTGGAGAGACAGCCTTGATGCTGTGCAAGCACTGCTCAGCAGTAGCCAAAACACTGGTGTGTTATCAACACCTTTCTAGCTACCAATACAAAGCACAGCACTATGAGGGCTGCTATGGGGAAAATTAACTCCATCTCAGCCAGACCCAATACAGTTGCCTAGCCCAATACTATGTCTGCTATTTGCTATGCAGTTTAATGGTTTCCAGTAGAAAGAACTGGGTTTGGATAAAGGAAGCTTCATTGTCTGATAGAGAGTAAGTTAACCACTTGTGAAGCTTGATGAACCCATCTATAAATCACTTCTCTGACTTCTGAGGAAATGCTAGATGTGGACTAAACTTATTGTTTTATAACAAAAGTCACTTAGCTTCAACAAAGATGGATTTCTCAAGTTCAAATTCACATCCTTTAAGATGTTCTCTTTTTTTTCTAGCTCTTAGTGTAGATATTGAAGAATCCAATGTTGCTATTCTTCTAAAGAAGGAAAAATCTTAGAACTCCCCTTGCCTCAGAGTTAGTGTCTGGTCAGGATAAACACGAACTAGTTCATGATCACACATACTGCAATTCATAATAGGAAAGGTCTTCCTAATACTTTATTAGGATCTATTTAAAAAAAAAAAGAAAAGAAGACCACAGGGTAGTGTTTTTAACATTTTATAAAACAGATTGAACCCTTTAGGGTCAAAGAAAATCAGATGAATATTGTGAATTTTCCTCCCCACCCCCCAAAGCTACCGAAGTGCTGATCAATACACAATTTCTTTGGGGATTTACCAAAGTGAACTTGAATTTTGACCCAAGTGAACTTTTGGTGCTTTTAAGCTGTAAGAATTACTTCATCACAAAAATGCACAAATTTAGAAGTCTGAGTGGATGTGAGGACTTACTGTCTCCTTGTACTATTAATAAAAGTAAACCCTGTTACCGAAAGGTTTGGTTTCAGCTCAGTTAGATATGTTAATGTACAAAACAAATTTTTTGTCTCTAATTTGGAATATCTATTCAGTTATCAGTCTCTTTAAACATCTCATAACCTTACTGTAGTAATGTGATGAGTTCCTTCATATTTTAGCAATAATGCATTGAATGTCCAAAGTCTTCCCTTTTTTCTTAAATTATATATATATATATATATATCTGACTTAAACAACCTCCTACCTTTCTCCAGGCAGTTTTAATGTTGCTTGTTGAATTAAACAGATGGCTAAGATGAACTGGTGGAGCACAAGGTCTCTTACAGCTAGAGAACCTGGTGCCTTGCAAGTAAACGATTTAGAAGCAGCTTATTCAAGAAGCCTGATTCCTCTCCATCATTCCTGCTCAGTGTCTGTGAAGGAAAGGCTGGGAAGGCTACATCAAGAATTGCCCATGGTATAGTTTTAGAGCAGGTTGTGCCCCTACTATACCCCCCCACTCCCATTGTCCCCCCTCAGGATGGGGTGGACTTTTATGTATTTGAGAAATGCCACAAGATCTGTATGGAATCTAATGCATCTAGCATCTTTCCCCACCTGCAAAAGTATGATTATCTTCAGAAAGGGATGAGGGTTAGCATTCAGGCAAATCTTCCTTTCTTCAGCCAAGTCACTATTTCTTCCTTAAAACAAGGAAACAAGCCCTCCCTCCTTCCTTTTCTTAGCCATGTACTCTTTCATGGATACTTATCATTTCTCAAAAGAAAGATGCTTAAAATAAGGGCATAAAGATTTTGCAGGTAGACAGAAACTCACCCTAACCTTCTTCATTCAAGTAGTCAGTGTGACCATTAAGTGTAATGGAGAATCTGGATTTTATCCATCTGTTTCCCTGCCCTTCCTTCCCCCCATTCTGAGCATCATCTTCATACTCTGTCCCTTGCTGGCACGTAGCGGCTCGGGCTCCTCACCGCTCCCCAGTGTGGCGGGCAGGCCTCGCCGCGGAGCCCTGCGGTAGCAGGGGCTGTTGGGCACCCTTTGTCGCTGGCGGATCTGCAACTAGCACAAGCGTCTTCTGGGAAAGAAAGCTGGCTGAGCTTGTTATATTGTGTTGCTGCACCTTTTTATTTTTTCCTCGAGAAAAACATAATCAGCTTTGTGCGACTTGGATGTGTGCAGCCTAATTATGTTTGCTCATATGGGAGGCACTTCGCGCCGCGCTGACCCTATGGTCTCCTCTGCCGCTCTGGGCTGTGCTGAGGACGAAAACAACTCTGGCAGCTGTTAGCTAGGATGAGTCGGACAAGGAGCAGCCAACTTCTGCAAAGTGTTCTTAATTAATGCTTAGGAAAAGTTGTTAAAAATTAAGTGTGTTGGTGGGTTGTTTTGTTCTGGTTTTCTTTTCTTCTCCTCCAGTCCTCCTCCCTGTGCTCAGCGCTATCACTGTCTGCCAAGGCTGGGATGAGCCAGGGCTGAGGGGTCGCACCCTTCCTGCCGCCTCGCTGAGCGCTGCTCCAAGCCGCTCCCCTCCCGCCCCCGAGGCGAGGCTGCCGCCGCTCTCCCCTCGCCCCAGCTCTCCCCCTTCCCCGCCCGCCCGCCGCTGCCCCGCTCTGGGCGCGCCCGACGGCCGCATTCCCCGCGCCGGCCCCGCTGCCGCGGGCCTCGTTCACTCACCGGCAAAGCGAGGAGGGGAGCGGGAACCCGCCGCCAGGAGCTCCGGCAGGCGCAGGGAGCCCGGGCGGGGCAGAAGGGCGGGCGGTGCAGGGCTCGCACGGGACGGCGGCGGCCGCGCTCCTCGCCGCTCCCCTTCTCCTTCCCTAGTCGGTATCCGCGTCCCTTGGCAGGGCCGGGGATGGGATGGGATGGGATGGGATGGGATCGGGTGGGATGGGATGGGATGGGATGGGATGGGGTGGGGTGGGGTGGGGTGGGATGGGACGGGACGGGACGGGACGGGATGCCCTGCCCTGCCCCGCCCCGCTGGTGCGGAGCCAGCAGCCGCTCCTTGCCGCTGCAGAGCAAGATTCGCCCTTCTCCGGTTTTGTGCTGCCGGGGGAAGAGCCCGGGTCTGCCTGCCGCCGCTGTCCGGGCTGAAGGGCCGGGATCCGGCGCTGCTGCTCCGCTCGCTACGGCTTTCCCCTCCTCGCGTCAAGTGCCGCCCGAGGACGCCGGCGCCCCGCCCCGCCCCGTCCCGAGCCGAGAAATCCCCCGCGCCGTCGTGGCGAGCGGTCCCGGGGGCGGGTCTGCCGGGCCGGGGAGAAGGTGGCGAGGGGCCGCGGCCGGGAGCTCCGCCGTCCCCCGAACAGGGCTCACGTGTTGGCCGGGAGCGGCCGGGGACGCCGCTACTCACTGGTTTGAACCCCAGTGTATTGAAAACCTGTGGAAATAGAGATTACTGCCGTCTGCAGCGGGGAAGCTGCCCTGAGGGGTGAAGGGATTAATTTATCTGAGGTAACACCGGGAGTCTGCGGAGGATCAGACGTCAAATCTTGGTTTGCGGTCATCCCAGCGCTTGATCTAGCTACAGGGCCATCACTCTTGCTCTGAGAACGAGCATGTGTTCTTAAGTAGCTTGGTATGTAGCAGTTTCTTTTAGTGGAGCTGTCCTACAAAACTGTTTTAAGACTTGGAAAGTCTCAAATGTAGAACATGTTATTGCATATTTGCAATATTGCTAAACTGATTTTTTTTTTTTTTGGTGACTTCTGTATGTCCAGTACATCTGCTCTGTATTAAACATACACACAGGGGTTGGCTTTTTTTTCGCAAAGGAAAGCAAGTAACTTACCAATTTTCACTCCTTTCTTTAAAATTGTGCTTATTTTTCCCTCACTTTTAAAAATGTTTAGAAATGTGTTGCACGAAACTCTATGTGGATTCAAAAGGAGTATTTTGTTATATCCTATGTAAGTCATAAAGAATTCGTGCAATGATGTTTTTGCAAACAGTATTGTTAGGCACTTAGTAACTGTATTGTCTGGAAAACTGGTGAAGAGTATCGTAAACTTTGCACAAATCCTCCCACCATGGGCTAACAGGAAAATAGAGGGAAATACCTGTGTTCCTGCACTTAGTTTAGGAGAATAATATCCTTTGCCAAAAAGTGCACCTCTATCAGTGAAGAAGTGTTATAGTCATAAACTACTTTCTTGATGCTACTAAGGCAATCTTTTTGCTCTTGAAAAGTGTTAACTGTCCCATTACAATTATGATAAAACCAATTTCTTAACAAATGTATGCTTGGATCTTGTTTAAATCACCCTCTCCTGTAGACATTTGGTCCTGCAGGTGGTCAGATCAATCCTGTGCAAGAACCTTCTCTTTGTTGGTGTTGGGCAGTACCTGAATCGTGCTGAGAGGCTTTATGCTGGGAAATGGTTCTGCAGGAGACGAAGGACCTTCCATGTTCATGCCTGTTACACAGTTACTTGCAGAACAACTTCTGCGCTACCAGCTTACGCTTATCTACTACCTGCTCAATAATGTTTATCTTCACTTCTGCAGCAGTTTCACGTTCCTTTGCTGTTGTTTTGACCTATTTATTATGTGCAAATAGGTTTTAGGTAGGCCCCTTTGGAAAAACATTGAAAGTCAGTAATGTTTATAACTTTCCGTATAACACTGAGTTGCAGCTGCTCCGTGTGCTTATTCTCCTTTGGACCTTTTCCATCCAAGCAATGTTTTCTGCAAGAAAAGCCAGAGGTGGACTGGAAGCCTTAAACCAGTACTGCAGCATTGCTGTGAGATGTTCCTATCTCCCAGCAAACATGTTTGTTCCAAACAGTGTTTAAGTAACCTCTTTTAGAATGTCAGGGGCTTTGTACTGTTGAAGGTAGAATGTGGCATTTCCATTTAGATAGAAAGGACCCGAATAAATTATCCCTTGCTGTGTGTAGTGCTGCAGATGAAAACTGAGACTAAGGATGCTGTTGGGCTGTATGCCACAACTGAAAGAGCTAGAATTCTCATTAGAAGGAGCTTGGGGGATGTGCCTCTATTGTGTCATGCAATATATCGCTGTATTTCTTTTGAAATTACAGCTCTTGTATTGCGAGGCAGACAAAGTTGCAAAAGGTATCATAACATATGTCTACCAACAAACTCATGGGGATAGAGGCTTATTTAAAAGAAGAATTTCATAAAATATTCGTATAAAACTTGGCAGGCTTTTCAAGCTTCCTGTTATTATAAACTTCCAACTCGGATTACTTTTGTTGAAGAATTCTTAGAGATAGCCTTTCAAACAAACTTTGATAGAATTTCAAACAAATCAAATGGATTATGGTTTGTGATATGGAGTGTTACTGATGTACACCACCGTTAGTTTTAACTCAGGAAAACTGAGCAACAGGCTAATAATAGTACAAGTGTCTGTCAGTGTTTGGTTTTGATTATATTTAAAGCTATCTGTTAAATGGCCGCATGACCATTATTCTTGTTTTTAATTTTGCAAATTATTAGACTTCAGAGTACTGCAAGCAATTTGGAAATTACATTTTTAATGTAACTTACAACAGGTTCAGCTTTATCATAAATAATGGCCAAATAAACTAATCTGCCTATGAGTATGAGTAAATCTTTGCAAATTCTTGTTGGTGCCTGATATGTCAAAAGTACTAGTATGTGACAGATGGCTAAAACTTGTGCTGGGGTTGTTTGACAGTTATTTTTCTGTATTTTCTTACAATTTTTCTTCCATTGATTCTTTTGGCCACAAGTAGTCTTCAGCTATCAGCAAGTATTTGAAATTACTGTAAGCTTTATGGTTTAGTGATATGCCATGACCCTTGCTACTTCAATGCACGTCGACTATTAAGATGCTTATATTCTGCATAACTTGACATTTTGGAAGATCACTTAATGTCATTAAAGTCACTTAATAATTTTTTTCCTGATTGAAAAGTAGCCTATTGAAAGGTGAGCTTCAAAATACTGAAAGCTTTTATCAATTGTCATAGGTATCCAAGGGCAGAAGTGAATGCTCAGAACTGTTTGGATTAAGGTTCCACTTGCCATGTTTATTTGCAAAGTGAGTCAAATTAGAAGCTTTTTTTTTTTTTTTTTAATATGACTCGGTTCTTCAAAGTTTGGTTGGAAATATTCTCAGGTTTAACATTCAACATGAAGATACAATGAATCCTGTTTCTTTTTACAGATAAATTTAGATTTCACTTTACCCTTCTTTCAAATGTACCCATTTGAGTGCTCAGTATGAGTTATAAGCATTTAGCCTATTTAGCTTATGGTTTCAACATAACTTAAGTTGATATCCATGGTATGAGCTTATAGATTGTTGACATGCATACTCCCATTTCCAGTGGAAATAAGAAGCTTTACTTAGAGGAGAGTCTTAAGGAAAGTATAAACAGCCTATGGAGACATTCTCCACGGTAAGGCTTAAATGTCCTTAAATAATTATCTGTTTTTCTTATAATGTCACTGATACTGAAGTTTAATGTAGCAACTGTCTTGATGTGTAAGCCTCCTTTGCCCTTTCATCCCTGTCTCTCTTATGTGTCTGCAGTTACCACCTGGGCAAGAGGTAGAGAGAATAGCTTTCATCTACATGCATGCTATTATCTAGATAATGCTCGTGCTTAGACCAGCCCAAACTAGAAACTTCTGACCATATTCTGCAGTCTTGCCCTCAGTGAGGATGCTAATTTGAATCTCTTCTCCACCCAGACCCTACACTTCACTAAACTTGCAAGTAAGAGCTTAATATCTGTGAATTTTCATCTCTGACTGAAGTTAATCAACAAGTTCAAATTTACTAGAGAGGAACAGGCAGATGTTGCAGCTATACGAAAGTGCAGGCACAAATAGGGAAAACTGAAACTGCGGCTTCTATAGATGTTAAAAAATGGCATTAAGTACTAACTAAGTAAATTAAACCAGTCCTTGCTATTATAATTCCAGAAATACTTGGCTTCTGGATGTGCTCACCTCCAGGTTTGATGCTTTAACTCTTAATCTACTTCTCAGGGAAATTCAGGACTCTCTTATTTTTCCACTGGCCTCATGTATGCGGAGTATATCTGTATTTCATGTTTTTGGGAATCTGTGACCAAGGGTAGTTTCTTAATAGCCTTTGTTACAGCCAAAATGTCTTCTGCTGCTTGTATTTAAAACTCTTCTGGGAAAAAAAAAAAGTAATTTGGCTCTATGCTTCCCTGGTAAGAATTAACACAATCTACTAATGTGTGACAATGTCTTTACTAGGATTTTACTTCACATAAATAAAGTTTGAGCTAACAAGTTAGTTAAACTGCTAAGAATGGGGATAGTGAGCTCTGTTAAGTAAGAAGTGTGTAATAGCTATTTTACTATAAAACTCTAACAGAACAGTTCCCTGGGTCATTTTCAAGAATGTCAGGTATGTGAGGTCAGTGCCATCCCACTTCTCCAGTACTGATCTCACCATGTTTGCCTCACAGTGGAACCTTACCTGCTCCAGCAACAGCGTAACATGCTTGGAACACTCGTTGTCACATGCCTTAACCCTAATGTGCATCTGTTCTTGGATTTTAGCTCTTTATCATTAACAAGAGAACAGTGATACTACAAAGAAAATTGGTCTTTGTAACAAAACAAAATACATTCAGAAGGACATTAACAGTTTAACAAGTAATATTAAAAGTATTAATCTGTTCTCTGATTAAAAACTGTTGCTTCCTAGTAGTGTTTATAGTGTATCTTTTCAGATGACAGTGTGTCATGTAGCATTACAGATTTGAATTTTATTCTGGAAAATCCAGTAATCTATCAAGGTGTGTTTTGAAGTTAAGTGCCATCTGTGTTGTAGGAATAACTCTCTTTCCTTCTGCAGAATTTCAGCAACTTTCTACTACTAAGTAGTAGAATACTACTACTAAGTAGAAAGTTACACTAAGTAACTAGAAACCAAAAACTAGCTGTTCCCAAGAGCAAGGACTTGTCTTTTTAATTGATTTAAATGTTTCACATTGTAACCCTTACAATTGCAGTTCTGAAATAGGATTAAAGTAATGGATGAGCAGATGCATTTATGCAAAAGCAGATAGGAAGTGAAAATAACACAGGTAACAACAGTTTAAGGAAGAGATGTTAGACTGAAGCCATCTCCAGATGAGAGTAAGTGATTATGGGAGACATTATGTATGTAAACTGATAACTTTTCCAGGTATTACAAATTTTCTTAACAGGTTTAAGATGCTGCAAAGCATTCTCTGCATCTCGTTTGTGGCACCAGAGAGTAGGTTCTTCCTGTCTTCTTGTGAATATATTTGCTAGGGAACCATTGCCCTCTTGAACTGATAACGAGCTAGATGGAGAGACTCTTCCCTCTTGACTTTGCTGCAGAGCAGGTGTTTTCTTAGTCATCCTGTGATTGGTATGCATGGACTATGAACAGGGAAACTGTAAAAAGCTATCACTATCAGTGTGTTGTGACTGGATTCCAGGGTTCCTGCCTCCGGATCTACTTACATAGCTGTACAAACACCCACCCATGCACACCCACCAACCCCCATCTCCCACACCCCTAACTGCCTTCTGCTTTTGAAAAATATTGTTAACAAAATCAGCTCTGCACCATGGAGATATGTTCCATTTGCAGTATGTTTGCTGCCTGAACGGTATCAGCTCTAACATAATTTAGTCCTTCTGAAATTAAGGACCTAGATGTGACTCTTTTTTAAGGGTGGAGATGTTTCCACTCGCTTTGTTGGGACAATATTCGTGTCTCATTGTTTGAAATGAAACATGGAGTAGTACTTAGGTAGAGGGACTTAATTCCATTAGTTAGGCAGAACTCCATTTTACGCCGTGTATTTTAGCATTTTACCTGGAATAGAGCGAGAGACAAAAACCATTGAAGCTCTAGTGAAAAGACGTCGCTCATTCTTGTCTGTGTGGATATCACTTGTGTATCTGTGTGGATGTCGCTCATCCATGTCTGTGTGGATGTGCTTTAGGTGTAAAGACATGAAGCATAACCTTGGCTTTAAAGGAATCCATTGATTCAAACTGTGGCTATTCCTGACCGAGCACAATAAACATGAAACTGTGTGCCTATAGAGTAAAAATACTGAGTTGCCATTGTGGGACTGGACAATTAAGCCTGTGTTCCCTAGTCTCAAATCAAACATTTTCTGCATAGCAAAAGCTGAGGTGTAATATGTCATCTTAAGAACATTCTAGGCATTCATGTAGCTGAAGCAGGAGACACGTGAGTTTCATCCACATTTGCGCAGCCTCTCTTAAAGTTATGAATGCTTCTCCATGAAGATGCCTAGGTCTACCCATATCCCCTTTTCCTCAGCTCATGGCTGAGGGAACATGAGGCAGGCATGTTAAGTCTAACATGCTGGGTAGACCAGGCATTCTGTATTGAGGTTCAAAAGATATGGACTCGGACTCCACATTTTCCCATTTGTCCTGGTCTTTGACTTTGGACAAATCACTGCTCTATCTCATAGATTCTTCATCTGTTAAGTGTTACTTTTATCCTTAGGAGGTTGCTTTGGTATCAATGGAGCAATAGAATTGCTATATAAATGTGGAGTATTTAACACAGGGCAATTTTTCTGTAACTGCCTATGTGGCCAGTTAATATAGGTATAATGTATATTCTAGCTTGCCCTTATGTAAGGGGAACAACTGGCTTTGCCTGTTAAGGATCACTCTCGTTTTACAATAGTGGGTGGCACAAGGAGTATGTACCATTATGTCTATGGCTTGATTTTTGAATGGTGCAATTGTGGCTATAGTATTCTCTTGGGTAACTGGGGAATAAAATAGAAAAGATAGCTAGAATTAAGACTGTTCTCTTTGCTAATCAGGCTATAATTAAGATTTATTTATTTTTGGACAGTCTTAGAGTGCTAGGTTCTGAGAAACAGAGCACTGGGATGGAAATATAGGATTCCCATTATAGTTTCAACATGCTAGGTACTTCTGGGAAATTTTTTGTTTAAGTGTAGGTCATTATCCTATCTGTCCATTTGGGTGGTCAGTTTTTTTGGCTATAGGTCAAGCACATTTGCATCAGAAAGTTAACTTTAAGTTCCTAAGAATAGTGTCAGAAATTGCACTTACAGTCTTAAAGGCTTGTGTGGTAAAATTTCCCTGGAAATCTCAAAATAGTAGTCTTCACAAAACACTTGAGAACTTGGCTGCTGACTGTAAAATTGCCTATTTCTGCCTTGTAGATTGTGTCAGGCACTTCTCATGATGAAGAGGGAAATGAATTCTATTTTATAAATATGTTCAGTGTTCCTTTATGCTTACAGTGGATGATTTATTCTGGAACAGCATAAAACAAAGTTGTTAGAGAAACTAAGTAGTAAAGATAAAACAATCTAGATAAGAAACAGGCTTCTAATCCTAGAAAGGGCTATATTGTGTCATGAGGGTTGAATATGTGTCAGCCATAACTGGGTGGGAGCAGGAAAAAAGGTGAAAGGGACTGTTGTCATTTTAAAGCTCCTTGAGTTCTGGAATAGGGGAGGAAGCACTGTGCTGAAGGGCAAAGGTTATATGTAATCATCCAGCAGGAAGACTCACAGACATCCACAGCCTACTAGAGGCAGAAAAGTCTGTCCGTTCCCTGTACTCGGTCATCTACCTCCCAGTGGATAGTAGATGGTAATTGAACTGAGATATTACACCCTAGTCTCTCAATACCAGCTTTTGCAAGTCAGAATTGGAAATGTGTCATCTTGTTTGCTTTCTGTGCTCTGTACAGTCGGGGTGAAAGGAAACTCATAGAAATGTTGGTTGGAAGGAACCTCTGGAGGTCACCTAGTCCAGTCTTCTGTCAAAGCGGGACTAATGCCGCGCCTGGATCTTGTCAGTCATGGCTTTGTTTAGCCAAGTCTTGAAAGCTTCCAAGGATAGAGATTCCACCAGCTCTCTGGGTAGGTTGCTCTAGTGTTGCACTACTCCCCTGCTGTGAACTTTGTGGAGAAACCAAATGTTCAGGCACTTAACAAAAGACATTAAGGTGCAAGACATTAAAAAGGGTTATGATACATTCTATGAAGGCTATTTAATTAGTCTTTTAAGGAGTCATATTGGGGGCAGCGGGGGAGAGGAAGGAATGAAGTAGGTAGCCTGGAAATATTTTACTTTGAACATTTTTTTTTTTAATACCATGGAATAAATACATTATAGCAGTGTATATATTTAACAAAGCTTGCACATTTTAACCATATGAATAAGGCTAAGGGAGTGTCGTTGCAAATGTCTTTAAAAAATGGTATTAATACTATTAAGTTTAAATATGAAAAGATGAATTTTTGCCATTGGAATAAAGTTATACTCAAATTATGTTAGACTAATTCAGAGGCAGTGTTGCAGACCTTCATTATAGTATGTCTCCATCACATTCGTGTGAGAAAACTTGGACTCTCAGTTTTAAGTAAAAGCAAAGATATTGTAATATTATCATGATATTTGGAAACTGATCCCATTATATATGTTTAGGTCAAAACTTTGTAATATGAGCACTTCATAAATTTTCTTTGAAAGACTATGATAAGCTGAAGTCCACACATGTCAGCTGTCGTAGATTATGTTCAATTGGAAGTGGTGAATGTTCGGTGAAAATAAACAAACAAACAAATAAAAAATACTGGTAAAATACTGAATGGACCTCAGCAAAGTTCACTACTTCTTAGGTGTAAAAAGAAACATTGGAATCCATTGGTAACAAATAAGTTACTTAAGTGAAAGAATAACTTTGTTAATACAGGTATTTTTCCTGGTCAGGGGGCAGTAAGTCCCTTCTACCTAGGAAAGAAAAGAAGTTTTAGTAAATCTAAATCAGACGGAGAGAAAGAAAAAGCTGAAAAACATTTAATTTGTGCGTGTGCAGTTGATTGTCTTATCTCTGTGGTTAAGTATTAAAATATGGTGCTCAAAAACATACTTTCATCATGAATTCACTATTTCAAACAGCGGTTTAAATCTCTCTGCATAGTTTGGTGGTAGCTGTGAGCCAGGAAACACTGTTAGCTTACAAGTCATGATGATCTTTTGACATGTGATTGAGTCACAGAACAAGCCAGTTTGGGAATGTTGAACAACATTTAATCGTCATTAGTTTCTTTGATGTCTTTCAACTCGTTCTGAACTTTGCCACATGGAATGCTTATGGATATAAAGTGTAGGGACCAAATCTCTGGTGCAAAAGCAAATAATCTTACTTCTAGACCCTTCATCTTTTCTGTTGTTAAGGAACGTCATCCAAAACTAAAAGATCACAGCTATGATTAATGACAAATAAACTAACCAAATTTAAATTTTCTAACACAATCAAAGTCAACATTCCCTAATGAAAATAATTCAATTTTTCCATACATGTATGTATAGATGCACACACAGCTGATGTGTTCTGTTTTCTGCAATAGAGATGAGATTAATTTTTTTCAGACTGAGTCAAGAAGATAGAAGAAAAATCAGTTTCCAAAACGTGGAAGCATTGTGGAAGTTTCTGAAAGGAGAAAACTAAAATTACATAAAAAAAAATTTAAAAAAACCCCTAAAATTAAAAAAAAAACTTAATTAAAGTTTTAAGTTTTTAAAAAAACTTAATTAAAATAAAAAAAACCTAAAATTACATCAAATTTTATATTTTAAATCTGTGACTATTCAATTTCTTTCTTTTTGTAGTTTTTGTAAAGAATGTAAACAACTTGGGGGGGGGGATTTGTTTTGGGGTTTGTTTGATTTGTTTGTGCTTGCTAGTGTTCCATATGAATATGGTACCCATATGAATAGATTACTCTTAATAATGCTTCTGGTAAGAACTGTTCCAGCATGCTGGCAGGAAGTAATTTGCGTCTGAGCTTCTAAAGGTTGGCTCTGCTGGAAACGTATTTCCAGAAATGCTGTGCTTGACTTCAGAATGCTGTTTCCCACTCTATTTCTTTATTTCTGATGCATGTCAACTGAATGTTGGCTTTACATTAGTATAATTGGCAACATAAATATTATTTATATTCTTGCCTCCACACTGTAATTCTTAATGTAGGTAATTCTCCATGAATTTTAACAATACTTGCTGATTGTCGCTGGCGCACTTACTTGTCTCTGTGGATGAATATAACCTAGCCAGTGAAAGGACTCTGCTGTATTCTAATTAGATCTATCTGCAGGAGGTAGATCTTTCTGTGGTTGGAGCTGAAAGGTGAGGATTGTTCCACAACAAGCACAGATACATAACTGCTTTTTCAGTGTGTGAAACACAGATGTCCTTCTAGCCATTAAGCCACCAATAAGACCATATGAAACTGCTATAAGCCACCATCTGGTGCTTACTTTTTTTTTTAAATTAGTTTAGACCTGTTTCTTATCGATACTAGAAAATACCTCATGCACTAGGAAAGCAATCTGGGGGAATGTGTAAGCTTGAGAAAGGACTTTTGACAATGAAAAATTAAGTGGGTTTTAGATGTTTAGGGAAGTTACTGAGGTTTGGTAACAGTATTTTGCTAAGGAAAAAGGAAGATTTTTATCTTCAGGTTAAGGGAAACTGAATAATTTTTTTTGCCTCTCTCAGTATTGAAGGAAGCTAGAGGAGAGAGGAAAATCCAATTGGTTTTCATTGGCAGGGTGCCAGTAGTAAGAGGAAAGGAAATTATTTCAGTTCCTGAAGGGACTTGGAGGAGGTGAAACTTGAATTCAGTTTTGTTGACTGAATTCAGTAAGAGAAACTGAATTGTTTTCTCAAATGAGATTTGAGTTTTAGGGATGAAAAGGACCATGCAGTTTCTTCCTCCCCCTCCCCGCTTTTCTTCATGAAGAAGTTTCTGAAAAGCTTGTCATCTTGAATATTGCAAGATAGTCCTTACCTCAGGAAGTTCAGCATATAATGGATGTGTGTATGTATGTGTACGATATATATGAGATAGATATATACACACATACACACATTATTTCTGAATGATATATTCAGAAGCAAACATGTAGTTAATTATATGAACCTGATTTGAGAGCTCACTTATTTATGATGTGTTGCATACTATTCTAAGATGTTTTCAGTAGGAAGGAGCACTGGCTGATTGTATTTCCTGTAGAATATTACCCACAAAGCCTCAGAGACTTGCTTCGTGGGATCCTGGAGCTTAGTAGTCTAAGGGAAATAAAATTCTGAAACTGTTTTACTTGTGTATGTGGTGAGGAGCCACTCTCCTAGTACCCACTTGAATGTGCTTTCCCAATTTAATACAGATGGTATAACGAAGTTCTGTTTCTGCTATCAAAAGTAATGGAGGGAAAGGTATAACATCATATACCTTGGTGTGTGTGGAATAAGAAGTAAAGAGATAGTGGGATGATGCCATGGGGCAGAGCTCTATCAGATGGTGGTGGTGCCTTGACTCTTTCAGGAAAAAAATTGCACTGGGCAATAAATTAGGTACACTTTGCTTGATAACTTTCTGCACTGTCTGTGCTTGAGAGTGTAAATCCACTTCTTGCGTATGGATTCAAGGAGGGACTATGTTTAAATCGCCAGCTCACATGTACAAAATTACTAACTTCAGGGCAATGATGTGGTACCTACCAAAGGAATGCTGTCTCTGGTTTCATATGCATTAAGAAGCCATCTAGAACAGGGACAGAGAATAGCTGCTGGAATACATGGGCTTTTGTGACTACAGTGTTTATAGAAAGATTTCCTTTGAGGAGGAGCAGTATAGTGAAAACTTCAGAGATTTTGTTTGTTTTGTTTTTTGCTTAGTTAAGATGATTCTCAAAAGGATGTTCCTTAACTGTACTCACAGTTTCTTATCCTAGCATCTAGAGAAGTTGTACTGATATCAGTGAAAAGTTCTTCTGGTCAATGATGTAGTCATTCTTCCATTATTTTTTCCCCGTGGTATCTTATTTCTATTACTTAAATTTCTTTCTAGGCTCAGTATGCAGAATAAGAAGCAACTATTATGTGTATGAATTTGTGATTGCAAGTTAGTAAACGTAGCTAACATTTCTGTACAATGTATTTAATAATTTGCCTATACTGACTTCTCTCACTTATTTTTCATGCTCTTGATTATTGATTCCTAATTGTATTTTCACTTTTGCCCCATTTTCACACAGATACATAAAATCTGTGAAAATGCGTAGTGGTTTTAACACATGCTTTACTGTGCTTTTGCAGAGGTTTAAGTTATGTGTCATTTATGGAGTGGTTTTATGTAATAGTATGCCGGGGAAAAAGTCTTAAAGTTGGAAACAAACTCCTGGTGGCAGAATCACACTTGCAGCGAAGGTAGCAAAATGCAAGTTTTCACAATAGATGAGTAATAATAGATTGTGAGCTTTTTTTGTTTGTTTGTTTGTTGGGGATTTTTTTGCTAATTGTTGTTTGCAGGCTATTTGTGTACCTATGTCAATTCTTAGTAAAATTTAGAGGCAAAAATAGTTGTTAGCATAGTTTGAGACCAAACTAACCTTTTTATCCTTTTACCAAAGTATTTATTAGGTAACTATCGTTTGCATTTTTCATGTTTGTGCTTTGTAAAGTGTGTATGCTACTTTTTATTGCCTTCGTATGCCTGCCCATGAGCACTTATAGATTTGAACCATAGAATAACTTAGGTTGGAAGAAACCTTTGGCAATCAACTTACTAAAGAACAGTCCCACTCAGTGCAGGACCAACTTGGATCAGATTGCTCAGGGCCTTGAGGAGTTAAGTTTTGAATAACTCCAAGAATGGTGATTCCACAACTTCTTGGAGCCCCTGTTTCCGGTGTTATTTACTAAGTAAGGACATTGTGATCCAATGTCATCACCAGTCAAATTCAGTAACAGTGTTATGACAAGTCAGCTGTGTCACTGAATTTCTTTGTCATTATTAATGAGAAAAAGGTTTGTTCTGAGAGAATCACATTTGCCAGAAGTGTGCACTGCAGTTATATTAAATGCAATACAATGAAGTAACCTAAGGGATATGTTCTAGAGAGTTAAAAACTTTTAAAATGAGATAATAGGGCTTTTAAAAACAATAAAACTGTATTAAAATCATGGGAAGAATGCATGAAAACATGCTCTTTCACTACAAAAATAATTAAAGAATTCTCAGTTTTGTCCCTCATCTATCATCCCAAGATATACTTCTGAACCGTAAATACCAGAGAAGTCTTGGATTTCAGACATCTCTCAGGATTTTCTGATTACTGGTTCTGCTTTTATCTTGGTTGAGGCACAGAATTCCAGTCAGGAATTTGGTGAATCTCTGGAGTTTGTTCTGCTTCTTGCTGCATTTCTTCTTATTCTGCTCTGCAGTTTGTATTCAGTGCCAATTGCCTGATGGAGAGCTGCCTTTTATTAGACATCTTCTAAACCAGGCTGTTTTATTTCATTCCTATGTTTCTTGTTGACCAGACTGTGGGCTGAAGTTTGTTTGTATCCACTGAAGTGAAAGAGAAATCTGGAGAGTGCACACAAAAGCAGAAGACTGACTAAGAGTCGCAGTGTGATTTTAAGTGTCCGTCCTTCCTAAAGCCAGCAGCGCTGATCAGCAGGAAGAAAAAGTGTTACTGTGGGCTAGTACTTGCCTTGCCTCTTTCCTTGGAAGACTAATGCTACCAGCTGCATTAGAGCAGAGTTCTGTAAAACCACTTCTGAAAGGCCCACTAAAATTTGTCTCAGAATGGATGATACATGTTTTGAATCTCTGCATGCTTTCCAGGCTGGTAAATGATCAGCATCTTCTGGCTTCTTTCTTTGTGCGTTTCCCAGTCCATGACACCTCTAAGACTCCTACCCTGGAGGAGGTGTTTGCTTTTCCAGTTCCAAGCTGATTGCCAACAAACTGCTCTGTGATTACACAGCTCTTTCCTTCAGGAATTATGTTTGCTGTTTCCAATGTGCTTTTTGGCTCTTGTATACCGTGTTTCTCCACAGCACTCAGAATCTAGCTTCCCGAGGTAGGCCTTTGGGTTGGAAAGTGATGCGTGCAAGCTGAAACTCAGAAGGCCCGATTCTCAGTCTGTTGTTGGACACAGAAGAGGATGGAGAAACTTCTACCCATGCTTATTTTTCCCATATTCTGAAGCTGGGTAGAACTGCCTTGCCCTAAATCATGTGCTATTTCACAGAATATTTATAGACAGAAACAAATACATGCAAAATACAGTGATCACCTGCTATTATAGAATTGCTTAGAGAAGGATGTTGCTTTGCCATGGAAATCTTTTCTCAGGGTTATTTCTGTTCCTTTTGTGCGATGTTCTTTTCAACCTGGAGTTGCATCTTAAAGGATGAAATGGAAATAAAAGAACTATCTCTATGTTCTCTTCTTCCGGGGGAGGGGAACCTCAATCCATCCCACTCCTACCAGTTTGATGCCAGGGCCAGCAATAGATGCCCAGAGCCTGGAGAAGGAACACAGGTCAGCAGGAGAGCGCCTGAAGAGCAGCACAGAGGAACTCCAGCCAGTAAGACAGCTTCATCGGGGGCCCAACTTAAATGCCTCTATGCAAACGCACGCAGCATGGGGAATAAACAAGAGGAGTTAGACACGTGCGCACGCCTGCAGGGCTACGACCTTATTGGCATCACGGAGACGTGGTCGGATGGCTCCAATGACTGGAGTGTTGGGATGGAGGGATACAGGCTCTTTAGGAAGGACAGGCAGGGGAGACGAGGAGGGGGTGTCACCCTCTATGTCAATGACCAGCTGGAGTGCATGGAGCTCTGCCTGGGGATGGATGAGGAGCTGACCCAGAGCTTGTGGGTCAGGATTAAAGGGAAGGCAGGGACAGGTGACATTACGGAGGGGGTCTGCTACAGACCACCTGACCAGGAAGACCGAGTGGATGAGGCCCTCTATTGACAGATAGGAGCAGCCTCATGCTCACAAGCCCTGGTCCTCATGGGGGACTTCAACCACCCCGATATCATCTGTTGGAGGGATAACACAGCAGGGCATAAGCAACCTGGGAGGTTCCTGGAATGCGTCGATGATAACTTCCTTCTCCAAGTGGTAGAGGAGCCAACAAGGAGAGGTGCTATGCTGGACCTTGTTCTCACCAACAAGGAGGGGCTGGTGGGGAATGTGAAGCTCAAGGGCAGCCTGGCCTGCAGTGACCACGAAATGGTGGAGTTCAAGATCCTGAGGGCACCGAGGAGGGCGCAGAGCAAGCTCACTACCCTGGACTTCAGGAGAGCAGACTTTGGCGTCTTCAAGGATCTGCTTGGTAGAGTGCCATGGGACAGAGCCCTGGAGGGAAGGGGGGCCCAAGAAAGCTGGGTAATATTCAAGGATCACCTCCTTCAAGCTCAGGAGCGATGCATCCCAACAAAGAGGAAGTCTGGCAAAAATGCCAGGAGGCCTGTGTGGATCAACAAGGAGCTCCTGGACAAACTCAAACACAAAAAGGAAGCCTACAGAGGGTGGAAGCAAGGCCAGGTAGCCTGGGAGGAATACAGAGAAATTGTCCGAGCAGCCAGGGATCAGGTTAGGAAAGCTAAAGCCCTGATAGAATTAAATCTGGCCAGGGATGTCAAGGGCAACAAGAAAAGCTTCTATAGGTACGTCAGGGATAAAAAGAAGACAAGGGAAAATGTGGGCCCTCTCCGGAACGGAACGGGAGACCTGGTTACCCGGGATATGGAGAAGGCAGAGGTACTCAATGACTTTTTTGCCTTGGTCTTCACTGGCAAGTGCTCGAGCCTCACCGCCCAAGCCACAGAAGGCAAAGGCAGAGACTGGGAGAATGAAGAGCCGCCCACTGTGGGAGAACACAGATGGTTCGAGACCATCTAAGGCACCTGAAGATGGATGAGATCCATCTGTGGGTCCTGAAGGAACTGGTGGATGAAGTTGCTAAGCCACTATCCATTGTATTTGAGAAGTCGTGGCAGTCCGGTGAAGTTCCCACTGACTGGAAAAGGGGAAACATAACCTCCACTTTTAAAAAGGGAAAAAAGGAAGGCCCGGGGAACTACAGGCCAGTCAGTCTCACCTCTGTGCCTGGGAAGATCATGGAACAGATCCTCCTGGAAGCTATGCTAAGGCACATGGAGGACAGGGAGGTGATTCGAGACAGCCAGCATGGCTTCACCAAGGGCAAGTCCTGCCTGACCAACCTAGTGGCCTTCTGTGATGGAGTGACTACGTCAGTGGACACGGGAAGGGCTACAGATGTCATCTGTCTGGACCTCTGTAAGGCCTTTGACGTGGTCCCCCACAACAGGAGAGGTGTGGATTTGATGGGTGGACTGTCCGGTGGGTGAGGAATTGGTTAGATGGTCGCATCCAGAGGGTAGTGGTCAATGGCTCAATGTCCAGATGGAGATTGGTGACGAGTGGCGTCCCGCAGGGGTCTGTATTGGGACCGGTACTGTTTAATATCTTCATCAATGACATAGACAGTGGGATCAAGTGCACCCTCAGCAAGTTTGCAGATGACACCAAGCTGAGTGGTGCATTCAACACGCCAGAGGGATGGGATGCCATCCAGAGGGACCTGGACAAGCTCGAGAAGTGGGCCTGTGTGAACCTCATGAGGTTTAACAAGGCCAAGTGCAAGGTCCTGCACCTGGGTCGGGGCAACCCCCGGTATCAGCACAGGCTGGGGGATGAAGGGATTGAGAGCAGCCCTGCCGAGAAGGACTTGTGGGTACTGGTGGATGGAAAGCTGGACATGAGCCAGCAATGTGCGCTCGCAGCCCAGAAGGCCAATTGTATCCTGGGCTGCATCAAAAGCAGCGTGGCCAGCAGGTCGAGGGAGGTGATTCTGCCCCTCTACTCTGCTCTGCTGAGACCCCACCTGGAGCACTGCTTCCAGCTCTGGAGCCCTGAGCATAAGAAAGACATGGACCTGTTGGAGCGGGTCGAGAAGAGGGTCACAAAAATGATCAGGGGGATGGAGCACCCCTCCTATGAAGAAAGGCTGAGAGAGTTGGGGTTGTTCAGCTTAGAGAAGAGAAGGCTTCGGGGAGACCTTATTGCAGCCTATGAGTACTTAAAGGGGGCTTATAAAAAAGATGGCGGCAAACTTTTTAGCAGGGCCTGTTGTGACAGGACAAGGGGGAATGGCTTTAAACTAAAAGGGAGTACATTTAGATTAGGTATAAGGAAGAAATTTTTTACGCTGAGGGTGGTGAAACACTGGCACAGGTTGCCCAGAGAGGTGGTGGATGCCCCATCCCTGGAAACATTCAAGGTCAGGTTGGACTGGGCTCTGAGCAACCTGATCTAGTTGCAGATGTCCTTGCTCGTTGCAGGGGGGCTGGACTAGATGACCTTTAGAGGTCCCTCCCAACCCAAGCTATTCTGTGATTCTGTGATTCTGCTTTGAATTGAGAGCTGTCAGACCTGCTAAGGAGCAGTTTGGAAGGAAAGGCAAATCTTCTACATCTTAGACATAGAAAATCAGTTATTGCAGCTGACCTTATGAAGCAACAGCAGCCCACATCACTGAATTATTAAATCAAGGACAACCACAAAGATATTTTCTTGATTTGAAATGTCCTATTTAATATGTCTTTTCCCTTTGTCTGCTACCAATTCAGCGTGCTTCTCTGGGTGTACTCTATAAAGAGTGCCAGGACCGAGTTTCTTCTTACGCATCTGTGTGTTTTACTATTCCTCTAAACTGAAATTGTATTGAGTGAAACCAAGAAGGAGGAACTATATGGTCCTTAATGTCAGTTATTGTTCTATTCAGAAGAGACTTTACTGATAACACTTCTTACGGAGAAGACCAGTTGTTACTAAATTAAGTGCAGTTAGTGATGCAGTGGGGGGACTTTAGCATAAGCTAGCAGCTAGTGGGCAAGCTCTCTAAGGCCTCTGTAGACAAACAGTCACTAAGGCAATGCTGCTGTATCTATGCTGCTGGGCTTATCCATGCCTGCTAGATGAAGCTAGCATAGCTGTACTTATGCCGAATACTCTTGAGTTTTCTTTGTGGTCCACTAGACCACTCTCTCTTTGGGTTTTTCTTCATTGTACCCTTCAAAAGGGTACTTCATTGTGGACGTAGGAGCTGGAAGATGATTCAAGCCCATGGCATTTTTTTTTTCTCTGAATCACTGATGAACTCATGTTGCAATTGATAGGTACAGTGCTTGTCTAGGTCACATCTTGCAGATGAGTTGTAAAAACTAACGTACTGGCCAGTAATTTCCTATCACTTTCTCTAACAACAGCCAGGGTGCTATATCAGCGTGATTATTTACATTCCACCTGTCTATAGATTACCGTGTAATTATCCTGCATTTTTTGACCGGATTTGGTATTACTTTTTTTTTCTCCTGTGATACTAGGTAATTTTTCTGTACTTTTTACTCTGCTGAATCATTGTAATACAGCCTATTGACTGTGTATGAAAGCATTCATACTGAGTTCCCAGGCTGTGACGATATGACAAGTTTTACTTATATGAAAGAGATGGCTTTTAAGTTTTCTTTTCTGCTTGAGGTAGAGATCCTGTCCTCCTTGCTTACCCCTCATCACACACATGCATATGTGTGCACACACATAGTTGTCTATCCTACCGGTTCACTGCTCCAACCTAAGCTATAGCAGAAGTAGAAACTTAGGAAGATGAATTTCCTGGTTTTAAAGTCAGATTTAGACTTTAGGAGGACAAATACATCTGCCTTTAAAATTTACATCTGGCTCTAAATTTCACAAAGATTGTGACAACGCAGTTTTAAGAGTGATTTTGATACTGCTTCTGTCAATAGCATAAGGTAAAGAAGGCTCTCAGAAGATATAATTATATGCAAATTAAGCTTCAAAGCATGTCTCAACAATCCCTGTTGAGAGATTTTTTAAGAGAAAGCTAGGGGCCATCATGTAACTGTAACTGGATTATGCTGCTTAACATTTAGAAAATGCTGTTGGGATATCCTTGCTTGAGGCTTCCTTTTGATGTGTAGGATAGTGTGTCAATACTGATTCTTCTAGATGTGCTCGTCTTTTCTTTTAGGAAGTCAGAAAAATTGTAGTTATGGTGATTGTATTTTGAAAATCATAGGTCTTAAGGTTTTTTACTTTTTTTCCTTACTTTTTTATTTTATTTTATTTTGCATCTGTTCAACCTTTAGTTTACTAATATTCCTTAGGGACTGATGTGACAAACTAATAGGATCAAATAGTTTAAGGGTAGCTGTGGTGGTGGTAGCTATCTGTAGCAGTAATTTCTGTTGAAAGTATTATAAATTAGTATAATCTTATGACTGGTAGGTTTTAATTTGTTTCCTTACACTCCAAATGGCTAAGAATTAAATCTAAGTGGCTTGACTACTCAAATGAGATGTAAACATAGCTTTAAATCTAACTTTTTAACTGAAGATGAGACACTAACATTAGGCCCTGAAGTTTTGACAGCAATGCTCACTCACAGATACAGGTAAATACCTTCATCTCTGTCTAAGACTGCATCTTTCCCACAAGTATTAGAACTGTAAACATCATAGGATTTTAACATCTTTTTTACTTGAGTCAGCATAGGTGAGTCAATGAAGATCTTAGAAGGCAACATTGGTAGGGTTCCATCATTACTGCTCTTTGTTTATAAAGTAATAGAGGCATGAAACCTATTTCCTTGATAATGAGAGGACTTGAATAGGAAACACTTGGCTACCGGCTCCAAGTCCCTATCTAGCCAGTGCCATGATTGAAAGCTCTTTCTATTTTTTTTCCCCCAACTCAAACTTGTGCATTGTCTCTATATTTAAAAACATGTATGGGCTGTGGGAATAATCCTGATATGTTTTTATGCCTGATCCTATGAAATACTAAGAGTCTTGGTTTTGATGCCAAAGAACAGATTCCTGACATTTCCCAGAATTCAGCCTTTGGACAAATAAGGTAGAGCTATAATGACTTCTAGTTGATGCTCATTTTCAAGAGTAATTCTGTATCATTCATGTCTAAATATCTTTGGAGTCCTGAATTATACTGCTGTAATGAAAAAAATTGCAGGTTTTCGAAGGGAGAAAGAGAACTATAAACTGAGTCTAGTGTCAAACTAGATACCTCTCATTTTCTGAACAAAAAGATTGTCTGTTCTTTTATACTAAAGCCAATCAGTGAATCTCTGCATACTGCAGCATTATGTGCTAAGATTAGTTGTCTTCTAATCCTTTCAATACCTTTACTTGAGAGGGAATAGTTCTGTAGACTATCCTTTGGCTATTGCTAGTGATTTGTGGTCTTTCTAATACCCAGTAATGTTGCATACTTTTTAGTGCTGTAGTCAAGGTTGCACAGATGTAATTGAGGGTAAAACTAAACCTAGTGCAATTAGCCACTAGATGGAGGAACCTCAAGTAGATGAGTGAATTTTGATAATTGGTCACTAGTTTGACTGTTGTGTCTCTCTAATGATACGAAAACAAGAGGTAGAAATTTTCTGGAGTAGAGAACTGCTTCATCTGCAGTTCTGTATCTTGCAAAACAAGTTTTCATTAAAATTAGTAGATGTAACGGAAAGAAACTACTGTGGCAATATGATACGTGGGAACATATCCCGCTATGTGGGAACCAGATATGTACTATGGTACATATCTGGTATCTTAATGACCTTCAAAGTAACTAATTGCTATTAAGATCTACATTTGTGGTTTGAATGGTGGATCAATTTCAAAGTAGCAAATGTACTGAAATTGCTTCACTTGCAAGAATTGAAACCTTAGCTTGGTTTAATTTATCTGAAAAGCGGAGAGAATATTATTCTAAGACTGAATGCAGCTTTCTTTTCTTGGTGAATGAGTGTTAGTGTGACTGGTCTTCTAGTGCTGGGATTTTAATTTTTTTCTTGTTAGCAATTTATTTTCCATAAACCAGGCCTTAAAGATATGCGATCCAGATGACTCAGCTAAAATCAGGCTGGCTTTCTTGTAAATGAGTCTATATGCTTCCAGTTCTTATATCTGACAGGTGAAAGGGCAGGAGATCCTTGTCCTTGTAACACAGAAAATATTGAATATGTTTGCAAATTGATGGGTATTTTGATTTGAAAAATATTTTTAAAATGTGACTTGACTCAACCTGATATCTTCCAAAAGTGTTCAAATTCAAATTTGACTGGACTTAACAACTCTAATTCTGCTTTTATACTGGATTTTGTTCAAAAAGCTCGCAGATATTTTCAGTAAAAAAGTAAAATCTGTCTGTACTAAGAATTAAGATTAAAGCCAAGATGCCTTCCTAACAAAGCCAACAATTTTTCTGAGGAAGATTATTTTTTTATACAATCTCTGAATATGATCACTTGTGGAAAAAGATGCCATAGCTGCAACAAGACTTACTAAAAAGAAGCACTCTGAATTATGTCTGATCAAACACTTACTCTGTAGTTTCAGGAGTGTGATAAGTGCAGGGCCTAAACCCTGAATCACTGAAATTGTGATTTGCTTTTTTCCCTTGTTTCAGTTTTTGTTTTTCTCTGGTTTTAGTTGAGACACATCCAACCTTTTTTATGTTCAGATGGAAGAAAGACTATGTGCATGTTTTTGAGCACCTCTAAAGTGTATGCTGGAGAAAACTTTTGCCGGTTTGAATAACTTTCATTATTATCTAGCAGATGCTTTTTAAAGTAAGGTCTGGTTTTGGAAGGTTTGGGGATATGAGATTGTCATGGTTTGGTTTTATTATCTGAGGTTTTTTTGCACACCTTGTGACATGCATCAGACATACCCTTTTCGAAATATAAGTTAGAGCATGGAGCTAGCCACACTTTCAAAAAATACAGCCTGAGATTTAGCAGTCCTGTGTGCTGTGTTGTAATGCTTGGTTTGCAATCCAGTACTCATTTTCTGATTAGAATCTTACAGTAGCTTAACAACTCATCTCAAATATGAAGAAGCTACTTGAAAAGAAATAACGGCTACATCTCTTCAGCTGGAGTTCTTTGAGATGGATCCAGCATATTTACATTCCTACTTAAATTAATTTTTTTCCTAATTATTCACTTGGCTCTGAAGAAGCAATAAGAGGAAGCCTGGCAGGCAGAACAAAGTTATCTGTTTTTTAATTTTCCATTACGCTATTTGTGACAGAGGAGTAAATGTGTTTGTGTCATCACATGCTTATGGCTTAGAAATGCTCAAAGGGGAGAGGAGAAAAAGTAGCTGGTGCTCCTATAGGAGTGGTGTTTGAAATGTTTCATCATTAATGCTTCTTAAGGATGATGATTGTGCAAAAAGCATCTCAAGGAACCTCAGCGGCAGGTTGGCATAAACTGCATCTGCACTATAGGGGGCATACTTCTGTAGCTGGCAAATACTTACTTGCGTTTGCAGTTTGCATGCACTTTATAGAAGATGTATGAAAGAATACTGGAACAAAAGCTGATAAAAATTCCAAATCCCTTTTCAACAGGATGAAATTACTTCAAAGAAAAGCATGAATTTCAACTATTCTTATGATTAAGGTTATTCTGGAATTTTTGAAGGGAGAGATTTTTTTCCTTTGTTTTTGAAGCAGTCTTAGAGGGAATATGAAACACTTTAAGACTTAGTTTTGGCAAGCATTTTTCATATTTCTTTTAGAAGTATTGTCTTTGGTAATATTCTCTTAATGTCAATAACAAGCTCCTTTTAACTGTTCCTCATAAGCTTTTCAGGGATGAAAGTTGGTGAATACTAAGATACCATGTGTGGTTCATATTCTGAACTATGTGAGTTCAGTTCTATTTAGTATGCCTAATGAAGATGATACTAAAAATCTGTTCGACAGATTTCATTTAACGTCCTTACTGGTTCTTACAGAATTTCTTGAAATGTGCGATGTAACTGCTGGGTAGAAAATTTTTCACAGATCCTTGTGCTACAGACACATATAAATCTACGTCTCAAGGTGATTTAGGACTCTTTCCAGTAAAATAAATAAGTTAACTTTAGGATAATATAAGAAGGAGTAGGTAGCATCCGTGTGTCTTGACTATATCTGGAAATTATTCTCATCGTTAATCAGACTGATGATCAGACTGATTTTGGTTTTCTGTTTTATGAAGAAACGAAGAGCAGTTAGGCCACCCAGGAGAATCTGTGGGAAAAAACTTGAATTGTACTTGTGATGAAAAAAAGTACGCTGGCAAATGCATTATACTCTTGAAAAATGTGAAGAACAGCTCCAGAAATTGTTGAAGTGTTTTGATGCTGTTTCATACAAGGCTGTGGTGTTTGTAGAACTCATCACATCACACTGTTTTTAATAGTCTGCTTAAAAAAGATGTTGGTATGGGTATAAAACCTATGTAAAAAATAAATATTTGTAAGTGATAAGAGGGTCTTTAACAAGTGTAAGAGGGATTCAAGGAGACAGTAGGCCTTTCAGTGGAAGTTTAGGTGACTCTCCAGAGGCTTTATCCATTTGTTTTCATCTTCTACTGCATGTGTTGTTTATTGTTTTGCTTCACAGCTGAGAGGCCTAGTGCTTTTTTCACAAAAAGTTGGTCTCATCTGTGCACTTATGTACTTTATTGCTGCCAGCCCAGCTTGCGGCTCTGTAGTGGAACTAGAAGTATTTATGGATGCCATGTGTTTCTGAGCACAGGCATGAAAGGAGTTCAAGGAGAATGCTTTTCTAGAGCAGCTTTAGTTGAGCAGTGGGCTCAGAAAGTGATTGCTGGAACTAACTAGCACTGTGTTCATAACTTCTTTCCTCCCCTTCCTTTGCACCAGTCTATGTATTTCTCTGAAGTTGCTTCAGTATTTCTTTGTTCATACAGCTGAAGGGAAACTAACGTTAACATTATTGTCCTCACATAAATTTCTTTTGAGGCAAAGTTTAGCAGAAGCTTTATAATAGAATGAATTCTGAAAACAGAGCTCTTTGAAGTGCAGGAAAACAAGTTAACATACATAAGCTTGGCCTGGAAACAAGTTTATTATATATAGTAAGCGGAAACAAAGTAGAAAAAGATTCAAGGGTAAAAAGAAGCTACTAAATAAACTATTTTGTCCATTGCTTACAGGTATGCACCTGAACATTATTACATTCAATGTACATAATGGGCTACGTGCAGCAAAATCTTACGTTCTTTCTTCAGCTCTTCTGTCGCCATGTGAAGCCTTATCCAACTATCTTTTGCCAGCAGTACTAGTTTTGTATGTTTTGTGTACCATGTTTTGTGTTGTAATGGGGTGTTTGAATAGAAGGGGTAATATAATGTTAGCACCCCTATAAAAGGGAAAACTAAGGGCATTTTGTTTATGCATAAGCAAAGTGTCTTACCTGCTTTAAGTATCATGTGGACTTTTCTCAAGAGCAGTCCGTAAAGCAGAGGCAGGAACCTTTGTGCTATTACTGGTAGTAGCCAAGCTAAGCAAGCATGCCAAGAGCTTCTGTCACTGTAGTGACATTTGAAATAGATCTGAGGAATAATATGACATTGTTTTGTGCTCAGAGAGCTTGTTAAGAAGTGCTCGGTAATGAAGGACGATACATACCCAAAGCTACTTTTCTCCAGATCATCATTCTACTTTCCACATATTGCTGTAAATCCAGAATATTTATAAGCTAAGATGGTTTATAACAGTGTGATCCTTGCTTTCATTCAGTAAGTTAACAGGAATAAATCGCCTTACTTTTTCTGCCACTGTGCTTTGGGTTCCCCTATTAAGCACAGCTATTAACTTCCTTATAGCATTCCAGTACCATTATCTTCTTGGGGACTGAGTATATGACTATGAATCAAAATGAGAACAGAAAACAAATGAACCCTGTTTTTGCTCCTAATGAAATCATCCTGATCCTTCACTTTAAGAAGTAATCTATTGTATTAATTCTAGTGGGTCGCACGATGCAGCTAACAGGAAATGTGGAAACTATACTTCTCTGCATAAATTTAGATAACTAATCATGGAATCTTTTAATTTGTTTAGGAGTGTACTAGAGTGTACATGCCTTTATTAAGTACCATCATAGTGCAGCACTCTGCACCACAGTATACTAGTCTCATTTCTTCTTTAAAAATATATTATGACCCAGTTAATACAGCCACTGTAGTCATCACCAGAAAATATTACGAACTTTTGATTAAAACCAGGAAATACCACAGGTGAATGTTTTACAATGTAATTAAATCAGGCATATAATTTGCCTTTAACTGTTGTCTTGGAACTGAGGAAACATCCTGGTTGTAGAGGAGAAGGATTTATCAGTTTTTCTGTGAAAAGAAATTCTTTGGTAATGCTCTGTCCAGATTGAGATTATGTAAGATTTACAGGAACAAATTACTTGTTTGAAAGATTTACACAATAAAGATATAAATTATATCTGTGGAAGGTGATAGATTCCCATGTGCATCACGGAACTAATCAAGAAGAACTTAAATAAAGTCATAATCCTGGTCAGGACTGCATAGAAAGAGTTTTGCTGCTGTTCCCACATTTAGTGGGAACTATGTTCAGTGCAACACGAAACCACTATCTCAGGGTTACCTCAGAATTGCTGTAGATTCAGAACTTGTCCAGAGATGGTGACCGTGGCTTACTTGAAGTCTTGTTTGTGTGTTGAAGGCTTCACATTCAAAATACCTAAAATTGGTCATTCTCAGCTACTTTTGGGTGCACAAATAAGTACAGCCAACGAATTTGGAGTAGATTTTCAAGGTATTTAATGAAACTGTAGCACCTCTGTGTCGTTGTTTCCCCCCCCCCCGCCCTCCCCCCATTAGCACTGTTTGATAGAGTAATCCAGGCCACCTCCTCCCAACAAGCAGTTTAGCCGAGTCCTCTTTGTTTGTCACACTTGTTCTTCATGAACACGTGCATATCCTAACTTCCATCTGTTGTTATCACACTGCTCTCCTTTAATATAGTATCTAAAATTTTGACCAAAAGAATGATTGTTTTAACATGATCTTCTGCTCTATATAAACAAGAAGAAATAATTTCAGAGAAACAAAATATCAAGCCAGTGATAAATATGAAAGACAGAAAAATAGAATGAGTTTTAGTCTTACTATTCTTTTTTTTTAGTTTTTTCCCCTGCTTGCTCTCTCTGAACAAAGTCTATACTTACATAAGCATCCATGAAGAAAGAGGACTGACCATAACTTTCAGTGATGCTGGGATTTATCTTTAGCTTTGAGTACTGGAAAAAAAATAAAAAATAAGTGAAAGGAAAATGATTGTTTATGAGTTATGGCAAAGAAGGAGCTTTCTGCTTTTCTTTTTAATGGACCTAATTTCTTTCTTTCTCCATTTGCCTTGCCATAATGACAATGAAGAAATTAGAGGAAGGAAGAATGATAGGAACACAGAGGGAATTGAAAGAAGGAAAATGTGTTTTTAGAAGCAGAGAAAATGAAAACTACAGGAAACATCAAGGAATAGAAATATAATAATGTATTTATGTTGACTAATGTTTGATGATTCATTAAACTTTCAGAGTTAGTTTACAAATTACAACTGTATTTAACCGGAAAGTGGCAAATGTGCCCTATTTAAAGAGTACAGAAAGAACAAAAAAGGGATGAAAGAACGAAGAAAAATTACAGCTTTCTGATAATCTGAGACACAGATATAAACTCATATTCTCATTGTAGTTAGAAGATAAACATTAAACAGCATCTCTCTGATCTTCTACTGATTACATGCCTCCTGCTTTCACCCTTCTGATATGATGAAAAGATTTGATTCTGGCCAGTGCAATTATGGATAGTGATTCAGTGTCTGGCTGGACCTGGCAGTGCTGTCATCTCCTCCACATAGAGGCTGTCTAAGCAGAGACACAAATGCACAAGATGATACTGGCTTGCTCTCTGATTTGATTCATCAGTGACTGGGGGGCGGCGGGGGGGGGAATCTTCTTTTAAGCAGCTTGTGAAGTATAACTGTCTTGAACACAACAAGGCTAAGGTTAAGAATTTGTATGAATGCATAAATAGAACTAAATTGCTCTCCTACTTTAGTGGTCTGTGGGAATTTTCTGTCCTTGTGTGGCACAGTTCTGCAGTCACACAGTTGCTTGCAGTATATGTTTCTGTCTGGGCAATTAATATGGACTAGGTATTGTATTCAGTTCAGGTAGAGCTGCTTTAACAAGTATTAATAAGCATCATGGCTTTGATATTGCAAGCTCTGCCTCTTCTGCTCAAAAGCCAGATGTACACTACTGGGAGAAGGGGGCATTTAGACTCCTTGTTGCTCACATTTTATGGCTCTTCTAATGTGAATTAGCTGCAGTGTACTCTCTAATTCAGAAAGAGGAGACTAGATTGGCTTACATTGCTTTAGCTAGTAGAATTTATACAACTGAAGATATAGTTTTAAATATTAATCTGATCATTTTAGTCTCTGTAACTAACAGCTTTAATGAGGAGACAAATCCATAAGGAAGAGTGGCTGAAGACTTTATTTCAAGTTAATAAGAAACAGCCCAGGGCTGTTTGCTTTTTAAAGCAAACAAACAAAACATTTGGTAGTAAAAGGAAATAATGGGCTGTCAGCAATATAAACAAAACCAGACGGTACTCTTTGCAGAAATGTTGTATGCCACTGCTGACTTGAGTCAAACGAAGGAAATTATAAAAACTGCAGAACTGGTACACATCTAGTACTGTAACCTCTAAGTGCATTTGGTGAAGGGTTGGAACTAGAAACCAATGCGTGAATACATCTTTCGTTTGTTTGTTGCGAGGTCTGTTACATGCAGATTGGCAGTATGTGAAAGGCCAGCCCATGTGCACAGAGAGGTAGCTGCACTGAATTTTGTTCCTACAAAAAGTTGATAATGAAAAACTGAGCGTATGAAGTGTCATGGGCTAAAGCAGCAAGTAGGTATGGGAAAGCTAATGAAGGAAAAGGTTGGCATGCTATCCAGAGACAGCAAGGCATTTCATTGCAAAAATGACAGATGTTCATATGTTTTAGCCCTTTCTTTCTAAGTTTACACATAAATTCAACACTGGAGAAAAGCATTTGAAGAAATAACTTTAAAGGTTTCCCTGCTAATATTCACAAAAAGGGAAAATACACAAAAACATGTGTAGGGATTCTCTTAATTGAATATCTGGCTGAATACTTAAAAAACTTTTTACACTCAGGGAGTATTTTCTTATCCATGTTTCAATTAAAGCAAAAAAAAAAAAGAAAAAAGCTGTAGAGGTTCCTTCCACACATTCACTTTTTCCCCTCTGTTCCTCTGGGACTTAGCACAGTTTCACTGAAAGTTGCACCTCTCGCTACCTCTTCAAAGAGCTGCTAGTCCTGTGGAGAGAACAGTCTGCTGGCATGCTGACAGTATGACAATTTATTAAGGGTAAACATCTGAAATTGCACAGAATGAGGAGGAAATTGAACTCAAGCCGCTGCCTTTTGGATGTGTATGTTAGGAAAGGCTCATGCACAGCCTGGGATGTGTATCTCATCTCCACTGCATTCAGGGGAGTGCTAACCTCTTAGTGTGTGTTAGTTCCACTCCATCTATTGGATCAGATACTGCTAAGAGACTGGAGGATCATTTACTTAATTGCGCCCTCACTGGGCTCAGTAGGCAGGTGATGAACTGCCCAGGAAAGGATGTCTGACGTGCACAAAAAAGCTTTTAGCATTTGGGGAAGTAAAGTAGCAAAAGGAGAGGCATATACCAAGTTTAAGGCAAGCGAAAGGTAAAACAGATTTTCATGAACCAAACATTTTAACCTCGAACTGAATTGCACCCAGCTTCAGAGCATACAGTCTAGTCGGTGACAATGGTGGTAACTTTGATGTTTACAATTTCCTAATAACTTGCAATGGTAAAAAAGTGTATTGACTTTTTTCCTTTTTTTTTTTTTTTAATAATAGCAAGATCACAACCCCGGAGTTCAAGGATCTGCTTAGAAAAGTCCCATCTCTCTAAGAGGGGAGAGCAGTAGATATTGTCTACCTTGACTTCAGTAAGACTTTTGACACTGTCTCCTGTAAGATCCTCACAGAGAAGCTGATGAAATATGGGCTGGATGAGCACACAGGGAGGTGGACTGAAAACTGGCTGAATGGCCAGGCCCAGAGCGTGGTGATCAGTGGAGAGTCTAGTTGAAGGCGGTAACTAGCGGTGCACCCCAGGGGTCAATACTGGTCCAATCCTGTTCAACATCTTCGTTAATGATCTGGATGATGGGGCAGAGCGTACCCTCAGCAAGTTTGATGACACGAAACTGGGAGGGGTGGCTGATATGCCAGAGGGTTGTGCTGCCATCTGGAGGGACCTCCACAGGAGAAGTGGGCTGACAGGAACCTCATGCAGTTCAACAAATGGAAGTGCAAAATCCTGCACATGGGGAGGAGTCACACTGTGCATCAGTATCTGCTAGGAGTTGACCAGCTGGAAAGCAGCTTTGCAGAAAGGGACCTGGGGGACCTTATGGATGGGAAGTTGACCGTGAGCCATCAATGTACCTTCTGGCAAAGAAGGCTAACAGTATCCTGGGCTGAATTAGGAGGAGTGTTGCCAGCAGGTTGAGGGAGGTTGATCTCTCCCCTCCACTCGGCACCGATAAAGCCACATCTGGAGTACTGTGTCCAGTTCTGGGCTCCCCAGTACAAGAGAGAGATGGAGAGCAATTGGAGAGTGTCCAGTGAAGGTCTGCTAAGATGGTTAATGGACTGGAGCATCTCTCCTATGAGGAAAGGCTGAGAGAGCTGGGAGTGTTTAGCCTAAAGAAAAGGCTCAGGGGGAATCTCATTGGTGTATGTAAATATCTGAAAGGAGATGGACCCACGCGCTAGTCAGTGGTGTCCAGGGGCGGGAGCACTGGAACACTGCCCAGAGAGGCTGTGGAATTTCCGTACTTGGAGATGCCATTTGGACCTGGTGCTGGAGAACCTGCTTTAGGTGACTCCCTGGGAGTCAGACAAGATGACCTCCAGAGAACCCTTCTAACTTGAACCAATCTGTGATTGTCTGAATTATTCAAATTTGGGTTTTTACCAAAAAAGGCTGGTCAAGATAAATAAATGGTACCAAAAGTTAAAATTAACATGCCTGTACATTCTGTTTAAGTCATCCTGTGACGTCTTAGATTCATTTGTTTATGACTGGTCAAAAACAAATCCAGCAAAGATAACCAAATGTTAACTTGGCCCTATTTACTCCTGGGCTAAATATGATGGTGAATAGGAGATTCCTCACGGTCAGAATCCTGATAAGCTGTGGAAACTTGTGATTAAAGTATAGCTGTAGATTAGTAGAGGGAGAATCTGTTTCCTAGCAAAGAAATATGAACTGCTGCATGGAGAAAGGTGTTGGGAAAAAAGCATGATTTTTGGGGGCATCTGTTATGGGCAAAAATCCCAGGCTCAGGAATTTACAAGAGGAGGTGAATGTGGGCTCCTCCTATTTAATGCAGCTCAGTAACGGTATGCAGTGACTTCAGCTCCTGAGGTGAAGGAGGAAAGGACTGGTCAGGCTTGTCCGAGGCAGAATTCAAAGAGAACAACTAAGGCTGAAGCAGGATGGGCCCTTAAAGAAATCATTGGGTAGGATATGATGAGGAACAGATACTTTCTTTTGTAACTTGGTTGTTGGATGAGAAACACCCTTTCTAGGTACCTTGGAGAGATCAGTCACTTTTGGTGTTGGCCATGGGGAATAGCTGGAAGAACTGTGTAAGCGTAACCATCAGAGCTGGTTAAGGTAGGCCCTTTTATTTCAGGGAATGTTTTAAGATCTGAACAATGTAATTTTAAAATGCATATTGACAAATTGACTCCAATGCAGTTTTGAATTCCAGCTTTATAGCTTTTGTTTAAGGAGGGTAATATTCATCATAGAAACCCAAATAATCTGTTGGCCTGTATCTAAATAATGAGTTATCTGAAAGTATATTATTACAATGAGAGTTTTACTAAGCCACTCTTCAGTAGATGTCTACAATTTAAGATTGTTAGACACCTGTGCCTATAAATTAATTTCTTCAAATATTCTTTTGGGAAAAAAAAAAAGGCATTAAAGCGGCAAAAGAAATTTTCTTTTAAAGTTCCAGCAAATGTTATTGAAGAACTTTGCAGTTCCTGGTTTCGTAGAAGGTGATCCATACTGGGCATTCACAAAGCAGGTTTCCATTCTGTGTACTGTGATGCCAATTTGCTTGACATAGGTCAGTTTTCTTGCTCTTGAGAGGTGTAGCACCCTTGCAGGCATGCAGAGTGGGCATTAGAGTTTCTGCATGCCTGAGGGCCTGCCTGGATGAATGTCCACAAAGTAATAGAGCAGGTAGATTTGTGGTGGTGTTTCTCACCGACAGTGGTAGAATTGGAAGATACACCTGTGGCTATTTTTATACGAAAATATTTTTCACTGATGCTATTGTGGGAAATACATTTTACTGTATAAAATCAATCTTTCCACTCTGCATTTTGAAGAATTTCTATAGGAATCCTATGTTTCAGACAGAAAATATAAGATGATGATGATAACACCAGATAATGTTTTTACTCAGATTCTCACCAGCATGGATGAGTACAGCTTTACAACTGGATTGCATCTTTGTATCTGGAGTTACTTAGAATGAGATATATATAGAAGCAATTATACTGCTAGACTCAGGCTATCTCAGTTGCCTTGGAGGCTGATCTTTTGTAATACTAAAAGTATTCTAACAAAAATGTTAACAAAATTTAATGTTTTAACATAAATTGCAACATAACCTAAAGGAGGTACTTGTTTAATTTGTGGTTTTACAAATATTTTCAGTTAATTTAAGTGGAATGTGAAAGAATTACAAAAGGAATAAAGTTGGAGAAAACTTGGTTTCTGTTTCATGAAAGCAAGGAGTGATTTCTTTGTCCTGATAGGTGTTGATCTCCTCACTGATGGCATTAATAGGACGTGCTTGTAGTCTGTGCAGCGCTGTTGATTTTGGTCAGGAAATAAGGTTAGTGCATTTGGCTTCATGCCACGTTGCCTTATTTTCAGGATGATTTCTGCAGTCTGAATGGGAAATGGAACTAAGTTGTCATACAGAATGAAAATGATGTATTGGCTTTTGTGTATGAGGGCGGCAGGGATCAGGAGGCATTGTCTAGCAAATAGTAGCTTTAGAAGAAAAGGCGAGAGTGAAACTGTTTTCCAGTAAAACAGTTTCAGAAAAATGGTACAGTTGCCAGTAAACAGATATTTGTGGCTGTTACTAGGCGGGGCACAGAGCATTGTAAATGAACTCTCTAAATGAGAGCTGAAGTCTAATTAGACTAGAATACCTTACAAGAGAGGCCAGGAGTTAAGCTTAATTCACTGAGCCTCTGTTTTTGGCTTTGGATCATGAAGGTAATGAAGGAGAAGAGTGCCTCAGCCTCAAGTAAATAGATATAAACAAGTTGGAAGTATGTGGAAAAAATTGCCAATATCTAACATTGTAGAATATGAGGTATTGTTATTTATTAGTCTTGTTCAGACTTCAAACCTTCAGTGGGGCTAGCAGCGTGGGATAAGCACTGTCCAAGAGCAGACTGTCTCCCTTCTGAAAACTTCATCCATCTCAGAGCTCTGTTGGTACCACCAGCACCACCCCATCCATCACAGTCTGGGGACTGGACAGAACAGAAATGTGAGCCAACTGTTCAGCTACTGTCTTTTCTCAAGCTGGGACAGAACCTCTTGAAGATGACACTTTGCTTACCCACTGAATAAATGCTTTCACCAAAAAACTAAACTCTTTTATTAGGGCTTGTTGAGTATGGGAACATTTTGCTTCTGTCAGAGTCTGAAAAAAATGCCTGGGGTGACGCCCTTCTTCCATGACCACAGATCCACTGGCATTTGCAGCATAAGACTTACTTCCATATAGTGACGTGCTGCAAATGAGGGTTTGTTTAGCATGGGGACTTCTCATGCCTGACTAAACTGTCACACTGTTCTGCAGGCTTTAGTGGCTTGGGGACTGGACTTTTTTTGATCCCTCCAATAGCGAAAATGGTGTTGCTTGCAGGTGCCATCAACTCAGACAGTCTGTCCATCTGTTCTCTACGTGTGATGCAAAGCACTCTCCCTTCTATTTGTTATTTCTCATTTAGTGATTTATTATTTCTAATCTCAGCAAATAGATGTTGATACCATGGAGAGTATGTGAAAGAGGCAAATAGGGAGCTCATAGTTAAAACAAAGAAAGAATAACACTCTTTTATGGTAAATATGAACTTGAAGATGAGCTAGGCTCTCAGGAGTACATTAAATAAGAATGATGCTGCAGAACCAGTGGCAGAGGTGCTCTCACTGTAACTAGGACATAATACATGATTTTTTTAAACCTGTGAAACGCATTAAATGTTATTTTGTTTTATGCACCCTAGATCTTCAATAACTGATGTAGTGAAATATAGGAGTAATTTAATGATGAATAGGAATCTAGTCCAGTAATCCCTAAGAAATGAGGATGAGTAGGATGTTATGATAAACTACAAGTCTCCGATTCTGAAGCTGTGTGTTACAGATTTCAGTTAGAGCACTTCTAAAGTGGATTGGAATTGGAGCTGGGCCAGATTTTAGATTTCTAACTTAGAATTCAATCTCCCCTCCACCCTGCTTTCTCTGGGAGGACACCTGCCTCAGTCCAATGACCCTGGTCCCATCATCTACAGCCCTAGCTTTGGCAAATGTGTTGGATTTATAACTCTTTCTCTGGGCCTCTTCAGTTTTTCCCATTTCTATCTTTTATCATTATTCAGTTGTGTATGTTGTATTTTCTTTCAGACAGAATGACTTCACAGCAAAATGAAGAGATGATAATGGCACAAATAGACATATACAGGCTAGTTTAGCAGGTTAAATTAATTTTGCAGGTAAAAAGCAGCAAAGACCAAGTCATGTTGGTCTTTTGTATTGGCTTTTAATAAGAGCTCATATAGTAGCTATTCATGTTCATGGAGGGCTTGTCTCTGACTTGCTGGCCTGTGCTTCTGTATCTTTGCTAAATTAAAGATAGCATGGTTATGTGTACTTATGTTGCAATTGTGTCTTCTTTTTGCTGTATAGATTTGCTCAAAGTTTGTAGGCCAATATGCGTCCAGGTGTTGTTCATCGTGCAGTAAGTGCACTTTGAATTTGGTTTCACAGCTGAGGGCATTTAGTGGCATGCCTAGACTACAGCATCAGAACCTTTGTTGTGCTAGATCTGTATTAACATGGTGTTAGGCCACATTTTCAGAGGTGTCTTTCCATAGTTAAATCCTGTGAGTTACCCCATGGCACTGGAGTTCTTGACTTGCCCTGAAACTTTGCAAGATCTTGTAAAAATCTATCTGCCTTTTAGTCATCTGAATATCTTTACGTGTGGTTTCCATGGCCTCATCAGAATTCAGTAATTGAAGTCCACACTTTTTTTTTCTTTTTTCATTAATATCAGTAACTGTCAGGCTGTTGATTGTGTGGGCAGCCACTATTCACAGCAACTTCATGGGATTAAATTTTCAAACCTAGCTTCAGAAAATGTATCTGCAAATGAGGCAGCTGCAAGTGAGGTATATGTGAAAGAGCACCCACACAGCCTTCCATAGCACGTGCAGATACTAGCTTGTGCCTTTGCATGCACTCACCTGTCTGGCTGTCAGCCAAAAGCTTCCTTTCTGCTCATTGCATCAGTTCTTTCCCACTTTTGTAAAGTGCTATTTTACAAGTATGAAACTATAGCTCTTTGCTGAAAATCCAAGCAATTTTCATCAGTGCTCTTAAGTTTTCTCTTAGCAGAAAGTTTTAGGTATTTCTCATGAGCTATTTCATGTACATATTAGGCTGGCTACCAAATACTGAAGTGTTTGTAGTGGTGCATCCTAAAAGGAGAGAACAAGCAGTGTGGCTATCTGAGGTGAGCAAAGTAGCCCAGTGAAACCTACTTGAATAAAGGACAGAGAGGGTGTGTTAAAGTTTCCGAGCTCCTCATTGGTTTGTTGCTCACTGTGGTACACACTGTGGTCTTTCTGGCATATGCATTGAATATGTGTTTGAAGGAGCACTGTTTACTTTCCAGTTTACAATCAGTTGCAGAATGTCCAAACAAAATAGCTTTGAAATAAGATTCCCTGACATCTGGCGTTCAGTGACCCTAGAAATTTCTCATTCCTTGCTTGCTATAGAGTTGCTTTCTGATTATCCCTGAGGCTGTTCTGCAACATATTCAGAAAGATTTGATCGTGCTCTCTTGAGAACATCTTACAGAGTTCTTTTATTTCATTTTCCATGTCTTATGAGAGTGATTTGTATTAGACAACTACCAAGCTGTGCAGGGAACTTGTCTTTTAGCTAATTTATAGTATGTTGCAGGTAGGGTATAGTGTGCATTTGTCCTCATGCTACAAAACTGATGTGTAAAAGTTTAGAACTATCCATCTATTTAGGGTATTTTTTTTTTGCATCCTGCTTGCATAAATACAGCTGACTTCACAGTGACAGTAAGATTAACCTTGATTTGTTCCCAGAGTGAATTCTGTAGTATCCTACTGACATCCTCTTTCTCAAATTCTTCTGCACTTTGGCATAAATATTTTTGATGCCGATGGTAGAACAGAGCTGTGCAAGAGTATCTTTGCGGGCTGCTGACTCTGCCTTCAGTTGACTTATGTAGGTATCTAGACAGGTATTCTTCTGTCTCCTTGTGCTTACAGCTTCCACGGTGCTTGTTTACCCCATCCTGCTGATTAGATTGAGGGCTCTGTTAGGACATTGTCCTGAAGCTGTCACAGTCATGTTGCATAGCTGACACTGTGCTCACTGTAAGTGTGGGTGTATAGTTCATTAGCACTTACATTAAAAGTAAATGAAAGCTAAAAGAAAACATACAGAAAAACCCTCTTTCGATAGTCTTGGTTTCATTTTCATAAACTGCTGGTCTGTGGCTCTGGAGACACAAAAAAAAAATACAAGGAAACTTTTATAGAATATTCTGTATTTCAGTACAAAAGTGAATTTGTTTGGGGAAGAGTTATAAACAGCAAAAGAAAAAAGAAGGCTAATTTTTTGGGGTAATCAGCACAGTAAGGAATAGTGGTTTGACAAAAAAATTGATATATTTTCCCTAAAATTGGCATCTCTTTCTTAGGAAGATACTCCAGAAGATTATGAAGGTAGGTGTGTGGTGGTGTTTGGGGGGGTGGGCAGACAGGGTGCCTGTACGGATAAGATGGTAGCGGTTTGTGGCCTTTTTGTACTTTCAGCAGGAGTAGATGGTTCAGGACTCATTGTTTTGCAGTGGTAGAAATAAGGAAATTGTTAAGTGCTTCTCACCAGCAGGATCCCAAAGGCCTCTAAGCTTCCTTATGAGACAATACATCTGTGGAAGAGTTCTGGCAGCAGCAGTGAGACACTCCGTGCCAGGATGGTGCTAATCATTCTTTTGCGTTTCATTTTCAGCTGACTGGGTAGCAACCACTTTGGCTTCTAAAATACCAGAATACCTACAGGAAGTGAGATTGGATGAAGGATAGTTGGATCCTAAAACATTACATTTGTGTGCTACTTTTGCCAGTAAGGGGTTAACAAAGATTTAACTGCACCCCCAGATAGGATTAAATTGTAGGATGTGTTGCAGCTGGGGAGAAGTGCTACCTGCAGAGGTGGAGGAGCCTTTGAGACAGTGACCTTTTGTAGAGCTGTATTGTGTTTGCGTGGCAAGGTTTTGGTAGCGGGGGGGCTACAGGGGTGGCTTCTGTGAGAAGCTGCTAGAAGCTTCCCCCATGTCCAACAGAGCCAATGCCAGCCGGCTCCAAGACGGACCCTGCCGCTGGCCAAGGCCGAGCCCATCAGCGATGGTGGTAGCGCCTCTGGGATAACGTATTTGAGAAGGGGGAAAAAAAACCTACACAACAGCAATTGCAGCCGGAGAAGAGAGGAGTGAGAATATGTGAGAGAAACAACTCTGCAGACACCAAGGGCAGTGAAGAAGGAGGGGGAGGAGGTGCTCCAGGCACCAGAGCAAAGATTCCCCCGCAGCCCGTGGTGAAGACCATGGTGAGGCAGGCTGTCCCCCTGCAGCCCATGGAGGTTAATGGTGGAGCGGATATCCACCTGCAGCCCATGGAGGACCCCACATCAGAGCAGACAGATGCCCGAAGGAGGCTGTGACCCTGTGGGAAGCCCATGCTGGAGCAGGCTCTTGGCAGGACCTGTGGACCCGTGGGGAGAGGAGCCCATGCTGGAGCAGGCTTGCTGGCAGGATCTGTGACCCCGTGGCGGGGGGGGAACCCATGCTGACGCAGTCTGTTCCTGAAGGACTGCAACCCATGGAAGGGACCCATGCTGGAGCAGTTCGTGAAGAACTGCAGTCTGTGGGAAGGACTCACGTTGGAGAAGTCTGTGGAGGACTGTCTCCCGTGGGAGGGACCCCACGCTGGAGCAGGGGAAGAGTGTGAGGAGTCCTCCCTCTGAGGAGGAAGGAGCGGCAGAGACAATGTGTGATGAGCCGACCGCAACCCCCATTCCTTGTCCCCCTGCGCTGCTCAGGGGGAGGAGGTAGAGAAAATTGTGAGTAAAGTTAAGCCCAGGAAGAAGGGAGGGGTGGGGGGAAGGTGTTTTAAGATTTGGTTTTATTTCTCATTATCCTACTCCGATTTGATTGGTAATAAATTAAACTAATTTCCCCAAGCTGAGTCTGTTTTGCCCGTGACGGTAATTGGTGAATGATCTCTCCCTGTCCTTACCCCGACCCACGAGCCTTTCGTCATATTTTCTCTCCCCTGTCCAGCTGAGGAGGGGAAGTGATAGAGTGGCTTGGTGGGCACCAGGGTCAACCCACCACAAAAGCCTTCAGAACAATGGTCTCTACAACAAAGAGGAAGAGGAATGCAAGGGAAAGGGAAAGAAAGCAGACCTCTGTAGAGAGGGGAGGTAAGAAAAAGCAATGGGGTCAAGAAAACTGGCATTGTTTGCTTTACACAACACTGTTGAGATAGGGGACTGGGTAAGGTTCATCTTTTGATGCGCTCTGTTGGTGTCATCTACAGTTCAAATTAGTAATTAGATGTCTCCAAAAAGTTACTACAAAGATTTGATGAGACAGTTTGAACAGGAAGTGTCTGCACGAGTTAGGAGCAGAAAATGTGAACAGAACTTGTGTTCATAGATGTGAGAAGGTGCAGAAAGGGCACCATCTGACTGTCCTGATACTAAGTAACATGTATCACTTTTTATTAGGATTGTAGCTTGATTATAAAATAAGGATTTTTATTCACTTTTTAAAGTCTTTTTGCTCCTCATTTGGGGGAAAGGAATTGTCTCAAATTGAGAGAGAACTATTGCTGGGGGGGGGGCAGGGGGAGAAGGTGGGGCTCATCATTGAAATGAAAAATTAACAGCATTTCTCAAAGGAAACACTTTGATTGGGGTTAAGCTTGTGTGTGGAGAATCTGGGAAGGAAAAGCAATCATGCAGTTGCAACATATCACTTGTTTGCACATTGGGAACTGGGGGTTGTCTTTTATAACCCCATTACAGTTATCTGTTTGGGGTTTTTTTGTAACTGTGGTATGTTGGCTTATTGGAATAAAAAGAGGAAGTAGTTAAGTGTTCTAATAATTTTTACAAGTTCACAGAGAAACTGCTTGTTAGAAGATGTCTTGTTGACAGAATTACATTAGCCAGTCATAGTTTTTGTAGACAAAAAGTGAAATGTTTAATGCTTGTGCTAATTACAGTCTTTGAGAACAGAACACAATACATTGTGAAGTTGCAAAGGATGGGTTTTAACTTATTTCTTTATAAGCTAGAGCCTCATAATCTAGAGGAAATTGTTACTTTCTAAATCCAGGCATAAGCACTATGCAGGTAGGAAGGAGAATTCTTTTTTTCACCCATATACTGTCTTTTTCAAAGTAGTCATGCTTTGAATACATATATACATACATACATATACAGGTATTTAAAGCACGGCTCTAATTTGAAAATACATATTAAAAATAAGTGTGAGAGAAAAAGCAGGATTTAAAAAAGAATCCTCCTGAGATAAGGCAAACAGTTCAGAATTGAGATGAGGAATTTTACATATTTGTTTCTTACTGTTATTGTTTGGAATTTAAGGGGGAAAAGCATATATACATGGATACAGCACATTTTCACCTTGCTGCTGCTTCTTTCCCCATCTGCTTTACCTCCTAACCTAAACTGCTACAGAATGGATACCTTACTGGATGACAGACCTCCCCTTATGATGGGGTACAAATAGGAAATCTGAACTGCCCCTACAGCCACCACTGGATCAAGAGCAAAGGAAGTAGAAGTAATAAGGTTCATTACCTCTGAAATTCCTTCCAGTAGGTGAAATAATGAATCCAGGTCCTGCTGCTATGAATTTTGAATAGGTAGCTCAGCTGGGAGTGTTTGCAGTTAAGAGCAATATTTTCATGATGTTGGATGATACTCAGCGTGAATAATAATGGAAAAATCTGGCCTATGATGTGGAAAACCATGAAGAAGAGCTAGTGCTAATTGCTGGTACCTAAATGCTGGTTTCTAAAAATGAAGAACTCTATATTCCTTCTGGTTTGTCCTAGGAAATATTTTGGGGAAAAACAGAATTGAGATCATGACCTTTGTTTAATGTAGCTACATATCCTCTTTTTCTTGTTTGGCTGTGTTTTCCTGTGTTCATGGTTACTCATTAAACAGGGCATGAGAGAAATCACTCTACCATCTGGTACTTGTTTACAGTGGCATGTAATTCCTCTTGGCAACTTTGTTCTTTCAAGTTCAAGAAATAGTAACACTTCCTGGTGCAGTTTATAAAAAAAAATTGTTGGTCTTTGATATATTCTCTTATGGAAAATTAGTTGTGAAAACTCAGTAATTCACTTCTTTATGGAGTGATCCAAGAACTGCTTCAGAGGCTGATTTTGCCAAGTAACGGTAAACGTTTCTATTCATATGGCTTCTTTCAGAGGTTGTGTACACCTTTTGATAATAAAGGAAAACTTAGCTTTACACTCAAGTGAATTGTGAATTTACTGAAGTACTCGTGTACTCTTTAACTCTTAATAGACGTATGAGCTTGAGATGTTAAAACTTGTCATTGTAAGAACAATAAACTGCTACCGCTCTCCTGGCTTGAAATTCTGGAGCAGTGATGACAAACATATGGGCTATTGAGCTGCAAGTATCTTGTAATCTTTAGTGTCTGGTTACTATTATAGGGATATATATTATGTGGCTGGCAATTGAGATGTGAGTAGGGTTGGAACTTGATAATCTGAACTCTGAAATTCCTCTGAAAATCTGTGGGAGCTGCAACCCACAGTGCAATAATGACAGTTTCAGGCAGCGTTGCCACTCTTGCTCATCTGAGAGCCACTCCATGAGCCCCCTTTCCCACAGCTGCCTTATAAATGTGGTAATGCATCCTCTGACAGTGTATATTTTCATATAATTGTTTTAAGGCCAAGAAGTTTGGCTATCAGTGCTTAAAAGAAAGATGGTCTTCTACAAGATTTGTTGATGAGCAGGGGGAATAATGTTATCTGTTTATCCAGAACTGTTGATGAGACCTAGCTTTAATGTGGAATTCTGTTGGTTTTGGAAAATGCCTGTGTTATTCTAAGGAAGCATACAGCATACTTCTGAAGTATTTCTTGAAGTTCTGAAAAAAATCCTCCTTAAAATGGTTTAAATATTGTATAATACTTATTTCAAATAATGGTAAGATGTTGTAAAATAATAATTTCAGCATTAATTTCAACAGTTCTTGGAGCAGAGTTTTTGAAACTTCAAAAAACAATTCAGAAGTCTGCTCAATAAGAAATTGCTTTGAAATCTCTGCTATCTTCAGAACCACTCCGTCTACTGTCTGTTTCTGCCACCTGGATATGTACCTTTTTAATGGTAACTTAATGTGGATAGAATTTGGATTGAACGTGTAAAAGTTTATATCACAGATGTTGCATATTGGTGAGTCAGTCAAAAAACTGACTCTGACACTGAGGAAAGGTGTAACAAGACAACTGACCCGGTCAATGGAGGGTTTAATGCATGCAGATGGTAGGACTGTGAATTTTAAGTTACTTCACTTCTCGGTGGCCAGACAGGCATGAACTCTTGCTGTAAACTACTTCCAGACTCTGATAAAGGAGAGGCTAAATAATCCATGCTACTGTAACTACAGTTTTCATCGCAGTACCCAGTGCCTGTCAGTCTTTGTGTGCAAGATTTTGCAGGTGCGAGTCTTGACAGAATTTTCAGAATTGCCTGAGACGGTATTTCTTGAGACCGAAAAAGTTTCTCTTCCACCAGTTAAGCCCATTGTTACCTCTCCTGTTTATCATGGATGGTACGAGAAAGTTATTCTGCCTCTCTAAAGATGGATTCTCCTGCTGCTTCTTCATTAAACAATCCAATTTTTCTGTCTTAGGCTATATTTCTGAGACATTTGGACACTTTTATTTTTCTTCTCTGGACTGTCCAATTGACTTGCATCTTTCCAGAACTATTTTATACGAAGATAAGGGTTTTATCTGACATCTTTGGCTTGAACAGAGTGAAAATTAAATTATAGGTTTTACAGGCTGTGCTCTTATTTATACATTGCATGAGGATATTTACCATTTTCACAACAATGTGTTGACTTGCATTTAGCTATTCCTGTTTTAGTCGTGGAGTATCTCAAGCTTGTTTTTATTTGGAACAAACTTCAAAAAAAAATTTTTTTAAATTTTTTTTTTTATTAATGGAAAATTGATATAGGCAAACTTATGCTTAAGCAAGCACTGTGTGGCTTGGCCTAAAGTGTGACAGGCTCTGTGGAAACTTGCACAAGTTTTAGAAATTTATTTGAGTTTAATTCCAGCAGAAGCTAGAAACACAGTACGAAGGGTCCAGTTTCCAATACAGACATGCACAAAACTGGAAGGAAAAAAAAAGCAGCAATCTAATACAAAATTATGTTTTGTAAACTGCTCTGGAATTAAGTGGATAATTTGGAAAACTTCAGCAATAGTGCTATAAGCTATGCTGTTTTATTGAAAAAATAGAGCAGTTCTATCTTTATGAACTATTTGCAAATAGTTCGCTTGAATTTCTAGCTACATCCTGGGCTTAACTAGGGTTACGACTTACAGACTTCTGCCACCTACAGAAAATAAGGGCCATTTGAATTGTCTTCTGCTGGCCTTTAATTTTCCCTTTAACTTCTTCCAGGAATTTGGTTTGCCTGTATGTGTATTACACATTACTGTAAGAATTGTAAGAATACAAGGAACTGGTTTTTTGTTTTGTTTTTCCCTTGGAAATGCTCTGCCCTGCTCTGTAATATCCCTCTTGTGAAAGGATATGATTCTTCTAACTATTTTAGAACAGAAATGGATTTTCCTTTAAGATCACAAAATCATGGAATGGTTGAGGTTGGAAGGGACCTCTGTGTCTTAAAGATTTTCACTAACACATTTCCTGAGATTAGAGCAAGAGTCGTCTTTTCTGAATTGGGCCAAAGACTGTAAGGCTTTGTTCTCATTGCAAAGGTATTGACATGGTTATATTTGTGTAAAATCCTAATGGAGAAGGACAAAGCGGCTTTTTCCCTGGATAACATCACTGAACAGGTTGGTGGTTATTACTCATGTAGTAGGTAGTACTACCTAAGTGAAAAAAAACCCAGATCTTTGTTCCTGTGAGGATTTTACTGAGAGAGACCTGGTTTAGGTGTGCTTTTATACTTAACATTGTTCAATCTGGCGTGTTTCTGAAAACTTAGAAGTCTGCACTTAAAGCTTCTGAACAAGAACTCTCCAAACATGAGCAGAAAATGTCTACATAATGACCTGTATGTGAGTGTAGGGAGAGTCTGAAACAAAAATGGTAAGGAATTAATCCATTATGTTATTGTTATTAATTGTACAATAATATATTACTAGTTATAATCCTATTTTCCAATCACAAAGATCACTTGTTTCAAACCATGAAGTGTTAAGTTTGAAACTTACTTTGATAATTATCTTGCCACCTAACTTCCCATGTTACTTCTTATAATCTTACCATAAACATCTAGCTGAATGTTTATTCCATAATCTTTCAGACTCCTTCTCATGTGCCAGAAATCTGATCAGTGCCTGCCCAATTCTCTGGTTTCTTCCTGACAGCTTCTGCGTGATTCTGCATTTTACACAAAGATCATGCAGTGCATTGATCATCCAAAATATAATTCATTAAGTGTAATATAATATTAAATCACACTGATAAAGTAGGCTGTTTCCTTTTCATTCTGAGAGGTTGTAAAAAGCCCTCTGTTTTTTATTTCTTTCTAAGCTGTCCAAGATTTTCCAGTAATTAGCTTCTAACAGCTCTGCTGAAGAATGCTGCCATTGAGCACTTAAGGCCTTGAGTTCATACAGTGAATGTGAAAGATAAATATTGTAGACATATAATAATTAAGGTTGGAAGGGATCTTGAATGGTCATTTGGTCCAATTGCTTACTCAAAACAGGGCCAGTATAAAATTTGGATCTAACTTTGAAGTTAGATCAGGTTCTTGTCCAGTCAAGTTTTGAATATCATAGAATCATAGAATAGTTTGGGTTGGAAGGGACCTCTAAAGGTCATCTAGTCCAACTCCCCTGCAACGAGCAAGGACATCTGCAACTAGATCAGGTCGCTCAGAGCCCCGTCCAACCTGACCTTGAATGTTTCCAGGGATGGGGCATCCACCACCTCTCTGGGCAACCTGTGCCAGTGTTTCACCACCCTCAGTGTAAAAAATTTCTTCCTTATATCTAGTCTAAATCTACCCTCTTTTAGTTTAAAACCATTACCCCTTGTCCTATTGCAACAGGTTCTGCTAAAAAGTTTGTCCCCAATATCTTTCATGACAAAATATCTTTAATGACAAAATTCCACTATATCTCTGGCAGCTTGTTCCAGTGTTTGAACGCTCCCATTATGAAGAATAATTTTTCCTTATGTGTAATTGAAATTTCCTTTGCTGCACTGTGTGTTTGTTGCCTCTTACCCTTTTGTAGAGCACCTCTGAGAAGAGTCTGGCTCTATCTTCTGTTTAACAACTTGTTAGATAGTTGACAGTAATAATTGGATCTTTCATTAACCTTCTCATCTTTAGGCCAAACAAATTCAGCACACTGAGCTTTGTGTCATGAGTCATTCTTCAGTCCCCTAATCATCTTAAGGCCTTAAGCATCTTAAGCATCTTATGTGTAGATTGGACTCATTGTGGTTTTTCAATGTTATTTGTGTAACAGGAGGCCCAAGATGGACACAATACTCCAGTAAACTCCAGTACTCACACAAGTACTGAACAGGGGATAATAATCTCTTCACTTATGCTGCTAGCTACACTCTTGCTAATACTGACCAGTATGTGGTAAGCCGTTTTTGCCTCAAAGGCATGGTGCTGCCTTATGTTCAGCTTGTCATTTGATGGGCCCCACGTCCTGTTCTGCAAAGCTGCTACCTAGGCAGCTGGCCTCCAGCATGTACTATTGTGTGATGCCATTTCATTCCAGGTGCAAGACTCTGCATTTACGTTTCTTGACTTCATAAGGTTTTCATCAGCTCATTCTCCAGGCTGTCGAGATCTCTCTGAGCAGGCAGCCCTATGCTCCAGTGAATTAACTACTTCCACCAGTGTGGTGTGATTCTTTTTGACCAATAGTCATGAAAGTTAGACACCTCATGATTCCCAAGTGGGTGGGTGGGTGGTTCGTTGTTATGCAGGCAACAGTGCCCTTCTTGAATTGGAAAGTAACAACTACATTTTTATTCTAATCTTGAAAATCTCAATTATGGTTGATTTATATGATAATCTGACCACAGACCATGCATAATAAATACAGTATTGATAATTTGCAGCTGCTCAGTCTAAGTATTTTGAACTGCTCATCTGATGCCTGTAAAATACAGTTGCATCTTATGGACATAGTTTATGATCTAAGTCCTGGGGATCTCTTCCTCCCTGTCCCCTGTCCCCCACAATTTTAAGTGCCTTCCTGTTCAGTTTTTGCAAGCACGTTCTACCTCTTCTGTGTGCTCGGTATGGTAGTTACTACTTCGTTTCCTCTCTAGGTAATCTTTGGATCATGAGAAATGTTCTTGACATTTGGCTTTTCTTAAGGTTTTATTTTCTAAGCATTGACAACTTTCTGAAATGTATTTTGCTTTTTTTTCCTATAATCAATTCTAAGACCAGAAAAGCAGTCTGGGAAAACTGATGATGATTCTGATGGGAGCATTCTCTTCTATGCCATTCTGTGTACGTGAATCACTGTCCCTCTCTGCACAGGCCAGTGGGCTTACCTCCCGTATGCCACTCTAGTGAAAAGGAATACTCTTAACTTTTCTTCACTGAACACCAATTGCTGTAGACTTGAGCCAGTACCACTTTAATTTCAGTAAGAGGTGCTCTGTGTGTTTGCTATAAAACTTACAGATAAACCCAACTTTCTTCCATTCAAAACAATTCATATTCCTAGTGAGCAGGTGAACAGTTGATGTAATTGTTTCAAGAGGAGGTAGGAGTGGAGTTAATGGATGTCTGGGCTAATGAGAAGCAGGAGCAGTCTGCAGAACGCAGCCAGATGTATCCTCTGCAACAGAAGCAGTAATAGGTGTTCCTTGTGGGATGCTAATTTCGTAGGCTGGAGGATATGATTGTTTTGCTGCTGGTTTCCTCCACTGATGTGGAGGATCTGCTGTCAGTATGCACATTGTAAAAGGTCTAATGGGAATAGAGAAGCCAGATAAATCCTAGAAAGAAAGCCAGAAAAATTAGTTGAAAGGTCTTATTCTGACAACTGTCGCTCTCATTGCTTGTCATCTTATTGTGGTTCGTTTCACGTACATTTGCTGCTGACTTTACCCTGTAGACTAAAAGTCCTTTGCTGTATCAATCTGTCAGGAGCTGAAAAGAGCAAATAAAGTCAAGTTCATAGAATCTTTGAGGGTTTTACTAATGAAAGGAAGTTCTCTTAAAAGTATAGTCATGCAGATTCCAATGTAGCTTGGATGTTCCTGCGTAGGGAAGCTAAAGGGTCTTGTCCCTTGTTAGCATTCATGTTTTTTTACCTAAAGACTGTGTTAAAGCACTGAAAGCCTGTTAGTAATTCCTCTCTCCGAAGGCTATCTGTATGCTGTCATTAAAAGGAAAGAAGTTAAATGTGGGAAGTCGTGTTTTTCTGCTTTATAAACAATCCTCATGTTTTTATTACATCTTGATCTGGTAGTTAGAACAAGCTAGAACAGCATAGCTTAAATGCTGTAGAAGTCTTAATTTCTTAAAAATCTACCCAAGATCAAAGTGATTTCTAATGTTAGACAGACTAGCTACTATTTAAATGAAAATGTTATAGGTCTGTGTTTTGGTTTCTCTAAGTACAGTCCATATTTTTGAAATCTGAACCACAGCTGATCAACTTGTAGGTTGCCAAATTTTGGCCCTGATCAAAAAATGAAAAGAAGGACTTCTTTTTGGCATCAGTGGACTTTGACTCAGCCAAAGCATTGGGCTATAAGAATCCTGCAAGCTGAAGTCTTAAGCTGCAGGAAGGCATCCTAGGCTACAATACTAAGGTGTATAAATATGACTGTCAAATATGTTTGGCTATTGTGTTAAGTAGAATCGTAGTATAAAACACTGCCTTTATTTGTTCATTTCCTTCCTGTGCCTTATCTTTCTTTGTTCTATTTATTACTCGCCTTGTCATATTCCAAGATGATAATTTTCCTGGGTAATGCTCATGTTTGTGCAATACTTGGTTCAGTGTCATCTGTTACCTTTGACTGGGACTTCAAGTGGCAGTAAAATTTACACTGTAAGACAGTTCTTAAAGCTGGATTATCATAGAATCATGGAATAGTTTGGGTTGGAAGGGACCTTTAAAGGATATCTTGTCCAATGCCCAGGCTTAGTCAGGCTGTTCAATGACTTACAACTTCTTTTAAAAGCATGAAAGCTGCTGCAATAGACAGTAAAATATACCCATTCTTTAAACAGCACTGAGAAATACTTTAGGTCCTTAAACCTAAAATGGAGGACAAGTAATAACCTTGTTGTTAGTGCTGACTGAGGAGACTCTGGAGATCTGGACATCCTTCCCAGCCAAATTAGGTTTTTTGTGACCTTCCGCATCTGCAAAGATGCATAACCATTCTTGCCATGCTGCGGAGCTGAGAAAATAAATCTCTCGTTCTCCTGAGATGCATAAATATCTCAGCGATAAACATTGTAGAAAAGCCTATAAATATTACAGAAATGTAATATATTTGTTGAATGAGGTTCAACTGTAGGCTTATTGTAACGCTCAAATTCTTTGACCTGAATGAAATAAACAGAAACAATGAGCTTTTGCGGAAAAACATTTGAGGATGAATGAGGAGTATAGGATTTAGAGTAAACTACTTGATTGTTTGCTTAACTTCCAAGTGTTACTGATTTCATTAGAACAAGCAATTTCTGCAATACTTGATTCTCTGTATTTTAGTGTTTGTGCAACTGTTGCACATGTTTTCTGAACTAAAAGGAAATAGCAGCCTCTGCTGGCAAAGCCCCACCAAAAAAAACCCACCAAAAAAACCCCACCAAAAAAACCACCCAACCTTCTAGAAAAAGTATTTTTAAGCTGTCTATACCAGCATGTATTTAGTGGGTCTGAAACTGTGAAAAAACAAAGGAAATGTGTCATTGACTGTGTGATTTTACATCATCTCTTAAGTCACCTCATTTACTTGATTAAACCTATTCTACAGTCTTCCAAATCTATCTGTAGCTTGTTCCAAAGTTTGACCCATCCGCTGGCCCTGCGTCCTGCGCAGGGCACTGTTCAGCATTAGAGGAACTGCCTGACTTTGTGAAACTCATGGAGATCTAGAGATTTTGAGGAAAGTAGTTGACTATCCTGGGCTGCCAGATGTGTTAAGCAGTTGCACTCTATATACAGGCTGTTGTGAAAGAAAGGAAGCTTTTTAGAAGCACTGAGTAGAACGCATGTTCATCTGTTTCCCTCTCTTCCCTCCCTCTGCCCTCCCCGAAAGGAAAGTTATACTTCTATCTTTTTTATGTGTGTGTGTGTGTGAAATCAATTATCTCACTCGAGGTTCTGCAACATGTGAGAGTGAGCTTTACTAGGACAGCATCTACCTCTGCCAGCGTTGTTCTAAGAAACTAGTTTTCATTTTAATGCGTAAACCCACTTTTCACTGTCTTTGGTCCTTGAACATGTATCTTTAGCCTTGTTATTTGGAGGTCATCTTTCTACATACATTTTGATAAATTGCTGTCAAACAAGGGTTCCATGCTATGGCTAAAGACTACTAAAAATACAGGAGAACATGTGCTTCATGTGGAATTCCAGTTCAATTTATGATAACTCTTTTTTTGTGAACTAAAATAACAACCAAGCAAGAATCACGCAGGGCTAGGATGTGCAATGTATATAAAGGTTTCACGAAAAATGAAAACAAACAAAAACCTTACTGCTTAAACTGAACACTTACTATCCTTTCTCTCAGCTTTTTCTAAAATGTTTTCCTTCTAAGGAAAACCAACCACTGTTTATTATAGCAGTAAAATGCCCCAGTAAATTTATTGTGATATGGAAGGAATTTAATCTTATCCTACTTAAGAAATAAGCCCTCCATCTGCAGCTGATCAGCACTTTTTTCATATAATGAAAATAATGAATAATTTTAATGAATATGTAATGAATAATTTTAAGGAGTCTAAACTGCATTCAGATTTTTAAAAAGAGCTGTATGCTAGGAAAGATGAGGTAGTCATGAAGCTTAAATTATTGGACTGAGACAGTGGATCTCACTACTCCAAAAGATCTGTAAAAAAACCAAACCAGAATGAGAGATTTGATGTCTATAATAGTTTCTAGCTTGGCTATTTCTGAGAATGTTTCTGCGTGTGGTGCTGTGATCGGGAGCCCTGTTGTGAGAGATTAGATGCAAATTCTTCTGTCCCTGTGATCTGTTCTTAACAATGATAATGAGAATAATTAGAGGATTCTGGTAAAAGGTTAGCAACTCTTGCAGAAGTTCCGGGAATTTTAAAGCTCATGGAAACTTTTTTTTTTGCAGTTTCTAATTAAGTCTCATCTCCTGCATCTTTTTCCTGAAAATGTAGCAACAAGACGTCACTCTATATGTTAAGGAGAATGTATACTCTTGCATAGCTTTCCCCCCCCCTATTTTTCTTAAAGAAGCTATTCTTTTGAGTCTCTCTAATCAGTGGCTGATTAGATGTTCCAAGGGAAAAGGTTTCCTGTAGGCGAAAAAGCTGAACTAGACTTGTTATTACAATCACGGTTGGACAATGGGTAAACTGCAAGGTGGGCTGAGAAGTAGCTGAACTGTAGAACCTGACCCAGAAGAAAGAAATCTAGTGCTACAGGTTACAGGGTGGGGAAGGTGAGTCCAGCACATCCTGTGGCTGTGATGGTGCTAGAAGCACCTACGGTAAGGACTCTATGACCAGAGCTGATCATAGTGCATCATCAAGAACTTAGCAAGAGGTGAGCAAGCTGTTTCCCGTACTCCCTTGTTTTCTCAGGGTGTGAACAGTAGGAAAAGACAAGTGCCAGGGGGAAGAAAAGGGCTAATGTGCTTGGCAGAGAGTTCAGAATTGAATATAATTGTAAATGTTTCAGAGCAGCTGAAATTTCAACGGTTGTGCTTTCCAAGCCATCAGGTTGAGACTGATCTTTTCTGGGATGACTTGTGAATAGCTGAGGAGGATTTCTCAGTCTGCTTCTAGTGGTCAAGTGTTCATTTCGTATTTCCAGCCTTGACTGTGAGCTGGGGCAGACTCTAAGCTACCTTAAGTGTCAGACTAGTACCAGGAAACTACTAGCTGAGCTTAAATGATGAGGAAAATTTAAAAGATGCCTTTCAACTCTCAACATTTACTCTGATGAGATGCTTCTAGCTAGGAGCTTTTATGCCTGCATAATCTTTCTGCTGTCTCATGTAAAATTAGAAGTGTATGCGGTAGCAGGAAACAAAATTAAGTTGTTAATTTGCCCGTGTCATTTTGAGGCCAGATGGTACTGGAAAAATGGACAGGATTTGTTAGTTGGCATTTACACCACCATTCTTCCTGCCACTGGATGGCAATGTTTGACCAAAAAACCTAACCAAATATGAGGAAATAATAAAACAGGAAACTGATACCCTTTTTTATTCGCAGAGGAGGAACACATCTTCCTTTGGGTATATGGCTTTCTGGAATCTGAAAAGGAGGAAAATATTATATTGTATTAAACTGAACCAAATTTCTTTGCTCTAACTATTTATTATTAGTATTCCAATAGTGCCTAGAATCCTCTTAGGCTCTGAACTTCATTGTGCTAGATGCTGGGAAAACGTATGTACATCATTTCATGCCTATGAGAATTCAATAACTTCCACTGTATCCAAGCTCATTTAAGAAGTACCTTCTTTTAAGATTATGAATGTTAGACTCCAAATTGGAGCTTTTTTTTTACAGTGAAGTGTGTATTTTAAAATGTACCAAGCTGTAAAAAAGAAGGAAGAGTTTGTAAATTATGTCGACTATGATATAACTATATACCAGCACATTAATTGTGATTGTGAAGATGACATTGGTGAGGTGTTTTCTTAGTGTTAGAATGAAAATTGATATGAGACACTTGAAACACCTCTGGCTGCTCTGTTCAACTGCAAACAGCTCTGTACATTGCATTTTGTAATCCAGGTGGTGATTCAGCCAACTATGGGAACTGGAAATTAAATAATAAGTAGATCAGAGCATATTTCACAGCTTTTTGTTCAACTAATAAGCCTAGGAAAAGTAGTAATGTCTACCTGAAAGCAGTTAAACGTTATGCATTGTGTGTGTGAAAATAATATACTTTTTACGCTTTGACCTCAGTTGCTTTACTTAAGTGTTGGTTGCGGACAGTTCTCTGTGAACTTAGCAATATGCAAAGCACAAATCTCAGTGCCCACTTTACCATACCTGACTTTTGCTATAACCAGCAATTCAGTCACTAGTGTTTATAAATTTTGCTACAATAAATATTTATGCTTCAAATCACACAGGTGCATTAAATCCTAAAACACTCTTTTATGTCATGCAAGGTTACAAGTGTTGCTTGTCAGAAAAGATTAATTTATTGAGTGAAACAAATACAGATGAATAGAACTACTCCTGCTTAAATTTTGAATGTACAATTTATGGCTAGAACTTAGAACATATTTCATTGGGTGAGATAAAGGGACCATTTAACTTAACGCTGTATCTCCAACAGGGGCCAGTGGCAGATGGCTAGGAAAGAATGTAAGAATTAGGTAAACAAGATACAGAGGTCTCCTCTTTTGAAAGACTTCTTTCACAAATTTGTTGTTGTTTTTTAAAAAAACTGAATCTCTTGCAGAGAGGAGTTCCACAGCTCTGTAACATTTTGTGTAAATACCTCATTTCATTTGGGTTTTGGACCTACTGTGGCATAGAAAAAGCATGTCAGAACCTTAGAAAAATCTCAGTCTTTGTAGTCCTGCTCTGCCATCAGCCAGAATTTCTATGGATTTTTATTAGGCTTTGTGCCAAGGCAGTAGTTGCTTGGGAACCCATTTTGTTTGGTTTATTTGAAAATGGTCAGTGTGGAAGGAAAAAGTGGATTGCAGTGGAGATAGAATGTAAACGTCTGTTATTCTGGCTGGACCAGTGCTTGTTTGCATGATTAACTTGAGGGGGCTGGACATGAAGGAATAGGTAAGAGTTACAAGGGCATGCAACTAACTGGCTGACTAGATTTAGAGGTTAATTCATAGTTACTTTAACAGGCCATTTTTCTAAAGAGAGGACCTCTTTACCAATGCTCTAAGCAAAGACCTACTAATTAAAACCAGTAACTAGACATATTTGTTTTATTTCCAAAGATGAAATGCGAGCCATTGAGCCTTGCTCGCAAAGATGGAATACCTGATAGGTATCCTGCCTCAGGAAGTCACACTCTGGTTGTATATGAACATGCTGTGGAAGTACCAATCCTGGCAGTCACAATGTGGTGGTGTATGCACAGCAGAATGCAAATCATGGAGCTGATGTTGCTTAGCTTCCAGATAAAGCCCCAAGAGCCTTGTTCTGCATTAAAATCATTATTGTCTAATTAATTTAAGGCTAATCTTGTCTTAGTCAAAGACAGAATTCCTTTCTCCCTTGAAGTAAACACTCAAAGCGGTTTAGGATTTATGCTGCAGTGTAAAAGCATTGAAAACTTTACTTTTCCAAGATTCCTTTCTCCTCTTTTAACCATATATAAAACCCAACTCTATAGTTATAAACTTTGAGTTATGGCAGAAGTGTGAGTTGGGAGAGGTGCTGCAACAGAGAGTTTGGAAATGGGGCATGCTGACCTACTGCAAAGATGGTTGCAAATGAGAAATTTTGCTTCCTCTCTCTCTCTTTCTGCGGGCTGCATTTACTTTTGTCAAATAATCTAGAATGTAATGGGGAGAAAGATGTGCCTTTTTTCTTCTTTTTTTCTTTCTTTTTCCTGCTATCCTATAACAGATAGCTTCAGATTGTGACTGTAGTCACTGAAGAATGGAAATTATCTCAATGAGAACGGAGATTGTTTAAGAGTCCAAAAAAGAAAGAGGCCATAGAGATTATAAACTGGAGGACTAGGCGGCAATAAGTACATGTGAGAAATCTGTAATTTATGAATCTTTAAAGTGTAATATACTTCATTGCCATGGAGAAAGAGAGATACAAAAGATCTATGATCATTCTACAGTCATTGTTTTTTCAAAAATCTCCAGACAGTAAAACTTGCAAGGTCTTCCAAAACTATCTGGAATGACTGTCTAAGCCTTTGTACGCACAAAATTACCAGTTACAGACATTTAAAAAAGAAAATTAAAAGTCCAGTCTAGCTCTTCAGGAGGCCAAAAGACTTTGCAAATAAACACTGGGCTCTTTCTTCCTTACTTGATGCTTTGAATCTTAGGGTGTTTTATTCCTGACCTGCAAACTTAACATAAATTTTCAGATGTATTTATCATTAAAAGCTTTCAAGTCTTGAGAGTTGGCAGAGTGCACATCCTCTGCCTAGTGCTTGACTGTGCAGTGTATTTGATACTTGATAATGCTGTGCTTCCTATCCTGTTTCTCAGAAGCCAAGCTTGCTCTACTTGAATTGGCCAACATCCAAAGACTTCTGTCTAATGTTTATGCACTATAAAAATATGTTTCATTGAATAAATTCTCACTTAGCTCATACTTTTGATACGCCAGATCTGTAGGGCGTTTGTAACAGCTTACAGACTGACTTCTGAGGTTGCGTTCCAACAGTGTTCAATGTTCTGTAATACAGTAGAGCACTGATACACTCTGATGCCCTCATCTAAAGCTCACTTGGGTATTCCTACCTTCTAGTGCCATTTACAGTCCAGCAGAACCCAGAACAGCTACTGGCTCCCAGCAAGAATTGATGTAAGAATAGGGCACTGGAGCCATCATGTGCAATCTTCTTTCCCAAGCATGCTGTCTCTTCAGCACTTCTTAGCATTCCTCCACGCTGTATTTTGCTTAAGAAGAGGTATCCACACCTGCTTTGGTAAACACACACCACCAGCAGCAAATTAGATTTTCTCTTTTGTCGATTGTTTTTCTATTCTTTCTGCAAATTGCTTTTCTGACATTCTGTTTTCCTCAGTCCTGATGGTGACTTAAATGTTTAGTAATATGTAACCTGATGTAATCTGGCAGAGATGGCAGCCAGTTTGATAGAAACATATTCAGTATCTGGAATGTTTGGTTCAGATTTAGACATTGTTTCTCTCTAAAATTGAAGTCTTTTTTCTCTTTCACTCAAACAGCATATTTCCCACCACCACCCCATGAGTCGTAGAGTGTTGAAGACTGCTTTAGGAGATTAAAAAATTTTCTGTCATTAAATCTAAACATGGAAAGAGAGCAAGCTGCCAAGAGTGGTTGTGATCCCTAAGCTGGCGTCTGTGGTGAACTTCTGTAGAGGTGATAGTACAAGTATAGAAACAGCAATGGAGGTAGCGCCATACAGAATTGATTCAAGTTGTTGGTGGAAATACAGAGGAATGAAACAAGTGCTAAATAAAACAGGTCAATATGTTACCTGGCTCCTAAGAGTAATACGTAGTAGAAAATGCTCTGTCTGCTTTAGATGGTTCAATGTTTTCCATTGCAAGTTAGTTGCCTAGAATTTGGCAGAAAAAAAAGAAGTTGGAGGCTGCAATTTCCTGTAGAATATGGACTCAAGTAAAATAGGGTAATTGACCCATTTGCAAGTCTGACTTCCATTGAGCAAAATATATTATTTTGTCGATATAAAATAATTGTACCACTGTTTTCATGGAGAAGTTATAGCACCTTAATGCTTTGGTGCAAGGACTTGTAGTTCCTTTAAAATGCTGCCTTAAGGCCAGGGCCTTTTCACATCTTTGCAATAATCTGCTCCAATGTGGCTGAATTCTGAGTCTCAGTAGAGACAGGGAGGTTTGGACAGCTAAATTATCTGAAAACTCCATCTGTGCTGAGCATGATGCAATGTACGTGTGCGAGGGGCTGCTTTCATTTGCCTCTCCCAGCTGTTGCATAGTTACTGAGACATCGAGCAAGGAAAGGAACGAAAAGCAAGGGCAAGTGTTACAATATTTATTTGCTACCTGCTATAACACCAAGGAGACATTTGTGTTTGAAATCAGAGGTGTTTGGAACAGGAAAAGAATAGAAAAAGAAAAGGTATAGCATGAAGGATAATAACACTGAATTTGTGTTTTGTCTTTTTTTTAAGAAGTGTTTTAAGTGATTGACAGATACTGCATCTAGAAACTTTCTCATATTAATCCACATACAACTACATCTGTGTCCTTTGCAGCTCAAATGTACTTGGTAAAATATCATAGGTTTATGGGGGGTCTTTTTGTTTACTTGGTGAGAAATCAGGTCCCTTTATATTTCCATTTAAAGTTTGCTTGCATTCACACTGCAAAGAGAAACTTTTGAAGACATTTCAATAGGATGTTCAAAGATTACTGCAATTATGAAGCAAGGAAGAGAAGACTACTTCTGAAGTTCTAATTATAGTTTCGCTAATGGAGATCAGAGGAATGTTATTCCTTTGGATTTATTTTAATCTGTTTCTTTTTGTGCCTGTCCAGATCGAAGTCCTACAGTATTTATAGAATATTACTCTGTTTAGATGCTGCTTGCAGTGCTATGAAGTGTCATTTTTAAGGTCAGGTTACCTGCAGCCTGTATGGGTCCCCTTCTTGGTGTTGAGGTATCACAGAGACCTTTTTTTTTTTCCCTTTTCTTCTTTATCTAAGCTATAACTGCATTTTGGCTACAAATATGGGAAGCGTGAGGTAGGGGAAGCAGAGCACTGGCAAACATGTTTGTAGTGCTAGAAGAGATGGAGAAATGCAAGAGGCAGGATCAGATAACTTTTTCCATACTGAAGTAGTGCTTGTGATAGTGCTATGTCTTTATAAGTTTTTCCGCCCACTACCTTTTTTTTCAGAGGAGTCGGGAACATCTGCCTTGCTAGTTTGAGCAATAGTACAGGCTTCTAACCTGGGGAAATATTGTTGGTGTGGGTAATGAAGGTACCAGACTTCATGATCAGCCAGAAGGGAAAGCTTTGAAGAGTGCCTCATGTGCACAGCAGTGCTGGGTTTTCTGCTCCAGAGCAATATAACAATCGTAGGTCACTTCTCCAAACTTGAGCAACTTTCTTAGGGCCATTTATCATTAAAGTCACTAAAAATATGCATGTGTGCCATGGGTTCTGTCAAACTTCCACTTTCTACCTCTGAATAGCTGTAAAGACTTGGCGATTAGGGGAAAATTGCTGCTCCTTTTTTTTTTTATTTTTTTTTGTAAGGGACAGAATTTACTGGTTCTGAACTCTGTTCCCAAAGACAAAACAAAACTTAGCCTTCCTCAGCAAAGACTCAATTTACTTAATTTCAGTCAAGAAAAATAGAATGGAGAAATCACTAAACAGCTGACTGAATCCTTAGAATGGAAATACTTAATTAGGAAATCTGTAGGTGTCACTACTTGCTATTCCCATAGTATTTATATCACAGCTGCATAGTGAGGATTTACTGATGTTACAAATAATCTGAAACTAGTGATCTGTAAATACCAAATACAGTCTCTATGATTGTATGCATGGAAAAATCTGAAGGGAGGATTCTGTGAAAATCTTATGTTTCTTTGACCAGCTTCTTAGTTGCACTGCTGTGTGTTAATCATCAGCTTGGCTGAAGTCTGTATTTGCTCCTGATCTTGATTGGTGGTGTGGGAACAGAATTTTGTTTCCTTTATATGTAAAATGAGAAACATTGACTAAGGATATTTGGAATATTGGTGTGGATGTAAGACTTTATTACAAAAAAACCCACTATTAAGTGTACTATGAACATAATAAAAGTCTTCTTTAAAAGGTGAAACCATGGCAATGCAAAAAGGTGTCTCATGAAAAGTTTTGCCACCCGAAACATAGATTCTTTAACTATAAAAGTGGTTGAAACTCATCATATTTTGTTCATTCATTATCAAATATTATTGGTTGTGTTGTTCATACCACATCAAGTGTTTATTTCTGATATATGTGAACTTATTGTACTCTGTGAACTTATTTTATGGAGATGGGAAAATTCGTCTTGGGAACAGCTAAATGAAGCAAATTCCCAAGAGCAACCAAGGCATTGTGTCTAATAATGAGCCTGACACAGAAAAGTACTGGCAATGTAATTTGACTATCAATCACTGTCATCTCTGGAGCATGTGAAGCTTATGGCAGCTGCAAGAACAGCTGTAACCCAGGTCTATTGTCCTTGTGACCATCCCATGTATTTCTGAAGCCTATTAATGGCATTTTTAGGGCTTGAAAACTGGATGGTAGTAATATAAATCTGAATATTCTAAATGACACTGGCTCATTAGGCAGTGCTTTCTACAATAATATCTAATTTTTGAGAGTTCACTTGGCAAAGGAAAAGACATTTGAAATGGTACAAGTGTTACAGCTTTACGAATGCAAGCAGCATTTTCCCATTTAGCACAAAGAGAGAGGAAAACACTCAACAGATGTATCTAATTGCTCCTTCTAGTCCGTGTACTTTATTTCTTCCAAATGCCTGAGGGAAGACTTTGCCTTTATGTGGGGGCGAGGCAAATAGAATGTTGCCTGGCATAGAGATCAGGCCTTGAACAGATCCAGATGGACCAGTATATTCCATAGCAAGATAAGGAAGGCGTATAGTTTTCTGTCTGTTTACCTGCAACATATGATGAACAAGATCTCTGTTGTATGTGTTAGTCTTGAACTCCTAGAATTTCTGGATTTAGGATCCACCTTCTTCCTGGTTGAATTTTTCTGTTTGCTAATTTTTTTAACGGTTTTGTACCTTGTAGATTTTGAAGTCTTCAGATGAAGAGTTGGACTTTCCCAAGGCACATGAAAACTAGACCAGTGGCTATGTTGCATGTGGGATTTTTATTTAATAATTAAAAAAAAAAGCGTTGGAGACTTTTGAAAAGGAAGGTTCATGGGGGGGGAAAAAAAAAGAATTTCAGCTCCTGGGTTACTAACTGTTCGAATATAAGCTTCATAGTTTCAGGAGGCTTAGCCCTGGTTTGCCTCCTTGCTCTTGGTTAAGTGAATTGAAGATATTTAATATATTTTATCATCTCTTCTTTCACGTGTAAGCAACTGCTAAAGCTTCTGTAGGGTTTTTTGTGCTACATATTGAACATAAAACTTCATAGGCACTATTCATTTTCCAAAGTTCTAGTCATTTTGATGCAGTATTTTGGCTGAAAAGTTATAGTGGTTTTGATGAAAGTATTTTGCTTGGCAGTTGTAGGAATGTCGAGCCATATGGAGCCCTGTTGAAAGCTGAAACAAGCTCAAGACTTGTAGCGATGTTTAAAAAAAAAAAATCTAACACAGCTTCTTGTTCTACTAGGGAATTGGAGGGAATCCTCTAATGAGTTTCATATATGCCACTGAACCTCAAAGATACATGACAGTTGTGGTGGAGAACTATATTTAAAAATATGATGGAGCACTCCATTACCAGTTCCTCTGGTCAAAGATTGCTCCAACTCTTTCTGTGGCTCTCACATTGTGCATGCAATCTTCATTGTTTTAATTCAAGCAATGACAGAATTATTATTTGCTTCAGATAATTATACAATGTGGAGAGCATTGGTTAACAGTGCTTTTTGTAAATTTATTTCCTCTTCCTTTTTTTTTTTTTAATGTATTTCTGGCTCAGAAAAATTTGAGAACCTGCTGAATATCAAAGGGTCTTGACTAGCATGTAGCTCCTTTTATGTTTATCTGTTCCACCATACTATTCTCTGTGATAACAAAATGCTCTGTTACACAATAATATACGGTTTGGGCTGAGAGCAAAACTCTGCTAATGCTATAAGCATTAAAGAAGTTCAACAAGGAGGTGTTTGTAACTGAGGTAAAGAAAAAGAAAGTAGTCATGCTTTGGGATTTCCTGTCATTAACTTGTTGATATCTTCTACCATATCATTTTCTTCGATAGAATCTTTCTGAAAACTGAGCAGAGATGAATGGCATATCTGACTGATTTATATAATCAAATTAAAGTGAGGGAATTACAGTTATTTAGTACTTGCATCTACTGAAAGACACTAACTAGTAAGTCATATTCAGGTAAGCTCACCGATGTGATGAAGTTTAGATGATTTCACATCTTCCACTAACAAGATTACTTCTGTTGCATAATGTTTATGTTGTATTTTACACATATATCAAAACAACAATTATCACGTGTCCTCTAATGTTATGGATATTAAAATGCAGCGTAATATTTTTGGTCTTCTGTAGTGATTCTAGCCTATGAAATAATTATGAATAGGATTCAGAGTTATGGGTTAGTACTTAGTCTTCTAAATTTAGTATTTCATTTTGAGCAGACGACTTTTTAAGGGGGCTAGCTTTCAAAACTCAGATATTTAACTTCACGCGACAGCAACCAAGTAACTCTAGTAAAGATCTAATAACATATGAAAATAAATAGATATGTATATTATATCTGACAGAGAGAAGTAGTATATATATGATACAGCTTAGCTGAGCAGCTAGTCTAGACAAAGGTAATCATAAAGATGACATGAGGGTAGCTATGGTTGGTTTCAGTACTTCAGAGGATGGTTGGTCCTCTGAGGCATAGGATATAGAGCAGTCGACATGTATACTGCAATCATTGAACAGTGTTTGAACAGGAGTGTAAATGGATTAGTATGTAATATTACGTAAGGTACTTCCATCTAGCATCATTATTGTAAATTGTGGGAAGAGAATTCAAGAGGCAATACGTAAAAGGCTGTAAAGTTGTTTCAGGACTGGAAGAGTTAAAGTGAGTGAGTAATCTGTGAGTCCCAGCGAATCTCCAAATTCTTGAAGGAACTCATAAACACATAAAGGAGAGCTAATTCCAATATATGTGTATATTTTTAATGTTTGGACATGTTAGGTCTTAATTAATATGGAACTGTAAGTGTTACCAGACACCTGTGAAAGGGAGGGAATATATAATGTATATACGCACGGGCTGTGTGAGTAATTCTACTGATGAAGCAATGTCTGTAATGTTTACATGAGTTTTATATTGTAAGGCATTGTGAGTAACAGTGAAAATGACTGGGCTGTAGAGGAGTTGGTTTCTATTTTTCTCTGTTATAATGCTTGTCTCAGTTTTCCCATTTATAAACAAAAGGAATGATGTTTGGTTGTCTTGTGGACTGCTTGAACATGGACATCTGAAGAATATAATAGAGAAGATAAGCGCTTCCCCCTCACTTATTTTGCCATATATATTCCTTCTGCTACTTGGAGTTCTGTATCTCCCTTCTTCCTCATCCCTAAAAGCTTGAATTCTTTTTTTTTTCCCTTACAATGGAAAGTGTTGAACAAATTCCGAATGGTCTGCAGTGTAAGCAGCATATAGCAGTGCTCTTCTTTTCCTACTTCACTGTAATTTTTTGTAATTGTTTTCCTTTACATTCAATATTTTAAAAATGAGCTCTTTGAGAGGCACCTAAACGGACTCACTCTTTCTTTCCTTTTCTTTCTCTTTCCTCTGCCACGCTATACTGTGGTCAAGCCACAGTTCAAATCTTGTGGAATAATCCATTTCAAGCTCTAATTTCACCCATGGCAATAGCTCTTCAGTCCCTAGGACTGTAATTGTCATGATGTCTTGGTGTTGAGAGCGCCACTATTCATTAAAAGCCACTGCTTGGAGCCAGCTGAAGTCAGCTTTGCAGCACAGCGGGTCTGTGTGTAGACTTGTCAGCCCTACCCATAGATTGCCGCACATATTGACCGCAACTTTTGAACAATACCTTTTGGCACATTTCAAAGACTGTCTAGAGCCCTGACTCTGAAATGAACTAATTTTTTGAGCTTCTGTCCTGGTTTCAGCAGGGATAGAGTTAATTTCCTTCCTAGTAGCTGGTACAGTGCTGTGTTTTGGATTTAGGGTGAGAACAATGTTGATAACACACCGATGTTTTAGTTGTTGCTAGGTAGTGTTTACACTAGTCAAGGACTTTTCAGCTTCCCATGCTCTACTGACTGAACAGGCTGGAGGTGCACAAGAAGCTGGGAGGGGGCACAGCCAGGACAGCTGACCGAAACTGGCCAAAGGGATATTCCATACCATGTGACGTCATGCTCAGTATATAAAGCTGGGGGAAGAAGAAGGAAGGGGGGGACGTTTGGAGTGATGGCGTTTGTCTTCCCAAGTAACCGTTACGCGTGATGGAGCCCTGCTTTCCTGGAGATGGCTGAACACCTGCCTGCCGATGGGAAGTAGTGAATGAATTCCTTGTTTTGCTTTGCTTGCGTGTGTGGCTTTTGCTTTACCTATTAAACTGCCTTTATCTCAACCCATGAGTTTTCTCACTTTTACCCTTCCGATTCTCTCCCCCATCCCACCGGGGGGGAGTGAGCGAGCAGCTGGGTGGTGCTTAGTTGCCGGCTGAGGTTAAACCACGACAGCTTCCTGAAAACAGGATGGCCAAGGACAGTGTTGTCTTTTGGCTCCAGTGTAAGGAGCTGTTATTATGAACAGATGAAATGTTCACACTGGCTTGTTCTGCATCATTTCTGCTATGACTTCTGCTCTGAGTTTGAGTGCACAGTACAAAACTGTCTTTACATGAGCAAGAGTACAATGTCAAATGCATGTTTTCTTTCAGTGAAACTGACTGTTCCTATCCAAGGGTGTTGAACCATCCCCGTGCATTGTCATGGTGTGTCCACAGTGTAGTCAAGAAATGGAGTGTAGTCAAATTGATTCTGTCATCTACCTTTCAGTTTAATTTCACCCTGAACTTGAGAATAATAAAGATTATACATATTAATTAAAGTAATACACATTATTACTTTTTAATTAAGTGATCATAAGTAGAATCGTAAAAATATACAGTCTATATTTACCAAGCTGCTTTACCTAGAATAAAGCCTTTGCTTTATTTACCAAAAAAACCCTCTAAACTCCACAAGTTCATGCTGAAAGACACCCAACAAACTTAAATTAATTTACTTTCCTGAAATAATTCTACTTCTAAATCCACTGCTATTGCTTAATTTTTAGATTTATTTCTTGGTCACTTATTTCTTCTTGTTTAAAATATATCTTGATTAATGCTGAACTGTGAAAGGCTTTGGCTGTTCAAGAACTGACATCGCAAATAGTCTTTCAACTTCCAAAACTGCCTGGAGATCTGCTCCTTCAGATTATTTTTTTTTCCTGTGGTAGCTTGATTATAATATCCAAATGTCCACATCCTTCTACATGCACATGCTATCTCGTCCACTTTAAACAAAATAAATAGAGCAATTATTCAGCAAGGTGCAAAAACCAGAAATATTTACATTTCATGCAAGATCATGGAAAATGTGTGTTCTGCTTCTACCACTAAAGAATTCTGTGGCTCTGACCCTGCCAAAATCTGTGTACCTTATTTCACAAACTCAGCTTTGCCTGTTGAAGCAGATAGGATCACCTGGAGTGCATTAACTTGAAGCATGCATGTAGAATAAAAAAACCCAAACCTCTGGATTTCAGTGCTAATCCTGTAATTTACTCTGATATAAAATGCTGTACAGCAAGGAATTTACAATGATGTCAAGGAGACAATATTAAGACTCTTTATTGACTTAGACATTTCTTCAGTAGACAGAAAGTGAATCCAGATAAATATAAATTAGATATGAGGTATGCAAATTATTGGGTTCTACGTGGATGTAACTGGTTGGTGTATATAGTCTCTGCTACACTGGAGGTCAGGCAGGTCCTAAACTGTGTGTGTCTTTCATAGAATAAATGAGTAAATTATGTCTATTTAACAGAAGATGTTTGGGAATGTTTCTCTTGGCAGTCATGCTCTGTGTTGCAAACCAATATGTTAAAATCTGGCATATCTTCCTGTTTTAGGGGAAGGATTTTAATTTTACTTGGGTGATTACTTTCTTTAAAGAGAGTCATTTATGCCAATATCACAACAATGTTATTAAGACAGATTAGATTTGCAACATTTCCAATTATTGAACTTCACTAGATGAATAAAGCAGCAGGAAATTATATTCCAATAACTGGCTTCCAACAGTTTTGCATTAAAACTTAATGAACTGATCCTCTTTCTCAAACTGCTCTGTTTTGCTTTAGATTAGACTAATGTTGAATCAAAACCGGACTCTATCAGCAGTTCCTGCCTCCTCCTGATCTTTTTTAGGAGGCATCGGTCTTGAAAGTATTTGGGGAAGGTCATTATTTTGGATAAAGGGACATGACTTTATGGACTTAGTGGAGCTCTGACAGAATACATTACCTGAGAATCTGCAGCTTTATATTTAAATACGATAGTGATGTTTAAATCTGTTTGCACAGAAAGACTCTTGCCTATCTTAAGGAAAGTTTGCTTCACTCTGCTTTTATTGTCACTTGCAGTGAAACTGGTAAAATTCCACCTCACATGGGAGGAAAGCTTGGGCTGCAAGTTATGACTGGGCAGAGTGGTGCGGCTAAATAATGGCTTTGGATTTCAAACAATGACACCATCAATGCCAGGAGTAGTAGTGAGTTCATTTCCTTCCTTGGTCTCATGCTGAATGGAGACTTCCCTATCTTTCAGCTGGCCATATAGTCATATTTGTAGGCCCGCTTGGAAAGGAACTGGATAATATATTGGGAATTCTGCAAGCCCGATTAAAATCTCTGATGGCTGGCTGATAGGATGAACAATGAAGTGTTGCAAAAGGGTGTATGCTGAAAGGTGCCTTTGTGTGATGATACATGTTCTGTGCAACATAAATCACACATTGAATGAACTTCCAGGGTATCCATTTTGGTGGAAAAGGGAGGTGTCTGTGCTACTTAACTAATTGTGTTGTGTCTGACTGTTCCAAGCTATTGTTCTGTACAATGCAGTGCCTGGCAGCAAAGCCTGTATTAGGAGGCTGTTACTTTGATTGCTGTCACTATATGCTTGTCACTGTGCTGTTGACATAGCTGTTTGTAAGGCTGTGTTATGAGGGATATTTTTGCCATTAAAAAGCAAATGACTGAGTTATCTGACTAGGTTTTTTATTTTGGTTTTTTTTGGTGGGGTGTTTTTTTGTTTGTTTTGTTTTTTTAAAGATCAGTTAACTCACCTGGCTAATCATTTCCCCAAGGAAATGTAAATTTGAACTGCAATTGAATCATATCTGGGTGTCTCAGTATGGAGAGGAAAGTCTCTTACCTTTCCTTCCAGATTCCTGAAATTTTGTTTGGCTGCAGAGTACGTGAGGGGGAAGGTATGAAAAGGAGGAAGAAATGGGAATTTCTTACATCTACATCATTGTTATAAACAATGTGATGTTGAGTTATATTACCTTAGATGCCTCTTCTGCAGGTTAATACTGGTAACTGAGAACAAAACGTGACCTTCTGTATCCAAGAATTGAAAGAATGTTTTAATGGAAAGTTTCAGCAGTTAAATTTGGCTGTGATGGGGTCATCCGAACTGTTTTTGGAACTTGTCACTAATTTATTCACAAAATTAACCCTTTGTCAGTCAAGCTGAGAGATACCTATTAGCAGGTGCAGAATTACCTCTAAAGATTGAAAGCATACATGGAGAGACGTGAAATATATCTTCCAAATTACTGGGTTTATTTAATAAACTGGAATAAAAATACATCAGTTTGATGCAGCCCTGCCTAGTGGGTGACATGGTGTGATATTGCTGGGGAACGATACTGAAGCCTAAGAATAAGTAAGTGCCTGTGTTTAAAGAAACATATTCTTACTGAAAAATAAGAATTATTTTAAAATAGTTTTAAGAAATTTAATGGTAGGAAAATAAGGCCTAATCTGGAGACTTTGTATTTGTTGGATAGCAAAAGGTTAGCAATACAGGTAATATAAGGTATGACCTTAACATCTGCATGTAGTCCTGATGGTCTGACTGTGCTGTTTCATATGGTCCTGTGTGTGAATACTGCTGTAAATGGTGTTATTTTAGGTAACTGCATTCTCAGTAGGGTCATCATTTGTTACACCATGTGTGTATGTGAGGCCTAACTGATAATCCAATGTTAGCATCTAGCAAAGAAGTGAATGTTAGCTTGCTTCATTTCATATATAAATATACCAGAACTTAAGATGTTTCAATAAATCTATTTTCTTTGCAAATTAATGAGTGTCTTCGAAGACCTGACACTAATGTGTCTGCAGGTTACTCCTCTTTGCTACTGTCTTACGTATCTCCATCAATGTGAGCGTGAAGTGTATTTTGGTCCTCAACCTTTTAGTCCCTTTCCCCTCCCCATGTGCCCCATCAAGAGAGGAGTGTTTTCCCTAGGGTTAATACATTTGCTACTCAACCTTGCAGTAAAACATCTCTGAGGTTCTGAAAAACCACTTAAGATGGGGAGACCTTGTCTTTCCTGGGTTGCTTTGAAGCAGCTTGAAGTATCCTGTGGGCAGTACTGCAGAAGGTGCCAAGTGATGCACTTAATGCTCTTCTAAATGGAGAAGCCCACTCTCCTCCCAGGGCTGTTCTGTAGAAACCTCTGTCCTGCCATTGCATCTCCATTTCAAAATGGAGGAAATGGTTTGTTTGTTTGTATTTAAATACAAAATTTCCTGCAGAGGGGTATCGAATACTGCTGCTGTGACTTGCCTTGTAGTATCTTGCACAATAGACGTGGTGCAGAACAGAACAATAGCTGCCCGGAATGCATGACAGGGGTTTTCAGTTGCTGCCAAGCACACAGCTAAAGGAGTGCTGCCGCTCCGCTCCTTGCTGGCCTCTGCCCACCCCCTGCGAAGCCACCGGGTGGCAGGTGGGGACAGAGCCGGAGCAGAGCGCACCGCCACCGCTGCTCCCCTCCGTTAGCTGGCGGGCTGGGTGGCAGTTCAACGCACCTTTGGTTTGTTGATGAAAGTCACTTTATATATAGGTTTCTAAAAGCCAAAGGAATGCAGACCTATTGTGGGTATGTTCCATCGCAATGGGGTGATTTCTGCCTTTAAAATTAACGCTTTTATGAGTTAATGTGTCATCCCGGAATGCTTTGGTGTTGCATCCGCTGGGCTGAGCGCAATTCCAACTCAGCAGCAGTGTTGGCCTTCAGCTGTAAGCATAGTGTGTGAATAATTGTTGATCTTTATTTTTTAATTTTTTTTTTTTCAGTTCAGGACTGAATTGAAAATATTGGGGGTGTGTGTGGAGAATTGATCCCTAAAAAAATGAAATACTGAAATGAACGTTTCCATTTAAATCTGAGGAGGAACATAGAAAGGAAATGAACAAGGTAGATTTCAGTATAATTTACAAAACTGCGTAGTAGTTCTCCATCTCTAATTTTTTTTTCCTTTATTTTTGGACTAATCTAACTCTTGGCTCATTTTTTCCATAATGTGGGAGACCTGGATTCAGCTCCTACTTGTGTCTGAGGGCATGTCAACCAATATCTCTTACCTTCCAAGGAAGTGCCTTAGCTGGCAGACTAATCTCTCTTGTTAACGCTATTCCACATTGTATAAACTACGTAACTACATCACTGGGAGCCTTGGGACTAGGATACTCTTTTGGCAGAGTGGCTTCATTAGGGATTTGATTTTGATCATCTCAGCATTGGAAAGTTCCTTTGCAGGGGTGTGGGAGGAAGGTATTGGCATTTCATTTTCCTCTTCCTTCCTCATGCTTGACTTCGTGAATCTGTGTCAGTAAGTGTTACTGGAGTCCTCACTTCAAAGGCCAAGGTGGGTACTGGATTTGATCAAATTATTGTAGAACCCATCAGCAGCAAATAACTTGATTGAATTTTGCATCTGTTTCAGCTGTGATGGGCTTGCTCTTTTTCTATGGGGACGAATGCTTGACAAAGAGCATCTGATGATCTCTACTTGATAATCAAGTCTACTGGTGAACCATAATTGGCTAGAGAAGTTGCATGCTGCCTTGTTGGATGAGTATTGCTTTTACAGTCTGGAGGGGGCTAGAACTGAAAGTAGCAATTAAATAATAACTGTGAAACATCATCTTTTTGGATGATGTCTGCCTTGCTTGCTTCCAGAAAAATACAGTTCCTGTAGGTGTATTCACTGTGTACAGTGGGATCCTTTGCTGACTACTGATGCAAATAAAACTGGGGCATGCAAACATACAAACACGCAAAAGGGTGAATGCTAGTCCAGTAACAATTTGAAGTGTGTTCCAAGTCCCTGTAGGACAGCGTGTAAGCATCTGGGGACAGATTTGTCAGTAGTACCTGAAATTCATGGATATTTCATATTTGTTCTGAAGTAGCAGCCAGCTGGTGTACAACAGCAGAACAAGAAGTACCTGCTCCATGGAATTTGAACCCCAAGTTAAAAAAGACCTTATCTTCCAGAGGCCTCAGCTCCCACTCAGACACCTGCTGAAGGGGCAGAGATTCCTAAAGTGCTTGGGTACCTAACAGTGTCTTACAAATTTGTTTTGGTACCCAGAACAGGGACATGTCTCAGAGTCCCTGCTCTGACCTTCTCTCCAGTCTCCACCATCAATGCCTTCATTATCATTCACTGCTGCTTCCAGCTGCAGATCCAAAATGCCTCATAAGTGACAGCAGCAGCATCTGGGCTTGAGCAGCTTCCTAGAACCTACACTTTCTTTCACTGCCCTTGCTGGGGTGACTCCTCCCTCAAAAACAAAAGAACAGCCAAACACCTTTGAAAATCAACACCCTATTATTTGCACTGAAGAAAGTACTGGGGGAACTTTTCTGTGGTTTTCACTTTTTGATGGTAAATTACTGAACAGCTTCCATCCATAAAAACTGTTTTTTTCAAGTGTAATATTTCTCCAGCCCATCCATTTCTCTTTAACTGCACCAGAGTGGGTTACATCACTCATTGCAAGTAAATGCACAAATGGTATTCAGCAGCTCTGCCAGTATGGCTGAGTCCTTATCTGCCAGGGTGACTTCCTTGAGTGGGAAATGATTCCTCCCATAGAGTAATTTTCTCTGGCACATATCTGTTTAGCTTTCCACAGGGAACAACTGTACATGCTGTTTCTGGAGCCTGTTTTTAACAGGGCATGTTTTTAAATGGGTTGAAACCACAATTTTTTTCACAAAGGCAGGCAAAAAAATCACTGCTTGGCCTTTTCCAGGTAAGCACTTGAGCCCCTCAGGGTTGAGATAGAGACTGCTTTTGATCACAGGGCACTTACGCTGCTGTTGTGAACGTAGACTTGAAAACAAACCCCCTGTATCCAAATGAGTGCCACGCTTTCAAGGGTGCATAACTACTTTTGATATTCTGTAAGTCAAACGTAGCTTTTTAAAATCTTATATCTGCTCAAAAAATGGTGCTTTTGAGGAAGAGTTGCTGTAGAGGAGGGGGAAGTATGACCCAGAAAATGACCAGGAAAAAGGCTTTCAGGAAGGATTTGTCTTGCAACTAATTTTGTCCTTCAGATATATTTTTCTTCATTTTCATCTCCAATTAATAGTTATTCATAAGGACAGAGTTCTCATTCTTGCATACTATAGTAAACCTTCATCTGGATAATATATTTCTTGCCTGCTTCTTTTTCTTTTTTTCTGATGGAGATCCATGCTTCAGTTGCTTGGAAGAATCTTGCTATACTGCAATATGTTCATTTTATATGTTTTTATATTTGCAGAGTCTGAAATTTCCTTTGGACAACACATACCTGTTCCAATCCATCTGGGCAGTGAACATTTGATTCTGAAGTGAATCTGTTCCAGCAGACTCTGCGTTAGGCCCACAGTATCATACAAAAATCACTGCTGCATTCTTTGGTGGAGTATTATAATTGTCAGACAGTACAAAAGTAGACATCATTCAGCACATCCATGTCATATATTCTAATTATTTGAATGTCCTGTGGTATCTTGAATGAGGCAATACACTAAACAACCAGTCTGTGATTTACCAGTCTTGATAAACCAAAATATCTTCTCTGTTAATCAGCCTCTTCTGAAGTGCATTATCTCAGTGCCTGACAGAGCACTGACAGGCTGCTACCCTTTGTAGAGCTAATGGGCTCTGTTTAGACACTAACTTAAGTAATTAGCAGAGGTGTTTACACAGATGTAAGCATTGCACAAATGATGACTTGAATTTTTAAAGACTAAAAGGTGGAGTGAGGGAGAAAACCAAGAAGAAAATGACAAATATTTCAGTCCTTTTGCTTGCTGGAGCAACATGCTTGCTAGTCTAGAGAAAGAAAGAAGTTCCTCACTGTTCCTGTCTTGCTCTTGCTTATGGGCCAGAGCTAATGCAAATGTCATTCCCTCACCACTACTCCCAGAAGGAGAGTTCCTGAAGATGTAATTTCTAGGAGTTCATGTCAGAATTTGGAGTTCTTGGAAGACTGTTTGTCTTTGGGGCAAAGCTTTTGGGAATGACTCATCAAATCAAGGTATTTTTGGAATACATAAAGGCAGGTGCAGCTGAAGGCAAAGTCACATTTGCCTGTACTTAGAGGTCTCCTATCACAAATGTGCTCTGGGGTTGTGTTCATTCACCTTCACCTTTAAAAAAGAAAAAAACCCATCCCCAACACTTGCTAGCCTGTGTACAATTTGCACGTTAGAGATTATAATAATTCAGAGGGCTCAAAATCTTGGTAGGATCAGTTTTGATTTAGTTATGACACAACAGCCCAATGATGGATGGCTTAAGGAGCCCCTAGAAAATGCTTTTCCATTGTTGTTAATGTGAGCCATCTTCTTGATGTTCCTTCAATCTCTGACAGAATGGTGGATATGAAACACATCTATGTCCCTGCAGCTGTGTCCTGATTCAGTGCCTTCTTGGTACATTTCTTATTTGTGCAGATGCTAAGCATGTAAAACTACGTCTGTGCAATGTGACATATTACATTAGTATGAGTTATGCATGCACAGGGAAGAGCAGAGTTGGTGAAATTATGATAATAAATTGGGAAGCTATAGGACAATGATGGGCATGCCACTCTAGGGAAATGTTCTGACTTGAATGTTGCAGCAGATATGCTGTGCTGTATTGCAGAAAAAATAGAGAATTGATGGCTTTGGTACTGCCTTAATCGGAAGAGGTAGAAGTTGTTGCGGAATTGCTGAAGTGTGGAGAAGCATCTATACTAAAGGGTTGACTTAAAGGTCTGTAGAAAAGGGTTGCAGCATTTTAGCTGGGACTTAAATCAGCTTCTTTGCTGAATATAGAATGAGCAAGTGGCCGTCTCAATCTAGCTACTTTGAAAACCTGCAGGAGCAAGGAGGAGAGTCACCAGCACAACAGTTATCAGTCCAAAGCTGTTAAGATTCTAGGTAACCTCTTCAGCCACTTGCTCTTGCTTTCTGAGTGTGAAAATCCTAGGGTGACAGGAAGGCTCCATATCGCACCAAGAAGCATTAAATAGGATAGTCTGTCTTAAATGGCAAATTCAGAAAATACTGGAAACAAAACTGAGGTCTCTGCTTGACAAACATCAACACAAGCAGTCTGTTTAGCCATTGTGGCAAAGCTCAAATCTGAGAACTTCCTGGGTAGGTGCATTCATCATGCTGCGCACAGCAGATTCACAGTTAACTGTGATCTACCCAAATGTTTGCCTTTTTGCATGCAATGAGTCATAGAACCATAGAATATCTCAACTTGGAAGGGACCCGTAAGGATCGAGTCCACCTCCCTGCTCCTCACAGGACTACCTAAAACTAAACCATATGACTAAGAGTGTCATCCAGACACTCCTTGAACTCTGATAGGCTTGGTGCCATGACCGCTTCTCTGGGGAGCCTGTTCCACTGACCAACCACCCTCCCAGTGAAGAACCGTTTCCAAATGTCCAATCTGAACTTCCCTTGATGCAGCTTCACTCCATTTCCTCGTGTCTTGTTGCTGGTCACCAGAGAGAGGAGGTCAGCACCTCCCCCTCGGCTGCCCCCCTTGAGGAAGGTGTAGACTGCAATGAGGGCACCCCTCAGCCTTCTCTTCTCCAAGTTGAACAAACCAAGTGACCTCAGCTGCTCCTCGTAAGTCTTGCCCTCGAGGCCTTTCACCATCTTGCTCACCCTTCTCTGGACACACTCTAATAGTTTGATGTCCTTCTTATATTGAGGCACCCAAAACTGCGCACAGTACTTGAGGTGGGGCTGCACCAGTGTGGTGTAGAGTGGGACAACCACCTCCCTCAATCGGCTTGCGATGCTGTGTTTGATGCACCCCAGGACATGGTTGGCCCTTTTGGCTGCCAGGGCACACTGTTGACTCATATTCAACATGCCACCAACCCAAACCCTCAGATCTCTTTCTGTGGGGCTGCTCTCCAGCCTCTCGTCCCCCAATTTGTATGTATAACCAGGATTACCCCATCCCAGGTGGAGAATCCTGCACTTGCTCTTGTTAAATTTCATACAGTTGATGATTGTCCAGCTCTCTAGTCTATCCAGATCTCTCTGTAAGGCGTCTCTACACTCAAGGGAGTCCACAGCTCCTCCTAGTTTAGTATCATCGGCAAACTTACTTAATGTACATTCAATTCCTGCATCCAGATCATTTGTAAAAACATTACAGAGCACTGGCTCTAAAATCCCTAAGGAACCCCACTGGTGACTGGCCGCCAGCCTGATGTAAGCCCATTGAGCCCTTTGTGGGATAGAGGCCATCTCAGTGATTTTTCTCCAACCTATGTATTCCAGTGCATATAATTCCTTTGTTGCCAGTTAGGGCAGTTTTTAATTGCCTTGTGATTCCTGAACAGGACAGAAGGAGCTCCCTAATGATCTAAATATTGGCATGAGAAGCCAGTTGCAAGGAAGGAGGAAGATGTTTTCCTTTATATGAAGTTTCAACTCTAATTTCTATTGTACTCACCTAATATTTGGAGAGACAAAATGCAAGTGTGCCAGCATGATGCCAAAAGGCACAACTGAAAGCTCAGGAAGAAGTTCTTTTTTGTACTTGATAGTACAGGATAAAAATAATCCAAAATTAAGAGCTGTGCTGTAGACAACAAGGGGAACAAGACCGCTTATCAGTAGCTGTCAAGAGTACTGATAAGAGAGATGTTCATGTCTTCAGCTGAATTCCTGATGGGGCTATGGCTGCCATTCCTCTTCAAGGGCAGGCAACCAAGATGAGCAAGTTCTACTCTCTGATTATGACAGACGAGAGACATACTAGCATGGAAAACATCACTGTCGGGAATCAGCAAAGTGATGCAGAAAACCAGACCCTGTTGCTAAAAGGAATAAAAAGCAGTACCTACAGGATGCATTATTTGCAATATAGAACATTTAAAGCCTTTGGAATGGATCACGTTCCATCTGTTGCATCCAGACTCTTTACTGGCATTCTGTGATGTCTGCCTGGCATCTCCTTTCTTACAACAAACACTAGTTCTGGGGAAAATGAAGCACCTTGCTGGACCTGCAGAGAGAGGCTCTTTTAAGATTTTCTTTCTCACTTAAAAAGCAAGTAGTGGACAAACTGATTTATAAATTGTGGAACTTCTGTATGTGAGGTAAGATTTTTTTTTCTCAGTAGGTGTCGTGGTTTAACCTCAGTCGGCAACTGAGCACCACACAGCCGCTCGCTCACTCCCCCCCTGGTGGGATGGGGGAGAGAATTGGAAGAGCACAAGTGAGAAAAACTCGTGGGTTGAGATAAAAACAGTTTAATAATTGAAATAAAATAATAATAATGTAATAATAATAATAATAATACACAAAGCAAGTGATGCACAGTGCAATTGCTCACCACCCGCCGACCGATGCCCAGCCAGTCCCCGAGCAGCGGCCCCCCTCAGCCAGCTTTCCCCAGTTTATGTACTGAGCATGACGTCCCATGGTATGGAATGTCCCTTTGGCCAGTTTGGCTGTGCCCCCTCCCAGCTTCTTGTGCACCTGCAGCCTTCTCAGTCAGTAGAGCATGGGAAGCTAAAAAGTCCTTGGCTAGTGTAAGCATTACCCAGCAACAACTAAAACATCGGTGCGTTATCAACTTTGTTCTCATCCTAAATCCAAAACACAGCACTGTACCAGCTGCTAGGAAGGAAATTAACTCTATCCCTGCCGAAACCAGGACAGTAGGATTAGTTGATGGTGGTTTAGTGTACTAGGGACATAGGCTATGAACTGATAGTATTAGTTTTATTCATGTGCATGCTTATGCATTATTCACTGCTAACCCAGTTGCTTCTATGGCTTGTTAATGTAGTTGTGTCTTAGGACTCAGAAGAGCTGTACAGGACAGCATGTTTCTGAGTTGTAGGCAAGCATTTTGACTACTGCTTATCTTTCCTTTAAACTGCTGGAGCTGTTTAAGCAGAACTCAAAAATCAGTAATGTCATGTTTTCAAAGCCCAGCACTTCCCACTGCAAAGTTGAGCCACTGCGCTATTGTAGAAAAAAAGGCAGCTAGCAGAGAATGTAAGAATCCCTCTTCCCTGTCCCCTTTCCCAAAACCTCTGACTGCTACAGCAGAGCAAGCAATGACTTTTGTAGTTTTAAACATCTGATGCCCTCCTTTTACTGGTCCATTAGATAAATGAGAGATGGGTAGTGTTCCTTTCTTCTGGTATAAAGAGCACACAATAGTGTAAAAAGCAGGAAAACAAACATGCAACCTGGAAATAATTGAAACCATCAATTATTTAAACTATAAATTGAAATTAAGTGGCTGCAAGCTGCAGTTGGTTATTTTTAGGTTGTTTTGATGGTTTGATGATTTAAAGTCCCATCACTGCCTCCAGTATTTATCACAGAAATCTATTTTAAATTTGATCAGAGACTGTACAATCCTCCAGAATTTGTTCTTACGTTATTTAGAAGTTGACTGGCAAGGCAAGAGGCTGGCCATATTTTCAGTCTTGCAGCAGCAGTGTGTGTAATGCCAATAGGACTTTTGGATAAGTTCCTCCCTGATACTGGCTTCAACCTGTTTCAATATGCAATGGATGCCTGTGAGAGCAGAAAACCTTCCAGTGATGTGATAGTAAAAGCAGTAAGGCTGCTTTGGCTACATGCAGAATCTAAGGCTGCAAGAAGATGTAATGAATAGGGAAAGGTAGGGAAGGAAAAACAATCAGAGTGTCAGAGCACTCATGAAGTTATAAGAAGGTATGCCAGACCTTCAGTGGTAAGATCAGGTCTTCATGGCAATAAGCACAGGGTGACATAGAAGGTAACAGAGATGAATTAATATGACAGAGCCACAGAATAGAGAGCAGTAAATCAGCAATTAAGCAGGCAGCTCAGATAGGCAGTGGAGTCAGAAAGGAGGAGATATCATCAGTAGGAAGCCAGGCCCAAGAATTATGCTGTCAGCAGACTTCATTTCCCTGAGATTTATGAAGAGCCAGAACTGTTAGTATGAGCTAATTGTCTGAAAGTACAGTAGCTAACCATAAAAGTATTAGGTCTTTGAAAGGTGCTTTTCAGGGCACATTCAGGTTTTCTTTCTGTAATGTTTTGAGCAAGACAGCAGTGATATATAAATCTTTATATTCATATGAATAGTATATAAAAAATAGCTTAACAGTTTCCAACTCTGTTAATAACATGACTTGAGAATCAGCCCTGAGATTCTTATTAAAATGATAATATTGTTTTACTTATTCCTGTGTTTAAGCCATCCTGTGTTTAAGCCATCAAGATATGTTGGGATTAAATTTTCAGTCTCGCTCCACAACACTGGCCTGAAGCTAAACTTTGTTTCAAGTTAGATTTGGTTTTATTAGAGTCCTGACTTCAGAAGCCTGAACTTTCTGAAAATCACCAGATACTGTGTTAGCCCCTGTAGAACTGTTGATATTGGCAACACTCTTTTTTTCCTTTGTGAATAGGCTATGTACAGTCTAATTGCCTGTTGCGGGCTTTTTTCTTTGAAAACATGATTCAGATTTTTGGAGGACAACCCCCCTGTATTACATCAGATTTTTTTTTTCTAAAAGCTTCAAAATAATTGTTCAACAGGGACTTTTACAATAGGTTAAAATGAAACATGCAAATTAGAGACGACTTATGATAGTTACATGTCTTCTGTTTGCATAGCATTTTTCATACTAAAGGTACATCTATGACAGCAGTTAGTCAAGTTGCTGAACATGGTCATATATTATCATGATGACTTAAAGTGGCATAAGAAACCTGAGGTTTCACTTTTGCAAATTAAGTTAACACATTGTACTCAGATAGATTACATCATTCAAGAATGACATTCAGTCACATCTGACAGGAAACACAGCAATAATGTAGTATTTTTTTCAGATGTGAAACCAAAAGATGCAAGAAGTAGCCTTTAAATGAAATGAACTGGACTGGAATTTACGTTAACATCCTAATTCCTCCTAAAGATACCCTAAGGGCTCTATGCCCGCAGGTGATAAGAACCTTGGTCATTGAGGACTTGTGTTCAAATCAGCACAAGCATCAGAGGACCCACTAAATACTTGAAACGATGCCAGTCTGAGTGCAGAGACCAAAACTATTGTTCTTGTTAGCAACTCCCAATTTTCTCAGATTCTCCTTGGAACACAATAGTGGCTTTTATTGACTTTTTGAACAGTACCAAGCTAAAGTAGTGGACTTCCTGGTAGTCCTTGCTCGGCTCTTCTGAAGGGTAAGAGGTATATGGGATTCTTTAGTCCTGAGTGGATACGCTATTGCAAGTCAAAGCATGCATTCATTGCAGCTTACTGTAAAAAAAATTCAGAATTACTAGGTTTGTTTTTCTCATGTTCTGTGTTTCTTATTTCATGCAGTATAATCTTCTAAAAACAGTCATGAGTGACAGAGTTCCAGGGAGTGACTTTGATCTGATAAACTTAATTTAAAAGCAAAATAGGACACTGTGAAAGAGAAAACAAGCAAGTCTTCCTGTTGTAGAGACCTTTGGGTTCCTGTTTGATCCCTCCAAGGACTGAAGGGGCAGGCTGCTGTGAATGATGTTTCCTGTTGGTGGTGAATCAGTGCGCAGAACTTGTTTTTATTCAAGTCAACGTGAAATAGTTTTTCAACTAAAAATTTAGGATTCATTATTATGTTCTTCTGTATATGTAGGAAAACCAACTGGGCTGTAATAATTGTCCTGTTCATCAACAGGTTTTCTTTGGTTTATTTTGGGTTTGGTTTTTTTTTTCAAGTCTTATATTGTGTTTGTTGCTCATGATTCCATTATCCTCTGACTGCTTATATTTTTATTTTCCTTATTATTTGTTCTATTATTTTGTAGGGACACAACTTCTACAAAATATTTTATTGTTATAAATTAAACACATTGCTTTCAGCATGCTCATAGCACTTGCAGTAAAACAGCGTGTATCGTCACTTTTTGTGCATCAGAACTTTGGATGGTTAGCCTTTAGGATTCAAGAAATTAACATTTCCCCAGTTTATCTTGGGAAGGTGTACCCTGGAGAAATGGATGAAGGTTTTGCTCTCATTTCATGTCCAGAGGAAGAAAAGGAATGAGTGAACCATTGGTATGGATCCTCTCTCTGCATGTCTGGCTGGAAGACCTTGCATCATACCCCCAGATCGCTAATGACCTCTGGATTGGAGGATAGGCAAAGAGGTATTTTTATTTTATTTATTTATTTTTTTAATTCTCAGATCAGTTTGGTAGACACTTAGGAATGGGCTTCCTCTACAGGATAGAGGATGTGATTTGCCTCTGAGCCCACTTGAATGTGTCTCATCAAATCAGTTTCTTACCATTGCAGGGCCTTGGGTACTGGTGGAGTTTTGGTCTCTGTCACAGCAGCACACAAGTGCTGATTTTCTTGAGGACTAACATACTTTGATCTAACACAGTTATGGCATTTAACGTGAGTTATCTTGGTGTAACTTAGTGGCCTGTGATATTTTGAGGATATACTGGCAAACCTTAATGTGTCTTTTAGGGTAGGCTCCATGAAAATCCCATAAAACCATTATGCTCAAATAATTATTCTACTAGAAGTAGCCATCAAGTTTATAATATTTTTCCTGTTGCAAGACTGTCATGGATAGCTCCTTTTTTCCTAAGCTGCCATCCTAAGGTTAGCCTTTTCAATTTGGCAGACTCAAGCTACCACTACTCAAAAATTGCATTTTGTCATTAATATCTTCTGAAGCCTGTGTTCCAGCTAGGCAGCAGCTGCTCCACTTTTTTCCTTTTTATGTATTATGGCAACTAAATAGTTAACTTCCACCATGTGCTTGATTGGAGACAGATTCTTATTTTACTGCCTTTGCATAGCTGAAGTATGTATCATGGAAGACTCGTGCTGGGTCAGTGTTAAAGTTTGGGAAATAAATATTTAAGGAAGCATTTATCAGATGACTTTATTGTTGGATTCTACATAGGCTGGAAATCTAGGAAAAATTCCAAGACCAGAGGGGATCCTTTAGGTTCCATGTATAAACTCTGCAGTCAGGTATGCTAATGTCTGTATAAGCATTAGGACTTGTAAAAAGAAGGATGGAAGACCATTTTTTTTGCTGTAAGTTTTTGGCTGCTGATGGCTAGACTGAAGCTTAGGATTAGTTTGGGCCAATGGCTTTGGCTTAGTTTTTTAGTGTTCAGGAAACCAGGAACGTTTTTTTAATACGAGTGGGAGCAGGTTGGTGGGAAGAGGACAGATTTTCAGGTTTTGGTATACCTCTGAAGGATATGGAGGAGAAAGTTAGGGTTTTGGTTTAGAAAACCCAGATGTGGAGAGCATTTTATAGTCATGAATCTTCCACAGTTTGTTGTGTTGAGGTCTATTCAGCAGCATCCTGGAATTGCTTTAGCCTAATGACAAGAACATTCTTGTTGGGTGGGTGTCTTGAGAAGAATTTTTTTACAACTTTATCAAGTGTTTTCCACACTCAAAGGTCTGCAATAAAGGATGAAATTTGGCCTTCTGTTTTATTTTTCACACCAAATAAGAAGCTGACATTGAATGAAACAAGTTCTTTTCAGTTAAAGGGAAAAAAAAGACAAAAAACATGAAATTTAATGTGATTTAATGTTTTTAAAAACATTTTGAACATAGATATATATATAGATAGAGCACATGATACAAAATAGTTAAGCTTTTTTTGTCTTACTAAGAAATTTAGTTTGGATTTTATATCTCAAAGGTTTTTGAGTAGTGCTATTTAATGAAGGAAACAGGCTATGAAATTCTCTTGGAAGAAAAGAAAAAAATGTTTACACTCTGTAACTTAATATGTTTATAAATACAATTAAAGGGTAAAATTATAGAATATGAGAAATATTTGTTGCATGAGAAATAGAAAAAATTAGGCTTGATGCGTAAGGAGGTAAACAGTTTATTTTCTACCTTGTTTCCTTCTCAATAGAATTCTAATATCTGCCGTGCAAATCTGATTGAGTCATGGCCTAATTATTTCACTCCAGCCGCTGTTTCTTTGAGGTCAGAATTTATTAATTTAAGAAGATTATTCCTTTAATTACCATATGCATTCTCAGAGCTTATCAGGAGGCAAACGTGCTCTTTGCCTATAAGTGGCATTAGAGTATCTACAGTGCATGTTCAAGCCGGCATAAAATGGTTATGGGTTTTTTTTGTTTTGTTTTCTGCCATATCAGATGATCTGTTTGCAGATATCTGCGTGAATGGTGTTGACTCTGATGCTAAGGTCATGATTTGTGTGACATCAGTGTAGTGTTGCTAAGCAACAGTTAGCAACTTACATCCCACATTTAGTTCCTTTGATTTTGTATTTCATATCTATCCTGACATGTTTATGTTCAAAACCGGGGAACGCTGGTTAGTCATTGTGCATGTTTCTCACATGAGGTCACTAGATATAGTCAAACCCTCAAGTGGTGGACTTGAGCAAAGCTTTCTGAGCTGGTCAAACAGACGTACCAATACAGACTGTGGGAAAAATAAACAGAAAATAAAGTGGTACGGAAACAGAAGATGGAGAAATAAAGTATAGAAGGAGTAGAGAGGGCTACTGTATCCTCTCTTGGATAACATGCCAGCTGGTCTCACAATACCTATTTTAAAAACTCACATTTATTTAAAGCTGCATGGTATTTGTCCTCCACTACACAAATGGCAGGCTAAAAATGTACTTTAAATTGTACCATGCATAAGCAGAAAATGAGAGTCAGGTCTATATGCCCTACATTTTACATTCAGCTTTGTTTTGAATTGTATGTTCTCTTCAGTATTAGCTCTGACTCTGTTTAATTCCACATGAATATTAGGCAGTAGTTTATAAATATTAATTAAACTTTACTATTCACCAGTGGGTAGGAATTATTCTTGTTTGATAGACAGGGAACACAAAACGGAAATGGATTAATATAATCTGTGTCGGTGGGAGACCTATAAACAGAATACAGTTGTCCTGATTTTTTTTTTGTTTTGAATGACCACTGGCAAGTCCAGGAGCGTGTCGGAGATCTGCTTCCCATAGTGTCTGAGGTCTCCCTGATGAGAGTCATATAATGTTAACCTCTCTGCAGAACAGCAAATTCTAACTGGCTCCAGTGAGGTCAACTTCCCTTTCCCTGCCAAAGCCTAAAATTGCTAATTAATCTGCCCTGCGTTGATACGTTAATTTCAAGCACATACAGTGGTGGTTGTCTATCACTGACAAACATGACAGGCAACAATTTCTTCTCCACAGATATCCAATCTAATAAATAAATAGTGTACTATTAGCTCTGTAGGGATGTACTGCGACAAGATGCATCAGTGTTATCAGATGTCAGTCAGGCTATTTGTTATGTCTCCATGCTACCTCAGGATCAGCATGAAGTCATCACTAACCAAATCTCATCTAGTGTCTTCAGCTAAGCCATTCAAGCCTCGAGCGTCCTCTTGTTACCTACCCCACAGGAGCAATAGCAGCTGGTTTTTTCATGCATAAATACTGCAAAATGCAGTTGTTTGTGAGAACTATCCATCTTGATATACAACTGGTTTGGACTTTTTCTTGCACTGTAGACCTGCCATGCAGTAGGTGGTTCACCAGTAAGGTAGATGAACCTTCTTATTTTACAAGGGAGCAGTCTGCATGCATTTTTAGTAGCGATATAGTGAACAACAAACATTCATTTTAGATGGGAATTTGCTTTTTGTTCCCATTTGGAGCCAAGCAGTATTCATTTATGTGCAGTACTAGTATACTCAAAGTGGCTTCCTTCTCTGTTACCCAGAAGTGGGTACGAATCAGTACTACTGCATAACTCCATAGCTCATTTAGCTACCGAAAAATAATACTGTGTCTTTTGGCAACTTTATTAATTTAGCAATTTTTTTCAAGAAACAGATGCTGCAGTGACACGTCTTCCTTATCAAAGCAAACCAGGATTTATCAGTCAGCTAGAATACAGTATTTGGTTCTTAGGTTACAATGAATTCTTCTGAGGTGATGTTAAAATCTAGTAAGGCAATATGATCCTCTTTTTTAGCCTTCTCATTATCCCTCTCTTATAGAGGGGAAGATGTCTCATTATTATGTTCCATCTTTGCTTCAAGCAGATGTCTTGCTCTTTTCACATATTCTGCATTCGTATTTAAAGTCTAATTATTGATCTGTCTCCAAATGCCTCCATACTTTGTCTGTTGACAAGTATACATTCATGTTATCCCAGGAGTGATTATTGCACACAGCTTTTAATTCTGTTGCTTCAGCAGAGAGCATTAAGTTCAGTCTTTAAAGCTAATGATATAAAAGAGGATGTAGGTAGAATAAAACTGTACCTAGATTTCATAAAGTCAGTGCATCCATTTGCACAACTATCTGAAAGATCACAGTAGATCTGTTGTCCAATGGTATTGGTATTTTGCCACTAAAATAAGGACTAGATTTAAAAAAACCAAATCCTAAGGACTTGGTAGCTGCTGGCGTGAGGCTGATGGGTAGATTTTCCGAAGCTCGGGACTCAAGTGTGCATGGCTTTTTAGAAATTCTGGCTGCTTACGTTGTATGCCAAATTAGGAGCTTGGAGGCTTTTTGAAAATGAAGGCCATAAAGTTCAGTCTGCCTCCAAAGCAGAAAAAAGAGCTGAATTAGGATGCTGAGAACAGACCTACAGGCTTCAATTAAATACATCTTAAAAGCTACAGATGTCTTAAAGGGCTGCCATGAAGGGAGCAAGTCAAGGTGGAACACCAAAGGAGAAAAAAGTCTACATCTCACTGGAAGAGAGACTGTGGCTGGGCTACAGGAAATGTTCTCTAAACAGAATTTGAAAATAATACAGGACTAAAAGGAGGTGACCAGAGAAAATGAGATAATCTCAGAGCTCAAGCACGATTTACTGAAATCCTAGATGAGGAACAGACTAACTCCATTACTTTAACTGGGCAGTTGTTCACAGTCCTTGTCCTGAAGGACATACCTAGCTGTTCTTCCTGACAGAAAAGGCAGTAAAAGGGCTAAAAGGAAAAGCGAATTTTCAGAGATTTAATAAAACCTAAGGTTTTTTTGCTCCCCCATCTTCCACGAAAGAGGTGAAACAGTGAAGAAAAAAAGTTCTTTTCTTCACATGCTGGAGCGCTGAACATGCGATCTTCAGTGGAACTGAGGACCACAGAAAAGAAAAATTCAAGGAACCCAATAGGTCTGGAAGCCTAAAATTGTGTGTGGTTATTTGCCCATGCAAAGCATTTGAACATCATCTTACTGGAAATCTGAATACCATTCTAACATGTGCACCTAGGTTTCTAGGGGAGGAACGTATATAAATGTAAGTATACAATGTCAGTCATCAATCTCTCTTCTATTACTCTTTGAAACATTCAGTTTAAAGTCTAACAGGGTAGATTTTCCACAAGACCTGGTGCTTGGTGATATTGGTTCTCAAACTGATTCTTGTGTCTTAGTAGAGGAGGTATATCCCCACTCCTGAGATTCTCTTGGAGTGCAATAGCCTGAAGGGTTTGTCTACATATTCTGCTTTTAATTGTGGAATGTGCTTGACAGAGTTTCCTGGGATTGTCTCCTTTAGAACCTTTTGAGGATGAAGAGACTTACTCTAGCACAGCAGAAATGTAATTAAGAGTCATTGTTATAAATAGGAAATTGAAAAACAATGAAATTGAACATAACCTAGACACAATGCAAATATCAGTGGGCAAAGAAAGCTAGAGAAGGAGAAGGAGCGCTCTTGTTTCTCTTACCTTAGAAAAGATAACAGGAAAGGTAAGAATGTTTATCACAAGCTCTCATATACCATTGCAATTTACAAGCACTTTCAATTTTTCACTTAAAACATCCTCCTTCTATGTAGTTACTGGAAACTACCTGAGATGATTGTTGGGTAGGTTGTAATGCAATTACAAAACTAGCAAATATTAGGAGTGTATAATTAGAAATAATAGTAAAACTTTGCCCAGATCATTTTGTCCATTTGAAATTGAATGTATTTTACCCTTTGCATAGTTGTCAAATTAATTGTTCTTTTGCAGTGTCTTTTAGTTTGGTTTTGGTTTTATTGAAATGTTTCAATAATGGCTGTTTTTTACATAAATTATACTATGCTTTAGTTTTACAGTAAGAGTGGATTGGATTTCTTATTGCTATAGGTATATATAGGTGTACCTTTGCTATTGTAACTGTGATAACTGTGTGTACAGCCATGAGTACGTAGACGTTTATGGAGCGGAGAGAGCTATTAGCTGTAGATCCTATAGGAGGAAGTCTGTGGCAGGAGTAAGAATAGACATCAGGTTTCCTGAGCTTTGGTTTTGTACCTTAATCAAGAAATCATATGTCTCACCTACTTTCTTAGTATTTTTTCAGGAATTTGTTGGTCAGAGATGATGACCACCAAAGCCTGCATAATCTCTGAAGGGAAAGCTTTTGTTTGGTTGGTTTTTTGTTTGTTTGTTATCTGCAATTAAAAAGTTATTCCTGAATTAAGTTTATGTTACTTTGGAAATAGTATATATAAAATGGATTATAAGCAAGCCTACCTCTGGAATAAATATCTATATGAGAAGGTAAGGTGATACATTTCCAGGTGAAGACAAATGATAAATTAATGTGTTTTGGGGAGGGGGAATTGAAGGCAGCGAGGTATATGCTGTAAAGTAATCATTGCATGGTAATCATTTAGTCTCACAAATCATTAAGTACCGTTTAATTCTATAGGTGATTGAAAGAAATATAACAACTCTGTTGCTTTTGTGTTTAATTGGGTAATTATGACCAGGTGATATTTTGTGGTCTCTTGTCATTTTCATTGGTCAAAAAAAGAATTTTGTATGCCATAAAAAATGGCAAAACGTGGTAGCTGGTAGCAGATGATATGGAAGCCTTTGCTTGGGGGAGCAGGGGAAGCAGGGGAAGAAAAGAGTCAGTCAGGTGAAGCTAAGGGAACAAAACAGGCTGGGTTTCAGTCCAGAATGTTTGTAGAGCATTTTTTTTTCCTTTGAGAAGCATAATCAAAACCTTTTTGAATGGCAAAAGGAGTCTTGTCATGAACTTCGTAGACGTGAAGAAGTTTTGACCATATCTGCTGCCATTAATTCTGGGACATTTTGATAGGTTAGGGAATGACAACAAAATTGCTTTTCATCAGGGTTGTATATAAAGGGGCAGCTTTCACAGCTAAAGCACATATTCAGTCTGTATTTACGTTAGCATAGACATTGGTGTGAAACAGCAGATGCATTCTCTCACCTCTCCCATTTTGGCATTGACGGTGATTTCATATGAGGAAAAGTGTAGGTATATCTAGTCCATACTTTGCATGACTCAGCTGAGGATTGCTAAGAGACAGATTTTTAGGACAAGATAGCTCTTAGTGTCACAGCTTAAACAACACACAGCGAGCAGCAATATTATTTATCACTTGAAAAATGGTAATTATAATCACTTGTGGGGGAAAAAAAATCTATTCAGAGCTCTAAAGCTTCAACTGTAGCAGTACTTTACAAAGTAAAGCAACACAGGAGGACAATCAATTAACAGAGTTCTGCTTGGCAGAAGCAGAAACTCAGAAGTAAGGTACACAATTGGCAAAACAATTCAGCAGCTAAATAGACTCTGGTCATTGAAAATCGGCAATTTAAGGGCAGGCTCAACTTTGCTGTTCCCTGACAGCAGCTCACACGTATTTCTACCTTAATAAGCTAAGAATTCACCAAAGATACAGACAGACATCTGAATGCCTTTGGAAGTAATTGCTTCAGGAAAATTTCCAATATTACAGGAAATAAATTTATTATACATGCCAGGACTTGTCAGAGTCCAAAGCTATCCAGAAAAAAGATGGAAATAGTCTGAGACGTGTTTAGGATGATGTGGAAATTGGAAAAGCATGTGAAAGTAGTTGATTGAAAGAATCTATCCATTAAATAGCACTAAGAGAAGAAAAACTCACTGAACTCATACAGGATGCCTAGGACTGAACAGCAGAAAGAGTGACATGTTGCAGAACACTTCAGCCCTTTAGGCTTCCTGCAGTAGTCCTGAGAGAATTAACATAAATAGGATTTTTTTTTTTTTCTGGCTTTATAAGCATGGTAGAGGAGACTCTTTGGTGGTTCCCGGGGAAGTTGATTATCTTTTGTTTGAAGACCTAGCAGAGACCAATGAATAACCCCAACCCTAGTTTAGTAGCTGCATGACATGCACCTTACGTTCTTCTTTTTAGTAGGAAAATTAAGGTTTTGTTTTATAAGAAGAGTTCATTGTTTTGGCTGTTAAGAAGTTCAGCAAGCATTCTCAATTTGAATTTAATTCTGAAGACTTCTTCTATTCGAGTCTTAAAGAAGGCTTTAGATGTACAAAATGAGCGTTTTTCTTCATCCCAACTCTATTGGTCTAAAACAAAAAAGTATATATAGTACCTCTCCCTAAAATACTTGCTTTCCTCAAACCCTTAAATCATCATGGATTAAACAGCTTTATTATATCAGCATTATGGGCTTTCCACAGAAGGAGCTCACATGTTATCAGTCTGATTTTGAGTAGTTGCTGTAAAACAGCAATTAAAAAAATCAGACTAAAAACTAAAACAGACTACATTGTTGTTTATCTAATTACTAGTGAACTTTGCACTTTTGTTTTCCAGCATCAAGAAAAACTTACTGACTGTGCTTCATCTTTAAAAAGTCAAACTCATTCTCAGTTTTTTACCTAAGCTACCAACTCTGGTATCTATTACCATCAGCTAATAATTTAAAGTTTCTGTAAAATAGTTATTTCACACTTCATTGATTTGTACCTGTAAGTGAGCAGTCAGTTAGCTAGTTATTTCCCACAACTGATTTCCAGGCCATTTTCTGTCTTTTGCTTGTTTGCTGTGTCAGTTCAATCCCTTAAAGCTTTGGAGCGAATATTCTAATCTATGCACACCTTAGTGTGCTCACTCTATCCCTGCCGAAACCAGGACATATGCATATGCCTCTTTGTATGTAGGGAGGGAGAGAGAGGGACACTAATTCAAATATAATTAGGAACTTTGTTTGACTAGTAACCCAGAAAAAACTGGGTCCAATTTTTGTCTTATTCTGACTCTCCAACTTACTAGGGTTTCCGACCACTTAATTAGAACTTATTTTCCCTGTGGTTCAACAGTGGTTTCCCTTCTTCTCTTCTGAGTATTCACACCAAGAGCTGATAACATGATGGCAAGCAAGAAGCTGTCTGTGTGTGATAGAAAGAGGGGTCAACTGAGTAAGTAAAGTAAGCATGATCTGCCAAAAACATAATATAGGCATTAAGGAAAGATTAGGTTAATGAGACCATTAGTGTCTTCATTGTTCAGAGTAAATTTAGAGGAACAACAATTCCGATCCTGCAATTACCTGCCACAGTTCATAAACCATTCCACTGCTCCTGAGTGTAAATGATGATTACCATGGCTATCAGGCTGTAGAAGCCTGTTGTATAATAAGGCTGAGAACTGTTAGAAAGCTGGTATTACTCCAGTGCAGAAATAGATGTCACCCAGTGATGGCTGAAATGGCCCCTCCAGATGGATGAGAGAGCAATGGTTGTGTGGTGGGTTGGCACTCTGTACAAATTGCAACTAACTCCAAAGGCCCTAAAAGGATAATGCCTGTTTTCCCATAGTCATGCTGCCAGGAAAAACCCTATTACAAGTAGCTGCTTATGCCAGCTCCCAAACATTTTTATATCACGGGAGCAAGACAAATCAACCAAAGTTGTCCAGAACAACAGTCTGGCCTCTGAGAGCAAAAGTCCATGTGGCATTAGAGGAAAAATGCTGTTTCACATTCAGATAGCAAAAGTCTTCTAGATAGGATCCTGATCAGTGTGCATAGCACTGAGTAATCGGTGGTACTAATGATGACATTCTTTTACACACATGGAATGGGTTTAATTCCTAAAGTGTCTCTCCTGAGACCAAGAAGATCCAGTCTTGCAACACTGGATCTATTACAGAGCTGCCTTTTGAACTCAAAGGTTCCCAGCTGAGAAATTCTGCTGGCTACAAAGGGAGCTGTTGTGATCCTGTGAGAAGAATCAAAATTCATTTCTGTTAAATCCTGCAAAGGGAATTGAGCGGAGAGTCCTCTGGAGAACTAAAGTGTCTGGAGATTCCTGTTCACAGAACTCCTTTGATGCTCTTTTTTTAGCATGATTAAAATTGCTTTTTCAGGATCTGACCTGGTGGATGCTTCCCTTGAAACCTTCTTAAAGTTTGCTGAATTGCCTGCAGGGAATTACTTAGTACACTCTGCATAACAGTGACATACTTCCTGCCCTCCCTTCCCACAATTTAGCAAAGTATAAAAGATGGTGCCTAACTTATTGCTTCTGCATAATTAATGAAGACTGCTTTGTTCAGCACATACTTGTGGACTTGCTGTAATGGAGAATGAGTTGGCTGATACAACATGCATCAGCAGGACTTGCCCCTGCCTCCCCATAGCGTTAGGACCAGCATATGAAAGAATTGCGTGTCCTATTTGGGTACTGTCATGCAGTCTTCTCTACGTGCACTCCTGCCAGATTGAACCTGTCCCACTAGCTTCGTGAAGTGACATCTCAAAAGAATGAAGTAATTCCTAAACCATCTGATCAATGTTGTCTGGCACAATACTTCCCTAATTCCTGGGAGGTAGTGTTGATAGAAATTTATGACCAGGATGGCTTTTATTTACTGGTCCAGAAACAAATCCACTGGTAAAATCACTTGGTTTTGGTTTTGGTTGGTTTTTTTTTTTTTTTTTTGAGAGGAACTGCCCAGTTAGCTGCATTCAACAGTACCCACTTTGAAGTGGCTGCTTCGTAGCTCAACCCTCATGCACACACGTCAGTGACATGTAGCTCTAGGTTGTTTTTCTAGGGTCATGGAAGGAGGACATAGCATCTATTTGAAGAAAAGAATTTAACACTTTCACAGTTTCTCTGGAAGAATTAAACCATCCCTTAGAAGAGTCAGGTTGGAATTGTATTTTAGAATGTGTAAATTGTCAGTGAATATAATACTACGACATGTAAAGGCTAGTTTTACGTGGAGGAAGTTTAGGAAAGTAAAGTGATTTATGAGGAATAACATTTGCATCAGCAGTTTGATGTTGTAACTCAAGCAATCCATCAGATTTTACTTTGGTCCATTTATTTTGTACTTCCCTTGCCCAAAGCCTTGTTTCTCATTGCTATAAAAGGTCAACTTCCAGCATTGACCTATGCAAGAGCAATACAGAAGAGAGTTCAAAGACAAGGTAACACACAAACCAGAAGAATCCAGATAAGGGTTGATATTTAAAATACATTTATTTTAAATATAAATACATATAAAATCAATACTTACAAGTAAATCTGTCCTAGCTTTTAAAATCATCTCACTACAGCTTGCATCTGGCATGTCATTTTGGGGACAACACTCAGTTTAAATGTCATGTATACATATCAGCGTCAGACTTCATCAGGTGACAAAGATTTTGCTGAAACCTGAGAAGCTGCGAGAATCCTTTGTGAGCCCTCACTTCAAAAATCATTTCTTAAACATGAGCTGAGGACAGTGGTAGCGGCAGCCTTTCACAATGTACTGCAGTCATGGGTCATGCAAATGGAAGTCTTTGCAAATGAGCACTGCTTAAAATGAAATAACTGAGATTGTAAAGAACAGAGTATGTGTTGTACAGGAAGATCATGCAGCAATTTCAGATTTTGTAGTGAAGACGCTGATCAGGATTATTGTTATTACCAGGGAACACTGAGCCTGAATGGAAGAAAAATTCAAATAAGTCTTAAGGGGAAGCTAGTGTTCTGTAGCAGTGGAAAATGTGTTTTATTTTTCACTGATACTGCGCTAGAGTAGTGTATGGCAAACGAAACAGCTGTGGCTGTAGTTTCTGGACGTGGCCAAACACAAGGGAAAATGCTTGTGTCACATTTGCTTGATTTGCAAGTGATTTTCTGCCAAATTAAATTCGAGCTTTAATGTAGCAAATAGAGCTCATTTTCACCTGTTGGTGCAGCTGCCATCTTCCCAATGTAATGTCTTTTTAGAGTAGAATAGGCAGTTTGTTTGTTTGTGGTTTTTTCCCTTTCAGTGCCTGGATAACTGACATTGACAGAGGAGGTCAGGGCAGAAGAAATGAAGTGCTGTCAAGTCTCCCTTTCCCGATTCTTGCTGGTTGCTGAATTCCCAGCCCTTCTTCCAGAGTCTCCCTTCAAAGTGGTACATGCCACTTTCTTTATGTCTAGTTGAGCTGGTGTGGAACTGCAGAGCCCTTCTCTTGCTGTCCTGAAGGGTTCAAACCAGGGCATATTTAGACAAATAAAAAAATTCTGCCTGTGAATTTTAGTTTCCTAGAGAATTCCCAGCCTCAGCACACTGCTTCAGTTCCGTAGTGCCACTGTGTCATAAAAAACAATCCTTTATAGTGGGTTGCTTTTTTAACTCTAAATATGTTAGCTACTTGATGAACTTGACAATGTATGGAACAGTCTTGTTAGCCAGTCTTTCCAAGTAATTAGTATGCATAATCCTTGCTTGTTATCCCCTTGTTTTAGTTGCCTAAAAGGTAGTGGTCCTCAACTATTTCTGCAAGGGGTTCAGCAATGATAAAAATGAAGCTGCTTCAGGCAGGGCTGAGTGAGGACTGCCCTTTTTCTCATGCAGGATGGAGAGGATAATATTCCTGGGTGTCACTCTCAAGCACAGTGGGAACAGTGGTGTCTGGATCCTGGTTTTTGCACTGAAATGTCAGAGATGGTGCGAGTCTGCCCCAGTTCATCACTGCCCCTGAAGTACCACTCTTACACTCACTGCTGCTTCCTATGTGCCATTTCTGGGTGCCTATTCTGAGGGCTGGGTTAAAGAGGGAAAGCGAGCTATGTAGGAGTGCCTTTGGGAAATAGATATGGCTGTCTGTGCCAGCTGAAGAACTTTGCCATACATTATGACGAGTGTCAGCAGCCCTGCAGCACCAATATGTTTACCAACAGAAATGTATGAAGTAAATTGCAAATTAGTGCATATCAACATCTGAGTGCTCTATTTTGCTTTAGCGAGTTCTTGGTTTTCCAGTTGCTCTCTAAATATTAAACAACCCCACAACTTCTTGGCTTTATTATTTAATCCATTGTATGCACAAAATTGTCTTTTCTCAGCGGGACCTCATCAGAGAGAATCAAAGTGAGAAACTGAAATTAGTTAATCGATGAATGGGGATGAGCTGAGAAAAAACTACTGTGGAGCTCACAGAAGAATATGGAAAGTGTGAAAAGAGGTATTAATGATATTTATTGAGAAATGAAATAATTTAATTAAAAATAAAAAACTTGGTGCATATTTATGTGCGTGAAAGGGTTGAGTTGAATTTCTGTTCTCTGATTTGCATATTAAGACGTACTTGGTACTCATGATCTGTTATTTTTTGTTAAACTTAGTTTGAATAATAGTCCTAAAAAGCTACTAATTTCAACCATTTTTGAGTATTTCAAGTTGCTGTTTGAAAAGTAGCATTCCACCAAGAGAACAAGACTAATACAGTAGGATTTTAAATTACCAGCTGAACAACTCATAGTAAACGAGGAGATGAGAACACAGAGTACACAACCTTTAGGCTGGGAATTAGTTGGCTAAACAATTTTCAGATCAATATACCAAACAAAATCAGGAGCCATTCAACAATACTTCACGGAAGAAGAGACTGTGATAACTAGCAGTCCTAAGGAACAGTTTGCCTGACCTTGATACATAGATCACCTGGACCTAGTGTGGAAATATGAGATGTACTGTAGTTGCAAATGTTTATTTACAGAAAAAGTGATTAAAGAAAGAAGAAAATGCTGTCAAAATAATCTCATCTGTGACTGACTCGTGGTGGCTGGGTGCTCCTGATGCCTCCATCTTGCTCTTGATTTCAGACCTGCGAGGTTGGTCATCAATCTGCCTGTACGCGGTACTTGGCAGAATGAAGCTGTACTTGGAGTAAGCTGGCTGGAAGTAGTACGTTATTAGTGTTGCTTAAGGGTTGAGCCTGTCCTCATATATACAAGTTGCAGTAATGGAATCTGACCTTTTTATGACACCCTTGATAGAAAATGCCATCGTGTATTAATAGCTGGTATTAAACAAAGTGTCATCAGTGAATGAAAGGGCAACCCTTGCCCATTAGATACTACACCACTATTGCCCAGCCTTGACTGGGCTGTGACATCTCTCATTGGGACAATGAAAGCTCTAATTTAAAATGCTGTCTTGAGAGGAAAACATATTAATGCTTGCAGCTTGTGTTGATTGTTACCAGATTTTGTTCCAAAGGTTTTTCTTCTTCATTGTCTTTGTGCCTCAATCAGCACTGCCTCGTTGTAGGCCAAGGGAGACGTGCCCGTGCTGAAAAGCAGCTTAGCAGCCTCCCATACTTTTTTATTTTCCTTACACTGGAACGTGAGTACAGGGAAGGTAAGAAGGTGAGAGCTAAAAGAGAGTCTTAAAAACCACAGGCCAGTATGTCAAAGGCCAGTGAGTATTTTGGCTGCTAATTTTCTTGGCCAGCCTTCCAAGCCTTAATTATTTTTAGAGCATTTTCACTTTCCCTGTTATATCTGGGTATTCCTCTGTTAGCATAATTTCTTGTGAGATTTTTGCTTTGTCCACATTCATTGCTTGACAGTCCTTTGGAGACTATATATGTCTTTTTTATACCTCTCTGTAATGCAGTAAATCCATTAATGGATACAACAGTATAATAGAATAAGACAAAGATAAAAGGCTTGAAGGAACCTGAGGAGAACCCTCCCTAAATGTAATGTCCACATGGTTTTGTTCAAGTAAATGGAATAATTGCATGGGAGTATGGAATGCAGAGACTGGTGCATGATTTTCTTGATTACATGAAGTAAATAAGGTTATAGACATATATTTAGAGTTAACCTCTCGTTTCTCAGTGATATAGAGAATTCAAACATATCCCTACTACAGCTGTACTAAAATTGTCTGAGAATAATAATCTTAGCTCATTAAAGGCCTAAACTTGCAGGTCCTGACAATTCTGGTCTTAACCCTCAATGTACTTAAGTAATGAGCATTGTCTGACTCTGCATATTACGTATGGTCTTCAGAGACATGCTGTTTCACAGTCACAGTGTTTGGCATATCAGAGGACTGAAGGGAGTTTGGGTTTGGAAGCAGAATTGGTTATAGCTAGAGTGGGCTGGGAGGCTGACATCCAAATAGCATGGTTATAGCACTATGCAGCACCCAAATCTGTGTGTACTGCACGGTAGACTTGAACCTGCTGCTGCTTTTTTTCCCTGCGAAGAAAACAGGGTGTTTTAGATACCTTTTCCACTCTTGTCTGCAGTCTTCTGGTGTGCCTGCAAGTGCTGTAGCAACAGAAACACTTGCTAATGAGAGGGTCGGTTGCTGCTGCAAGCACACTTCCTCGCACCCCTGCCTTTGCGGGTTTCCTGCTGCACCCCTGAAGACTTTGTGCTGTGTTCTCTCTGCTGATTACAGAAGTGAAAATGCAGGCATGGGGTTTAGAAGGCTTGGTTGGTACTAGTTTTCTTCTGTTTCTTTTTGGCTTACTGGCTTGTACCCAACAGCTATTGATTGTTGGGTAGAAGGACTCTTGGCTTCAATCAAGTATTGCAGATTTTGAACACAATAGATGCTTTGGTAAGCAAGATATGGTTAAAATGGACTGTGCCATAGAATTAACTAGAGAGAAGGCAATTTCATATGTAAGTAAAGGTGCCTTACTCAATGTTTTTTGGTATGGAATACAAGGTAGAAGACACCTTCTGGCTTGACTTCTTTGGTCTGTAAAATGACTGTCTTTTGATGTGGATGATGTCAGCAAACCTGCTTGTCTCCTTTTGGATAATTTATTTCTGATTTGGTTCTTGCAGAAGATGTACCCTCATAGAAAAGTCTTGTAGAGGTCAGATATTATAGGAGTGGCTTTACCTGAGGAATTCAGCAGTGAGCAGTTTTGCCTTCTAAGTTTTCTTGCTTGCTAGTGTGAGATCTGTGCAAGCAACAGGTATCTCAAAGAATTTATAGAATAGTTCAGAAAGATTTTCATTTTTTGTTATGCTCATATGGATGATAGTTTTAAGATATACTTTTGCTCCATCAAAATCTGCTTTTTGTATTTCACAGTTCTCTCAACCTAAACTAATCCTCTAATCACCTTAAATTAGCTCTAAAAGTCTTGTTTCTCCACCGACCTCTTTTGATGCTTTTAAAGAGCATTCTAACAAGAGCGTACAATGGACTGCACTCCTGTTTTAAAAGACTGGCTGTGAAAACACATTTTTCCTGCAAACATCAATTTTAACCACTAGACTGTCAGAACTGAACGCCTATTTCTGTCCTTTTAGGCGAGATTTATGTTACTCGCTCACTGAATAAGCAGGTGAAACAGAATAGTGTTGTATTGAAGAACAATGACTACTATATAGCTAAATGTTTCTCTGGGCCTGCAGGCTGAGACCGCTGCCTAGAACTGAAAACAAAATATATTACTTTTACGACTGTGGGCAAAACACCCTAAATCTTTTTCCATTCCTGTTTTCCCCATTGTTCGTGTTACACAGAAAATCAAGTGTCTGCTATGATTCAGTCACAGTTGTTGGGCATTTTCTGCACAATGTTATTTCCTGATACTTAGATATTTTTTTTTTAAATACTGTAAATCAATACAAGGTTATATTTACTCTGTTTTGATGTGATGATGCCACCACGTTACACGATATAAACCTGTCTTGTCATAGAGGAATGATTATGAATAGATTTATTGAAGTCTCTTGGAGCACAGTGATAGCTAAAAGTTTTGTGATCTGTAAATCCATTTATGATTGTTATGGCAGATAGTGCATGCACAGAGTGGGATTAGATACCTGGACTTGGGGCTTGTTTTTTGAGGAACTTCAGACTGAAGGAAGACCCTGTGAGGCAAAGTGAAGTTGGGAGAGGTGAACTCCTGAGATCTTCAGCCCACATGGACTGTAGGATCCCTACTCAGGCGCAGGGACTCACAGGTCCCTGCTCTTTTTTTGCATTTTATAGAGTAGAAGGCATGTGCTGATGACCACTGGAGAGACATCCTATCCCTTCATAATTTTTTGAGGCTCTTTCCTTACTTCAGGAATGGAGAGGTCTTACAGTTAGTTGTAGGAAGAGGCAAAGGTGATAGAAAGTGTACTATGGTCATGCTAGGCCATAGGGAAGGGCTCAGAGAGTGGGACATGTCTTTTGTTTTGAGTTCTGCAGTAGTAATTGTGTCTAATTGTTATAGTATCACACACACATCCAGATTGTGAAACCACTGGGGTATTGGTGCATTGACTGCCATTGCTGTGCTGTACCCTCTTCTACTCTTTCTTCAGGAAGTAACTTACAGCCAAACAAAATGTTTCATTTAACCGTGAATGACTCGGCCTTGAATTTTCAGAAGATTTTAAAAACTTTCAGTTGAATTAGAAAATTACACTTTGAATTATCTAAATTTGTCTCTGATACTTTGTTTCAGAAGTGTGTTGAGTTGGTTTCATTCTGAAATGAAATGTTTGGGTCTTTTGAATCTTGGTTTTGATTCGGCAGAAACTTGTCACCAGGTTTGACTCTGTTTTATAGATCGTTTGGATGGCAAATATATATTATCTGTTGGAAATGTAGCTGTTGTAGTAGCAAAAGTCACCCTCTGTGCTGAACACCGTATATTTAAATAGATAAAGTAGGGAAGCAAAGGACTCCATCTATTTTACTGATGGTAAACTGAGGCTCAGAACCAGACCCATGTTCCAATCGGTTTCCAAACTGGGATCAGTTTACCACTGTTGGTCTGTGAGGCAAGGAAAATGGATCAGTACTGAAAACTAAGGTATGAACTAAAGTACAGTACTATATTGCATTTTATGGTATGTTTAATGAAAGCTTGACTCTATGGTGGTTCACGGGAAATGTTGAGGGTTGAGAGTAAGCTGTAGACCAAAAAGGGTGGGAATCAGTATAGATAAAAGAAAGCAGAATATTGCAGTTGATCTATCAGAGGTATGGTTTTGCTCTAAACAAACATATCTCTACATATAAAGTAGTAAAGTTACGGTTTTTTTCAAAATTAAGTCCGTGAGATTTCCCTCAAATGATTGGATTGCATAGGAATAGTGTAGCATATAAAAAAAATAACTTTTCAAATTTGCTGAATAGCTTAAGTGAATTTTATTTTTATTATTTCTTTAAAATGTTCATAGTCTGTGTGGGTGGATAACAGGAGAAAAAAGGAGTTCAGGCAGCACTGAGACCTTGCATTAGAAATAAATTGCAGCCTGGAGGAGTTATGCTTTATGGTCAAATTTTAAAGCCTTTGATAATAAGAAAAGTAAAGAAAATGGATTTTACATTGCTGCAGAATACATAATGTTCTGTGTCTATAACCTGTCCTAGATTACTGCGGCATGTGCAGGATTTAAACATTTGTAAGAGCAACAGTCCTTTGGGAGTCTTGCTATTTGTTCAGAGGAAATCTCAATACTTTTCAGCAGAAAGGAATATGGTTCATGAACTGATCTCCTTTCTTCTCATTTTGTTTTAATAGTCATCCTGGGAGTATGCTCCGGTTAACCAAGGATTGTGCCGCTTGCTTTAGTGGAGAACGGTGAGCTGAGATTTAATGTAGTGTGAAAGACATTGAGCATGAGAGAAAAAGGAAAGAGGAGAGGAAAAAGTTTATGCTCCCTCCTTGTCAGCATAATTTTGCCCCTGCAGTATCTTTTTTTTTTCCTTTTTTTTCCTGTGCACTAGGATGTAGAGCATGTGAGACAAGCATGTTGCTTAGCAACTGGAGGTGAACAACCTGTGCAGAGAATTAACAGCGGGGGAAGAGGAGGGAGCATGAATATATACGGCCCTTATTTCAGTTGCTCATTTTAGAAATGAGACAGGAAATCTTTTACTGAGGCTCTTTTCTTCTGCATTTCTTTCCCCAAACAAGTGCCTTCTCTGCCTTTCTCACTGAGCAGGATGCACCCAGCTGATGTATTATTGTGGTAAAGGAGTTTGGTAATCTGGCAATCATAAAAATCTAGGATCTCCAGAGTGAATAAAATGCAAAAATGCACTGGAGGAAATTTTGGTTGCTGGAATGCAAAAAGTTAAGTTGCTTGGGCTGAACTCTGCAAAGTCTGGAATGAATTGGGGTAATGAGGGAAGGAGATGCCTCCCATCAAAAAGTGGGATGAGGTACTTTGGAACAAGTCCTTTTAATGCTGCAGATATTAGAGGAGATGGAGCTTGTTAAAAGAGTCGCATATTAAGAGTCTGGTCTCAGGATCTGGCTTTCATGCAATTATCTTCATCAATCTATTCTGTTTTGTGTTAAGAACCAAGAAGAGAGATGGTGTGTCAGATTCTCTGGGCAGAGGAAAAAATTTGGCTCACCCTTATGAATTTTAGGAGAAAAGCCAGGGAAGGTATCTGTTCCAGGCTTTTTATCATCAGGTAACGTTAACTGTAGAATCACATCTGAGACCATCCAAAACAGACTCGAAGCAACAAATTCCACCTACTTACAACTTTTTCTCTGCAGGTGCAAGCAGAAACACCAGATTTAAGTTGGCCTCTGATTTCACAGAATGCCACTGACTGTATGAAAAACTCCGAAGAAATAGCTGTAAAATGGATTCTTATCAATGGGCTATGTGGGCAGCGCAGTCCATGAAGCACAGCTCATACAGTGCTGTTTCAAATTCATGTCCATTTTTAAATGCATATGCTGAAATACAGGTCCTCTACCTCAATACACAGAAACGGGAGATGGAAGAAGAGGCTGCAAATAGAGTATGCAAAACACTTAGTGCCGGCAGAGCTTGTGATAGAGCACTGAGCAGATGAACAATTAGCGATGGCTGTGCATGTAGTGGCTGTAAAGCAAGATGACCTAATGCTGAGATCAAAATACTTAACCAGCCCACGGCATTAGCCCCATTACTTTCTTGCCTGCTAGAAAATGTCAGAATAAATACTTGTCTTTTTCTAGTGAGTCTGGAAAATGGAGCAAGTTTAAGCAACATGACTTGTCAGGGGTGCATGCTCCTGAGCTGAGGTGCTCCAGCCTTGGCTCCCCAAAGTCCTTGCTGAACTCCACCGTTCAGGTGGGAATTGGGGAGGGGATGGTTCCTAAAGTAGGTTCTCATGGTGGCTTTGTAAATCAAATCTGAAGTGAACTGACACCAAAACATTATATCGAATACAGAGCAAAGGTGTAACTTGCTAGTGTCAGATATTTTATACAGGGATCACTGCCAAGTAAACAGCCAGATGAGTTTTTCTCCCACTGGATTCCTAAGATTTAGATCCACAAAAATAGGTAGATTCCTAATTCTCCTTGATTCCAGTAGAGATTGGGCACCTACATAATTCTGGTGATCTGAGCCAAACCTTCTGCTGGCAGCTCTGCAAAGGGCACATGGAAACCTTACCTTTGTTATTGGTCACGGGGGGAATTTTGTGACTTTTGGTATTTTAAATGCCCAGTGGATATTCTTACAGTTCCTTCTAAACCATATATTCATTATGTGCATTGCATGGCTGCCAATGACTGGGGTTAAATGGACTCTGCCATTCAGGAAGAGCTGAGCGCGCCTTTCACCCTGCATCATTAAAATACATAGTGTAATCAGTGTCTTTGGTTGCTGACTTGTATGGAAATGGCAAGACCCTACAATTCCTGAGCGACTGCAGAAGCCAGTGAGTTTCCAATTCTCTTCTGCTCTCAGGAAGTGTTAGCCACTAGCGTGGCAGCATAGCGGCAGCTGAGTGGAGATGAGCTAACGAAGACTGATGGCAAACTACCTGTATGAAATGTTTGTACTGCTGTATGATATTAGGTGTAACGAAGCAGTGTCCATTGCTATGCAGAAATACTGAATTCTATTTATTTATTTATTTTAAAGGAATAGTCCTGCAATTATGAAGATGGGCTGCATGTTATTTTACAGTCTTCTTCATGTGTGGAAAGCTCTGTGCAAGCTTTTGTGAGAAGCTTAAAAGGGCTTCTAAACAGAGAGGCTAGTGCCTGTGTTTGGGTGGATGACCCGAAAATGAGGCAAAAGCCACACCTAAATATTTCAAAGAATATAATTTTGTACAAAGCTCCACGTCCTGTGAAGACAACTGCTGGAGTTGCTCGCATTGTACTTTTTGTGGGGGGAGGGAGGGGAGTGGAATTCCAACATTGTAAATATTGTCTAACAACTACAGGGAAAGGAAGATTAGGATGATATTGTGCTAAACGCTAAATCTAGACTTCATTGAGGCAGCCCTACCTCTGCTTTGGTGCTGGAAGACTGGGCAGGAAAATGGTGGGATAAAAGCAACTCCTTCCACTTTTAAGACTTCCCTTTCTGGGAGAGCTGTGGCAGAATACCAGAGCAGCGTGCGAGCCAGATGTCAATACCAAGCCATTTTTCCCTCTCTCTCTCTTTCATTTTTTTCCTACAGACTGATTTTTGAAACCCAGTTGGCACCAGGAAATTCTCATTGATGGCAACCATTTGATTTGGGAATTGCTACAGGGAAAATACAAAGACAATGGTATTTAGTTCTTTACTGGCATTTTTGTATAATTTAAGGACTTAAAAGGAGACTACTACTGCGTTTGTATGTTTGCGCGTGAGGAACGGCAGAGGTGCAGGAGGCGGAAAAAGACACGTGATTACCAGCCATTCGATTTGCACATTTGATTCATTGTCTGCCTCGGAGCTCTGAGCTGAGGCAATGTTAGAGCTTTGAAAAGCTATAAGGAGTTTAACTACTGAGTGGAAGAAAGGCTATTTGTACCTGACTATAATTCCTAGAGAGCTTTACCTGAATATTTTGCTTTGTCATTTGTGAGATTTTTTTTTTTTAAATCCTGTTATCTCAACATAAGATCACTAAGCAGCATGCACATAAGGGCACAGAGTCATTAACTCTGGGCTATCTAAAAGCTGTGATGTGATATCAAATTCATTAGGGTCTAATGTTGCAAATGTTTGTTGTTAAGATATTTTTTCCAGATTTACATATGAACAATTCAGATTTAAATTCAACCAGTGTATTTTCAGAAATAATTTCAGTGTATCAGCTTAATCCCCAGTACGTTCTGTTTAAAAAGATAGGTTTTTTAAAGTTGAAGCTGATGTTATTAAAAGATTTAGATGAGTGATGTCATGCTCTGCTTTATCTAAACTGCCTTTTTCATTTTAAATAATTAAACATGGAAAATTTTTCTCAGAGGGCATACTGCATCTGATAATATCCAGATATATTTTATTTTTGTCCAGGTGTTAGAATTGTTTGTCTACAGTTAAATCTTTTAACAGAGCGTGCCTCATTGTTTACTATTTTGATTTGTTTTGGTTTTTTTTTTTCTTTTGACCTTGGTGTGTCCTTAAGCTTTACTGGCAATGTTGTTGAATTGCTTGGAGGCTAGTCTCAGTGAAGAACCCTGTGTATGTACGATGTCAGCTCCATGCCAGGAGGCTTGTAAGGTGAAGAACACTTACTGTATTTTGATCTGAAAGACTTTCTGAAAAATGTTCTTTTGTGATAATAACAAAAATTTCTGTTGCTGGGTTTTGGATTTTGTTGAGGTTTTTTTTAGAGAGGAAGGAGGCAATCAGTAGCAAAATGGGAACAGTGAGAGAAAAGATCAGTAGGGAAGGTTTTGAAATTACTCTCCAATGTATTTATGATTTGCTTAGCCAAAGAGGGTATAAAACACAAAAGGCTTGTGATTAAAAATATAAAAAAAAAGATGAAAAGAGATGCAGTAAGAATCTGCCAGTGTTATTATTTCAGATTAAGTTGACTGATCAAATAATGAGAGCTAAAAAGTGTGATCTGCTCTGTTCATAAACCTATCTTGGATTAATTAAATCTGTCATTTATTTAAATACATGTCATGTTGTCATATTAAGGTTTCTACCTAAAACAAAAGAGTTGTCAGGAAAAATAGAATAATTTGGTTTAAAATCAAAGGCGTGAACATAAACCGTAAGTCAGTAGATTTTACAAATTCTACATGAAGGCTGCTTGTGGTCTGTGATCACGTGGAATTTTTCATCCGCTAGAGATCAGTTGTATGGGCAGTATCCTTCTTGTCCTTAAGCTTTCCAGGAAATCTTTCAGAAATTTCATTTTAGTTTAGATGAAGGTTGTGCTTATTAATGCTTGGCTCCATGGTCTCAGTTCTGCTGAGCTTCTACTAAATAACCAAATTTTACTTTCCTTTCAACATCCAGACAAATTCTGAGTGAAAACCTTAATTTGTGATGAACTGCGTGGAGTTACCTCTTCATGAGCAAGACCGCATATGACAGTGAGAAAGAGTTCTTGTGTCTGAATTTTGCAGAGTTGGCAAGAGCAGCAAACTGAACAGAAAACAAGTTCTTTTACAACGTGCACTTTTGCTGCCCTGGATACCAGCATAAGCAAACACAGTCTGTTTAATTGGTGTAATTCCAGGGCTATTGCAAAAAGAAGGGTTACTCAGGGCACAATGTGCATATTCACAGAGAAACTCAGGGCACATGTGATTTAAAGTCATCTTTATTGCATATTGCTTGGACATGCTGGTCATGTGCAGAGCAATGATGTGATGCAGATACAGACAGTTCAGTGTGTTTGGCGTAAGATTTGCAGCTGAAGCAGAAACCCATGCACTGGGGGAAGGAAGGGAAGGTTCCTTTCAAACTGAGGCCCTGGGACCTGAGCTGCAGGTGCCAGATGATGCTTTGTAAGGTTATTTTCCATGAAATTCATTCTACAGTCTAGTTTCCACTGACTGCAATGGTCATGCACTTTGTAATGGGGAAAACTGGTTTTAAATGTATCATATAAAGGGACTGTATTCTGGCAGGATAGTGCCTCAGTCTGTGTAGCTGGGACCTACCCACTTGCTCCAAAATAACTTTGGTGAGGACTGTATAATCAGGAACACCAGCCCAAAGTCTGAAAGCTTTAAATAAATTGTGAAATGTAAGGTAAAACCTGTCCTGGTACACGCTTGAGAACCCATCAGTCTTCACAATGAGAGTGGGTAACTCTGGAGCCTGGTCATCAAGTGTTGTGGCATCTCCATCCTTGGAGATTTTTGAAACTGGGTAAGACCCCAGGCAACAATCTAACTTTGCAGCCAGCCCTGCCTTGAGAAGGTTGGACTAGCTGTCCTTTAGAGGTCCTGTCCAGCTTAATTTTTTCTGTGATGCTATGATAGATATCTGAGTATGCAGCATTGTGCCGTTATCCACAGTGGATCTTGGAAAGGCGATGGGTCTTCTGTACTCTGAATTACATGTCCATTCACTTTAGTCCTCTACTGGAGCACTGCAAGAATTTCTGTATAGGATAACACAATGGGTAATTATTGTGATCTTAGTCTTACGTTTTGAAAGTACTGAGTTGATGTTTTCAAAAACATGGGGAAATATTGTTGCAAAAAGAGAATGTTAACAAGTATAAAAATGTTAATAGAATTTGGACAATGTCTGAAGTGTCACATAGCTGCAGTGGCTTCCTTTATGTACCGTTGCATCAGGTCACTATAAGCTGAGTATTTTACATAAAAAAATACTGAAATAGCAGTGAAATAGCATGAGTGAACCAGGGAAGTCTTAGACTTCCCTGTTAGACTTGCTTGTTTCATGTTTTGTTAGGAGTTTAAAATGTTCAGATTTTAATAGTGTTCATGAACTTTTCAAAGTAATCTATGCTTTCCTGTATAGGAATGTTAACTTCAAACCTGACTTTTATTTCAAATGGAGTGAAATTAATGGAGTTTTATGGATTCAGCATAAAACACAATGTCAAGTGGTTGTTGCTACTTTCTCAGTGTCAAGCCCAGCAAGTAAAAATCTCTGAAGAGAAGCAAAAAGAATTTCTGAAGAGAAGTGGGATCCCAAGTTCTCGTGACCATGCTTTAATGAGAAGAGGGAGGTGCTTTAAAGAAGCAGTAAAGAAAATATTTATGTAAGCAAAATTAATTGCCACTGCTTAGCTTTAGTGATGGCCTCATTTCATATTTGCTCTCAGAAACTCATACAAAACACCCATTCATATAGATAGAGATCTTGCTTATATATCTAGATTCAAAAGTTGATCCTTAAGCACCTCAGTAGTTTAGACCTTTCTCAGAAAATTGTTTTTATGTTTCATATTTGTATTGCACATTGCTCAGCTTTATAAATATGAAATGCAGTGCAACATAATAACTGCAGCTCCACTAGGAAAAGACTACCTAATTTAGATGAAAAACATGTGACAGCTTTTGATAGAAAGGATGATAGAACCAAAATAATCAATGAGTGGCTGCTCATTGATGTATTAGAGCTACTACAGCATCTTGTTTGAACACTGGGCAAGCTTCTGTTGTAGAAATCAGTAAAGCAATTTAATTGGTTTATGTGAATCCGTTGCTACTACAAAAATACCGTTGAATACATGCATGGAAAAAATGCTTAGTGTTGTCTACAACAGCACTTCCACTCTGCTCTCTAAACGGATTATGACTTTAGTCTTGTGGACCTGAGAAAGATTGCAGCAAAATTTTATTGTGGAGAATACCCTCATATCTCTCAAATTCTGAAGTCCAGATGTATTGCTGGAATTATTATTATAATAATATTATATTATTATAACTAATAATTATATATTCAATAATTTATATTATTATATTATTATAACACCTTACTCAGCAGGTATCTTAACTCCTGCCTCTCATCTTTGATCCAAGGCAGAAAGGTCTGCGGGGAACTATTACATGGCTGACTGGGATTCCAGAAAATATCTGATGGTCAAAGCACAATTCTCTGTTCCCCTCAAGAGCATGGGATGGCTGCAACTGTGTATAGTAATCATCTGTAGCAGGCTGGGAGAAATTATGAGGAAATGGAAATTCTTCACCCTTTGGACTTTTCCTAAACTCCAGGAGAAAATTGATGGAGGCATATACTCTAAGAAACCTTTTGTAGTGTTCGGTTTTCAACTCCAGCTGGTTCCCAAGACCTCAAATTTGTCCCAGCCGCAAAGCTCCTATGACATGTTTATTAGCTTGATTGGTAGGCAAAACAAGATGACTCTAAGACAGATTAATGAAGTAAATTATGATGCTGCAGGGACTAGTTTAACATGCTTTGTGGGAAGTGGATTCACTCAGCATCTGGAGAGGACTGTGATGTGAAAAGATCTATACTTTCCTTAAATTCCTACTCCTCAACCCCCAAAATTCATCAGAACTTTAATCCTATTGGGACCCATAACATATTTTGAAATAATAAATTCCAGGCACCCCTCATTTTTCATTAGGAAGGGTGAGCATGGAAAGGAGTATCTTGGACCTTTGTCTGCTCACTGCAGTTTGAGGAAAGGAATTTTTCGTCCATGTCCTTCAGGTGGTGACATGTTGGGGTGACCATGCTTTAGTGTGAACTAAGGGAGTCACAAAGCATAACGTGATCCTCAGGGAAGTTGATGCCTGTGAAGTACTGGCCTTGGTTTGCAATTTTGCAGTGGTGAGAGGGAATTGGTGGAACTGTTGCACTGTAAATCTTGTTTATGGGCAAATAGGACACATACCTTGTATATAAAGCCAAGAATGTACTGTTAGTATAATTGAAATCTTAATGATCTCATCAAGATTCATTAGTAGTCTAGATGGGGTTGGTCGTGATGATTTCTTCTTCTTCACTCTAGGATTAATTTGTGGTCATTTTTTGTATGTTTGCTGACGTGCTTTTACATTTCCGTTTCTTTCTTTCTTTCTTCACTGATATGCAACTCCACGTTACATCTGAATTTACTATATATGGTGCCTTTCAAATATTTTAAATAGTATTTCTTTGTTCTCTGTTTCCCTTAAAACCAGTTTTGTCCATCTCTACATCTGCATTTCTTTAACTCACCATTGATGAGTTGTTTAGAGCCTTGGGGGTCTTTTGTGCCTCACATCTTACCATCCCATGTCTGTATTCCTGCACGCCTCGTCCTATGTCTCCAGTTCTCAAGGCCTCTGCTGTTGTACCAGGCCTGTATTTCTCTACATTTCATCATTGTGTTAGTCATTAAAAACCCCATTTTACATAGAATTACTGCTTGTTACTACTGTCTCTATAAAACTACGGTTATAGCATACAAAGATAAAAAAAAATCTAAAACAGATTATCCATAGATAACTGGTCATTTAGAAAAATTGCTGTCACAGCTAAACCAAGTAAAACAAAGCTGCAGGCAGGTCAAGAGAAGTTCAGACACAGCAGCCTGCCAGACCGCAGCTCTGAGGCCTTGCAAACCCTGTACAAAACATATGGCCTGTTACTAGCACAGCTAACTACCCAGAAAAACAGCTCCTAAGCCCTGTTCCTGCTGGTGGAGTTGACCACAATTTTCATGGGCAAAACTGCCAGTGTATTTTCACAAGTTCCTTTTAAATCAGATCTAGAAGAGGCTTTTTGTACATATGCAGTTTGCGTGTACACATTCCTCATATTCCTCATACGCTCATTGCATTTGTTCCTGTGTTTTAAGGTTTTTCACACGTGAACAAGACGCATCAAACAGTGTAGTTTTTCTAACAGAAAATTCCTGGACTTGAAATCATTAGAAACATCTCAGTCAAGCCCCATAGAAAAGCTGCACTCCCTCGCCCCAAGACGACAGGCAGTACATACTGGTACCTTGCAGCACTATGTTCCACTTTTTCAAATAGCTAAACATTCTTGATCAAATGAATCCTTGCCAGCTGTGCCCTTTTAGGACTCAATTCAACCAGAGCTTTGCCACCAGGCTGAATGCTATCAATCACATGTGTGGTCTCACATGATCAAAACTGGAACATGCACGTGTTGATTCCAACAAGGAAACGGCCCAGAGACCTCAAGCAAACTTTTGGCTACTGCCTGTATATTTGAGCAAGCACTATCCTGTCATATGCCCAGAGGAGGAAGGGACTTCAAGGATGCAGTCAATCAACACTACTTTGGCGTGAACTGAGATCAAAAGGAAACAAAACCATTTCTTCTGAAATTCAGAGGAAAGGTGGATCAAGGAAAAAAATTCAGAGCAATCTTCTAATTAGACACAATTCAACCTAAGGAAACCCGTAACACAGTACTGCTTGCATATGGTCTCTAGGTACAAGGTTGTTTATATGAATGAGTAACATTTTCTCAGTGTTATTGCTAGACAGGAGAATCCTTGAACAGATTTTCCTTCCTATTCCATTGCTTTCTTGTTTTTCAAGTGGCTTTTTAAGAGATGATGCTCCCTTGTGTTTGTATTTAACTGTCATCACCTGCCCACACAATGGATCTTTTTCATTTAGCACAAAGAAAATTCTTACTCTGAGTGGGGTAATTTTTGGCCCATTTGAATTGCTGCTCCTTGCTCTACCCTCAGGAGCTCTGTTTAGCACAGGTGAAAATGGTCAGGTTTCAGCTTTGTCAAGAGAAAAGTTGCCACAAACTTCTAAACTAAGCCCTGCCTCTTTCTCTCCGCTCTGTAACTGCATTTTTCCTTTAGGCTCTTTTCTTCAAATACCACTAGGATATTTTGTATCCCCAGAAGGACACAGTGCGCTATTAGATAGTGCTTGAAATTGAGAATACACTTTTTGTTAATTAACAATTTCATAATGCTCCTCATTTCTAAGCGGAGAGGAAAATCTCACCGCTCCATCACATCTGAAGACTACCGGACCATTTTTGTCCCCAACACACAGTCACAGTCTAACAGAGATAAAATATACTCTCGCAATTAGCATAATCAAGCTCACTGCTTGCGTACTCCGCACACTCCAAATGCCACTGACTGCAGCTGGCTGACACGGAAGAGCCAAGCACTTGGCATAGCTCATGACTGGAGCATTGGAAGACTTGGCTCTGTCAAATCCTTGGAGGCAAGAGTGGCGGGAGGCTCTTCTGGGCTGCTGGCCCAGTGGTTGTGTCTGTGCTCATCTGACAGGGAGTGGCTGTGCCTGTTAGAGCCACAGAGGTTGTGACAAGAACAGACTGTGGTTTGTTGATGATGGGGTTTAATTTTTTGTAAAAGCTGTAAATAAAACCAACCATCACTAGATCTGATGTCTGAGTGGCTCATATTGCACGTAGCAGAGATCACTGCAAAGCATAACAGGTTCTCCAGAAAAAAAAAAAAAGAAAATAAAAAGACCCTAACAGTTTGATTTTATTGAAGGAAAAGTGGCTTAACGTTAGCACCTGCAGTTGCCTCAGAGCACAAGCTTTTCTACCCACACGCACCCCTCTCAAAGAAGGGAACCGGATAGCAAAGCTTTGTCACAGGCCATTTCACGCTAGTGGGTTCAGCAGTCAGAACTGCTGCTGTACCTGAAGTAATTTTTAACTTTGCAATGAGTGAATGTGGATCAAAAGCATGTTTTACTCTGGTTCTTCAAGAGAAAAGAAAATATGGGGTTTTTTTTAACCATGAATACATCTAAAAAAATGGCTGTCATCTGCAATAATTTATTCACAATATTTTCATTCTAATTAATTTCTAAACTGTTAGAGAGGAAATATTTGCATAAGAAAATCTTTGTAGTTTTGGCTTCTTTAAAAATAAAATCACCCATTCATCATGTAATAATTAGTAAGAAGTACAAAGTGATCTAATACCCATTCTTCTGTATCAAACTGGCTTTCATTTTTAATCATAAATGCTGCCATTCTTAGCTCTTGAGTAAGTACAATTTACATCAAGCTGCCTAGGGGATGTACTCGGCCTTGGGAGAAGGGACACGGATCACTTCTTTGTTCTCTTTTCAAAGGCCAGACCAAAACTCTTGCACTAATAGTAGGAAAGGTGTTGAGAACCTCGTCACATAAATACAGCAGCGCTTCTCCCTAAGTCTTTGGCATTGCTACTTCGCATCCTTCTGTGGCAAATGAAGGCTGTTGACAGCTATTACGAGGCAGTCATTAATGGAAGAAGTGAATGGGATTTTTCAACCTCCTTGCCAGCATGCAGGCAAATAAAGAAGTCAAACCAGATGGATGACACCTTTTGGTGCAAGAGCCAGAAACGCATGCAATTACTTTGTATTCGCATTGTAAGATTTTTAAGGCATGTGAGGTAGCAGTATAGTTAAACACTGCTATTTAGTACAGTATCGTGATGAAGCAGTGCCAATGTTTACTTAGAAGTTGATCTTGATCATCAAATTGTTACCAGTTTTAGTGACACTAGGTTTTAGAACTAAGAGGTAAATATGGCTAATAATATAAAAAAAAAGACTTTTTTTTTTTCTTTCTTGCACTGTGTATGAAAGGCCACTTTAAAGTACAGCAAATGTCCCTGGTGTGTTCAGTTCTGGAGATGAACGTTAGTCCTTAGGAATAGAAACATGTGCTGTAAGTCTGTATCATTAACTACACAAGTAGTAAATGCTTCTGTAAGCTTATTACTCTTAAAGACTCATGAGCTCATTTAGATGGACATTACATTATCATAAGTTCAGTAGGTGCCTACAGGTTGAAAAATCACTACAGTTGATCCACAGGTATTGCTGGCAACACCCTAACGTCTGCTGATGACAACACACTAGAGAATACGTGTCCACCAGAACAATTTTATCTGCTTGTGACGTTTGATAGCTGTTTCTTATCCATGACACCCAGAACCATTCCACCCTGTTTTGTTTGTAAGCACTTACTGAAGGCACTGAGGCAAAAAACAAGAGATGAAGGAAAGAAGAGTTCAAAGTTTAGCTCAATTATTTTTAGCTGTAAATGAAAACTATTGTGTTAACATTGCGTATGCTTTTTCTGGAAAGGGCAGCTGGGCTTTTAATACAGTTTCTTCTTTCTTTGACTTTTAACGTGCCATTAACATCCTGCGAGAGGTGATAGTTCTGCACATCAGAAATATCAGAGATACTATTTGGCAGGGTGAATGAGTCCTTGTGAGAAGTTTCAGCTTTACTTTTTTCAGGACCAATTACTTATCTGAAGCTAGCTTGGTGTCTCTAAGTTGCAGATAAATAAGAAACCTTTACTTTACAATTTTTAACCTTTTCCGGTTCTGAACTGCACAGAGAGCACTTCCATAAAAAAATCCCTTGCATACCTGCTCCAAACTTTATCTATAGGTTTTTAAAAATTATGTCCTTTTATCAGTCCCATGTTCTTTTTAAAGCTGTTCAGTGTTTTGCTTCAGTGTTTGCAAGGGTTCTGTGTCCTTTTGAAATGGTTCATCCAGTTGTGACCAGTTGTGGTGATACAGAGAGACGTTGAGATAGAGATGGTAAGAGACAGAAGTGGAAGCCTCAGCCAAGCAAAATGAAAAATATGTATTTTATTGTGACTTAATAACCTGTCTGAGTTGAGCCATTTTCTCTTCATGTAGGCGTTTTACATTTGAATCTTACATCTCTCTAGAGGTTCACAAATGTTAGGAAGTATAACTGATGTCTGGAGATATATTATGTGATGTCTGCCTTTCTTCACTGCCTGTTCTTTCAAAAATTTCATACATGTGTCTTAGCTAATACAAATCTAAAGTCCCATGTTCCCTGTGGCTTTACTGTTAGCTTCCTATGGAAGTTTATACCAGCTGAATTTTGTTCCCCACACTTGTTGATTAAAAGCATGGCCAAGGACTTCTTTAGAAAAAATAATTTAAAAAAAGTGGTAATAGCTGTAACAGCAAATCTGGCACTGACAGAGAAATGCAATGGAGGAGCTTTCATTGCCGTACTACGTATTGTGCTGCAGAAATGAAGAGCAACTCTCCAGAGAAGATTCAACCAGTGAGAAACGATGCACTGTTCACTCATGTTCACCTCCCTCCGGTGCCGGGGCGTTAAAGGGAGAACACCTCTGGTATTGTGTAGATGTGCATTTACTGGTCTTGACAGAGCTGAGCTTTGGCTTTATGCCGGTTGGTTCTGGGCTGTCTCATGGCCCTGAAGCAGCTTTGTCTTGAAATAGAATCGTATCAAGTGGGCGACTGCTTGTGCATGGTGGCATTGCTTGTGGCTACATCCACTTTAGTTCCCATTGCGTGCATTGCAAACCAGCAGCGCCAGGGTGTCTGCTGGGAAGCACCAGGGCGGCTTACTGCCATGAGAGTCTTACAGGAAAAAAGTCCTCACATGCCTTCTAAATTGCAGTTATGATGGTTTCAGTGTAAATCGGTAGGTGGTTGTCTCATCAGCCTGTGGGCTACGGACAGAAACAGTTTAAACTGCCTGTCTGCCTCGGGTATATCCAGAGCATAGCCCAGCGATGTGCTGGTTAATGACTGGGGCTCCCGGCTGCTGTCGGAGTGCATGCAGAACGCCCAGGCTGAATTTCTTATTTTCCTTCTATTTTTACATAGGAAAATACTTCATAGCAAGTTTGCTTTTGAAAAATACCAAATGTAATCTGAATAAACTATTTCTAACGTACTCTTACCATTAAGCAGAATTCTGCTCCAAAACCAAATAGCCTTGGACTCTAAAAAGGGAGCCTAACTTGATGTCTTTCAGCTCTAGAAAGGCTTTCTTTAGCCTGTCAACTTTGTTAATGACCACATAATGTTTCTTTGAACATAATCTCTTGCGTCCCAAGGCAATCGTGCTTAATGTTCAGCAGCAAAGTAAATTATGTATGTTAAAATCACAGCCTGATCCGGTATACCTGGCATGTACAGATGGGAGACAGCATAAAACATGCTAAAAGTCGTAGTAATGTTTTTAGCATGTGTTAGTATTAGTGAGCTTTAGTTGCTTGTTTGGTGGGAGAACGGCACACTCCTAATTTGTTTATCACAGGTTTCTTGACAATTTCTGAAATGGCTTCTTTCTTTGCTTCTGTTTCTCAGCTTCTCCATAAACAAAGCATTATCTGTCTTAAAAATTAAGATATCTTCTGGTGCTACCAAACCTCTTCATGTTGCATTTTTCAGAGAGGGAATGGATAGAGTGGTGTTGAGAGAAGTATTTTAGCTGTTATCTATTCAGTAAGACCACCTATAAATGATCTTTGCTGGAGGATACTCCATTATTCAAACAGACGTGCTACACCTGCTATTTCCTATAGCAGAATTCCCATTGCTGTTCCTAAAGCCAATTTTTTTTGCATGTTGTATGTAAAATAATCAGGCTGTAGAGTCACTGTTAATTGCTGAATTTAGGGCCAGATGTTGGTAGCTTTTTGATAAAGTCTGCTAGGCAGCCTTAGTGGGCAAATAGCTGCTTCTGCAGAAAAAACTGATACTCCTTTCAGAGTGATTGTAGGAGGGAAAAAGGAGCTAATTCAAGTTGAGTTGTCACAGGTGTACTTCAGAGGTGTCCCTAGAAAGGACATGTTACCCTGCATGTGGGAGGTGTGCAGTAATATTGAGTATTTACCACATACGGCTGGCATAAATCCTATGGATTTTACAAGATTTACTGAGGTGAAGATGATTTATTGTCTGCGAATTGCAAGATTGTCCAGAAGGGACTCTTTGAAGGGAGAAGAAAAGTTATGGGGAAGATTCCTATGAAAAACAGACCTGGGAGCTGCATCTGGTGGGGACCATTTTTAATAGATGCTGAGCACCTCCCGTGTTGAGGATATTCTTTTTCCTTTTCAGTTAGGATGCAGCCTTCCAGGAGGTGTAGTCGGTGGGTTGATTCCCACCTCTGCTTTCCTTGCAATGTCTGCAGTTAGGGGAACATTGGCATAGGAGTCAAATCTAAAGAAGTAGGCGATAGTGGATAGTTGGTTTAATTACTGGCCTGCACTGAATGTTTGTTTTAAGTGAGGGTTTTGTTTTTAAGATGAGTTTTCTTGGGGAAGATGGTGCATCCCGCATGCTCAGTAACTGACTGCACTGTCTGATGGGCCTGAAATGGAAACCAAGACAGCATCTAAGTTTGCAGGCAGGTGAGCATTCATCAGATAACTGAGCTGGGGGAAGAGTTACTGCCCAGGATCTTGTCTGCAGCTGCACATCGCACAGTTGGAGCTTTCTGGTCCCTCTTACTTGCCAGCTGAGCTGCCTGTCTGAGTGCTCCCTTACATGCCTTAACCAAAATAAGACAGGATGCTTTAAAAAGTTTAGATCAAATTTATTAACAAACTGCATCATTTGGCTTAGCTTGGGCAGTCCACCAACACATCTCAAGCTAGGAAAGGGCGGCTGCACCCAGTCAGAGGTGGTCGTCTTGGCTGTTAGGGGCAGATGGCTGAATTCACGGCGCTGTAAAAGAGCTACGGATGGAGAGGCGGATTCTCATCTGGTTTGCATTACCGCTTCGGGCCCAGGTCCGCTGAGTGACACCAACGAAACAGGGGAGTCTTCCAGCACTGAGCCTGGTTTGAGGTGCTGTAGGTTAACACACCTCATAGAGGCTTGTGAGGAATTACTGGAAGCTTGTAAGGAGCAACTTGCAGCACAGGCTTGTGAAATTAAAATGTCACCCTAACCTCTCCTCCTGCAGACAGGGGTGTTGCACTGCCATGGGAATCCACTGGTCACTGCTGTACCTTGGACTTGCATTTGGTATTCATAGCAGCAACAAATAGATAAATAGAGATCGGTGAATGAACCTTTTGCCCTATCTTGAATGCTAAGGTAATACAAAAAGTACTGCTCTTGGCTTTGTGTTTCTGCAATGTTCAAAATAATGAGAATTTTGGCCTAGCTGAGACCCTCAGGGCTGCTCCAGTAACAGTGAGAAATAATGATAAAGTGCATTGAGCAGATATAGACAACTGCCTTTAGTAATGAGAAATGATTGCAAAGTTAAAATATGTATGACTAATACAATTACACAAGTTACAATTTTTTTTGCTTTAAAACTCATGAGAATGTTGCCAGGGCCCATGAGGGCAGCATCTGCCAAAAAGGCCTGAACGTTTAAACGGTGAACATTGTCCACTAGGTCTGAGCTGAGACTGTTCATCTCACGTCACTGAAGAGACAAGCTGGCCCTCAGATACAGGCTACAGGCTGTGGGCCACCCAACTTTCCAGCATATGTATGTATTAGTGATTTTAAGGAAAGTGAATTTTCCTCCTCTTTTGTCTCCCCTTACTTACATCAGTCACTAAAAAAATGCACATGGCTTGTTTGAAGACTTAGCCAGTTTTGGCATTTGTACTTACACTGACAAAATGCCGGTCCGTGCAGAGCATTGGAGGAACATTGTTCTGACAGCCCATTGAGTTTTACATTTCCAAACTTTCCTGGTTAATGTACCATGGGCTGCAGTCTGCTCCCTCCTCCTCTCGACTCCCTGTGCTGATGCCACGGCCCTCGGAGCCGCTCGCTGCCGGCACACATGCCCGAGGACCACTCCTTGCTGGGAGCACTCCAGCACCCCGTCTGCAACACCTCCAGCGGCAACAGCACGAGAAAGCTTTGTTTATTTCTGAGTCCACTTTGCCAAAGGAAATCTGCGTGTCGCAGCACACAGGTTTATAAAGGAAAAAGTGGCTTTTAAAAATTATGCTAGCAACCATGCTAAAAAAGAGACAATAAAAAGCCGGATGGGGCAGGCCACATGAATGTGTGCTCTTGGTGCAAAAAGGGTCTTTTCAAAGGGATAACATTTTGACAGCGGTATGATGCTGCAATAGCATTCTTTCGATTTGCCTTTTTATGTTAATGTAAGCTGCTAATGAGGCTATTGCTATAGCAATGATTTATCTTGGAAAATTTTAAATTAAATATTTCTTGAAAAGCCAGCATTAAATAAAAATACCCCCCATCCACTAGTCCTAGTTTCATAATCTTGGAGAATTTAGTTTCATAAGATAAAGAAAATCAAAGCAGAATGTGGAAATACAAAATAAGCATGCCAGAAACCCCTGGAGAAGCCTGTGACTTACAAAGGAAAAGGATGAGCTGATAAATATCATAAAATATTGAATGTTAAGTAATACATAGTATGTAAAGAACTAAGAGAAAAACCTTTTCTGAGCATATTTGTGGAAGCTTTTTGTGAAAGTGAGAAGCGTAAAAGCAACACACACACAATGTTTCATGCTGACAGTTGGATAACTTTGAATGATGGAACTGAGTACAATTACCATTCTCCAACAGCAAAAGCCAGTACCTTAATGTTCTCTAGACTTGTTTTATTATACCATTTGCTTATAAGCTTGCATTTTATTATTTAATTGCAGACATTCAAGTCCATGTCTTTTTTCCCCTCAAACCCCTAACCAACAGTCCCGTAAAATAGTGTTTTAGGGCCAAAATCCTTGTCACGGTGCATTCTAGTTTTCTTTGCCTTACCTTGATCAGTCTAAAAAAAGTAAAAAAAAGAAGGGAAAAAGGCTAGTATAATAGATTAATATAGATACTGCAGACTTGTAATAAATCTTTGTTAACTCATTTGTTAGCTGATTGAGACCTTCCCCCCTTTATTTTCTCATTTTAGAAGGACCATTTGCTGGCATTTCACTTATTGCTTGAGATTACACTTATTGCTTGAGATTACACTTATTGCTTGAGTATCTTGTTCACTCACTCGTTTATTTGATCACAGTTGGAAACCTTGAACTATCTTTTCTAATACATTGTTCTTGAAATGAAGAATCATACAGGGCTGAATAGAGCCGATTTGATAGATAAAGCATCAAGTTAACACCGTGGAGTGTTAGAGTATCAATGCATTTCAGCTGGGTTTTGGTGTGTCAGTGTCCTGAGAGCCACCTGGCAAGCATGGGCTGGGCAGACTTGAGACACCAGAATAAATAAACTCTAGTGCATGTCGTTGGCACATCTTAATTATGGGCAATCTTACCTTAGCGTGCCCATCGTGCAGTATAATATTTACTGCTAAAGTCATACCTTGGGCAGTTATTGTGTAAGTTAAAAATGGAAGTGAAACAATTCAACGTAGATGATAGAGTAATTCCCTGGTGAGCACAAATTCAGTATTTCTCTATGCATACTGATGACCCCTCAGTGATCCTTCTGCATACCTCGCTCACAAATAAGCTGTAACAGTGAAGATTCAGCTGTGCAAGAACAAATCTTTCTTCTCTGATTTGTTCCAGCTTGCACTTTCTTATTTCAGATGGGACATCGGACCTGATCAATCATTGGGGGTCAGTTGTTGGAAGCTCAGCATCTTCAGTGGCAAGTGGAATAGAAGGAGGGATTCATTTACTCTAAGTAAGTAGCGTGGTAGAATTGAGGTAGAGTGGTTTTTAGCCAAAATCGGAGTCTAATTTTGTAATTTTGAAGCAGATCCTGACAGGCAAGTTCTGTCACGATACAGCTTGCTAACAGCAGGAGTAACCAGGCTGGGAAAGGTCAGCCTTATGCCCCCTAGACCAAGAGTAAGTCTGTGGAAGGATCAGCAGTAAAGGTTGTATGTTGCTGCTGTATGACAGTTGGTAAAGAGCAGGTTAAAACCTGCTGGGCTCTGTCACTTTTAGGGCAAAGTTAGTTGCCTACGGTGTGAGTTGGTGTTTCTCGCCAGTGTTTTGATTAATTATTTTGGTCATTCATTCAGTGAAATATTTGCAGTGCAGTGCAGTGAACTGAAATGACCTAGAAATAATTCCCTAACACAACCTGACGCTCTGGCTTATATTCAGAGAGAGATTTATTGTTTTACTCATAGAAGAGCTTCATCAAAATGCTCCTCAGTCATTCTGGGGTAGCTGTTTCCATCCCTACAATACCAGCTAGCTTTATATACACAAGATAACATTTAGTGGCTTCCTGCTTCAGAATTTGAGTGTGTTGGGACAGAAATTTTGCTTGTGAAGCTGCAGAGGAGACCCATTGCCCAGAGGTACAGCCCTGGCAGCAGGAACTGCAGCTGCTTTTCAGGAATCAGCCCTGGCAACACCAGAATCTCAGGCACAACCAGGCTCTGCTGCGGTGCGCTGACGCTGAACACCCCTTGTGCTGCTCTGAGGAGGGTGCTGTTTGGGAATGGCTGGCGGGTTAAAAGCTACTGCTTTTATCTGGCGTTACTGCTCCTGCCACGGTGCCAGACCAAGCGGCTGAGCAGGGGGTCAAAGTCCTGACTGTATTGGCTGTAGTTAATTTTAACTGAGTGTGTGTGGGGATAGCTATTCATCTGCAGGGAGGATTGGGATGTAGAAGTCGCTGTATGTTTGCACATGGTAGTGCCAGTAAATGATAGTGCCAGGGATGTCTGGAAAACCTTTTTGTAGACTAAAACGAGCCTCTTTTAGATTTTTTTATGTTAAACTTGCTTAGATGTTCCCAGTTTGATCTAGAATAATTACAATGAACAGAAATTGTACTGATGTAACGTAATAGGGCAGTGACTTGTTCCCTTCAATTTTATTCCCCTTCCAGCACTAAGTGGATATGCAGTTTGGTAAAGTGTAGAGAAGACTCCAGACACAAATTTAATGTGTACATTTTGGCTATTTTTCTACTCACTGATACTTTAAAATGTTTATAAACACCTCTCAGCTACTTATCTGCAAATACATGAAAGGCAGCTATTCCAATATGACTAAAGCACCATTGCTGGCAAAACGCATTAATTTTTTATCCTTGTGACAATGCCTGATCCATCCTGTCCTTCTTTTAGGCAGTGTTGGACACATTTAGCACCATCATGTACTTATGACTCACAAATAACTCACCAGATTACTTCAGCCTGTTTGATATTCAAAAAGAATAACTGAATATTTGCCACTGATTTCAGTGTGAAACAATTTACAAACCTGGGGGGGGGGAAAAATCAGATGTTAAGTTGCAGAATAGTGTAAGTAAGTTCTCTCCCACTGATTCATAAATTTTAAAATAGGGGGCAAGTCTTGAATGAATGCACTTGTGAAGTGTGTGTGTGCACGTGTGTGCATGCATGCAACTGTATCTATCCGTGTGCACAGGGGGTGGCAGCTGGGGATTACTGGTTCCCTCTGCTGTAACCTACCTGCTGAGGGCCATGTGTGCAGCGAGCTCTTGAGCCGCGGGGCTGCTTGAGTTAATGACATGTTTTTGGTCAGAAGAATAGAACAAAACGCAACAATACAGCTCTATAGCCCTAAAAATTAATTGGATTTCTGTGAAAATAGAGGAAAATTGCTCATTGTCCAGAAATTGTCAGCAGGAAAGAGTGGCAGAATTATTGACTGGCATCAATTTGTAGAGGCAGGAATGAGAAGTGGCAATACTTACATCAGCTTCATAAGAAGACTAAGCTCTGTGGAAGGACAAATATGTTTCACTTTACCCTGTTTAATTCCCCTTTGTGCTCTGATCCTTTTTTTTTTTTTTTTACTTCATAGGAGGAAGAGAGGAAGTAAAGCATATTTAGACTGGGGGGGGGGGGGAAACGACACCAGGAAAAATTGTATATATTCAGAGAGAGATTTCTTGTTTTACCCTCCCTCCCACCCCGTTCTTATCTGTTTTATTTTAAACATCTTTCTATTCAGGCAGCGCCACTTGTCATGAAGATAATCTTGACTGCTGTTCTTCCTTGTCACCACTTTCTATCCAGGCATGTGCTGAAGGGCTGCTTAGTCTGCCTGGAGGAGAAGTAAATTACACCTGCCCTTATCACGGCCACTCCACAGTCACTGTGGCTACCAGGAGAGGATAAGGAAGAAGTAGTGAAGATAGGGGCAGTGATCAGAAGGTAGGGCAGAAGTTACCACTGTACCTTCAGGGCCATCTCTAGACACTAGAACTAACTGGCTATATATATATATATTTTTTTTTTTTTAAATAGCATGTGGCAGAGGGGTGTGTGTGTGTGTTCTGGGTTTTTTTGGGGGTAGGTTTTTGGTTTGGTGGTTGTTGTTGTTATTGTTGTCCCCTAATTTATGATCCTGAGCAGTGTGAGAAGCCGAGAAAGAAGGGGGGGGGGGTGGTGTGTAAAAAGACCCTTTAGAATATAAAGCCTGGTGCTTTCCTTCTTGCTCTGATGAATAAGCAGTGAAACTGGTTAATTTGTGGTAGTTTGGCAGATTCACAAACACTAAGGTAAGAGTAGCAGCTACAGCTAGTTGGCCGCTGCTGCAGCTCACGCTTAGCTCTGAGTTGATCAGTTCAGATTCCTGGGAAATAAGGCTTTTACATTGTTGCTTTCCTCGTCATGTCTGTCTGTGTTTGTAGGTAGCCATACATCAGCCTTCAGCCTCCTCTTCACTGGGAATCCTTCCTGAAGTGGAAGGGACCGAGATGTGAATGTCCGAATGTTTTAGTGCAACCCGCTTTTGCCGCTCCCGGCCGGGTTCAATGGCCGCTGCCAGATGTGGTTACAAGTATGGAGGGGTGTTGGCAGGCAGGAGATGCCACCCTGTGCTTACTTCCAGGCTAAGGTACGCCTGAGATCATCTGCGCCTGAATGCACAGCCATGCCTTTGGGTTATAACCCAGCCCCCCCAAGAACCAGCCAACAGTGGGAGTTGAGTAATTTTAATAGTTAATTGTAATGCTATTGTGGCCTGAGCAGAACAAACCAGAAATAATCAGGCTTAAAACAAACAAAAAACCCCCCCGAAGCAACACAGTGTTATTTTAGAATAACAGCACATGTAGCTGAACTAATACTCCTGATGAGCAGGGACACGGATTTCTCTCCGGGCATCCTGCAGTCCTGTAGGGAAGAAGTGACCTTATTTGCATTTTCCTTGTTGAATTGCTGTCGGGATTTCTGCAGCACGGCAAGAGAAAATTCCTCCAGGAGAACATGGAAATATCACAGCACTAACGCAATATCCTTCAACTAGGTTCCTTTTCCTCAGCCATCCTTTGCCCCTTGCACTGCCAGCTGGCCAGCCACCCAGCACTAGACAACGTGTCCGCTTCTCTCAGATGCAACTCTCATCCTTTTTCTTACAATGTATTGTGAAAGGAGCAGGCCATGAATACAGTACATAACGCCCATGAACTAAACATTAAAGATGGTTTAATTTTTCCTCTGTATTTCCAAAGCATTGAAGTTGCTCCTTCCCCCATTTCCAGAACAATCTGTGATCTTCCCTACATGCTCCTGCCCTTCCTCCCCAGCCGTTTTTACAAGCAGAAGAAGGAGCTGCCCTCGCCTTGTACTTGCACATTTGAGTGCCCCCTTCTAAGGTCAGCATTTTGAATTTGAAGTCTATGGTTTTAGACGCTTCTATCAGGAGCATTTTCAGTTCTAATCATGTTCTCTAAATTGCTTAGACTCTTTCCCAGCATGATGTTCTGCTCCAATTTTATAGTTAGATAATTAAATTCAGAGCATAGGAGCGCTCCGCTCCTCAGCAGTATTGCATAGACGCGGATGTAAGGCAGACTGCTGTGCAACTTGCTTGACATCTTCGCACACTTTAATGGCAGCTGATACAGAGAACAGTGGTTTTTTTGTAGAAATGTATCACCTGTCCATTTAGTATAAGGCCACTGTTTCACCAGCCCATTGGCTTCATCCTGGGATGGTACGCTCCTCTGTAATGGCTTAGGAATCAGTGACTTCGGGTGCTGCAGTTCACACCCCAAAGTATCAGCAGAAACGCACCCGAGGAATGTCTATTTTAAAATCCAGGCTTTTTTCTAGGGCTGCTCAGAGGTCCCGGTCTGCCACCTTCCTACAGGAGTATTAAAGCAGCAGGATGCCAGGTGGGGCTATTAACTGTCACCTTTTAAGCTTCCTGTATAATGGATGCACGTACCAACTAAATTATAGAAATAGCATTATGGATTAATTATACACATCACAAGTGTGATACAGCATTTTGATATTTAAAGGATATATATTTTATATATATATATATAAATATATGAAACATTTAGAACTTGCTTCACAGAAAATAACACCCATTGGTTTTGTCCAATGAAAGACTGCAAAATTCTGAATTTAATGTATAATATAACCTTTATTCTTTTTCCTCTAAACTCTTGGAAACTTACATAACAATCGTGCTTTAATTATGACACCATTTATAGACATTTAAAATGCATCTTAATTTATAAATATTTTACATTTGGTCCATAGAACAGGTTGCAATTTACTAAATAATACTGTACTCTTTTAAACAGGCTCTGTATATATTTTTGAATATGTATATATTACATATATATCTTTATATAGAGATAGATTTGCTTGGTGTTCAGATATTTCCTTATTGCAAAAAGCATATATGATCATACAATAATCTTTTTTTCAGGGCAAGTACTACAAAAAAGATACAGCTATTCACAGTTTACACACAGTAGTTCTACAACACTATTTTGTGCTATATGATACGTTTGTACAGCTTTTTGCTAAAGAGCAGGTCTGTCAAACATCTGTCATAATTGTTTACAATCAAACATTAAATACTGCATTTTTCTTATAACAACATGGGACTTGATTACATTAAACAATAAAGAGAAAGTTGGAATTTTTATCCTTAGTCTAATGAAATTCACAATTATAATGTGTATGTATCATGTATAATGTTTGCGTAGGACGTACGGTTTTCCTCTAAATCCCAAAGACTTACAGGACTTTTGCATTTCGGCTATAGCCATTTAGGATGTAGCTTAGATCTCATAATATTTTACAATTGATCTATGAATGAAACAGTTTCGAATCTACCAAACATACTCTGAGATTTTATGATGTAGTTTGAAATACATGTGTATTATATATATATATTATTTCTACAATAATGTGCTTGACATTCTGAGAATAATACCTTATTGCAAGAACATGTTTGTCACCTTCAGACAAAAACAACGAAAAACCCAACATTCACAGTTAACATGTTTTTCACGTAGTAGTTCTACATAAATTGTGCTATCTAACATTGTACGTTGCACAAAAATTTGCTGAAAAGCATGTTTCATTGCACAGTTCTGTCACAGTCATTTACAATCAAACATCAACTACTGCATTTTCCATAATCCTCTGTGTCTGTCATATAGCTGCCAAACGAGAAATACCGTACAGGGCTAACCACTGCATTTTCCACACAGGGAAGAACTTCCATGAGCTGAATGGGCTTTCTAGCTGTGTGGCAAATGCAGACTGAGCCCGAGTGGAGATTTTTTGTATTATTGAAATAGCTTTCCCTCATGCCTTCGTCACCACAAATAATATGTAAATAAAAATAAAACTGTTTTCAAAGTGCTAGCGATCCATATTTTGTAATTTGCTTATTAGAAACTGTTAAGGTCCTTTAACGGATTAAAAAGAACAGTTGTGAATTAAACCCTAACTTAGAATTACAAGGATAAGCTTCAATCTTTTAAGCCATTGTTTTGGTTTCTATTTGGTGGCAATGCAATAATAGTAGAATAATAACAGCATAATAAAAGCTCAAGCACTCTGAGCTTGAATTGCAAATACTTTGTATTTCTTTTACTCCTGGCAATCTTTAAGAGCTCTTGGATATTACTTCTCATTTTGCTAAAAAAGTTAGAAGTCATATTTTTGCCTCTAACATCTGCGATCCATGTAGTATTGATTCACAAAGATATGTTCTTTTTATAAGAAATAGTATATATATTTTTAAAGAAATTTACGATCTTGTTTGAAAATTATCCCGAAAGGCTAAGTACAGGTAGCATTTACAGCCATTCCATGCTGTATTGCCAAACAGCCATATAACTTAATTTGCACTAGGAATGTTTATAAAGGCTGTGTGTACTGTTAATTGAAGGAAGTCTCTTCCCCCTCAAATGGCCTTGACTGGAACAAATTTTAAAGGCAGACTTTTTCACTGGAAATCACTTGTTTACAAAATACTTCATTCTTTTGTACAAAACAATTCCAAACTTAATTTTACTCCTGCAGAGTCAGAAATAACAGTCTTGGGATTCAGCAGTAAGAAATACTGATAAACTACTAAAAATGAGCAGCACAAAACTTGAAATAGTCGTGCTAAAAGGTAGATTAAAAAGGTCTTGGCACATCAATTTACAAGTTCCAGGATATGCAACTATTATTGTGAAAGGATAAAAACATTAACAGTCTGTGGATTGCCAGAGAACACAAAACACTGTCAACATCTGAGCTCGCGCAACGGTTGGATCATACCCATGGCGATTCCCTTATAGTGGAGATGACCTTTTTTCTTTTTTTCTTTTTTTTTTTTTTTTTTTGCCACTAGAGGTAGGTAATTATATTCTCAGACATAAATTTGTGGTCATATTCAACCATATTTTTTGTTTTTCTGAAGCAGTATTGGTACTTTTACAATACAGAAGTTTAGATGTAGGCTTCTTTGTTTGCAGAGTTGCTCTGTTGGGCCTGGTCTGGCCCGTTTTCAGGATGAGTGATGTCTTCACTTGGCTGAATCATTACTTGGATGCGCTGTTTAAAGAACAGCAATAAATGTGAGGCAGTCAAAAAACTGTTTCTAAGCTTACTTTTTGTTCTTTTTAAAGGCAATCCTAAACACTTCTGTCTAGGCATTAGAGCTAAAATGAAAAATGCTGTTTATCTCCCAAGGGACCAAATAGGCAGTAAATCGCGTACACTAAAACCAGTTTTAGCTGTGTTCTGAACATGACAGTAGGAGTTGAAAGACCACATGCAAAATGGTAGGTGCCACCAGGCACTAACAACTGAGCATGCCTGGGGAAAAGAAATGAGGAGAGACTGCAGCGTGGGGCAGGGGAGGAGGGACTCGGCTGCGAGCCCACAGGTCTAGCATAGAGGCTGCAAGTCTGCAGTGGGCAGCAGGGACTCAAACCTGGATCTCAGATGTGATGGTGACCCTCCCCGGGGAGCGGAAGGGACTAGAGAGTATCGGCTGCAGCTTCTGGGAGTTCCTACCTCCAAGGATACAACAGGTAAAGTAGACTTGTATTTAAGATTGTTTTATTTCTATTCTGTCTTTCCTAGTCCTTTTGTGTTCTCCTTTCATGAAGGAGAACTATCTGCCTAGCTCACATTCGTGTCGAGAAAGAGAGCCCAGTTTTGATCCTCAAAGCCTGTGAGTGGTGCAGGCTCCTCCTATTATCTAATGATCATTTGTCAATGCTTTCAAAAACGAGACCTTAATCCACAGCAAGGCTGAGATGACGAACATTTACTGTGGTCTTATACAGCTCTGCCCAAGAAGCAGCTACATTTTAGAGCAACGATTCTCCATTTGCACATAAACGTTTCCATAAGACCAAGGGAAAGATATTCAAAATGTAGGAGCTAAGAACAAGCAGGGGGAAAAAAAAACCCAGAAATTTTTTTGGTAGACTTCTTTGAAGCCTCACCGAGTCTTTTAAAATTTGCTGAAGACAAAGATTTGGATCAAGATCTGAGCAATTCATGAGGCATTACTCGTCAGTTCTGCTTAAGATCATCTGTCCCTTTGCAAGGATGGCTCTGTCGGTTGATTCTAGAATATTCCAGAAATTCTGACAAATTCATTTTGACAATCTTTGGTTCCCACAATCATAGAGGACAGAGATGCGTGTTTCAATACTTGTGCTGAAGAAGTGTCTCTTATGCACCGAATGAGATTATTGGCTGGAGAGGGAAAACTGAGGATGCACCCAGATTAAAAGAAAATAAGTATGGCAATTGTACGTGATTTCTAAACAGTGTACTGGCCAATAACCTTATTAACATTTCACACTCCTTTAGCAGCATTTCTCCGAGGACCTTAAAATGGATTTAAGCCCTACAACGCCTCTCTCACATGGGGAGTGTCATCTCCTTTTAACAAATGGAATAAGGAATCGGGGAGAGGCTAAGAGCACAGTGCAATGAGAAAAAGGCCTCCACATTCTTCATGAAGTAACTGTTCATAGAAATCCCTTAAATAAAGACTAAAGGGAAGTGCAGCATAATCATAAAATATGCTCCTAAGATTTTACATGTACTTTCTCTCAGCTGCAGCAGAACAAGGCAGCCGTTGTAACTTAGAACACGTAACGCACAACAGGAGCTCAAATCTGATCACATTGCAGGGAGATGCTAAATAGGGTCACTGTGAGCAGACTCATGGAAACCAAGAGTTACGTGGGTTTAGTCCTAACAGTTTGATTCCAATTCCTTAGAGCATCACCTGCCTTGATACATGACAGTATGTCTTGCATTAATAAGGACAAATTTACATGTTTTGTAAACTGCTACTTTGCTTTCTAGGTGTAAGGAGCTGGGATGCAAAGTGTCTGGAACTGTCGAAGTCCAGAGATAAGTACCACATTTAATGTGGTGAATTATGTTTAACAACAGATGGTACAGACACTGTCTTGTCTTTTGTTTGTTTGGTACTTGTTTTTATGTTCTTCAGCTCAATGCAAAATAACTGGGCTAAGCAAGTGAGGTCACAGGAAAGATAGAGTAGAAAATCTTTTTCTATCTTTTATCAGCGTGCACAGGTCTCACAAGATGAAATAATGCAGTCGGGAAAAAGAGAGACTTACCTGTTTTAAGGAGCCTTTCAGGGTTAGAAACATATATGCCATATAGCCTGGTATCAGCACCATGGAAGACAAAGCCATGAACCAGCCAACCCCTTGGCCCCATTTTGGGAAAACGTAACTTCCCATTGTGAGAGGAGTCATTTGGACAGCACTGAAGATAAATACTCCCTGAAAAATACAGCGGAAAAGAAGATTTGGATGAGATTTCCAGCGTGTTCTGTGTTCAAGAGTTTTTCTGGATTGACTGGGACCTCAATGAGCCTGCCTTCACATCCAGGCAAGGAGAAAAGGGTTCCTTTGGTCCCTTGTGATGGCCGCCAGGCACTAGCTTGTAGATGGGCCCTGCAGGTCAGTCTTCCAGATGGAGGTTGCAGAAAACAGGCAAATGTCAGCCCACTGCACTGACCGATTCCCTGCTAGCTTAATCTCTAGTGTGGGAATGTGTAAATAACTGAACTGTAAATTCTGCAATTGTGAAGCTGTTTGTTTGTTTCCACTAAATTTCTTATTGGAATAATAGTATCAGTACAGCTCTACTGTACTGGTCAGCAACAGGCTCCTAGAGGCTCTGAATAAGAAATGTTCTTTAAAGCCTGGCTCTGCACTGACCTCTCTAATATTGCCACCTAAGAGAGCTTTGGCCAGAGGCTTTGATATTGTTCAGATCCTCTGAACAAACGCATAATGGAAAATGAGGGCAGTCAAGAATGGAACCTGCAGTTCAGTAAGTGGCTACAGATTTGTCTCTGTAACAGAACTTATCTTAGGAAATTAAAAAACCACTTTGAGTTGTTCAATAACAAGAGATGAGGAGATAGTTTCCCCAAGAAGCCTCTTACCAAAATTAATCTTAATGTTTCAAGTTAACACTATATTTTCACATACATAACCTGCATCTCGCATTATCCAGGTATGCTGGTACGGGGAATCCACTGATACTAGTAGAGTCCTCAGATAACCTGCACAAAATCAGAGGGAAGGGGGCTACTGGTAAAGATGGGGGTCCTGGAGAATAATATCTGCATACACATGTATACTGCACCATTGATCAGCAGCACTTGTGGGTTGCTTTTGTGTTGTTTTCAAACAGGTGACCTGCAAACATGGTATTTTTTCCTTCAAGTTCCCAAGGAAGACTTCTACCCTGGCCTGTTTCAAATGTCTAAAGCAGCCTGCATCAGGGAAACCTGCTAAACTGAACCAGCAAAAAGGAAGCTCATTCTGATCCCAGGTTCAGGCCTTGTGCAGAACATATTCCCAGAGAGGAGAACGTGGAGTGGCAGATTTTATTAGCACATCATCACCACCTGTGGACTTGCACTGGACAACAAATTCTGCTGAAGACTTTACAAGGAAGGAGAAATCTGGTAAGTTTTACATACAATGTTGGTCATCTTCCTACTATACCACTAAAACAAACAAAATGCATTTTTTATTCCTTCCTGAACACTTGTTTTCAGAAAAACGAAGGCTGCCTTCATCTGGGTAGAGATGAATCAAGGAACCCTCAATATAAACACATTTCCTCTCTTTAGTGGTCTGTCTTTGCTTTTCTATGGCCTTGGGCTACCTGTATGGGAATATCAAAGAAATATCAGTAAGCGAGAAGTATTGTGTCATGTGTAATAGCGTCTGCTTGATTACAGTTTTTTATATTGCATCTGGATTGCCTACATTATGTGCAGTAAATTTACATTTCTTTGCTTATTATTTCAAAATGTACTGTACGGGCTTAACTGGATAAAGTTTAGAATCGAAAAGACTGTACTGTGGTTTCCAGTGCACGAAACCCTTGCAAGGTTTGCCAGAAAAAATAGTAGCACTGCAGTATAAACTGGGTAATGTATTCCACAGAATCCCATGAGAGAAGAGTATCAGTTTATAATACTAGTCTGTTACCAGAATAGTGCCTGTGAAGGAATTCAGTTTACAAAATGTGGGCATTTTTGTGTATATGGAAAATTTAAACTTTAGGCAGATTGCTAAACTTTATCTAAGAATACAAGAAATGGTCAAAATTTGTTTCTTACAGTTTTCTATCTCTGCCAAGTCAAACTCTTGACTAGTTACCATTTCCAGAGGACTAATACAAATCTTGAAATTGTGCAAGGCCTCTTTTCTTAGGGTACAGGCTTCCTCTAATGACACTGGTTTTTGCCTATTGCCTTCAATGGAATTGCTCAAATCCTTAAAAAAGGAATGAGGTCAGAGTTAATATGAACCTGTGGGGGTGGAAATGGCAATGCTGTAGTATACAGTCCACCTCATTTACATCCTTTGAATCATATAATAAAAGTTTGTTCCTTACTGCCACAATGATGGGAGTGAAAAATGACCAGCAGAGTTTCCACCAGATGCAGGGTCTGTATCCCACCATCTCTTGGATGTTGTCATAAAATCTATTAACACCTAAATACAGAAACAAGAAACAGTATAGAAACATATCAGATAATTGATGCAATTGAAAGCTCAGTGGTTTTGAGAGACACTGTCATAAATGATGAGGTATATTTGGAAGCTCTATACAGACCCCAACATAACTTTTCACCTATCTGAATGGGAAAGAAATGTGGAAACTCAGAAGCAGCAAGAATCATTTGTTCTCATTCTTCCACATCATAATTAATTAATTATTAGCGACCAGCAAACTTATTCCCATGCAAAGGCTGAGTAAGTCTGTACATATGAAGGTCAGATGCAATAAATGCCCTTGGTTAATTTCAACTCTAAGTCTTATTAGAACGAAAGATTTAGAATTATATTTTACAAATTAAATTTAAAAAAAAAAATCCATCCTAATGTTAACCAGCGTCACTCTGTGTGGATATATGCACACCATATACATGCAGAACTGCATATGAAATCAAAGAGTAGCCCTTCTGCTGCTGCTGTTACCTACCAGCACTCCATCATCTTCTAAAAGGTATGTCTATCATATTATTTATAACTTCATATTTGATTTCTTCATTATTTAGCTGGTGTATTTTTCCATTCGCATTTGCTGGATTCATATGCAGTATCCCTCCCCTATAAAATGCTGTTCCATCCTCTTAAGCCCATTAAAAGACAGCAGAAAGACTCCAGTTATCTAGCTGTGAATCAGTTTTGTAATGTAAGCTGAAGTGCCTTAGTAATCATGAGAGTAGGTCCTTGGACTAGCTAACACAGAACTAAGGTCAAATGCACAAATACTCTGGCAAGAATATGATACATATTCATTAATCTTTATACCCAGAGCTTGTCAGTCCAGACTTCTGGATATTTTAGGGCAATTATGCAAGATACAACTGACCAAGAAGCCTGGCTCTCACTGCAAGATCCTAGAGTGACAGAGTCACTTCTGGAAATGAAACATTATGAAGTCCAAAAGACCTAAGTCATTATGTTGAGAACAACAGTTCCTAACACCTCTGAAGATCCAGGCTTTCCAAGGAAGGGGGACAGGAAAAAAGAGGGAGATGTCACCTATTTAGTATTCCTGAAACACTGAGCATCTAATGACTTCCAGGCTTACACATAGGGTGTTTTAAAGAGGCAGAAGTACCTTCCACAAGCCAACTTTGAGTCCTCAGTGGAATTATATGCATATAAAACAAGGCCAATTTCAGTTCCACCCTCAGCATGTGCACACACAAAAGAACGAATCAGTAGATGAAGTATCCTTATGATGTGCAAAACATGGAAAAAATAAAAACATATCGTTTACCGTAGCACCAGGATATCGAGATGCACTCAAAGAATACAAGGAACAAGAGACTCATTCCACTGGCAGAGTAGTAGTCAAAAAGCTTAAACACATAGATACCACCCTAAAACATACAAGAAGGAAGTGTTAAAATAAATAGTAAGGACTCCAATTTCAAGATGGATTAAAATGCAAGCTACAAACTAACAGTGGCGAATAGGCGTAAATTAATTAAAGTTAACAGGTTAAAGTCTTATAATGGTCGAGGTCAATACTGACAAAAATTAGATTACTGCTAGAATTCAGTTAACTGGTTTGATTTCACTTTACTTCAATTTACTTTGTTCAATAATTCAATCATTTCCTTGAAATAGTTTGCAATCTAGTGGATCACAGGAAGCAATGGAGAACACCCCTAGCTACCACTTCTTGGACTGTAAGACAGATTGTAGAGGTGTGTATTTTCTTGTCACCTGAACCATGAAGTAGGCCTCACTGCATCCACGGACTACAGGCATTTTACACTTATAAGTTAATGTTTGCTGCCAGAAGTCTTTAGATAGTGTCGATGATAGATCCCTGCCACTTCAATGGTTTGCAATGATTCCTGGTTGGGGCAGGGGAAGGGGGAAATGAAACAGATGCTGTCAGACATAAGATCACATTCTTCTGCAGAACATACCTGAGTAATATTGGACAGCCCTATCAGATAGGAAACAATGCATACAACAGCAATGAAGATTTCCCTTCGATTGCGCAGTAACTTCGGAAATTCATCCACCAAAGCTGTTATGAATCCTTCCACAGTGCAGAACTGCAAGTAAAGTTAGAAATAAAATACAATGCAATGCACTACAACAGCAAGATTACATTTAGGGGAGGAGTTTTCAATACTACTCATTACTGGCCTAAGGCTGCATCCATTAAATGATAAATGAAAATTCCACTTCAGTGGAAGCAGTGCTTCTGAATATCCTCGTTTCTGTCTAAACAGATTTGTGCAAAAAGATTTCCAGCTAGAAAAACACTCAAAATTCCAGATTGTGAACTATAGCCTGTGCTTTATGAAGATAAAGTGCTCTTTCTTGTGATAGAAGACAATACACCTACAGTTGAAGGCTTTGGCTCCTAGATCCTTCAAAAACTTACACTTCTTCCTGTGATTTACTCACATACATGAAAGTCAACAGAGACAAAAAGTGTAATCACATCGGTGCTTCAGAGTGAAGCTTAAGGACACAAGATTGATTCTCATATGTTATAAATCAAATACTTTTTGTACCCCCAGAAAAGTCAATGCAATGGTAAGATTTTTGCTGAGGATGTGGTCTTCCAAATGGAAAGCATGGTCATACTTCAGATTTTTACTCTATGTTTATATTCAAAATCAATGTTGTCATTACGATGGCTGAAATAATGAAAAACAGAAGGTATGTAAATTTTTATTGATTTCCAGCAGTGCAATCAGAATTCAACCAACAGTTATAGTTCCTACAAATTATAGCATATGAAATGTTTCACTGATAGACAGAAAATGAAGAAAGCATGACAGCCTGTAGATATATATTCTTTTTAATAATATTAGACTACCTTCCTCAGCTGTTAGTTGCCTAGAGACAAGTTCTTTCAAGAATATTTTTGACCCAATTAATTTCACAGTAGTTTCCCCCCAGATTGAGCAATAGGTTTTAAAGTCAAGCCTGAAGCTTACTGAAAAACAAAGAAATAGAAAACATACATTTTCAGCTTCTTTTCATGTTGCAGGATGAAATGCCCTCTTGGTCTTTTTGTATTTGGGTTCACAGGCTGAAGTCAACTTGGATTTATAGAAAATGATGGATTTTCTCTACTGAAAGACTAGTACAGTACTAAGCTAGTAATTCTCATATTTCTTTACGTGCTATGAAGACTGTGCTAATGACGGTAAGGTGCTGGTTTGACAACTGCAACTGATTGGGAGTAAACACATCTGCCTATGATCGGTCACATACAAATGACCAAACATTTCAGCAGGCAGAAGGGACTTCCCTGACAAAGTCCTCAAAGTATGCTTTGCAAAGTAAGGCAGCACATTAGTGCTTACAATAGAGTTGCTATCTGTATTAAAATTATTACTGATTAATGAATGCTTTTGTTGGACAGTCCTTTCTAGCATGTAAAGTGCTTTTTCCTGTTCTGTGTGCTTTTTTGTTTGTTTTGCAATAAACATTTTTTAATGATTGCATGACAATTATTTCATTATTTAATTATTTAACCTAGCCAGTAACTGGAGAGTATCTTATTTGGATTTGCAAACCCTCTAGTTGTGCCTTTCCATTAATTTCCAGTTGTCAGATACCATCTCTAACTCTTAGCTAAGGCCTGAACCAATAAAATCTTGATCCTTACCATTGGGAAGTGATTTCAGAACACGCTAAGACGCAGAACGTCCTCAGTAATGAGCCTACTGCCTCCTGAATTTGCTCCTGACATTCATATGCTTAAAATGAAATGTGCGCTGCATCTTTTTGCTCCACTTGGTAAGTTCTGAAGTCACCTTTCAGAAATATTTGTGGCATCTAAACCTTGTAAAGCATACCTCAGTGTCTTCTGACACTGAGAAAAAAGAAATGTTTTGTGCTGAGGGTGGTGAAACACTGGCACAGGTTGCCCAGAGAGGTGGTGGATGCCCCATCCCTGGAAACATTCCAGGTCAGGTTGGACGGGGCTCTGAGCGACCTGATCTAGTGGAAGATGGCCCTGCCCACGGCAGGGGGGTTGGACTAGGTGACCTTTAGAGGTCCCTTCCAACCCAAGCTATTCTATGAGTCTATGATTCTACATTGATGAACATTGCAAAGGTATTTTTAATATTGTGATTGAATGGTTAAGATTTCAAAGAAAGTTCCTTTTGTCTGCAGAATAAATTTTCTGCACACTTTGTATATGCTTCCAACAGTTCATGAAAAAGTGAAAGTGTCTTAGTATCAGTTTTTGACTATCCCAGGCTCCTTGAACCTCTTAGTCTTTCCTCTCCGTAGTACCTCCTATTATTTATCTGATTATTCCATTCTGCACCACTAATAGCTGGCAGTGCAGAATGCACAGAGGCGCGCCAACCTCGTACCATACAGTTGCAGAAAACTTGTCTTCATTACTAATTTTTACACCAGTTTTACCTGACTGTCAATTCCGAGCATAAGCAACATGGAGAAGAACAGTATTGCCCACAAAGGAGAAATTGGTAACTGTGTCACTGCTTCTGGATAAGCTAGAAATGCCAGTCCAGGGCCTGGTAGGAGAAACAGGAGAGAAAATGTCAATGTGATTGATTGGGTGTTGTGATTATTTGCTCCTGATGATGCATAGGTTTTAGGTTTATTCGAATGACTCAGCCATGGATGCAGTATCTGACCAGGGATTTCAGCTTAATCAGTGTTCAACTGACCAAGAAGTCAGTGCATGTATCTTGCTTTTAAAATGAACCAACCAAAACAAACAAACAAACAAACCCAAAAAACTCCCAAACCAACCAAGCAAAATAGTAGATGCAGTTCAGAAGCTGCTCCTGAGAGACAGCTTTGTATAGCAAAGACAGGGAATGTTATCCTTGGCTAGGATTACATCTTCAGGTACTGATCAGCTTTCTCTCCCTCTCAAGTAGTTATTGATAGCTGTAATCTTCTGCTTTCCACCAAGTAGTTCAGAAGAGAAACAAAGACGGCTCAGAAACGGAGAAGATTTACTTTCCAGCATTTACAGTATTCCCATTGGCTAGTCCATTCTATTAATTATCTTAAAATACACATTTTAATAAACTATGTAGTTGTAAGCAGGCAAACCTTTTCATTTGTGTTCCTACTAACTGCTGACGGGGGCATAGTGGTGGAAGGGGAATATAAATTCTTATTAAAAAAGAAGGAGCTCTTTTTGTTGTCATAGGATAGCTGGAAACCAGCTGATGTCAGGTTAAGAGGGAAACCTGTAGCAAACTAAATAATCACAGAAATAAAATTAGTGTGCCTCACCTAAGGGGGTATCTGATTTTTCAGTTTTCATTAAAAGTAAGTCTGCCTGTGACAATTGGTTGGACATAATAGCTTTCAAAACAGTGAAGCAAGGATTGGCATTAGACTCTTGAACTGTCAAAGTAAATGCAATGCAGATTTTGAAACAATTATTTGCTAGCAGCAGCAGCAATGATTGGAATGCCTTCCAAATGGCCGTAGTAAAAGCAAAATAAACTATAGATAAATATGTTCTTAATTTTACTCTGTTACACATTCCACCAAAATGCAGCTACAGCTTTTAATAATATTGTTTGTTTTACAAAGCTGTATAAAAGATCACAAAACAGCATGTCTCATGGTGCTAAAATAAAGCATCAGTTTCTGAGCTTGCTAGGAGAAATAGAAGCCTTAATTAAAAGGTCAAAATTCCAAATATCCTTTGCAATTACTGGCCACAGGAGGTCATGTGCATCTTTGAAAAGTCTGTTATCTTAGGTACCTTAAAATGTGTTTAGGAGCTTAATATGATATAAAAATATTGTTTTGTTTGCAGGTGTAGTCTTCATATAGTTACATCTGTACCAAATACATAAATCAAAGCAGCTTATTTCACACACCACTGACTTTCCAGAGCATTTTTTGACAACAGTGTATGCCATCATAATTTTTTTGCTAATTTCTTTTTATGTGTAGTTTATGGAAGATTATTTTTAGGGCTTAAATTCTCTGCTTTTCTAACTGAGGGAATATTTCATCAATGGGAAATGTTTGCTAGTATAATAAGACATATTTTGTCCACCAGCGACTTCCAACCAAGCTTTCAGTTATCAGATCCCTCCCTGTGGCCAGAACTGCTAAATTATTATCTGGTACACCAGCTGGGTTAGGGCAACCATCTGCTCTGCTACTTTAAGGTTTTTCATCTGGAAGAAAGACAAGGAATTGCAAAGAATAGCAGAATCCTTCCATGGACACCTTACTGCCCTAAGTAAAATGACTTTCGTAATAAAGGGTCCCATAAAATTGGCTGATAGCTGTAGGTCTGAACAGGTGAGAAACGGATCTGCCTCAAAGGGCTTAACCTCAAGAAACAGTGAAAGGATTTAAAAACCTAATTGAATTTGAGAATATAGGCTCCAAAAACATAATGACCGTCAGTGCTCCTTTCAGTTTGCTTTTAAGAATTTCGGTAGGAAGAGGCTCATAATCTGACGTCACAGCTAAGCACTGAAGCAGCAAACTGTGCTGCCACCTCTTGTAAATGCATTCCCTGTAAGTTGTATTCATTAGTATTCATTGCATCAGCCCAAGATGAGTCTCTGGCTGACCACTCTCCACACCAAAGGTTTGAGAGCACTAGGCAGGCGGGCAGACAGTCTGCTCGACATGAAATGATTTTGCTGGTGCTGCCTTGAGAGCCTTGAAACAATCCTCTCCCTTTTGCGATCAGTAAGGGCGACTGAAATGACAGGGGGCTGAGGAGTGTTTTGAGGGAGGGATTTTGAACAATTACATGAAGCAGTTGGATACGACATACAAACAAAAAAATAACTGATGCCACTGAACAACTTGGAGAAAAATATATTGGATACCTGATGCTGCAACATCTGCAATAGGCCTCTTTGTGACATTAGCCATGAATCCAACAATGGAGAAGATGACAAAGCCAGCAAACATGCTTGTGCATGAGTTTATGCAGCACACTATGATGGAGTCCCTGAAATAAAGGTAAGGTGCATTAAGCAGCAGGTAAAGCAATGCTACTGTTCATCAGTATATTACCCTTTTTTCCTGTGAAAAGACTGAATGATTTAGGATTTCACAGTTTGGGTTCCATTTCACGCTGGACAAGTCATACTGTCTCTCCCATGAGTGTAATGCAGTTATACATCTCATTGCTAGTTAGATATAACATTCAATATTCCGATCCGAGACCACATCTTATGTCAATGATACAGTACACAGAAAGACAGAATCCAGCTCCAGCTGAGACAGGAAAGTGCCATTGTAATATGTGCAGTCATCTGCTTACCTGTAAACATTATTGTGGAAAGGGTTGTAACTTCCAAGGGCAATCAGTGAACCAAGACCCAAACCATAGGAGAAGAAAATCTGTGTGGCAGCATCCAGCCAAACCTGATTGCAGGAAATAATTTTTTTAAAAATCTGTTTCTGCACTTGAGGAGCAGGTCATATGTCTGAAACGTGAACAGTTAGTAGTGAAACTTTTGTTTACAAGGATTGAATATTTACCTCAGAGTCTGAAAGCTTACTGAAGTTGGGAGTTATATAGAATAAAATGCCTTCCTTTGCTCCAGGCAGTGTTACACCACGGAAGAACAAGATAAGCAGCATAACATAGGGATAAGTAGCAGAGAAATATACCACCTGATGTGAAGAAACAAGACATCGTAAGTGTGGAAGGAAGAATGATCTGTGCTTGTTAACACTTCAGAAAATATCTGCTCCCTAAAAGTACTGTAGCAGCAACTGAGGCTGACTTTTCAAATTGAAGCATTTATCAATGGAAAACCTTGGTGAGGAAAGGGGAGTGCCTACTGCCGAATTCCCTAAACACCATGTCTACAAGGCAGGTGGCTGTTGCTGACCTTCCTGAAGGTGGAATTTAGTGGACTGGGATATTTTTGCACAAGGGGCTCAGGCTTTTCTTATTTTGTATTCAGCAGGGGGAGCTCCCTAAAGCACAAGGTTCTAGTACTCCTATCCTGCTTGTAGAACAACATCTGTTAGATTAGCATCCTGCTCTCAGGCAGCTGCTTTTGTATTTTTAAGACTCTCCCCTCACCTATGTCATAATTGCCCTACAGGATCCTACTCTCTTGCCTCTTCAAAAGCCTTATAAAAAAGACACTATGAAGTCAGACTCCAAAGAAAGAGTCAGCCCTTTTTTGCCACCTTCTTTGCAGACAGGAGAAATGAAATGGTTTGGTCTGAGCTCAACTAGGCCATGTTCAACATGCAGCTTGAAGTGGGTCACAGTTACAACTATCTTGTCAGAAGTTAACAATTCATTCTTTCAGTGTGAAAAAATCCTAGTCCTCTACACCGGGCCTGAGGTCTTATCACCCAAGCCTTCAGTTGCCACCAGGCCCCACGGCTGTGGCTTTTCATTTCCTTAAGATTTCTTCCTGCCATTTTGGGGAAAGGGAGAGGAAATGTCAGATGCTGTTGGCCTTTCATTCCTGGAGAAAGGTCTGTCGATAATATACTTTCCTTTAATTCATTAGTAAATTCTATTTTGCACTCAGAAACCAGCCAGACTCCAAGCAGCACAGCATGCAAGCATGCCCGTGGTAAGAACCACCTATGGCTCTCATTTAGCATAAGGAAAGGACGGAGTAACTCTTATATGCAATATAGATTCAACGCTTACTTACGTGTCTAAGTCCAGCAAGAGCTGTGCAATAAATGCATGCTTCTCACTGAAGCCAAAACACTGCATCCTCACCCTATTGCTATCCAAACTAGCTAGAATATTCATCCCAGAAACAAGCAGACATATTTTTAGGCAATTTTATACCTGGCAAAGCCAAGAAGTCTGTAAGTGAACATACCATCCAAGACTGTGGTCAGAGCTAGCTACAGAGGAGCCAGCTCTTTCAAAACCACGGTGCTGTATCAATTCAAGAAAGATAGAAATGAAATACTTCAGAGCTATTCCAGCAAAACTATCCCCAGTGCCTCTTACCTCAAGAATTTTCAGAATATTTGAGTAAAATGGGCATTTTTAATTGAAACATATTTACAGTACTTTTTAATCTTACCTTTCCGGTCCAGCCTACCCCCTTCCAGATACAAAAATACACCAGAATCCAGGCAATTGCTAGAGTAATTGCTAGCGGCCATCGGATTTGCCCTGGTTTTTCCAATCCATCAGTCATTTGGTGCATGTTGCGTCTAGAATAAGCCAACAGAATGGTGTATTTGACAACTAATTCAGAAGATAGTATATGAATGATTACAGGCTGATCCTTGCATATGCACAGGAATGATATAGAGAAAAATTATCAGCTTACTCCCAGAATTCGACCACGGCACTTGTCATGTTGGTGGTGTTTGCTAAGGTATAATTGGAGAAGCAGCGGTCAGTGTTCCATGGGTTCTCACAGTGTTTCCAAGGAAGAGTCTATTTAAGAAAGAGAGAGAGAAAAACCTAAACAGTCAAACATTTCTTACGTAGCATTACCTCAGGTATCTCTCTCTTTACTAGAAATGACAGTTGAGTGGAGAACTAATATACTTCGAGTTCTGCAGTGCACTCATCTCCCTGGGGTGCGTATCTGCCGCATAATAAAGATATGATGGTTATGGATCAGAGATTTCCATTTTACAGATACGCATTTTCTACATGTGTCCATTGCATTAATTTATCTTTCAGAAGTTCTGAGAAGCAGAACCTGTTTCCACATGATATCCATTAGAATGAATCTCATTTAGATACAACTTAGATATTCTTCTGATGGCCAATCTTGGAAAATCCTCGCACAGAAAATGTTGTGTCAGGGTACTGCATGTTTTAAATACAAAGATAAGAGGCTTCAAGGGAATGAGAAGTCAATATTCATCTAATATGGGCCAGTGCACCACTTCCAGACTATGACTGACCTTTCACATCAGTAACAAATCTGAGGATAATAAAAAAAGAAATGATCGTGTCACTCCCAGACAGTAATTAATGCAAATTTGGTCAAGGGACAATTCTTTAAAGCTGAGAACAAGCAAGCATGAACAAAATTTGTAGAAGAGACAACAATTGAACAATAATGCATTAATTATTGAGACTAATGTAAGAATGCTTCCTCAGATGGCCAAAACCCACAAATCAGTCAAGACCTACTCAGCTGATGAATCATCCTCGAGGGGAAAAAACAAGGCAGCTAAAAATAAAGTTAAAAGGAAAGAAAACACAGCGAAAATAACAACAATGAATGGAAGTTCAGAGCTAATCAAACCACAGACCTTCCATTCCATGGAATATTCTTTAATTCTTTAATTCCATGGGTTGTTATTTAATAAACCCCTCCACTATTAAAACACATTGCAATGATACTATTTCCCAAAGAACTAACATTTGTGTGGCTGCTATTGAAGAAAAAAAAAATCAGTTATACACTAGAATTTTTCTCAGGGGAATGACTGGCCTGCAGGCAACGGCAAAGGGGTGCTAGTACTCTCGTTAGCATTGCCAGGACAAGGAGTCCGAAGCCTGAGCATGACTTGCACCTGCCTGGCAGGTAAGCAGAGAAGCAAGCAGGCATGCTTGCAATTAAAGAGCAAGCAATTAAAACAGGTAATAGGTGAAACTAAAAGGGTACAGATGAAAGAGCTGTGGCTATGAAGAGTAAGATGAGGAAATTTAAACAAATCGGTAAGAAAGAGAAGCCTGTGGCTCCAAAACAACCTATTATTATGTTTCTCCACTGACATTCTTGGAACGGTATATTTTCCTCACAGTTTTCTGTTCTACATTTCTTGTGGAGAAAACAAAAATTTAAAAAAGGGTTTTTACAAAATAGTTTTCCTTTAGTAAGAAATGGCTTATCCTACTGATTTCTATGCATTTTGTGTTAACCTCACACTTTTACAGTGAGACAGATTAACCAGCCATCTATATATCACTTTGCTTTACATTCAACAAACGATTCCAACCCCCCCTCCAACACACACACTTACAGTGGTAAAGGAATTATACAGGTAGTATATGGCCCACGAAATAATCACAATGTAGTAAATATTTAGCCAAAAGGAAAGGACTGCAGCAGCTAGTCCCACACCTGTAAAGAAAACAAAAAGATACAAAAGAAGGTAACTTTTAGTAATGTCTGTACAAGTGTCAGTTGAAGAGCTGCAGTTCAGAAGGACAAATACAACATATAGGGCAGGTACCATTTACCAAAGTTTGTAGAAGCCGAGTTAAAATTTTAGAAGTACCATTATAAAAAGGTCATTAATTTGGGTGATAATTCAGTCATCCATAAATTTAATCTTAGTGTCCAGTTCTCTGTGTGTTGCAGTAAGCAGTCACACCTGCTGCTGCTGAGATTTTACAGGCATTTTTTACTTCTAGGGAAAAGAGCTAAATCAGCTCATTCTCTGAAAGAGCAGTCCCACAGAAACTTCTGGCAGGTGCACGCAAATTGAGTACGAGCTACAAGCCCGGCTAGCCATTTAGTACACTGATCAAAGTGCTTGGTGCTTAGCATAACGCTATTATGTCATCTCAGACTAAAGAAACGTCAGGGGTTCCACAATGAGAATGCCTTATCTTCCACTGCACATGGAGACTTCAGGGGTATTTTAAAATATTCAGGCTGGTGACAGTTGCCACGTGACACTCAACAGGAGGAAATGCTCAAAATAATCAGTATAATGCAAAGCAAGGTCTATACTTTGCATTGTGCCCCCTACCAACAGCAGTAACTTGAGCGAAGTTAAAATACTTTTCTGGGAGAAACATTTTTGTCTCTCTGGGTTTTCCCAATACAGAATTACTTAGAACAAAATCCACTCTAAACAAACATTTAGCTCACCCTATGCCAATTGTCAGTCCTACTGTGTGAAGTAATTTGTAACTTGGTGTGTTGAGTTGCTCCTCTACTGGTCCAGAAGTCAGCTCAGGAGCTCTTAAGTGTCAAAGGATTTGGGATTAGAGGGTGAAAAGCACAGTTTGTGAGGTTTGTAGGTCTATGCAGAATCTAGATTAAAACCTTGAGGTTCTAGCAATGAGAAACCTCAAACTAGCTAAAAATCTAAGTATGGTGTGAGCTTGTCTTAAGCAATTCAGCATGAAATTGTCATCTTGGAAGTGTCTGGCTTTTGAATTTCAGTACAGAACAACAGGAGATACAAACCTCTGTGACTTCAAACAGAAACACTGTTTACCAAATTGCTGTGAACAGAGTTCCATACCTGCTCAGACAACTATTGGTAGATTTAATATGCTATTTTGAACAGTCTTTATATGTTCCTAACAAAAAATAAAAGTTTTTGAAGTTCAAAAATAAGTTTGTTGAGATTCTAATGCCTAACTCTTGCTATATTTAATGGGGAATAAATAACACCCTAGCGTGTTTCAACATTGTCAGTTACACCTCAGAAAATTAGGGTTTAAGTAAAAATATGAAGGCATAAAGAAACATCCTTGCCCTGTCACTTTGTGCAACTTCTGCAACTTGGAAACAAATGGAAAATAATCCAAATTCATACTCTACCTTTGAACATTGGGGCAAGCTTCCACACTCCGAGGCCTCCTATAGATGTATACTGACCAAGGGAACACTCCAAAAGAAACAGTGGCACTCCAGCAAAAATTAAAGTAAGGAAATAGGGAATCAGGAACGCACCTAAAAAAGAAATAAGAAAAAGTCTGTTACAGCGGGGAAAAGCACAACTGAGTTTCCACTGTTTCTATCCCTATATGAAAAGAAACCCACATTTTTCTTCCTCTTAAGTGTAACTTTTCAAAAAAGTTAGTGGAAAGCACATGTACACTTCTGAACCAGTATCTCAAGAGGTGAAAATAAGGGGAAAAAATATATCTCCTCATCATTTAAATATTTTCTGTTTAAGTAAAAAGCTAAAATCCAAAAGACTGTGTATTTGTTGCCTTCATCTATCACAGGAGCATGCAGACAGCATAAAGGCTTTAACCAGAACTGGCTGCTTTCCAGCTGAAGTTACCCTTTCATGGTAAGCTCAGAGTCAGTATTACAAGCCGTATGCAATCCTCTCAAAAACTCAGTCCAAAGGAGAGGGCTCTGAAGGGTTGGAGGGCAACGTGCTTTAGTTCTGCTCTAATGCCTTATGGACTTTTAAAAGCACCTGCCAACTAGAAGTTAGAATAAACCCCAGAGCAGACCTCAAAGCAGAGCACCACACTCCAAAATGGCTCCAACCCTCCTGGACAAGTGTAAAGCAAAAAAAAACCCAAACCAAAAAACCACCTATACAGATGAAAAAGCTATTAAAACGAAGTTCTGTTTTACCGATAATTTTTATGGTGAATTTTAATATACAAATATGTCAGAGGTCGTAAGAATGAAACAGCAAACGTACCTCCACCATTCTTGCCACAAAGGTATGGAAATCGCCACACATTCCCTAAGCCAATGGCATAACCTACACAGGACATAAGAAAGTCAAATTTTCCTTTCCAAGTATCTCGGTCTGGAAGATCCGTCTTCTTCTTCTGCACTTTTACGACCAAGGTTTTAGGCTTGTCATTGGTGATTGAAGCATCAACTTCCGTGGAGATCTGTCCATCTGCCACCTTTGTCCCGTTCGTTGCCATGTCTCGGGGTTTCGCCGGGGAGGCTCTGGCGGCAGCCGGACGCGAGATTTCAGCACCAGTCCACGTGGACAGCAGCTTTGCGGCTCGCGGTTACCCCACCGGGCAGTCACGGCTTCGGCGGGCAAAGCACAACGACCCCCCGGCCCCCCGGGTGCCAGGACGGTTCGCGAGCTAGTCGGCAGTCCTGTGCCAGCTTCTGGATCGATCTGTAAAACACAGGATCACAGGATCCAGATTTGCTTCAGCAGTACTTTAGGCAACTTAAAAACGTACAGTCACCAGAGACCTCGCCGCCAAAAGAGCTTCGCAATGAGGGTGTCTCATCGAAGAGCTTGGCTCTGCCCGTTGGATTTTTTTCTTCGTGACTCAGTAGGAAGCAGAGCAGAACTAACATAGTCCCCCAAAACAATCTCCAAGCCACAGTTTACTCATTTTTTCCCCGATAGATCTCTTACGAGTCTACAGAAACAAAATAATTCTAAAATGCAGCACTGTATTGTACATAGCGTGCAGCCCAGATTTTTCATCTCTCTCTCTCTCCAAAAGATGAATCAGTAATGAGATCTCTATTTAACAGCCCAGTAAATAATACATGTAACAGCCCAGAACTTGGGCAATGAAACTATTCCATTTAATGGTTCTGCATTTCAAAAACTAAAAGGGAATTCCCATGATTGTAAAGTTCCTTTCTTTACAAGAAGTTGTGGCTATCAAGAAATAGCACTTGCCACCTTTAATAGTGAATTTAAAAAGTTATGAACAGCGTGCACTTATCTAAACCACCTTTCTCTAAAACACTCCCAAAGGAATTAAACAATAAACCAGATCAAGCAACAGGACTTAATCCTGGGTAATGATGTTAAGTTTTACATGAGGTTATAATTAGCTGTTAATATAAGACAAATGTTTCACTAAGCTTAAATTATAAACACTGTAAGACAACAGGCTGAATAATCACTCCTCAGTTTCTGTTTCCTACCGTGGGTTGCATTCTTGCACCTTTTCAAAACTCATTACTGGTACTATATAAATTTTCAAAATCTACATACATTATGAAAAGTGACCTGGGATATTTCAGGCAAGTCTGAAGTGCATGTAACTCCTGCAAACTTCCACAGCTCCACTTCAACTGGAAAAAACACAGTCAGCTAGTGTCTACTGTATGTCTACTGTATGCCCATTCATGATCAATTTATTGTCTAGTTCCTCTTACTAACTTCTTTTACCATACGCCAGCCACCAGCCCCCAAACCAGAGACTGCAGCAAATGAAACACTTGCCAGTGTGAAGACACACCTTATGGCAATGTTGGCAACATTGGCCATGAGGTCATGCAAAGATCAGCAATAACTGTATTTACAGATTTGTGTAAAAAAGATTGAGATTACTAGCCATTCACTTCTAATTGTAAATTATGTCAAAAGAAACATAAATACACATGTAAAGACTCTGCTATAAACAGTGCTTTTCTTCAGCTTTTCATTTCAGATCACTGCATGACTATAATGCTTATTACATGGCCACATCCAACAATTTAAAAAACCCACCAGTTTTCAGTTGGAAGCTGAAGAAGAATCAGCTGTAAGTATGCTGAGGTGAGGAGAGGAACAAGGATCATGCTTGTAACCTTCCTCTCTGTTCCACTTCAAGATGGGACTCAAAGAGGGAAATGCCATCTATGTACCTTCACGTCCTCACAAGTCCTTCTGTGTAGAGATATCTCCCCTTCATAAAACTGTGGACTTAATTTTCCATATTTCAATGCAAGCCTGTCCAATTTTGTGTACCAATAAACATCATTTCTGGCTGTAGTCAGAAGTTTGAGCAGTTCAGGTAATGCATTTCCTTATGCACAAGGAAATACAGGTCACCGTGTCGGCAAAATGGGGCTCCTGTTCTGAGGCTGGATCGAGATCACGTTGAAACTTTGACCTCCCCACCTAGACGTTTGTGAATTTATGGTGCAGACAGCTCCAAGAGTGCACTAACAAACGTGCAGTTTGCCAGCACCACCTACTGATGAAGATACAGAACTGAAAGTGTTTCTTTTTAGCCAACACAGGCTGTACGACGTTAAGGATCATCAGGGTGTTCTAGTACTTTTACAAACAGGTCCTGTACTAGATTAGATTTTGTTGTTGTTGTTGTTGTAATTTACATTTGGCCGGTGCTTTATCATCGGCAGGAGCGTCCAAGTACTGGAAGAGGCTGAGTGTGTTGAGGATGGGTGGAAAAAGAAACCCAAACCAACATAAAACCCCCCAAATAAACCAACGCTACATAGAAAGATATATATGTATGTATATCTCGTTTGGCTCATAATGAGGGAGAAGCTCATCCTCACAGCTGGTACTCCAGGAAAGGATCTGTGCTGAATCTCAGAACCGAACAACCAAGCCAATAGGAACGTGGATTCACCCCCACATACCTACAAACAGGCTCTGCAGGTGAGTGCTGGGCATAGAGCCTGCCCTTGCTCTTCCAGCCCGATCAGACTCTGGAGACTTCTGGGTATGCATTAAAGCCTCTATTGAATAACGCGAGTAATTTAGTTCAGTGTAAGAGTCCATGGAAAAAAAAAAACGGAGGGTTAGTTAGAAAATCTTCATGAATAAAGCGGAGAACCTGGGATTTTGTGAGTCCTCCTGGACGAAAGTGCCCAGACCTGTTTCGATACTACTGTAATGCTGAATGTAAGGCTGAAACTTCACAAGACACGCCGGCAAGTGTGCACACGTCTATGTCGAGGGTGAGAGGGGTTTGGCAGGCAGCCTGGTACTTTTAATATTAAAAGAGATTGAAAGCCGTAGTTCAAACAATCACACGTGGAGATGTGCTTAACTTTCTTGTACAGCACAACCTTTGGCGTACATCCCATTGCACACACTACAAGTATTCAGCAACCTCGGGCAGTGGCAAGCCCAAAGACTCAGCAGAGGCTTGTTTTGAGAGGATGGAGGTGGGGACTGACCAGTTTGCATCTGTCCTGCCCTACTGCTGCTGATGCCGTTATTCTATTTGGAGACCATGCTGGAGATTTTACTGTCGGTGGTGTCAGTGCACAGACATTTGTGCATATATGGTGATACAGCAACTCAGCATCAGACAATGAAAAAATGCTTTCATTCCATAGGCTTGAAAGTAGGGGTTTTTCCATGCTATGAAAAATAATTTTCCCCAAGCCTAAGAAATAATAATAATAAATTACAGCAATAGAGCTAGCCCTTAACCTCCAATCCACACTCTTCATATACAGTAGTACTTCAAAAACTATGACTTACGTACAACAATCTAGAAGAACTGGAGATACAGAAGTAAAGATACTTGGTACATGCTCTCTAATCTGATTAGGCGATATCCCACAGCACTGGGATTTAAATTTAAAATTGGTCTGACATGGAATGGGACAGAAAGACATTTATGTAAGCTCTGTGGGTTGGCTTGGGCAAAATGAAATACAAATTGTAGCTGTCAGCCAGCAGAGCACGTACGACACTTGCTATGCAATGTTATGCTTTGTGGGAAGAAGATGGAGAGATCTTTTAAATAAGTCGGTCTTTGCTCCCCCAGTTCCTTCATGCCAACACTGAGTGTGCTAGGAAGGGCACAGCAGCTTCCCACCACATTCTTCAGTGCACAATAGAGCTTCCTTGACTTCAGTTACTAGGGTTGCTCAGCCAAGAGGAGAAAGCCCTCTAAAACAGGGTTTTGGATACCATCTGGTTGTCCCGCATCACTACCACATTAGAGAAGAATGACTTGAGAGAGCCAAGCGCACATAGCAGCCAAGGTAATAAGCCCAGCCAGGGAAACTGGAACAAAGAGAGTGCCACTTAATTAATAAAAGCATTTTTCTCTCTCCTGGTCTGCATAAAAGTGGATTTGAAGAGTTTAGAACTGTCTGCATAAAATGAAAGTGAACAGCAATATTACTATCATCTTTCACAAGTGATATCAAAAGGCAATGAAGAACAGTTCAGAAGCACACACAGTCAGCAGGAAACCCCAGTTCCTTTAAATGATGAACCTCTGTTATGTTCAAAGTTCATTACTCCCTCCCTAGAGTGCAGCAGCTCCAAGGGCTCCACACAAGGCAAGACTACAGCAGTTGCATTCAAGAAATGCTGAAGAAATACTGTTATGTAAAATGCCACATCGGCTTCATAAAACTTTGAAGGTATTACTCCTCTAGCCTGAGTGGGACTCCAGTTGAGCCCACTGTGACCACGGGTTATTTGCACTTAGGATTCCATTTCTATTGGGCAATCAAGTCAAGAGAACGCCATGCATATGCTAAGTTTCATAGCAAAATATATATCCCATGTCAGCAGTGTCCTGGAGTGTATGAAATGGTATTGAAATATAGAAAGTGTAGAAAGAGGACTGCTGAGCTCATTGGACTTCCATTCTGAGGTGTCCACAAGGACAGCTTTGTTTTATTATTCTTTTATAGGAGAGATACTGTTTGGAAGTAGTAAGCAAAATACTGTGCACATAGTGCACACCAGGTGATATCACACATGCTGTTCTACCACATATATATAGCAGAAACCCATATGCATCAAAGAACGCTGCTACTAACTTTTCCTACTGGTACTTCAGATCTCTTGTGAAAAATCTGGCCCAGTTACGTGGACTTCCACAAAGTGTTCATTTTGATTCAATACTTTCTGCAATGCTCACTGGCTCAACCAGCAATCATGCTACCTTTGGTTTCTTAATGGGAGGAGAATTTTCCTTTATGTACAATTGCTAAATTGCATATTGAAACAGACCACCTAAAGGAAAAAAAACCCAACAAAAAACCAACTAAGAAAACAACCTAGAAAGTGACAAAACAGACTAATTCCTTTTCTTTTGGTTCACCTCTTCTGAACTTCCTTGTAGTCTCTGCTGTTCACGAAAAGCCATCACAATTTTCAGAAGTGTTTCATAGTGCTTGTCCCTGTTTCATTTCTTAAGATGGGTATGAGGAATCTGGCATCACTGTGACAAAATCAGTCCTTAGTTGCACCTGCACCAGCATCTGATTCCCCAGCTGAGTTCTCCATCGAGCTCTGGCAAACCACACTGAGCAAATGGAAACTGAAGCTGACTTGATCTTTTGCAATATGAAATAATAGCAGCAGCAAGAATGATCAGAGGCAAGACAAATGTGCGCAGGAAAAGCATCACTATTCCAGAAGACGAACTACAGACAATTTTATTTTCACCACAAAAAGGAGCAAAAGCTAAATACCACTGTCCATATTTTCACTTTGATTTTACCTAAAGGAATTACAAAGGGTTTAGGTTTTGTGCAAATACCTGTTTGTGGAAAAGCTTGGTAGCAACAGGGCCTTATCCGAAAAATACTGTTAGATTGTAGGGGAATTTAATGGCATGAGCCTTTCTGTAATGGTTTTCTTGTGTTTAGCTTGCATAAACTAAATAGTGGCTGTCAATATTTTTACTGCCTAGTAAAACATCACATGATTTCACCCAAATTTCCATGTCTAGTCAGTGAAGCACATTAGGTGATCCAAAGATAATATAGCAACAAAGGAAGGACCTTAGCTAGATCTTAGTACTTCTCAAGTTGGCCCAAAACACAGAGTTGTATGTAGTATCTAAATTAGATTGGTTGCTTGTCCGTAGCAGCTTGATATTTTCAAGTTAAAAGCTTCCTTTTTCCCTATACAAGTCCACGTTTTGCCTTTAACATAATCTTCCTTCTGATTAAAAAAAAATAAAATCAGATATACAGGAGTAAGAGTGTCACAGATCTAAGCATCTGTCTGCTTAAATTTGAACAGCCAGCTACATTTCTTTCAACATTGACAACAGCAGCACTTGCAGAAGGAAATCTAAATTACACATCCTCTGAACATCTGGTTTTATGAGCCATACGTAGACATTCTATGCATCTCTCTACTCTTTCTTCTTAACTATTTATACACCATATATTTACTTTGCTGAGGTATTTTGGAAAGCTATGCATGCTTAAATATAGAATGGTAATCCACAAAAGCTGCCGCATCTGCAGGTGGTGTAAACTGATGTATCACTGTCAGCTGAGAGAAAGTGAGCTGTGTGCTGGAAAAATCTTTAGAAGGTATATAAAAGCATAAAAGATGCATTAAAAACTTACACGCTGCACTACAAAGATCTTACTTTATGAACGGTACTCTGTTTTGGTTGGGAAAAAAAATGTATGAATGGTTGGTTGAACAGAGGATTATGAAACAAGCTTCAGTAAGATGTACTTATGGTGTATTTCAGAGGCCTACAAACATGTTCTGCACACCAACATTCCTCCTCCACCCCCACAGTCACCTCCGCTTCAAAAAAGTTACCCAAAAGTGCTGCTTGGACTGGAGGGTTTTTAATACAGTACCACAACTAAAACTAAATATTGCCACATCACTTATTTGATGTGACAAGTATAGTCATTCCAGTAACAAGAGGCAGGGCTGGCCAAAAAACGTGGCTTTGATCAAATCAGTAAGAAAGTATCTAAAAGAATACATTTAAAGAAAGGACTTTTGAATGCTTTTAAGCAGGTAAAGATTGGTCAAGTTTGCATCTTGCAGTGGGATCCAACATGGCATTCGCTGAATTTTTTCTTGGCGCTGGGACATGCATAGTGACATGCTCTTATGTGACTTCTCTGATGTCTAATACAAGCTTGTACAATGCAACTTTTCAGGAAATGGATTAACTTTCATCTCTTGCCTCTAATTGATTTCATGAAGCTTATAAATAGAAGTCTTTAAGATGTTAGGTTCTTCTCTGTCAAATATGGCTGACCCTGATCAACAGTTTCAGAAGTTATTGGGAGCAAAGCAGCAGGCAACAGGCTGTCAAATGATTGCATACGCCTTGCCTCCTTGAAGAAGTCGGATGACACAACAGATGCAAACTGTAGGTTTACAATATCTTAAGTACCACTAAAATATCAATCTCTCACACCTCAGACTAGAACACATGCCGGGAAGGCATCAGTTTGGGGGGAAGGGGAAATGGGATGGAAGTGGTAGAAGCTTCATTCCCTTGCCCATTTGTAAACATTTACAGATAGAATTCGCCCATACTGAAGAAACACACTGACACCTAGTCCTTCAGGCTCTAAGATGTGACAGGAAAACTCATCTGCTTGCTCCCAGTTCTAGCTACCCTTAAAGGAACAAATTTTCTCTCTAGCTACCCAGTAGAGCCAGCAAGTGAAGGAATGAAATAAAAGTTTCCTAAAAATATTCTGTCTTGCCTCTCCTTTAGGTGTGCCAGCATTTCTATAGCACTTATCTGTCTCTCATAGGATGCACAAGTTGTCACAAGAAGCCAAAGCAGTGATAAGGATGGCATGTGTAACTATGGCTTGAAGACAAGTCACACCACCACCAAAAAGGAAAACCAGCAACTTTTCAATTTTGCAGTCTTCACATGCAAGAATAATTCAGTACTTCAGAAACAAAGATGAAACATCTTTGCTGCCAAAGCTGCCAAACAACATCACCAGAACTGCTCACATTTCTGTGGCATACAGAGATCCCTTCTGAGATACCTGCATACTTTTGAGCCCAAACCACAAGCATTTACTTCCTAAGTCCAGCTTCAGTTCAGTAATGAGACTTAAATTCAGCTTGTGTAGTGCACAGAGCTCTCCTGGTATGAAATTCGCTCTTGATGTAAAAGATACGAAGGTCTAACTTGCAGAAAGAGCTTGTCTCTTATGCAGTATTGCTATCAGGACATATTATGGTCAGATCCTTAAATAAATATTTATCACTTAACCCTCTGCAAGAATGTTTCATAGTTCTTTTTAAAAAAGTTACTAGCAAAGGTATACCTTTGCAATTATAAGGGATTCTGTAATTATCCAGAAAAATCCACAATAAAGTACAAAAAAGAGAAACAAACAAACGCAAGTTGCAAAGTCATGAAAAGTGCTGGCCATAGAGCCCGTAGTAAGGTTATGTTTGAAAGACAATGAGTTTTGTTCTTATTGTTAACATCAGAGTAAAGATAAAGCAAAACACACTTGCACTACAAGTGCAAAATTATCCTGACAATCTCGGGAGACTGCTTGAAGCCTGTTTCAAAAATGGCAATATTTTCTTATAAGCCCGTAATGATTTTCCCATCTGGACCGTGTATCATTTTTATTTAAAATAGACAATTGATCATGGAGGGAGATGCAAGGAGAGAGAAACTTTTTCCACTCATGATAGAATTATGTCAAAACTGAGTAACTGATAATCAGTCTTTTACAAGGCTTTTATACTGACTAACGTTACTTCCCAATCAATCCTGGTGATTTTAATGAGGCTGTGGGTAGTTATACATTATTTGAGTATATTATTGTTCAGCTCACATTAGCACAAACTGCCCCTACTACTCTATATTTACAGATAAAAAAATTTCTGGGCCAAACTTTGAATAGATTTCTAGCAATTTACAACAGAACCAAACGGCCCTTACAATGTGGGGTACCTACTTGCTTAGACACTTTGGTGATTCCTACCTTATCGAATATGGTGTTTTCTTTGTTGTTTCCATTGTTGTATTTCTATTGCAATAAAGTCTTTGTCACAATTTCTATTATTAGCTTCTAGACTGACTACTGCAACAAAATACAACAATTACACTCTACTGCAACCACACATCTACTTCTAGCTTCACCACAGTTAGATATTCAGTAAGACTTGCTCTAGGAGAAGCTGTCTAGCTAAGGACAGCATTCCCATACTTGGCTGGACTCTTGTCTACTGATTGTACTCCCATCCTTCTGAAGTTTTATAGAGCAGGGTAATAATCTAAGTTACTGCTGTATAAAAATGGGTTTGCCCATTGTTCTTCACGTGAGTTGCGTATCATTCTTTAGCCCTAATTGGTATTAATAAGCATCTGTGTTGTGCAAACCCAAAGGCCTTCCCTCAGAGCCCACACTGGTTTTCAGTGTAGAAAATGCAACTGCTAGGGAACATGGAGAGGTTCAAAAAAGGTCACGACTGGTGACAGTCAGCATCCTGGTTGATGCTAAGACAGGTTCCAGTATCCCCTTGCTGACACCCAGGAAATAACCCAACATACCAGGTCCCTCTCGGCCACAGAAGCAAGCCAAATACAAGTTCAGTGGAGCACTGGATTTACTGTCCTGCTCCGAACTGCAGAAATCAAACACAGTCCTGACTTACAGGTACTGCCAATCACCTGATTTGCTCCCCTGACATACCCCTTTCTCCCATCCACCCCTCTCCCCTTTACCACCCTCATCTCCTCCCAGGCAAACAGCCTGCCCATCTACCTTTTCCCCACTGGCCCCTGTTCTGCACCCTTATTTGGCATTTGTGATACAACAGTTCCTGCCTCGGCCAGAGCAGTTCCGCCGAGCTGCTGCAGGCAGGAGTTGGGCAGTTCTGACTTCCTGCCCTAAAGGCATTGAGCTTCTGCTGGCTCGCAGTTGCACAAACACGAGACCTTGGAGACACACCAACGCAGGAAGCCACGACAGAAAAAGGGAGCAGCAAGTGCAACAGAAAGGCAAAGTAATTTGCCCAAGCAGTAGGCTGGGGCAGAATTTAGAGCAGTTTCCTTGAGTGCCAGTGCAATCCCCTAACCTTCAATAATAATATTGCTACACTTTTCTAATAGCTTCTTTTTATTTCCAGCATGTACAAATGATTAGGTATGAAAGATTGTTTGCCTTGTGAAGGCAAATAAAGGCTCCAGAAAAGATCACAGCCTCCTTCTACACAAGGGGGGGGGGGGGATCAAACAAACAACTCGGTATAAGTAACTGGAGGTAGTGTTTGTTACTCATTTTTTACCAATCGGGTAAGTTGTGTGTTATTTCTCTTCCCAAAGAAGAGAACACCCTGATATGCTATGGCCACATTTGCTGGCAGGTAGCCATCTCTAGGTAGCCTAGAGACGGAGGAGGTGGTCCTGCAGCATTTCTGGAAGGGTGTCACTGTGTGAGTTGGACCGGAGCATGGCAGCACGCCTCTCAGTGAGACTAGAGAGCTGCTTGAACTGCTCCTTTAAAGGTGGCTAGGGGTCTGCAGTCTGCACAGGCTGGTGGGCACAGGAGGGAAGAACTAACTGTATGAAACTGGTCTACCAGGCCAGTGCCCCTTAGCTCAGGCCAAATCTGCCATAGCCAGTCCTGGGGCAGCCATCAGATTAGGGTTACTAACGTTGTTAGAAGCCTATGAAAACTGGCACACTGCCTAATTCATCAGGAGCTGCCATATCCCCGAAGACCTACATATTTCCTTTGGTGAAAACATGATGTGAAAACATGATATAAACCGCTCCGCCTTCCTTCTCTTATGTGCTGATCGAGTCTCCTGGGATTTTGGTTTGTTTGAGGTCCGTAAGCATCTCTCATTTGTCACTGTGTAAATTTTTTTTTTTTTTTTTTAAGTGCTATTGTTTTGGGCAAGAGTAGTTAGAAACACATTGCTCCACATGTCAGAATACATCAGAAAGAGCATCATTCCACTCTGAAGTTTCCCATATTTAGTACAGGCACTGACTATTGATCAACCACCTGCGAATGACTCCTGTTTTGAATCAACACTCACAAAGTTGGGCTGCTACAAGCAGCCTACTGTTGAAGGGGGGAGCTGCAGCAAAGGCAACGCTACCTATGGCAAGCTGTATGCCCTGACCAAGCTTCCAAAGCCAAAATTCGCAGAATCTGATCCAAACACCCAGAATTTCACTAAGTGCACGGTGTTCCTCAACCTATAATTTCCCATGTAATTCCCAGTACCCAATCACACCAAATTTAGACCAGATACTGTCTTAACATGGATATCTAATCTGAAAAAGCTGTTGTTAACTCTTAACGGTTGAAAAGGCGTATCGTCACCAGTGGAGGGAGGGGAGAGAGAGAAATAAAATGTAAACAGTGTTTACAATTCTTTTTATTAGCCTTTAAAAAAATACACAAGTTTCAATTTCATGCTTCACTATGAAGCCAAAGGACAAGAAAAACAATTTCTGTAAAATGATGATGAAGAAAACTTAAAGTCACAAAATGTCAAAAGCTGTGGTTTAATAAAAACAAGAGTTTGGGCAACAAAAATACTGCATTTTTGTGCTGGATGTTTCCCTTGGTTTAATGTACTCCTTCTGCCACCTCCAGTTCCTAAATTTGGGGATATTTGGGTTTGTCTTAAATCCGAAAACACTGCCTAAAAGTGCCATGGCCAACTTATTCTTCACAAGGTGACATCTTGGCATATCTGAGAGAGATTTTCTCTGTGTGACCGGGCAAGTCGCTTTGGATGACATCCAGAGTGGGACGCTGTCTAAAGCTGAGAGACCCACCCCACAGACAGGATCCACAAAGCTCCATGCATCAGACTCAGGGCTAGAAATACATTTTGACAAACAGAGACGTAATGGTCCACACTTAGAGGCTGGGTATGCCATCTTCACGCAAGTCAAGCTTCCTTCAATTTGTATCACTTTACTGCAACTCACTCCCCCCCCCCCCCCCCCCCAACTCCCACAAAACCCCTTATCCAATTTTAGCAGCCATACATGAACCTCCCCAAGCCTGGTGGAGAGGAGGCAGCTATGGCAGATGCTCTGTTTCCTAGTTTACAAGCCTATTGACTGACAATAGCAGCTGTCAACACTGCTAATTCCAAGCGATTCTAATTTTGGTGCTGCCTCTACATTTTAGATCATGGCTTATTTTAAATAGCTCTATTTTCTGAATAAGAAAAGACTTTACATTTGTGATTCTTACATGCAGTTATCATATACTCCAAACCAAACAAAAAAAGACCACAGGCACATGCACATGTTAATACAGTTAAGCCTCTTTCAGCAGAAACTAGAAGAAACATACCCTTTTGGAGGGGGGTGCAGAAGAGAGAGAAAGAAAAGCCCTGAATCTGAGGTTACCCTTTTCAGATACAGCTCCAAGCTAAAGCCACATTTTCTTTCTGTTCTATTTTCTTTGATCCTCAAACTTAAATCCAAACCTTTCAGTTTAAATGGGATTTCATTCTGAACTAAAAGCAGTTTAAATAGAAACAAGAAATTCTCCCCTCTCCCCTCCTGCCAAATCATGAATTTGAAGCTGCAAGGTGTCTAGCAAATCTATAAAACTTTCTGGCTTGAAGCGATAAGGACAAACAATCAGGAAACTCACTCTGAAGGTAGGAGATAAGTGGAACAATTTGCTTGCATTTCACTTAAAAGAAAAAGAAAAAAAAAAGCTCAAGATAAATTTCAGAATTTTGCAAGTGGTCAATATATGAAAATCAGTCATTATTGGTTTTAACCGATGGCTCAACTGCCTTACAATACCAACGGGGCAAGGTTTCACTCCTGTCCCGAATGATTTTAAAGCTACATTGAAAGCCTGTCTCAAGACAAGCAGTGGTCAGGTTCTGCTCTAAAAAGTTGGCATCACTCTGTACAAAACACAAATGCATTCTGCGTATTTTGCAGCTATGTATCTAAGCCCTAGTTCCCTTAACTAGTTCAGCAGCATCTCAGACTCAACTTTCTGTAACTAAATCTCCTTTAAGGGATACAAATCTTCCTTTATGTTCTCCATACACTCCTGGTAGCAAGTCTTCCACACGTGACAATGGGGCTCATATTTGCACTTGGCAAGGTGCCAAGCCTGAGGCTCTGTGTGCAGCCCCTACTCATACACGTTTCTTGTGCATCTTGCTGGCACTTCGGCTGCAGGTCCTGGCCTGAGAGAACTCAGGACCCCTTGGTCGAGGGATCCCTTGGTCTAGGGCAGTCATACCTGTGCAGTGCGGCATTTTATTTATATGGCTAATAATGTACCCAGGCATTTTCTACCTTCTGACTACAGTGATGATTCTAAACAGCTTTTAGCATAGTATTATTTAGAACACATCAAAATGTAGTACAAAGGTTTCCAGTGTGGAGGGCATGGGCATTGTAAACCAATCACTATAATTTTGGTTTTACCTGTCTCTAGCTTTCTAGCTACTAAGCAGCTTCAAAGCTTTGCTGCTTTGGTCAAAATAAACAGATTGAACAAATTCCTTAGGCATCTCCTGTAATACCCACTAATATCTCTTCTTGTTTGGGACCATTAAGAATGGCTAGCTCTCACACAAAGTAATTCATTTTAATATAAGACAAACCATCCACTTTACTTACTGCAGTACAAACATAGACTAAGAGTTTTCTGCCTCATTAAGGAATTGGTTTGTTGGTTGTGGGGTTTGGTTTTTGGATTTTTCTGGTTGTTTTGTTGTTGGTTTTGTGTTTTGGGTTTGTTTTTTGTTGTTGGTTTTTGGTTTTGGGGTTGTTTTCTTTTGTTTTTTAAACACGCATTTATTTACAGCAAACTTACCAGAAGACATCCATGTACCAACACTGACATTACTCATAACTGAAAGCCAACCGATAGGGTCATGAAGCCAGATAACACCAAATGTTGGTTTCTGTCATGAATCAAAGCCTGCTACTTTTATCAAAAAAAAAGATAAGACACTATCTGGTGAACATCAACACATCAAGGAGAACACAACACAATTTGGAACCAAAGGCTAATGCTGTAATCTGAAAACCACAGTCAATATTTGGGACAATTTTCCCCTCAAAGTCTGTGCCCCAGAACTAGTGCTTGCCAGTTCTGGAAGACCTCTGTCAGTGACGCTGATGGTCCAGTAGTTAATTGGGATAATTAAGCTGATCAGGAGTCCAGACCAACAAGCAGGAAAAGTAGAAAACCTGCAAGTCCCAGACAAACTATGCCATCTGCGTAAGTTAAGTGCCAGGTTTCTTGTTCACAAGGACCAGGCAAATAGGCTGTTTCTGGAGACAGCGGAGGTGCTTGAGAAACCTTGTTAGTCATATGTCAGGCCTTGTCAAAAAGAAAGTGTTAAATCTTCAGTGTCAACCCACTGACCGTTTCTGTTCGAAGAGGACAGCTGTTCATTCAAAGGCAGAAACTTAATTACTTAGTATCAGTCACTACAAGACACAATTTTCCTTGATCTCAAGGGGCTTATTTTTCAGTATAAAGTCCAAGCTGGAGTCTTAGAAGGCAAACACCTTTCTCGAGGATGCAAAGGAGAGGGTTGTCTTTTTTTCCCCCCATTTCTTTGAATAGTAAGCCACCTGAGCGAAAATATTATATATGGGAGATATGATTTTGCTCATTTTTCCCTGGAGAAGATTAGGTTAAGCTTGCCCTTTTGTAAAGGTACACAGTTCATCAGGAAGAAGTTTAAAAAGGAAAAGTGTGTTTTCATATCAGGTAAGAGTGCACATGTGGCTTACCTTGTTCTCAAAATGGATGAGCCTGCACCAATCTGCAAGATTGCCAGCTTTATTTCCATCTGCCTCACCTGAACAATAGCACATCAGAAAACATTTTTCCAGATCCGCACTTGGGGATTTGAACATTCATACTGATACCACTTTAATCCCATTTCACCGTCTAGAAAAAAACCCAGTTATATGTATTCAATTATGTCAGACAAAACCTTATTTGCTGCAGCAAATAATCTGGTATGGTTTTTTTCCCCTTTTTGGAAACTGCTCTTTCTCCCCCTCAGACTTTTACAGCCTTGCAATTGCAAGGTTTGTGGCACTTGCCAAGGGTGAAGGAATCTAATTTGCTAATTCAATCATCATTTGCAAACTAATGACTGCAAGCATGTATAAAAACGACATTAAAATATCTGGAAAACAGGCTATGTTGATGAATACATTCTCAGAGTAAATAAAAGCACCTTTCAACTGAAGCATTTAAAGTCTGTGCATATTTCTCGTTGAAGAATTTAGTCTCTTCTGGACAACAGCTCTATTATTAATGAAATTAACAGTAATAAAACCACAGCTCAAATCTCCTCCCCTAGCTGGACTGCTTCAAGAACTCCAGCTGGAGCCTAACTTTTGGTTGAAGGCAGCAATCACTCAAGCCCCCCCTTACAACAGGAGGAGTAATAAGCCATCTACTTCTCAACCAGTGGAGTCTGCTTCAGATTCGCCCACGAAACCACATTTTTTAGTGTTTCTCTTTAAAATTACTTAAATCCCAACACAGAGAAAAGCACATATGTGGATGAGACGTGTTTGTAAGGGAAACAAACAAACAAAAAACCCCGATGTGACCCAACAGCAACAGTTATATAGTATTCAATTCTGTGTTTTAACATTGCTTTGGGTCAGATCTGTAACTGATATTTAAGCCCACAACCCTCCAAAATCAGCAAGAATCCAGTTTCAGGTGTGATCCTTAAGCACATCTGGAAATCCCACTCTTGACCACCTGTAAAATATGCCTGTCACCAAGCTCTGCTCTGAGCTGGCCGAGAGGATCTTCACTGGAAAAAGCCATGCATACATACACTACAGAGCACATTTCTGGCATTCAAGTATTAACAAATGACCCCTATTTTCAATGTGTCCAAATTAGATTATTGTGCCAGAATTTCTCAAGTGGAGATCTGGGAAAAGTGTCCGCAGGCAATCACAGATGCAATAATACCCTCTCTTAATTTATTTGAGAAAACAGCCTGAAAATTGGGACAGTCATATTTTCTTGCCAATCAAGAAAACCTGTATTCTCAGCTGCTTATGGATAATAGATGAGCAATGTTATTCATCAGCATGCTTCCAGTCTCCCAATGTTATTTAGGATGGATTAGCATCTATTCCTCTGCTGCCACACCATAGTACATGTTCTACTCCATGCTCTTCCCTTCAAAGATTTCACTTAATCCTCCCACAGGGGCTCCTCAGGATCGATGCATTCTACTTCAATTAGTATCTGCCCAGACAACCCTTCAAAGCAGGAGCAGATTTCTAGGTAAACACGGGGAACGGATCTTAGAAAAAGATGTATTTTCACACTGGAACAAGTTAGGGAAATATTGATCTTGCATGATGCCTATGAGTTCTCTCACCAGCAATAATTCCTTGCTGTTAGAATGTTACATGTAACAGCTTTTAAACATTAAAAATCAATATAGGATCATTTGTCTATTTTACAGCAATTATAAACTGAGACTCAGAAAGCTGAAATGGCCACAGCCATCTAACAGGAACTGATTAACCTGGAATTGGAACCTAGTCCTCTTCACGAAGACCGTATCTCGCTCTATACCATAAAGATTTCCACATCAGTCAAAACGCGCGTTCTCTGGAACTAGAGGATTGGATGGTTGAGTGGCTGTAAACATTTCCAAGTGCAACCTCTTCCCATACAGGGGTCAGTATGGCAGTCTATGATGGATAACGTTCAAGTTTTCAAAGGTCACTAGTTTTGTGGACTATGAACTTAAAAAGAATAGCTTACGTAACGCCTGTCCTTTTCCTCTCAGTATTCAAAGTGCAGTTCGCAGTATCCAAAAGATTTGTCTCACCAATTTCCATGTATTTGAATGAGCGCTTTAGTAGTAATTGGGTATGCAAATTCTTGGGGAGATTTTAGCATCTGAAGTCTGACTACCTCTGCCATAAACAACTTCCCCCTTCCCCTGTGGAGTTTGATCACAAGAGGGGCAGGATAGTAGTAAGCCAAAAGTCAAAGCAGTATGTAGTAAAAGCTTTGCACAGAATAAACCTGGAAGAATCCTGAAGGACAAAGTCAGCTAATCCCAGCTCCAGAACAGGCTTCACATGCAAAGCAGAAAGAGCCTCCATTTATTATCAACTGTTACAATCATTATTTCTGCTTTTCTAACATTTATTTAATGTAGCTAATTGAAAGTAGTTCAGAGTAGACTGAAGTCAGGATGATACCACTTCAGACTACTTCACTGTGGTTAAGCACAGACAAGGAAAATTCAGAGTGCTAGTGGTAAAGATTCCTTGTATCACGTAACAAATCAGCACAAGCTACAGAAAGTGTTTATCTACACTAAACAATGCAGTCCAGCACCAAGACAGTTAAAATGGCTCTGAAAAAGCTAGCTCAGCTACTGCGTGCAGCCCAGTTGAATAAGCTCATCAACTTACACACTGTAGCATTCCTAGCACCCAAGCTAATTTGCTGAGTTAGGTTTATTTGCTTGACTATGTTGGCACTGGTAATTTCAATGCTGTTTGCATCACTGCAGTATGTGGCTTCTGTTGCCCTCAATTAATATTTGTCAGTTTATCATCACAGTGTCACAGTTTAGCATACTTTAGCGACGCAATTAGAGTGGTACACAGCTGAAAAACAATACAGAGGACTATATTAATACACTGAGCTAAAGGAAAAATAAGCTTCCCAATCTGTGTTCATGGAGTAGGTAAAGACCAACCATTTGACCTTCGCTCAGTGCGATCTGACGTTGTTCCTTAGACATTAATGTGCTCATTCACAGACCTCCTGACTATCTGTTTATTTCATCACTTTCGCATTTCCATTTTCACTAGCTCTTGCCCTACTGAGAAGTGACTGCCACAGTAGTGAGGGAGAAAGGGGGAAGGAAAGAGTTGACTCTGCTGAAAACAAAGTAAAAAACCCCTCTAGTCTCACAGGCTATGATTATATACTGTGCTTTTTATCTAAAACCTCTTAAGTCCATCTTGTGCTCTCTTTCTCCTGCCTCAAGTATCTGAAATTTCTCTGAATTACATTTTTTCCTAAGAGAAGTCTGCCTTTCCAAGCAGTATTCAGATAGAAATATGAAGAATATTTTTCTTCTTCCTTCTGTCCCTTATGCCATGTAGAAACGGCCTATTACTGGATGCAAGGCTGTGACATGATTACTGAACCAGCTCCTAGAGGACCAAAGATTATGGTGACCACCACAAAGTATCACTGATCTCAACTACCAAGATAGAATGTTTGCGGAATTAAAAAAAACCCAGAACCTAAAAATCCCAGCCTATTCATAATCCCTAAGCAGACCTGCATGCTATTTGTTGCAGTATTTAGTTCCTGGTTTGGTTTTGTCTGTACTACATAAGCCTGACAAGTATTCCACACATTTTCTCCCACTTCAGCTCATAGATCTTACAGTTCTTTAGGCCAGTCATTGCAAAATTTCTCATTTAAGACCATCCACTGTATTAAGTCTGATCCACTTGATTGAAAAGTGTTGCCAAGACCCAGAAGTAGGAACCCTTTGTTGGCATCTAAGGTGGTAGCAGATAGCCACGGCTAGGAACCTTAGTTTCTCAACTGCATTATAAAACTAAACAAGCAATGCTGAAAAGCTGAGTAAGATTTCTGTTAAGAATGGGTTTTATATTTAACCAACAATTACATTAACTTTGTCATAAAAGTGGATGTACTACTGCAATTATACACACACAAAACTACTTAAAATCTGAAACGAACGTATTTCTTCACTGTCTCACTGCTTTAGATTATTTCCTTTTAAAAATAATAACAACAAATATGTTCGGACCAAGGTGGCAGGATCTTTCCAAGTCCCGAATACCCCTCATAAAACCGCACTTTCAGGTCCTACTGAGCCAAGAGCAGCTTAACTGCCTGCAACTGCAATTCCAGCCACTGCAAATCATATACAGCTCTCCCATGAAAGCATTAAGAGCTAAGACTTAATTAGCATCCCTGATTAAACAGCAATTCATACAGCCGTTATATCTTCCAGCTAGGGAATGCAGTTCTCTGAAGAAGCAGTGAAGGGGGAAAAAAAAAAAAACAAAAACCCCAAAAAACAAACACACACACCTCTTCCCCCCAACCCAAAAACTCACCACCACCTACTTTCTTCAAACTTTATCATGGCAAATATTCGTTATTTATGATGGAAAGGCTACTGCCAGACACACTTTGAACACTCCTAGGCAAAGTTTCCATTTACAAGCTTGACCTATCTGAGAGATTACAGACCCCAATAGATATCATGGTAATTAAAACAACATAAAGCAGTTCAGAGAGAGCAGCACCCATTCTAAGCACCAAAAGACTCCCACAGGCAGTCATATTTCAACAGTCTGCAGTACTGGGGGAGGAAAAGGGGGCAACCCCCCCAACAAACCACCACAACAGAAAAACCCTACGTCGCTGATAAAAGTCTAAAGAACAAGCATTTCTGAAACTCAGCTCAGCTCCTATTCTTCCCTTCTTCCACACACATCACAGTAGGAGAAGATTAACTCCTTCTTGGGACAGCAGGGATTGCAATTCTTCATCCCCCTTGCTCTTTGGGAATCCTGAAGTGATGGACAAAAGTGAGCAAGAGCAATACTAAGAGGCAAGGTATATATCCATACAGACATCTTCTCCATGGCAGCAGCCAGAGATGACTATATGCTGTAGTAAGTAAGAGCTGGTGTTTTGTGGTGTAGGAAATCCCTTAGTTTCTGAATTTCCAGTGCCTGCATATACTTATTCACCTATTGGTTCTGTTCAAAAGGTGCTAGCTTGTCCCTGTTTCTTGCTGGATTTGGGAAGTTCTCCAGACAAAGAGGAGCAGCATTTGAGTGTGTGTAGTAGATAATGCAACAGAAATAACTGCTTATCTCCAGACAGCTCACACGCTGGCCATGCTCTCCCCAGGCTGGAAGGATCATGTCAGCCCCTTGTGAAGCCTGAGAACACACTCATTTTATGATGCCATGCCAAGTGGGAAAATTTTACAAGAAGTAGTGATGAGACAACAGGAACAAAGAAAGGGAACAAAAGTAATTTAGGAGTTCATGTGTAATGACCGTCAAAGAAGAATGAGATTTTCACAGCATTAGAGGTATACAGGTGCCAGAATTAGCAAGATGGATGCTCTACTATAGCACAGACTACCAGTTTTCAAATCCTGAAGACAAACGGTTTTTGGCTTCTAATGATAAGGCACAGGGTCAAGAACTGATTTATAGGTGAGGTCCTGGATACTACTCTAAGTACTCTAGAGGAGCACATTGAGATTTTGGAAGCTTCTCTCTTAGACAGTGGAAAATTACACTGCAGCAATATTCCTTCACTCATCCAAATTGGAAATCTTAGATAAGTGAAATAAGTCTGTGATGAGGATAAACACACTGCCATATGACAAGACTCTAGGAAATTAGCTAGACAGACAGAACAATGGCAGATGGGATATAAAAGAAGAGTGAGCTACTGTACTTAGTGTTTGAAAAGTCATTTGGATGGTGTTCACTGCTAATGTGCCTTCTGGGGTTTGCCAAGTCCTGTTCCATTGGCCTTCAGAAAGCCAGAGGTCGAATTTACATGTAAAAATCTGAATACTCATTCATATTTGAGCATTCCCTACCTACTGGTAAAAAGCACTTTATTCTTGACTAAACTTTCTGGAAAATATCTGTTCTTTGCAGCATAGCTTAATAGTCCATCCCTTATGCACTACACACACTCCTGTGTTTTCTTCTAGCATTCCTCATTTCTGCCTCTTATCCCATTTCATCCTCTTTTCTTTACAGAGATCTTGGAGTAGGATACATTCCTGTAGAACTGAAGGAAACTCTTTTTTTCCAATCACAGTCTTCTCTTACAGTTACTACCTACTAAATATTATATAGGTATTTGATACCAACATTCAAAGTATTGCTTGCTTCATGATGCTCAACAGCCTCACAAGTGGGGTTTGTCTTTGTCTATCATTTCTCTAGCTTAGTCAACGCCACTCGTTCTATCTGAGAAAGTGAATAACCAAGATTTTCAGATGAAGGCCTTCACAGTCCCAAAGAACTCAAGGCTATCATTGGGCATGCAAAATAACTTACAGTGAGTCTGAAGCAGTTTCAGTTATTTGCACTGTAATACATGACTGCTTAGTTGAAGAAAGAAGCTTGGCACAACATATGGTACCAATTACCTATATCCTCCTGTAACCAATACTTTTTCTTTTCAGATACAATTTATGTACTGCTTGGCAGCTCAACTGCCTCTCTCCTCTTGAGGGATACTACCACATGCAGACACTATTTATATGCTAGGCAAATTATTTCTGCAATCATATTCTTCACAATAAGACTATCCTTGTGTCCCATCCAAAAGGTAAGCGTCATAATTTGTGACCATGAAAGATGCCTTGGCACTTTTTGGAAAGTAAATCCAGAGTCTTGGCAAAATTTCAGCTTTGTTAATTGCATTCTGTCTATCTGTAGTTCTTCTTTTCTAACAAACAGCTGATGAATTCTACCCCAGATGTGACTGGTAGCATATCCCAGTTTCCAGGAAGCTGTTAAATCAAAGAACAAACTTAATAATGAGCAACATAATTATAAGCCTTATTTCTCATGTATCTGCTCTACAGGTATTTTTATTCTCTTTTTCAGCTCCCCGAATCCCATCACAACAATAGCTGGACTCAATAGAAATCACAGGAGTAAATCTCTGAGGACACTTTCTCTTTGAAATGCTGGTCAGAAACCCAGAGAGAATACCAATGGCACATTAAAGCTCATTTCCCTCAGCCTACAGCAGCAACTTGGTAGTGTTTAGTTACCTCCCATTTATAAGTTTCCAACCCTTAGCTGAAAAGAAAGTCCTGCAGCCATATGGGTAATAGTGCCAAATACTACCTTCTGACAAACAAATCTAAAGGGAAGCAAAAGTCCTATGTATTTTGGAATGACGAATTTGGCATCATTTCCCTTTGCACTGTTTTTATAAGGCGCACTGTCATATTTAAGAGCAAAAGTAAAACAAAAAAATTGATTTGCAAAAGCCAATTACAAAACAGCTTCCTCTAGGAGAAAAGAAAAGAAAAGAAAACAAACAACTGACACACATGAAAACTGCTACAAAAAGCCCCCCAAATGACATAAAAATCCTTCTATCCTTGGGTTATGTCTCAGGGTACATACTCTTGGAAATGAGTACAACATGCTATGAAAAGCATTTATTTAAAAACAGAAAAACAAAGACAGCAGTACTATGAGGTACCATGTTTATTGTATGCCAATGGAACATCCTTGCTCAGTTGACCAATTTCCAAAAAAAGCCCCAAACACGTGAATTTTGTAGTGGCAGCTCTGCAAGCTCACCTAAGATCTGAAAGGGAAGAGGTGTTCTGAATAGCTCATCACTTGTCACCACCCCCGAGGCTGAACACTTGTCATAGTGTCATGTATTGCCAGGTACTCGGCAATTTGTTGCAAAGGAGAATGCTGGATGTTCAATAGCCCTCCTGAACTAATTTTTCTTACTTTTTGAAAACAATTTTCTAGGCCATCTAGCTGGGAATGTCACCTTCCAAATGTGAAGCAAATAACTGCTGCCTTCTCAAGCTCGAAGAGAACACAGCTTTCTGTAGTAGAGCATTACTTTTCTTTTTATTAAATATATACAGCAGTGATGGCATAGGCAAAATATGGTATTTTTTCATAACTTAAATCAATATTTGATTAGAATTACATATTTTCCCTCTTTAAATCTAGTTCTGCACTTTTTTTTTTTACTAAAATGGATAAAATTTGCTTTAAACTAGTGAGATTTAAGCACATGCTTGAAATTAAGGTAACACCCAAGAAGTTTAACATAGCTGAATCAGGGCCATATACCAGGCAAAGTTGCTCTGGCCAGTAAGACTGAGTGTCAGGAGATGTGGGCTGGATGGTCATCTCTGCTGTGTGTCTCCTAAGATAGGTTAGAGATGTCATAATGTCCCTCAGTCTTATTTCCTTTTTGTTATTAGCTGTCTGACTGCAGCAATCAAAAAGCTGCGTACTTGGGCAAGACCCCATTGAAAAAAAGGCAAGTATGGTCCTTCACCCTCCCCCACAGTTTTTCTCTTCACAGCTATATTACTTATGTGGTATAGCTGAAAATAATATTAGCTGGGGGCTGTTCTGTACTGTTTGTTTTACTTGGGGCTGCATACAAATTGCTTAACCATTATGTTGTTCATGAGCAAGCCAAAAATAGCTCCGCTTCTTCTCTCAAATTCCTATCTATGCCATGGCGATACCAGGAGGAAAGCGTTCATGAAAGCAGAGAGGCATGGTTCCAGGAGAGACCAGCAAGGGAGGAGATGGTTCCATTTATTGGGGAGGGCTAAACATCCTTTTTTTTCCCTCACTACAAATGCTTCAATTAAAAAAACAAACAAACAAACAATCGAGATCTTAACAACTGGTTCAAGGCTTCACAGCAATTAAGTGAGAGAACCCTAGCAAGCACTTAACTTTTCTTGTTTCTGTGACTAGGAAAACTAACAGAAATATTCAGAGATTATTTTACTTCAATGAATTTTAAAATAAAACAAAAGTAGAGATAATATTCAGTACCAACATTTCTGAAAAAAACCGCTGAGCCTAATGCAAGACCACTGACCAGCAACACACCCCTCATTGCAGAGCTCCCAGATAATAGCTACAGGCATAGTGAATATAGCAGAAAAAATCCCTTCCACTCCCTCCACTGTCCCTGGTACCTGGATGGCAAGAGGAGAGGAAGAAGCAGACAGCAGGCAGAATATCTCCTTACCTGCCACAGAGAATCCCAAGGCAGCTCTTCATTCACAAGAGGCTGTTGTAACTTTGTGACCAAACCACCACTCCAACCCATGAACAATGAGTTTGTAGAACTCAGTACTGTAAATTCATGGTTTTTAAAATTATTTTTCTATTTACCGACTAAAGGTGACTACACAGACAATTTTCCAGTGACTCTTGTTCACCTACCGAGACAGAAGCAAAGCCGTCCGCGTTTCACCATAGTGGCGTTTGGCTTTAGGAGGGTTCCCTAACCACTTCGTTTCTAGGTTTCAAGCTGGGAACACTGTGGCCCTACAGAGTCGCAGTATTTCTAAAGGAACTAAAACTGTCCCTCACGCTTCACTCCTGCAAGTGCATTCATCCATCCATCTTGTGAGCCTTTCCCCTCACACCAAGAGCTTGACTGAAACTCTGAAAGTTTGGAAGTAAAATGCTTTTCCAATTATACAGGCCTCAAAATTCTCAACTGAAGTAAGACAATATTGGTCCCACAATTCTTCCAGCCTCAGAAACAGGAGGCTGAAGAAATACAAGCTCTTTTTGGGAATACAGAGTTAACCTTGGAAGGGAAAGCATTCAAAAGACTGAGAACTGTCCCAAAACAAATACTGACCTATATAATATAATAGGTTTTGTTTACTGAGGCATGAGCAGATACTACCTCACTGATTTAAGTGAATAGGCTCCGTGCCAAAGCTATCAATGGAATTATATCTGCTTATGCTGCTGGGAAGTTCTGCTCTTTGCACAGCATTCAGTGAGGTGTAAAATGAGGACTTAATGTTACTTGCTTGGACTCATTTCAAAAGCAATTGCTGCACCTGTTCATACCAACACACACATACAGTAAGTTCTTTCATTTTTCCCAGAACCCAATACCATAAAACCTGGATTGAAATCATAAAGCTATGACTTATATTCCTACACATTTCTTTATTCTTTACTAATCACCTCCTTTCTAAAATGCATTCATTTTCCCAAAGAAAGAAAAAAAAAAAATCTGTTTCTGCCTATTCGACAATAACTGATTCCTTGCATCTTCTTTCCACAAGAAAAGAAATCTTTCTGTAGTGCACAATACTGAATATGAGCAACATATCCTGGCTCCTCTGAAGCCGTATCTTCCAGGTATTAACCAGGAAATGGGGACTCCTAAAGAATAATGCACAGAAGTTAATTGTATACCCCTCTGACTGTAATAAAATAACAAGTGGCAAAACAAGTCAGATTTCTTCACAGACAAATATTAGTTCTTATTTTCATAGCACAGATAGAGTGAAGTGTTCTCTCTGATTTAACTCTAAGCCAATCTAAAGCAGTCATTATGGACTTACTCCAAATACACTGCCAGACTGCAGGGACTGTGCAAACGGAGGGCTTGGTTCTGTTAAGCGGCGAATATCCTCAGCTTGCACTGGGAGCTCACGTTACTTTGAAGGAAAAGGGCATTAGGCTAAATGGAGCAAATTTTAACAAGCCTAAACAAACAAACAGCACACCATGCTATAAAGTTATTGCAGTAAGGACAGAAATATTCATCTCCCTATAGCTATAAAAATTTGCTTTCAGCGATCAACTTGGAAGAAGCAGAGAAAGTAAGCAACCTGAGTGACATGCACATAATTTCTTGATTTGTTCAAATTTTTCTATAAGCTGTTCAAATGTAGACAAATAAAAAAATCAGCTCACACGGTGCACATGCATGGACGTGATGACCTCCAGAGGTTCTTCCCAATCTAAATTTTCTATGATTGTATACCATGAGATTTCCTGATGCCCACCACATCTCTAAAGGTGGCCCACTGCTCTGAGGTCCTAGAAGAAGGAAGAAGTGTCAGGCCCAAGTACTGCAGCTTCTCTTGCTTAATTGTTTATGGTAAGACAGCTGCTGTGAATAAAGCTTTCCATCGAGGAAGGCAGAATAAATTCTCCTGGCCTTTTTTTTTTTTTTTTTTTAATAGAACAAATAAACTCCAAATATTATTTCCTACTTATGTAAATGTTCACTGAAGTGCCTCCAACCAGTAGAGGATAGGCTACATTAAGATATCACCACGTTTACACTTCCATCATTCCTATCTTCAAACCATATGACCTTTTACATGGCTACATGTTCAAAGGGACACACCAGCATGCGTATCAAACTCTCCTAATAACCTTATGGGATAACTACATTCAGGGCAAGGCTGGTACATTGTTTAAGAAGGCAAAATTTTTACTTGCTTGCCATGCTTTAGAAGGGCCAATGCTACTTTGTACTTTTTTATAGTCTGTTCTGTTTTTCCAGACTTGTTCAGAGAAAGAAAGCTTGTGCAACGGCTATCAGCAAGTCATCACTTACCTCAACGAAAGGCAGGGAGAAAACTGAGGAAAGTTGGTTTCTCTTATGCTGTGGAAGCATTTGTGGGTATCAAGTGGTACAATTAAAAAGACAGAAAAAAACTTGTCTATTTCTTACAACTAATGTATAAGAAAAAACAACTATGGTGGCATTATTTTTTAAACAATATATGATGTTTCTGATTCATTCACAATATTTGCAAAGGGAATGTCAAAGATTTATATGCCATTAAGAGAGTATTGATGAACAATCACCACTGGATTATATTAAATAATGTGGCTGAATTTTTCAAAAAGAGCCAAAAATACATGTGTGCATTTCAGTGGGATTAAGGTGTCTATCTTTCTTAGACTTCTAAGAAAAAGGAAAAAAAAAAAGTACCCTGAATGATTAATGTCTACTTTGGTTCTTAAAAGACTAGATTTAATTATGTTTTGGTCTAATGTCTGGCACAGACTAGGAAAGGAAAGATGTAGATGAGAGCAGGAAAGGGATTACATCTGCCAATCATATCCACAAATAGCACTACCATTTTTAAGATCCATTGGACCAAATCTTGAAGTCTTTTATTAGCAAAGAAATTCCCATTAACTGAGAATGTTCCACACAAGACAGCACTCCATACCTTGCATAATTCAGCTACTGAATACAAACTACCATTTCTAACTCTTCCAGTATTCAATTTTTATTATGCATAACAAACTCCAGTGCATACAACAGCTCTTTTTAGGGCTTATCAGTGCAAGATGACAAAGTGTCAGCTTTAAGCTACCCTTGAAGATTTCCCCTCCCTGTAAAGATGCCAATCTGAGATTCCACAAGCAAAGGCATGTTCGTGTTCTATCACATGTCAGCAGCTATAAACAACAGCCTGAAGGGTGCTTCCCCCCCCCCCCCCCCGTAAACAAAGGAAGTCTTTATTCCTGTAGTAGTAGATCTTTCACGAAAACTGTGAATCTTGACTGCTACGTGGCAGAGATAACTCATGCTCCTGCTAAATAAAGTTCCCTAGAAATAAACCATGATGTTGGAGACATTTATTTGCAAGACAGTTTAGACATCCTCAAACACAACTCATTCAATGGTATATTATGCATTTCAGATTCCTCTGCACATCCAACCAGTGATGGAATTTCACCTCTGATTTTAAGGAAGCTGTCATCATTATTTAAACAAAATATAGAGCCTTGTTCTAAATTGAATGCAGATTATTTTAGTTTGCTGTTCTAGAAGTGAAAATATTTTGTGGAAGTAACAGTGACATTAGGTAGCTGGGACTGAATTAATCCTATAAAAAATAAGTGGAAGCAGCATTCTTTTGTGATACCTATCCTTCAGACAGAACAATAACCGATTCAGATTTCCTCATGAAAACAAGGACCCTCTCCCACAAAATGTCATGGCAGCCCAGCTGTCATCTAGTCAACATTTTATGCTTCCCATAACCGTGTCTAAATGCACAGCAATGTATTGTCCACTACTGTAAGTGTATCAAGGTCAGTGGAGCTATGGCTTTCTGCAAAGATCCCTTGGCTTTCTCATTTACACTTCCAGCCTCCCTTCCAGCTCCCCGATTTCCCCTACAAGAGCTTCCTGCTGGAAAAGCAACACTCCTTTCTAGCAGCTATGCATAAATCTTCCATCTTGAAGGAAGGAACATCATGGAGAAAAACTGCTGTACAACTAATATTCATAAATCTTATTACAAACACTCACAGAAGATAAACAACTACACAATTACTTCACACACAAACACAGCAAATGCCTTTAAAAAAAAAATAAATAAACAAAGCAGTGTGATCTTAACCAGCCCAGCCCAGTAGCAAAGACAAGTGAATGTAGCGAAACTACAGATAGGCTCACAATGTGTTTCACATAGAAACCAACTCAGCATAATCATTGATAACATAAGTAGAGCAGAATGTATGGTACCCATGTAAATCTTCTTACACCAGCCATTTTCTGTTGAAGTGCATGAATACAGCGTTGATGAATAAAACTATCTGGAGACAGCCATACATTTTGCTTTCAGACACAAGATAGTCTGACACACATGCCAGATGCTAACGTTAGTTCTTAAACAACAATTCTTAGGGTTTTTGTTGTTTGCTTTTTTTTTTTAAACAGCTACAGCATTCCTCAACGCAAAATTTTTTGCTTGCTTATGCTCCTAATCCAGAAGCAAGCAAGAAACAGTGACAAGTCTGAAGTACTGCAATTTGAGGTTGTTACCTGTTGCTATTCAAAGTTCTTCAGCTGCAAGCTCTTCTCTCAGACCTAACTTCTTCAAAGGGGCCCTGTGCCAAATCCCACACCTTCTGGGGAAAGCTAAATTCCTTAGAGCAGACCTGCTTATTACCATCCAGCCAAAAAGTAGCTGACCAAGTGGAATAAAATGGTGCATGAAGGACAAAAAGTGCCCACAGTTATGTTCCTTGGCCATTCTTTAATCCCAAAGGGTCCAAGCAGGAGCAACCACACTTGCAGCACCAAGTAGCAATCATTTTTGCACTGCTTCTTCCACTGTTGCCAAAAGTCTCCTATGTGCAGCGAGGCAGGCAGGGAGTTGGGCCTTGATAGTTTTCATCTGCTTTCCAAAGAGGACACCAGAGGATAATGCTAGACTCTTTTCATTGTGGTCATTCCTTTGTCGTGTTTATTATTTGCATGTCTTTCTATCCACAAGGGAAGTACAACTGATATATCTTTGTGCAATCACAGCTATTTTTCCTCATTCTGTGCTTCAACAATAGCAGCACATTCGCTAACAGCTTAGCTGTCCTCAATCTGCACACCTTTGTCACCACCTAGGAAGAAAACTGCCCATAAATCTGCACACTTTTTTTTTTTTTGTTTGCTTTACTATATCTTTATCGGTGTTACCCATCATCAATGTGATTTTTAGACTGTCTGCATGGAGCAAGGAAACAGCTAATCTTGACTGTAAATACATGAATGGGATTAATCCCACAATATAGTGTGGCAAAAAATAAGCTGCAATAGCTTTTGAGGGAGCCTGAATACAATGTATTTCAAGACAACATCTATATAACCTTTAAAGAAGGAAGATTATTCCCCTACCCCCCCATCTCACCTCTAACATCAGTACATCTATAAATGAAAAGAATTAATCTGTAGCCACAATACACATGGCTTTTAACTAGCAGGTACATGGACATCCACATATTTAGTTGCCATGTCTTAGGCACCTCTCAGCAATTCTTTTCTTTAACCACTTGAAGCAAATCATGATGTAAGCAGCTCTGCCCTTGCAATGCAATTCTGTTGCAATTTTCTACAACTTCAAAAATAGCAGCAAAAGGAAAATATAGTGGCCTCATGAAAGAAAACCAGTATCTTACAGGATTCACTCAGAAAGCATTTGTTACTCAGAAATAAAATAGCTTTTGTGTTACTCAGAAGACAAGGCACCAAGTCTATTTATATAAAGAACAAAAGAACAAACTAAATAGGGTTGCCTTTCTAATACTGTCAGTGGTGGCACAGACGTGATCTGCAAATAATAGCGTGTGTTTTTTTTAAAACAGACTTTAAAAAAAATATCTAGGAAATTTGTGAAGCTTTTCAAAGGTCCATCTAAGCATTTCCCAAGCCCATATTTGTCCATTACTAAACCGCTTTGGCTAAGATATACATACTCTTTTAAAATAAAACCCATTTTTTTATAATTTTCATTTAAACCTTCCCCACCCCAAAGATTCTTTCTTCAGAAACTACCCATTTATTTTTATGTAACCTGCATAAAGACAGACAGAAGTGGGATATAATGCTGAAGTTCAATTTTCAATATAAAAAAGTATAAAGCTATAATAAATAAATTCCAGCAGTCACAGTTCAACTCCCTTTTGTGGGAGGAATTATACTGAAACAAATCAAAATGTTCCATGGCCTCTCTAAATTGCTTTTGAACATTGTCCTTGAGCACCTCCAATTCTTTATTATTTATATCAAACCCAATTTCCATTGAGACTACACTAGTAGTATGTCATCAGTCTATAAATCTGTCAAGTCCCTTGGAGACCCTTGGCAACCGCTTTTGTAAATCTAGCACCTCCTTGGAAACTCTTGTTGTATAAAATCAAAATCATCCTTACGCTCAGTGGAAACTGATATACTTGGAGTAGCTGAATGCAAATGTGGGAAAACAATCTTCCTCACGGTCCTCCAAGTGTCGCTGTGAAGCAGAACCATCAATCTCCTTTCTCAGCCAGCCATGAAGATGAAATTCTACCACATGTATCTATGCACTGTCAGGTATTGCTGCTTCCTCTTGAAGGCTTAAAGGCTGCTATGAGCACTTGAAAAGGGAGTTCTGAATTATAAGCCATAGACAGCCTCCATTTGCTTGTACTCGAAAGACCAGCAAAATCCTTCCTCTACTCCTCAGAGGACCTAGATGACAGGGCCAGATTCACAACTAGTAAAAATTACTGTTGATCCATTCAAGCCACAGACCTTTCCAAGGTGAGAGTTTGGCTCACTTTCCTGCTGTTTCCTTCAGAAATATTCACTCTTATTCCCTTCTCAACTACACATGCTGATTATTGGAACATTATTGTATTCAATCCAGCAACCATCTTACATGCCAGTTTTTGTGGGTTTGGGGTTTTTTGGCAGGATAGGGGAGGGGGCGGCAGCTGCATTTCTTATCAGACCTGCACTCCTAAAATCTATTCAGCTACAGGGTGTTAATTGTTACTTTATAATCACTCAATTCCTACAGCTTTCGTACAGTAAACAAGGTGGATTTACAGAATGTTGTACACTAGATGCTACACAAGACCTTAGCAATGAGCAGCAGCTTTCAGATTCAGTGGAGTTCAACCAGGAGAAGTCACCTAAGGGATAACATGAAAGTTGATACACTTGGTAATCTGCATGGTTTTCCATAGAATGGCAGCAGCAGATTCCCTTTCACGTGTGTTTGTTTTCTAGCCCCTCAAACTCTACTTAGTCCAGAAAAAATGTAAGTTGAAAAGATATTGTATTATAAACTCAGTCCTTGCCTTTATCAAATTTAGCACCATTTTGACATTGAAAATTCCTGGGGGCAATGCAATAGACTTACAGACATCAACACAATAAAACACCACACAGAGTAAGCATATTCACTGGCATTCTTCATGGGCACTTTTAGCCAGGCTGCTGTATGCATTTATAGACATTCATATATGTGTCCGTACTTAAAAGCTGAGTATTTCTTTAAAATCATGATAGTACCAGGACAGTACCAGATAGTCCAAGGACAAACAAATGACACTGTGCCATTCATTCAGAACCATATCACCACCTTGTTATGGTGACAAGCCATTTCCAGCTGGGTGCACAGCGTAGGCCAAAACCAAAGTTACAACTGACATTCAGTTCCAGACTCTTCACTTTTATCCTAACTGAAGCACTTTCTAATCCAAGCAATCATCTTAAACATCGTCAAATGACAGCAGGAGCATAACTGACAGTAGGAAAAGATAAGAACTGTAGAGTATATACACACACACACATATATATACACACAAACCCACAGTGTGATGTGTGTGTATTTATATGTATACATACACACACACACATAGGCAAACCTAATCAGCTAATCCCTGGACGCCTGGCAGAAGGTCCCGGTCTTCATCTGCATAACAGCTGTGCACGAAGCGACCAGAGGGCACGAGAGGCACTACTCAAACTAGGTGCAGCAGGAAGGGCTTAGCCAAACTGGTGGATGACTGACACCACTAGAGTCAGGTTTCGCTCAGGCGGGAGTCTTACTAATATCTGAGGCGATGTCTAACATCCAAGTTCACTAATTAGTTCACTTACTAAATTCAACATATATTTTGTTTCAAAAAAGACTAAGGAGTTCATCCACAAATTATTACATAATCCCAGAAAATGTTAAAGGGTTACAAAAGAAATGACAAACTAACGGCTTTAATTAAACATATCAGAATGCAGTGCCACTAGTCCCTTACTATGGCCTAAAATGTAACTGTCTATACACTACAAAGCAGGCATCTTGGTTATAAAAAGGCATCTTAGATGATATCTCAGTCTGTCTTGGCTGTACAAAAAAACCCCAGAAGAACTCCAGAGAAGCTGATCCTGTACAATCAGTTTTTTGAATTGGCAATAAAACTAGGTACTCTGCTGGGATGTGGCGGTAGGATCTAAAACCAGGAATAGTAGTCAAGAAAAAGCTGAAATAGTAGTCAAGAATAAACTGAATGGATATCTGAGCACCACATTTGAGATGACCCGTACTGATGAACAAAGTCACGCAACCCTGCAATTGATGCCCAGAGGACACAATAGCCTAGCGTTTCTAAATATGTCCTCTCAGACACGTTTCTGACAAATAATACCTCACACATATTTTAAGTTACCCATCTCTCCCTCAAGATAAGCATCTTATTAGAGCAGACCCAGAAAACCTCACTAACTCACAGTTCCTAAAGTTCCAATGCTTTTAGGGTAGATTCAGACAACACCCAGAGATTCAAACAGCATGAGGTAGGTATGAAACAATATAAATCATCTCCAAAAACCTTGTAAGATCAATAATTACACAGTATCTTCTCTAACAGAAGGTTTTCCAGGGATTAAAAAAAAGATAAAAACAAAGAAGCAGAGACCTTCCAATAAGTCTCAGGTGTCAACAGCATGGTTTTTTGTTCTTGGGGTTTTTTTAATAGCTGCCAGAAATTTGTGTTCTGACACAAACTCCTCATAGTGAAAAATTTGGGAAAGCAGATCTAAGAAAAAATTTAAAGTGTATGTATCCCCACATATAACTTGGGAGGAGGGGAGTGGCAGGTTTGATTCAGTAACATTAGCACTGGGGAAGTTACGACTTTTGCCATTAGAGGGAGGACAAGTGGCCAATTGCCAGCAATCCTGCTGAAGGCAAGCAGGAGTTTCTGGCATTACCTTCCCAAGGGGGTAACACTAGAGGGACAGTTTTAATTTGCATTATCTCATCTGCACAACCATCCTGAGCAATAGTGGACCCAACTGCCTCTTACTGAGGAACGAACGTGGCCTAGAGATCTCATCTGACTAAAGGAAGCAGGATCCTGACGCAGAGTATGAGCCTCTGCTGAGATCACATGCCAGGGCTTACCTGCAGTGAAGCAGCACTTCACTAAGTAAACCACTGATAGACCTTTGCTGATCTATGCCGGTGAGGATCTGAGCTATTGGGACAATTACTAGAGTTTCTCTGTTGTTATTCCAGGACTCAGAAAACTTAGGCTGCAGAATTATAGCAAAACCAGTCCTGCTTCATTCAGTTTTATGCAAGATTGCAGACAATTTTAGCAGCCCACTAGTACTATGCTAACCTGGTAGACACTGCCACTCTGAAAGGTGTGATTTTCACACATTTAAAGAAAAAAGAAGCTCCAACCTCACTCACACACAATTCCTTCAAATTAAAACCTGCATGTTTTACCTTCCCCCAGCTTGGTGAAACGACCAATACTGCGCTCATCCGCTTGGCTGTCAATGAGTGTGATATTTCTTAATCACAATATTTTGTACAGCTATGCCACTAATTAGATTCATCCTCGACAAGCTGGAACAAAAATGAACTTTTCAGCAGCATACCAACAAGAGCAATGAAGAGGTACGCTGGGGAACTGTGATACTGTGCAGGTGCCCAGGTGACAAGCCACCATGTGAAACATTATACATGTGAAGGTTCAGTTTCCTAAGGCTTTCTATTGTCACTTTTAACTCGGGGCACTCACCCGTAGTGCCTCAGTTCCAATACTTCATTAACTCCAATTTAACACAACAGTTAGGACTCTGTCAACTCAACCAGGAAAAGCTGTGAACCTAACAGTACTCTCAAGTAGTTCTGACCCCTTCTTCTCCCCTCACACGCAAAAGTCAACTTTTTTCAAATTAGCAAAATCTCTCTGGATTTAGTCCAGCTGACAAGCTTCTCTCACTTGCTAGGCGGAACACACAGCACAAAGCACAAAATTTATAAGGAATTCAAGAAATCTTGCAATCAATATGCAGCACAGATCTCTGCACTACAGCAGTTACATTATCTTGTGTGGCACATGCACTGTTCCCATGGCAACCTGCATCCTTCATCCAACTCCATTATTACAGCTATTTGAGGCTTTCAGAATCTCTAGTGTCCAAGCCATGGCTCAGAGCTACTTTGTGCTAATAAGCCTCAAGAATAGATACAAGAAGAAAAGAAGAAAATACAGCAAACTCTGTTTTGCTAATCTATAAGCAACATGGAAAGCAAGAAGTGGCATGGGAAATACAATTCAATCAGCTAGGGGGAAGCGACTCTTATATAACCGTCTTCGTTAAGCGAGATGAACATAGTGCAAATTCACTATAGCCTTTTAATTCCAGAAAAATTAACAGTCAGCTCAGTAAGTCTGTTGATGAAGAATAGCTTTGTAATAGGTATGAGGAAACAAAACTTACTGTACAACTATTGCCATATTAATTTCTCTATCACTGATATCAAATATATCTTCTAAAAAGGACTGAGTTTGTAACTATATGCAGAACAGTTAAAGAAAATAATTTGATTTTGACGTTTTTATGATGTCTGATATTAAAGTTTTAAAAGGCTATTATCAAAATCTATGATCTCTATAGTATAATCTATATTTGGTTTATATAAATTGTCCCTAGATACTTCAAGTAAGCTTTCTCTATCAATAACACCACTTTTTTTTTTTTTTGGCATTTAAGCATTTCCACATCAAAGCATTACAGCAACCTCATTATGCTTTGCACAGCTTAATACAAAGTTTCTCTTAGTCACCAACCAGGGAATTTCAGGCAGAAAATAAATAACCTAATTTATTAAAGCGACCCTTGACAAATCATCCCTAAGTTGCTAGCTAGAGGTTTTATCCCTGTGAAATACACATGGGTCAGTGGGAACAGAAGTGCTTTGAAGTTGGAGGGTTTGAAGGCTCTTAAAAAGAAATGTTAAAATAAATAAAGAAGGCACACTAGAAAATGCCCTTACAATTGACAAAGGAGACCGACAGGCTGCTGAATCCAGCTGATCTTTAGCTACACTTAAGCTTAATTATGCTCAGCACCTGTTCAGAAAGAACAGTAATTCTCTAAGTGTCTTGAATACCATCTATCCTCAGCTATGCCAGCCACATTCAGTGTCAGGTCAGATGTATCCATTGCTGTTGAAGGTAAGCAATGTCAAAAGCAAGGTCAGCCTTCAGAACAGACCCGTCAGGGAGATGAATGAAAGCAGCTGGTGCCACTCTCACAACCCCCCCATCCATTCGCAGAGCGTCCAGGTATCAAGATCAACAAAGCCCAGTTTCACATGGCCTCTATGAACAGCTGGAGTAGCAGGTCTCACAAAGCTTGCTGAAGTAGGAGTCTTTCTCCCTTCTGCTGCTGCCACACTCCAGCTCCAAAGCAAACACTGCGTCCCAAACAGGGCCCCTGGCAGGTCCTGTTCTTTTGGGCTGGAGAGCGGTAGTTCAGGGAGAGTAACTGACATTACGCTTGAACTGTGATTTTCAAGCATAAGCGAGAAATATTTAAATATTAAGTCCTACAGAAAATAAGAGGGAAAAAACCCCCTTCTACTACCGGTAAATGAACAAGCATTGAGGAAAAGTAAGTAAAACATTACTTGTTCACAGCTACTGTCATCATGATGTGTACATGGTGCTGTTTGCAACCTGAAAGCCTCCTGACCTGCTTGTGCCCTCACCTCGCTGCTCCTGCAGCTAGCAGGTACAACCCATCATTTTATCAACTCTGTGCCCAATATTGGTCTCCAGGCTGATGCTGCCTGTCCAAAGAGGTGAACTCATTTCAGGGAAGTGAAGAAAGCATGATTACTATCTGAGAACGTAACTTCCATAAGATTTAAGTGTCTTTACATTTGAGGCTGAAGGCATGCTGCTATTCAACTCTGGGACAGATTTTTAATTTTGCTCATGTTTGATAGCTAGTGAAATCAAAGGAATTAAATTCAAATCATTTGTACCACTTAAGCCCACAAAGAAGCTTAACATATTTAATCATATAGCTTTCTGCTATTAAATAGTTTGCAAGAGGAAAAGACATGGAATTTTCCATCTATGCCTTCCCTTTGGAACCTGCATAACAAGTTTGCAGAACTCTAATTTTCTTGCTCGTGAGATTGAAAAACTCTGTTTTCACAAAGAAGATGTGGAGAGATGGGCCAGGAATGCTTAAGCTGCTCTTCCTTCTTTTGTGCTTCAACCGAGGCATGGCTGCTTACTTCCAGTTCAAATGCAGGTTCCGCGTCACCCTCCTGTACGTGACCAGCAAGGGATACTAAGATGGGACTGCTAGGTGAAGCAAACCAGTAGATGCAGCTGAGGAAGATGACATTGTGTTACCCTGAAACCCATCTGCTAAGCTAGAGAGGATCTATCACACAAGAGCAGCAAGATCCTTGAGGAATTATATTCTTTCAGAAATATTAAAACCCTGTTCTAATAATCCCAGTTAATTTTAATTTCGGAAGGTTAGATAGTACTCAGAATTTTCTCTAATTGCATATTCCTCAGAATAGACTCCTCTGGTTGCTCTGTAATCAAATCATAATTAAAGCATCTGTGTCATTTTATCTATCCCTTCCTGCTATTTGTAGCATTTACAGAAGGAACAAAGATGCGGCATGCAAAATTTCCAGCATCAAGGCTCATCATCGGAGCAATAATAGGGATTTGTGCTAGTGTGACTGTCTGAGTGTCTCCTTAGGCTTTCATTAGCCTTTAAAAACAATTGAGGAAGAGAAGAATACTAAACAGTGCCCCCCTTGTATCCACAACTGGAGGCCATGTTTTATTCCTGTGATTCTTGTTTCTAAAACAGCTGCCTCATTTCATCTCAGCTTCACTGAGAAAACAGTCATACAGCGGAGAAACTGTTGTCATAGCCTGAAATTAAGAGATATGTTAAATAGCAGTATCACCTTGATAAAGAAAAATATTTTCTCTTTGAGCACTGTATCAGTTGTCAGACTGAGTCTCCACTACATTTCAGCCAGGAAAAAAAGAAAACCAAACAAAAAAACAGCCAACAAGCAAACCCATTCCCCTGAGCTATATCACAGAATCCCCAAATTAACTAATTCTAGGGTTCAGACTGGTGAAGAGTTGGTGGTATGTGCCCTTTACCTTCAAGGGCATATTGTAAGTCACATTTCAGAAGAAAGGTGATTGTACAAACTATGCAAACTCTCCCGCTCCCCTCCAACACCCACTACTCAGAAGTTATGGAAACACTGAGCAAACTTCTCAGGGAAAACAGTTTGCATCTTGAGCTTAGTTTTATCTATTTTACTTCAGAGGGAGGGGACAAAAAATAAAATCATAATTTCTTGCACAAGCAGAATTCAAGATCAGTCTGGGACAATTTTTAGTTTGTATTGGAAGGAATACATTGATTGATAACTGAAAGCATATATTTTTCAAATGAAAATTTTGTTACGTATTTATTCACCACTGACATGACTTTTTCTTCCTTTCTTCTGCCCTAGATTTTAGTCTTCTTCCACGACTTTGTAAAGTTACAGAATGAACCTCAACTGTGTAGGCATTGCTTGATAAGCATATGAATACAATTGGTATCAAAAGTACTGAATTTTCACTGTATGCCTTTCGTTATAACATCATTCTAATTAAACATTAAAATTATTGTTATTTTACACAGAAAAGATTCAATTTACACAAAGATTATTCTAAGACAGTGCTTCAGACTAAAGTCAGCATTAAGTTTGCTAACAACATATCACATCTTTTAAAATATAAAGATCAAAACTGGAATAAAATAAAAATTTTCCAGCTTAACAAATCACTCTATTAATCATTCTTAAATAACTTCTATTTTTGGACGATGAATTCTTTCAGAAATGATTTTGAGTGGAAAAGTGATTTTGGAACAATTGATATCTAAATATGCTTAATTTAAGTCTTAAATAGAAAGCCTTTTCATATCTAATAGATAACGTTAGCTACCAGCATGTAAGGCCCACATCCAGATTTGATTTTATTTCTTTTAGGGTTTTTTTGTTGTTGGGGGGGGGGTTTGTGTTTGTGGGGTTTTTTTTGTTTGTTTTTTAAAAACAGACAACAGTGACACATCAGAATTCCTACAGAGTAAGACAAACACAGGACTTCTGAGACACCAAAGTGATTACTCAAAGCATTGCATCAATTACAGCTGAAGTCAAAGGACTTGTACCCGTTATACCTTGTGGGTTCCCTGTAACCCACAGGGTTCTTTTCTAACAAAGAGCTGTCATTAACCCAATACAAAGCAGAATTATTCTTAAGAGTGGCATTTTCTGCACATTTAAGTCTGATCAGAGTAGCAACATGGAAATATCAGAACGTAAATGTAAATGGTTTGGGTCTGTTTCCTTGGGGTAAAGCCAAAGCATGACCTCTCATGCTAATGTTGTTCCAACTATGCTATTGCAACTCACAGCAGCATTTAGTCCTTGGTTTGCAGATTACATCAGCTCTATTGTGGACGTGGTCAGCGTCTTCTGTGCTCACAAGCTTGCATGTTGGCCAGATCTTGAACAATTAAAATCATTGCAAGATACATTTGTGCAAAAACAGAAAAACAAAAGGGTTTCTTGGAAAGTAACAATTTGTTGTTCATGTTACGCTGTGTGACTTTCCTTCTTCAAATTCCTTCGTAACGGAAAGGAAGGTAGAGTACTTATACAAAAATATATTTTTAATTATCTTACTTCCTAGTATATGAGGGACCAAATCCTCTCTGCATTCTGTACATAGCATTCTTTATGCAGCCGGCAGATTTTCTTCCATCAGTAAAGGAGATCCAGGTGTAGATGAATTTGTTTATCAGGTTACCTTCCAATGTGACTGAACAAAACACATTTCAAATATCCAACTGCCAGTGTTGCCCTTATAAAAGGCTCACACAAGCGGCCTGAGAAAGTCTCAGATTTTATAGATACTATTTTCCCCTTAAAAATCTAAATAAAAAAGGTAAATCCAATAATCCACTCGGTATTTCATTCTGTTCTCACACAGAGCTTATGACAAAAGCAGAAGTTGGAGCTGAAGTACTGGCTATCCTCCCACTGACAGTCAAAGGACATGCTTCTGGAAGCAGGGGAACAAAACATCTCAGTCGCTAGAAGTTCTGAAGCATATCAATTGGGTTTTTTTAAGCCAGATACCAGATATTTCACCCATGATCTTAACGCAGCTTAGTCTTGCAGTAGATAACACAAGTCTAAAGATTGCATTTCTTATTGCTATTTGTACAACAAAAGACTTGCCTTGTCCGTTGTTTTACTAAGCCACCGCAACAACTGACCTTGTCTTTTAAGTGAGATCTGTCTGCGAAAGTGTTCACTGTCTTTCTCTATTTGGCCACGTCTGCACTGTTCAAAGAGGTCAGGACTGCAGCATCAACCTTCCATTACAAGCATTCAGAAAGGCTTTGAGGTGCACTGCTTGCTGCATTTTATGTAACCAAATGTGTCACCGTATTAAAAGCACAACCATGCAGATGTCACAGATGACCATCTAACATGCAGTTGAAAGGCACAGATACATCCCCAAGTCCAAATTCATTTTTTGTTTCCAACATTCGAGGCAAGCATGAGTTAGAAGAAATCACGGTAAGCAGAAAATCCTAAGATAACTTGAAGAGAAATTGTCACCAAGGATTCTCTTAAGAGATAATATTTTTTTTTCCAAATCACTTGTTCGTAGTTGAGTCATCCCAGAAAGCATCTAAAGCTTGTGGAAATTTGTCACTGCATATAGGATGTTGAGTGCAGAATTCTTACAGATTATTTAGAAATTTCCTTTTTGCACCCGTAGCTTGTATTGCACTTACATGGTGAATAGATTCAAATACACAGTCAAAAACCTCTTCCCCCACAACCTTCCTACTCTGCTTGTTCCCAGTCCTCATGTTCAATTACTACTCTGCTATACTTAATAGTGCCATCAATGCTGCAGTACTTTAGCAATAATAGAAGCATCACATCAGCAGTCAGTATCTTCAGTAAATACATTAACCACCAACTCGTCCATGCTAACAAATCATTGTTTACTTTTGAAATGCGTTTTAGCAACCCACGATATTCACAAATCAAGTGAGATTGGTGTATGCAGCCTCTGAATGTTGTAAGAGACAGACTCAGCTTTTAACTTTACCAAATGAAACTACATGTTCAATAAAGCAGACATGAAAATTGCTTCATTTCTCCCTTTTCCACATGCATATGAAATGGTAAGATTTACGCACATAAAATACATGCAGCCCTGTCTAGAATATTTCAAACTCACTGGGTATGAAGAAATTCATGACCACAAAACAACTATTTATCATGAAAACAACTGCCTAAAATTTATGCAGACCCACGCTCATAGGAACACACACATGATAAAAATAAACTGTAAAAACTAGCAGTCCACGCTGATCATCACCGAATGACATCATTTGTACCTTTAATCTCAGAAGAAGCAAAAAACATTGATTTCTTACACATGCTATAAACTCTAGATTTACAACTCTCTTATAAGGAGTTCCCTACAATGCCAGTGTTGATATTAAAATGCTTCAAACTTATCAATGGTTAAATTATGCTACCTAGCTAGGAAAAAAAAAAATTGAGCTGTCAATTCTTAACACAGTATTAACATGGCAATTTCTGACAGCTTTCATCCATTTACCATTAGGACTGAAATTTATTTTGGCAACTGAAGGAAGATATCAGCTTACATCTTCTCTGCTCCCCCTGCCCCACCTAAAGTATTTAGATTCACACACATTAAGTGACTTGATCCTCAACAGTGCTGAAGTTCCACATACCCAATTAAAGTCAATTTGAACCGCTCAAGCTGAGTGTCTTTGAAATTCAAGTCACTTTCGCACCTGCACGTGAACTTAATAACTCCGAGTTTTAAATCACTGCCCTTCATATCTAGATCTCCACATTTAAAACATAAGATGCCAAGTTCCTCAGATTTTGAGGAGACCAGGATCAGCCACTGTCACTTTAATGTTCCACCTCGTCTCCAAAAGGAACATCTTTTTACTAGAGCTCAGTGTGATTCACTGGAATTTGCCAGGCAGGTCAGGAAATCCCCTGAAGCAGAGGAAGAATATTAAAGAGATGGGACATGTATATCAAATCTCATTACTCTTCTCTTATGAGAATCAATCAAGTGAAAGGACATGATGATGTCATTATGACATCATTTACTTTGGGATTAGAAATTCATAGCTACTTAGCAACCAAAGCTGTCCAATACAGAAGTAAGAGATCCAGTGGAAGATGTTATCATCTGACCCATTTACTGCAAGATAAATATTTCTCGATTCTTGTGTCAAGACTTTATAAGACATACAATAACTTAAGAACCCTGTTGTTTCAAGTACAGAATATTAGAAATAAAACATTCTTTCTGAACCTTTTTTATTAATACCCCTTTTTTTACCCCATAACCGCTAATATGCACGTTCCCTCACAGTCATCTTCCTTTTCATCTTCTCATAGAAAAACGCAAAAAGAAAAAGCTTGTGCTAAACAGACTTTATTATTTTAAGAACTACAATCTCTATCAGAAACTCAAACCTTGTATAGTCAAGGGAGACTAAGATAATTGCATAAGAATGCAAGCTTAGAAAGCATGTTTATTTCAATAAACTAAGCTGAAAATATCCAGTAGATGAGCTCCAGTATCTGTCAGAAATTCCAACAAAAATAAAAAATAAAAAGCTTTGTGCATGAAGAAAAGAATTGGTCACGCTACTTCTGTGGCTATTTCTGGGACCTGAAAAGGGTTTGATGCCTGGAATCTATGCCTGACCTGATTTTTCTTTAAAGTTCACTCATCTCCGTTGAAAATACAGTTTAAACGAGTTCTAAAGCAACTGAGCAAAGATAAGACACGAACTGAAATTACAACTAAATCTCTAAATCCATTATCAACAAGCTAGAAACAGAGCACTAGACCGACACTTCATGTTTTCAAATCCATGCTCTGCTACAGACTAACAGAGCATTGGAACACATTTAGTATTAAACGAAAGAAAATAAAACACTCCACCTCCTGGAAATAACTTTTATTAGGATGAGGCTGTTTAAGATTTCCATTGAAACGAGAGCTCCGCGTTCCCCGAGAGAGCCGAGCAATGCCCAGCAGGTCACGCAGACCCCTGCTCTCCCTTCTCCATTTACAGAGATACCGCTGCCTTTATAAACGCACGCACGGATAGATGAAGGCTTAACAGATACCAGCAGCGACTGCCCGTGCATCTGAAAGAAAGCGAACCTCCTCGGCACCCCGAGCCGCCCCCAGCGCGGCGGCAACAGGCGACCGCCCGCGGCCGTTTCCCGGGCGATTTACCTCAGCGGCTCCCGCGGCCGCCCCCAGCGCCTCCGCGGGGCCGTCTCCCCTCTCCCCACAGCGCTCCGCCGCCCTCCGAGCGGGCGCCGCTGGCGCCGCCTCAGCCTCCTCCGCCGTTGTCCCCGCGGCTGCGTCCCCCGCTGCGCCCCGCGACGCCGGCAGCAGCCCGCCCGCCCGGGGAAGGGCGCGGGGCACCGCGGTGTCCCCCCGCGGGGCAGGAGTGCGCCGCCCGCCTCGCCTCGCCTCAGGGTGCCGCGGCGGCCGCGGACCGGGCACGGAAAAGGACTGAAGTTTGCGTTCAAACGCGCACACCCTACCTCCCGCCGTGGCGGAGGAGGAAGAAGAAGAGCTGCCGTTGCCGCCGCTGCCGCCGCCAATCGGCCCGAGCCACCGGCGCTGCCCTCCCCGAGCGATAGTAATGTTCATTTAAAGCTCGGCGCCCGCCGCTCCGCCGCGCCCTCCCCACGCAGCAGCGGCCGCGCAGCAGCGGGGCCGGGCGCGCACCGCCCCGTCCCGCCCCCAGCCCGCCCCTGAGGAGGGGGACCGTCGGTGGGGCCCGGCGGCGGCGGCGGCATGGCCCGGCCCGGGCTCTGGCCCGGCGGTTCCCCCTCAGGCCTGGCCCGCCTCGCCTGGCCGCAGGCCGAGATCCCACTGCCCTGCGTGGAGGCGACACCTCTTACCAACTCACCCTTTCCCCCTCGTCCGTCTCCGGGGAGACTCCAGGACCCCGTCAGGCAGACCCGTGCCGGAGATCACTTCCCTTGAGCCGTTTGGCGATTGCCGGTTTCCCCTTGGCCTGAGTTAACAAAAGTTGGACAAAGAAGTTAAGAACGGCAAGTCTGGGGAGCTGCTAGAAAAATTAACAGTTTTCTGACTGAGTTTAAGTGGTGTGTGTTTCCAAGTGGAAAGTTACTTAAAACAGGAAACCTTAGAACTGTGTTTTGAAAGTGCTGAAATGCAGATACGTTTCCAAACTTCCTTGAAAATGCCTAAGTGTAGGAAAAGAAATGGTCAGAATCACCCCTTTCCTGGGATCCTTTTCAGTTTGACGTTTTCTCTGTGTAAGATTCCCAGGCAGAAATCCCTGGCCATCTCTCTAGAGGGCACATTCCCCAGCAGAGGCAAGAGCGGGGTGGGCTCAGAACAGTGGTGACACGTTGGAGCAACGCTGCCTTGTCCCAGGGACTGCAGAGCAGAGGCTTGCCCGTGGTATGCGGTGTTTCACCAAGGACAGCCGCATCCCAGATATCCGATGAACGTTAACAGCTAGAAGAAAAAACATTGGCGCCTTTGACTTCCCAGGTGACTCTCTGAAATGAGTGAATCGCAGTGACAACTGGCCAGAGGATTGAACCAAAAGAACATCTTCTAGAGAGTTTTTCAAGGTAAGCTGCTTTCTCTTGCGGCAGGATTGAAGTAGCCATCACCGCAGTAGAAGAGTCAGTCCCGTGTCTTGTCCTGTATGTTTCACTGCATTAAAACAAAGCCTCTGTTGTTTAGAAGGTGAAGTGACATTCACAATCTCTGCTAACATCTGTTGTCTTATACACAAAATTGGTAACAAAAACAGCAACATGCATTGCACTGTCATACACTTGTCAAGTCAGGAAGACCTAGCTTCCTTTTCCTCCCAAGCAGGTCTGGAGGGGTTTTTTTGATTATCATTTACCCTGTCAGTGGATTATGACCCCATCCCAAATGTTTGTCTGTTTTCTTAATGTTTACATTGCTCTATGTGAATTCAAGGATGATGTGTGACCTAATGTTTAATGCATGATAATCATACAGCAATAGAAATATAAACACTGATGTTTATTACTAGGACATGCAGATAGAGAGGATACATCTCAGAAAATTGGCTAATTACCATTTTGAAACCCAGCTAATTGTGCAGAGGTTGCCAGATTGCTCAAAATCTTCAGTGACTTTCTTGTGAGTTTTAATGTAGAAAATACGTTAGCAGAGTTTAACACTGTTGCCCTTTAATTACAAGGGGTATTTATGCTGAGACTAATAATCGGATTGTCCTGTAATCCACCATAATAATCAGGAATTTTCTTTGCCCATGTGGTTTGAAAAGGTAATAGCTAATGATATTCTGGCTGTCTGATTTACACAGTGGCAACGAATAACTACTGCTCTGGCATCTCTGCTATTACTTCAGGGTTATAGATTTTGCTACTGATTAGCACTTGTCTTCATCATAGTCCCATTGTCCTTGTGTTTTGGCTAAGCGTTGGTTCTGATTGACTTGGCTTTTTTAAAATGTAGGATATATTCAGTTGTTTAGACCTGCTCCCAGAGTAGTACTAACTGACTATTCAGTTCACTTGAGACTGGATCTTAAACAGGAGAGCTGCCTCTCTCTGGGCATGGATGTACCATGAGTACAGAAGAGGCCACAGCCCTCCCCACTCCATTGGCATTGTCTGGTAAGACATCTGTGGGTTACGTGCCATGTTGTGGCTGTGTGACCGTCTGGGTTTCCTCTGCACTGGTTACAATGCACTGGGGTTGGCTGTCTTTTGCCCCCGTGACAATCTGCATTGGTAAGGTCAAAACTGCCATCTGAAAAGTAGCTACATAAACTAGCCATCTGCAGCTGTGGGTAGAAGATTTTGTACCACTTCTCACGTTTTTGAATGCGATACTTTAGCCAAGATGTGTTTCTTTTTACTTGAAAGCTCCAAGTTTGCAGAATAACTCGACATTAAAGGAATAAATTCCGTGGCAAATTACATTAATAGCCAACAATGTACAGAGCAAAACCCTAGCACAGTGGTTCCCAAATTGTTGCTCATGAGCTGCTGGCCAGTGCATGTGATCTGCGTTTCAGCAGTGCACCTGTATTAAGACAGTAGATTTCAAGATCACCTCAATTCAGTTTGATCTGATTATGGTCCGTGAGAGATTTGGGAAGTTAAAATTACCCTACTGATCCAATATTAGAGAACAAGTCTTACGAGGAGCGGCTGAGGGAACTGGGGTTGTTTAGTCTGGAGAAAAGGAGGCTCAGAGACGACCTTATTGCTCTCTACAACTACCTGAATGTAGCAAGGTGGGTGTTGGTCTCTTCTCCCAAGTAACACGCGATAGGACAAGAGGAAATGGCCTCAAGTTGCGCCAGGGGAGGTTCAGATTGGATATTAGGAAAAAATTCTTCACCGAGGGGGTTATCAAACACTGGAACAGGCTGCCCAGGGAAGTGGTTGAGTCACCAACCCCAGAGGGGATGACATGTAGACATGGGACTTAGGGATATAGTTTAGTGGTGGACTTGACAGTGTTAGGTTTACGGTTGGAATCGATCTTAAAGGTCTTTTCCAACCTAAATGATTCTATGATTCTGTGATTCTATACGCTTGGGAGTTGGTGCTGTAGTATCACAGAGCCAAAATGCTAACCCATACTTCCTTCCTTCCTTCCTTCCCAGCCTTCCTTCCTACAGCTTTTTCCTGACTGCATCCCTTGGAAGGAAGAAGTCTTTGATCTGTTTTGGAGGCAGTGTCATAATCTCTAACTGTTTAAGCTTTAACTGCTAGGAGAGCTGTGACGTGGTCCAGTGGAAAGTTCTTCTTAAAATTGGATGTCATGCTACAGTTCATTGACTTGAAAAAGATCTGCTACTGTTCCATCATAACTCAGAGATTTGGGGGGCTGCAGTTATACTGACTTACAAGGCATGCAGATGTGTCCAAGCTAACTTTAAACTAAAAGCCATGAGAATACAGCATGGATTCCAGCACAGGCTGCACAACCTTGTGGTGCTCTTGACACTTGTACTGCTCTTGTACATACACATGAAGATCCCTGTCTGTCCATTGAACTTACTATCTGATTTGTAATGCTGTTGTATGCTGCAGAATTCCTTATAAACATCTAAGAAAAGGGAGCTCCTGTTTAAAGAAGCTCCTGTGAGGGAGGAAAACTATGGTTTCCCCCGAGTTTCCCACAGATTATTTATAAATGTGCTAGGCTTCGCCTGCTGTGTTGGCAAGCTGATGACTCAGAAGCACATATCTAGGGGAATCGGTTGAATGCACGGTTCCTGGATGCACAGACCTGTCTCCCTAGGGGTGTGACTATGCGCTGACTCTCCTGAAGGACATACTGGGTGGGCATGGGCTTGGCTGCATGTGCTAATGCAGGCATCTCTGGGAGAAAGAAGGGTGAAAGTCTGGAGCGTCCCACTCTAGTCGGTTCTGAGAAGAGACCTAAGATTTACATGTGGGACGAGCTTGCCAATGGGACTGAACTGTCACTTCCAGAAGTTTAGCGTAACCTGGCTAATCTGGAGAGTCTAACTGTGCATTTGGCAAGAAATGTTACTGAGGCACTCTCTCAGCAATCTGAGAAAGGCGATATTAGGGGTGTGAGGGCTGAAACCCTGAACGTGATAATTCAGTTGAGGAAACTGAAAATGAGTGTAAACTGGAAGCTGTTTTCTGCAGGCCTGAAGGAAGAAGACAGTTGCACTGATAAGTACAAAGCAACTCACTACGTGTTTTGGCAGGTTTAAGAACTATTGCTGTCACTGTGTTTGCACCAGTTTTAATACTGCTAAACCTTACAAGCTACAGTGCTGTATCTTTAATGCTATTCTAGATGACACAATAAACAGACTGTTGCTCTGATCATTCTATTTGTCAACTGCTTAAACAGTTCCGGAGTCTTATCTTTCCGAAAGGTAGCATTTATACTGCTGGCTTTTGCCAGAAGGAAAATACAAACCCATGGTCAGTGTTGGTTGTTTTTTTGGTTTTTACTTTTTGTTCTTTTGATATTGCAGCTTTTGATGGTTAGATATCAGACAGGAACGAACTCACAGCAAATAAAGATTGTGCTCTGAGGAATGTAGTATATTCAGCACCATATCCTGCAGTAGCAATTAGCCTTCGTTGCCAATAATTTGCTAAATTGTCAAAGCTTGTGGTCATTACCCATTTGGTTGTAAGTCATCAGATCTCAAAAGCTCAACAAGGTTATGGCTAGCCAGGACTTGGATAAGAAATGTGATCACGCAGGTGCTGCACAGTGTGACATTACTTACTGAGCAGAAAGGTGCTTGTATGGAGTGTTGGAAATGGATCAGCTGAATCATGAAGTTCAGGCTAGCATTTTTCATGCAAGATCCCATAGCATTCTGTCTGTACTAGCTAATGTAAGACTAACTCACATTCGCCTCACCTAGTTCCTATCTGAGTAATGATTGCTAAGTATTCCCCAGTGTTTCAGCTGACTTTTTCAGAGAGTCTTTACTTCTTGCCCTTTCTCATTGCACTGAGCAGTGTGTTCTGATGAGCAGGTGCTATATTCCTTCTTGGAAGTGGCTGCATTGCAGAGGTTAAAGAACGTCCACCCTCATTTGAACTCGATTGCATGAGTATAATTAAGCACAGCATTTGGCCAACTTTTTATCAAAAGCTCTTGGAGCCTTTGGGATGAAATAGCTATTATGATTATAATTTGCTATTAATTATGTGTTGATTAAAACCAGCAGGAATGTGTGTCACTACGAAAGCTACCCATATCTCCCTTTTCAGCGGGTCAAACAGCAATGAAAACTTTATATTGCTTCAGCAAACTTTGTTTTGATTTGGAAGTATTTAGCTGTTACAATTTAACTTGTGCTCCTTATGCCTTATCTTATTCAAGCATGAAGTGGAGAAGCTAGGAAAATAAAAGTTCTTGCTGCCATTTTTCAGTAAGTTGCTGTCCAAGCTGCAATGCATTTCTGACCTGCCAAGTCAATATCAGGCAATTAATAGTCACTGTCTGTTTGAAGGATCCTCAAGCACGAACGACAATACTGAGACTGATCAGCATCACCTCAACTGTTAAGGTGACAGTAAGGGATACAGCAACCAGGTGTAACAAAGGAAAGGACTTAGCTATTTTTTAAAGCTGGTTGGCCAAACTTCCCCAGGCAGTGCTGTGGAGATTGCTGTCTTGAAGTATCTCCACCAACAGCAACCTCTGGGTTGTGAGTGTTGGCTTTGGGAGGACCAAAGGCAGCTTCTGCAAGCTTAGACAGTTTGGAGCCTGGTCCAAAGTACCCTGAACTCAGTGGAAAAAAGTTTCTCATTGACTTTGACGATGGTCTTTGGAGCAGGTCCCTGATAATAATTGCATTGGAGCCTAGCCATGTTGATTGCTATTAGAGCTAGGATTTGGCCTTGACAGATGATGGTAAATAATCTAATGATTATTATAGCACTTATTTTTGCATTTCTATAGCATTAAAAGGCATTCATAATGTTTTGTTATATTTTTACATCTCAAAGAAACAAAGTTGGCTTGAATTGTGTTTTAAAAAATAGCTTACATCTGTCTTGGCTCTCAAGAGCAGTTATTGGACTTTGATAACATCTGGAAGGGAAAGAAAACTATTGCATACAAGGACAGAGACTAAGTATAGCAGGGACAAAAGATTTGAGCCTCTCATCACAGCATTCAAATAAAGGAGAAAAGAGGGCCTTGTATGGCTGAGGAAGTAGCAAAAGCCAGTTTCATCAGGGATAATAGCTGTGAAGACGGTGGCAGTGCCAACATTTCCCGTCATCCAAAAAAGTTTTCAAAATTTCCTTCTTCAACACACTGTGCTTCAAACCAACAGGGAGCCTAGCATTAAGACTGGTCTTTACAGTTTATTGATATTAGCTAAAGGGAGATTATTTTCAAAATGCAATTAACATTATTTTCATACCGCAAACCATGTCAAATTAATCTGGGACTAGCCATGATTTTTTTCCTCCTACTAGAACAGTGTGTTGGGTGCTTTTCTGAAAAGAACAGCACCTTGCTGTCTAGGAAGACATCTTGTTGCACAGAAACACGTTATCTCTCATAGCCTTGCTACATGGCGATATTTCACATGGCACCAGTACCACTGTGCTGCAACAACACAAATCCTGGGGGGAGAAGCTAGTTCACAGACTGTATGGATGGAACACAGGGTGAACTCACTCCTGTATGTAATGGGAAGAAGAGAGCAGTTACTCATAGTTTTTTTCACCTTGAAACTGCTTCTTAAGTTATCAGTGAACAGCACAAAGGAATTAGTGAGACCTTATACCTTTCTTCTCTGTAGAGGCACATAAAACACGTTGCTTGAAATATACAGTTTTCTGATTGCAGGGCACTTGTGTCAGGAATTGGGCTTGTGCATACCGTTCTCGTCTATAGCAAATAATTTTTTTTCTCTTTTTCAAAAAATCTTTCAGAATTGATTGTTTCAGATTCTGAGAACTTGAGAAATCCAAAGGACTTTGTACTCAATTCATTGATCATTGCACTCTTGGGGGTTACTGGATCTTGTCTGTGGGAAATGTGTTTAGAAATGCACTAGGTCAATTGAGTGAGTTCTTTTATACCACTTAATTGAATCTCATCAGCATGTTTCTCCTGTTTGTGCAACGGATATCTTGCTGCTTTGAGGCAGCGTGACCTGCTGAGCAGAGTCTTAAGCTTTGTATTTATGTATTGTTTGGTGTGAATGAGGTTTGGTTTCTTGCTCATACAGAGGGGAATTAAACCCTGGAAGATGACTCTATAAGCACAAGATCCATCCTTCACACGCTCTTGAACAGGTTTAAAGGGTGCAAGTAGCAACATTACACTTTCCTCTGTCAAGAACTATGTTCTTCCCTATGAGAGGAAAGTAAACCTCTTCTCACTCTTGTAACACTTCTATGTATCCAAGCCCTCAGTTTATAGTGCACCTTGAGGACGAAGGTAGTATTTGTCCAATGTGTGACTACTACCTGACAAATCTGCCTCCAGATTTCACACCTCAAGAAGTTAGACATCACTACAGAAAAGAAATCAAGTTCTTCTCTCAATGCATCATCTTTTTCTTTGAGATACGGTAAGGTAGGTGATGCAAAAGCTTATAATCTTTGAGGCTAAATATAAGAGTTTCTGTTTCAGACTAGTTTGCTGAAAGAATGGGAGCATCACCAAGTACATGTCTATGCATAGGACCTGATTTTCTGAGCGAAGGGGATTTTCTGGGGACTAAATTCAAGGGTCTGTGGCACTGTTTGGTGGAGCTGTGTGAATAAGAGAAGTGAGAAGGAACGTTTCTGTAACCAACTCAGAGGGGACATTCTGAAAAGTGCAAGAAAACTGAAAGCAGAACAAGAAATGGAGTCTGTTGAGTTCTGTGTTATTCAGCAAAACAAAACTTCTATCTTTCTCTACAAAGAAAGAAAGACTGCTTCAAGGTAATGTCATCCCCCACTTATCTCCTAACAAGCTACCAACTTAACATAATCACTCATACCAGAAAGTTTTAAAAGGAACTTTGAAAAGGGAGTCCTCAAATCAGTGAAAGGGTAATCTTTTTTCACCGAAGAACTCATATGCTGTGCTGTGTGAACTTGTTGAGGTGAAGAACTGAGTAACATTCAAAGCAATACTAGACAATCATATGAATGATAATAACATTCACAGTTATAAAACAAACATACAAATATATATGTTTTGAGAGAGATTAAAAACTGACAGTGATTTAATTCAGGCTTTAAATTTGAATTATCAGGACAAAATCTTCCACAGTGGAAGTTCTGCCATCTTATTTCGGTAATCGAGTAAACTATTTCTGGAGTTGGGATACTCTCATCCATGTGTCAGGCATTAACATCGGTTCAAAAAATACAACTACTCAAATCTTAACTGTGCTTTTAGTATGCAGAGCCATTTACTGGACTTAGTTCCATTTTAGGAGCCTACCAGCATTTTGCATTTTCTCCTGGCACTGTGACTATATTCAGTGGTGTGTTTGTAATGCCTGTTCAGGATAGTTAGGCAAATTAATTAGTTCTAGCTCAATAGTGCAATATTTTCAATATTTTGATGCTTCTTTTTATTACTCTTTCCCTAGTGTGCTTTTTCCTCCAGGAGGATGTTCAAATAACTTTTACAGTCACCTGAAGAATCTGGATTCCCAGCAGCCACCTGTTTCAATGGTGATGTGCTTTGCAGTTTGACAGCATGTCATTTTAAATTACGTAGATGGTTTTGGTTTTGTCTCTGAATTGATTTGGTTCTTCCCTCAGTCTTCATACCTAAGGCAATAAACATCAAAAGGCAATGGGGACTACTTCCCTAGGAGCAATACCAACCTATGGCTACTACATTGCTGGGAACAGCGCCGTGGGAGGTGCTGTGGTTCAGATAAAGCAAAACTAGAGAGCCTGGCTGCTGCGGTGCAAGTATTTTTTGTTGTTCCTTTCACAAGAGTAAGGACATTAAGCTCCAGTGTTCTGGCCGTATTCCAACCTGGGTAATTCCATTCGGTCTGCCCTATATTTTCCTTGCAGCTGTAATTGTTCTTCATTCCCTACTGTACTGGTTTTGGCCGAGATAGAGTTAATTTTCTTCATAAATCAATGGGAAATATTGAATGAATTCCTTATTTTGCTTTGCTTGTGCACACAGCTGTTGCTTTACCTATGAAACTGACTTTATCTCAACACATGAATTTTCACACTTTAGACTGGTAAGCTCCATTGATCCCAGTTTGCAGCATGGGAATACCACAGCAAAAGTCACAGTTCTGAATAAGTGAGGACTGTATGCATTCCACTGTCACTTATGACGTTTCTGCTTGATTTGTAGTAAATATTAGCCTACAGGGGTTTTTGTGTTGTTTTTTTTTCTCTCCCCTATGTGTGATCTCTGTATAAGGAAGCCCCGTCAAGCAGGGCTACAGAAAGCACAATAGGGATAAGAGCAGATACTGCCACTTCATGCAGCTTTATGAGAACAGCTGTCCAGTTAACATGACTTTGAATTTGAGGTTCGATTTATGTGAGAAGAATCTACAAGGGAGGAAGTAAACTTCAGCAGCTGGAAATATATTTTGATTACACTCTGATTAATTTCCTGGGGAGAGGGTGAGACACTATCATTTTGCAAAAATGTGCTAAAGTATTTTTTGTCCTCTTCTGAAGTTTTCAAAGCTGTATCCTTGCAAAGACATTGAAGTCCTCCATAATGAATTTTCAGTTTCAGTTTATTTTGGGACCCAACTCTAACCCCAAATGTGATATTTGTAGCCCACCAACAAAACGTTTTATGAAAAGACTGGCTGGTCTACTGATGTTCTTTTCAGTTGGCCATGGGTGCCTGATAAATGGGAGACCCTTGCAAAAGCAGTTCTAAAATCAATTTTAGCTGGCAGAACAGGAGGGAGAGGGGAAAAGCAATTAAACAGCTACAAGAGAATTGATTTTCACTGGGAGAATAAGCAGATATTATGTATTCCTGTTTTGACTTGGGTTCTACTGATGATGGTGATTGTATGTTCCTATTAGCACAGTGTCTCACATTTTGCTAGTTTATTAATGTCTATATAAAGTTATTAAAAAAGAATTTCATATGTCAAAAAAACCCAAACCAAAACAAACACCATATGTGCACACACTCAGACATACATATCCCAGTAAGACATAATGTTAAAAGCACATTGGAAGCCAGCACTGTTTTTCTATGTGTGCTAAGAAAATAAATTTTTAAAGGTCTCTTACCCTATAATTTCCTGGTCGCCACACACTCCGGTCCTGTAGCAGTGGCTGGAAAAGCAGCAGTAGCAATTCAGAAAAGGAAATCTCTTTTCCCACTGCCACTTTTTCATCCTAGACTCAAGAACAAGCTAGTGGTCTAAAGAGAGCAAGCAAGTGTCCAGTACAGATGTGTGAGTAATTCTTCTGAAGTGGCACCAGTATCTTATTCTAGGGCAAGAGTACTTTTGAATGAAATTTGCAGACAGAAATGTGTGGGTCTGTGCCTGTGCAGACTTTGTGGAACATGGATGGTCTGTCCGTCTGACAGCTGTGCAACTGGCTTACACATGCACAGTAATTCTGTTCACTGCTTCTGAAAGCACCAGTTGTTCTGCAGGGCACATAGCAGCAGTGCACTTCTGACACACGTAGCTAGTGCTAGGAAACAGACTATGCCCACATGGATCTCTGCATACCCTCCAGATGTGTGAGGAGCTCAGGGTGAAGGGAACTCTATCGACTTTCTCGAATAACTCAGAAATCTCATTCAAAAAGGGAGAGTTCTCAAATCCGAGCCAAGGCAGCTTGTTTGAGCAGAACTGACAAATATACCCAGGGGGCTCCAGTATTTGTCAGTCTGTTTTGGTACAGTGCTCACTGCTGAACTTGGTAGGCTTTGGCAGTCTATGAGGGAAATGATGCAGTAGAGCTTAATGTGTTTCCTCTTGCCCTTCCTTCAATGAGTGGAAGTATCTCTTTAGTGCTCACCAGTCTTTGTGTTTCTTCTGCAGACTGTCTAGGGCAGAGGAGTAGTCTCATGATCTGGAGAAGGGCCTCTAACCTGCTTCCTCACAACCAAATAGTAGCTTCTCTTAATCCCTCCTTTGTGGAGGCAAGTGTACCAAGCCTTTAGTTTTCTTGCCCTTGACAGGGCAGTCAATGCCACTCAGCAGCCACAGAGAAGCCTCATCCTCTTAATCCAGTAGGCTTCCGGAAAGAAATAAAGGTGTAAAACCCACCTTGTTTAAGCAGTTTTAAAGTGCTTCCAAACTCATCCATAATCATAGACTCATAGAATAGTTTGGGTTGGAAGGGACCTCTAAAGGTCATCTAGTCCAGCCCCCCTGCCGTGGGCAGGGACATCTTCAACTAGATCAGGTCGCTCAGAGCCCCGTCCAACCTGACCTTGGATGTTTCCAGGGATGGGGCATCCACCACCTCTCTGGGCAACCTGTGCCAGTGTTTCACCACACTCAGCGTAAAACATTTCTTCCTTATACCTAATCTAAATGTACTCCCCTTTAGTTTAAAGCCATTCCCCCTTGTCCTGTCGCAACAGGCCCTGCTAAAAAGTTTGCCGCCATCTTTTTTATAAGCCCCCTTTAAGTACTGATAGGCTGCAATAAGGTCTCCCCGAAGCCTTCTCTTCTCTAGGCTGAACAACCCCAACTCTCTCAGCCTTTCTTCATAGGAGAGGTGTTCTATCCCCCTGATCATTTTCGTGGCCCTCCTCTGGACCTGCTCCAACAGGTCCGTGTCTTTCTTATTCTGAGGGCTCCAGAGCTGGACGCAGTACTCCAGGTGGGGTCTCAGCAGAGCAGAGTAGAGGGGCAGAATCACCTCCCTTGACCTGCTGGCCATGCTTCTTTTGATGCAGCCCAGGATACGATTGGCCTTCTGGGCTGCGAGCGCACATTGCCGGCTCATGTCCAGCTTTTCATCCACCAGTACCCGCAAGTCCTTCTCGGCAGGGCTGCTCTCAATCCCTTCATCCCCCAGCCTGTGCTGATACCGGGGGTTGCCCCGACCCAGGTGCAGGACCTTGCACTTGGCCTTGTTAAACCTCATGAGGTTCACACAGGCCCACTTCTTGTCCAGATCCCTCTGGATGGCATCCCGTCCCTCTGGTGTGTCGACTGCACCACTCAGCTTGGTGTCATCTGCAAACTTGCTGAGGGTGCACTTGATCCCACTGTCTATGTCATTGATGAAGATATTAAACAGTACCGGTCCCAATACGGACCCCTGCAGGACGCCACTCGTCACCAATCTCCATCTGGACATTGAGCCATTGACCACTACCCTCTGGATGTGACCATCTAACCAATTCCTCACCCACCGGACAGTCCACCCATCAAGTCCATACCTCTCCAGTTGAGAGAGAAGGATGTTGTGGGGGACCATGTCAAAGGCCTTACAGAGGTCCAGACAGAATACATCTGTAGCCCTTCCCATGTCCGTTGATGTAGTCACTCCCTCACAGAAGGCCATTAGGTTGGTCAGGCAGGACTTGCCCTTGGTGAAGCCATGCTGGCTGTCTCGAATCACCTCCCTGTCCTCCATGTGCCTTAGCATAGCTTCCAGGAGAATCTGTTCCATGGTCTTCCCAGGCACAGAGGTGAGACTGACTGGCCTGTAGTTCCCCGGGTCTTCCTTTTTTCCCTTTTTAAAAGTGGAGGTTATGTTTCCCCCTTTTCCAGTCAGTGGGAACTTCACCGGACTGCCACGACTTCTCAAATACAATGGATAGTGGCTTAGCAACTTCATCTGCCAATTCCTTCAGGACCTGCAGATGGATCTCATCAGGTCCCATGGACTTGTGCACCTTCAGGTGCCTTAGATGGTCTCGAACCATCTGTGTTCTCCCACAGTGGGCGGCTCTTCATTCTCCCAGTCCCCGCCTTTGCCTTCTGTGGCTTGGGCGGTGAGGCTCGAGCACTTGCCAGTGAAGACGGAGACTCAAAAAAGTCATTGAGTACCTCCGCCTTCTCCATATCCCGGGTAACCAGGTCTCCCGTTTCGTCCCGGAGAGGGCCCACATTTTCCCTCATCTTCCTTTTTTCCCCGACGTACCTATAGAAGCTTTTCTTGTTGCCCTTGACATCCCTGGCCAGATTTAATTCTATCAGGGCTTTAGCTTTCCTAACCTGATCCCTGGCTGCTCGGACAATTTCTCTGTATTCCTCCCAGGCTACCTGTCCTTGCTTCCACCCTCTGTAGGCTTCCTTTTTGTGTTTGAGTTTGTCCAGGAGCTCCTTGTTGATCCACACAGGCCTCCTGGCATTTTTGCCAGACTTCCTCTTTGTTGGGATGCATCGCTCCTGAGCTTGGAGGAGGTGATCCTTGAATATTACCCAGCTTTCTTGGGCCCCCCTTCCCTCCAGGGCTCTGTCCCATGGCACTCTACCAAGCAGATCCCTGAAGAGGCCAAAGTCTGCTCTCCTGAAGCCCAGGGTAGTGAGCTTGCTGTGCGCCCTCCTAGGTGCCCTCAGGATCTTGAACTCCACCATTTCGTGGTCGCTGCAGCCCAGGCTGCCCTTGAGCTTCACATTCCCCACCAGCCCCTCCTTGTTGGTGAGAACAAGGCCCAGCATAGCACCTCTCCTCGTTGGCTCCTCTACCACTTGGAGAAGGAAGTTATCATCAACGCATTCCAGGAACCTCCCAGGTTGCTTATGCCCTGCCGTGTTATCCCTCCAACAGATGATATCAGGGTGGCTGAAGTCCCCATGAGGACCAGGGCTTGTGAGCGTGAGGCTGCTCCTATCTGTCTACAGAGGGTCTCATCCACTCGGTCTTCCTGGTCAGGTGGCCTGTAGCAGCGCCCCACCGTAATGCCACCTGTCCCTGCCTTCCCTTTAATCCTGACCCACAAGCTCTGGGTCAGCTCCTCATCCATCCCCAGGCAGAGCTCCATGCACTCCAGCTGGTCATTGACATAGAGGGTGACACCCCCTCCTCGTCTCCCCTGCCTGATCTAAGCGTTTTGAGTATGTCCTCTGACCTGTATTATGCACCCATAGTGCAACTACATCAGCCTCACCCACAATAGCCAAGCCACCTGTGTTAGAGAGTTCAAACACTATGCTACTAATACTACAGATTTCACGCAGGTATCACAGCAGTTGAATGTGTGGGGAAAACAATTGTCTTAAGGAATAAACAAGCCATGAATATAGCTAAGGGAGGTTAAAACACTGAATCATGACTATCACCATAAACAACATAAGAGGAGCCAGCTCTTCCCAGACCCATTTCATCTTCCTCTCTTCACACACACATCAACTAGTACTAGCAGTCACGGTGTGTTTTTTACTGAAGCAGTGCTGGTTGACATTCTCCTCTGTTGTTATTAACAATCTTACATTAATTTAATAATCTCTAAACTATGTTCCTACAATACCAAGGAAAATGCCTAAATATTTCTTAATTACCACACTGCAGGTTGGCCAGCTTTCCTGGTCCTGTGAGCTAGCCAGCACAGTCTTTACATGGGCAGCAGCCACAGATTACATACCAGATATCTTAAGAGCCATGTGGAAGGAGACTCCAGGAGGTTGTCACAGGTGAGGGGTGGCATTGCTTTCCAGCAGTCTCAGCTATCCATTGCCACAGGACTCTGGCTGGGTCTCAGGCAATCCTGTTAATACCTTGTTATCTGAGTTCTCCAACAGCCAGATCAGCTAGCAGCCCCGCTGCTGATCATGGGAAGTCCCTGCGGCATGGCACACTAGGACTGCTCAATCTTGCTTGGCAGCTTGGCCACTTGGTTACATTGCACTTAACGTAATTTAATCTTAAAACTCTGTACTTACTCCTCTTGATAAACCACTAACCAATTTCAAACAGTAATGGGCATTTATTCTAATTCTTGTCAGAGAAGCATCAGTGGGACACTAGCTGTAATACAAATTGGGTTTATTAGTGAGATATAAAACAAGCCAAGATTGTTAAAAGGATTTGTGATTTCAAGTGTCTATCCTCAACAAGTCAGAAAAGGATTGCTTTCTGGGAAATGCTGAGCAGCAGTGCTTTGAAAACCTGTTTAGTCTCTCAAGTTGAGCACCCAAAATTACTATGTTCTTTTGAAAAGGTTTCCCATGTTGTTTTAGAAAGAGCAAAAAAGGCTTGCGGTCTGTGTGACACATGGCTGTAGAGTGTCCAGTCTTTCTTGAAGAAGCACATTTGTTTGACGACTTTCAAAAGTTCAGATTCAAGGTAGTTGTTAGGAATTATTTGAGGACGTCAGAGCGCAACTTATTAGAAGTTATTTATAGTAGGAAAATAGAAGTGTTTTCACCATACTAAAGAGATTGCCAATGTAAAGATCATTTCTGGTTTGCTCTGATTGGAACATTTAAAATAAATGTCCTGTAGGTAAGAGATAAGTTGAAACCTAAGCTGATAACGTTAATTAGCTATTCATGTAAAGAAAAAGAACACATAACTTGAACATAAAAATACGTCTGAGATTCCAAACTGCTTTTGAGTTTTGACGGGATGGCGTAAAATTCTCATGAGACCGGTTTGTTTGAAGACTGATAACTAAGATAAAAACAAACAATGTGGTTCTGCTTTTGAAAGTCAAATAGTTTGGGATTGATCCTATCTCTCAGATATATAAACATGGTATATCATATACTGTAATTGTTTGTACCCTTACCAGTGGGCAGGAATACACAAAAATCTTGTAAACCCAAACTTGTAACTCCAAAAGATCTTGTAACTGCAATTACTTCCTTGGAAGGATGAGTGAAGGGAATGAGGGCAGCACAGCTGTTTCTGCTAATGCCTTCTTGCTTCATGCGGCAGCATAGAACAGATTCAAAGTGAACATAAATTATATTACATGTAATGTGTCTAGCTTCTGCTATCCAGTGACGTTTGGAGTTCAGAATAATTTTGGCTCGTTTTAAATCGTCTTGTTTTGATGTTATCTTAATTTTCTAGTGACTTTCCTCCATTCTCCTGCTCATTTCCGTCTTCATCAGTCGTAAAAGTAAGACTTGGCACATGCATGTGCTCTCTGGTAAGATTAAATAACGTTAAGCACCTGCTCCTCTTGGTTATTGTCTGCAGGAGTTTATTACCACTTTCTAAAAAGACTGTTCAGTGTGTTTCTGATGGATGATGTCTAATGCCAGCTGTCAAGAAGTCTGGTTCCATAACATAATATTGACAAATAATATTCACCCTCCTCTAAAATCAAATAAATGATCCCTTTTTCCTGAGGCTAACCTGGAACCTAACTTTACTTCTGGTATGAAGTAGGATCAGAAGGAGACTAAAGAAGTACTGTACTTCTCCTTTATGCTTTGGACAAGGATTTTTCACAGAGCACAAATACTAACTAAAATTCCACTTCAGTCTTCATAAGACTTTAGTGTTCATTGACTTCAGAGGTGGCAGCATTAGACAAAGAATACCATCCAGAGTGCATTAGCGGCTATAGTATTCCATACATATTGGAATGTATGTTCTGCACAGAGACACAATTCACAGTCCTGAGGTCGGTTTGCTACTCTTATGAACTGTAGCTAGCAGCTGTCTTAATTTTACTTCTGGGCTTAGACTTACTAAGATGTCATTTAAGATAACATACCAGCTTTTGTACAGAAGGGCACACTTTCCTATCTGCCAGCATTCTGCTGTGGAAAATGTCTGTCAAGGCGTAGGTGATGGCAGTTTCTTAAACAGATGTAGTAGCAAGTCATCATCTCATTTATAAGAGGTGTCAGTGAGGTAGCTCTTCAATTCTTAGTGGTTTTTATATTACTAACTGTGAGCTCTGGACCTGAAGGTGAGGAAGGTGAGAGATATAGGTGCCCTGGAAACCTCTGCAAATATCAGCAGTTACTGGTAGGCAGTTAATATTTCTGCTCATGGTTTAGACTTTTTCTTGTGTACTAGACTATTTCAAGTGTCAAATAGGATTCATGATAGGAAAATCAAAGTACTATTTTCATTTATTTTCATATATAATTTTATTGTAGAAAATATTCTGAGTTCACCCCAGATTAAGGAGTCATTTTGGACGACTGAAACCCTAAGTTTCATTAAAGAAACTATTTGATGAAAAAAACCACCCGCTTTTAGCTAAGGCTGCTGAATGCCCCTCCCTAGGGAAAACTGTCCTGAGGCTGGGTCCATCCAAGACCTCCATCTGTGATAAGGAATGGCAGTCCCCACTAAGCCAGTTGGTGAATTCACATTGTCCTGCTGTTTCCGTTACCACTAAGCAGTGCAGCTGCAATTTTGATACTCTGCTTTATCTTCCTTTATTTTGCCATCATATAGATTGGCTGTCTTTAGTTAAGGAATTTGGAACTGGAGATATTTAGTTGTTAAAAAAAAATTCTATTTCCCCTTCTCCGACCTCAGTAGCTGCACACACAAATGCACTTATGCATGCATGTGTGATGGAAAAACAAATGTGAGAAGGTGGGAGTTTTAAAAAAACATTGTCAAGGGTGATAGTGTTTTTACTGGATGATGGAAGTTTGTGAATTCCTCTCCAGGTGTCTTGGCACTTGGAGGCATGATATAAATAAGCTGGCAGGTAAGAAATGTTTTAAATGAAATAAATGGCTGGAACTGCAGACTGCAAGAACAGTACCAGTAAAAAACAATAAAACAATAAAAAACAATGCTTATCTGAGGGCTGTAAGCAAAAGCACAGGAACATTAAAATACTTAGCATTACTGTAGTAAGAAAATATCATGTGGAGGAGGAGACGCAAAATCACAAGACATAATAAAAAAGAGCAATTATACAGTCCTGACAGGCACTGTCATTTGAGACAATAGCGATCATAAGCTTCACAACTGAAGATGTTTTAATAATGTAAAGGTCATGTCGGTATTTGTGGTACATTGTGTATCACATTTGTAAAGATGCCTTGGAAGCTGTCCTGACCACTGCACTTTGACAATATTCCTGAAGCAAAGGAGAAGTGCCCAAGAGCATGCAACACCTATTCAGGAGGATGGTATCCTTCTGATGACACCGAGTATTGGAAATGATGCTTCTTGTTCAGATGCTTCAGCATTGCATGGCTTCACTGGAGAGATCATTCCCTAGTTAGCATCTCCTGAGAAAATGTGGAGCAATGCATTTAGATAACACAAACAGGCTAGAGAAATACAGTTTCTAAGGGTGGCATCTTGCAGAACTGGTGAAGACATTCTGATTTAGGTTTGGTGAGATACATGAAATAATTTTCCACTAAAATAAATTCTAAATGCTGAAATCAAAATTGGAATTTTTCAGAGCTGTCTTAGAAGGCCAGATAGCCATCTAGTATTCAAATCAAGCAGCTTTCTCTCTTGGAAGTTTCCACTGGAGTAGATCACACAGATAAGGAAGTTAGCAGTGCTTCATGCATCCCTTTGAATGTACAATCAAGTGTCTAATAGTCAGTCTGTCATCTCAAATCCATTACAAAATCCCATTTTAAATCTAAATAGTAAGCTACTGCTCAATAATGTGGGCTGAATCCCTTTGAAAAAGGAGGATATCTATGCTTTATGTCAAGCAAGGCAAGTTTGGGAATATTTTGCTTTCCCTAAGCACACTGTTTTTGAGCTGTCAGTGTAAATGACTGTTTCTCTCCAGTCTCAAGAGATCCGTGCAAGCAGAATGTGGATTGTACACAACAGCAAGGTATCAAGACTATCTGGAGTCAGTGCTTTTCATGGGTATTGAGGGTACTGAGTGTGAATCTATATGAGGCTTAGGCCAAGCTGTAAGATACAGAATGAGTAACAGTAGGTGGTATAATACAGAACTAGTCAAAATCCCACCTGCTCCCATTGGATGTTCACCACCATCTTTTTTGATACTTAAAAGAAAGAAAAGATTAGCAAATAATTTCTCTCAAGGTTATTATTGACGAAAGGGTGCCTTTCACTCTAGGTACTGTCTGGAGCCCTTTAATATAAGACTCACAATAAGAGGATTGCTTGTCTATACTTTACTAGGAATGGAAATGCAGTTCTAAGCTCTAGGGAATGAGATACTAGAAATCCTATGGTTAAACATTAAACAGAAATCCCATGGTACCATTAAACAGACAACAGAGACAAAGTCACTAAGAAAACTTCAGTGGTAAACCTGTTTCTATGCTCATTGGCAACTGAAACAATCGGGAACAAATTTGGGAGCTAAAATTTAAGCTCTGCACTCTGAAAGGAAAAGAAGGTGGAGTTCCTCACAGCATATCAGACACAGGGTGATGGATGTTCGCCAGAGAGAGAAAAAAAGCTGCTTTAATGATATTCTTGTGAATCACTTCATCATTGGTTACAGTCTGCAAAAGGAGAACCAAGGTCCTCTGCCAGTGGAAATGGATGCAGAAATTTGGCAGAATTTGACTTAGAGATGGAACTAGTTTTCCCACAGAAAGGTTGGTTCTGAGTCTGTATCCTTCTAACGTAAATTACAGGCTTTTCTTTAATCAGATAGACAAGATTCCCCCCCCCCCCCCGCCCCCAATTTTTCAACTTCAAAGCAGCCAAGCACACTCATAGAAGATACAGTTTTACTATGAAATGTTTTGGGACATAGACATGGTTTTAATATCTACTATCAGGTGAAAAATAAATAGTCTTAATTTTCTGCTGGCCTTTATATGAGAGGAAACTCTGTTATTAATAGTCGATTTGTAATGCTTTTTCAAGAGAAGTAATAACCCTCTTCAGAGCTCATTTTCTTTTCCAAATCTAGCCTCTTGTTGTCAGTATTGTCCTGTGATTCTTCAGGAAAATTACACTTACATTTTTATATGGAAAAAACTGATTATCCTTCAATTTCCTTAGACTGTCAGCATTCACAGATAATGAATAACTTGCTGCCTCTTAATATTAGGTTAATATTAGAATTATTTGATGCTGTATGGAATGAGCAGGAGGAGGTGATTGAACTAGTTATTGATCAGTTGATTTTGTCTCTGATGACTTCTCTGGAATGTCTACGACACCCTAACTGGGGGTCCATAGAGGGAAATAGACCAAAACTTATGACCAAAAGCTTCAGTGAGGGCATAGGCTTGGTTGTGAGGTCCCTTCTTTCAGCAGTCAAGGCTGCTTTGCGTTTAATATTTCCACACAATCTCTGGCTGGCTGTTTGGGTGAGTAACAGGGCTGCTAGCAGCTCCGGCTCTCCTTCCACCTCATGTTATTATGGGGAGTTGAGTGGGATGATAGTAAGAAGGCAGTTGGATTATAGCTCTCCCTGCTCATCCAGACCAGCTGGTTTGGGGAGAAAAGGATAATATAGGAAGGGATATGATGATTTATTCTGTGCAACAGGTATCTAGTCTTAGCTGGGAGTCTCTTTTGCTGCTTCTGGGCAGCTCTGCCTCTCACAGCAGACTCTAGCTACCAGGATGGTTAAGTACAGCAGCTCCTTGGAATTTGGTTGTAGGCAGTATTAAAATTTAACAGAATACTTAGCTTTGATCCAGTCCTGCAACGTTTCATGTAGAAGACTCAGTTTCACCAAAGAGGCTTGTCTCTGGCTCAGGTGGAGAGCAGCAGTGTGGAAGGGTTTGATGTCTGGATATGAGAGGTGACTGCTGCTAGCGCAGGAGCAAAAAACAAAGTCAGGAAGAACAAACAGATCTTAACAGAGATCCCCTGCTGTGTCTATGTAGAAGCCCAGGAAAAATGAACATAGACCTTTTTAAAGTATAGGGGGCCCCATCAGAAACTGGGAAGTGCCCTATGTATTTTTTTTTTTTTTTAGTGTTTAGTCTTAAAATCTTAAATACTAGAAGAACTGTCCAAAAAGGATGCTTTTCACCTTTGGGAGCACGCTAATGACAGATGAGGAAAGCCGATGTCTAGTTGCTTGTAGTACCTAGCAGCATATCCCAATAAAATAGCCTTCTGCTAGAAGTACCCAGTCACTCATGCAGGTTGCTTCTGTGGAAAACTGAAGAGATTTCCCTGTGATATACTGCGGCACAATCATTCTCTGATCACAGCTGGTGACTTGATTGTGCTCAAAGCTATGTGGCTCTTTAATTCAGCTATAGATGGTTCCATTGTTGACAAATTAAAAATTGCCCATTGACTCTTATACTACCATTTGTCTCAGCCATGTCCTGTGGCTGTGACTGCCATAGGATCTTAAGCTCTATGCAATGCCTCTGCTGTATCTGTTTTTATTCTTCTTTCTGATCCATTTCCAGCCTGTTTAAGCTTTTCCTAAATGAAAGCTATCATCACATTTTACCAATGTTTATGTATTATTTTAGAACACTGATAATTTTTGCTAAATTGAATTGTTTTACAGAATATGAAAGTCTGTGCCTGCTGAAAAAGATAGTTTGACAAAACCAGCCCACTTTTCTTGAATGATGTTTTGATGAAAGAAGTACTAACACTGTTGAAATGTCATTTTCTTACAGAAATATCCTATTATTACTATTTATTGTAGCAGAAGAGGCCTAAACATATGAATAAGGCAAGGCATGCTGGGAGACTTAATATCTTTTATTAAACCAGATGATGAATCTGGAAAGGAGTCAAAGACTGTTTCTGTTTCAGACCTGAAGCAGGAGCTGCATGCCCCAAAACCTGACTTGTTTACCAATAATAGCAGCTGGTATAATAAAATGTATTGCTGTTTCCTCCAAAGCTTGCCTAGATTTTTATTTCACAGTTTGCAGTGACTTGCTGCTTTGAATTTTTACTATTTTTTCATTGAATTAGAAGAGAATAGGCATTTTTAAAAAGCCGAATTCAGAATATGATTTTCAAAATTTGAGGATTTTGTTCCATTTAGAAATATAGCTCAAGTTTTGAAATCTCATTATCCTTCAGAGCAGAGAATCTAAATCCTTCTCCTTTCACCTCATTACCTGAATTCTTAGTGGGAGAATCTCTAAGACTGTCTTTGATGTATCTTTACTGGAAACTAGCCACACTAACAGTCCAGGCTATAGATAACTGTATTAGCTCTGTTAATAGAGCTGAGTCAAATAGCATGGAGATGGGATGACCTTCATTCTCCTGGAAGGAATGTTCTTACTTAGGGTGATCAGAGTGGCCCCAGACGAGCGCTAGGAGAAGCAAAGTGGACAGTTAGGCCATGCAGTCTGTCTTCTCCCAAGGAACCAGGTAAGACCTTTGAACATAGTGACCCAAGTTCATCCATAATGTTGTTCCCCTGTCAGTGGTGTTACACAAAGTCAGTCTGACCCTTTGACGGAGAGTACGAAGATGGAAGAAACTTGGAGAAGCTTTAAAAAAACAACACCTAGCAGGCCTGTTTGTTTACTTCAGTAATGCTTTCTTAAACTTGCCACTTAATGAGAGAGTTCGCTGACATGTCATTGTGTAATGGAGTTGTAATGCAATAGTGGGATGCTGCGTTTGAGATAGCAAGATGCTGCATGGTAATGAAAGGATGCTTTTGCCATGGTAGGGGACTGTTTATGTAGTGGTGGGATGAGAAAGACCCTATTTGCTTAATGGTAGGGTGCTGCTTGTATAGTGATACAATTGCTTTGCCAATGGAGGAGATCGCAGAGCGCCGGCAAGATTTGAGAAGCACCGGCAAGATTTGAGAAGCGCTGGCAAGATTTGAGAAACCCCAGCTGCCAAGTGACTTTGTTTTTCTTCTCATTCTTTTCACTGAGGCATGGAGAGAGACAGCCTAACCTTTTGTTCTCGTTGCATTTTTTACATTTTATGTTGTTTTGTATTATGTTTAACAAACTACTGACATCTGGAGTCACAGCAGTCCTTGGCCCTGAAGCACTGTTTCCATTACAACTTAGACCCCCCTCTTTGCCTTTTTATTTGCACGATAATACAACACCCTAATTCTGCATCCCTCTGTGCAATAGCTTAATCTCATGAAACCACAATCACTTGATGTTCTACCCAGTCCTCTGGTCCTTTAATTTATTTTGCCATTTGCATAATGGATTGACAATGCCTTACTGTTATCAACTAGTTTCTGTCTTTTCAAGAACTTAATTTAGAAATTACTGCAATGTATATGACTGGATAGATGAAAACCCCAAGGAAGAGATTTCTATTTTGCCTGTTTTGGTACAGTTGCATCCCATTCATTAGGCTTGATCCAGGTAAATTTTGTTACCCTGTGTTGTACAGATCGGGAAACTGAGGCACTGAGGAATTAAAAAGACATGGCAAAGTCTACAGCAGAGTCCCTGTTTCTTCTTGTTCAGATCCTTATCCTTACAGACATTTCTCCTTTCCCAGGGACATCAGGTCACATTTAAGTTCTGCTTTGATAGGAATGACAGAATCAGCATAACCTTACATGAGTTCTCCAGCAAATTTAATATCAACCCTTTCTTGTTACATTTTTTAGTATTTTAAATAATATAAAATATAAAGAACTTTTAATTACCATTTTAAAATAACCTCTTCATTTTAGATCTATGTCTTAGGATTTTTAAGTAGCACAAAAATTAGGCTTAAGGAGTCAGCAAACTATGAATTTGCACAGGCTAAAGTAATTAAGTCGTCACAAACCTAAAGACCAGGATCCTGGAAAGAAATTTGCTGAGGAGGAGGTGGACTTGTAGAAGTTTAAGCATCTGTATGGGAGAGAAGCTGGTTTTTGGGCACAGCTGGGAAGGCAGGAGAAGGAACTGTCTGTCTGTCTGTCCCCAAGCGTAAGGCCCTGCTATATAGCGTATTCTATACAAGGTCAACTCTACATTAACCTGTGCTGGCTGCCAAACTGTGAGGGAAATGACAACAGCCGGTGGCTGCCAGGATATGGGTACAGTGCAGGGATTACTGTGTGCGTGCACCAGAGAGCTCCTTGCCCAGTAAGGCCAGATCCCCTGGGTGTACATGTGCTCTGCTCTAACACATAGCCCCATGCATATCTGAGGATCCGAATCCAAAGGTCCAGGAAAAGACTGCTTTTCATGCATGAAACAAAAGTCTTCCTTCATTTCCTTTTGAACTCTCAGAGTGTCAAAATAGATGATTCAAAGAAGAGGAAAGTGAGTAAAGCATTTCTGTTAAATGAGAAGATGTGAAACTCTGATTCTTCGGGTTATGTTCTCCTCTTCCCATAAATGGTGTGATACAGAGAAGGATTTGGCCATGAGTATGAAGGAACTGAATTAGTCCTACCCATTAATTCCTCCGGAAGCAATAAGTCTCTGTACCCTTGACATTGGCATAGACTAATGCATGACATCTTCATCCCTTGCAGAGAGCGTTAGAGTCGGATTTTAATAATAAATCCAGCATTTTGACTTCCCTCAATTTTAACAGCAGGAGCTTTGTGGGACTGGTGAATACACACAGGCTTTACAACCCAAGGTAAACCACATCTGTTCTAAATACAGGTCAGAAATGCAGAGGTTAGACAACATAATTCTCCCAGATTGGAACTGGAGAGAGTCAGCAAGAGTTAAGCAAGGGCAGATGACAGCAAAGATCAAATATGCCTCAAAGTAATGCATTCAGCATGTAGTTTTAGTATCCATCTAGTAGCACTGAAGATACAGATCTCTTCAAAGGATAAACCACTACAAACACAACTAATGAAATCTCATTGTTTCTTTCAATTTCTGCTTCTTTTTTCCCTACAGCTGCATTTTGTGAATAGTTCTGAATTCCTTTTTGCCACTTGAAATATGTTCCCCCAAATAGTATCATAGACTCATAGAATCATTTAGATTGGAAAAGACCCTTAAGATCATCGAGTCCAACCGTTAACCTAAGAGTGCCAAGTCCATCACTAAACCATGTCCCTAAGCACCACGTCTACACACCTTTTAAATACCTCCAGGGATGGGGACTCAACCACTTCCCCGGCCAGCCTGTTCCAATGCTTCACAACCCTTTCAGTGAAAAAATTTTTCCTAATATCCAATCTAAACTTCTCCTGGCGCAACTTGAAGCCATTTCCTCTTGTCCTATCATTTGTTAGTGATAGGACACTGTCACTGGGGGAATAGACCAGCACCCACCTTGCTACATTCAGGTAGTTGTAGAGCGCAATAAGGTCTCCCCTGAGCCTCCTTTTCCCCAGACTCAACAGCACCTGTTCCCTCAGCCGCTCCTCATAAGACTTGTGCTCTAGACCCTTCACCAGCTTTGTTGCCCTTCTCTGGACACGCTCTAGCACCTCAACGTCCTTCTTGTAGTGAGGGGCCCAAAACTGAACACAGTATTCGAGGTGCGGCCTCACCAGTGCCGAGTACAGGGGCACGATCACTTCCCTACTCCTGCTGGCCACACTATTTCTGATAGAAGCCGGGATGCTGTTGGCCTTCTTGGCCGCCTGGGCACACTGCCGTCTCATATTCAGCCGGCTGTCAACCAACACCCCCAGGTCCTTTTCCAACAGGCAGCTTTCCAGCCACTCTTCCCCAAGCCTGTAGCGTTGCATGGGGTTGTGACCCAAGTGCCGGACCTGGCACTTGGCCTTGTTGAACCTCATACAGTTGGCCTCAGCCCATCAATCCAGCCTGTCCAGGTCCCTCTGCAGAACCTTCCTACCCTTGAGCAGAGCAACACTCCCACCCAACTTGGTGTCATCTGCAAACTGACTGAGGGTGCACTCGATCCCCTTGTCCAGATCATTGATAAAGATATTAAACAGAACTGGCCCCAAAACTGAGCCCTGGGGAACACCGCTTGTGACTGGCCACCAGCTGGATTTAACTCAATTCACCAAAACTCTCTGGGCCTGGCCAGCCAGCCAGTTTTTTCCCAGCAAAGCGTATGCCTGTCCAAGCCATGAGCAGCCAGTTTCTCCAGGAGAATGCCGTGTCAAAGGCTTTACTAAAGCACATGTACTTCCAAAATCTCTCAGAGCTTTCAAGAGGCAGCTTTATTTTATGCTAAATTCATCCTCTCCTCTACTGCTATCAAATATTACTCCTGGTAGCTTTGATACTTACTCACTGTAAACAGGCACAAGTGACTAAAAAAAAAAAAAAAAATTATACCCAAACATTTTCGTGTGTTGCGTCAGGAAGCACAAGTGATACCATGTGACTACAACAGTGATGCTGGCAGTTTGACTGTGGCCTATTTGAGAAGAAATTTTTTTTAATCTAGCAGACCATGACATAATAAGAATCAACTCATGAAATCTAAAATTGCGTATGAGATTATCATAATGGTCCCTCTGGTCCTATAAATTTAATAGAATTTTCTGACCAATGACAAGAACATAATTCAATGCAGCAGGATTCTCACATTTGATTGGTGGAATGAAAGATGTAAAAAGACGTACTGACCTCAGTGTCTAAGAAACTATGCTCTTCCATGCCTATTCCATAGGAAAACAGGGAGAGTAAAAGAATGCTTATTTTATTTAACTAAATTTTCAAAATAGGTAATAACTTCTGAGCTTTACCATATTTCATTTTTGTTAGTAGAGGAATACCTATAAATAGAAACTATATTATGTTTCATTGCATTTCTTTTATATTGGTTTTTAGGCTTTTGCCATTCTTTTTCTGTTTGGAAAAGTCATCATATTTTCCCTCCCTAACAAAATTCAGGTGAGCAAAGAGCAGTTCATTATTCTTTGGCAGATAAATAGCTGCCCTTTTTTCAAATATGCTAAGGTTTTATGTACAGAATTTCACTCCCAAATTGGTAGTGACAGAAATTAAACCATAAATGCGGTTGAAAACACTCTTTGCCAACAGAGTGAATATATTGTAGTCTTGGTCCATTTTTGTGCCTATTGGTTATGATCTGTTCACAACACAGATTTGCCAGACAGATGTACCCACTCTCACATCTAATCAGTTGTGCGTGCAGAAACAAACAACCCCCCCCCCAACAAAACAACAACAAAAAAATCAAGGCTGGAGTAGTGGTCCTGACTTTACTAACTAAAACAACAACTGCAAAGCAGAATTTTCCCTAATCATGTCATTATAACTTGTAATTATTCTGAAATTGCATCTTCTAGCGATCATCTTTGGTTTGAGGTAGCAATCTTTTCTGGTTTTGTAGGCTGATGAGTTACAAGCATTTTTTCTGAAATAATGACAGATGGCAAACAAATGAGGGATAAACTAACCTGCTAAATAATATGACATGAAATTTAGTATTTAAGTTCCCATCTGGAATGCCTTTACACTCAAATAGTCTTCCCAGGTTTGGGTGTGGATTTACTCAAAGTGCTGCACATTTCTGAGTCTGTAATGTAATTTTGAGTCCCTGGCAATAGGCTGAGGCACACACATGACTGCTCAACTGATATCAAAACCTCAGGGACCACAGAAGGTAGCAATTACATACCCTCACAGGGTGCTTATTGCTTGGGGGTTTTAGACATTGTTATTGCAGAAAGCTGCAAAGCACACTGCTTAACAGCCGTTTCCTGAAAGCTATCAGCACTGATATTGTTGTTATATTCTGATTTCAGCGCTCCCTGAAATTTCATGACTTACTATTCCCTTTTCATTTACTTTAAGCAATTTAGATACACTTTAAAATAGCACAAATCCTGGTTACTCTTCTCATAAATCCATTATCCTCTATGCTAATCCAATCAACGTGTATATTGACATACGCACTTTGCTCCAAATGGTTTAATGGAAATCATAAATAAATAGTCAACACAACATGTTAACTGCTGAGTGATTCTGGAATATACCAATGGTAACATGCAAAAAAAAAAAAATCCCACTTTTTAAAGGAAATGCAAAGTATTTATAAATACTAATTCAAAGTAGTATCATCTGACAACCTCTCAGTATCACTACTAATATCCAGGGCTTTGCGTAGATTTCAAACTTTTAAATACTGTTTTATATATCAAAATTATATTTCTTACGCACATTACTTTCCTTTTGGTAATACAGTATGTTCAGACTTCTTCCTCCTATTTTTTCGTAACACTGGTAGCATTCCCTAAGCTATATGCTGGCATCAGGACTGACTATTTGGAAAAAAAATCCCAGTACACTGTATTTAACATGCACACGTGCAGCAGGGACACTCATATGCACAGGGCATATCTCACTAATGCCTGGCTTAGCCAGATGTTTCTATATTGAAATAACAAACAGTAAGCATAGTGGACTAAAATCCATTTAGCATTATCCACTAGCAAAACTCCAAAATCCACTAGCACTTAGCTTAAAAAAAGTGTTTTATTACCTGATTTGTTTTAATTCGGTTGGACTTGGCATTGTGTTTACGTTTCGGATTTACTGTGGGAGATACTTGCACAGCGTCCAAGGGGTTGCTTTTTATATTGTCATATTTTGAACAGAAAAGTAAAAATTATTAAATATCAGCTCAAATATGTCTGTTAAGAACATTGTATCTACATTAAATTAAAAACCCACAAAGTTCTTCAGGGTCAATTCTTTTAGCTTTTGAAATGTAATTTAATAATTGGCTTAATATCTAAGATTTTACTGTTAGTATCACATGATCAGTCAGCATTATATACATAGATATAAAATGATACTCTTAATGGCATGTTTCTGACATAGCTGTACCTTCGTTTAGGTATTTTGCATACATGTTTTCGTCATACTTGGAAGTTTTTGAAGGTGTGTGTGACCGCCAGGCTCTCCTTAGTGTTCCTGCAACAGTTACTGATGAGAATATTTTCACTGGAGTCAATGATTTGCCAAGGAAAGATAAGAGCACACACCTGAGAGCCTGAGACCGGCCCTCCTGTCTCATACATGATTGTCCCTAAAGAGAGACAACAATTTACAGGCATCCCTTGCTTAATTCCAGGACTAGCAAAGGGTGTCAGACTTCCAGCTCCTGATTCTGATGTTCGTTTTTCACTAGTTTAAGGCTGTCTCAAATTATTCTGTTTATATTTTCTTCTTATTTTACCTTACCCCCCAACTCCTCTCCCTCAGATGCTGTTTCCCACACAGCAGCTGGTGAAGGACACAGCTGTATTGTCTTTATGATATGACAGAGAATTCCCTAGGGCCAAATCTTTCCCACATTGACTATTAAGGCAAAGTCTTATCTTTAGGCTTCCTATAATATGTCTAATTTGCAGACAAATAAATGAACAGAATATACTGTTTCTGTCTGCAGAAGAATGTTGTAGTAAAGAATAAATAAAATTGGGAAGATAGAGACCGTATGCTTGGGTACTAATGGAAAACTCATTCCCACTATGGACCCTAAACAAGTGAGGAACAGAGTTCCCACAGTGTGAGGAATCATGGCCGTGTGTTGCGTGTGGGGCCAGCGGTCAGCAGCTGCTCTCGGTTCTGCAGGGGTTCTGGCATTAGTCAACTGAGAGGCTTCAACAAACCAGTCAGTATGGTTGTGACCCAGTTTTCAGAGTTGTGAAATGGAGATTTAATACTTGTTCACCTGCCTCACAGGGAAGTTAGAGGATTCCTCAGTTTCTGGGAGTCCTTTTAGATGTAAGGTGTGCTACGAAGTATTAATTCTTGTAAGTGGGAATTAAGACAATGATCACTTTTTAGAGTCAGCTCCACTAACACTATCAGGTTACTATGCTGGTGCAAACCAACCTGCTAAACAGCCTGCCCCAGTTATCTCTGAGACAAACCTCTGCCGTAATTTTTTTCTGGAGCTCCTATGAAGAATGACTCTGAGTCAGTTCATTGCTAGGTTCAGCAGTGTGCTTGAAACCACTCTAACACACTGCATAATGCCTGCTGAGTTTTGAGAACCCTTGTTTATTCTCATGAGGGATAACTGTGGTTTTTATATCCATTTCAAGAGCATAATTTGTGAATTTCAAAGCAGCGCTAACTACTGTGATTTAGATTCTCCCCTAGTTAAATCCACTGACTTCAAGGAAACTGTGTCAAGTTCCAGCAGATGAGCTCTCTGCTCTGTTTAATCAGAAACTTTCTGAGAAATTGTTACTTAAAGGTGAACATCTCTGTACGCAGAGAGACAGTAAAGAGCCTATCCACAACTTTACTTAGACACTGGATGTCCAGGTATTGAATTCTTCTCTTGTACCTAGGACCAAATTGCTTGTCCAGCTCTCTCTCCCTGTTTGAAGGGGAAGACTTTTCCTCCTAAAAATTAACCAAATGGTGCAAGCAGGGCACTGACATTGTCTTGTCACTGGGGTATTCAACAAGTCCCTTCATCTACCTGCTTTGTTTCCTTTCCATTATTATAACAGGAGATGATGTGAAACTCTGTTAGTTAATCCACAGAGACTGTCTAGAGTTTTGCAAGAATATTGCAGGAATACAGGAAGAATGTTGCAAACAGCTACTTAAAACACATTCTGTGCTTCAATCTAAATAATGTTCATTAACTGTTGCTGTACTATGAAGAGTAGATGTAATGCTAGCTGTTTACGTAATACTATGTTCAGCTCTTTCAGTTGGTTTCAGAAGGACCTAGAAGTTAAATAAGACACATTTTCATTTAAATCACAAATTTATCCAAGTCCACCATGGGAATAACGCTTATATGAATTTAAAATCGGGGACTTGATGGCTGGTTTCTTTATAGATGCAACTGAAGCTTCATTTACTGTGTAAGTGGTAAGACTGCAAGCCCATGTGACCTCCAAAATATGTAAATGAAAATGGAAAGTTAACACTTTCACAGAATAGTAATGTTTCCATCCATTGATTCTCAACAGGGTGCAGTGCTGTTTCTACCCCTAAACAGCTGTGCCTGAAGTGGGTTGAAGGACAAAGGGAACAGGACAGGTTTGGCAGTTAGCTTAATAGGACCAAGATGCTACTACCTAGCCTAGAGGCAAGAGTTGCCCAGCCAGCCAAGGGAAGTAGGGCTTCCTGTACGACATGGTCGCTTCAGGCCTTGCTTTCCTACCACAGCTATAAGCAATCTCTAGGAACAGAGAAGAAAGTAGGTGTCCTCCTGTTTTTAAGGCTATCTATATTTTTTGAACTTGCACTAGCAAGACATTTCAAAGTCTAATTATGAACTGTAACAAAAAGGTATTCTTTTTGGTAGCTTTTAAATCTGCTTTCTGCTATTTCTTTGGTTGCCCCTTGCTTACATTATGGGAATGCTTATTTGTTGTCTCAGTTGATCTCCACACCATCTGTGATTTTATTGATATATCATACTTCTCTTTTGTCTTTTTTCCAAGACTTTCCAAGTCCTAGTCTATGATTTGTTCTTGCATGGAAGCCAAACCATATTTTTCACCATCATTGTCAACCTTCTTGTTAGTTGTTATTGGCTACGTTAATAGCATAAGTTTCATCATGACTTCCATGGGCAAACTAGCTTTATTTTTAAGTCACTTCTTAGCTCAAGCTAGAGATGTGCATATGGTGAGGATCAGATTAAGCTTCAAAACCTAAGCAGACATTGAACAGTGAGGGCAAGAATGTAAGAACTTGAAGAGCTGCTTGCTAACAGTGTCCCTTGTGTTTCCATTAGACGCCAACCAAGATTAATCTAGCCTGTGTTTGAGTGAGCCAGAATATTGCATGAGGAAGCAGTCTCATATGATGCATCATTGGTGCATTTGTGCTGCTGCTAGCACATGCTAGCAATGCTAGCATGCTGCACATGCTGCAGTCCCACCGTGTACTTCCACAGGCCATTCCATGGTGATTATTGGACTGAAGAGGTTCTTTCTATGGTTTCAGTCTTGATAACAAACATGGCAACATATGTTATGGCAACAAAAATGACAAATGCTACATTAAAGTCCTTTCATGTCCCCATATTTTTTTCAGTAGCATCTAGAAGCAATAACTTTAAAATAAGCCGTATCGGTGTCTCAGCTCATTTTCTGTTTATGAACTGAAATTAATTCAGCCTGGAAGTTAAAAACCTCAAGACAATAGGATTTACGAATTAACCACCTTGCAAGCAAAATGGGCCTGGGTCACCAGATCTTTCAGAACCCATGCCTTTCTGAAAACAAAGCCTCTTCTGTCCCTACAACTGCTAGCTGCTCAACTCCTGCTAATCCAGTCTTCAGGAAATCGCTTCTTGGCAGAAGCTCTTATGTCTCTCCCTTACTCTCACCCTCAAGAAATCTGGTGAGTGTTTTAAACCCTAAAATCCTTCCAGAAAGCCTGCTTCCTTGCAGCCCAACACTTCACTGAGTAGTAGCTTTGTGCATCTGCATTTGTGTTTATACCGTTGCCTTTTCTTGCTGACACAGCAGCCCGTAGCCACAGGTTAGTTCCCTTAATCTGTATATATATCACCTTGTTACAGGGCAATTATTAGAAATGGAGGTTAGCGTGCAGACTAAGATCAGAATCCGGGCACTGATTTCTGGAAAGTGTTGCTCTAGGAGATGTGAGAGATCTCAGCAATGAACTGCTGCATGATCTGCACTGGGCTTTTGCTGGATGCCTTGAGCAATAGTAGCACTATTTTCTGCTTTCCTGCTTTTGCTTTCAGTACTACAGCAGAATAAACCTCTTCTTGCTTTTTCCACATGGGATGGAAATAAGCCAGGCAGTCTTCCTTAAAGCTCAACCGATGGCAAGAAGGTTTCAGTCCTGTTGCAACAGCTTTTAATACATTAAAAAGATAATGTGGCCATTTCTTTAAAAGAGCAATGGTGTTTGAGGCATGCACAGAACGTAAAATGTGTAAATGATCATAATTAAAGGATTCTTTTAGAAGTTGTTTACAGATGTACTGCATAACTGTAGTCCTGCAGGTTAATGAAACAGGTTGCTTTGTGTCAGTGACTGCAAGAAGCATGTGTTAGCTGAAGTGCATATGGTATCCACATGAGATAATACAGCACAAAATCCTTCTTCTGTCCCTTGGTAAGTTTCTTATTGAAGGCTTGAGACCCATTGGTCCATTTTTCTTTGTTTCATTCTCCTCATATACACAACTAAGACCTATCATAGCACACTTTTTAAAAAGCGTGTGCAGTGAAGATTTTTAAAAGCACTGAAGTATCTAATAGTCTACAAGGGGCTCATTTCCAATGACATTATGGCTCAAGAATGGAAAAGCTGTTAAAGCAGCTGAGTCTGTGCTCCTAAAACACTTCTGACTACCTGTCTCACCACGAAAGCCACATAAATGCTCACATTGGCATAGGGGGAAGTGTGTCGCTCACTGCTTGGCATGAGCTGCAAAAACAGCTAAGATACAGATGAAAAAGGAAGAAAGTCTTCTATGAACAATAGAGCACAGCAGAGAGCTGTCTTAAGGCTGCTCCACTGCAGCACAAACAGCTCATTCCTGCCCTGCTCCTTGCCTGCACCAGTACTCGCTGCTCAGAGGAGCCACACGGTGTTGAGTTCTGTCACACTCAGAGGAGACATATCCCCCTCGTCCCCTATAATTTTATTCAGGCAGTTTCAGTCCCTTTTTGTGCAGTATCATTCTCCCCTGCCTAGCTCAGCTGGGGGGACAATTAACAAAACACCTTATAAACTGAACCAGACTACAGGGAAATAAGCCAGGCTAGCCATTTGCATTAAGTCTCTTGAAGCTGGGATCTGAGTTAAGGACTTCAGGAAGAAAGACTTCTGTAATGTTTTTTTCCCCAAGGAAAAAAATGCATTCTTCATCAGGGTTAAATATTTTTCTCCTTTTTTTCTTCCCTGCCCCCAAATTGGCTCATCCATCACTAGAATCAATATGAATGCAAAGATTTTGGTGGATTTGTTGTCATGGAAACCACTTCTCCTCTCTGATATCCCTTACAGGCTTTCCAGACCTTTTCTTGCCTTTAAATTACCATTCTGTCCTACATTCTGAACACACTGTATTTTAATTTCACGTTGTGAACTTCATTTGAAAACAAACTGTGCACAATCACAGCAAAACCAACAGCCAAAAGATAAAACAGTCCCTGCTGGAAAACTGAAGTAGCTGTCTGAGTGAATACTGACTATGGTCCCAAAATGGCTGCTAAAGAAAGTAAGGCTAAAAGCCCTCTCCCTTGGAGGGCTGTCAGTATGCAAGTTATGACTTCTGTAAGATAGGCTTTATGTTTCTCTTTTCTCTCTGGAGCTGCTTTGTTGCCCAGAGAAAGGCTCATTTTGTGATTAAGGCAGTAAGGCATGAAATTAGGATCCAGACCAGTTAGAGTTACTCACATAAATAAAATTCAGAGGATTTAATCTTTTGAGTTCCATATCCTATTTCCAGTTGTCACAAATTGCTAGTCAAGTCACTTAGCTTTTTGCTAGTTTGGCTGTATAGAACATGAAGGTAATCCATACAGCTACCTATCAAACATGCCGAGAGACAGAGATGCTCCAGAAGATGCCAAGATCAGATAGAAAGCTTTATAAAAATATAAACCTGTCATTACTTGTGGTGCATTCATAACCAGCTGTCATGTTCAAGTTCCAAGCTAACTGCACATTTCATTAGGAGGTAATACAAAACTCTTACATTTTTGTGCCAATTTAGAAGTTATATTGTAGAAAGTTTTCCTAGAAAACCCAAGAAGTTTAGGGACGCAGTTCCTATTTAAAGCAAATGCAATCTGTGCTCTTAACATCACGGATACTTACAAAAACATCTACTCAATAAGGAACCACCATCTAAAGCAATGTAATGCAAGAAAGAAGAAAGAAATAGAGTACAAAAAAGTACAGTATATAGTAGTGTGGAGAGTTGAGGAGCTGGCAGGAAGACACAGCGTGACAGGAGTTGGGGAGGGAATTTGATTTTCAGGTTCCCTTTGCTTTGTTGTCCCCCTCTGCCCCCCTGCTAGACAGTTGCTTTCACTCAGCATAATTTGCTATTGGTTGCTATTCATTTACATCACCAATGCTTTTAGTAAAAAGGATTTAGTGTCTTCCAAAATGGTACTGTATAAAGGTGCTGTATAAAGCAGGTGCTATATAAAGCATTGTGAATGTGAAGAGCTCTTATCTGCTTACAGAGCCTGTAAGTCATTTCTGAGCCACATACCTGCACTACTCAGTAAAGGAAGTCTGTTTTGGGTCAAGCTATTTTTTTTTTTTTTTAGATCTGGGCAGGTCATTTTGTTTGCTTTTTAAGCACCCTTTACAAATCTAACTAAAGCTTCTAATTGAAACCTTTTGAAAAAAAAAGGTCAAAACCAAACATTATGACTTTGCCAGAATTCAGTTGTTCTAAACTGTGGAAGAAAAAATAATCTACTTGCCAAATTTTATGCAAAATCTACAAGTAGGTTTAGAATGAGCAAAACACTAATGAGCAGATGATCTATTTAAAATGTCTTGCCTCTCAATAGTTCTTGTACTCTGCCAGATGTGGTAAGGTCACACCTAGAGCAGAACTGCTCCTAGGGATGATGAGGAACTCAGGCAGAGGCAAGTATATCTATTCCAGAGAACACCATCTGCCTAAAAGCTAGATCTGTAACAGCTAGTTCAGTGGGAAGCTCAGCAGTTGAATTCCCTCCACTGTTCTGCTAGCAGCTATCTTGAGTGCTGACCTCAACTTGGCCCCTTTCTCAACTGCCACATGACATCATCCCAAACTTACTTTGTACTTTAGCCTGTAAAGAAAGTTCCCTTCCTTGTCTAGAACATTCATGATGACAAATTAAATGAAGCTACTTGATTGGCAGCTGGCTAAGACCCGATGTGTTCTGCCAAGGGTTGTGTCTGAAAGACCCTATTTGCATTCTTGTTTATAGGGTCCTAAAGTAGTCGCAATTTCCCTGCAAATAAACTCCAACCTGGGGCCTGTAGAAGGTTTACTGGCAATGTGACTTTGGAGGATGCTTTAGCACTAGATCATTATCTTTTAAATAGTTGAAATCAGAAGTCTAACTAGCCTGTTAATCTTCTGAATTAATACTTTGGGAGAAAGAAACAAGCTGCAATTAGAAAGTCAGCAAGCTGCAGACATTTCTTTTCTATATGTAAAAATATGAGTTTAAAACATCTAAAAATTCCTTTTCTTTTTTTAAATTAAAGTAATGAGACATTAGCTTCAAATTCTGCCTTTTCTGTTGGAAGCATTACACTTTTCATGTCCTCCTGTTGAGTATTTGTTGACTCTTGTTCAGTTCTTCTGAACTTATTTATTGGGTCAGTGGGATTTGGTGCTGAAAGAAAGTGGGTTTGGTTCTTTCACTCTATAGTGAATATAAAGAGTAAAAAACCAAAGTCACCCTGCTTGCACTTCTCCTCGGAATTTTATAGAAGATTTTTGCCTACATTTGCCTATTGATTGACCTGTGAAAGCATGGATCATCCTGAAGTACTGATAAGAAAATAAATTGGAAAAAAAATCCTAGGAAGGGGAGGGAGATCGCAGCAAATGCAAAAGGATAATTCTCCAAATAGAAGACAAAGTCTGTTCCAGTTATTTTTGTAAAGGGTTGATTGCAATTTGCATCCCGCTCAACCAGCATCTGCCATCAGCAGTGCTCAGTAGTCCTTTTTTTTTTTTTACTTTGTATTTTGCCTGTGAATGTTGCTTGATGACATTTCCTTCCCAAATCCTTGCACAGTGATCATTCACCCTTCTCCTTAAACCTGAACATACCTTGCTACAAGGTACAGGCGATTTGCAGCTTTTATTCCAGCCATCACACAGTTACGGCCTCAGGTTGCTTTACCAGGGGTGTCATGTTGACCCCTCAAGAGTGTGCTTGCATAGAATATTATTGGTAAATTGTATTCCCCAGGGAATACATTTGGGATGTGGGAGTTCTGTGATGCAGAATAGCATCTTGCATTATCCTCTGTACTGAAAGAAAGACAGCAGATGGGGAGTAAGAGGGAAAAATAAATCCCTCCAAATCACACACTTTCCTTCTCTGCATTGCATACCAAGTTTACAGAAACACATCTGGAGTTAGCAGAGAACAAAGCACTGTTGTAGGACAACCTGCCAAAAATACCCCTAAATTCTTCATGATGAAGGGGACTTTGTAACATGAAACTGCTGTAAGTCACCCATACGACCAAGCAAAAATACATGTTGACTGAAAGTGATGTTTGCATTTCCATTCACTGTTGACAAGCAGTATCAATCCCACAGTGACTTAAATTGCCAGGAAACTGTCTCTTTGCAGGGCAAACAGGGACAGAAAAGCATCATCCTGCCAATAGATCTGCTGTTCCCGTGCAGTTTGTTTTTTGTTTTTTTAACTCTTCTTGCTTTCATAGAGTAATTAGATACAGATGTTGTTTTTGTTTATCCATTTGCCTTTTAGTCTTGCTCAATGTATTTTGATGACTGACAAAGGGAAGTTCACATTTTATCAGCCATTATCTAAAGTGAATCTGCAATTTCTTTCCCCACAACCCCCAACATGAGACGTAATGTACAGAAAGCTCCTTTGTTCACCTTCACCTGCTCAAAGGCCAAAGAATTCTAGTTAGAGAACAACATTGAGAACCTCCACAGATTTATCTTAAGAATCATATTACTGGAAATTTATACTGCCTTGAAATTGCTGGCAAGAAAAGAAAACCACACAGTTGGTGTAAGTCAGCAGGTGCTAGATCAGTGCCTAATCTGTAAAACAGAAGGGTATCTTCAAGCCACTTCCACCACTGGCTGCTAAATTAGAGAAATGGAGTTGGATTTAGCCAAATACTGCTCACAAGTGGTTACCCAAAGAGCCTAGCTGTGGAGGGACTGCTGCACTCAATTAAAAGGTGGTGGGCAGAAGTCTTGATAACCAGAACACAGTGCAGAACTAATTGCAATCATTTACAGTCAGGCAATAACTTAACTGTTTGTATTTCTTTTAAGTGGTAGCTGAAAATGTGAACAAACCTGATATCCTACCCTTTTAAATGAAGTCTGCTGGTGGGCAAACATTGCTTTATTCAGAAGAAAGAGTAGGAGATAAAAAAAGTTGGGGGGGGGGCAATAAGCAGTATTAGAAAGAATGACTGATGATATGACAGCAGGGATTTTGCTAATGTAAGCAGCATATTATGTCAAAAGAAGATAGCAGAATTCTGTGTGCAAGCCTGCGGTTCAGCTAACTACAAGCATATGTAGTTTCAAATTCCATTTAAGTACGGTGAGTAAGCTACTAAGCTTCAGGTAGCTGGGTTTTGGAATGCTAAGTAGTAAAGCAAAGAGTTTGTGGACAGGAAGATTCAAAAGGACAGAACAAATTGCAGCTTGATGGGAAAGGACACTAAGGTGTAAATTTTCCATTAGCGTTAATGGGACTCTCATGTCTAATTCTGCACATGCTGAACCAGTACAGTTGAAGAAAGAAGTAGTATTTGTAATTAGGTTTTCCCAGTAGGAATTAAAAAAAAAAAAGCTGAAGTAAAACAAAAGTAAAACAAGGCAAATAGAATGTTTTTAAACTTCCCCCGTGACACAGAAGCAATATTTATCCAAAGGGACAGAAGACAAAGGTACAGGATTCTCGGTTTAAATAAAGAAAATTCATTGTCCCAAACAGTCAGGTCTATGGAAAATCTAGTACACAAAACAACTTCAGAAGCTCTTCCAAGAGGTGTTCTAGAAGAATTTATTTTAAACTGCATTTCAGTTCAATTATGTACCCAAGGTATATACCACTTGTCAACTCTTGTATCAACTCAGCTGCAAACAGGAGTGGTAAAGAAATAATTGCAGAAGAACTGGCATTCTGCCCTGAGCAATGGCTTATATCTGCTAGAACACAGACATGGATAGCAAGTGGAATAATCGCTATTAAATGCAGCTAACCAGCGCTTCCTTGCTGTTCTGGCCACAGTTAAGGGAAGCGCAGAAATGCCGGAAGTCTCACAGGTTTCTAATTCAAGCCCTAATTCAAACACGGTTGTGTATCAGGGGTAGAGACGTGCTTGACTGGCATGTGGGGGTTTTTGATCTCCTAGGAATTATATGTGCATTTGATACCACTATTCACAGCATATCTGATGTTGCTTTGCTTTGCAGAGATGACAGCCTGAACTTTAGTTTCTACGCATTCCTGAGGGGGCCTCTCCAAGCTAGCCTATGTACCCCTCTGTGCTTCATCAGATTGTTCAGGTACAAGTATTTAGGGAGTGAATAAGGGGTGAATGTGCCAGTTGGCGTTCTCTTTAGTGTCAGTCACTATTATATGTGACTTTAACTAGTGTTAGCAGCTTAATATGGTTTAGGTTAATGAGCCATTCAGTGAGATCCAGCTTTCCAGTTTGTTGGCTTGATGAATTAATCACTACTACTTAAAGCTCCTTGTTTGGTGTTGGAAGGCTGCCTGCTCCCAGTACAGGATCTGGAGAGCTGTCTACACTGTGTGTCGTTGTGGCTTTAAACTGTATTCCAGGAATAGGTAGATGCATGTGAATTACTGATACACACCAGCTCATATCTATCAAACACAACAAAATAATTCTTTCTCATCAAACTAGCTTTCTTTATAGAAAACTTCTGAAATTGCTCTGCGAGGCTTAGCAGCAGTTTCAGATTCGGTATAGTACTCTTTCAGGTGGCTCTTTTCCTTTATTTTCCCTTGCCTCTCTCTCCTTTATTAACTCCATCCCTTTCTCCTGTGTAATTTCTTTTCCAGTGGAAACAAACCAACCAACCCCCACCCTCAAATACTTCAAATAGATCTGGGTTTGTTCTCCTTTTTTATAGGTTCTGAGAAATCAAATACTGGAAAACTGTTAGGTATGGCACAATACAGAAATCCCACAGAGGTTAATATAAGCATTGTACATTAAAGGGAGGAAAGGTAGAAAACCATCATAGGTGGTCAAACTTTTGGAAAAATCTATTAAATTTGCAATAAGCTAAAAGACGTGAGAAGTTTTCAAGCTGGACAGAGGAATCTGAGGAGTCAGTAATAGACTTCCAATGTGAAACGGAACTTCATCCTTCCCGACAAGTTTCCTCTCTTCCTCCTTCAAACTCCCATTTCTTTCTACCTGCCGGTAACCTCCTTCACGGTAACTGATGATGATCTTCCAGGCAGCAAAACAAACCGAGGCAGTACCAGTCAGCATACATGCACTCCATAGACTTATACTGAATGTTTTTGAGATATCGGAGACATCAGCAAGCATCCTGCACATCCCTGTGCTGCAGAAAGGCTAGGGAGCTGCTTCTCCTCAAGCAGAGCTGCTGCCTTCCTTCAGGCATAGGGATCTCATGCTCACAGAGGGACAGCGAGCTCTAACTGCAGGCAGGTGAATACATCCACCACACTCCTTGTTATCACTGGGAGAAACCTTTTCTTTCAGTAAGCCCATATGTTTATACGTGATCAAACCAATTCAAATACTGAGGTTCCCTGTTTAGACCTCGTCTACAGCAAAGGCACACAGAGCATGGTCACCAGAGGCTTCTTCTTAGTGGTCTCGAGCTGGCCTGGATGCACCAGAGGTATCTGCAATGGCAACATTATTCAGAATATTTGCTGGATTTTCTAGCTTATCTAGAAAACACACTGATATCTCTTAAGAGATGGAACTAAAAAATAACATTTTATACACGTTGCTTCCAATCACATATGCATTAAGCTGAAACTACCTACTATCACATAGTTTCACCCAAAAGATTTTTTGTTTGTCTTTCTACTAGAAAGTTTTCTGTATAGCTCTTATCTGTCTCTTTCTGTTGTTACAGAGAGACAACACTCAACATTCAGAGCATCAGTGCACAGCAAGGTCCAGCTGCTCCCAAAATGCTGGGAGCCCACCTGGATAACACAGCCAGCAGGGCAGGGGCCTCACCAACCAGGGCCCAGCCCCACAGTACCCAAGCGAGACAAGCAGGGCAGACCTGGGGATGGCAGACAGTCAACCAAGAGACCAGATAATCAGGTAAGTTCATGGTGATGAGACGGGTCTGAGATCGAGCTAGGAAGTGAGCTTAACAAGTGAAGATCAACATGTCCATTGCCTGGCATAGGCATGGCTGTGACTGAGCTGGGATACTCCTGGGATACTTCATACTCCTACAAGCTACAGCTCCTATGCCTAAGCTGAGCTTAAATAGAATCATAGAATCATTTAGGTTGGAAAAAACCCTTAAGATCATCGAGTCTAATCATTAACCTGACACTGCCAAGTCCACCAGTAAACCATGTCCCTAAGTGCCATGTCATGGAGCTCCTGGGCCCATGGGCAGAGGGTGCGGGTGAAGGCTCCAGGTGAAGCTGGACAGGGCCATTAAGGCCTAAAGTGTCTCGGCATAGGGAATAGTGTCTCGCTTCTTTCTCTGCATGGCTTAGGAAAAAAGTGCAGTAAAGGTATTACTTAATTCAGATGAAAATTTAAATGCTACCTTACATTAATGTATAACAAAAATCTAAAAAACCCCTCACCTTTCTAATTTGGGAACATTGTGTTTGGCTTGACAATTACTTAGGGATAGGCAGTGAAAAATGATATTTTCTGTGGGAGATAAAGGAGGATACAGGAAACAGTTCTAATGAAAGTTCCATCAGAGAATCAGCTAAAGGAAAAAAGATATTTTAAAAATTTGTTTCTGAAACTGGTGCTTAAATCCTAATGTCCCTTAAGGACTGTAAACTGTGATGGGAGCTATTTCTTATCTTACAGTATATTGTTCAAGTTGCCACAAGATGAACTTTAATTGAACTGCTAGTGAGTCTGGAGTATTTTAAGTTTTAGAGATACTGTAATATATACTGAACTTCGTATGGGGTCAGAGATAATAGAATGGATGCTGCCTGGGGCAAGGCTGTTTCTCATGGCATGAAACAATCATTCTTACGGTTCCTATTTTTGAGTACAATTTTCTCCTCTTCCATAAAAGGTTCTCATGAACAAATTCAGACTCTGAACAAACCCATGAAATGCAGAGTTACAGAGGGCAGGATTTTGGATTAAGTGACCTATGTTCTGTGAGAGCAGGCTGTACACTAACTGGCAGCAGCCATGGCAATTGCATAGGCAGGTTTCATCAGTAAAAATACTAAAGGTGTTAGGTACTAAAGGTGTTAGGTTATTACTCTGTGACTCAATGGTGCTTTAGTGTTTTTTGTGGGTTTTTTTGTTTGTTTATTAGTTTCATACCATCTGGGGATCATAAGAACCACATACAAAACAACTAACCCTAGGAGAAACAATGCCTCTGTCATGGAAGCTCAGTTTTTACTTCATCCAGACCAAAGGCATTTCTCATTCATACATGCAGCGAAGAGAATGCAAGATGCTACTTCTGAGACAAATGAGGCCATTGATCTGACTAAATGTAGGAATCTCTATGTGAAGAATAGCCCAGGATCCTTTTAGAGTCAGTGGAAACCTAGTCTAACTAGTCTAATAAAGTCGAGGAGCCAATTCATGTCATCCTGATTCATGTCTAAAATAGGTCCAGTGAAAACCTGCCATGAAGAAGACCATTTATTCCTTGCAAAGAAAGCCTCGTTGACTATCTGATATAGAAACATTTATATTGTAACATTAAGTGAGACAAATCTTACTCAATCTGGCTGAGAGGATTTATTAATGAATTTCTTTCAGTAAATGAAAGAGGTCAATTGTGACTTGACCTAATAGCACAACTGGTGCCAAGTCAAGCTGTGCTGATGGTAGATAACAGTATGGGCTGTTGAAGCAATAGTTAGACCAGTACCAAAAGAGAGAAATCTCGCTGCAAAAAAGGGAAGTCGCCTCAATTGCATGAGATGAATTTTCAGGTGGGGGGGAAAAAAAAAGGTTAGGGAGCATTTGTCTTACAGCAGTTCTTTCCTGAAATGGAAAAAGCCATGGCTGTATGGTTGTAAGCAACTGCAAGACATGCTGCACCTAAACTCTGAAGATTTTTCTGTGTTGCTAAGATATGAGGAATTTTAGTTTTCTTAAATGTGCTATAGAACAAAAGCTCTTGGTCTATTACAATATTTACAAATCTATTTAATAAATATTTAAAAATATTTACACTGCGTAAGACAATACCATCCCTCAGAAACCAAAATGCATTCTGACTTTAACCTTACATAGTAACGAGTGGGGAAGAACGTTTTAAACATTCTTCAGGACTAACGATGATCTACCTGGGCATTTCATATTGTCCAGCCAAACAATAAACCGTTAGAGTAGAAAGTACATGTTTGTAGTGAAAGGGAAAATACATGTATTGATGTTACAGTTTTCTTCAGAAAATGCATTTTTAATGAGATTAACCCACAGAAACACTTACTAGAAGCATATAAACATTCTCAACTGCAATCTTTAAATTTTATTGTTGTTTATCAGAGATTTTATTCTCAAATATTTCCCTCCTATCTTCAGATCATTTGTATAAGATTTCTGTAAGCAGAATAATTGCATCTAGAAGTGATGATTATGAGATAATATTCACTGCAGTGAACATACTTGATTCTAGAAAAATCCTATTGCTACTCATCTTAACTGGGAAAGGACAGTTTGCTCTGCTGCACTGTCTAAAGAGATGCTTGAAATTAATGTACAGTATCGAGATGTCATTAGAGTGATCAAGTTTACACAGTAGTATCAATGTAAGGCCCAACCCCCCGTGGCATTAACTGTAAACAAAATAAGTGAAGACAGTTACATGCAGAGCTGAAGAAAGGGACATGAAGTCGAGGGAAATACATTTCCCTCGACAAACCTTCCCTACGCTTGGTAATATTTTTCTTTTGGCATTGCTAAGCCTCAGCACGCTGAGAAGTCAACAAACAAAAATGATCCTCCCCCACAGACTCTCCAGCTGCCCACAGAAATCTTCACTCATTCGCGAAAGAAGAGTCCATATACCACTCAAAGGATGCTATTGCATGTTAAAATGATTAATCTAGAACAAGTGTATGGGAAAATGTTCTAACTTGGGTGAGTGCTGTCAAGCAGTAGGACACAGATAAATCAGCTGCCAAATACAGCAAACATTTCTTGCTGGAGAGCAATCACACACTCTTTCAAGCAATGGAAGTGGCTTCTGAGAGATTCTCATTGTTCTTTTCACAACATACCAGCAAGTATTTCTGCCTGCTCTGTTGTTCATGTCTGCAAGTTCCACAAAACGTGGAATTTTTAAAACTATATATGCATTTATGTGCGCGCGCACACACACACTGTCTGTGTTTTACACACATGCCCAGACACCATTTCATATATACACACATGGGTCTAGCCAGGAGCTGTTCGTTCCACAACTATTGCTGTAGCTAGAAGGTCTAAATTAGCATTGAGCCGGAATGGGCTATTACTGCTTCAGGCAGCAGGAATGAGACAGATCTTGAAAGCTCAAGGCACAACCACCACTCGTTTGATACACTGTATGTCAGTTAGTGCAAAAATCACTGTAAATTATGGGAGAAAAAGAAAGATTCCTCTTGCCTCTTATTTTCTCAGTATTCCTTGTGTTTGACACACCAGTTTGCGCCGTGTAACGATGGGAAGATATGATTCCTGCTTGTTTTTCTATCTTTTCTCTTTATTTACTAAGCCAAAAGCTCAGGACATCATCCTAAGGGCACCTTCCACATAAAGGCTATTCCCTTGGAATGCCCTATTGAAACACGTGTCCAAGCGAGGCGCTCTGTGTTGCTGCAGAGTTGCTGCCTTCTCTGACCCCTTTGGATTGTATTTACCTTATTGGTTCCTTGCAGAACCACTGTCATATATGGTACTCTGCACTAATATGACCTATACATACTGGTGTGAGAATGTAGGCATTCAAACAGAGAAAAAACTGCTTTCCCTTTTCCTTGACTTCAAATATTTGAGTAGGTCACCATGGTTTTGAAGTGGACATAAACCCAAAATCCTCACTCTATCTTGGACCCACTTCCTTAAAGGATTCTATGTGAATAAATCCCTATATCTACATGTAGAGATGGATGCAGCCCCACTCTAACTGTAAGGGTGTAGTGTCCTAGGCTATTTAACTCAATCCAAGGAAGGATATTAGTCCATTTCTGCCCTTTAGCCTCTGTCTTCTACTTCCCTTCAGGGTGTTGAAACCACCTAAAATCCCACAGCTTCTCTAACATATCAAAGGGAAGCCATAACAACACTGTGCTCCCTGGTTGTCTTAGAGAAGGGAATGGACTTCAGCAGGAAGTGAAGCACCCTACGTGTCCCTTGTCTAAGGGACGGTTTGCCTGAGCAAACTAACAACTGCAATACAGGGGCTTTGAGCTACTCACATGAAGGATGAAGAAGTAGAAATTAGTTATTCTATTCACATCACAAATTAAATCAGAGGTTATTTTAGTTATTTTGAAAATAAACTGACAGAATATGATTGGAATGCGGTTTTGTTAAGTTTTGTTTAAAGGACTGAGAGCTTTTAATATTTTTCCCATGGCTGAGAGACAAACTTATTTATAAAGCAAAATTTTCCAGTCGGAAAACATGTGCATATATACATGCAGATGCACACAAGTCTGCACACATTTATATGTATTTATACATACATATGCGTACACATTCATGGAAACATTTGCTAGAAGCATCAAAAATGGATTTGATTATGCAAAATTCTGAATATCCGCTGAAATTATTGAGTGTCTGTAACTTCCGTTGCCTTCAAGAGGGGAATGAAGATATTCAGCAGCTGCATGTAGGATGCAGCCCACTGCCACTACTGCATAAAGCTCTAAGAAATGCGCCAATATACAGATCTCACAGTTTCTGCTTGAAGTGGTGAGAAAATCAATTCTAGACCAAGAGGGCTAGAGGCAAAAGGATAAGACGAAATGTGACTGACAGAGAGACAGCATCCAGTAATGCTCAGTCAAGTGAAAAGGCAAAAGAACACAGGAATAGTAAAACCTATCCATTTTTGTTTTAATTGAGAGGGGACTTAACAGACAGTTTTGGTGCTCTAGGCAGCCCCTGCTAGGCAAAGCCTATAAATGTTTACTCTGTTCTATTCTGAAGCAAAACATATATAGGGCTCTTTATATCTAACACTATGCCATAGAAAAATTGGACTGTGATTTCCTGTGACATTAGGATGAAATGAGGTTGTCAAATCAAGTCAAAATGAAACAGCAGGGAAATATTCTTCTGCTTTCTGGTGCTGAGGTAGATTTTTAAGTCAATGTCCTGTGCCTTTGCTTCTCACTGCATTTTGCCCTGCATTGCCCTATTGTTTGTGGTCTTTAGTATTACAACTACAAACTACCTCTAAAAGTGTGAAAGGCAAGGCTTTTTCCACTTCAATCTTCATGCTCTGAAAAGGGATTAAAGTCCCAGAAAGGACCAGGAACCTAAAATACTGGCATTATAATCTCAGCTGTACAGCTTGCCTTCCCTCTCCACAGCTTCAGTTTACCCATCCGTGAAATACCTTGTCTGTGGCATCCCCTAAGGGCCTTTAAGAGATTGGACAATTTAATGCACACTAATGTATTTGGTTGAAATAAGTCCATAATTACAAACTATTGTTACTACAAGAGTCAAAGTTGAAGCATTTGAAAATCATGTGAGATGGAATGGGAAATCCCATTTTTTGTAGCTTTTTTCCTTCTCCAGTACTTTCAGCAGTTAGAAGTGACTGAGGAAAAGGAGCAAATGACAAAGACCTAATCAGTATTAGTAAATGGCAAGCTGAAGAAGAAAACAAATATTGACCCACCTTCCATGGTAGAAAATCTTGTCTCCTGGAGGCACTGTGTCACAGTAATCCCACATACTCTGACCACTGACAGTTATAGTCAAAATATTTTGGTGCTTCCTTTTTTTTTTTTCTGTTCTTTTGGCTTTTTGATCACATTTGTTTGTGGTGATTTCAGAGGTAACAAGTGAGGAAGGCAACCTCTCATTCATGTCTGATAGCAATGAAATTGGCTCCTTAGGAAAGCATGCTCTTTTTTAAGGGATTGCCTGCTTTTTATGATTCCTGAGGCTTTGAGGCAGCTTCACTCCCATGCAGATGAGAGTGCTGCAGGGAAGGCCAGAATAACAGAGGAAAGAATTAGGAAAGCTTAAGCATTACAGATGCAAGATGGAGAGAGCTGGAAGCAATGCCAGAACAGCTTAGAAGGCGGGCAGCAGAAGAGAAAGCTTTGAATGTAAATCCTGTAACTTTTACAGTAGAAGCAGCGGCCCTAACATAGGAGTTAGCAAAGGAAATGCTTCCCAGGGGTTGATTTCTACAGAAACCTTCCTCTGTGTAGATTAATTTAGTGTTTGGAGGATCACCTAATGAGGCCTTCACACCATGCATGTCTTTCAAACCATAATGCCTAATAGGCAGTCACCGACTTAGGAATAGGAAACTCAAAAAAAATGAAAAGACTAAAAGTTTGTACAAGGGTTTTAATTTCTGTGTAATCATTTGCTTATAATCAGCCAAACACCACCAGTATCCTTGAATGGGTTCCACAGTCTGACCTAGTAGGACAGTCTTGTAGGACATGCAACTGAAAGCGCTGAAATGCCACTGAAAGCACTAGTGTGTTTTGCATACTCACAAAACACTGGGCTCAACTCATGCCAGAGCAAAGCCAAGTTAAATGCAGGTTGGTATTGTCAGTGATACTAGTACTGCCTGGCATGATATTGCCATCTGTGAGTTGTAAGGCCATTGGATGGCCTTAACCAGTTTTACAGTCCTCCTTGGTTTTGCAGGTACTCTGCTGTAACAGTTTGGTCTACTGTAAAAAGGTGGAGGAGCTAGAGAAAGCTAAGTAAAACTCCTCAAGGTCCTCACATAAAAGAAAAATACTCCCCAAACCCCCAGTTAAACCTATGGCCCCTGCTGGGCACCAGAATCTGTGGTGTTCCTGGATAGCGGCCACTGTGAACTATACAGAGTTCACACTCACAGGTATGACAGTTCTGCTCATGAGCAGAAAAAAATGGGAAAGGCAGGTGTGCATGAGAGAAGATATTTTCTTGTCTTGTCTGTCCATAGCAAGACAGGACTGTAGAGCATATTTGTCCCTACAGGGCTTTGGTAGTCCTTGCTTTCTTTGCCACAGGCTGGTACTGCTGTGCTTCTTGATTGACGCTTTGCCCCAGACTTGTGTGCATGGCAGTCATGGAAGCATGGGAGAAGTTGGCAGTGCCAGGGCAAACATTTGCTGTTTATTAATTGCCTGAAACATTAGGGCATTTAAAGGAAATCAAGTAAACGTTTTTTAGATCAACAGTAAGGATAAGTGAAGTTGAGATGTAGAAGGAAAGGAGTTAATATATGTGTAGCAAGATGCCCTTAGAAACCTTATAGTGGCATTTTTTTCCAGCAGAGTAACTATTAGCATCAGGCTCTGAGTCAGTCTCTGACCATCCCTGTGTCTTGAATCATGCCCACCTAATTTTCTCCAGCCACCTCAGCTGGATTGGGTAGATGTTGCTGTTTGTTCTGAACAGTTCTTATCTAAGATGTCTGTATGAGTGGAGTTATGCAAATATAAGTTATTATTCTCCAAACGTTTGTCCTTACAACAGTAAGGAGAAAGCCACTGTTGGGGTGCAGTTTAATGAAATGTTAATAGAGCAGTGGGTGAATGTAAGTATAAGTGCAGCGGGGGTTGTGCTGAGGAGTGCAGTTGACAAAAGAACTGTAAAAATGTGGAGCTCTCTGAACTGAACCAAGAGTTGAAATAAAAATTTTTGTTCAGTGATGAAGGTGTCATTAAATAGCCATGTTTTCAAATATGCATTTGCTGTGGAGAATAGGGTCCTGCTCTCTCTTCTGCAGTGACAGGATTTCATAGTCACAAAAAAAAAGGATGGGGTGAACAAAGTCATGGTGTAGCTATGAAAGACAGATTGGGGTAGGAGAATAAATTAGAATATTATACCACTTTTTAAAGCAGCAGCCTGTCACTTCGTTTAATGCAGAATGAACTGAAAAGCACAGCAATTTGAAAGAGTCAAAGAGTTACCCTAGTAAAAAATACAGGACTTGATTGACAAGCTTGCTTCTATACAACTGCTGTACTGTTTGGACATCAAACTTTGCAAGCTCCATCAATCCATGAGCAAATTGGGTAACTGTGCATATACACAGTCATTTTGACACAGTTCACCTACCACTTCCATATCCCTACCCAGGCATAGTGGAAGTTGCAACAGGGAACACCGACTGGGTACAAAAAGCAGGGCATAGTTTTATCTTTGAGAGCTGTTAGGCACATACAGGGGACTTTGGTGATGGGGACATGACACTGCTGTCATGTCTGGGACCTGATGGCACTGTGGGACCAGTGCTGCTTTATCTGCTTCAGTCTGGCAGTGTAGCACCAATATTCTCATAGCTTCCAAAGTGCTTAAAACAGCCTGGGCAAGGATCTGTGTTTTGTTTCCTTTTCAGAGGTAGAAAGCTGTTAACGAGTTAAGTGCTCTTCCCAGCCAGACCAGGTCTTTGGGTGCCCAGTCCCATACAGCCCCCTGGAGCTTTTTTAAGCTTTTTTTTAGGGAAATTATGACTGTAACCATGAAACATCATAGTTCTGCGAGAACTACAGAAAAGGATATTGGCCTGAAGAAAGGAATAGATGTCGGGTAAGAAACCCAGGCTAGAAAATGAGCCAGTACTTGTAATAAAAAGGGAACTGCTCTAACCTCTTCTCCAAGGTGATAGCATCACCTTTTGTCATGTGGTACAAATAGCTAAGATGCAGCTCAGGGCCTGGGCCGAATGACACCTGTACCCTTGAATCCTTTGACTGCAGTGAGGTCACAAGTGCCACAGTGTTCCTCTCTCCTACCCCAAGAGACACAGTGTTTGCCTTGCCATCTGTTTCCATGGGCCACCAAATACATTTCCAGAGAGGTCTCACCTGAAGAGAGTGAGGCAGAGATGTCAGCATTTAATTGTGCTTTCCACAGAGCAAAGCTCAGTGAGCTCACGGTGGAGAAGGTGACAGACACCATGAGGCATGGAAGGGCAGAGAGCTTACCCTTCCTGGGTGGCTGACTTCTTTCCCTCCGGGGAAATGTCTGTAGTGGTGGGTCCACATGGCTATAGTCTCAGCAAGGACGAATGTCTGAAAGAGAAAACAAACACAGAATTAAGCTGGATAAAAATGCAACTGACACCACATGAAGCTAATCACCCTCTGCAGCTGTTGTGGCTTGGAAAGCAACCAAATAAAAGGCTTTTAAGAGGTTTTACTTTTGGCATTTTCCTCCTCTAACACTAACCTGCTTCTGAAAGGAGGCCCCCACTTTCTGTCAATCACAAGGAAAAAAATAGGTGTGTGAGTGTATGTGCAAAGCAGATATCTAATTTACATGCAAAATCAATATAATTGCAAATGCAAATTGAATTATTGCTGCTGAAGGTAGCTGAATTTAATCATATGTATACATACATAAATATGTGTGATTTTGGCAAAATCTATATAGTGCCCAGTCTGACCTTTTGAATATATCAGGAGACCCCTGGTCCTGACTATCCCTTCACTCTATGAACGGCAACCCATGGCAGACCTATATACATATACACACCAGTACACACCCTAAATATCCTTATGTGCTTTGCTACCCAGAGTCAGACCAAAGATCCCTTTAATCCAGTGGGTATTTAAGACAGATACCTAAAATCAGTTTGGTATATATTGAACTGAAGATTGTATGAACCCAGTTTGTTCAATGGTCAGCAATTTTTCTCTATGAATTTGGCTAGTCCATTTGTGGATGCCCAGTTTTCTCAGCCTCCCACAGCAGCAAATGCCACTGCAGAGTTATGCGTTGTAGGAAATGGTTGTGTTCTCTGAGCAGGGAACCCGCTTTTTTGTTCCATTTGCCACTTTCCAGTCTTCTGACAGTTACTCAGCAACATCATGCAATCTGTAAAGCCATCCTATCTATTCAAGCTGAATATATTTTACTAATGACTGTTCTATGAACCCTCCAGTGTGAGATAATTCCTTAAACAAGGAATTTCCCTACAAGTCTTGTAAGGAAAGACTTGAGCCTGGGAACCTCAGGAAGTGCCTCTGTAGTGAACAACAATGAACAACAGGGGTTCTTTAGCTTTTCTGTAATGGCTACTTTTACACTTAACCACTAACCATAGTGGGAATTAGTCACTAGTCACAACCAAGTAAGCAAGACTCATGCTCCATCAGAGAGAGAAAAGAACTCTCATGCCCTCCACCAGTCAGTAGAATCAGTTTGGAAATAAGCTGTTTTCTCCCAAGGATCCACGTAGACCTCTTTCTCAACTTCAATACTAGGAAGTGTTCAGTCTGTTTCTAAAATGGGTCTTCAAACACATTGTGCAAAGGTATAGTCAACCGTAAAACTTCACAGCAACCCTGATTCCACGTGATAAATCTCCTGAGAGAGTAAAGTTCTTGTCGAAAGATCCAACCATAAAACAGAGTAATGCATAGCGGGGATGCCTTTAGACAGGGTCACAGAAAAGTTTGTTAATTTATATATTTTTAACTACTTTGGTTTTCTTGTTTTCTCTTTAAAATGGATTGTGCTCAGAAAACTTCTTAGGGTGCAAGGAACAGCCCAGGGTTTTTCCCTCTACCACAGCACATTGTCTTCACAGTCAAGATGCTTTTCACTGCTACTCCTCTTCCCCTCATTGCCCTAAGAATTCTTGATGTCCCAGCCCGAAGTCAGAAATGCCTGTCGTGGTAAAGTGACAAGCTGGTCTGGGCTGGAACTTGCATGGGACCAGCATGCACATTACTGTGCTTTGCTGAGCTTCCTTGACCCAGTCCTTGCTGCCTGGCCATCCCAGGCAGCACCTGCCTGCATGCAGATGCTGTGGCATACCTTGTCTATCTGGCACTGCTCCACCCAGAGAATCTTGGGCAAGGATGGGCCTTTAACATGTGTTGGCAAAGAGGGAAAGAAAGAGTAAAGAGAACATCCTTCACAAAGCACCAATTCCTCAACAGCACTGCAGCACTTTTCCTGAACCTTCCTAAGATATTTTCCTAGTCTTCAAAGGGCATGCTTCACCTTTCTGCCCCTCTTCCCCTCTCTGTTTTTAGGGGGAAAAAAAAAGATGTAATTAAGACCTGTTATTTGTAAAATTATAATTGTAAAAACACAAATCAATTAACAGCCATAAGGAAAAATACCCATTACATTATAGTTTTGGGTCTGTGGTTACTTTGTGCCTGGAAGCTGAGGATGTACAGCCATTCAAAACAGAATAAGTGCAAAATAGCACTGATTTTGCTTTGTGTTTGCCCTTATCTAATTTGAACGGTTCTTTAGAAAGTAGAAATCATGCACCAAGGGCATATTACAAAGGCATCTGGTCATGCTCATCCCAATATTCTAGCTGGAGTTATTGTTTCTTTGCAAAAATTTTTAGAGAGTCCTTATGCTCCAGTCGAAAAGAGGGTATTTTATCTTTGAGTGCTGGGCTCACACATTGCTGAATAGATTTTACTGAACAGAGGAGACCAGCTCCTGTAAGGTGTAACACTACAGTTCGTCATCAGAGACAGTATAAATGAATGCATGTGTATATGAACAACGGTGTGTGGACACCTTTCTGAAATTATAGACATACAGCACTTCTGAAAAATAAGAACAAGTTCCTGCAGCAACATCATCTTCTAACTTAAAATAGGAAGCTAACCGATTGTGCTCCTCTGTGGTTTATGAATACTACTCGTTCTTAACTTGTAGAGCCATTTACTCTAGCTGTAGGCTTTGCTAATGAGCCCATTTGCGGGCTCATTATCATATTATGCCCACATGATACGTGCAGTTTTGCACAGGTGTGTCCATATTATTGTGTAGTTTTATAACTATGTCGTAGAAAAACTTAGAGAGTCCGTGTAACAACTTTCTTCTACTGCTCATGGACCTATCGCTGTGTAACGGTGTGGCGCAGAGTAAGGCTGGACGGACTAGACACATGGATGAACCACTCTTGTTTTCAGGGCTGAGGCTGTGGGTCTTGACTGAGACACCGTTGCACACTGGGAGGTTAACAGGTGTAAGAGTAAAGGCCCTGCAGCCAGCTCTGGCAGCACTCCCTCAGCCACATTCCCAGCAAATCCACTGGGGCTCTGGAAGATGCGGACACCAGGCTTCACCGAACTGTTACCAGGATAATACCTGGTAGTATCCATTAGTTCTTTAAAATTCACACAGCCTCCATGGAGCAGAGCTAGGACTTCAGGCTCTTGCATTACCAGTTGAGCACTCCACTCAGTATTTAACATATAAAAATGAGAGAAAGAGTGTATTTACTACAAAAAAAGATAGAGAGTCTATTTGCTACCATCAAACATATTTATTGATTGACAAATATATAAATTGAAAATCAAAATTTAATTCAGCTAGAGGAGCACAAGTGCACATTTTCAATGCATGAGAAATACTAATATAAATCAAACTTAAAACTGAACCCTGCTATTACTTGAAAATAACTGTCGAGTGTCTATTTGATCTACAGTCAAGAAGCAGAAGGAAAATAAACGTGCCTCTGAGAAATAAGGACATTCCTAATAATTTTCTGGTAAAAAGTGTATTTCATTGCTGTGCAAGTAACTTGTTCAATAAAACAAAGAAATGCAATAAATCAGAGCTCATATATTTATTTATTTTGGACTCACAAGCAGTATTTTGCAAAAATGATGGTAGGCTTTCGTTTTTCAGGTTACCTGCATAGTCTCTTGAGTTAAGCACTTATTAGTATGAAAAACTGTCCTGAAAACATTAAACAAAGCTTCTGAATATAAATCATTTCATGAATATGTAAATCATGCCTCAATGTGACACTGGGCTTGTCTGAGAAACATTAATAGACTAAAAAAAAATTAAACTCCATCAAGGATGAGGACAATTTAATACTTTCCTAGTGTTGAAGACAAAACTCTGAATTTTAATGGCTGTATAATATGTTTCAATTCTTAGTTAAAACAAAATATCCATAACTTGCCATAAACATGGTCAAGGGCAAATAGTTGATCAAGGCGAGGAGCAGATCTAAATGAGATTGGCACGTTCATTTTCCAACAGTAAACAAATAAACCAGCTTTGCCTTTTGTGTCCCACCGTGGTCTTCGGTGCTGAAACATGCCCAGCAGTTGCTGAGGCCTCCAGAACATGCAGTGATCCTGCATGAGACTGCCCAAGTCAGAGCTCTGCTCTCCCAAGCTGCTTCTCCTGACCCAGTCAGAAGCTCTTCCACTGGTGCATCTACATTGCCTTTTGTGAGGAGAGAGTCCAACGTGCTGTTCCTGCACACAGAGCCGCAGGATGTGAGCAGCAGCTTGAATCTAAAAGTTGTGCAATTGCATTAACACAGTACAGGCTGGAGCTAATAAGCCCAATGCTTGGCAAGTCTAATGAGCTTGGATCCATGCCATGCTAACAGCAGCAACTTGGATTCCAATTACATCAGAGAATGTTCGCATCTGCCTCAGAGGCCGTTTAAACGTGCCTGTGTTGTCAAGCTCTGCCTTAGGTAGCTCAGGGACGACCTGTTCCTACAACTGCTTTGGGTTCCTAAGTATATTCAGTGCCAGAGCTTGTTCAAGTTTGTAATCAGAACTCAATCCACTCCTCTCGCTTTTTACCTACCTCTGCCAATTATATCGAAGCAATTGACAAAGTATAGGGTAGCAGTAAGGTTGTCATTACACACCCAAAATAATCAAATGCCGCAGTCAGAGGAAGGAGAAAACTATCACACCAGGTAAGGGGGCAACGAGACATCTAGATTAGGAATATCAGTTTGGTCTATTAGTTTGAAAATAACGAGGAGAATGGATTTGTTTTCCTGAAGCTGGCGCTGCTTCACACAGCTGAACGAATGTATTCTCTCAGGACAAACTATTAGGAACACAGAGGTAGTCAGTGATTAGCCCAATGGATCATAGCCTGACTGTAAGGCAAACTGACTTCAGGAAAAAAAGAAAAAAAAATATCGAACTACACTTTTAACTATTTTTCAGAAATTAGTGGACCGGAACCAAGTATAGTGGCCAGATCTCCCGCAAGCTCAACTTCTCTCTCACTTATATCCACTTTATTGTCCAATATGCTCCCACAGGAAGTGATTTTCAGGGCTTTCACATCCACGGAATCACTTTGAAAGTATCAAAAATGACGTTTTCCTAGTCAAGTCTTGTTGAACTCTGAGCCAGATTCTTAACTTGGTCTTGGTGGATTATTTCTGTGCTCAAATGCATTTGATTCTTTCTCAATTTACCGCTAGCTATGAAATTCTCTAATTCTCTTCATTTCACCTTGGGAGTCACTACAGAGACACAGTAAGATGCAGATATATTTGCAAGAATTGACAGGAAGAAAGGCCAGATAAGCAATGAAATGTCCTTCCTAGCTCCAAAAGACAGCTGAAACCTGCTCCGCATAGAAGAATGTTCACACAGAAGGTATGTTATTTAAACCAGATTATACTCATGCCTAAAATAAGTTAAAGCAATTTCAGACTACTTTTACCCTCAAATGAGAGTGTCCACAGAAGGCCCTAGCCTTGTGTAATCACTACAGAGCTGAAATACAGGAGCAGGTAACACTGAGCAACATTAAGCAACCAGGTTGATTTTCCTTACCTGTGGTTACAATGAAGTAAAACCCACCACAACCATCAACAACAAACAGCTTCATGTTCTCTCACTGAAGTTTTATATAGCTGCATCTGCAAGCTCTGCATGGTTGTGAGAATCGGGGGCTAAATGACTTGATTTTCTATTTCTTGGCATTTTCTGTAGCTATTTGTCTCTGAACGCTGGCATCATATTCTCATCTTGATCTCGACTTGTACCAGTGCCAGTGCCTGCAAAAGGCATCGCACAACAAAGAAACAGGCCCAATAAGGTACATAAAGCTGGCGTTGGGTTGTTACACTAGGCTGATACACAAGTTGCAAACAAACAGTCTTTCCAAAGATGTCCTGAAACGTGATAGTGGCTGCTAATGGGAAAGGGTGATAGACAATTTTCCTCATCATTAATTTTCCACATTGGAGTTTGGCAAATAGAAAGTGGAAATTCAATATACCAATCAAATCTTTGTGCTGAACATGTCAATTTGAGCTAGAGTAACACTTTCTGTGAATGAAATCGGAGTCCACTGCCTTTTTGCACTCAATATTTTGAGCCTGAATTTCAGACCAAGTCAATGATCTTTTCCCTGGTGTTGTGTGAAGGTGGTTTGGTGCTAAACTGCACACACACACAGATCTTCATGTTTCTCTATCACCCCTTTGGTTTAGTTTGATGTTATTACAAATGCTGTTACATTGAGTTAACTTGTACAAAGGACAAACTTCAGATGCTCTAAGCAAAAGATACGAAAGGTAACAATGTTGGTTTCCTTACCTAAAACACAAGGACCCTTACACTGATATTTTAGGGAGAACTTCAGCAGCAAACAGCTGGAACTTGTAACTGAGATTTACAGCAAGGGATTCTTATTCAAACATAATCAAATAACTCAATGCAATCAGAACATATAAACTGCACACCATGTTTGTTTAGATGGGAGTGAATCCAAATGTTTAGGTGGTGAAATAAAGTCAGTGTAATATTTGGACCGGAGGATTGCTACATAGAAACGTGCACAGCCTCCTGACACTTTCCACAAGGGACTGCTGTCTCACATCCTGCTCTGGTACCTAAGGGAACTTGAGCGGGAATGAATCCTACTGCGGTCACGTAATTTCCAGGATGTGGGCCACTGCGTAATGACTCAAAGCCAGGCCAGATAAGTGTATGCCAGCGTGTAATATACAGCAAGATGTCTGAGACGAACTCTATATACACATGATGTGAAAGAATGGGAATATATTTCCTCTTTGACCTCGGTATACCTGAATACTTTCCTCACAAAACACCATGAAGTCATTTAATAGTGTCACATCCCATTATGCATCTTGTTCATTCTGTGAGATATCCAGTGGCATTTCTTTTCTTTTTTTGTCTTATTTACAATCTCAGCACAAACAGGACATTGAAAATTAATACAAAAGCAAACATTTTTATTCTCAGCAGGCCTCCGTCAGATGGTAGTTGTGCTTTTAGAAAAAAAAAAATTACACAAGGGCCTTAAAAGCAGAATGAAATTGTAAATTTTTCCAGTTGATAAGCTAGAGTTTTCCTTTTGCATTGATTTAAATATAAGTGGAAAAAGACTTCATATACATTGTTCTCAGTCTAGGTGACTGAAAGCTTACACAGATAAAAGCTTATTGCTTTAAAATTACATAGCAGGTATATCCGATATTGGTATTTTTTTTTTCCAGTACACTTTCTGTTGATTTAGTCAAGTTGTCCTGTATCCTGTTTTTGACCCTTCAAATGTTGCGTCTTGAAAAGAAGAGACGTGCATTTCCTCTCTAAATTATACAGGAGTGAAAAGCATTTTTTTTAATTATTATTTTCTGTCAAGGGCTGTATCAGCCTATAAAAATTTTGGCAGGCCATGCATTAATCATATACCATGGAGTTACCTATTAATAATATGAATAAGGTTATGTGAATATGAAATAAGTCTCTTCCATCCTATATAGAGACAAAGCCATCCTTATTTGTGGAAGTTATTGCTGAAGCAGCTGAGGTAAGAAGTCAATCTTCATAGCTTGTGGCAGTGTATAAATAATTAGTACAGCAAAAACTATTTATTTGGAGCCGTGAGTCAAAGGAATGTGTTGATTTTTTTTTTTTATGGTGAGCTGCAAAATAAAGACAGTGCAGAATAGCTCAAAAAGTTATTGGAATTAAAAACATGCTGATTGCACTTGAGAGCAAAACTTTCCCTCAAAGCACAAATCCATACAGCAGTGCAGGTAGATGAACCAAAGGTAGAAAAAAAAAATCTGGAAGGATAATTGCTGAAGCATAGTGATAGCCAAAAGAAAGCTCCCTCTTCGTGCTGAACCTCATGTATTTCAGAACTAGTCAACTCAGGAGATTTTGCTCCATTACCTACAGTAGACTGTCATCAGGCAAAATACATGCTATATCCGCTATCTGGCCAAAGAAAACTAACCCTACTGTTTGGAAAGACAGACACCAAGCTCAGAAGAGCTCTTAAGAGTTTGAATCAGCCAAGATGCTCATGCAGTAATACGATCTTTTTTGACTTGGTATCAAAGACAAAATACATTTCATGACCAAATTCCAGAGACGTAGCTTCACCTATCACCAGATCCCATGCAGTTAGAAGTATACCAAATTGATTGTCAAGGGATTTGAGCACTGTGAGAGTGTGGGCAACAAAAAGGTACTGCTGGAATGAACCAGGGGGCATTTCAGTCCTCATCAAACGCATGCCAGACTTGACTGAAGGACTTTGCTCTGCATATCTCTTAAGACCAACCTTCCAAGTTTTGTCTAGCTTTTCCTTTATAAAATCATCTCTTTAAAATGGTTCAACTGGACAAGGCTCTGATCTCATGATGGCAGTATAAGTCTAATGCTTTTTCCATTCACTTTGGAAGAGTACCTTGGATTTACACCAGTGTAGCATCAAAGCAAGGGTACAGCACATGGTATTGAATGTGGTAGTATTCTATAATAAACAAAACACTACAGATATTTGTGTAATCCAAAACCTATTCAACGTGTTTTGGTATTACATTTCACAGGTAATTTAAAGAATGAAGACTGGCAACCCAAATCATACACCATGACTAAAAATATCTCTACAAAAGGCACAGAATTTAATCAAATACTAGATGAGAAGTTTGTCTGAACTGAGGTACACTGTTCTTATTTGTCCATGCCTAAGACAGTGCACTAAGATGAAAAAGCACGTTACTTACAAAGCATCTACCAGTGTGTTTACTTAAATGACTTCATTTTACTGCTCCAGCAATTTATTTCCCACATGTCGTTCCTGTATAACTGTAACTATATAGGGATTATTGAAACATTGGTGAGAGAGTGAGAGCTCTGAGGGTTTGGGTTTGGGTTTTTTTTAGTCATATTGGTGTTTGTTGAAGAAGAATGAATCCTGGTTCAGATCAAGCTAGGTGATGGAGAAAGGAAAAAAAAAAAAAAGCAGCAATACAGAAATCACTTTGGAAGCATAACCTGAGCAAACAGTCCAAAACCCCTGAGACTATATTTTTATTCCCTTGGAGTATTGCCATTATAGTGGAAAGCGTACATTTTGTGGATGTATATATACTCAAGGGAGGGCAGGGGAAGGACAGGATACATGCATTTTTTCACTTTGCAGCCTTGAAAAACTGCAAACAGGTTATCTGCAGCAGCTGGATAATTCTTAGAAAAATCTTTGACTTTCTCAAATCCAACGCATTAAAGAAATAGTCCATAAAGGTGGCCAAAGATGATAGCTTAATAATTTCCTAGGGTTATTTTTAGGATGTAAGATTGAGACATTTTACAGAAAAACTCTGAGAGTTTAGTTTCGTTTGCAGTCATGCTGGGTTGTTATCTAAGGGGAAACAATACCTCATATGTGTAGCTTAGCTCTTCTCCTAATAAAACTGAAAATTAGAGACCTGAAGGCCACCACAGCAGAAAGGTTTTAATTTCATTATTAGATCCAAATCCAAGTGCATTAGTAATTTCTTTTGATATGGTTGTTTCAGAATTAAACAAGTATAAAAAGAGTATGGCCTTGTAAAAGGTTTTAATTAAGAAGACAAAGCATGAAAGAGAAGAACGGAAAGCAAATTTTGCTGAGTTCTCTGAAAAGAAGGGGTAGGATGTACATACCCTCAACAAAATGATCAAAGCAAAAAGGAACCACTCTTTTACTGCAGTCTAAGCTGAAGTTACAAAGCATAAAGCCCTGAAAGAGTATGGGTCAGAGGACATAGAGAAACAGCATTTTAAGTGACTACCCTAAAGAGCTGCTGAACAACTACAATGCTTTAAAGTCTCTGCAAAATTAGAATACACTGCTCACTGTCATGATAATAAGCAACAAAACGCTAAATTATCTTCAGAAAATAACATCAAAAGCAGCAAACAACGGAATGTTAAAATAGATAATGCTGGATCTGAGTACAATACTGTAAAGCCCAGTGTCCACACTCTTTCTGACTATTTAACAGAAAATTTTTCTCCAAAATGCCTCTGGCTCCAGAAAATTTGTCCTAGTTTCTCCTTCAAGAACATAGGCTCAGTTTCTACATAAATATATATATAAAAGAACTTATATTATTGTTTCAGAAAATTATAGTCTTGGAAAAAAAACCAAAAGCATTTTAAGAGGTACTCAGTGATTGTACTTCTGGTGCTTCTCTTGGATTCAGAGAAACAAATCAAGAACTATTTTTCTTTCAGTTACCAACTATCTGCCTCATACTGGTCTGTATAGCTCCTCCACTCCAAAATACTGAAATACATTCCCTTTTTAATAAGCCTGAGTGTACCCACAGCTTCTTGCAAATCCATTACTGTCAGCTTCAGATGTTGAATTGCCAGTGGTACTGTATCAAGTCTTGCTAACATCATGTAGATAATTAACCTCCAGGCTAGAAAAGAGCCTACTTCCCCACACCCCCCCGGCTATTCTGAGCATAATTTAACAGAACATACATTTAAACCTGCTGTATATTAACTCCTAAACACCCTACAATAAATTTTGTGAATTCTGCCCATCTTCTGAGTATGATGTATCCCATTTAGAATACAAAGTGATATCCTTCATTTGCCATGGTTAAAAAGCTTTTGGAATGATGATTAATTAGCACATTGAACATACATCTGGGGATGATCAAGTGAGCTACAAAAATTGCATAAAGAATTTTCTCTGTGCCAGTCTCCTCTCAGCTTTTAAAAAAAATCTCACACCAGTGAATTCAATGAGAGTTTAACCAGGGCCTTCATCTCTACTGATCAATAATTCCTTATATGTCCCTTTTTAGGTTATTGATCTAAACAGACAAAGGGAACTGACTTCATTTGGTATCTGCTGGTGTTTGTCCTGTCAGAGAAGAATCTCTTTTGATGATACCTAGACTAGAACAATTCAAACTCAAGGAATTGTTCAACTTCTGCTGAAAGCTCGATGTAAAAGTGATAAGATCAATTGTATTTGTTTACTCACAAATACAGTAACTGGTCACAAGTTCAGAGAACTCTTTCAGACACAAAGTTGTGTTGGGATGCAGAAAAGTCCTCCCCCTTTTAGACTCAAAGGAGGAGAAGCACTTATGCATATAAACAAAACTGAGAAAAACCCAACACGATCCTCTGTCCTCTTGATAGACTGGAGTCAGAGGCAACCTAGGCTCTAGAAACTGTTGTTAGAAGTTAATTGCATCACTTAGACACCCTTTTACTGTGTGGGAAGGTCTCTTTAATTTTAGTTCAAAATAGTCTCTCTTTCATCTGTATATGGAATAGAAAGAAATTTTTGCATGTTTAGATTCTCCCCTCCCTCCCCCCATCTAATTCTTAATTTCTAGTCAGCTTGCTGAAAATTATACAGAAAAGACACCTATATGAGTCAGATTTTTGTTTTGGAGGAAAGTAAACTTTTCTTTTCACCTCTAATCTTTCCCATAATTTCCATCCTAAAAACCTAGTCTTGTGTCTGTGGAATTAGAGCAGACTCGTGTAGCTTGAAATAAAGATAAGCATGGACTCAGGAAACCTTTACTGTCTTCTTTGCATTTAATATTTTAGCTAGCTTAGGCTGTCTGTACAATGAAGGGAGAGAGGAGGTAGTTGTGTTTTGTGCACTATAGGTTGATATTTTTCCTATTTGCAAGTTATATTGCGTGATATTTTTAGCTATAACAGCACTTGAAACAAGAAATACTCCTCCTTTTGGAGTTTACTTAATTTCCCTCCTACGCTGATGTGTGGAAGAATTACAAGCTTGACCTGTGACCGAGAGTGCAACTTCCCTGTATTGATTCAGCACATCCAGAGATGACATAGATGATGACGAGGTGGCACTATTGAGGACAAGAGCAATGTGTAGACCCCTACACTTCTGTCTCTCTGCTTCACTGCATAACGTATTTTATAAAATAAAACAACTTTTAAACAACTGAAACAACATTAAGAAATAGAGTTTATGTGCTTGATTTCCTCTATGATCTTTTGGAAGGTCTTACAAACTATTACCTTCTCAAATAAAATGTGCATCACAGATATTGATGTTTAATATTTATGTAGCACATGCAGTATGTTCTTTTTACGAGTCTGGAAAACTTAGACTGTGATTCTGAGTTAGAAGATATTCAGACAAGCACTGTAAGCAGATGAGAAGTCAAATCAGTGGAATCCATACAGCATATATTAAAAAAAAAAAATTTCAAATAACTAACACAGTGCTTATTTATCCACAGAAATTATTCCAATTTAATCTCTGTGTAGGAATAACAACAAAGAAGAGTCTTCATTCCAGCTCTGAATATGGGCATGTACAATTCTTATGTTACTAGAGAATGGTATGTTAAGACATAAAGCACTTTGGGATTGTTTATGTGCTGAAATGAACATAAGGTCCATTGTCCTTTCTTTTTGACTCTAGCTCATACATTTGAATTATTTCTCTGATATTTTGCTGCACTTTTCAAAATCCTTTGAAAGGGAGAACATTGTTGGAATATGCCAGATAATAATAGAATCACAAGCAACAGTCAGTGAAGGGGGTGCGGGTGGGCAGGAATAGAAAAATCCCATTGTCTAATTATTAAATCTATTCACCAGACTTGGGAAGATGTCAGAATAGTTAAAAACCTTCATCCTAACAGCAGTGCTGTAATTAGGGAGCTGCTATAAGAATTGGAGAGAGAAGACGATAAAATGAGAATCACAGGTGTTAGTGGTAAAATGGTCCATTTAGGCTACCAAATCCTTTTCCCCACTGGTCCCCAACAGGGCTTCACAACTGCCTAGGTGGGGGCAGTTGCAGAATGGACAGAAAGAATTAGGAGAGAGACCTCCGAAAAGGAAATATTTCAGAGCACTTAGATGGAGCTCAGCCTGTTTCAAAGAGAAAGTAAGTAGGAGGCAGAGCATTGCATTAGCTTTCACGTAAGCAGAAACAGTTCCCCAGATAACAATGAAGTTTCTTCTGCCCTCCCATTGGGGTGATTTTTTCCCAGCAAAGAGATAAATGATGATAACATTAAGCAATAGCAATCAGTTTATCAGTGATCTCTTTGATTAATTCCCAAGCTTTACCAGGCTTCGTGGTATATCATGAGTTTTGCATTTGCGGTATAATTCTTAAAGCCCATCTACTGGAGCTAAGTGATTACATGGGAATCTCTGCTTTCATTAAAGACTTTAAATGAATTTCTAACCATGATAATTGCAATTTAAAAAGTTTGAAAGCATGATCTTTAAAAGTTGCACCCCCAACACATCAAATAACAACATTTTTAAAATTATTAGAATCTAATTTGAGACATGCATGTTGGGGAGTGGCTAGTTCAGGATTTTAAAATTGAAATACTGATGCTCTTTGGCTGGATCATCCCATCTGAGATGATCTATTTTTTTCCTATGTCTAAATTTAATTTAAATTATAGAATAGCAGTTACTGAATTTATTTTCATTTTAAAAACACTTTCATGCTTATAAGTCTATTCATGATACTTAAAAAAAATTAAGTTAAAGCTAAATACAAATATAAATCAAAGAACCTTTTACAAGCATATAGACTATTGTGATCTCTTACGCAATGAATAGAATGCATTAGATATTTTTTTTTTCACTTACACAATGTTCCTGCTACAGAAAGGAGTGTCCTAACACAAACACATATGACCATTAGAGGACTTAACTGAAGACTGAATTCTGGCTCACAGGTCTGCCAGGTTACTGGTGTAACCATGTGCAAGCTACTTCTCATTCTTCAGCTTGAAAATGGAGACCAGTTTGTGTCTTGATTACTGTTTAATCATTATGTTACTTTTAATCACTATGTTGTACATTCTCAGGAAAAAGTACTTTCTTCTGTTCACGTGTGGCAGCTAACAGAGCATTTAGTCCTTAGATATAGCTACCATACAATAATAGAGATATGCTTGCATGGGCATTTGTACACCTGTTATATTTTTTGATACAGAAACTGAATTCAGATCACATAGTTTGCCAGAAAGAAAAAAAGAAGCCAGGGGGAGAGCAGGTAGTGACTCAGGAGGACATTCTTTGAATATTAACCATGATTTTGAATAATGCTTTTACAGTCTTCCAAAATTTTGTTTGCTATTCCTTAGAGCAAATATTTACAGAAATAATAGTAAGATCTGCTGGAAACAGCACAAAATATTCTCAGCATGATATTGCAAGAGCAGTAGGAACTTCCTCAAAGCATTTTTGTATGTACCTCCAGCTAAAGACAGATTGTTTACACTGGAAACAGCCTCATTTAGGATTTCAAAGAAAATTCATCATCACAAGGCAATGCAGAAGAAATACTCACTTGAGCCTCCAATAAGCAGGCAAACGTCTCTATTTGCGTGCATTTAGAAGAGCATCCTATGCCGCGTCATTCAGAAGGGCAGTGCCCAATGCATAACCCAGGGATGAAGCATTTATTATGGCAATCCGGGCTGTAAATTGGAGAAATCTTGCAATACAAACAAATAGAAGATACAGAATTTCCATGTTCCTGACACCCATGGAAACAGGCCCCATACAACTAGGGGTCTCAAGGATGACAACAAAGAGCAGAAAAAGTAGTACCGAGAGAAGAATCAAATGCCACTCACAAGAGCAGCAGTTCTGCAGGTCTGCTGATCATGGGAAAACTTTCAGTGCAGTTTTGCCGGTGAACTGTTGTATTCTGGGACTGCAGTGTTTGGGATTCGTGCTGAGGTCCCTTAGCCTGCTCCAGTGTTTGAGAGAAATCACCATTCACATTTCCGAACCGCAAGTAGGTCACATTTCAAATGCCCTGTGTGGCTTTCATGAGGAACAGGAAAGCTGGCTGGTAACACATGGGGACAGCTCTTAAACTGTAACAAAGTTAACACAAGGTCCAAGATCTAAGCTCAAAATACGACTCTTCACAAATTTGGGGACACTTTTCTTCAGTGATACTACCAACATCATTCCACTTTTAAAGGCAGAATGCAAAGACATAACAGTTTCCAAATTTGGTAACTTTTTTCAGTCTGCTTGTTTCCATTCCTACCTTATTACCGGTTATTCCAGTTAAGAAATTGATCCTTTGTCAGCTTTTCATGTGTGCCCTAAATGGGTTTGGTCCTCATGGTGTTTGAAGTAATTAGGCTGAAGGTATCGCATGCTTTTCTGTGAGCCTCTAAGGGTGAGAGCCGCTGAAACTGTCTAGCACAGTACATTTGGCAGAACACATGGTCCACTGCTTTAAGGATGGTATTTTAGTGCAAAGGCTTTAGACAGCAGGCGCGATTCTGCAACTATTAAGTATAAGCCCTTTGATATGACAACCAGCAAATGAGTGAACTCATGTGCATCTCCCTCAAAGTGGCAAAGGATGTAGGGCCCATTGTGTGCTGATTATGATAATTTATTGGACTGAAATTTTTTCTTTAAGACAACGATTACCGTGAGGTTGACAGTTTCTAACTTCATTAGAAGTTGCAGCTGCTGCTATCATTATTCTGAAAATTACCTTGAATTGCTTTGCAAAAGACAATTATCATTACAGCCTTTCTACCACAAGGAGGAAGTGGCTCCTCATGGCAGAACTGAATTAGAAAACAAACTAGAGCATGAAATAAGGGGAAGAGAGTGAGTGTGTCAGATACTAGAGAAGCTGATCACACCTTCCTGGACTCAACTATTTTAAATAGAGGCTATCACACTGAAAGGCAGGAAACGGTAGAACAAATGATGCAAGTAACCACTAATAGATGCTAATGCTAATCAAATTAAACGATCCTGTAGCTGGTAAGAAGGATTTATTTGTGATAAAGTACCCGGGTTTTGAACTGCCACCCCCCAAAAAAAAACCAAACCCCAAAACCAAAACAACCCAAACAAGCCACAAAAACCTGTCAAGTGCCTGTAGAGCTGCAGTACCACAGGCCAGCGATGTATTGGATCCCAGCATATTCTGCTCAGCTAGGAGTTTGGGTATTGTCCGTGTTTATTAGCTGATGCCTTTTCACTTGGGTCTTCATGAAGGAAACAGGAGGTGCATGGCAAGAAGGGACACACATTCTGTGAGGCACAAGGCTGCATATGTCAGTAGCTCATCCATTACTGTGTAGCATTTATTTCCTCCTTGCCTTGTCCTTCTTATGCCACATACTCTCCCTCAAATCCGCATGCCTGAACCCGCTTCTCCATTCATTTCTTCTTTCCACTCCCAGTATTTGACTTGGAGACAAAAAGGAAAGAAGGAGATGCCTGGTTTGGCGAGGTTAGTGTCTGTGCTGGAATAGAGAGAACAATGAGTTATTTCAGTGGGAAGTGAGACACAGTGAGAAGCTGCGCCATCTAGAGTATCAAGACTCTTAATTCTTGGTGGCAAAGGCATGTTTTCTACCGGTGATATTAAAAAGTCAGCAATGCACGTCTGACCTTTGGCAAGAAAACTTCCCTGGACTGTAAGTTCCCGTAGGTGAAGACAAAACCGTATACCCACTTCTGTGCTTCTCGTCTTTCACCTGGACTTTTCCTTGCTAGGAGTAGAACCAGGGCTTTGGTATGATTTTGCAGTTCTTGGCCACCACAATGTGACAACCACAGCTGTCACCAGTCAATATGAACTACAGTGCATCTCTTTCCCGTCACAAGCTACGCAAGACCACAAGCGGCCATGAAGCAGGAGTGTAGAAGTGGCACAAAGCCATTTATTTCATCACTTCTTTTCCATTTTGATGGGCAAGAGATCTAGGCCTGGATGGAAATTTTGTCTGAAGTCAAAAGAGAACATGAAGACAGAGATTCTGTGGGTGAGCATAAACAAAGATGGCATTGTGGTTCAGGAAGTCATTGTGGATTGTAATTTTACCGGACACACTATTAAAACTCTCCTGTCTTCTCCTTTTCCAGACATTGGCAGAGGTTTATTAAGGAAGTAGGAGGAGACTATAGCAATTAGGGAGGCATAAGGCTATAACACTGGACAACTTTCTGAGCACTTGAAAAGAAAGAATTGGCTGTTATTTAGGTATAGAAGGTAGAGAAAACTCAGATGTGGCATGAATATATGAAGAGAGAGGCAAAAATGAAAAAGATCACTTCTTTTGGTGAAATTTAGTAATCTGACAGGATTAACAAGTGTGGTTGGAGACAAGAATAACAGGAGAAGTTTAGGAAGTTTATTCACTAGGCTAGAGACTTGTGACACATTCGGGTACCTCAGATGACATACTGGAAAAATGGAGCATCACATCTGTGCAGAAAGAGAACAGGATATAAGAGGAGGTAGCATGAAGAGTTAGAGATGTCATTGATTTAACAGTTATTCATTCCATGGTAAATTTAAAGTAAGAAGTATGCAAAATAGGAAGGTTTTGGTGTGGAGCATGCCACCACACTGTAGTCATTCCAGATGATTTGCACATCAAAAGACACCCATCCAATCAAACAAAAAAAAAAAAAAACAGAAAACTGCCACAGCATGTCATGAAATGCTGTAAACTACCAACATCACAGGCTGCTGCTTCACATCCAAGAGCAATCACAGAGGAATAAATAGCGTTCTAGTCTCTGTGTTTTGGTCAACAGTTGCTCTTTGTCTGATCTTCCATCCCCAGAAGGAGAGACATAAGATTACAAACAACTCATGACTTGCCTTTTACTGTTGTAAGCACCTGATGCAGAATTATTCAGCAAACACCATAAACCTGTTGGTAAAAAACTGCTCAACTGTGTCCCAGACCAGTATTAGCAACAAGTGATATGCATCCAAAAGTCAAGTCCCATCTACAATTTATCTTTTATTATTTCTCTTCTAATTTCTACAACTTTAAATTTCTTTTTGAAATGGCCCAATTCCAGCAGAGTTATCCTTCTTCAGCTACAATTCTGATCATTCATATTCCAATAGTGACAAACACTTTCTCATCAAAGTGCCTCTTTGGTCTGCTTTCAGCCTCTCCAACCCCATGTTGACCAAGTTAGTTTTTGACATAGACATCATCTTTTCTTTGATTAATATTGATCTTGTCTTCCACAGTTTATGATTTCTCCAGCTGCTTCCTTTCACTCCAGTCATTCAATTTCAACTCAAAGGAGTCAATTTAATTTCTATCCAACAATTTAATTCCTATCTTAGCATCTAATTGATACCAAGCTGATGAAATTCTACAATTTGAAGCTAGCCTGCAGCTTTCTGATATCACAAAACCCCCCTGGTCTCAAAACTTCACATGTTGTGCCTCTGACTGTAGTATTTAGGAATAGACCCATTTCATTATTTCCAGCAGGTTCCACAGCTCAGTCATACCTGTCTCAACCTGTCTTTGTCTTGCCTATACAGTGTTGCTGCATCTCAGTTTAATAGACATGATCTTGTACTTGGGTTCCAAGGCACCAAACATACAGCATGAAACAGTCCTTGTCCTCAGTGGCTCACAATTAAAATCAGATGAAGAGCAAGCATGGAAGGTAACACAGCAGAGCAATATCAGAGCTTGAAGCAGAATACGACTAACCTAGGTAACTTTTTGGGTGGGGGCTGACCTCACTGGTACTATCTTCTCTTTTCCCTTACCTGTCTGTATCCAGACTTATGCTTCCCCAGTCCCCACTTTGCTTTAACCCTAGACTCTTTATGCCTCCTGGTGATACCTCCTCCTCTCCCTCAGGACCCTGGTGTTGCCTCCTCACAGTTCCAATCCTGATACAAAGTTCCTGCTGAGAAAGCTCAGTAGCTTTCGCTTCCCCTCCCTTACTCCACCTTTAGTTGTGTGCCTTGTTAATGAATAACACCTCACTAGCTAGGACCTGTGACCACAGACAATTCTGCATCTCAGTTTTCTGTGGATATGATGAATAAAAAAAAAAAAAAAAAAAAGACGTTACAAGTCGCTTTCAGGTTGCAAAGTCAAGCACTAAACAAAGAGGAAGTGCTAGAATTAAACTTGCCTCCAAAACCTTAATTTGGCCCTTTTGTGCATAAGTATTATGATATAGACTTTAATTACATGAACACAGACTATTTTTTCCACATCTAAATGCATAGATGTGCAAATTCTCAAGCAGTTGACTTGATTACAAGTATGCGTAATATAAAAGTTCAATAGTCTATTGATATTTAGTTGGATTGCAGAAATTCCACATATTCATCGCAGCAGCTGACTATATTAGGATACTATGCCAAGAGCTGAACAAATGAAATCAGATTACTGCAAATGACAAGGAACAAATAGCCAGGAAAAAAAAATAGTAGGGCCACAGGAAAAAACCAGCATGGTGAATACTAGACAACTGCATTAGGTTCAGCTGAAACAAAGCAAGAATTCTAAAGCAGCCCACAAACAAGATTTAATCTTTCCTCTAGTCCCAGTAAAACAGACTAATCAGCACAGCAGCCACTTTATATTGGCTAACTCCAAAGACTAAACCATAAAAATGGGGTCAAAGTATATGTTTGAAATACACAGAAAAAATTAGAGGCGACATCTTGGCCTGTAGGTCTTCTTCCGGCTGAAGAAAAAAAATAGAAAAAGGTTAAATTCAAGCTTAGAACTAACCTTGTTCTATTTTCTTTCCCCAGAGCCCAAAGCAGAGCTCATGGCCAACATGTCTCCTCTAATATTCTTTGCTAGCTCAACTGTGAGTTTTATATTAACCTTTTCTCTTAAATTTTGCAGTCAGAATGCTAATGCACTGTGGATTTTGTTGCAGTGTGAAGAAGTTTGGCTTGATCTTTTAATCGCTGGTCAACTAAGCATAGAGGCTGGCAAATGTTGATGGCAGTGTTAACCACTCTTTTGCACTTCACAGAGAATAAAACAGGGCAGAGCTGAACTGATATAAGCTATCTCTGGACAGTAACAGAAACAAAGCAGGGAAAGGATTTATTACTCATTGATTTATTTTTCTTTTTAATATCTAAGGGAAATACTTGGAGATACAGGAACATTTTCAATTACTACCTGAGAAGTGGATAGAGTTTTCTTTTGTTAGATGCTGCATATATTATGCTCAGTAATTAATGCAGAAGTCTGGCCCTCTCTCACTTTGCCGGAGAAAAGTTAGAGACCAGACCTCAAGATCTGGCCTGGAAATTCCATACATTGCATATATTGCATAGATAATAGATAAGATTGATTGAATCTTCAGTCTAATTTTAAACAAATCAGCTTTTCCTTTAATATATTCCTTTCCTCTTAGTTCTTTTGTCACTAATTCCTCAGTTTATTCTCTCCAGCTTGGCCTGTTCACCCTACTTCCAGAAACAACCCCATTGCTAGAAGGAGTCTTTTGGAAAAGTGCTCTGTGTGCCTGGCAAATCATTGTATACCTGTTTCCCATGCATCTGCCTGCCATCTTTGTATTTTCACCTAACCTTAAATATTTCTGTGTGGGAAACTCTGAAGCGATAAGGCACACTGGTATGTATGGCTTCTTTTGGAGGATGGGGGGTACTGGCTCAGCTGCTTACAGAGAAGAGAAAGGGGCTCTACTCCGTAGTTTTATAGTCCAAAAGTACAGTACGTTCTGCCGGCACTTTAGCATAGGACATGGGTGAAGGTGCAGAACAAAGATTTCACAATTTGGTAGGAACAAATTAGAAATACTATGTAGGAGTGAGAAGAGAAAATTGTCCATGTGGTGTATGCAAGTAGCATAAAAATAAACTCTATCCTATTAAACTCATCTGCCCCTAGTCATACATTGAGCCAAATTCTATTTATTCAATTGTCACTCTGTTCGTATCATGATAAAACCTTGACTGAAATCAATCAGCGAGAGGCAATATCAGTTATCTTACTGCTGCTCCAGAGTAGTTTCAAGCACCAGGAAAAAATTAAAATTATGTCTTGTAGCTGTATGGCTCATATGAGTTCAGTTCCTGGCCATGTGATCTCCACATCAAAATCTTTTCATAACCAGTCTTCATAAAACCTGGAGAGGAGAGTACATCTCTGGATATGACATTATACTGTACTTGGCTATGTTGAAGAAATGGGAGAAGGTCTCTGGGCAGCCCAGCAGTGTTGATTTCAGCAGCTCCAGCTATCTCATGTTATCTTAATGCTGGCAATACGCGAGTGCACACCCGTTCCCAGACACATCCCTTTCAATCAGCAGGGATGCTCAAAGAGCTGCTTTCAACTTAAAAGCTACAAGTTGCTCTGACCAATGGTTTACTCATATGAAAATCTAGCAAGGTTTCTAGTATAGGCCTGTTGTGTTTTACTTAAGGTTTCTTCTATGCTGATATCTTCAGTTATGTGAGGATACATGGGAGTCTTTGTTTTCATTTCGCACAAAGAACTCCCCATATCCCACCTCATTCAAAATCTGATATCCAGAGTAGAGTGTCCCATTTGAAAAGCATAGAGTCACTGACCCTTTGCTTTTGACAAGAGCGTCACTAGCATTTGCCATGGCATTTTACAGTACATCACACTGGCCTGCAGGATTGCTTGAGCCAACACCACTCACCTCTCATGATAGTACGCTGTGCTGTGTATAAAAATACAAAATGCAATGGAGCATGCATGCCTGAGCCAGACAAACAGTTTGTTGTTTGAGTGTCTGCCCGCCTGACTCTTCTTAAAGCATGGCATGGGATACTCGGTCTTTATTTCAAATTACTGAACTGAGACTTTTGCTGATTTTTCTGTTACACGAGAAAGTCAAGGAGAATTTCATGTTGCAAATACTTCTCATGGCTTACAGACTAAAGTGTACAAATATAGTCCACATAAAAAAATCCTACAGGGCAAAGCTGTCAAAAGCAGTGTCACTTCCCTGTTAGTAGCAGAGCCATGTACGGGGAATGCCAAGGGCATAGCTGGGCCTCCACATGCAACTAGGGGATTTTATCTGGTGCAATTAAAGCCGGGAAGAAAAGTGATGAAGGTCAGGAAACGAACATTAAGTTTTGCTACCTAACAATGTTCCTGTCTTGTACAGAAATATTTCATGGCTGTCCTTATGAAGCCTTACAGCTATGCTCTATTTTGAAATGTGATGTGTTGGGAAGAGCAGCATAAATCAGCTAACAGTAATCCACTGACAAATGGATTCTTTCTTTATAGGTGACAAAGCAAGAGCAGAAATCACAGAAATTTAGCTGTGTAAGAAAAGAATCAGGTCCACGACATGGACATAGAGCTAGATCTGCTCCATTAGCAGTCTGACACTCGTGGGTTTCTATGGTTTGAGCCACAATTGTATGGCCCTTGGAAGGATTCTAATGTATTCTTTTTTTTTTTTTAAAGGAAATGCAATGAAGGCTTTCTTAAGGTTACAGAAGATGGGATGACTGCAGGCTTTTGTAACAAATTTAGAGCTTCAATTCTAACATATGTTTCTAGTAACTGAAAGTTCACTACAGCAAAAGATCTCCAGCATACAGCCGACAGATATGCTTCAGTTAGGAGCAATCCTCTGTTCACATGTAAAGATCATTGCCACCATACCGTTTGCTGCAACCTCATTAAAGACCCCTAGAAGCAAGCTGGCTACAGACCCATGTCACAGCCTCTTGGAAAAACAATTCCAAAGACTCACCAGCCCTAATTCCAAAGCACCATCCGTAATAAAAAAAAGAAAAAGAAAAAAAAGAAAAAAAAAGAAAAAGATGCTTCTTTGATCGTGCTTTCCTTAAAAAGTAAAAAATTAAGTCAGAAATAGCTTCCAATTTGTTTCTTAGGCTGGTGACGTGTATTGTCCTGTTTCATTTGAGAGGGAACATCTGATATTATAACTGCCTCCTGTGATCATTTTCACTTCATGAATCGCCGGGTAAGGAACAAAATATTCATTATTCCAGCAACAGAAGAAGCCAATGTGGAAGGTGCTGTCTCTGCAGAGGGAGAGAGTGCAAAAGTAGCTTGGGCCTATTCACTGAAGCAATGATTTTCAATCTCATTTACAAAACACTTCATGTTTTCCAATAAAAGGGTGTCTGTCTAGCAAATAGTGTTGAATTTAAAGACTTGGGGTTAAAAGGATGAAGAGATGATCTTAAGTATTCCCATGCGCTGTTACTTGTCACCTATGATGTGAATCTTCTGGCTTGTTCGTGGATCCAAGATTTCATCATGCGTACCCAAAGGCTGTCTTTTCTATGTATTGCAGCAGGAAACCTATTTTATTACTGTTCCAAGACAACAGTTCGCAGAGCTTTTCTAACTAGCTGAGGATTACATTTTTACGGGATTAACAGTTGCAATAAAAAACACCCCCAGCTCTAAAACTCAGCTAAGAGTGCACCATAAATGAGATGTGACAAAAGAAAATGAGAGATACTACAAAGATGAAGGAAAAGGGCTGTTAATTAACTTGCTTCAACTTCACCCTTCCATAGTTCCATTAAATGTTGAGAGCAGTATGTTACTCTTGTGTAAGTGGAAGGTAGACTGCAGTCATTACATTGCCTACAGTATACATTGCATGAGACAAGTACTAGTTGCTACAGTCCAGAGCTAAATCACAGTTTCGCTGTCACTTAGCAATGACTGTTTGGAATAATCTCCTTTGTGAAGAACGCATCTAGCTACAAGTATACAGCATCTACCGTTTCTATTTGTACATCAGTCTGTTGGTAAGAAGAGCATAGTGACTAATAATTTTCTTCCATGGAAATAACTTTTGAAACATTTATTTTTGAAAGCAGCAAAGTGGTCTTGTTTTCAATACTATTCAGATGAGGACACGTCAAGGGCTACACACCAACTCTTCTGTAAAATGATACTATCTGAACACAGAGACAGTTATGTTTCTTTTCAAGCCTGTATTTAGCTGCAGTGCATATGAGATCAGTCTCCTTACCCCTGTTCCACAAAATGCCAAATATGTTCATTATTATTTTTTTATAAAGAAAGCAGCAACTCTGATTTCTATCTCAATCATATCACAGTACAAGTGCCTTAAAGCTAACGTGAAGGGTTGCCTAGCAACAGCACTAAGCCTGCTGAGATCATCCTGCTACTGATTTTTGCACTGATATTTTAGTTCCCAAGGATGCTTTGTAATAATGAAAGACACTATTAACTCTGTTTTCTTACCTCAGAATTTAATGAATGCTTTTACTGGTGGGAAAGTCACTGCTTTCCAAAATGTCTAACTATTTTGTCAGCTCTCATAGGGCATTTGGGAGCAACACATAGCAATAGGTCCATCAAAAGAACCACAGGTTACAAACAAACAGCATCTGGAGATCTTATTGACCCTCTTAAATCTACACAAAGGTCACTATTTGCAATGAAACTATTGCTGGGTGCGACTTCTGAGTTCACAGAACAAGAACAATTACATGCAATCTCTGCTGGTGACTTTTGGAAAGTTGATATCAAGAACCTCTACGCGTAATAGTTGTGTTCTATGTTTACTAATGAAACAGAAAACTATTAAAGAAAGAATTACGGCAACTCATAGTATCCAGAAATCAAACAAGAAGTTGAACTTATTGGACAACAAACAATACACTTATTTGGAGGAGGAAGGACTAAACGTTAGTAATCATTTCAGGTTAAGGGGATTGCTCCAAGGACACCTAAACTCAATAATATTTTTTATCAATACTGCTACACAGTAACAACAGTCTTACAATTGAGTGTAAGGCCCAGGAACTGCGTATTGACATACAAATGGATTTACCTTAAATCTAGACTTGAAGGCAAGGACAGAAATAATTTGTGTCTTTAAGAAAGCAGAATATTATTCTTGGGCTAAGAAGTGGCAAATTCATGTTCCATCCTGCCCCAGCCCTAATGCAGTGCCATCTTAAAGATACTAATACCTCATTGAAAAGCCATCACTGAGTTAAGGAGGGGACTTTATGCCTCTTTGTTTCTGCTGGACTGAATAGAAAAGTCATAGTTGTTGAGACAATAAATATTTTTTCTGCTATTAATATTAAAATGCAAAACATGGACAACAATCCTGGTGCTCTCAGCTCCCATGGCCAATACAATAAGAATCAATGGGACTCAGACAGAGACAGGTAAGTTATAGATCTGCAAATAACCAGCAAGGTGCGAAGTAGATCCTAGCACTGTGTCTTAATTTGCACTTGAGCAAAGTTTTAGGACATCCATACTTCCGCATCTTCTAGTGGCTGTTCACATAAGAGGCAGTCTCATTTCAGAAGTCAGGAGGCTTCTTTTTTTCAGAAGGTTAGAATCTGCTGATGTGCATTAATGGCCTCAAGTTGCGCCAGGGGAGGTTTAGATTGGACATGAGGAAAAATGTCTTCACTGAAAGAGTGGTTAAACGTTGGAACAGGCTGCCCAGGGAAGTGGTTGAGTCACCATCCCTGGAAGTATTTAAAAGACGTGTAGATACAGTGCTTAGGGACATGGTTTAGTGGGCATGATGGTGTTGGGTTGACGGTTGGACTTGATGATCTTAGAGGTCTTTTCCAACCTTAATGATTCTATGATCTCTTTCATCAACTAGGATTTTTAAGCCCCTGTAACTGACAGCAGGTACTTGAATACATGCACAGACCTGAGAGCTAGACATAGTGTCTGAGAAGAGTCACAATGATGAGGTGACTCTTGCCAGAGCTTCAGCACAATGGGCCAAAGGTAAAAGTTCAGTTCACATTACTTTATGCTGCCCTGTCAAATGCAGTTCCTGGATGGCTACCATGCTCCTGATCCAAGACTAAGGCTAAGGACAAAAAAAATTGCCAACATGCCCCTCTACAAGCTATTATCAGGTTGTATAATTTAAAGACTATTCCAAACCAAAAAGCCCCAAAGATCCGGTCCAGACTGGCTTTGCAGTAGCAGTGATCTAAGTATTGTTTGATGGGAAGCAGAATGAGGCCATCCACTAATTCCACATGTGAATCAATTAGTTCCCATGGAAAATGACTGGCCATCCATGACCTTAAACCTGAATTACAGACACTGAAGTCTTGACCTCCACAGCTTTCCACACACAGATTTCAGGCTCCCTCTCCTCAAATTCTGAAAATCACGTCAGGTTTTCCTTTCTGCCTTTGCGTGTGGCTGGTAGGCACACTGTAGGAACCTTACACCTAGCTTTAGGGAAGACAGGCAATCTCCCAGGTTGCAACCTGCAGCCCAAAGAAATGAACTGGCACTGTTCCCTCTATTTTCATAACAGAAGCAGCTCTCTTTAACAAATCAATTCTAAACAGAACAAGCTGTTTGACAATTATCATTTTGAACAAATATTTCCAGCCACACGCAAAACACCGTGGCAAAAAAAGCAAACTTTCAATAAACAGAAAATAGATGATTGTTCTAAAATGACAGCTTTCGTGCTGTTTATCCCAAAGGATCCTCAGAGCTTATGTAGTATGAAATAAATTTGCCACTGGTTAAAAATGTAAATTCTTTAAATACATAAAACCCTAATGAAAAGGCTTGTAACATTTCCCTTTTCCTGATTCCCACTTTTCTCTTTTTATCTTCCTAGAAGACGACGTTGATTATAATTACAGTGGAGACTAAAATGTATGCTTGATTTTGTGTTTAAAAAATTATTTGGAAAGTCAAATGGGCTCTTAGTGTATGCATGTGTGACTGGGCGTGTGTATGTGCTTCTACACATGCATGCATACGATATGAGTTGTTTCATGGCTTTTAAAGAATTTTCTTTAATGCACCGAGTGCATTTCATATTTAAATGCACATCATTTGTAGAGAGCACACAAAAGAGAGAGTCTTCCTATGAAGATGAGAGAGGAAAGCTGCTTTGAGATTCCATCACCTCTTTAATGCTTTCAAGATGCACGGTAATGCAGAACACAGGGACCGACTCTGCCTTCCTAATGAAGCAATGAGGACTGCAGGAGCAGTGCCACAGCCTGTCACTTTCTGCTCACGGTTAGCAGGAGCTTGTGATAGTCACTGCAGGGTCAGCTGCTGTCAGGTCAGAGTATGCTACAACTAATGCTCAGTCTCCACTGCCCTTGAGGCATAGAATGCAAACTCAGGTCTGAAGGAACACGCTGTAGCACAAAACTCAGACTTGCAATGGGACCAAGTATTCGCTAGCTAAGTGGACTGATTTCAGATGCCTTTTTTTTTTTTTAAACTAGGATTTCCAATTTAGTGTATTGCTCACGGAAGCAAGGAACTAAAAGTGAAATTAATAGAGAAACTAATAGTTTGTCTGAGTGGGAGCTGGGTGAAAAGGCGGCAGTTTGGACCCCTCACATGTCAGTCCTCTACATCCAAACACAAACAAGACCAACTCCCTACTTTAGTTTACGGAGTGTCTACTTCTGCACAAAGTGAACACACAGGTGTGGATTTCCTGGGTACTGGATTAGATTTAAAAGCACTTGGTGACCTCTCCCATAACAATTATTCTTTTCTTTCCTTAAAAATGTCATCAGCGCAGATCCTGCGAGCAGGCTGCCTGAGTCCTTTAACAGATAGCCACTGCATACATGCAAATCAAGTGTGCAACACACAAGCAGTGAGCCCAACGAGACTCTCACAGATGGAGTAGCAGGTGCAATGTGTTGGACTTAAAACATACACACCACCAAGTCATACATACGCAAGTCCAGCAGAGCCAGCAGGCAGGCATCTGCACCGCGTTTAGGCAGGAGTCTGGCACAATCAGGACACGTCAGCCTCGCCTACATATCCAATAACAAAGATGTGATCCTGCCTGCTGTGGTAATCCCAATGTTATTATGATACGATAGACTTTGCTAGGTGTCCTAGGATTATGCCAGCATCTACCCCAACACATTATGATCTTTAGATGTGCAACTACTAGAACTCCACTGCATAGATCCTTGGATCACAGAGCAGATGATCTGGGCTCTAGTTGTGACGGTGTGCTCCCCCACCCAACCTGACCTTTATCTCCTGTAACCCTGCCTAAGTGAGAACTACCAGGGGCAGTCGTTAATGGATGCTGATGGTGATACTTCGTCCATTAACGAAGTGGATTCGGGAGCCAGATAACTACACAATAGCCCTTGGTTATTGTGAGAAATACGCCCACCTAACCACAGTTATCAGTATGTAAATATGACTGTGAGTCAATCATCTTACCCCTATAAATAGTGAGCAGCCCAAGAGCCTTTTGAGCTCTCCTGCACGGCAGCGGGCTGCACGCCAGGATCCCCCCTCGGGTAGGGACGCCTCTCAAGGTTGAGAGATTCCTTGCCACGACAGATACTCGGTAAGTGACTAATAGCATGCTAAACTTTGAAATCTTAGCTAAGTGATATAAAGGATTGATTGCGCATATATAATCCTTTAGACATAAAACGTTGACCAAGACTGGGACTAGGATTGGATCCAGCCGCACCTAAACTCCTCTCTGAGAAGTTCAGAAAGCAAGGGGGTCCTTTCTGAACCTCATGACTCAATGGGAGGATCTCCCTGACAGTAATGTCTGACCCTGTCCCCTATGCAGTAAATAATCAAGTGTACCTTGCCATCGAATCTTGTTCACTGTCGCATTTACTGTTAAACTTTGTTAATTCACACTTTAACTCACTGTTTTGTATCAATAAAGTATTGTTGCTTCTCTCTTACGAGTGAAGTGCAGTCTCACTCCACCCGCGACACTAGTCCCATCACTTCTGTTCACTTGCTGTACGGCTGTGTGAATAGTAGTTCGCATCTCATTCTTTCTTGAGAAAACAAAAACATCCTTCTCGCATACCAAGCTTCCCTTCTCACACTTACTCAGGTCACATTCTCTTGGAATGTATCTCAGCAAAGTAACTAAAATGACTATTAGTCTTTTTTTGGTTTTCCTTTTCAGTTCACAGGGAATGAAATAATGGTGACTGCTGTGCTGCTGCCTGGTGAAATGCTGTTTGACAGACCAGTGCTGCGGGTATACTGTGTGACATGGGTGCCATGCAGCGTCCTAAAGACTTTTGGGTGTTGGATTGTTTGAGATGAAGTACTCCAAGCAGGGTATGGACTGTGTCCAAACTACTGGAAAGAACTCTCCTATGGTCTGTGCCTGGGTCTCCTTTTGAATAGCACCACTTAGTTCATAGCACATAGAATCCCAGGAGGAAACTAGCGAGCATATAATATGGACAGTCAGCTCTAGCGACCAGGGCTTGCCCTTATTCCTGAAGCTCAGCTCAGACTGCTACTCTGATCATATGTAAGGGTAGGAGATTAGAAGCAAAGATTGCCACTAGAAAAGGATCCCAAAGGAAAAGCTGTAGGTACAGGCAATGACTAGTTAGCTCGTTTATAGTGCAGAAGCTGTAATCACACTGAACTCTCAGTGTCAATACATAGCCCGTCTATGTTCTTGTTCCCACCCTTTTTTTGTGATTATTCCCAATTCATACAAGCAAAGGCTAATGATGGAAGAAAATTAGTTATTATCCTTTTCATTTCATAATTAATGCTTTCTACTATCCTCATCAGTAGGTGTCTATTGTGGAATTTCCTATACTTTGCTTTGCTCCAAGCAGAAAGATACTAAATTAGATAAATTACTGATCTGCTCCAGTATGGACAACCCTACAGTGATGCATACAGCTAGTTTGAATGCACAACCAGTAGCTGAACAACATCAGAAATTTTCAGTACATTCTGGATGACCATCTGTGCAGAAGGTAATATTGTAAATGGTGGTCTCCTCTGGAGGAAGGCAGCTGAACAAAGAGCCAGGGTCCAGAGATCCCTTTATTATGGAGGAGCTCAAGTTTTGCTTTGAAGTTAGCAGCCTAGATCCTTCTCTGCCTCTTCACTTTTTAGTGAAATCAGCCTAACAAGAACATTGTTCTTTATAGCGATAATGTCTTGCAAACATTTTCTGTCTTTCTGTCCTTTTCTAAAACATTACTAGTTTTTGCAATCAAATGGACAAGCGCCAGCATTACAAACAGCGGAAGGCAAGTGTACTGTCACCTTCCTTTAGTTATGACAGAGACGGAACTATGAAAGGAACTGTAACATTCAAATGGGTTTTAATTCAAATTTGAACTGTGCTTTATATCAACTTTAGACATTCTTCACCTTTTCTAACTTCTTCATGGGTGAACTTTGACTTACTTGGTTGTCTAAATGTGCTCTGAGCATGCAGTTCACACTGACTCTGAGACTATAAATCTAGCAACTAAACTAAAGCCTCAGTCAGATACTGCCCAAGAAGCCTGCTAGGGAAAAAACAAAATGCTTGAAAATGCAAAACCACAGTCACATTTCATTACTAGATATGATTGTATTAATGACAAAGGAATTTGAAAAAGTGTAAAATAATTTGAACCAAACTAGACCATTTGTTGCCCAGTCCACATTTTTGTGCATCCCTTATGTATTAGAACTAGTTCACTAGAGATGTTGAGAAGCGGTCCCCCCTGCCCACCCCGAACTGATTTATTCATGTAAAGAATAAGAAGGAAAGGTTATTCAGTGAAACAGATATGCCCATTCTCCTACTAATACTATCGCGTGGATTTAAACTGGTGGTAAATTAACATCAAAAGATCTATTGCAAAGACGATATCAATTCTGGCGATGTGATTTCCAAAGAGTTTGTTTCAGGGTTGGCTTCTTTGATGCCACAAAAGGATTCAAGAGTTTCTCATGACTGAAAGTTTTTAATACCTTTCTTCCATGTCAGTTTCCTTATGTCAAAACATGACAGTGCAGCTTCTCGCTCTGTGAGAAGATAGATTAAATTCTGTAAACACAGCATCTTTAATAGGTTCGCTGTTCTCTCCTTGGCTACTTATTTTCAGGAACCTTATAGGAATTTAATGTCTTAAGCCCTTTGTTCCTCTATCACATCTGCTTGAACTTTGCTGAGTATGAAGATTACTGAGGGCATGATGAGAAAATGAGTGTCAAAACCTCATAAGATGCATTTCCTTAGGAACCTAAAGATGAAAAAAAATAAGTTTCCAAACATTTTTAGATAAACCCCTAGTTGGAGAACAACTCTGCAGGCTTGCCTCTCGGCTCAGCTGGGAGCAGTTGATGCAGAGTTTCTCAGGCTCTTTCTCCTCTTCCCACATCTCATTGTTTCTGTGCCAAAATAAAAGAACCAGAAAGCTATTTTTATACTAGGTTGTTCCAGCTAAATACATCCATCATCTTCTGAAGATATTATATGTGGGTGAACCTTCTCTTTTCATTCCAAACCAGGCTGTATTTTGCAAATACAATCTGCAGTTCAGGCAGAGACCAGCAAACCTGACTCTATTCATCAGCGCGCTACTGTCAGCTGCACAGAAGATACTTAAGAGGTTTTCAGTTGCCTGACTTGCCCCTCCAGTTTCTAGTGTGGATTCACAGAAAATACACAGAGGGAACTTTGCACCCTGCTGCTACTGCTTAGAAGTCTCTGCATGATACATTTGTCCAAGTTATTTCTGTTGAAAGCATCTATAAATAGCTTGCATAACGCCTCAAGTGTGTTATGGAATTATTGGGAGTTTTGGCTGATTAGAAGAAATAAGAAGTAAAAGCTCTGAGAAAGGAGCTCAGGATTTTACATAGTAATAAAGAACAGTAGTTGAAGGGTTATGGATCTATTCATGTGCTTAAAATTAAGAACATACTCAAGTGTTTTGCTCAGCTGGAGATACTTTGCCTGTGAAATAATGTTGGTCCTTATTTTCCCAATACAAAAATGACCACAAAATGTTTCATCTCACACAATGTGTGTGTTAGATCAGAACTTTTGTTGCTATCAAATAATTTATTCACCAGTGTTCTCACAAAAGACTTGTTTATTCAGTGTGTTTGGATTCCCTTCCTTTCCTTTACATACCCAAGATCTGGAAGCAATTTTGCAGTGGATGTCTAGAGAAAAAAGAAAAGGCAATTGTATGCTAGAGAATGGAATACAGCATCCTTGGAGCAAAAGATGCATCAAATTATAGCTTACAGGTTGTGTACACTTCCATGCCTAACGTCTGAACAGGTATATCAGGGTTTTGAATAGCACTATAGGGATAGCTACTCCTGCTTAGCCATTAAACAAAAGGTGCAACTAAACACCAGCCAGTACTGGTTTTTGAAGGGCAAGGGGATAACAATAGGGAGCATCCCTCTTGTCATAGGTAAATATATATCCTTTGTAACTAACGCAAGCTGGAATGAATGACAGCTTTATTGGAAATTGCTTTCATGTTCAGGTCATGCACTAAGGAATGCTCTATGTTTCTTCTGGAGCATGGAAATAGAGAATCATCTTGCTCAAGTTAGTTATGTCCATCCTTCACAATGCTCTTTTATGGATTCATTTAAAAATATGTTTTTCCATCTCTTCACTCTCAGGTAGCTAACAGCATGCTCTGTTTGGAGCAGCTTGATTGTATACTTGCATGAGTACAGCGCAAAGAAAATACTTCCCTTGCACTGATTTCAATGTACTTTACATGAGGCCTTGAGAATCAAAGTGCATTCCCCAGTGTGATTTACAGGTGAGGCAAGAAGGATATGTCCATAGCATCTTAGGCTACCATATATTCATTTCTAAATGTGGATCAATTTACTGCAGTAGTAGATAGGTTAGCTTTTCTTCTAGTCTAGCACATCAAAGCCCTTTATCTCACATACACATCAAACCCGATGAGATGCTGGCTGAAGTGTTTCACTGAACTGGAATAAATAGCTGACTCTGCACCGCAAAATGTATGTGTACTGTTCTGTGTACATGGTTTTTATACTGAGTATTTGTTTTCATGGGATTTGCAATAGGACAACATGTCTGCAAAGCTCAGTTCTGTTTTTCTTCCAGAGTTGTAGGTGGCTGATTGTTTATTTGGTGTACACTTAGGGGTGGACTCATGGCATATCTTTGAAAACCTTAAGAGTTTCTTTTTACCCAGCACAGAGTTAAAGCTCCTTACATTCCTCCTTTTTCAGCTGTGTCTGATTCAATCATCTGAGTGGTGTTGCAGGATGAGATTTCAATCTAAGATAAAAGGATTAGATGAATCTCACTCCTTTTCACAGAACCCCCATAGTCTTTAATTCTCTTTTGCTCCAAAGTCAGTGCAACAGTAGAAGCTTTTATCACCTTGGGTAGTGACCTGCTGTTCTACTTGGGATCTAAATTATATTGGGTTTTGGTAAGGTGGCTACCTACTGGAATAGCTTCAGAAGTTAGAGTTTTGCATTCATATACCACAAACGCAAGAAATTCTCAGTTGAAAAGTTTTCTGCTAAAACCCACAGACTGTCATTACCTTTTGTAAATGGGGACCCTCAGGAAGAGCTGACCTGATGCCCACTAAAGTCACTGGACGATACCCGAGACCTTCAATGGATATTTGTTAAGACTAGCAACGGCAGAGGTGTCCTGCAAAGACGGAGAGATACCAGCTCAATCACACTGATGCAGGAAGATGCCATACTATCATATGCTATGCATGATGGTAAGAGAAATGTATTTTTCTTCATATGCCAAAAATGTTCCAAATTATAGTTTATCTAAGCTAGTCAAGAGCATCAAGCATCAATGACATCCCGAGAATGTGGTTTCTAGATTTAGTCCTCACAGGAGAGTTTTCTGAAGAAGTGACCATTGTTTAACTATGGCCCAATACACATTTTTCGGAATAAATTTGAACAGCTTAACTACCCATCAACACAGCGAGTAAGAACTCATACTTTGCATGACTCAAGGCCAGAGTTCAAGAGCTAAAGCGCTAGCAAGCAAAGGGCTCACATTCCCAGCCTTCATAAATGTAGCACTGCCAGCTCTGCCTGACATCTAAAACCTGCCTACGGAGAACACAGTGCACAACCACCAGCCTCCCCTGCAGAAGAATTGCTTCCCTCCCGTGCAAGGAAACACCATGTTTTCCCGGTGTGGTTGCTTAGCTTCAACCTGAACAATTGTTATATACAATATCTTAAACACACTCAAAGCATGTTATATTGATGTATATACAAAACATTTTATTTTCAGAGCAGTAGATTTTGGCTTTCCTCGCTATTAAACCCTTTAGAAAGGCTGTCCAAGAATGCTGTACAGAAGTCGGCAGTTTCCTTCAGCCAGACAATCAAGCTGCTTCCAGTCACTTGAGAACTGAACATCTGTTACTTAGCAACTGGGGAGGCAATTTGGGAGCATACGCCACCCTTGCCACTCTCTTCTTGCAAACTTGTCACGGACCCAGTTACTCTGTGCAAGTAATCCTTTCCACAAAGGCAGAAGGCTAATGTAAGAAGATTATACATTTCCAGAAATAAAACTTTACTTCAACACTTCTCTAAATTATAGCTAGGGAATGTTTAGTATATAATTTTCTCCACAATCACTGGATACTTAATGCAACAACTGATCAGTCAAAACCTGTTTCTAGGTCAGAGACACAGCTTGGGTAAAACATTTAAGTACAAGTGAATTAATCTTTTGGTCAACAGTAGGCCTGCTTGCTTTTACAGTTCAGAGAGACCAAATGTCTCATGAGGTTTTTGTTCTGTTTGAGAAACTGCCGATAATCTCAAAAGCCTTAGGTTATTCGTATACACACATTATGTAGGATCTCCATGTTAGATACTGATGGATTTAATTTAAGGATTGGCTCACTCTGCATCATTCTTTCTAGATACAACAGGTTGTGATGATCTTGTGTTAATTTTATATTTACTTTTGGTGCTTTGTTGCTAGTTTCCTTCGTCCTTGGTCTTATGTATTTTGAATTGCATCTTTCTCAATCCTCAACTCATTATTTCTAGCAATGATTTAGAGTTGCAGTTGAAGATCCTACCAACAAAATCATGACTTGGACTAACTAGTTTGGTTCTCTTGCAAAAAGGGCATGCCATATTTACTTTGTGCAACTGTAATGTGTTTTCCTCATGGGAAGAGGCACTGCAGATGTTAAATCATTAAGGTTGACTTTTTTGATCATCATATCAGCTATAACTTTTGTTTTATGCTTTCTTTAATTCTATTTTCCATGACAGTTGTTGTTCCAAAAGCAAAATATATGTATTTTGCTTGGCATTTTTAGATGGCATTTTTGAAGCTTTCCTAAGATTCACATAAGCAGAATGTTTATACATAGAGAGGAGAGGTTTAAACCTGTTGAACATGTTACCAGATGAAGCTTTTTGAAATAACAACTTTTTTTTGAACAAATAGTTTTGTCATCAATAAGCAACACGTTTCCTAGGAGTTCTACGATTCCTTATAGTAACAACTGCTTCCTATGTGACTAACAGTTTGGCACATTCAGACATTTTATTGTTGACTTGATAGGCAGGACAATTCACAACTTTTCTTTTCCAAGTAGGACAGCCAGGTTTAAATACTCAATCTCTTCTTCCCCCTATATCATCATCTACTTGGACAGAAAGATATTTATGTTCACTTTCTATGGAAGAAAAAAGTATAATGAAATAAGCAATGACAGTAAGGAGTAGGAAGAAACCCAAAGCATCTGCTCAACTATTTCATGAATATTAACAATAGATTTAGCAACACATCTTAATTCTACGGAAGGCTAATACAAGCAGACAAGTCTGCTTTGAAAATATGTGTACAGCCTTGAGATATCAGTGCATTACAACAATCAGGAGAGCAGACGATTACACAAAAGAAACAATTACTGCATAGGTTATCACCTTGTAAAGAGAAGAACCGGAGAAACATGCAGCCAACCCCAGTGACTTACGTGGTTTTATTATTCTTCTGACTTTATTGCTATGAAGCTATTCTGACTAAAACTTGAGCTAGATAGGTAAGCTACTAAACCTAGTGCTCTTTTGGCTTGAAACGAGTAAAACAGGAAATAATTTTTGCATTCTAAGTAATTGTGTAGGTGACCGTATTTGCCACTGGCACCTGAAGATTGCTGCTATACACCTCCCATCATTTTTCCAGCATTCATGGTCACTGTGTCTGGTATTTACACCTGCCTTCAACTGTGTTTCCCAGCTGCAACTGAGAAGTATGGTCCTAGGTTGTATTTCCTCCAAACAGACTTTGGGCCCAGGTGCTTAGAGTACTTTTGAGACTTCCTATCACAGACAAAACAGTACATTTGCAATCCTACTTTCATGTGTGAATTTGAAATGTGTACTTTATGTGTTTAGTGTGGGGGAAGAAGAGGTGTCTGTGGCCTATGCTAAGTTTAGGTGTGGAAATTCATCTACCTCATTGCAGGGGGGTGCTTTTATATTCTACATTTGCAGCCTAGGCTCAGTTATCTAATTCTACATTCAAGATAATGATTGCATCTCCTTCCAGCTCTCTCCAGCAAAGACTTCCGCAGTTAAGGGAGCATGGTTTACTAAAATAACTTTACGTTGTTAAGAATTCATAGAAGATCCAACACAAGCTCCTAAATGCTTCTGTGATACAGGTAGTTGTTCCTATTGTGGTAGCTCAAGATTTAACCTATAGGTTACCGTGGAGATGGATCAGTAAAACTATGCACTATGCAGAAAGAAGTGCAAGTATTAATAAAGAGGCAGCAAATATTCTTTAACGAAGGCTTGCTTTGTTACTTCAGTCTTCAGAAATGAATCACTTGAATTTTGGAAAAGGAATCTTTCCAGCTAAAAAACTAGTGGTAACAACTGTGGTAAAATGAAAGGAAATGCAGGATTAGAAAATTGTTTTCTCTTAGTTTTTCCGCTGTCACCTTGAATTTTCTTGCATAAATCCTTAAAGCTTGTCTAGCATGTAAGTGAATCGGGTGGATGATAGTTCACCATCAGTAATGCTTTGAGTCTTCTAAACACATTATTAACAGTTAATGATTTCTAATTATGGTTTCTGTAGCAATTAAATTATTGGCTTCTTTTCAAGTATTAAATTAGGATTTTTGCTTCTCTTCTCCATGCTGGCACACATTTGGCATATTGGTAGGTAGCCCGAATACTGCAGTGGCAGCATTTATACATGCAGAATGGCTCCAGTAACAGAGCTGGGGTGTATTGATGAAAGGAAAGTATTTGTTGCTGGAAAGTGATCAGTGTTAGTTTTCTGTAAGACCTGCCACAAAGCAGGTCATTTAATCTGAAGTCAATTGCAATTTAAAATCTCAATGATTTAAAAAAAAAAAAAAAAAAAATCAATACTTCAAATAGCAAAGAAATCTTATTTGAGAAGGACTTTCAAGAGCTATAAATGCTCCTTCCTATAATTAGATTGTGAGATGTAGCCACAACCATATTACTTTACACTCTAAAATTATAACAGACTAATCAACTGTTAGAATAGCTTAGCAAGGGAAGTAATAAACACATTATCATCAGAGTCTTTAAATCAGCCTCACTATCTTTCTAAAGTATGCATTCCAAGTTATTAGACTTACTGCAGCAATCATTGTATTAAATATCTGGTTTGTGGTAGGCAGAGGCCAGATGATGATTGCAGCTGTCTTTTTATGGGAAAGTGCTGGAAGATTTACTATAAGGGAAGAAACCCCTCAAGTATTGCCAGGGAAAACTGCACATAACTGCTTACACAGCAAAGCAGTACTGACACTATCCCAGGTTGAGACACGCAAGGTTTCTGCAAACAGCTGTAATTTAAGCACCAACATGAATGAGAAGATGTTAGAGAACCGATGGCACTGTGGTCAATATGCTGGCTCAGACCAAGTGAAAAACAAAATTACTTGGGGTCATTAGACAAGTGAGCTTTCATTGATCAAGTATCCTTTTACCTAAGCAAAATTTGCATCTCACATGTCATCTTACAAAGGAGACTTGCTAAGCATCTTTTGATATCACTTCACTTTCAACAGTTTAGTGTGCTAGAGACATGAAGACATCTAAACAGGTCAGCATGATGAGCTTAAAGGCTTGATTCTCAGGCAGTGTGGATAGCCTAAAGAACTATTGCTTTCAGCAGTAAAATTTAAGTTACAGGTTGGTATGAATCTTGGGCTTCAGACAGCAAGTAGAAGTAAGCTAAGGATCTAAATTTTACCACGATGCATAGTCAATCAAGTTTCTTTTTAGGTTTTCATTAAAGAAGTTTTAGAAAAGGAGAAAAAGGTGACTACAATCTGTTTCCTTATATCAAGAGAAGCAGCTCTAATTTGAAGTGCTACAATACAGCACAAATAATACAAAATGCTTTACCAAAATCAATATTTGTGTTCTGGAAGAGCACAGTGTGCTATCTATGATTGCCAGCCTCTTGCTGATAAGAGCTGTGTGAAATCTTTATCCAAACCCACAAATAATTAGAAACCTGTAATAAAGGGGAAAAAAAAAAAAAAAAAAAAATCAGGCTAAATGCTTGCTCCCTGAACTGGTATCAGGCATTCAAGGCCTAGACTTGCATGGTTTTCAGTTTAGACTTCATACTGCATAACCTCACATTTACTGTGCTGTGTCTCAGCACATTTCCCATTTTGTCATATCAGAGTGACGGGACAATTAGATATGAGCAAACTATTTCAACAAAAGAAGAAACCAGCCAAAACCTTCCACCTATGTTTAGGCTTCTACTGATATTCAGATAGATTTTAAAAGGATGATGTATTTTTCCATAGGTGTACATGGCAAGGATCTAAAAATAGGATATTTCAATTCCTACTGCCTATCATTTTCTGCTTTTAACTGGAAATAGGATATCTAAACACAGCAGGGCTGTCCTATATCAGACTTGAACCAACTCAGAAAAGTTCCAGTGAGTTCTTAAAGTGCTCATGACTTCGGGGCTCACTAACCCTAAAATACTCCAGAGTGCACTCAGAAGTGACTCTGGATATAGAGCAGATATCACCCAAATGGGAATCATTAGAATCAAACCCTGAAGCAGCAAATATTAAGCTTTTATTTTTTTCTTTTTAAAGAAAAATAAAGGAGAGAGAAAACAAGAGTAGGGGATGTTTCAGTACTGGCACCATTAAAGAGAAAGAAAACAAGTATATGGATAGGAAATTACTACATTTCTACCCAGCACATATGCATACACACATGGCCATCTGTTTATATGCACATTCAACACATACCTATACATATGCATCCATATATTTATACATAAATAAAAATCTCCTTATGAACGACAGAAAGTGCAGCTCAGTCCCCCCACCTTTTAGAGCCCTCGTCCAAGCAGTGAAAGCCTGTAAACCATCTGCAAACCTAGATCTCCATAGAAAAGTTTTGTTCTGTTTCTATAGCATTGTGGAACTACCGACCTGTCAGCTTCACCTCTGTGCCTGGGAAGATCATGGAACAGATCCTCCTGGAAGCTATGTTAAAGCACATGGAGGACAGGGAGGTGATTCGAGACAGCCAGCATGGCTTCACCAAGGGCAAGTCTTGCCTGACCAACCTAGTGGCCTTCTGTGATGGAGTGACTACATCAGTGGACATGGGAAGGGCTACAGATGTCGTCTATCTGGACTTTTGTAAGGCCTTTGACACAGCCCCCCCCCAACATCCTTCCATCTAAATTGGAGAGATACAGATTTGATGGATATTCAAGGTATAAGGAATTGGCTGGATGGTCACATCCAGAGGGTAGTGGTCAATGGCTCAATGTCCAGATGGAGATTAGTGACAAGTGGCATCCCACAGGGGTCCGTATTGGGACCGGTACTGTTTAATATCTTCATCAATGACATAGACAATGGGATCCAGTGCACCCTCAGCAAGTTTGCAGATGACACCAAGCTGAGTGGTGTGGTTGACACGACTGAGGGACAGGATGCCATCCAGAGGGACCTGGACAAGCTCAAGAAGTAGGCCCACGTGAACCTTATGAGGTTCAACAAGGCCAAGTGCAAGGTCCTGCACCTGGGTCGGGGCAACCCCCGGTATCAGCACAGGCTGGGGGATGAAGGGATTGAGAGCAGCCCTGCCGAGAAGGACTTGGGGGTACTGGTGGATGAAGAGCTGGACATGAGCCAGCAATGTGCGCTCACAGCCCGGAAGGCCAATCGTATCCTGGGCTGCATCAAAAGAAGCGTGTCCAGCAGGTCGAGGGAGGCGATTCTGCCCCTCTACTCTGCTCTGCTGAGACCCCACCTCGACTACTGCATCTGGCTCTGGAGACATCAGCACAGGAAATACATGGACCTGTTGGAGCGGGTCCAGAAGAGGGTCACAAAAATGATCAGAGGAATGGAACACCTCTGCTATGAGGAAAGACTGTGAGAGAGTTGGGGTTGTTCAGCCTAGAGAAGAGAAGGCTTCGGGGAGACCTTATTGCAGCCTTTCAACATTTAAAGGGGGCTTATAAGAAAGATGGGGACAGAGTTTTTAGTAGGGCCTGTTGCTATAGGACAACAAGTAATGGTTTTAAACTAAGAGAGGGTAGATTCAGACTAGGTATAAGGAAGACATTTTTTACGCTGAGGCTGGTGAAACACTGGCACAGGTTGCCCAGAGAGGTGGTGAATGCCCCATCCCTGGAAACATTCAAGGTCAGGTTGGACGGGGCTCTGAGCGACCTGATCTAGTGGAAGATGTCCCTGCCCACGGCAGGGGGGGGGTTGGACTAGATGACCTTTAAAGGTCCCTTCCAACCCAAACCATTCTAGGATTCTATGATTCATTGTGCACAGTAGGCTCTTGGTCTATGACTCTGAGTGGACTCAGACACTACGATGCAAATTTAATAATCATAATAATCTCAGTCCACATGAGCTTAAATTTGCACAAGAAATTGGTAACCTTTTAACTACATTGGGCTGAGGGCAGAGTTCGTAGCTTCACCTGTATTCAGGAGAGCTCTCACTTGCAAACATTTCACAATCCACTGCAGATACAAAATGAAACTTAGCCCAGACGCACGATCTCACCATTTTGCTTTAAGAACTCTGCTAGATTAAGCAGGAAGATTTTCATGAAATCTCTTAAGAAGATTTTCATGAAGTCAATAGAAACTTTTCATGGAAAGCCTTTCTAGACTACTCACCCCGCAAATTTCTTTTTAGGAGATTCATTCATCTGGATTTATGAGAGTTATGAAAATACATATATGCATGAGGACATGTATTGCTAGCAGAGCAAGCAAATCCATTGTTTAAAGCAGAAAGTAGCCTCATCTTGATAGGAAGCTTGGTTCCTTCCTGGCTTTGTTTGTAATCCCAGCTCAGGGGATGTTTATATATGCTAGAAAGCTGTTTAGATGCAGCAGAGGTGGCTTTAAGCTACTTGCACGGGCCCAAGGCTCTGGTATCGTGACCAAGGTGATACAAGAAGCTAGTTAAAAAATCTTGGCTAGTACAATACACACCCCAGAACTCACAACTGAGCTACCTCCCTTGAGAGGAGATCAGTGACAATCCCCACCCAGTTGCAAAAAGCCTTTTAAATAAGGCCTTCTGGAATGAACATGAGATGGAGAAGTCACAAAAGAAAATCTTGTAAACTAGTAAATACTGTTTTAAGTAACAAGTCAGGTTGGACGTTAGCATAGACCTGCTTTACTGTTCTGTAGAACCACGGTTTGTATTTACACTAGTGATGGAGCAATTTTCCAGCCTAATGGATGTAGCAGATTGTATCACATGCATAGACTAGACCTGAGGAGACCAAACTTCAGACAAGCAGTCTCTCTTGTGTTTCTCTTGCATCATTAGCACTTCAACCAGAGCTATGTCCCACAAACAACGACGCATACCCTTTAAAATTTTGTGTGGCAAGAATGACATAATAATGCAAGCAATCCTTTTAGGAAAGCGATCAACTGCCGGTAAGGACTTTCATTACTGCTTCAGGCAGGTAACTTGGTAATGACCTTCATGACCATTAGTTTGAGCCATCTGTGGTTTGTAACACTTGCAGTTAAATGCACCAAACAATCAGCCAATATAATCAAGCTTCTAATCAGGAAAGTAACCAGGATACCTTGAAATAGACCACAACTACCTGTTACAAATTTTTTTTTTTTTTTTAATTTTTATTACTGTTTTAATCAAACTATGGTGAGGTGCAGTAAAAGAAAGATAGAACCTTTTTAATGCCCTAGGGAGGAAGTTGCTAAAGTGAGGCAAGGTATTAATACATTTATGACTAAATGAGGCCAGCGTTATTTAGTGAATAAAACAGGACACCTCTGTGGTGTTGAGACAGTCAAGGATCCACTGCAAAAAAAGCATGCACTGTGTCACTACTGCCTTACAAGAACTTGTATTTACCACCACCACCCCCAGCTCCCCAGCAGTTAAGTGTTTGAAGAGAGTATCATAGAACCCTGAAAAAAGCGTCACTGATATTTAACTCCTTTCAGAGGAGTTTGCCAGCAGCCTTTCATTCTTTCCGGGTTAAATAGTTGAATCTCTCCCCACCTGGGGCAGAAGGGGATACCACATAAAAGTCACAAAGCACATTTCTGCTCTGATTCACAAGACTGCAACATGCAGATCTTGCTCTGTTCTCAGCATTCCCTTCTTATCACATTCACTCGCAAACCTAAATTTGAATCTGAGGCTAACATATCCAGTCCTCCTAAATGGGTGTAAATGGTGTTTTTGTAGAGACTACCACATCAATCCAGGAAGCTCCTCTAATATTAAATCTGTGGGAATATTTTCAGAATAGCACGCAAGTCCCATCTTCAGTGACGGCCATTACCCATGCAATGGGGAGAAATACAAGTTGGGGGTTTTGCCTGGGGAGAGAGGTCTGTGTCTTGTATTTTGTATTAATGAGGTTTTGGAAACCTGGAAATATCTGAGGGGACTCTATTTTTCTGCCCATTTAAATGAATGATAAAGAGGCACATAGGGAAAATGAAGGCCTCTCCTGACACTTATTAAAAGGGTTGAGCTATTTATGTATCATCAGGGAAACATTCCTTGATTTCACAGAGATGAGCTGGGTAATGGAATTCAGAGCTTTTCAGTTGTAGCCACTAAGTCAACTACAGGTCATTAAAGATAAGAAAGAATTGTCCCGTTGCTCTTTGGCAGTACATGTGAAGCTAGCTTACATCACTAATGCAAATCTCACCATGACCTCATTTTGTATCACCTCTTCAAAAAGAGCCCCAAACTACAGTTTCTAGGATGGTCCTCAGATTTCTACTGCTATTAAAATTCATGAGGAACAACAACCCAAATAAAGCTATACCAGGAAATAGTTTGCTACATGCCAAACCCATCTATAGTAGGGCTCAAGTTAAAGGAGAAAAAGTTATATGACTCAGTCAACTAATTATGTAATTAAAATTTTGTACAGTGCCCTGACATTCTGTTCTATTGTATGACACGTGAAAATTATCCAGCTTGCTATAGCAAGTACATTTTTCAGTAGTACTTGCTGGATTTTCTAGCTATCTGTATCTGATATATAGATACATTTTAGGAGAAATTAGTAAGTCTATTAAAGTTTTAAGCAGTGGCTGCAGCCTCTGTGCAAACATTTCAGGACTCTCTTTCATACCAAGAGTAAAAGGATGGTGGAAGATAGCTACTTTGCCCCTGCTAAGGTGAAAGAGGCAGGGAGAACTAGTCCAGTCTGTGTGGAAGTGAGCATGGTCAGTGTTTTATGCAGGTTAGCCAGAATGTAAAGGCTGGTAGAATCATAACAAACGTGTTCAGCAGAGATCAAGATGTCACTGAGCCTCAAGGGAGGATCAGCTGTACCTGGATAATTTAAAACATATTATCTAAGTTATTCTTACAGTCTTTCAGCAATGAAGATTCTCTACTGGTGTACTTCAGTGCTCCTCTACCCTCCCTAGCATCCTGAGAGGATGCTTATCTATCTCTATTAAGAGCACCCACCCTCAATTTATAGCTTTTGCAGATTTGTGACTCAAGTTCTCCTTGCAGCAACATAACCCCATTACTTACTGTTCTGTCCTCACATGAGTCCCTTCTCTACTGAGACATTTTATATGCGAAGCTCATAATGGCAGCATTCTTGGTCCCTGAGCTAAATTATCCTTTGGCAGATTACTGACCTACAACTTCTTGTCACGCTTTAAAAATGGATATTTGAGGAGAGGGTTAGATTCTGTTGACTTTTAACTGCACTTGAACACAGCTTCCATGCTCTCCACTGAAATTCTTAAACATGTATGGACATGGGACAGAAAAATAGTCAGAGTTGACATTTGCCTTGCTTCTTAGCCCAAAACAACCCATGCAACAAAGTAAGGTTCTAGAAAAGAAATCCTGAAAAATTCAAGATGATAGATCCAATGTTGATTTGTCATCCCTAATGGTTTACTGAAAAAAATGAAACCTAGTTATCTTTTGCCCAATTAACACTTGAGATGTCAATGGCTTCTTCATGGGACAGCTAATAGGGCAGCTTCTGTATTCTTTTGCCTTCCTTTTGCTGAGGAATCCAGAGTTTAACAGGCTGTACACTGTTTTATAACAGAAGTGTAAAGATTTGTACTGCCAAAGTACTTTGAGCTTTGTTAGAGTGACATCCAGTGGCATATAAAGTTTTCTCACTTGTGGCAACATGGCAGCTAAATCTCTATTTGTGTACTACCAGCTTTAAAAACATTTCTTTTCATGATCCTGTAAGTAACTTGGACATTAGAAGGAAATGCATCAGCTGAAGTCTTCAGACTGGGTTGCCTGAAGTAGGATCTGTAAATTGATTTTTAACATAATGACCTGCTAGCATTGAGAAAAGCAGAACACTCCACTTTGTTATGGAATTTGTGGATGCCTGAAACCTCTGAAGAGCATGGATCTAGTACCCAGTTCTGAAAATCCCAGCTTGTTGGTTTCAAAGACTGCTTTAAGATAGTCATCTCACAAAATTCCTAAATGTATGCATTTATGAAATAACTAGATACTGTGCTGGGAATTGCAGAATTAAAACCTGAGAAAACATTATCTTTTCTGGCACAGCTTTTCTAATCCAACTGCTGTGACATAAAAGGCATTAGAACCTCAAAAATAGATCCCTGTAGACATCTCCCCTCCCCCCCCCCCCCAAGTCCTGCAAAAAGGAACCTAACAACAGGGCAAGTCAGGGGGTAGACTTGAAGGAGGGTTCAATGTCACAGGAAAAAATGCTGGTGATTGCAGGCCAAGCTAATATTTATCAGTAGAAGGCAGCCACCATGTTTCGAACAGTAGAGAAAGCCCACCTAAATTAATTCTTTACTGGTCAAAAAAACAGCAGGGAGACACAAAAACAGTTCAAAGGCATCTTTGCCCTTCTCCAAACAGTGCACACAAAAAATATGAAAGGCTCAAATTTGAGGTAGAAGTCACATGCCAGAAAGGGGACATTGGACCAGCTTGGACATGTTTTGCCACTCCAGTAAGAGTTATAGCCTGTACTACTGCCTACTTCTTCTGCATGCTTATGTTTAAGATTTAGTCATTGTTTTGTTTAGCATATATGAACAGACATGCCCAATCTCTCAACCAATTTCAACATTAGATCATAAACATCGTTCTGTACAGCAGGATGGCAGAACCACGCTCTGTCCAGCAAATTTCTTTTTTATTTGAAACAAATTTTGCATTGATATGGAGAATATACTTCCATCTGAGTCCAGACGCTCAGTGTAAACTGGTAGTCCAAAGAATAGCATAAAAAGGACAAAAAGGGAGTATCTGGCTCAGTATGCAAGACTGTCAGAGGTGATCCCATGATCATATTTCATATATTGCCAACTTTTCTGATCTTTGTGACTAACTTCTCCCATTGAGAAGGTATTAAATCACAGAGGAAACTACATCCTTCCTAAGCTTATGTGGGACATTTTCCTCCTAGCTTGGTCTCCAGATGCTTTGAAAACATTTTTGCCAGGCAGCAAGAGAAACCAAAATGAGTCCTATACTTCAAGCAAGGGGCCAGTTTTAAGGTCATGATAGAAAATGAGGTGAAACAAATCCAATTGCACCTTGGCAGCAGCTGGAGACTCAGTCTACCATAGCAGAAGACTGATATATCTGCTGAACTGTATGGTGCTACTGAGAGTGAAGTCACCGAGGATCAAATTCTTAATGCAATTTCTTTTGTAGGGAGGAGAGAAAAAGTGTGCATATGAGGTGAGCCCTAGGCCAAATGCGTGTATGTCAGGCAGGAGGAAAGTTGCGCGTTGAGCATCAACTTTTCCAAGAAAGAAGCCACTGGAGTGGAGAGACAGAGATTGTATCAGAACAACTGGTGAGACAAAACCCTCAAAAGTAACAGCAAAACAGGCCAAGGTATTTCTGTCTTCCTCCCTCCCTCCCCACACTGTTCTTGGTACAATGGAGGGGGTGGGAGGAACGTAGAAAAGGTATTGGGGGCTGATAGAACTAGTCCCCACTGAGTTGAGGTCTCAGCGCTGACAGTTTTACAGAAGTTAAGTCCTAGAGTGCAGTGTTTCCTTTCTCCTGGTAAACATGGCTAACACAGGAGAGGAACTGGAAAGAGTTCTTTAAAAGACAAAAAAAGTTATGCTTATTAACATGTTACCAAACAAATTGGTTTCAATGAATAAGCTCATTCCTGATAGTTGCTCGGTTAATTTACTATTCCTGATTTACTCACAAGTGTTCACATCTTGTTCTTCTTGGCATGCATTTTATTCATAACATTTGATACATAACATTACCCATGTGATGGGAGATCAGTTGCAAACAGGCTCTAGCTGTAGACCAATATCTTAATTCTTACCAAAAAATCATAAATCCAATGCAAGCCAAGCTTTTGCGCTAGAATGCTAATGGGCAGACCCCTACACTACCACCAACTTAGTAGAAAACACCCTGGCTTTCAGCACATTCAGAAGCTGCATCATGCCTTCAGCATGCAGGCCTGGGAAAAAAAAGTCTCTCTCTATGAATTGAAAGAGGCTTTGGTATCTCCTAGGTAAAGTACTGCACAGCACGCAGCGGTTTCACAATAGTTAAGTTTCCTCTGCAAATTTTCTTACTACAGCAGGAAAAGCACTACTGTGGATACCAGCATCACACAAGGGACCTGGAGCAGAAATGGGGACTTAATTTAGTTGTCGCTGTATTTTGCATCACATACACAAAAGTATAGACATATTAGAGCCTTTTCTCATATGATTACAAGAACATAAACCTCTCCCCTTCTTTATATGTACTTGCATGTATACAACCAATCCAGTCAATTTACAAGCGACAGCAGAATTTATGTTCAACCTCCATCCATCTGAAGTAATGCTGTGTTGTATAAGCAGAAAGAAATTATTTCTGGTAAAACAGGCACAGGATAATGTCACACAGCTACTGCTTTATACACTCTCCTTTGTCTCTTGCTTTTCTTCAAGTTTAATGGTGCTAGAGATTCGAATGTACAACATAAACATAGCTTAACATACAAGACAAAATTTGCTTTAAAAGACAAAATTGCTGAAGCAATTTTAAACATTTTCAGAAGCAAATGTTGCTCAGACAGACAAATCTAGTTTTGACATGCGTCCCCAAAATAACCATGTCAGACTCCGAATTTACATCTACATAAAGAAGGTTAATGAACCAGGCAAATTGTACCGCACGGGAAACAAATGCCAAATATTGCTCTTAGCTTTTTCTTGTGAGTCAGTGGCTGCTGTGGGAATAAGGGTACTAAAATAAATAGTACTACATACTTAGTGCAGTTGGAACATTCCAAAATGCCATGAAGCTGTCAGTCTGCATGTCAGAATCAATGTGCAAGCTTGTCAGGAGAAAGGCAGGGTAAATTTGGAGCTTTAAATAGTCACCATCTTTTACAGTTGTTTATTAGCAGTAATGGAAGGAAGGCCTCCTTATGATTGCAAATCAAGCTCTTTATTCAGAACTGCACTGTAATTACCTTTTCATGTGAAATTTGTAAGGAATACATATTTATTTATGTCTGAAAGAAAAATCCTAGTTAGAGGTGACAAAACAATTCAGATTATTTGAAGATGCTCAGGGCTCCAATCCCAGATTAAACTTGGAAGCATTAACAAGATTTGGGGGAAGGGGGGTAGGGATTGAGAAAGCAGAACCGCTTTAACTGATACTGGCAGAAACTTACGTTCAGCAATGCAGCTGCTCTGAAGAATCGCAGAATCCCTAGGGCAAACCCCAAGGATCCAAGCTCAGTTTTTAATCAGCCATTTCAAAGAACTCTTATAAATTAGAGGTGAAGGACCTTGATAGACCACCAAAGGTCCAGTTGCACAGCTGCTTTAACGAGAAACCTCCCAGTAACTTCTGTGGTCTCTCAGTTGAAGCCTCAATGTGAATTGTTCTTTGCTTGACCTTTTTTTTTTTAGCAACATCCTGCCCAATCTCAGGTGGCTTTTTGCCTCAGACAGCTGCTTTTCAGGTCTATTCACAAAGAATATGTAGACATATTGAAGGCTTTGCTTTATATGCATACCACGACAACAATTAAATACATATCTGCACCTTGTTCCAATTTTCCTTTGCCTGCTGCTTATCAAGAACATCTCATCACCTCACATCTGTATACAAAACTGTGTCTACAGGTACTAATTATATCCTCTTCTAATTTAATAGGAGGTGGGAGGTTTACTTCAACTGTTAATTCTCTGATTCCCAGACACTCAATGAAGCATCTAGGAACCACAATCATGGTTGAGGATTGGCTGACAGTGGGGACATTTTAGTTGTGTGCATGGAAGACTATGTTCTGAGATGTTCTTCAGAAATATTTGACAGGATTCAGACAGAGCAAGAATAATGAGGACTAAAAAAAGTCAAATTTGATGTTGACTTTCAAGGTTCAAGTAACTGGACCTGAGCAACAGAGCCATACATCTAATTTATGTGAAAGAGTGACCTTGGAATGAAACTGGTTTTACTGGGTGAACTGGCTGTTTGGGTCGGGGTTTTTTTGTGGGTTTTTTTGTTGTTGTTGGCTTTGTTTGTTTTTAAACGAGACATGGTTCCTCTCAGATCCACTGATTCATAAGTTTTCTAGAAGTCTTCCCAAAGGTCTGAAGCAACTCTAACTTATTTTATTACATTTAAGAATATAACAACTTGAAGAAAATACAAATTAAATGAGTGACCACATTAAAATGCAGCTAGAAATATTTTTAACAGTGCTAGATGCAGGACAAGAAGATAGTTGCCTTCCACCGTGGTTGATAGAGCCTAAAATTCACTTGTTACAACTACTAACAAAGCCGTGGTCCTGCAATATCAGTGAACTGCTGTAGACATCAACATCCACGAGTATCTATGGATACAGGCAATCCTGAACTCAGAAATTGCTTTGGGGTAAAACTACATACATGTAGGATGCAATAAATCCCATCTATTTTACATTCAGTACAAATACGAGAATTTTGGAGGACTACAAACAATTATGTTGTCTCTACACATAGCGTTTTTGACTATTTGACAGCAGAGGTTTTGGGGAAGTGGAAAAAATATCTCTGCAGCAGCTAACACTGGTTAACATTTCCAGTTGACACCTGTGTTTTAGGTATGCACACATGTACAAGCTAGCGATCTCTGGTAGCATTCTTTGGAAAGATGCCTTCAGCGAAGGCCACCAAGGAAGTACTGAATAGCTTATCACTCTCACAATGTGGCTGCGGAACCTACTTCCACAGCTTAGTGCAATGTGTATCATACCACAAATATTTGCAAATACAACGTGGCTTGAGAAGATAGAGTTAATTATGAGAACTACTCATCAAAACTCAGATGAGGTTTAGTTGTGTTATGATCTAGACTATCTCTCAGACACAGATAAGAGCATAAACGCTTAAGAGTGATCACATGGGTAATATTTCCTCATATATTTTCAAAAAGCCACGTCACTGCCTTTCACTGCCTATTTCCTGGTAAGTTGATTCCTTGCTTGATATTTGTCTGTTCAATGCGAAGTACAAGACCCTTATTTTCTTTGTCTTCTCTATTTCACATGGAAATTACAGTTTAATTCTGCTGCAAAGAAAATGGCATGAAAGATTTTTTTTGAGAACACTACAACAACTGTTTAAGATAATAATCTGGATATGGTAGTAATGTCTCTCAATCATTGAGGAAAAAAAAAAAAATATTACTGTGCACATCTACCTTCTCTTTTCCACAGGATGTGGTGTGGGTTGTTATTTTTCCTTATACCACACATTATTTCCCATTATTTTAAACTTTTATACCATTGCAGTCTCACTGAAAACTCTAACACCACGATGGCAGCTTCAGCATGAACCTTTGGGGATATTTAATAAAAAAGAAATTTCCTTATAGCTTCTCTGTAAAGACTATAAATGCAATCTTCGCACGATGGTAGGGTCTAAGGAAACCTCTCTTGACTCCATGTCCCCCGGTCCAGTTGCTGAGCTATGGGGACAAACTGATTTTATGTTGGCATATGCTGCCACCTAATGATACGGAAACCAAGTCTTTTGATGAAAAGAATCAGAATGCATCAAAAAAAGTGCAGCTGCAGAAAGGACTTGCAAATCTAATTACCTGAAACGGTGCATGTGAAGTACATGTAAAGAACTAGGAAAAGCTGATGACAGAATTGACCTCTACTTGCCCGCTGCAAACAGCGGGTATGCAGATGGATTTTATATACAAACCCCTAGGTTCATCAGGTTTAGACCGATTCTAACCAAAAGGTGTCCCCACTGCACCACGGAAATGCTTTTAAAAGGTATCTTTCTGGAGCACCCAGCAGCCAAGGAGGCTGCCGTTACCCGAAACCTACACTCTCCACCCCCACCGAGAAAGGAAACCTTTCCCAGGGGACTCCTCTACATCATTGCACAGCACAGTGGAGAGGCTGCAAACAGCATAAGCTATTTTCCCCGATTTCAGTTCTGAAATGAAAGTTTCAGCTAGGGGAAATCAAATTTTTAAGTCAGAGATTTCATTCTTTATTTCCCCTCTTAATAGGAAGAAGCAATCTCTCTGTTTCAGCTAATGGCATGTAAATGACAAATGGTAGCTGCTGCAAGAAAGCAGCATTCCAGTGTGCAAAAAGCACTGGCTTCACTGAGTTTAAGTATTCCTCAGACACTTCTATTAGTCCATGAACTTACCACAGTAGCTTTTATTTAGTAACCAGATGCACTAGCAAGTTTACTGCCCTCAATGCTGTATCTTCACTCCATCCTACCCGCATATTATTTCCCAAAACAGAACTAACGGTTTCCAATACAGAACTGTCTATTATAGCATTGGATATTTTCATCCAAAACCCCAAAACTCTACAGAAGTACAGGTAAATTAAACTCCTTCAGCTGAATAGATAACAGCTTGTGTTTACCCTACCTTGATATACCAACTCAAAGGACGTCTAAGCCCATACAGGCCAGCAACGTACAATAGGACTACATCAGACTAGGTGTTACAGTTCCCAACATGAACATATAAGGCTTTGAGAACATTGGCTGAAAAAATCCTTTAACTCCAAAGAATTTTAAGCCATCTTACTTGAATGATCTAAGTAATTAGGATTTTTTTAACTAGCAACAGCACTGTAATACATGGAGCAGGCTTACAACTTAAACTCTGCATGGGTGGGCTGGATAATACAGGAACTTACAGAGGTTGAGTTTGGCAAGGGTGGGAATAATTGAGGAACAACCTGCACATTTTGTTAGTCCAAATCCTGCAACAATTTTGCCAGTTCAGGTCATGGCACACAAAGGCCTCCAATACAATCCAGGAATCCATGGAAAACTAGAAGTCACAATGCCAGAAAACTAATTGTGATGAAACTCTGTCATCTACCCTGCACTCCACAATCCCTACCTGTTGTGTCCTTGAGGAAGGCAAGATGACAGTCACTGCATTCATGGTATCAGCTCCAACAGACAAAAGCTGCATGATAACCAATAACAACCCTCTCCCATCCCCCCCAAAGATAGTATCTTCCTACCATCTCATATCATTTCCTTTCCTTCCCCAGTCATGGTTGCCATGTGCTGTTAATTACTTTTAATTAATCCAATCAGCTAATAGCCTCCAACACCACCACTTCCTCCTCCTCCTACTGAGAAGCAGAGATTGTATTCTGAATTGCATTGAAGAGCAAGCACAGATGTATAGAAAGGGAAGGAGAAAAGCAGTAGCTACAGAAGCAGTAGGCCCTAAAACTTGGGGAGGAGAAGGAGAAGCCTATGCCACAAGAGCCCAACAAGTTTTCCGTGAAGTCTGAGGCAAAAACTTGGCAAACAAGCAGAGACTTTTAAACATAACCTGGGCTAGTATTCTGGAAAGAATCTCTAAAAATAAGCAGTAAAAGTTAAAAGCTGATTTAAATGTCACTTGTAATACATCATGCTTTCATTCCTGCAGGCAATGCAAAGAGATTAGTTGTCCTTTGCTTGTCTTAACAGCCTGTTCTTCTCTTGATTCCTGCTTACTGACCTGGTACTGCATTATTTGGCTTGTAATTTTTGCCTGCATTTCAACACAGACAACAAAACTAATTTCACTGGAAAAGGAAAAAAAACAAAAAAACCCACCAAAACCAAGCAACCTGAAAAAGCCCAAAATAATTCCTGGGCATGTTTTTGTTGAAGTTTATACATTCGTTCTTCCAAATTAATTTGGGAGCAAGCTGAGTAGGGCTTGATTAGAAAGAACCACAGTGTTTTGGCATGCCTACTTAAATAGAGCTCAAAGCAAGGTGGTGCTCTGCAGCACCACTACTCATGCAGCTGAGCTTGCTCCTGCTGACGAGCCCAGTTGTGCTGATTCACAGATGGAAGGATGTAAACACAAAAACAACCCTGACATCTCCTGTCACATATGAATAAACCACATAATACCTTTTCCAAATGCATAAGGCTTGTGAGGGCACAAGTGGTACGATGTCTTGACTGTGTCCTTTTACCATGCTTTGTGTTGTCTTGATCCGTTCTACCTCTCGCTTGTGCATGTGCCAGGGATTCCTGACGCCAGTGCTGATCAGAGCACAGCTAAATTCCACGTCACTGGCTGCAGCCAAACTTAGAATTGGTGTCTGCCTGAATAGCTGTAGTTTGCTCTTTGAGCACGGCATGCCTTAATCGCAGGCAGTTTTTAGCCCTTTGGGAAGAGGAGAGGAATGATTAATCTGTTTATAGTATGATATGTAAGTGGGTGTTTTCATTTAAATGACAAGAGATCAGCCAGAGTTCTCAGTGTTTCTGTAAATGTTACAATAACATTTAAGAAAAGCTGCTGTGCCTCTTAACGTAATGCCGTAGTAAGTGCTGGGAATGGATAGTGGAGTTGGCTGACTGACTCTATTAATAAACAGCAAGCTGGTAGGAACAGAAAGCATACCCCGATATTTTCTCACTAACCATTTATAGCAAGGAATTCTTGACTACCTTTATGCTTCTCTTCTTGTTTAACTGGAATACCACAGTAGCAAGGACTCTCTCATTTTAAAAGCCATGGACCTCATCACGATGTAGGACCCTCTCCATCAGCTGGCAGCATGATCTCGTGAGAAACAGGGGCCTGGCTGCGGCGTCCAGCATGCATTATAATAGCACTAGAAACAATTGCTGGCAAGACATTTCTCGGAACATGCAAGGAGTTTTGTTCCTTTCACTTATGACAATGTGTGATACTTGGGCTTCTGATTTGGCAGTAGCAACAATATAGCTCAAGGCTATTCTGTTTGCAGGATGGACAAGTACAGGTGATGATCAAGGCAACTGAGGAGAGCAGATGCAGAAAACTAGCTTGAAAGCCCAAGAGCAGGCTTCGCAATCAATGCGAGCATGGCCAGCCAACAAGGAGGTGGCTGTGACTGGAATTCAGAACGACTTGAGGGAGTGCAGGATGCGGCTGAGGTTGGTTGCAGCTCTCAGAGAACAAAGGTTAAAAAAGATGAAGGAGCTGATCCTTTTAAAATTAAAGTATGTAAGAAAAGGGGTGTGCAACTCTTCCTTCAAATTCTCACTTCAAATCAGCACCCAAATCTTGGTCACTTTTGCTGTATTACATTGTAATGAATAGTTTGTATTTTAAGAGTAGCTTTAGAAAGAAGAGCTGGAAACTGTCTTGCACTGTTAGCACTCACCCCTTCGTGTTCATACAATCTGGGGAGTCTGAGCAGTTGTGCATTGTGCCTTCTCAAGCTTTTCAGCCTTCTCCAAACCTTTTTTAAGAGAATCCCAGCCAATTTTCTCCTTTTTATGTCTGTGTGAATTTTCACACCTTCTTCCAGCCAAATGTGCAAGTATATAACCCACCAGGACATTTTTGATCTAGTCAGAAATTGGTGGTTTTAGAAGTCTTCACTAGACTTGCTGCTGCTGCACTGTGGATGACCAGGTTCAGGTATTCCTCTGAATGGGGAGTCATCAACATCTGAGGCCAAATTTCCTGATATGTTCAGATTTACTCAATACTTACTTGCAAGATGGGGCCAAGAACCTTGTAATGCTGCCTGGCTGGATCCTAGGTCTGCCATGGGCTGCTGCTCCAGGTACAAGGATACACATCCTTCCTGTGGCATCTTTGCTGCTGGGTAGAGTAGTTGGTACAGTCAGAGAGGAATTGAAAGGCTTTGTCAAAATCCATAGCACATTTTCCTTATTATAGCCATGCTTCATTAATCAAGATGAGAAACAGCCTTTAAGAAGAGAGCTTCATTTCCTCTGTGGCAGGCTACTGTATAATAGGGTGCCTCAGGGTAGAGTATCAGAATTTTTCATCAGTGTGTCATGTACTAAAGCAAGCATTGTTCCCTGTACATGGGCCAGTGGTGTAAGGAAGAAGAGTACAAAAGCATAAAATCATAGTACAAGAGATGATCAAAGGGACAGCATTGGCCTGTGACTGAGGCCACGGTTAGAAGGTTATTTTAATCCAGCATAACGTATCTAGCAGCTGGAAGATGTAATTCACCTTCCTGTGGTGTCTCCCTTCAGCACTAGCATTTGTATGGCCAGGCAGTAAGCTGGAGTTACCGGGAGCTAACCGTATGCTTTTGTTGGGTGAAGTTTCAGCCAGACGGGTTCCTGAGGCGGCTCTCCTGACACGGCCAGCGGCACAAAGCAGGCCACAGCAAAACACAGCCAGAAGTGGGGAGGGACGGGAGCGGGGGGAGGAAAGTGGCGGCAGGTCTGCGCTTTTCCGTGGCAACATGGATTTATATTAAATAACAGTGACATTCAGTTGCGAGATCAGGAAACTTCAGTTTGTTTCAGCCACAGATTTACTGGATGAGCTCGAAGAAGTTGCTAAATCTTCTCTTGTTTCTAAGTTCCCCATTTAAAATCAAGGGACATATGTCTGCCCTAACAGGGTAGTTGTGATTATTTAGTTAGGTGAGGGTCATATAAAATACATTGATATAAACTAAAATACACAGAATGGGTTTTGCCCATTTCCTTTAATTTTTGAAAACAAGTAAATAGACGAAATCTTGTGCCCTTCAAAACCAAACAGGATCTTTCTTTGTGTAAAATGTTACATAAACCTTAGTGGGTGCTCATTTTTATTGTATTATTTTTAATAATACTGCTGATATTTCAGAAAAGGGCAATATTGTTTCTACCGCATAAAAAAATCATCACAATATAGTTGTTTTTTGCATTTTCCCCTTCATATTGTTTCAAAAAAAGAAAACCAAAACAAAACACAAATACTATTAGGAAATTCACCCTCCCACATCCCTCCCCACAAAAGAAAAATATTTTTTTAAAAATCAGTACAGTGTTAAACAAGTCAGATATTAAACGCACACATTTACAAGCACAGCACATTAGTAACACTGCATAATACTTTAGACCATGCCAAACCCTATGTATGTGTATAAAGCTACGGGTGAAGTGGTTCATAGCAGCAGAATAGGAAGCATGTTCCATACAAAGTACATAGTTCCTGTGGAGATATTTGGATGAGTACAACAGTTCAAAGTACACTGACAAGCTAAAACGCACAAGTCAATTTTTTCTGCTACAGCAGTGTGTGTTAGGATTCAAAGGGCAATCTTGACTTGTCTGGGATTTTCATTTTGTGTCTAACTGATGGCCAGTTGAGTGGTGTGGGTTCCACCTCTTGGCACACTTCACTGTAAACATTCATGAGGAGTCCTGATTGCTGAAGATAACTTCACTGAAATCAAGGCCAAGTGTAACCTAACAGTGCATCTACATTTGCACATCCTTCACTGATAAGAAAATGTGTTGACGTTTACTCTGGGAGGGAACATAATCCATCCCAAGGCCCGTATGTGGCTTTGGGGCCTTAGTTCTGGTGGATGGAGAGAAAGACCAGAAAGGGACACTGGATTAGAAATATTTATGACTCATGAGCACTTCCAAAAATGTTAAGGTTTTGGAGTGGGCATTTTTTCGATGTCAATAGGCAGCTTTCAGTGGCTTCGTTGTATTTTCTGTAGTTATATAACTCAATCTGTGGTTTCAATTCTGGGAGCATTTCTCTTCCAGAAGTATCATTTTCCAATGGGACTGTGGTTTTCCTTGGTAACCTCCAGTTCTGGATGCCAAGCTGAAGACTCCCTCTGAGGGAGGCCAGCATTCAAAAGATGATGGTTCTGTACCTTCGTAAAGGCAGGCTCCTTCAAAATGTCCTTTCCTAAGCACCTAACGATGGAGACATGCAAAGGCAAGCAGGACTTAAAATATTTGAAGTAGAATTGTGGTAGAGAAATTCTCTCTTAGGCTTCCACCTTACCACACGAAAAATACAAATAAGATGAAGGAAAATTAAACAGATCTATTAGATTTAATGATGTGACTTGAGACAAAGTGATTCTATGAAAATGCTTTTTTAAGAGGTAACCATAAAATCTCAAAGAAATGCTGACTACGTGTACAGTTCTATGTCATATTAAGATATACTTAGTGACTTCTAGTGAAATGTTTTCCTCCGCAGAAGGCCAGCAGCCACTTGTGTTTCTAATAACTCCAGATGCTGGCATCTGAGCTTTGGTGATTTTGAATTGCAGAGAAGACAGCAGATTTTATGACGTTTCTTCTGAGCTGTCTTAGGCTGTTGTTTGTCTCTCCCCATCAAATACTGTGCAGTGTACTACAGTATTCCTCCACAGGCTTCTCATACCACCATTAAACAAAAAAAACAGGACAAGAAAAAAAAGCAATTGTCCAGAACAAATAATAGGGTTTGGAATATTGGCAGAAGAAAAAAAAACAGAAAACCAAGAGCTACTCTAGAGATTTTGATACTGGGACTAGCATTTGCATACCTCATGGTAACAACCATCCATCAGCTGGATTCACATACAAAATCTGTTTTAAATCAGAGGGAGTCAGTTCATACAACTGATAGAATAAAAAGGCCTGATACCACAAACCCAGTACTGCTCCTTTTGCAAAACAGAGCAGTCACAACATCCCTGTCTTAATTCCTTCATCTGCACCATATATAAATTACCTCCTGGAACTCTTGTAGAGATTAATCTCCCCAGGGAAGTGGTGGATTCCCCAACATCGGACACTTAAGATTTGGCTGGACAGGGTGCTGGGCCATCTTGTCTAGACTGTGCTTTTGCCAAGAGGCGTTGGACCAGATGATCCTTGAGGTCCCTTCCAACCTGGTGGTCTATGATTCTATGATTAAGGACCAATTACTCTAGCCTTCCACCAAATAAACTCCTATTCTGACTTCAGTGCAACCCTTGATACCATTCAGGGTAGAGCAATCAGGGCCTAATCTGAGAGTATCTAGAAAGTACCCTGAAGATGAGAAAAGCTATATAGTGCTACACATTGTCATTACAGGATCCTTGATTTCTTTTGAGAGGAATGAATAGATGTACAGACAGACAGACTGCCAAACAGATAAAGAGACAGACAGAGAGGCCAAGGTATGCAGAGCTCTAAACCTGCTCTTTTTTTCCTCAGAACTTCTCCACATATATAAAGGAACCTTGATCTCCTGTTGTACAAGCATAGACAAACACATTTCACTTCAGGGGATGGGAAGTGTCAACCAAATTGAAATACTGGCTACCCAGACACTAAAGAAAATGAAAAAGCTTTAGAGGTCTCCTGAAGCAGTACACATCATCTTGGAGACCATTAACTTACAAGAGCAGCAAAATTCATAGCTCGTAAGAAATATTCTTTATCCAACCTCCAGAAAAACAGTAGCCCAGAAGCGGGCCCATTCCACCATTTTTAGACCTGTTGAAGCAAATGGAGGGTGGAGGGAAGGCGGTAAGAGCAGCTGAGGTGGTGCTTCCTGTCGGCTTCACAAAACTTGCCCTGAAAGAAGAGCTTTGTTCGGTGCAAAACTCAGTCTTGCAGCTGCCCTGGCCTAGGGAAAGGCTGAACCGCACACAGGCTGGTGCAAAAGCCACTGGCCCCAGTTGGAAAGGCGCGCTCTGATTTCAATGGACTTTGGATACAGCCCGCATTTAGAGTAATATGCACCGGCAGTTACAAGTCATCCCCCCATCCCCTCACAATTTCTTCTAATATAAACAAAAGGACATTCTGGTCCCCTTTATATACATACATTAAAAGCTGAAATGGTCTGAAATGCTTACAGATTAGAATGCATATATCTATACAACATTACACCTGCCAGAAATCAAAGTAGAAAAGTTTTACAGCACATTATACAGGTCCCTCTAACTTCTAAAAAAACATTTACTGAAATCACCATATTACAAGAAGTCATCACTAACATACCATATAATACTATTCCTTTGTCTTTTACATAATCATTACTTATATAGTAATTTAAAAAAAATCACTTTTAAACAAGTATACAATTTTCACTTTAAAATTAACTGGTTAATAAAATTTTGTGCAAAACAAGCCAGCCTCTATAATTAAGTGAATTTATTTATTTATTTATACAAAAAAAAAAAGATAGTTCTTTCAGAAATGTGTCTCCTTTTCTGTAATGGTTGAAATGGTGCCATCTCCTTTCAGTTTGGCATCGCAGTCATTTATTGCTGCAATGTAGGCTCCTCCTCCGAGTTTCCCTCTCATTTTCAGATCTGAGCTAGGTGTAAGCAACTTCCTGAATTTCTAGAAAATTTGAGAAAATGGAAATCATTATCTTTTTCTTGGTCACAGACACACATTTCTTAAACAGATTGACTACAAAACCTCTTCTCTTGCATGCCTGCTTTTCATTTCCCTGTTATAGATACATCCGTAAGACTGCATGCCACACAGTTCTTTACAAATCACACCAGACCAAAGGCTAGAGAATGAAGGCCAGGACAAAGTCAAAGTGAATTTTCATGCTGATTTAGAGTAACATTCCCTTCCATGGAGAAATTCAGCACAATGCTCCGGGTAAGGCCTGTTATATGGGTACATTTTGTTTCTCATGGTATAGTCAAAGGATATATACTGAAAAAAAATAAATAAACAAGAGACTGCCAAAGTGTATTAAGCTACCATAAAGAACAAAAGAAAAATATATGTGTTCAGCTGAGAACTTTCTCTTTCATAGCAGTAACATCAGTAGCAACGTTGCTGCTTACAGCTTGGAGAACAGAGATGTTGCAGGAAGTTGGCTTCCTGAGAAGCTCCCAACTGTAATTAAAAAACCCCTCTCATCGTTCGTGTACGGAAAAGATAATGACCTGTCTGCAGTGCTTCAGCCTACAAGGCAATGCAAAACCAGATTCTATAAACAAAGCCTATTGATGCGTTAAGGAAATATTTAACGTTAAGATTTGTGCAAAACTTCCTCTTTTGACAGGCTAAGAAAACTCTATTATGGACAATTCATTTTTTGTTTATATACCTACAGTAAAGATTTCCTAGGTAGTCTCCAGGCCATAGTTAATCAGCTTAATGGAGTCATTTCAATACGGACTGCCATCAGCCAGCACAATAAACTGCATGTTAGCTTCTCCATTCAAGAAAGCAGTAACTATTACGTTGAGATATACTCAGATCTATTCAGATGTCACACCCTTTGGTTCTGAATGGAGGGTAATTTTGAAAGAGTGGGTATACACTGAGAGATTTTTCAAAAGCGCTAGATAAGTTAATGAGCCCCAGGTACCCTAGAGACAGGAATTCCCACTGTCTTGTTCTTCACATTGGCATTATCCTAGAGAGTATCAGAAAGACTGAGAAGGCATGAAAGGGTCTGAATAAAGTCCCCTCCATATACGTATTGAGATAGAAGGAGGCAATAGTGGGATACCTACTTTTACTGACTAGTATCTAAGGAAGTCCAGATGACAGAACCAGGCTTTTCTGGAATATGAGAAATCCCAAACGGCCGAATAAGATTTATATGCTTGTTTCTTCCATTATAGCCATCTTCACTGTCCTTCTTTGAAGAAAAGGTCTTATATTTAATAATATTAACCTCAGCCTAGACCTGAGATAACCTGATACCGAATGTTAGTAAATTGCACTGAATATTTCTTTTTGTCTCTATTTCTCACTTAGAGAACTGTAATCAAGAAAACTCTCCAGAAGACCTATGTGAGGTTTGCTACCCAGCTCCTGGAGGAAAATCCTGGCAGCACAAACATTAGTTACCAAAACATGGAAAGAAAGCAGCTGACCTGAATGAATGGCTGGTGCAAACCTTCTTGAGGGATTTAACTGATGTTACAGACATCTTAAGCTACAAATTGAGCTGGAACAGAGCACCTTAAAGCTATCGTATTGGTTAGTTTACCACAGGCTGAAGTCAGTGAAGGCAAAAAAAAAAAGAAATTCAGAAGTTTTTCCCAGGGAAGTGGTTGAGTCCCCATCCCTGGAGGTATTTAAAAGACATATACCTTATGGTATATGTAGTGCTTAGGGACATGGTTTAGTGGTGGACTTGGCAGTGCTAGGTTAATGGTTGGACTCGATGACCTTAAGGGTCTTTTCCAATGTAAACTATTCTATGATTCTGAGAAAATTCAAATGTCTCTTTCCACCAGTGACTAAGAGGCCTAACCCAAGCTGCCACTGGAAGAGGTACGTGGCATTGCCTTTTTGATTAAACTGTGCTTAGTCTCATGCAGATGAGGATTCACACTCCCTTCCCACTTCTTTTTCCAGTATCTTTAATCTGAAAATACATCTTACCTCTATGAAAGTGCCTTCTGTCTTCCACAGCTTAATGCAGATCCACAAAGGGATACAGATCATGGAAGAGAGCGCCATCATCCACCCTATGCCATAGCCCCAGTCAGGGTATATATATACATTGTTGTATTTCAAAGGCTTGTATTTCACCAGGAAAAAGATGAAGATTCCCTGAAATAAGCAGAGAAACATATTAGCGGTATTTGAAAAAACACTGCCTATGTAACAAGAAAATGATTAACTATTTAGGCAAGGCCAGTCTCCCTAAGGATGGAAAGCAGAGGTAAGCTTTTCAGTCAGAGAAAAAAACCAAAACAGCAATATCTATGTACAGCTTAAATAACACGTCTCAGTACCTTCCACAGAAATGAACAACCTTTCAAGTTTAAATCCTATTTACTTCTCGATGACAATAAAACCTGCACTTTGATGGCAAACAGTACCTGGGCAGGAAAGATTAAGTTTTGCTACCGTGAACCAGCTGTGATTAAGTAACACAAGCTGCGTTCTCTCCAACCTGTCATGATGAAAAAGGAAAGCCAAAATTTTCAAAGTTGCCTTAATCCGCTGTCTGTATCTGCAGTTCTGCAGGCCAACTCTTTCATCCTCACAAAAGCTCAAATATATGTCTGTCTAAATTCGACAGGTGTCTAATCAAGCCGTTTGGACCATTTAAATTTATGAAATATAGAAAAGTTACTATGTACTTTTCTCCAGAGTGGTGAAAAGAGTGTACAAGAGCAAGTGATATTAAGTTCATTTCAGAGTTGGTGGAAATGAGTCAGAAATTTTCCCAAGTTTGCAAATGAACTGGCAGAGCTCAAGGGAACCTGGATCTCCAGGTGCCCCAGCATCTGTGGTTTTGCAGTTGCTATCATTTACGTATTGGAGAACTGGAATATTTTAGTATCTAATCCTCAAGCACTCTTGGATCAAATTTATGGGCAATCTGGTCATGCTCCTTTTGTAATTTTGTCCCTGTTACGTAGCCACGGCAGATTGCCAGAGTTGGCACCAGTACTGCTAAATTCTGGTAAGGCAAATTCCTTCCCCTTCTTCAGGCATATGAGATGTGCTTTTGGCCTTTTCTACTACTTTTGCTAGAAGAAAAAATGTCCTGTCTTCTTTGAAAAATGTCTACTCACCCAAAGAGAGGGAAGGAAATAGGAGGCTGGAGCAGCAAGGAAACCAGCACAAGTCTGGAGGAGCTTGAGTTATGCTGGGTAGACACAAGGTATACTACCGACGCAGTGAAAAAAAAGCCTCCATTGCATTGGCAAATGTTCATTTAGGACCCTGAGTTTATTTTTTTCCTATTATTGTATATGCTAAGATTTCTCACAATTCACAGAACATTTAACAATTTTTACAGATCCTACAGAGTGGTTTTTAATTAAAACACACGCTACAAATCAATAGGTGTTTTTCTCAGCTGTTGTGAACTATTAGCAGCAGCAAAATTCTAAAAATATGCACAGAAAACCCTCTTTATGTCTAAAACAAGTTAATTGGGTATTCTGTACTTACTGCGCAAATACCTGGAGTTAAGACCATCCAGCACCATTTAATCAATGAGAGTGGTTTGTACCCAATCATATCTTCAATGTTATCATAAAAGCGATTGCTGCCTGCCCAAAAAAAAACCAAACAAAAAGCAGATGTGGAACGTACATGTAAGAGGTTGTATAGGTGAGTATTTAAAACAGGAAAGAGAAAAACATAGGTTCTGACAGAGCTGCAAAGACTGAAGCTGCTATCTCTTTCCCTGACACAAACATCTCTCTGTCATCTGCTCCATACTTGTGGCAGAGATCGCTGCCTACATCTGTATCTGACCAATACGAACAGAGAGTAGGAGTGGGCGAGCTGTCAAACAGAAATGGCTTCTGGACAGTAACAGTCTGAGCAAGCCCAGTTAAAGAGTATATATACATGCTACTAGCTCATGGATGAATCCCTAGATAGCTGGGGACATGTGTGATCTGAAGTTCATGCGTTGCTTTACAAAGTAAAATTGTCAGTCCTTTGTGAGCAAAACATGCTTGAGGGTGTAACCACGAACATACCGGCACTGTGGTGGTTTTCTCTTGACTTTGCTGACAGACAGAAACAGCAGAGCTAGGGGCACCACTGTGTCCCTTCTGTGTTAACGAGGCATGAACTCCAGCTTCCCTGGATTTATCTGTGAGTGTCCGAAGTGGAAGGGAACATGCCCTTTGTGAGAGGAGAAAGACTTATTGCCACCCCTACTTTCTAAGGCAGCTAAGGACTTCCTCGGTGAAGGAAGGTGGAGGTCAGTCCTGACAAGGGCCAAGGGAAAAAAAAAAAGTTATTCCACTATCTTTGTTATTTAGAGTGGAAAAAAAGGCATTCCTGACTTTTGGTAGGGCATGGGAATGTGGAGGGCCCCACTCCATAAGGGTACAAGGCTTTCACATTGCTTTTATGCAAATAGAAAACTTTCATAAAAACTCAAAACCACAGCAATTTTCAGCAACTTACCATAAACCCAGCCTATGCAGACACATTCAAATATGGCAACAAAAAGAAGGCACATGCCACTAGCTGCATAAGAGTCAAATAACTGAAAGACGTACATCCCACCCTGAAAGACAAAAACAGAAAAAGGAAAAAAAATACTGCGTTGGCACCAGCAGGAATATTTCATAGCAAATATGGCTTTAATTACACAGTCAATCTGTTGGTTCCCTGGCAATCTTCCTACTAAAGTTGGTTCCTTCTTGAACAAAGAATATTCATTTCTCAGTGATTTGTTATTGTGAAAGATTTTTTCTTCCATAGCACTTAAGGTTATTCCCTATGCCAGTTGAATACTGTGCATTTGCTTTAAGGTACGAAATCCTGGAGTGGAGAGAACTACATTTGACTTGTTTCCAAAACACTCTCCCACCTCCACGCTTTTTCTCAACTTCATTTGTTATCACATCAAGCTGTAGATAACTACAGGTGCTTTTGATCCCCAGATCACTGCACGTGAAGATGCAGGGTCTTGTTTTTGTGTCTGTGCTATTCATATGTAAAAGAATTAGTTAAAATGTGGGAAAAGAAGGCAAAATCTGTAGCTACTAGAAGTACTCTCCAGTGGCACAGGGACTGTAAAATGAGTAAACTGACCTACAAAGTTTGAATGTAGCTCACAGCCTTTAAGCCACATTACTTAAATGAGTCATTATTATTTGACCAAAAAAAAGTGAAATAAGAATCACCCTGACTCCAAGCAAACTTTTAAAAAATGTTTTCCTAACAAGTTAAAAATTATTCTCCGAATGGCTTTAAAATAGCAACCTCTGTACTTCTAGAAAGGAGAGCAAACGAAGCAGTGTCCTAAATTAGCATGGCATCCATACACAATGTGCACTCTGCTGTCAATGATCTGTAATTTTCTGCATTCAGTGGTGCCACAATGCCAATCAGTATGAAAAAGGTATGTGTGCTTAACTAAGACATCCTCACTTACTTACTGTTTGACTATGACTCAACTATATTAATTGTCACATCTATCAAAGACATAATTCTTTTCATCTTTTCCTGTATTTTTTCTCTTGCTTACAACAGTCAGAACTGTTCAGAGAACTGGCTGGCTTTCTAGAGCCTTTGCCTCGAGGCAAGATGAGAAGAAAACCTATGAAGTCCAATTAATAACATTATGGATAACCTATTAAAATTATATGAATAATATTACACTACTTTCTACGCAAGATACTTAATCTTTTATCACATATGCATTCAATATTGAAATAGTAATGAGGAGGAGATTCACAAAAGATCATTTCAATAGAGAGGAATCCTAAGACTTCCCTCTTTGCAGAAAGCTATGTGAAGGAAATAGGGGCTTGAGATCATCTCTTCAGTTGAAATGTAATGCTATTTGGGTAGTACATAGGATCCATTACATCTCAGACAATTTTCTGCAAATGGAAGAGAACCCTAAAAACATATAGAAAACTAAATCAAAAACAACACCTAGGATTTCCCCCTTTTTTTCTCTGCGTTAACTAACTGAAGCTAAGTTAAGATGGACTCTGTAAACTTGAAATCCTGCCTAAATCTTACAGAATATAAGAATGTTCTAAAGTTATTGTATATAAAACTGCATTGATGTCCAAGCAGGCATTTGGCAAAGCTAGTCCTGTATAGCTAGGAAATGACCATATATCTGAATGAGAAAGTTTTCCTATAAGGTAAAATACCTTTTATGAATAATCCAAAGCCTGAATAAAATCCAGGAATGTGTACTTAGAAATGCAAGAGAGTATAAGGACAGAGTTGGGATATACCTGGAGTACTGCGTTCAGCTCTGGGGCCCCCAAGATAAGAAGGGCATAGGCCTGTTGGAGCAGGTCCAGAGGAGGGCCACGAAGATCATCAGAGGGCTGGAGCACCTCTCCTAGGAAGACAGGCTGAGAGACTTGGGGTTGTTCAGCCTGGAGAAGAGAAGGCTCCGGGGAGACCTGATTGCAGCCTTCCAGTACCTGAAGGAGGCCTACAGGAAAGCTGGAGAGGGACTTTTTACAAGGGCATGTAGTGACAGGACAAGGGGTAATGGCTTTAAACTGAAAGAGGGTAGGTTTAGATTGGACATAAGGAAGAAATTCTTCACTGTGAGAGTGGTGAGGCACTAGAACATGTTGCCCAGAGAAGTTATGGATGCCCCATCCCTGGAAGTGTTCAAGGCCAGGTTGGACGGGGCTTTGAGCAACCTGGTCTAGTGGAAGGTGTCCCTGCCCATGGCAGAGGGCTTGGAACTAGATGATCTTTAAGGTCCCTTCCAACCCAAACCATTCTATGATTCTATGATATATTTACCCTTGGAAGTCTCACTCATGCATAATGCTTTGATGCCTTACTGAAGTACCATGGAATGGAGCGTTCTCTACCAGCGTGTCATTTCTGCATTGGATCACAGCTGCTTAGATTGCCTAGCTGATGATGTAAATAAGTCACATCTCTCAGTAATAACTTATGTCTCTCTAGTGATACTGAGAAAAAAGTGTTTCTCTGTCCTTTAGGTTTCTGTTGAGCAAAAAGTTATAGTAAAAGCACTGAGGAATGTCAGCCCTCCCAGACCAGAATGCAAATGTTGAAGTAAAATTTTTTTAATTAAATAAGATTTTTTTCCTTCTAATGCAGATGCTTTTTTGATTATTAACTACACTGCTTTTAGCTCTGCCAGCTGACTGCTTCCCAAAATCTCACAAGTGAACATCTTTATTGCAAAGAGCTCACTGTGAGGTTCAGCAAATACCTGAGCAAATTGGAAACTTAGAGATCAACCAACTAAGACAATACAACGTAAGGAACACAATTCTGCAAAACCCCTGCAAGAATATTCCTGTCATTTTGGAGAACTTGCTTCCTCTTCACTCTTCATGCTTATATTTCTTTTAGCCTGTACATCTCGATAATATACCTCTCAGTGCTCTGCTTAACACTTGTACTGTGGGAGGAATTATTCAAGGTTTCTACATTTTACATAGCAAAGACAATTTTTCTTACTGAAGGTAAGAATGATTACAGGCAAATTTGTCTCTATAAGGTGGCTCTGCTCCAATGCACAACTTATAGGGACACACATCTGGAAGGAATCCTTAATCAACCAGTGTCAATTCCTCTGTTCTCACAGGGAACATAATACCTTTCATAAACTGACAATCTGAATTCCAGTTTAAAGCCAGAACTATTTTCTTGGAAAAACTTCTAGAACCTCACTGTTCCGATGGATAGAAATCCTTTCTTAATTTTCAGCCTAATTATTCATGGCCAGCTTACACACCCTGGGTTGGGGATGAGGGAGGAGACATTCTTTATGCAGAAATAGTTCATGTTTATGTTCACTGTCACATCTATGATGAACTTACAGAAAGCAATCCATTCACCCTTGCTAATATTATCATTTTGCTAGTTTCTGGTAAAATTGGCTCTGTGCTCCTAGGATCATCCTCACTGCTCTGTTGTTCCAATCTGAATACAAGTATCCAGAGTCATACATAATATTTCAGTGGGACTATTACCTTGTCCAGTCATGGGACTATTTCTATCTCTCAATTGGAAATACCTTCCCGAAACATCTAAGAAACATAGTTTTATGTCTACAGCGTATTTGTAGTGCTTAGTTTCACATCCAGATACTTCTCTTTCCTAATCATTTTCAATGCCTAGTAGAAATGTTTACTACTACCTGGATGACCTTATACCTTGTGCTACTACAGTCTACCCTATCTTTAATACTCCAGACATCCAGTCCTTTCCTATCATTATGCTTTCTTCTGTAACCCAGGAACATCAGAGTTAATGAAGCCTGATTTGGACTGAAATCTTATAGATGACTGTGAGCCCTTATACTTCATGCGCTCATTAGGCTACAGCTTTTTTGTGAATTCTCTGTTTTTTAAAAAAGACTGAACTCATGCTTTGTTCTTTTGAATAATAAGGACACTTCTAGGACTTCTCTATCTGGCTGCCAACTTTCATGAATGTTGAACTTCCATGAAAAAGGACTTATCTTTGAAACTTCTGTTAAATTGACTGAAATCTGCCAATAGGTTCAAAATTTAAAATGAAGAAGGAATGCATCGCCAGAGAGCTAGTCGCATGTAGCCAATGACTATATGACTTGTTTCCGTAGCAAGTCGACTACAGATACTAGATAAAATTGCTACCAAGCGCTGTCTGTGTAACTTCACTAAGAATCTCACTTCAGCCACTGTCTCTTTTAACACCAACAGTTGTCATCATCTCTTTGTCCAGTTACTTGTACCAGTCCTTTTCTTTTGAATAAAATTAATAATTTTTCGTGTCGTGAATTTTCAAGTCCTTCACTGAAGTACATAAAACTTCTGCTCAACTGCATTTGCTTCATACAGTGTCATATCTCTTATCAGAGAAAGAGATCTGATTAGTCTGGCACAAACTGTCACTAAAAAAATAATAGAAGTTTCATTTTGTCCTAGTCTTCACTTTCTTCCCCATCTTTAGATATTCTTTTCTTGAAAGTGTATCTAAAGCTAATATATTCTGATTTGTTCATTTATTCTATTAGTTGTAAAAACTTGCATACTGAGGACAACAGACTAACATGCTCACAATTGCCTAACGCCTTTTTGGGGGTGAAATTTGCTCATTTTCAGTAACCAATTTGAAAAGCGCATAGTCTAAGAACTGTGGATCTCTGTAGGGGGAATTTAAGTGACCCCAGATGAGTTCATGAAGCCCTAGGAGGCTGCTTCACTGGGAAACCCTGCCTGAGATCGCTGCACAACAGAGACACATTGTGGCCCTTCATGGTTAATACAGCAAGGCTTCCTCGGACAAACATTCCTCAGACATTTAATTCTACAGCTCCTCAGACATGGAACTTTTTTCTTCGCCTCGCTCCCTGGTACAGGGAGGCGCTAATGGCCCAGCGAGCAGAAGAATATGAGCAGAGGAGAGTGTAGGCTCTGCCCCTCTTCCTCCTGTCTTGAGAGGGTAAAGTGAAGGAGAGGAAGACTGTTGATACAACTCACTCTGTAAAGCAAGCACTGAGCAGCAAGACTAACCTCCTACCAAGTACCAAAGGATCCCAGAGTCCCTCCCCAGCCTGGGTACCAAACGCAGCAGTGCCAGACATGTTGTATCATGAGCTGATGGGATGGACTGACACCCTCAGAATTTTTGGTTTAGAACATCCCAAAGCAAACACCGTGGTTTGTTTGAAAAAATTTTTTTTTCTCTCTTTTTTTTTTCCCCCACTCTTACCGAAGTAATTTCTGCTCAGAAATTGGCTGTATTGCTTGACCTGGCCTGGTGATACGAAAATCAAAGATGTTTTAGTTTTCTATTTCACTTTACTTCATCTTCTTTATTGATCTCTTCATCCAAAATGCAGCTGTTTTCAGACTGCTCTGCCCAGAGTAAGTAAGCAGAAACCACGATCAGTATATCTGGTTGGCTGGTGCAAAGCAGATGGAATTTCCTTGGCTACGTAACTTTGATTGAAATATCACCTAAGCTCAACTGAAAAACCGAGGCTACAATTCACATTTCAAATGTTACACAGTAGTTGAGAACAGTCTCTCAAGTATTTTGTAGTCATATTCCTCACAGTGAAATTTTTCTATGGCAAATGTTCTTGCATTTTATCTGTTATGATTATAAAGAGAAACCCATTTCCTTTTTTTCTGCAGTAGTACAACAAAGCACATCTTACCTCAGTTAACATTATTAGGCCAATGAAGTATGACACAATGGAAAGGCCGAGAATCAACAGTTCTCTTCTGTAGCCCCTTCGGAAAATCTTTGGGTACATATCTACAACAGCTGTCACAAGGCTTTCAACACACACAAACTAGAACAAATGATAAGAAAGTACAAATGAAATATGTGTCTCATCTGCTGTTGGGATTTGGATTTGCTACCAAACACTTCAAATATCCTTATATGTTCTCATCATAGAGACTGAATGATCCCTGAGGACGCTCTGAGAGGAACACCATTTCAGAATTAAAAAGTCCAAAGCTATGGATTTCCAGTCCAACAGCAAATTCAAATAGTTGAATCCACTGAATATTATCTCAGAATGTATTTGCCCTGCAGCAGATGGATTACTTAAAAGTTGTATCTTTCAAATGTGGCTTGAATGGGACTTAAATAACGTACAAACGTACAATAGGACTGCAGCAGAATTTCATTCTGAGCATCCTGCACTTTTGTCACTCAAAGGAATGCTATGCAGTGCTATGCACCTTCAAGCACTGCTAAATGAACTGCAGCAGGTTTTTTGTAAAATTTCTCTCCATTTTACAGAAGAGAGAAGTTCCACAAAGCTATTAAGTGCCCAAGCCAAGTACATCTAATGAAGGAGGGAAGGAACATTCTTACTAACTTTAAAAATCAGCAGGAAGCAAGAGGCCCGAGCTTCTGACTCAGGGCTCTGGAGCAAGGTTTCTAAAATAGGCAGTAAAATTAATGCCCAAAAGTAGACAATATAAAGCCTGCTTCATTGGAACAGTCAAGAGTAGAATTCAGGAATTGCTCATTTTAAAAAAGACTTTTAAAAATTGTTAGATCAGGAAAAAGAGCAGTTATTAAGTATTAAGTTTAATGATTGGAAATGTCATGCAAAATAAGCACTGAAGAGCTTTATTCTACAGTATACAATCATAAATCCTCTGAACCAAATCATGCCGAGAGCTGAGCTGCATGCTAAAAATGCCAGCTACTTTACATTTTTCATCAAACAGCTTTCACAATTTTTATGGTCACATAGGAAGGACAACTTCTATGCTGTCACTTTGCTGCAGAATATGACTACACATTTCTTGCTATGGTATCTTGAAGTATAAATACACCACAGGAACTTACATTATCACTATCTGATACTCAGTTTCAAAATTTGCAAAGTGCTTTAAAAACGGGAAAAGAAGACACACTGGTATTTTACTGAACTGTGAATTTTAATCACCCATATTTAAGTTCAAACTGATTTCCATGTTAATAATGAAAGCTACAGTCAGGCTGAATCAGTGTTCACAGTAAATCATAAAGGAATCTCCAGCATCACATAGCTATGATTTAAAATAAAGAACTTGAATCAATGGTTTTAAGCAAGGAATTAAGTTAGGGTTCCTTTTTTCATCAGGTTAGATGCTGTTTACATCAAGGATGCCGATATACACATGCTAGGGAATCTGACAAAATATTTAAATAGTGTTAGTTTCATACCTGACTATCTAATCCAAGGAATATGAGCATCATGAAGAACAGAGTTGCCCACAGAGGAGAAAGAGGCATCATGGTAACAGCTTTAGGGTAAGCAATGAATGCAAGTCCTGGTCCTGAAAAGGAAGAAAAGAGAAGAAATATTTATACTGGTGTACTGGGTCTGGCTGAGATGGAGTTAACTTTCTTCGTAACAGCCTGTACGGTTCCTGTGGTTTGGATTTGTGGATAGAACAGCATTGCTAACACCAGCAGTGTGGCTATTGCTGAACAGTGCTTGCACAGCATCACTTATTAAACTGTCTCTACCTGGACCCGCGAGCTTTCTCACTTTTTCTCTTCCTGTTCCCTTCCCCCTCCCACTGGGGTGGGCGAGCGGGTGACCAGCAGTGTGGATGCTTAGCTGCTGGCAAGGGTCAACCCACCACAACTTGATTGTTCTTTTATGGCAGGTAAGAGGAGCTAAGTACAAGGTTGAAAACCTTGACAAACTCTACATCTCTAATAGTCTAAATATTTGGTGATGAGGCTAATCAGTAATGGAGACTTGCTTGGCACATCAACTCTGCCTACATCCTGTCCAAATGTTTGAAGGTCAAGAATTCTGTTAAGACATCACTGTACATTCTCCTTCTTTGTGTGGACATACAGCAAGATTTGCATACCTGAATAAATAATAGCGTGTGGTCCTGTGATTGCCTTATAAAACTTATTAACATACTCTGGATTCTTTTTTTTTTTCCTAAGACAGGACTGTTATCTGACATCGTGTGCAAGAATGCAGTCAATGGAAAGAGCTGCATCTTGGAAGCCATACGTGGTGCAAGCCAAATGTCTACTGGTTTGTTCAAAATCTGCTCTGCATTTTTGAGTGCTGCTGCTGGTACATAACAGTAATTCATTGGCTGCATATTTACAGAAATCTTTAAAATAGAACATTTTTGCAGTAGCATTGGTAACTTCTCAAATCTGCTAAAATACCGTCTCACCTAGCTCCTATTTTCCTGTTCTTATTTACCTGTGCCCATTTTCAAGCTGCTGCAAACTCTCATGCTCTAACAGCTTTTACTGAAGTTACCCAGCTTTTAAAGCAGGGATATAAAGGCAGTATCACAAGGCTGATAAAGGAGTACCTCTGTGCTCCTGCTGCAATAACTTCAGTGAAGACCTGTAATACACTACTGCTTTTTCATTTAACACAGTATTTGCAAGCTCCTATAGTTTCCAGAGTTGCTGTAGTCTTTTAACCTTTTTCTATACAGTTTCTATAACAGTACAAGCCAGTTGTCTTGGGGGCTTTAGGAAAAGAGAAATACTTTCTGTGACAGTATCAGTGAAGCCCTACTTGCTTTGCAGTTTCCCTGCTAACCTTGGCTAACCATGAGAGTCATTTCTCCTTCTCAACAGTTCAGCATTATACTGCTTTTCTTTCTGGGCAGCGCTCCTGTTCTTTTTGTTCTGTTGAGTTTTAAGTGATGCTTAAAGATGTTACATCCTCAAAGGTGTTAAAGAGCAATTAACTTTCATCGGATGCCTAACTCCAAGTGATGGCAATGAACGTTGGATGGTTAATTTCTCGTAGAGCTGGGCCTTTGTGCCTTTCTGGACTCAAACCAAGAACTTTTATACTTAATCAACCAGAGTGTCTCGGTGTATGTCCCTGGGAGAAAAACTTACTGACATTAGGAGATGGCATTAGCCGTCTGACTGTTAGAAACCTGTATTTGGATGGTATACATTAAGCAAGACTTCAGAGGACTTCCAAAGATTTCTCCTAAACAGCTGGTTTCTCATTACTTTGATAGCTGTATCTTTTTTTCTTTTTCTTTTTCTTTTTTTTTTTCCCCTCAGAAGGAACAAATATTTGTGTGGATTTTGGCCTGTCTCATTTAAAGAAAACTGAATGCTCCTTTCATGAGGATATAACAAGCAAGGGGCATAACTGAGCAATATGTCTCTGCTAAACAATCTTCTGGATGCTCAGCTGGAATAAGTTTATGTTACAATAGCTCCTTGGCTTTATGAATTTAGTGCTACAATAACAGTAATATTTTTCACACATCAATGTATGACCATAAAAAAGCTAAAAACTCTTATAGCAGTTATTCTAATGAGTCAGGTAACAGGTTTTTAAGAGGAGTTTTGTAAAACTATCTGCAAAACAATCAACTTACCCATAAAATAATGGCACAGACTAAGTATTCTGACAGCAGCCTCTGGGAATTTTTTAACTCAAAAAACTGCTTTTGGAACTTACCTGATTCTGCAACTTCTGCAATGGGCACGCCTTGTTCATAAGCCATAAATCCAAGAACTGAAAAGATAGCAAAACCAGCAACAAAGCTTGTGCCACTGTTCAAGCAGCAGAGCATGATGCAGTCTCTGAAAATATAAATAAAAAACACTGCAGTTGATCTCCAGAGCCTGCGTTTCTTTCATATACTGAGCCAAAGGACTAATAGAACCCCAAGGTTCTGCAGGAATGTACATTGAGTTGCTCATTAAGAGTAAGCTCCCAACTGGTAGTGTGCCTGAAAAAATCAGTCAGGCGTAAGCATTTGCAGGAAGATACCATCATAATACCCTTGCTTGTGTTTTAAGTGGTTGAATTGCAAACCTGCTGCTACTCAGTTACTGTTTTTTGAGAGAATCTTTAAAAAACATGTAAAAATACTGTAAGAATGGTGTTAAGAACAATTTTTCTACAGGAGTTGTAATAATGTATTCCAGAGGATACGAACTCATTTATAAACTACATAAAAACAGTAGTAGTTTGTTTCCTGGAAAAAAATCCTATGGTCAGATCTCAGCTGATTCTATTCCGGTTACAGTATATTGGCAATATATATCCATACAAAATACAATTCCAATTTGGTATAAACATTTTTTAGGAAGCTGTGGTAATGAAAAGCACCATACATAACCTGAGAAGTGTGTATATACTTAAAAAAGTGCCTAACAAGTAGGCAAAGAGAGTGCAGGGACACTGATCTCTCAGACCTATGTATCCTACACATCAAACAATGACAATTACAAGGCCAAGGTGAAGAAATATTTTTTTTTCCCAGATTGGAAATGTCATAATAGTAAATCACTTTAAAAAAAGGGAAGCTACTTTTGCAGAAAGGTGTGATCTTTCCCCGAGCTCAGTGAAATATTGTTGTTCATCCTGCTTTCAGACAGCACTTCAGGCTTGACAGATGATGAGGTAGGAATGATTTATCATGACGGTCAGTCTTTTACGACTGTTTGCTACAAGAGACAGCTGAGTGGTTGAGAAAGTAATAATCTAACCTAGATGCCTGAAAGTAAATTAGGATTCTAAAACACTGAAACACAAGGCAAGCCTGTAGCTCTGTCAAGCCTATGCCCTAGTCTGGTTTATTCCCATCCTACTACAGCTCTGAAGCAAATTTTTGTGCAAGCTATCTATGAGAAGAAACAACCCTGTAAAATCTAACAGGTTCTGAATCCACATCTTCAATAATGATTCCCATCTTTGTCACAGATTTGTAGTGACTTTTTGAGAATCGGAGACAATTCATATTTTTGAAGCCCTGGCATATATTCCGGCAAAACTTCTTTGGCAATCTCTCTGTCCTGTTGCTTGTTTCGTTTGGTATTTTTATCCTGTAATTTTATCTCATCAATTTATTAAGTTGAAAGTGAGGTGACCGCTTCCAGCATCTTATTTCTTCACTAATGAGCCCTGCACTGCATCCCACATCTGTTCAAAGCTCTTTCTGTTACTGACTTTGACTCGCCTTGGTGTCGGGCACATACATTCTAAATGGCAGGAAGCAGGCATGCATTTCAGTACTGCAAAGTGAGCGATCAGCTGAACTATGGCCATTGGGCCATGGGAGGCTTTGGCTCCCTCTCATCACCTTATCTACAGTTAATTTTAACCATTATCTTGAGCATGTTTTTATGTTTTCATATGGCATATCATCTATATATTGCCAAAATTTTTCCAGAAATGAAAAAGAATGAATACTCCAATTTGTAGATCAAGGCTCAGACAAGGAGAAGTCCAGTGACGTTCACACTTCTTTCATGCATGGACTCTCTCTAACACTTTGTTCATTAGCAGGGCCAAATAGGTCCTTTAAAATACTTTCTGAAAATTCTGAAAATGGTCAGAATTCTAACCTGTTATTTGCTTTTCATATGAAATTGCTTCCTGTAGTTATGCACAGCCAGGCTAGTTATAACACTTTGAATGTTTTAAGGCAAAATAGCTATCTAAAAGAAAGCAACCAGGAGCATGGAGTTCTTTGTGCTTTGCAGAGAAATAAAACAAAGAAAAAGATCATCTTCCTAACCATTCTTCTCAGTGTATTTCAGCACTGAAGTAGCTCTGGAGAGATTCTCACCCCAGCCTATCTCACCTAAGAAAATGCTGAGTTCAATGTTGAGAAATTAAAACTAAGTGTCATGAAACTCTGTCGATAAGATATGTCAGAAAGATGTACTTTTTAATCCTTTGGGGAAAAAAAAAAAAGAGATACTACTTCGGTGGGATGGGTCTGGCTGCTCACCAGTCATATGATGCCTCCATTTGGAACAGCCTGTTTTCTGCAGATAAGATTTATTTTAGATAATGCCCAGGCTTCAAATGCAGTCTAAACAACAAGATATTTTTTTCTCATGAATGGTGTGGCACAGGACATTTGAGAGCTGCTGGTACCTAGCCATGCAAAAAAGGGTTGAGGTGGAGACACATTACTCCCTATGCACCTTCAGAGTCCCTGGCGGTTTCTGCTGCTTTCTCTGGAAGGGAGGTCCTAAGGCAAGGCCCAAGTGGTTTAAGCTGGACAATCCTATAAAACTAGAGCATCTGTGAGAGAACAAGAGGAGCACAGACGGTTCTCTACTCACAGGGAAGACCCATGAACCACAGTGCCATGGTACAAAATAGTTACAGGGTACATATGCATTTCTCCAAGGAAATGGGCAAAAGTGAACCTAAGGGGATTTTCATCATCTCCAGTTAGTGTGGTACCTATTCTCTTGACATAACACAGCCACAGCTCCATCATTTTCTTCCCCAGTTAGTCACAGACTGACCACTTGGTTCTCTGGGGACACAGCAGTGTTTCCTGTCCTAATAAAAATATAACCTCTGATTTTAATTTCCATCCTTCCTTTATCTTTGCAGGAATTCTACTAACTCCTCAACTCCTTCTGTTTTTTTTTCCCTTAGATAGAAGTGTGTAACCTGTAGTTCAGTCTTCTTTTCTGCTACGGGAAGGAAAACTGAGGGGGATCTGGATCCATTGATTGTGAAACCAATGAATTTTAAAACACAAATGCCCAAGAAACATTGGAAGGAGAATGTGAAGTTTATCTAATTTTCCATCAATTTTTTATAAGCATCCTTGGTAGGAAGGCATCAGAGCCTGACTGAAGCCCAAACTGATTTCAAATGAACAGAAAACTTCAAATTTTTATGAAAACTTCACATTCTGTCAAATTAATGTCTTGCCAATCACCTGAATAATTCAAGACATGCATCCCTTATCCTCTCCCTGCCTGACGGGCAGGATACTGCTGAAAATTGATTCTGCCTTCCTTAAGGAGCTTCTCTGATGAAAGAGAAGAGCCCACAGAGCCTTTTGCATCCCTCCAGTTACTTCCCTGCCTTTATGGATCCCCTCAAGACCAATTCCCATTCCTCTTTTCCTCTTAGACTAGAAGCTTGACAAAGGATACATCTTCATTTCTTACAAGTTTTGCCCATTTGTTGACAGTGTGCGAAATCACTCATTTATCCCCTGCACCACAGCAGCAACATGGCAGCTAACCCCCGATTTGTACACGGGGCTCATACATAAAAATTGTCCCGCTGAGGTGCAGCCTCCAGTACAAAGGAGTGGTGCTGGGAAACCAAATGCTGTTTCCCCTCGGGGGGGGGGGGGAACCACACAGTGTCCAGCAGGGAGCTGGATCAGTTCTGCAAATACAGAGCACATGAAGCAGGAACAAGAACATTTTCCTCTTCTGTCTACCGAGGTTGTCTGAAGTCAATCCATCCCTTAAGAAGGTCTGACTGGATTAGGAATTCTTAGCTTGCTAAAAATTAGAGGAAAGATCAGTACACCTTTGTTTTATTTATATGGGGAAAACATTGCCTGCTGATGGTACTGCCATTACTTTCATCTTTTCATAAGAGTCACTTTTGATATAAACTATTGTAAATCCAGGGAGGATCTGTATTAATGTATTACAACGAAAGATAAGTAAGGACAATAAAAATTCATTTCCTCTTCAAAGATGTGAAGTGACTTGTCTGCAATTCATTTACAATCTTAATGAATTAGATCAGGTTGCTAATAAGAAAAACCCACGCGCAGTTTAGATTTTCCCATTTCCCACTAAAACACTTCATGTCATTACTTTCCAATGCAACTTTCCCTTAGAAAAAAAAATTTAGTAAAACAGAGTGCAAAAAGAGTGGAAGTAGATGTTACAATCAGACAATATACTGCGGGTATTGCAAGAGGCAACTCCGTAGCCTGATTTTAATTTTTTTAAGTACTAGTTAGAATAGAAATTTAATTTTGCTTTCCACTACATAGCTGCTTTGTATGTCTTGCTCTGTTAACAGCCCTGTTGAAGTCAGCTGCTTTCTGCAGTTAACTTCTGTCCTACTCCTTTCCTCAGATTTCTTAAGAATCACACGTTGGGACACAATAAAATCTGTCCTATTCAGGAAATTTGTGAAAACATTTTGTTAGAGGAATTGTGAAGCTTGGATTCAGTAAACAGTGTTCTGCCGCAGCATCTTGCTCAGGAGCTTTAAAAGAGAGCTGCTGCTGTTCTTTACAAGCTATGCTGCTAGGGTCAGAGGAAAAGAAGGAAAATTACGTAAGCTCTCTGATCACACATCAAAACTGCTTTTTGTAATGAGTTACAAAACCATAGTAGAAAGATTACTGCAGTCCTTGAGGCAGTGACAGAATAGTTTCCAGATGGGATGCAACTGGAAAGAAATAAAAATGAAATTAAATAAGAGAGAAAAGGATTAGCGCCTTTGATAAAGCATCACTTACGCTAACTAGGGAAAACTTGCATTACGCACTGTTCCGTAGGGGCATTCATTACCCTCCGTTGGGGCATCTTTATCGTTATTCTGAAAATAGTGTCAATCAGCACTGAAGATTGGAGGGGACTTACAGTACTTTATGCAGCAAAACATTTGGAATTTTGGCTGTCATAGCCAAGCAAAGAGTAACTTACGTTGCTGCTCAGTTACTTTGCATGTTTAGATGGCAAAGTACCCTTAACTGCCACTGGATAGATTTGCAGACATTCAGCTGGTGGATACATTTGTGTCACTGTGGTTTCCAGTATCCCAATTCCCTCTCTGTCTGGAGGGTCCTACTGTCTGGTGTTTCTCCGACAGAAGAGCAAATTGTTGCTAAGACATTGAAAGAAGGCGGCATTTCCTAAAAATGTCTCCTGAACTCTCCAAGTAAAACTGTAATTTAGAATTTAAATACTTACGCTTTTGGGGTTTTGGGAGTGGCATGTTTAAGGTTCTTTTGCTTTTGGAATGTATTATTTCCTTTATAGAAAAATTAAATTTTAATCTCTGGAGACCATAATGGAGTCAGTACAATCAAACTGTCATTTACTGTCTTGTATTAAAGGCTGTCAAATGGTAGGAAAACTAATTCAATAACTACTGATGCCAGAAGAAAAAAGTAGTGCTCATATTCCTGCCCATGGCAGTAAAATGGAATGAGGATTTTGTGTGAGTCATACCCTTTTGACATTGATTCAGGAAAGATTAAAACCTACTGAAGTCATTAGCGTTTCCTTACTGATTTCTATAAAGATAAGCAATGAAATGTTATCCATTTCTACTATGCTTTAGCTAGGAGCCAGTAAACTATGGGAAAAAGTGACATTCAGAGCATAGACCAAACTCAGGTGAGTTTTAATAACTTTTTCAGTAAGATTTTTTTTTTTTTAAACAGATATATGTTATACAATCAAATATTGCACACACATGCAATTATACATGTATGAAATTCTATATATGATACATGCAATTGTGTATACCTGTGTGTACTGAGTGGCTTGTGGCTGTGCAACAGCCAGATATGATCAAAAGGGATGAAAACACCAAATTTTGGAAAAGAGTTCCTCTGAAACAATTATAAGAAACATTATAGATCTCTGTTCTACAAAAACATGTGCATGCGCTTATGATTACTCATGCAAATAGCAAAAGGAAAAGGGAAGTACTGCTGAGCAAAGGTAAGTATACGGACACTTCCATCACTGAAACTAAATGTAAAAATAAAGTGTGGAAGATATTACCTGTAGCAGTTATTATTATAGTTGTTGTAACTTCCCAGGGCTGTCAAGCACCCCAAGCAGATCGCATAAGAGAAAAATATCTGTGTACCGGCATCCACCCACACCTGAAGACAAAAAAAAATGCAGCGGTTAAAAAAGGTCAAGAAGGATTCACCTTTATCCATATATTGACTGGAAATTTGCAGAGGCAACTGTACAGGGTAATAGTGTCTGGCAAACTTCTTGTAAGTCACAACCTTAAAAAAAAAAAAAATGCTGTGAGTTAAATTGCCCTCTCCTTCCCAGTGGTACAAACACGGAGTAACTCAGTTGGTCTTCACGGGTTCAACCTAATCTAAGTAGAGAGAGAGAGAGAATTTCTGGAGAAGAACCTCACCCAGTATGAATTCTTCAATGGTTTTATTAACGCTATAAGGTGTTAGTAATTGCAACCTAAATAGAATCATCTGCATTTATCTCATTCTCATTTGATAATTATTTATTCAAATTTAAAAATTTAGTGTGAAAAAATACTCTAAAGACAAAATATGCCATTCATAGATAATATACAAATCAAGCTGGGGAAAGAGAAGAGACAACTTATCCAGGGAAAGGGGGGTTTTCAGCAATACTTAGTGGCCCCAATTAGGCGCGAGGACATGGTTGTTCTGGTCACTATACAATTAATGAATAAAAGTTCTGTAGAGCTTAACAAGTAAATAGCTTTATAGTATCATTATGGTAACATTTATATCCATCCTAAAGCGATGCAAATACTAAATTCTAAATCAGAGGAAAGGAAAAAAAAGGGAGCATGAGCTGACACAGTGAGATTATTCTCCTCACAGCAATCTCAGAACATCAACATAACACGCAATTTTTTTTTACTTTAAAAATACTCCAACAAAACAGTTCATTTCATGAACTCTGACTAGAGTCAGAGTGTGTTATTACTACAGGTGAATATACTCTTAACTCCTGATTTGCCATGAGAGTGATGTGAAGAACCCACATCTACACAGCTGCACTATTATTTCCAATCCAATAAATTCTGGCTCCTGGTTTCCTGGGATAAATGAGCTCTGTAAGTTTTTTTTTTTCAAAGCAGAGCAACCAAAGTGCTTTTCAGAGAAGTAACAAAACACTGCCTGATAACCAGAGGCAAGAGCTGTGTATCCATTAGCTACTCTAAGTTTGAGACAGGAAAGAGCTAATGCAGGTAATGATTTCATGACTAATAATAGTAATACTAATAATAGTAATCAAATACTCATAAATATATGAAGGGGATGTATTTATTTTACATCTGATCAAGTGAGACCTTAGTCTCTGGAGTTTTTGAGAGTGTTTCTGGTTAGGAATAACATTAAGATCACATTTGATTTGCATCAGTGGCTTAAAGGGTTTCATTGCTGTCATACTGAATAAGATACAGCTGGTTGCATCTCAAAGTTTCACCACTTGGTAAGGAAAAAACTGCACAGAGGAGGCCTTTTGACAGAAAGGCTCTTCAACAAGATTGGAAGCTCCCAAAACGCTGTAAGTAGCATAGGTCAACTGAAAATGCACAGTTTTCTTAAGCATAAACAAAAGCTAGGAAACTGGATCAGCATATGTAGAATCTGCTGTTTCCTTCCATTTCAGTTTTTGCACGATGTATTGTTGCAGTGCATTGTATAGCACTTCGATGAGCAATAGCCTTTCCTGCCGGCATATGCCAGCTCCACAGAAGTCTGATGATTCCTTGGACAGCAAGTCCTAGTGGAAATGGGGGCAAAGAAGAATTGTACTTTGAAGTGAGAACCTCCAGAGCTGCTTGAGAAAGGGAGCAGAGAGCACGTCCCTCTGGAGGTCCTGTGTACCTTACTTAGAAAAACAGATAAAATTCTGGCCATAAGTGATACTATTTCCTTCAAAGAAAACAAGTCTCCTCTAAAGACCGTGACATCTGACAGTGATTCAACATAAAAAGTGGCAAATATTTTATGAGAAACATGTTCTGTAAGCAGATGTTCACATATTCTCTAAAAGTTGAATCAGATTGAAGAGCCCTTTGTTTTTGTTGCACTATATGACATCAATCTAGAAATTCCATCAGAACTTATGGCTAATGTTTAAACAGGAAGGAGAAAGTAATTTTATTTACTGAATAATAGAATCAGTGTAGCTTCTTTTGGGTTGTATACTCGGAGAACCAGTGACATTTCATTTGTGATGACCATTAGCATTTCAATTTCAATTTCAAGTTTCTGAAATGGCAAAACCATCTACTACTGATTGAGGAAGTGGCAAATAGGGAAATAAATTTAGAAACCGCAGGTAGATTTTTGTAGCTGGAAAAACATGAGAGGTGGACTAACTCTGTTGTATTTTGTCACAAGCCTAGACATGTCAACATTTTAAAGCCATGCAGTTGATATTACAGATCAGTTCTTCATCTTCTTGCCCCAATAGCTAGTGACCATCTGACATTTAGCATCAGACTGCAGTACTCAATTCGTGGTTGGAGAATTTGTTGAGGTACACAAATTCTTTATTAGTCTAAGTCACACCCAGTCTTAGTCATTCATAAACTGTACCTCAGGGGAAGCTGTTCTCATTAAAACTTCTAGTGGGTACAGATGGGCTCTTGATACCACTCACAAATCCAGGTGTCATCCATCTGGCTTACGGCAACAAAAGCATTATAAATTATTTCTGAGAGTGCTGAATTTGCAATGTCTGGCTTAGACTAGAAGTTGTAATGTTTTCAAGTACATGGAATGAATGTAGCATGATTCTGCAGAACAATGAAATTCTGAAGGACAGAGACAAAGAAAATGCCGCCAGTAAGCTGCAAACCAAGGGTTCTGGAGCCAGCAGCTGGTGAAAGGCTGGGACAAAAGGAGTACATTTTTTTTCTGAAATGAGATGGGGCTTGATGCATTTCTGGCATGAGTAAATTCCAGAGGAAAGGACCTGTACCAGAGAACATCCTGTTCATGCTTTATAAACTTAGTACCTTGAAAATCCTTTGGTTAGTCAATTAAGTCAATTCAGCAGTATGCTTTCATAAATTTGGGGACTGAAATTGTTTTACAGTCTTCTATTAGCCCCTACTTTAAAAGACGGAACTAAGTGTTTCTTCTTACTTTTTTAATCTCATATTTAAAATGTTTCCATGCCAAAACAAGATTAAAATTAAAGCACAAACTCTTTGTTTATTATACCTTAATATTTAAAAAATCCAAATGCCAAAGGACAAAACCTTTATATCTACTATGCTTACATTTTTGCACCCACGTTACAGCCATTTCCTAGACATGCTAGGCCCAGCGCGACATTAGCGACAATATGGGCAAACTGGAACGCAAACACCAGCTCAGAATACAGCAGCACAGCTGTTGCTCTGACTCCTGTACAGAAATAATGCTTGCTGGCTAGGACGAAGGGACTGTTCAATGAGCCCATGCAATGAAGCTCTGTTCCCAAAGGGAGAAGGCAAAGTAAACAAGCCTCAACTCTATGGCACTACCTGCTTTCTCCAAGTAGAAATGAGGCATGACAGTGAGAGATTGAGAGTCTCTCCACCTTCCATTTTCTGAGTGGGAAGGGGAAGAGCAGAGCTGTCTGTGCCCCGATCCCCATTTTGAGGCTTTCCCACACTTCGCTTTACAGCTTTCCTGATTCACACCATTAGCTCACAAGCAGTGGTCTCTGCTGCGTCCTGCTGATAACTAACTTAGGTTGGTACAAACACAATGCCACAAAACAGAATAAACAAGAACATTTTTTACTAAAAATGGAAAGCGCTGTTTTGCAAAGTCCAGCTCTCAAAAGCTAGCAAGAGCCAGATATTAAGTGTGCCTCCCTGAAGAAGGGCACAATCTTCATTTACATGACTACTCATCTTTCTGCCCAGGGAGATGAATCGAGCTAGTCAAACAGAGGATCCTGTTGTCTGGAGGATCCCTTGCCTCTTTTGTTGTCATGACTGTAGCACATGTCATGAATGAAGAAGGATAAAGAAGGAAGAAGGGGGATGTGCTGTAGTGAAGACAACAGAATGCTGCTCTGGAAAATTAGATTCTTTTCATGTCTCTGCTATAAAGTTTCTATGTGACGTTATGTCCATAAATCACTAACCAACCCTTTCTCAAATGTTCATTAACTGGGTAGTCCTCATTTAATGAGTGTCTGAAGTGAAGTACAAAATTACTGAGCGTTCACTGTTGTGACCAAGGTGAACAAAAGCCATGTATGGAACAAGTGAAAAAAACACAGTATAAAAAGCCAGGTCTACCAACTTCAAATTGAAAATCCCAAAATGACTGACAGCCTCTCATTTTAGTCTCACTATGTATCCCTTTACATCAGTAAGATGGGGTCATGCCATACATCGAAAACAAAATAACTGAGGTTTATGAAGCACGTGGACAGTGCAGAGATAAGTCACTTTGAAAGGCTGAGCCATTTGTCGTGATGATCGACGTCTGAACGATATGCTGTATATTTACAGGGCCAAGCAATGAGCAAAAAGGATAAAGCAAAATATTGCGTAACTGTCCTGAAATGAGCTTAATTGATGCTGTACCTGAATAAAGCAGAGACCCTGGGGAAAACCTGTTACATGTTGACGTTTATTATTCCCATAATGCATGGAATGGAAATGAACATTGCTCCCCTGAAGGACTATCATGAGATTCCAGGTTTTTCTCTAACTTCGTACCTTCCCTTTACTTTCCGTACTCTCTGTATAGATACAGTACAGACTTACAGAAAATGTAAGTACATAGTTTAGCTGGGCAGGCGATACCTCCATATACAGAATCACCACTGCCGTGCCTCAGTACTTACTGCTGCCTTACAAGAAATGTGCAGCACACATTGCGACAGCCTCAGGTAACACCTACGGTTACGTGTTACACGTGATTTGCATTCAGCAGCCTCACAGTGCAGGCACAGCAAGCTCCTAACTGCTTCAGAGCACAAGTCATGTGAACTCCTGTCTTCCCCAAAAGGTCTGCACAGGTATACTGACATATTCCCTGTGCTGGGATAGGGATTAGGATCTACGGGGATTCCTGCAGCAGCCTCTCTCAGGAGGGAGCCCTTGCCACCTTCAGTTCATACCATTTCCACGTATCAAATAGTTGGGAGAATATTGTTCACCCCTTAAGGCCATACCTCATTCCAGAAGTCCTTTACTGCTCTTAAAGCAAAGCAAACACTACTACGCAGCTATTATGGAATCATCCCATGACTGCAGGAAACATTTCCCAGGATAAACTGACTTTAACTGGCACTTCCACAAGCTTTCAGTCGTGACAAACAGCTGAATATAACTCAAAAGGTGTAAAATTGTTTCGTGTCTGGGGAATATGGGAAAATTAAGTAGTTATTTTCAGTCTGATCCTCCTAAAAGATATGTAGTTTTAAAAAAATATATGTTGTCACCTGAAAAGCTTCATTTTACACCTCAGCTAGGAAGCTATTAATGAAATTTCACTGTTCTGTCTCATTGTGCATGTCTCTGCATGACAGTCTAGAAGAAAAATGCAAGATGCCTAAAATGCATTTTGAGGACATTTTCAGCAGAAGTGGGAGGGGTTTGTTAAAAATATGATACTCAGAAAGTACATTCATGGCAGGTTATATATTCAAATCCACAGCCAGGCGTCTCACACCTCAGTGCCTGGGCCCTGGAGGAAGACGGGACCTGGTCAGCCTACGCTGCCTCTGCCGGCAAGGATCAAGTCCGTGGGCTGGGTAGACAAGCTCTTGGGATAAACACCAGTTTATGGTTTAATTTTTCAGTCTGTTGCTCAAATAACGGTAAAAATGGGAAAAGCAAACAAAAGATGGTATGTTTTTTTTAGAAATGGCCCAGTGGAGCACTAAATCACCTCAACCACTTCCTATACTTACTCCTTGTTCACATGTCTGTCTCTATGCTCAGTTGTGTGTGTACCTGTACATCCTCACAAGCACCCTGCACATGGTAACAGCAGCCCTCTAACTGTTGATTCACAGACCTACTGTGATTGCAAGGTGATTTTTTTTTTTTTTCTCTACTTTAAGTCAACAGACGAGAATAACTGTGTAACACTAGTGCTATTGTCACTGGCATTAAGTAGGAAAGACCATATATGGACCTGAAAGATACAATGGAATTTACACCAAAAAAACCCCCAGAAAAGCTCTGAAGAGCAGGCCGTGTCTAGATGATGAAGTATATGCCTAATTACACACAAAGAAAAGTAGCAGGAATGAATAAAGCTGCTATAGAGTAAGGCTCCCGGCCTTATACCAAACAGGAAAACAGTACTGTCAATGTCATTACAACTGGCTCAGACCTAAGAGCTGTATCTGACCTGTTGCAGGAGAGATGTCATGATTTCCTCCCAATGGTACTGCTCTCTGAACTCACAGAATCGACAAGGATGTTGAGGTAGTAGCTGTGGGGTTTTGGCAGTAGTCTGGACTTAAACGTAGGCTTTAGGTGCCTGTGTATTACGGTTTCAGAGAGATTTATAGAAAGAAAAACACACATCACCCTTTCTCTTTTTGCAATCTTCTACATTGTATTTCACAGATTTCTTAATGGTACCAAATCATGGTGATACTTTGGTTCAGGAGACAGTTTAGAGAGTTTTCAGTGTAATGGCTGATCTAAAAGAACTGCAACATCCGTGTTTCTCCATACATCACTAGAAATGTTGTTTATCTGTCTTTCCATGACCTTTCCCCTAGTCTACAGTTAACAGATCTGTTAGAAATGATAAACATGTAAGGGCTGCTAATATTTGTATGCACACACTTACGTTTGCTTCCTTGAGTACTTCTATCAAAATCAAGGGAATTCATTTCACATTGGTGTCTGAGTACTGGCTAAAAGATGCATCCCAGTGGTGTAGTTTCGTAAATATGCACATTTTTTTTTCATTCTTAACAGTGAGATTGAACACCCACTTCAGCTGCAAAGCTCAAAGCATTCTTAACTACAGAGTGGTTAATGACAATTCCGTAATGAAGCACTCTGTCTGAGAATATGGGAGATCTCATAGGCCAGTTAAATGCTGCACTCACTCTTTAAAACATGATGTTCCAAATGTTGATAGTAATTTATTTCCCATTTTGTTATCAGAGAATAAGCAATCACTTTAGAGTTTTCTTTTAATTTAAATTATTCATTACTTTTTGATGAATCTCAGAAGTGTTTGTATTTTAAAAAGCAGTTTGCCTTTGGTTTCAAGTAAGAATTTTAAAAAGAAAACCTTTTCTGTCAGGACATAATAAATGAAATTTCAAGGTGAAGGCACAGAATACTTGCAGATTTTTATAACAGTAAGAATACCTGAATAAAACAACCTGTTGCCAAATAGACTTAAATAGGAGCATTACTAGAGTTTAAGTCCTACACATCATGACAGGTTTAATATTCACGTGCCAGCGCCTCTCAGGATACGTGGGGAGTGTGCGGAAAATGTCAAAAATTCATGTCAGCTACGGAACATCTCTAACAGTACTAGACTGCAAGGTTTAGGATTTTCAAGTTGGCTTCTAAAGCACATGCTTTCTGAGTCTATGGTCGCAAAGCATGGTTTACGTCCATGCCACCCGGGAGTCAGTCAAGCTATCTGGGTATTTGATGTACTGTAAAAGGTAGGCAAATTCAAGGAATGGAGGAGGCCACAATGAGAGGACTAAACCAAGATCAGAAAAAAAGAAAAACAAAATCCATATGCAGTGTAGAAAACAGAAGAGAAGATGGACAGCAAACAGACTGAAAACCAGTTATGGAACTCACACAGGGTGGCCAGGGTAAAGATCTTAGCTTTGTCTTTCGGGAAAAAGTACTGTACATTTTTTTATTATCATATAGGTTTAGACGTGACAGGACTGTAAGAAACTATAAAAATGTTAGGTCTTAATCTTGAAGTAGCACCTGCACGTGAAGAGTACCCCCGTCAGACATGAGGGAATTAACAACGTGTTTAATTATGAGCACTAATAGAAGCTTTTGGGGAATCAAACCATTTCAAAAGAATCTGCTAGCCGTGGCCCTAACATAGGCTTCCTTCCTCTCCTCCTCCCACCTGAATTAGATAAGAGTGTTTAAGGGACTGCCTTTGGCGATGCCAACTACAGCTCCAAGCACTGCTACAACAGGGCAGAATAGGTCTAATAATTTCTGACATAAAACTGTAGAAAAACCCAAAATATATGCTGAGCAAAATATGATCAAAAAAATGCAGTTTCTAATGACTTTGGGAAAAAGCCAAAGCCCCTATTTCACCCTGTCCTTTCATCTCAGATAGTCTGGGGCTTTCGTTTCTATCAGTTTGTCATTAAAGACTGCTTTCAGTTACTAGCTAACATATCTTGACTGAATAGGAGCTGAAATGGAAAACCAAGCTGACCTTTCTGCTGTAACCCCACAGAAAAACAGCAGGTGCTCGTGCTATGAGCCTACGCATACAATTCGGAGGACAATCAGATGGATGGACAGAGGCTACTAAGATATTCTGACCTTGTGTCAAGGTCAGACTGGAACCTTTCTTTCCTCTCATGATTAATAGGCCTTCATTTTACATTGACACCAATAAAAAGAGCTGTGATTGTACATAGGAAACAAACATGAATAACTCAGCTATATTAAACATAAAAACCCCACGTTCATACATAATGGTATGTTTTTCCTGCAGACATACTTGCTAATGCACACATCCTGCACATGCAGAGGCTCCGGACCTTAACTGCTCTGGTGTAGCAAACAGCAGGACTCCAGGGCCACTGGACTCTGCTACTCAAAATAGTATTTTGATATTAAGAAAATAGAGAGCACATCCTCTCTACTGCCACATAGCCTGAAGTTTCCTAGGCAGCGAGCTTTACCATTTTCTATTTACAAGACTATTTTTTCCAGTCTTAGATCCCATGCCTCTTAAGGAAATGACAATATCATCACTGAGATGAACTTCTGAAGTCACTAGGAAACTAAGAATTATTCTACTGATTGAAGTGTGCCCACACAGTGTAATGTGCAACTATAAAAATCATTCCTAGAACTTTTCTTAAATTGCTGTTTATTACATTCCTCTGCCACAAGTTACATTTTTATGTATATACGAATGTATCTTCTAAGAAAAATGATAAAATAGGCAGTAGTGGAGGACTGAACATTTTACCTCTGATCTTATTCCAATGAAAATATTTTTTTTTCCAGCTTTCTCATTATGAAGAACATTCAACTACATCACAAACTATTATGTTTGGCATGGGGTAGCACAGTTGACAATAGCAGGAGAGAGCACCAGGATGATAAGTAGACTGCTGTATGAAGGTTGGATATATACACACTGGAAGGAAAGCAACAGGTATGTGCGTGAGGTTTGGGTTTTTTTTCTTTGACACATCCTATGTTCCTCGTATGCTAAACAAGATGAAGAATGTTATATATTCACATGACACCCCATCAGAAAAGACACAGAGAGATTCAATTTGGATATTTTCAGTTTCAAGGCAGAATGCTTGGTCAAATGGGTGGAGAAGAGACCGAAGCACCTACATCTGCCCTGGAGGCCACACTGAGCAGGAACGTGCAGTGGTTTTAGATCCCGTTGCAAAAACTGCAAACGGTTATACTCTGGACAATTCACTGCCATCAACAGAAATCTCTGTTCAAAGGCATAAAAAAGAAAATTAACCAGTTTTCATTTATTCTCTAGTCACTCTCTTGTAATCAACTGAATTTTTTTCTTCAATAGCAGCTAACACAAAAATCAGCTGAACGTCTGTGCTATGCAACTGCGCAGAATACATATTTCAGTTCAAAGTACTCTTCTATTCTCAAAACCAACCCAAACACTTAGAAGATGCAGAGATTCAAAGTGAATAAATCCATTCCTTGCACGCATTCTGCTCTTTTCCTGACTAGCAGTACACTGATAATGTATCTTATTCCTATGAATCTTGCAGAGAAAAATCAAACAGGGAAGAATAAAGTTTATTATTTTAATTTTCCCACATAATTAACACAGTTATTGTAACTGCATAGTTTCTCATATTTGACTGTAAAATAGCAAAAAAGACTGGTTTTCTAATCATGGTATATGTTTAGTTTAAAAAAAAAATCTACAAATCTCTTCAACAGAGTTAATTAAAAAAGACACATTTATTTAGAAATCAGACAAAAAGATATTTCATAAAAGTAAACTAGTTAATCCCAGGGGTCACAATGAAAAGCTTTTCGCTGACTAGGAAAATACAGCTTCCTGCTTGAAACTGAAATCTTGGAGCAACCAGGGAGCAAAAAGAGATTGTTGCAATGCAATTTTAAAGTAACTTTTCTGAGTAGAATATTACTCTAACTAAAGGCACAGGTTAAAGCCTCTGAGAACTTCTATGATGACCTTCATGATAAACCATTTGGAAGGTCACTGCCTCAACAAATACACTTTCAACAGTAGCTCAACATACTTTCGATATACTTATATTCAATTAAATATACTCATTCAAAAGAAAACTTTCAATGTCTAAATTTATCAAATCTACATTTATTGAACCTAAGGTAGAATTGTGATGTAGAAAAATAAGGATATAAATCAAAGACTATTCACTGAAAATGTGCCTGTCCACAGGCTACTTGTAAGTGGCAACTGTTTGTTCAGACAGTCATCAATGTAAAAGAGCGTTTAGCATGATGTTTTACAAGTGAAACACAACTCCTCTAGGCTTATCCAGATGGCAAGAATAGTACTAAAATATCCCTCAGTTATCTCCATGCAGCCTCAGTCAACTCCAAGGAATTGTGGCTGAGGGCAAAGCTGGGGTCCCTGTGTTCAAGAAAAGTAAAGTAAAAAAACCTGCTGGATCCAAGCACCCTGGCACCAATTGTGTTACCTAAAATAAATAAGCTCTTTAGCCCCTGCCCCCTGTCCCCAGATGCCTTCTTGGGAAAAAAAGGAAAAAAAAAAAAAAGAAAAGAAAAATTATCTTGTTACTCTCTCATCTCAATGGGAAATGTCTTTAAATGGGAAACTAAACTAAAACAAAATATGAACTGTGTATTGTGGAGAAGCAGAAAAAAAAAAATAATGTTGAGTTTTGGATACAGGACTTAGTTTGTTTCTGAAGTTTACTACCCAAGGGTTTTTAAACAACACAGCTTCTGAAAGCAGAGCCTTCATTAGAGCAGGAAAACACAACTTAAATGGCCAGGCAGAAAATGGCTGAATTAAGCTCTTTTTTCCCCTCTCTTTAATGGTAGTGATTCTCAAAAGATTAAAAGTAGGTTAGGCGAATAATAAAACAGCTATGTTTCTAGTGTCTACCTGACAACAGCTTTTGTAGAAGTGAATAATTACATGAAAATCACTTCCTTTCCACCTCTCTTTGGGATTTCTGTGGGTTGCTAGGCAGTCTCTCTCCTACCTTCTGCTAATGTTACTTACAGACGGGATGAATACAGTATATTCATTATGAGAATAGTGAGCTGAGGGGGAGAAGGACCTAAATACTTGAAGTTTTGTTTATTCATTGCTGCCTTTGGAGACCAACACTATAGCTCAGATTACTTTACACATATTTAAATGCTAATTTTCCGAGGCGTAATTCTTAGCCAAGTACCACCCTGTTAAAATGGAACAGGACCTACCTCAATACAGCAGCCACGCTAGTAGTATGTTTCTGTGTTGCCAGCCAATGTTGAAAGTCAGGTGCTGCAGCAAAGCATACTGAGGTTCCTTCTAGGACTTAGAGGAAGAATTCTTTCACTCACTCTGGCTGCTTTTCATGACTGAAAGAATGTTTGTTGTTATGAGACTGGTTTACTTTCCTGAACTCCTTAACCCAAAACTTAGGAGATACCTTGATTGCCTTGGCATGATTCCAAAACTAGCAGCCACAAAATACTGTTGCACTTCCCCATTTGTATAATCATGAGCACACTCATATAGGTTAGGGAGTATGTTCATTAAAAAAGAAATAAACATTATCCAAAAATCACTGCTCTCTGCAGAGTGCTAGCTGAGATAACTGGCGGTATGGATGCTCATTTCGGATAGCAGGTATGCGTGCATGGTTGTGGGAAGGGCACTGAACCAAGTGCAAGGCTTCGTGGGTTTTTAAAAAGCGTCTTTGATTTCCAAACTCTGATTTCAGTCTTTTGAGCCTGCAATTCACTTTGATTATGGACTTGTAAGTTGACATCCTCAAAGTTACCTCACTCTGCATGCTACAACAGGAGACAGGAAAGAGACCAGAAGCTTTGGATTCACTTCCCAGTCAGCATATCCTGACGGCAGGATTCAAATACACAAACTAGCACCCCAATTAAGAGAAATCCCAACCTGGCAAGAACTAAGGTGCTAAACATACTGCATTTTGCATCGTTATTTTACTAGTTTCTTACCAATTGTCTCCTTAACTTGGCTGATCGCTGAGGACAGCTTAGCTGCACACCCCATGTGCCCCACGCATCTACACAACTTTGCTTCTGAATTTAACATCATTATAGAAACAACAGAAGGTACACCCACACTCTGAAAGGTACGAGGCTCAGCTGCATTTAATGCTGGGATGCTTGCTTGTCTACTGCCATTTCTAACCTCTATATTATCTCCATTTCTAACTGGCATCTCAGACCTCAAGAGGGCTCTGAATTCCAGGACATGGAATACTCAGGTGACTTCAGTTTTCCACAGTGGTGGACCTGAAAGCCTGTTGTTTCTGCGTGGCGTTGTCATCACAATGACACCTTGCCTGGGCCACTACAGGAGCGGCAACGCAGGTAAGAGCATGCTCTAACCTCTGAGTTGTCCCAGTGTCTTTACATCCCCAATTTCATTCAGAAACAGCAATGCCTAAGGGCAGTTTTGCCTGCAGGTGATGTAAAAGGAGACTATTATGGCCATGAAAGCACCCTTTCAGGTTACCATGTTCAGAGATTTAGTCTGTCACAAAGTTACATCACAAAGAGCAATTGGAGGTGTGTAAAAGAGCATTATTAAGGCATAACCCTTTGGAGCTGCTCTCTCCTACTGGTATTTCAATGGCTATTAGCTATCTTGTCCTGACCATCTAAGAAATTTAAAGGTGTGAAAGAAATAATAGATAGCTATCTGATGTTCCTTGTTAAAGAAGTTACTTCGATTTAATACCACCAACCTACCTTATGCCTTGCTTCGTTTCTTTTGTGCAGATATACAAAGTCCCAGGAATAATTTTCATAAGATTTTTCCCATATTTAGAAAGAAAAAAATCTAACAAAAGAACAAACATTTGGCCAGGCCTATCTTTATCTGAAAGTCAATACTAACATTCCAACTTTGCCCAAAGGAAAAATCCCATCTACAATGGTAGTTATAAGTCCAAGAATTTCTCTAAACTATCTTTATGATATAACTTGCATGTTTTCATTTACAGCCAATAGTTACAACAGTTGCCTAGAATACATGTAAGGAGAGAGATATCTCATGATACAGAATTTCCCCTTGAAATATATACCAGTTTTCCATTACTTTAGTTCTGGAGCATAAGGTAAGGACATGGCTGACAGTATAAGATACACAGAAAGATTCAAGAGATATTACTCGTATGAAAACATTTATGTCCCTATGATGAACATGATTTCTGGGAAAAAAATGTCACTGAGTAGCTGGAACAGTTCTTTTGTGTCTGTCTGAGCGATAAGAAATGAAAATTGTCTTCAGTAGATTGGTAGCTTAAATTTGGGAATCTGGCAAGCTGGCAACCTTTTTAAAAAGGTATTGATAAGAGGAAAAAATACCATTAAATCCCAGTATCTCTTGGGAGCAGCATCTGTTTTTTCACTGACTCATTTCTTGTAACGGCATACCAAACGTACAGAGAGTTCAAATCAGCAGATGGTCTGCATCGTTCCTCTGTGATGAAGCCTGCTTGTATTGACAGTTCTTGGTTACTGAAAATTGTCCAGCATTCTGGAAAGGTAAAGTCACTGACTGCTAGAGCATCCACATGTTCCAGTTGTGCTGTATAGCTCTCTTCTAGCATGCCTTAAAAGCATCAAAAGTTTTGCTTTCTCATACACTTCCACTATATAAAGCTTCAGGCATTTGGAAATAAAAGAAGTTATTTTTTTTCATTCTGTGCATGATATGAAAAAGCACAAAAAATAGCCATTGCCTTCCTTTCTCTTTTCAATGGAGAGTATATTTTCAGTGTCCTAGAGACACGAGATTTTACCAGGTCTTTCTGGGGGCATGTTTGGGGGTGGAGGCATGCTTGATGTCATTTCCTATAAATGATAAATAAAGATGCTCAATTTATTTAAATAAATGCAGGAAGTGCAGTTAACTAATTTCTAAAATGAGGGCGTTGATTAGTGTTCCTCTTTACTGACTAAGACACTATCACCAAATGCTCTCAGAATGAGATATTTGGCTGCTCCCACATACACTATAACGCCTATGGACAGTCAGAGGAGTTTCAAAATATTTACACTCAATTGCATTGAGGGACTGATGAGAGAGGTCATCCTGACTAATTTCTGGAGTGTTCTGAATCCAAACCGAGATGTTTTTAGGGTCTTCTTTCTTCAAATATTCCATTTGCATAACATTTGCCCGAAAGTAGGGCTCTGGGGTTGGTTTGGTTTTTAGGTTTTCAGGGGGAGGGTGAGGCAGGAGTTTTAGCAAATGTGGTAGGGTTCCATATCCTCTCAACAAGTTGATCATTTCAAGATACCTAATTGCTGTTACAGAGCTGCTTGACTGTAATATCACAGTGACAAAACAAATCCTTCTCTGATAGCTTTTTTTGTTTACTCCTGTTACTTTCTTAACATTCACATTCAGCACTCTTGGAGCCTGGGGAACACTGGAGATACTAAACACAGTATTCAGCCCCGATTGCAAATACTTTAAAAAAGGTAAATGTTTTGGTCATGAATCATTATTCAAAGAATTCACTTCATTTAGAAACTAAGAGGAAACTATACTTAGGTTATACAACATTAGGTTAAATGTTATTTAATCTAACTTCTTTAAAAACAATAATTCTCAGGAATTCTTTTTAAGCAATATTCTTAAGAATATTTATTTTAGAAACTGCACTTTTAACAAAGTATCTAAAAAGAACAGAATTTGAAACAGGAGAAAACACAGTTATAGAAGCATGAGAATTACTTGATCTTGAATTCTTCCTTTTATTGAAAACAGCCTAAACCTCATACTAAACTAAGTTTTCCACAGGGGGATTTCCATTCATTTCTGCAATTTAGACACTGTCCAAGTACCCAATAATGAATGCTAAAATGATACGTAAACCCCAACTGAAGTAAAGTTTGACTGAGAAGTAAAATGTTCTGTATTGTATATGTGATATTAAACAGTTATTGCTGCAGAATGCTGATCCAAAGGTTTCAGATGTATTGATGAAGTAACTTAGTGCCATGTATTATTCACACCCAGTAATAACTAGAACACATACTAAATATTACTAAAAATAACTGACATAATCATATTGAACTGCATATGAACCACTCTTAAAATAGAGGCTAGATTTCTTGAAAGAAGTATTTCCTCATCTTTGAATACTATACTAACCAACAAATAGCCTTTTGGTTTGTGTAAACCTGCAATTCAAAGACAGACAGACTGTAAAATCACACCTTAAAGATTATTTTCAAGTAACTCTATTTTTCATTTAGGCAGAAGTGGAACTCTCATGGTACTGAGAACATGGCAGTAGCATACTTGTGATCTGTTTCATCTGCAATGTTTACACACTAAACAGTTCCATGGCAAGGTCATGCAATATGGCTGCATAATATAGTCAAGTCTGTACTAGTTGGTTAAGCAGCCTCACAACAAAGTAAAATTTAAAAAACACTATGGCCATATTTAGGCTACAACTATTCCGTCCATGCAAGGAGGATGCTGTGCTACAGGGCTGAACCCAGCTGTGCTGTGGAAGGAGAAGCTGTGCAGGCATGCCTGAATTGGAACAAAAATGAAATGCTGGTACCAGGAGCAGTAAAAAGGTGGCTTACAGTCCCTCTCCCTGGTCAGTAAATCTGTGCCTAACACGATGCCAGAAAGATACTCCCAGAGTGGATTCAGTTTATGTTAGGAAAACAGAACTTCTGCCTAGAGAACAAACCATTTGCACCATCAAAGAAGGCATCACATCAAAAGCACTCTTTTCCCAGAAGAGCTATCACTATATTGGGAGTTTTTTCAGGATTCTTGTGTCAGTCAAGGGTCCTGCTCCTTCCAACTAGTGATTATAATATAGCTATGATGCCAAAGTCTGTCTGCCACCTAGGTTAGAGCATAATAAGGGTGCTTAAATTAAAAATGTACTCTCCTGAGTTCTCCGGTAGCCAAAGGAGAGAGATTGGCCCCTCCTTGAAAGTTACTCAATCATTAAGTGGGATAAATTACCCTCTGGAGGAGCCTATTTTCTCTCTGTTGCTTATACAGGGAATTAAAAGCACTATATTAAGGTTCTTCAGTAGGGTACCTTATATCAAATGGCATGATTTCCAGTGGGACCTGTGGGAACTGAAGATCCCAGACCACTTCGAGTCCTGAAGGTTCTACTCGAGTTGCATATTTCACCTCTAACATCTTTTAATGTCTACTTCGCAATGTGAAAATTTCTCTGTTTAAGGAAAACTTACATTTAGCACTATACAGTGTTAAAAAAAGAAAAAGAAAAGGAAATTTAAAACAGAAGAAAAAGAATGTGCTACCTCACTACTGAATGCTTAAAAATTTTACAGTTCATTTTAAACAGGTAAAGCTTCTGCAATGTTAGGGCACAAAATTTAATGGAAATTTTCCCATTGATTTCCAGGGGCCAAGATTTTACCTTGCTAGTTTTTATAGAACTGGAATTTGTGAAAACAAGAAATGCAACTAAAAGAATTGCTTATTGGCTTTTTTTGCTTGCAGAAATATTTATCAAGCTAAAGTTTGAAATATGTGAAGAGTTAATATATGTTCTACTACTCTAATATAGCATTTAGCAAATTATGGGCTTGAGGACACCATAGGCAGAGTGAAATAAAAAAAAATACTCATCCCTTACATTACAAAGACTTTAAAATTGAGCTGGGTTCGAATAATTGAATTTATGATATAAATTCTCATCTAAATAAAAAATACCCCTCGGGAACATATTCAAATTTTCTAAGCAGTAAATAAAAGTTTATCTCACAAAAGCTTATCTATGTTCATTATATCTTTGTTCACTTCAGAAATCCCTTTCATGACACAAAAGATTTTCCTGACTGCAAATATCTTGCAGAAGGAACCCTAATGGTGGCATTATGTATTGGGACAGTTGTAGTAAATATGGTAAAATAAGCATATGCATACAGAGATGCCATCCTTGTCTACACTGTTGCAAAGACAGAGAAGTTCCCTATTTAGGTCACTGCACTATCTGGTCAAGTCAGTCTGAAGATACTGTTGATTCACAGATCTGAGATCAAGACTTAGTATGTAATGCATAGCCAAGGTCTTAATTCTGTCTTTGCGTATGCACACAAAGATCTCGTTAACTCCTGATAAAAAGAACTGTCTTTGACTGGAGAGTTTGTGTCAAGGGATATATGAAAGTGATTTGGCTCTATGTACCAATACTATAATTTTTTTCCCGGGTTGTATTCTGCAATGAGATCTAACAACTCTACTTTCTTCCTTAGAGTGGGGTGTGCAGGGATTGACAGGCACTGTCAATACAGGGAAAGAGCAGACAGAGTGGAAACAGCTCTCTTAAAATGTGCTCTTCATTTTTACATATTTTTTTCTTGCATTTTCTACAGTAGCAGCACCAGCATTAAAGGCTGTTTGGGGCAATCAACGCACTAAACATTTAATTCACACTTTCTCAGATTAGATCAGATTACTGCCTTCCTCCAACTGTGTTGGGGAAGATGGCGTTGAGTCTCAGTAATCTTTTTTATGGCTGTAGTTTCTACCCATACAACCTCTTTTTTCAGTGACTGCGGTCAGCAAGTGATTGTAAGAAAATAATCTGTCTCTATTGACTCTTCATGGAATGCAGAGAGTAGCAGTCATAAGAGCATAGCTTCCTAACCCACAGCACTGCCTTTCTCCAGCCACTGCCAAAAGCATAAAAGCCCAAAGGCAAATTAAGCAAAAGTCTGCAGTGTTGACTTGCCCGGAGGTGAAGAACATATTTCGCCTTCTCAGCTACGCTGGCACAGTGCTGCAGGTGGGCACCTCAACTTTGGATTCTGGCCCAGCTGCTGGAATTGTGCCACTGGCAGCTGCATTTCAAAAATTTAAAAAAAACCAATCAAGTTTCTATAGCATTACCAGTGCAGAATTCATCTCTCTCTATTTCCAGAGCCTGTTCCCTCTGCTCCTTCTGTTCCTTCTACACTTGGCATTGGAAATGTGACAGAAGCTGCTGGTAAAGCTTAGAAACTGCAGAAAAGATAAACCCCAACCATGAGATATTATTGCTCCTAAATTTTTTGGAAGTGGTCAGCAACCATGTGGTTGAAGGTGATATAAGCCTATTTTGATTTTCAAAAGTATTTTGGAAAAATCTGTCACCAAAAGCTCTTTAGGAAACTAAGCATCTGTGGTTTAAGAAAGTAAGTCGTTGCTGGAAAAACAACTGATGAGAAGATAGGAAACACCAGATAAGAGTAAAGGAATAATTTTTACAGTGGAGGGAGGCCACCAATGGAATACTACAATGACCTGTGCCTCTGCTGTTCAGTTTCTTCACAAGTCACTGACAAAAAAGGGGTGACACAAAGTTAGTCAGACTAGCAAAGATGATAGTTAAAAAAAGAAGTGACACTAAGTTACCCAGACTAGCAAGAACGACAGCTTATTGTGATGATGGATCTTATAAGCTGGCATGACTGGAAAATAAAATTTTAAAAAGTAGTAGATAAAATTCAATTACATTTAAAGCAATATATACAAGAAAAAGCAACTCTGATTTGACATATGAAATGATGGGCTCTGAGCTGATAATTTTGATTTGGAAGCATTATCTTGTAATTACATTAGATAGTTCCAACAGTGCTCAGCAGTGGTTAAGAAAGCAAATTAAGTGCTAGGCATTATTAAGGAGGAAAAGGAATTAAAAGGAATACTAAGGAAGAGAACAGCATTATACCACTGACTAAATCCATCGTTTGTCCACATCTTGAATACTCTATGCAGTTCTCACTATGGTCTCCTCACATAAAAAGTTACAACAGAATTTGAAAGGGCTAAGAAAAAGACGAAACAGGTAACCAAAAATAGCTTTGTACTTTGTGGTATGAACAACCCCATGCATCCATACAGGCTAGGGGACAACCTTCTGGAAGGTCCTAGGGCACAAGCTGACCGTGATGGTGTGTGCCCTTGGGGCAAAGCTGACCAACAGTATCCTGGGCTAAGCATGAGGAAGAGCGTTACCAGACATTAAGGGAGCTGGGTGATCCTTTTTCTCTGCCAAGCACTGTTGAGACACATCTAGATTGCTGTGTTCAGTGCTGGGGTCTCAGTTCATGAGAGACATAGACTTACTGCAGTCCAGTGAAGGGCTACAAATATGATTAAGGGACTGTTGCATCTAGCATGCGAGGAGAGGTTGAGAGAGCTGGGACTGTTGACGCTAGAGAAGACTCAGGGGACCGTAACAATGTTTATAAATACCTGATGGGAGGGAGTAAAGAAGAGGGAACCAGTGCCTTCTCAGTGGTGTCTGATGGAAGGACAAGAAGCACAAACTGAAACACAGGAAATTCCACTTAAACATAAGAAAAAGCTTTCATTGTCAGAGCGGTAAAACACTGGAACAGGTTGCCCACAGAGAGCTTGTGGAGCTGCCATCCTTGGAGATACTCAGAACCCAACTGGACATGGTCTTTGGTGGACTTGGCAATATTAGGTTTATGGTTGGACTCGATGATCTTAAAGGTCTTTTCCAACCCAAATGATTGTATGTTTCTACAGTCCTGAACAACTCGTTCTAGTCGAACCTGCTTTGGAAGGGGAGGTTGGACTAGAAGCTCTCCCAAAGGTACCTGCCAGCCTCAACTATTCTGTGATTCTGTATGAGAACAGATTGAGTGGGCTAGGACTTCAACTGAGGTGGGATGTCAGTGCAGTTTAACAAGTCATCAATGAGGAGGGAAAGACTAGGGATACTTTGTTCACTGTTACTTCCAGTGCAAGAACTTTTGAATCATGAGATGAAGTTTCTAGGAATCCAGTTCAAAAGAATGAAAGGAGGTAGCTCTTCCTGATACAATTAGCAGACCTGTGGAACTTGTTGCCAAGAGATGTTGGGGATGCTAAAAGTCTTCACGGGCTCTAGGGGAGATCAGAAAACTACATGGAATGGAAATCCATTGAGGATTTCTGAACATAAAAAGCCACACAGACCTCAGGAAATCACCTGAGCTGAAAATACCTGGCTGTCCAAAGAGTTCAAGGGACAAATATCATATATTCCCCTAGGAATCCTCTTAGGTCCATTACTGGAGACAGCATACTGGGCTACATGATCTTTCTTCTAGGTAAGTTTTTATGTAAAGCATCATCTTACGCATTTTCAAGCAAATAACATATTGTTTGATGCTTACTTTAATGCTCCCTTTTCTGCAGAAGAAATTATCATGTTAAGTTGACTGTCCATTCCACTAACTAACATTATCTAGTTGTTTTCTCACACTCATTTCTATAATTCTCTTAATCTCTCACCTGATAATGCCAGTACCCAAACAAGGAATATTATGTTTCCACGCCTATACAACTTCTGGCACAGCTTCCCCCACCAATCCATGCATAGGATAATGAAAATGATGAATAATTGCTATCAAAGGATTAAAGATATCAGTTAAACTATGAATCTGTAGCAGTCAGTCACTAATGTGTTATTTTCTATTCAAATAAGCATGTTCTTACTAGCTGGCATGTACTTCATCTTATTTTATAGTAGGGACAGAGGAGACTGCACCTGCAGGGTGGACATCCCAGGACAGGGAACTTGCCAGTAGAAGCTGGACAGAAATTCTCCAGCAGAAACAAGCTGGAGCCACAGGTTATATGTGGACTCTTGTGTTTAACAGTTCACAATCGACCTATCTGTAATTAATTGAATGAATTTATACTTTCAGCCTCCCACATCCTCTAGCAGTGAGTTCATTGTGTGAAACGGCACATTCTTTTGTATTTTTCTAAACCCACTACATCTCCATTTTTATAGTCTTTTGCCAAATCCAAGGCAGGGTTCCAACAGGACCTCCTGAGTTACTGGCTGACTGCCACACAAACGGGGAATGGTGCCTTGGCTGCAGAACCAGGAGGGCTCTGCTCCAGTTTCAGGTCTGACAGTGTGTAAAAGCTTTTGGGGCTTTTTTTGCTTTTTTACAAAAAACCCACCAGTGACTGTTGGCTATATATTAGCCTATAGAGCTACCGTTGCTATTTAATGAGCAGATCAGTCTTCTAAGGAGCATCACAAATACCATATGGTTCTCTGAAAAGCTACTCTAACTACTTAATTGTCTACAATACCACCAAAACCGTGGTCCAGCTTCCAGCTAATATCCACTGAGTACCTCTACCATAGTTTATTTACTTTAAAAAATATTTATTGCCTAAAGACCAAAAGGAAAAGTGAAAAATGTTTTTAAAATTTAACAGGAATGTCCCTAGAAATTCCCTCAACTAAAACCAGTATTTAATAAATCAATTAAAGGTGCCAAGTGACAAATTATTACTTATTATTCTGTTACACAAATAGATGCTTAATTGAAGACTGCATTGATTTCACACTGCCCGCATAATAATCTAAATATTGTCCTTCACAAGCATAATAAAACCTGAATGCTTAGGCAGAATAAATGATAAAGGCACAATTAAAAGTTAATTATCTTTTTAAAATAGTAATCTCAAAACATAGAGAACTGAAATCTTGTGCTACATACTCCTTCAAATATTGGTACTGAGAATATAGGTCAACAATCCAAAGTGACAGACAAGAAAATATATAATTTTATTATAATTTAATCACATTTTAGTCACTCAGCCTTCAACAAAGCTACGGATGTGGATAATCCCATCCTAACTCAGCAAAAATTGCCCCAGAAAACTAAGAAAAGCCATATAGTTAATCTAGAGCATTAACCACTTTATTAAAACTTCTTAAATCCTCTTCTCATTTGAGAACTGTCATTTTCTGTTTAGTATGACTTAAGACAATAGAATGGAAAGGATTCAAATTACTATCAAGACAGTCCAACACAAACATTTTTTCGCTTTAGCTACTTATGTACAAAGGATACATATTTGGATATAAATACATAACAAAAGCATGGCTACATTCAATCACTGCAAAGGTAGCCCACGGTCGTCTTTTAATTGTTGCCAAAACCAGATGCTCAGGGAAAGACTACAGCAAACATTTACCAAACCAATAAATTCCAATTTTATTCTAGTTCGTTAACTGTATCAAAATGTTACATAACTTTATATGTTCAAATGACTTGAGTACAATGCAATGGAAATACTCTCCAAAGGTGGCTTTCTCTTTCCACTGTCTGCACAGGAAGCCTGGGAGGCCCACCACCTCTCTTACCCCTGCCACATACCTTCTGGTTGCGGGTCACGGGTAACCGACAGGCTTTAAACTGCATCGCTCTGCCCCAGGAGTTCTCCAGAGAAACTCTCAGGGCCAGAGCATCTTGGCCCTTGCCTTTGGTACAGCTTTGGTGTTCGGTGCTCCACTTTCTGCTGTTTTGTACAATCACATTCAAACTACAAACAAATATTTTTATCCAGTTGTTTGAATGTAGAAGACAAGTAACAGGAAAGAGTCAAGAATACACAGAACTGTCTGCATGACAGCCCAAGGAAGCACATAGAAATGAAAAGCCAATAAATGTCTTTAAGCAACAATTAAGGCTAAATGGATGTGCCCCCACTGTGTACAGCAAACCCAAATGAGTTAAAACAAAAGGCTACATGTTACTTATCTTTCTCAGTCAAAACAGAACAGCAATTCTAGGAAGCAAAAATAAGAATCCATTAAGGTTACCTCACAGCTAAACCTTCAGAATATCAATTCTGTAGCAGCACTGCCCAGTAGTAAATTGTTTCAGAGTATTGAGCATTAGTTACCTCCTCAGTGAGTTTATGCCACGAAACCATATATATTTATTCACTGCAGTCTCAAAGACTCCATATTCACAAACAGAAACTCTACTTCTTTGTCCTGTAGCCTCTTCGTCCTTGAATTCCATCAATGATTAAGTACTGAGCAAGTGATAGTCATTAACTTAGGCATTTTATAGAATCATAGAATAACTAAAGCTTTAAATTAATCTCTCCCCATACTCTTAACTTGCATGCAAGTCAGAAGCCTCCAATCCTCAATGTAATGGCCAGCTAGAGATGGGAAGCCTTGTAGCATCTGCAATAGACAGCAAGCACTGCTATCAAGGGTGTGCAACCAAGACTCCCAGGAAGGAATTTGGTCTGGTATGTAAGGGTAGGTAGACCAGCCATTGACTTGTTCTGTGGACTTGGACAAATCCGATTCTGTGGATGAACGAGCATGGCCACAGCTCTGCAACTGGCAGGGCACCACTGCATTGATGCAAAGATGATAACCTGGTACGTACCATCTGACTATGTGTCTCAGAGTTAATTACTGGTGAATGGCAGCTGGAATTTGCTTGGAACCAGACCAAGAGCCTGGCACCTACCCAGGGTTATGTGCTAAGAATCTCTGAGATTCCTCTAGCAAGCTTAGAGCAACAACTTATCCATTCAATCTCAGATCTTAAGATTTTTTTTTTTTTTTTAAGGGGCATTTGGGGTTTTCTGGTTGTTCTCAGTTACAAGTCGCTGAGACTCCACCTGACAGTTTAAAGAAGCTCACATCACTAGGTAAGGAGCTACTAACAACATCCAGCTCCATATGGGGCTCAACAGATATAAAAATAGAATGAGTTCCCTAGATAATGTTCATAAATAAATGCGAGGGGGGATGAAGAAAGGCAAAGCAATAAAGCAAATTTGTTTTAGTCCTTCAGGCATAAGCTTGTCATCTCTTCCCTGTGACGGATTTGTCCTGGAGAAGTTAATTTGGGAAACAAACATCGTACTGCTGATATCCTAGGCTTATTTTAAATGCTTATCTGAAATGTTCAAAGAGCCAATGTGCTGGTAGGTATTTTTCCTCATACTCAGCCAGGAGCATGGAGTGATGTATAGGTCATTCCAACCCACAAACTTCTTTGATGCTGTGTCTGTCCTTCAGAATCACTTCTTGCATGTTCCCCTCCATCTGAAGGATGATTTGCTTCTGTCTGATACCTCCAACCTACAGTACTCAGTACAATGGGGTGGAAAGAAGACCAAAAGGGACCGCGTTTTTGTTTATTTCTTCCCCTTTCCCACTTGCTGCCAACTCATTTAGTCTTGCATTCTTCAACTCTATATTTTGGTAATACGCACTCAGTTCTTGCTTCTACTTGCACCTATATGACTATGCAGCTAAAGTAAAAATTTAAGCCAGTGTATAAAAGAAACCCAACAAACCACCTCTCTTGGACCTAAAGAGAACGCAATATTAATATTTTACTATTTGGAGTTGTGTTTGACAGACTGGGTTCTTTAACAACTGACTTATTCAGTGACTATACATATTACCCTTTTGTGACCTAAACTACTTAAAAATCTGCAGGTAAGCGGAGTTACATAAATACAAAAATACAGCTATGTACCAGTGATGTACCAGTACTGAAAATCATTGCCTGCTCAGTCTCAAAATATCCAGGGGAGTAAATTAGCCCCAATGTTATTTAGCCTCTGCCTCATTCACTCAAGCTAAGGTACCTGTCCCTGCTCTGGCTGTAAGACTGTGGTCATTCCAAGCGCTCTACAGAATTAGTGCAAAAAGAAATCTATAAGACTGATGCAAGTGGTGGGTGACCGAACTACACTTCCAAGACACCTTTCCCTCTCCACTGTTGAAAGAGGCAGCCATCTACAAAGTCAGAACCTTGCTTACACATGCCAGTTATATACGTAATGTCAAATATGACAACTCTGGACCACCTTATCTACTTTATTGTGAAGATCAAGATACAGAACAGATCAGTTTGTAATCCCTAATCGTGTGCCACATTTTCCGCCTTCCTCCATAAGATAGTAACTCACTGAAGGCTAGTGCCCCAGCTATACCTTTTTCATTGTTTTAACTGCTGCAATCATTTTCAACCTATGTTCTGCTCACCATCACGGATGGATAAACAAGTTCATTTAGACCTCCAGGCTGGGAAAGTACCAGCTTTCACTGTACCTTTTTGTGAACATCCCTCAGAGTCACCATGTTGTTTTATTATTTTACACAGAGGGATTCAGAGTATTTTAAAAGCATGAGTTGTTTTTAGAGTGACAGGAACCATATACCCAACTGGCAAATTTTAGTAAACAAGCCACTCAACGTTCACTAAAATTCTGCTCTGAGCCTAGTCCTTTTTAAAGAGAGCTGGGCAGTGAAAACCCTTTCATTTATGCCACAGAGCTGGCAGAAACTTAAAGTAAAACTGAGTTCAAGATAAAAAAAAGTGCTAGAATAAAAAAAATGCCATTTAGGAATTGTGTTCAGGACCTGCACTTCTTGACACTAAGGGGGCTACTGAAGGTATTGACATTGATCAAATGTTTAATTTTGCAGAAGAATGAAGATTCAGCTTAATTTACATTATTTATAAATTTTTGTCAAACAGGAAAAGCATTTGGTCAAAAACTGAAAAGTTATTTTGAGAAGTCAAATGTTATTTCTCTGTTTTTAAATGAAACGTGATTTTTAATTCCTAAACAAGATTTTGTTTCAAAACGTAATAATAATAGTAAAAAGAATAAAGGAAAACACCTCTTCAAAATAAAAACACTTTTTAAAGCTCTGGTCTGTGTGAAATGTTTTGTGTTTGTTCTGCTAAAATATCAATATGTGCACACAGAACTTAAGTGCAAAATCACCAGGAACCAGATTCTGCCTCCCATTCTTTACAAATTCAGCTGCGCTTTCTTGATTCAGATGTTCTCTGAAAACTTCACATGGGTGACAGTAAACAAACAAATGAAGGATCGGTGAACCCGTATCCCAAACTGCATCAACATCTGATGATTTCCTGCCAAGTTTGTAACAAATTTACTCAATGCATTTTATTGCCTCTCTCTTTGTGACAGTCAGATGCTTTCTTTCCTTATCCTTATTTACAGTCCTAAATTGAAGTAGTAGTGTTTGGTTGGCACTGGTGTGACAAAACACGTTATTGCCTCTGTTCTCCGATGGCACAAAAAGATATTCTTGCAGCCAGGGTTCTGGTGCAAATGGTCACAGAATGCTCAGTTTATTTGAGCCTCAGTGTTTAAAGCAGCTGCCTATAAACATCCATATGGGAAAATACGTTAACATATGGAAATCTAAGACTGTGAACACAGTTAAGGAAGATATCTTTTAAAATATTAATGACCTCGCAGGAATTGCTGTATTACAAAATTTTCTGGAATTTAACATTAACACAGGAATAAATTTATTTCTTAAAAGACTCTTATTTCAGAGAAAAGAATATGAACTGTATCCCCAAGTCATGTAATGCACCACAGCAGAATCTGAAGTTAAGAAAACATGTTGACTATCCCATCCTGCCATTTCTCTTCATGGGCAATTTTGATGATACAACTTTAGCGTGTGCGTACAAACATTTTATAAAGCATAAGGAAGAAACAATTATGCGATGCTAGGTAAAGTAGTCGACAATCAATCCAGCTTCAACAGCCCAAACAAAAACTATACTAAGAGAATGGCGTGACTTTATCCATAAGGAAGGAACAGTCAACAGACATTCAGAGTAGAGAGCATCAGAAAGTCACAGCTGCCAATACACGCATCTCCTCATCTTTCCAATTTGCTCTCCTGGATCCTTGCTGTGAGCTGCCTGGCAGCTGGTGACAGTTCATGATGGGAGAGGCAGCTTGTTTTCCCACATACATTAGGGCAGTGTGCCAGCAACTGTCATCAGTCACCTCCCACCTTCTCCTCCCAGCTTCCCTCTCCTTGCTTTCTATCACTTTTTTCTCCCTTTCCCACACTGCCCTTGCAAATAAATCATACATGTATGCACAAGTGTCATACAGACTATATGCTAGCAGATACAAAAAGCATGGTAGGAAAAGGGAAGAGCAGCAGTAAGGCACATGTAATTGTAAGATGCCTTCATAGCCCACAGCTCAATGCAGTCCCCAACTTACTTATACCACCCTGGAGGAAGGCACCTTTTCTGTCCCTTTCTGCCTCCTCCTCATTTTGTGTTTCCATTAGTTCAGAGAACACCTTCAGGGGAGAACTTCAGTACCAATCTCCTCTAGGCTACTTCTGGGGAAAAAATGTGTGTGAACCCAACTCCATTTACTGTAAAACCCTTAGGTAGAGACCTTTCCAGGCTCACAGTCAACCCCTACAACATGGCATCTCTCCAATGGTAGTTTGTGGGGTGTACACAATACACTTTAGCCATTACTACTTTTCTGCAGATGTTTGCCCAGCCTTCTTTTTGTTGGATTGTTTTGAGAATTCAACCGCTATTCCAGTTCTAGGATGGAAATAAAGTCTCAGAAGTGTCTGAAGGATTAGAAAGCATTTTTTGTACAGGTCTTCAAAGAATAATCTTTAGGAGCACTCGATTTTTTAAACAGTAAATAACAGATTTTCTGCAAGCTGCACATCATTCCGCTGGTGTAGTAATCTTCTCTTTTTCTTTTTTCTTTCGTTCCTCTGGAATAACAGGATTAACAAGAATCCTGTTAGCAATTCTTAAAATAACTATATATTTCCAGTGCCTCTATTTATATGGCATCATATACCCACTGGTGACTGTCCCAGAAATAGTGTGGAATATTTATTTGCTTCACTTACTGGCTATCTTCACTGTGCACAAGGTCCCTTATTATTATTCCCTCATTAATATCCATATATCACTTAGTATTTTTTGTACCAATTTTTAATTTCATCTGAAACGAATTTTTAACAGCAGCTTTTCTCTTGCTAGGAGACTCAACTTCTAGAGCAGCTGACAGGCTGGAGTCATTGATAGTATTCGAAATTCCTTAAATGTTCCTGAGAATGTTAATTAATTTATGCACAAAATGGCTCTTCAAGTTTATGCAGTACTTCTTTTCAGGTGCCATCATTGTAAACTGTGAAAAATCTCTCCCTGTTATGCCAATACACTGAGCTAATGCGTGGATCCTGTCTCCCTCCAGTGGCATATCGCACTAGCCATAAAGTCTAATATTAAAGTGCGATTAGAGTTTCCCTGATGCTCAGATGATGTCTCTCCATTGCCAAGGTTGCTAAGGGGTTGCAGGGATAGCTGGAAGAGATTTCGTGTGGCGTAGAAGCCCCAGGGAAATTACGAAATGACCCCATTCTTTCAACAAGTCTCTTCTAACTGCCAAAATCTGCTGTTGCCTGCTCAGCTTGCTGTTGCCTGTGTAGCAATAGCAAGAAACACAAGGAAAAACCGTGAGGAGGAGGTGGCAAACTATTTGCTCAGGGCTTGAAATAACTCTCCAAAGCAATAACTGGACTTCTGAAACCACATTTGCTACATAAAAATTAACAGTCACAATATTATGCTGCTGAAAAAAAGAGTTGTATATTGAGGCATAAAAAGATAGGTCGCATTCACTCATATGCACCAACAGTTTAGCAACGATGTATTCAATTTAGATTGTGCCTTTCCCACAGCATTATTAAATATACCTAAAGTCTTTGCACAATGTAATGACTTGTGTGGTGAACAAATACTAAGCTGTTCCATGCATCGCAGAGAGTAATTTTTTGTCATAGGAGACGACCCTGAATGTCTTCAGCCCATGCCTTTTGAAATGTATGTGCTGATTCACTGCGAGAGAGCAGTATCTATGTTCCTTTGAGCAGGGGAAACGAAATGTGCTCCCAGGCTTGCCTTCAGTCTTTCTTTGGGGAAAATGGGAATAGTATCCATCCCAGGAGTGATTTATGGCTTTGCTAAATACCTCTGCCCTTTCAGCAAGCACACTGCATTACAGCAATTTGTTGGTCTTCCTATTCTTTAAAACCACATAAACAATTTGTAATGCAAAAGCCATAGTACATAGTGAAAAGAAATAGTTCCTCATTGTGGAGATTATAAACTGTATTGTAGGGCAAAATGTTTCTAAACATCGTACCAGTCTATATCCTGTGCTTACCTTACAATTTAAAATCTCAGTAATTTGTAATGATGGTGCAAACAGCAGACGTCGAGATGGATTAATTCTTTTTCAAGTTTAAATTTAAAAAGTTTCAGTAGGGGATTACTACTTAACTGCTGTTAAGCAGAGCCTCACAATCATCAGCAGTACTTTTTGCCTTTCATAGAATGGACGGTTTGACATTTAGTTTCCATATCAAATGAACAAAGACTGTTCAAAGATACATGCGTAAAGTGGGAGTTGTAGTTATAGAGATAGTAAATTCAGCTAAGGATTTTCATACCTATGGCCCTTGTATGAATTTCTGGCATTTCACTCTCTTTTAAATTTACTGCAACTCCCATGTGTGTGCGTCGTAACTGCCTGGTTCAGAAAGCAAATACCTGATGAAGCAAACAATGCAGAGACTGGGAAGAAATTGGTAGGAAAAAGAAGAGTCAATTCCATAGCTGTTAACAGAACTGCATGAGTGTGATGGGAACTGGACATCTTCCTCCTCTCATTACTACTATTTTTTCCCAGTTAATTGTTTTTAAAAAAAATGGCTGCACAAACTCTTATAATGGTCAAAAATGCAGTAAATTGCTGAAGGTGTTACTAGACTTAGTGGTATCAAAAGGATGGTAAGATTTAAGACATGGCCTGCCTCTGAACCCTTTCACCAAGTACTATGCTTAAACCCCAGGCTTACCATCCAGTATTGAATGCATCCTACGAAGTAAGTTTCTCATTAGATTACAAGCTTCTCACTTGTCACATTCCAAACAAATAGAAGCATCAAAAAATTCTCCAGCAATTAGATATCATTTCATTGCCAACATATGAAAATTCGTAGGTTTCAATTTTAAGGATGAATACGCTTAGATAGATACAGTTCAGGTCTAAAATCCACTACGCCGGAATCCATACAGTTCCCTTGATTTTCTGAGCATGAAACCACCCAAAAATGAAATCACAATTTCTTCTACTTTTTTTTTTTTAAAAAAAAGAAGACAGAGCCCTAACACTTCTGTTTAAATGCAACAGCTTCCTCCACTTTCAAAGCCAGGAGAGAATTTTTATTTTCTTCCGCCTTTGAAAACATGGGTTTCATTCGGCCTCAAGGTGGCGATACAATTGTGATAGTTGCTTTCTTCCAAGGCTGCATGTACTAACATCGAATCAATCTGGGTCATTTCTCCTACTGTAAGACGACAGTTCTTGGTAAAGAATCAGAGTGGCATTACTGCTACAGCTTTCATCGCTAAAACTCTGCATTATTAAACATTGGAAATAAAAAGTTAAGGGAAGATAAATTCTCAAATACTTTTCCAGTTTGGATTTTCAGAACAGGATTTAAGAAAATATTATCTCTACACCTATATAGTATTCCCAAATGTCTCTCACACATGTGTATTATAATTAGCCTAATTGGATAGCAATTGTTTACAGCTTTGGTGAATAGCATCTTTTTTTAAAGTATAATTCTACGTATATGCTCAAATATACTAAGATGATGTTCAGGAAGGAGTGAATAAACTAGCAAAATAAACTCATGCTACCCTGAAAATTAAGACTTTTTAATGAAAATTACAATTTTCAGGCAAAAAAGAAATTAATGTGCATTTATTCTAAGTGATTTTCTACCCAAAAAAATTGTTTTCCCTAAAACAGATACCCGATGCACTAAAATGTTATTTTTCTCTGTAAGCACACAGATCATGAAAACTTAGCCTAAGTGCCACATAGGAAAATGCAAGAAGAAAGAAATTTCTGAGACGGGGCAATGTAAGGAAAAGAGTAATCTTTGTCTCATGTAAGGGTTTTTTCAGGTTAAGTTGATGCTCGTTGCTGTACATTCACGTTTTGGTACTCATTTTCAAGAAGGGCAAGAAGGAAGGTCCAGTGAGCTACAAGCCAGTCAACCGAATTTCTGTACCAGGGAAATTTATGGAGAAAATCCTTCTGGAAAACATTTTCAAACTGGGTGGACTACCCATTGCAAGAGTAGCCACAGAAAACATCTGGAAGGTCTCCACAGTCATCTGCACAGTCATGGCTACCTCATAGTTGAACTGTCATAGCTGAGCCACTAGAGGTGACTTGCAGAAATGTTTCTGCCATCAGAAATTTTATTGCAACTTTAACGTTTTCTCACTGCAAATAAAAGATCAGAGAAATTTAAAATCAATCCTAACTGTGATAGCTCAGATTTTCCTGTGCCTTATATGTAATTTGCCCCGTCATTCATTTATCATGCTTAACATTCACATGAGAGTATATCAGACATAAAGTACAACCTGTATTCTTTCCACATAGAAATGTATTCTCATGTGCAATTCAGTTGCAAAACCCAGATTAATTAAATTTGTTCAAGATTTTGGTAAGCACCAGCTGTTCAGGAGAGTGCAATTCCGACTATGTTGACACGTTCACCCCTACAGATGCTATAATGAGTATCTTCATGGAAACAATACATATTTTTTAATTAAAAAAAACCAGTAACTCAGCCAGTTATTAGCATACAAGCACATAAACAAGAAGGCTTTATTTTTATTTTCCTCCTCATTTTAAGAATCCACTGCTACAGCAGGGTTTAATTTTACATGCGTGTGTTTTCCAGATCATTGACCATAATATTGCTCCTTGATCCATCAAACTGGTACGTCTGCTAGTCCCTAACCTATTTAACCTCTTCCATGCACAAATGTTTGGAAAATCCCATCATGAAGAACCAAATGTTTTCCCCAAAAAGGAGCAGTGAGTACCACACACAAGCATGACTACATATTAAGTGACTTAAATCTGTTGGGGGACAATCAGAACCATATTCTGAGTCAGACTTGCACACAAAAACCATAACAATCCTTTTAAGTTTGTAAAATACTACTTTTATGTGAGTTATAACTCAGGAAAGTCCCTATATTTAAGCTACAAACAGCACCTGTATCTTCCAGATTGGGGCAGAGGGATGTATTTCAAGCCAATTTGAACACGTGGGCTATAGAGACCTTACTGTTGATGAAACAAAGCGTTTCTGAAGCTTAAATATAGTACTCCGCTATTATAATGAAAAGTGATTGGTATGAGCTCTACAGATACACTGGACAAAAGATGGCATTTTCAGACCAAGAGGATTCAGTCTGCTGAAAAGATAGAATATAAAAATGAAATAGAGAACACAGCACTTGAAAGCTAAGAGGAACTGAAAAGACAGATGAATAGCTGCTTAGAAAGCTATAACGAACCATGGAATGCAAATTACACAAAGACAAAAGATTCAAGAACTTCAAACTAAAGTGAGCCTTGAAGAGAAACTTAATTTATTTAATCCACAGTAAACATAGTTGGCACTGTGGTTCAAATACCGATCTCCTAATACAGACACAGTAGTCTCCCTGGAACACTATTTAAACAGACCTCCAACTGAAGAGGAAAACAACTTCTGCTAGTACACACGCATTATGCTTTGATATTGTGGAGTAAATCCAAATAAACAAGAGTAAAGATGAAAACTGGAAGCACAAATGTCAAGGTTACTTCGGTTGTCCTATATTTGCTTCTTGGCAAAAATCTCTAGAACAAGTTGGGAAGAGGCCTATGGAATGGGGTTTTTTGATGCAAAAATTCGTGGTTTTGAACATTATTAATTTCTACGTTTCCATAAAATGGAAAATGTCTATATATCTATCTTGTTACCATTAAAAGTTGCAATAAAGCTGAACCAATTCAATTTTACGTTTCTTTAATAAAATGAGTTGTGCCAAATTCTATTTTTAAGATTGAGAAGCCAAACTTCCTTTATTTCTTGAAAATTGACCAGAGATCCCACTCATAACTCAGAAATCTTTCTTCAAAAATCAAGTTGATTAGTCTTCACAAAATATTTCAATTTCAATGAAATAGCATTTCTGCAACACACAAATAATTCTCTAAAACCATTTCATCACACGTACTACAGTTAAATTACCTGTATTTAGTGTTCCACAATCTCTACTATGGTCCATTCTACTTCAGCTTCTTTCCTACAAAAAGGTGTTTGAAATACTAAGGCTGAGGTGTGGCAATGTGTCAGTTAAAGTCTTATTGAAACGGAGAAGAAAGTTGGCTTGTTGAAGCAATCGATTAAACCCTCCCAAAAGACATTCTAGTATCAGCTGAGCTGTATGTGTGGAACAAACAGATACATGCACACGTGTCTTAAGTGCTTTGTACTTCACAGACTGCTTAGACTAATATTATGTGCTTTGGAAATTGTCATGGCAACGATGTACTTCTTTACAAATGGAAACAGTACAGTAAATAGGCATATAAAAACCCCTTGTAGCCTGACAATAATGTTGCTTAAGCTTGCGTGCCCTCCCTCAATCACAAACAGAAGCAAGGGTGTCAGTGGCATGTGAAAAATCCACATGCAGGGCAAAATCCTGTTAACAGGCCTCTCACACACCACTGGACAAGTGAAGGAATCAACATTTAAGCAGCAGGACTACCTCCTATTCATACTAGGTCGATAGACTTTGCAGGTGGAGGAATCATCATGGTGTAGTACAAGAAAAGAGTACTCAGTGAACACTTTTTGTTAAGGCAGTGGGTAACTTCAGTTGTCAAAACCACACAGCAGGGTGAAACACTAGTTAAAACTGGAGAAAATAAACAGATGCCATCCGTGTTCTCAGATAAGCATACAACAGTCAAATTTCTTGTCTCTGCTAAAATGAGTTAGGACACATGAGGTTCACTTGAAACTGGACTGGCTTGCTGTATTTACTACAGTCTGAGTCTATTATATGTTGCAAAGAAATAACTGGGAGTGTGTCGGAGAATCCTGTTGTTTTTCTCTGTTACTGTGCTGATTTCTCAGGTGAACTGAGGCCACCTCTAAGCAAGCTAGCTGTTGGAAAGCCATAGCACATCACTGACGTTCTAACACCACTTCCACAACTCTTCTTTCACTTCCCATCTATGCTGACATAGAATGATGGAAACATTGCTGAGTCCAAAAGTGGCAACGTGATTAAATTTTCATCTAAAATTTTCAATATTTTAAATGAATCTTTTTATTTCTAGCTGTTTTTTCTGTAGAAATATTGCTTGTTTAAAGTGAACTTTACATGAGTCAGTCATTTCAGACACTTCAAGGAAGTAACCTGAAGGGTCCCCTCTATTGTCTTTTGCAAAAAAATACACAATTTCGTAAGCAGAGGTTAAAAAAAATATGCTGACACATCTTCAGTAAGCAGATTAAAAAAATTAATTTTGACAAATATTCCCAAGCTTCTTATCTCCATCTCAGGATCCATTTAATATTGTAATAGCCCTAGGAGTGACACTGTACAATGTCTTTTACATTGCCAAACCAGGTAAGTAAAATGCTGTTTGCAACCTGTCAGGTTTTGTAGAGCTTGTGTGATTTTCCCTCTTTGATATCAGACAAATGATATATAATAACTGTTTTATTGTACTCATCTGTCACTGAAAAAAATCAACTTAATCCAGTATTTCCATGTTCAACTCTACTCTGGAAACAACAACAAAGACACAGTTCCTGGTTTGAGTACTTCGTTCCTCCTTGATTGCATATGGAGACTTCTGCTTCAAAGACAACAATCATCTGAATGATTAATTCCTCTACTAATCTTGACTGAGATTTAGATTTGGAATGAGCAAAGAACCGTAAAATGGGTAAGTCTTAGTTAAAGTTGTTCCTGTTGAAACCAGTGGCAAAGCTCTTGCCCCTCCGTGGCAGAAGCAGCATCTGCAACTGAACACTTCTGAAAATTCTGATTTATCAACCAAGGTACTTTTCTACTAAAAGAATAATGCAGTCTAACACATGTAAGCAGTGATGGCTTTAAAGCCCTATCCACAATTCCAAATCTCTGACAATGAACAACTATCCAGCAATCACCTGTATTCAAACTAAAAATGAAGAAACTCTCGCAGTTTTTCCCAGAGAGGAAAATAAATGCATGGACCATGGTCCTACCTGTGGGTCAGACAGTCGAGAAAGGTCAGGGTACAAGTAGAATTTTATCCCCTCAGAAGCACCTGGTAACGTTACTCCACGAATCAGAAGAATCATCAACATGATATAGGGGAACGTGGCTGTTACATATACAACCTAGCAAGAAGAAGCAAACATTAGAAAAATATTTTCTTCCAACTGCAACAAAAACACCTCATTTCCACATCCATTTTGCTATTAGATAAAAAACAAATCCTTTTCCTCCAGAAAAGTGCTTTTGATGCCCTTGTTCGTGCAGGTGAATTTTGCCCTCCAAACATATTCCCTTCGAAACTATTTATGTCTTGTAGGAAAGGTCAACACTTTTTTATAAAGAGATTGGGAAGTTCTCTTTAAGCACATTATTTACTCCCTCTTTGTGACAGGTGACCAGACACTATACTACAGTGTACCTGTACTCTACACCACATATTATTCCAAACACAGATACAGGGAAATTGACTCATAATAGCAAGTAATTAATTGCATTATATTAGATGTATTCTATAACAACATATGCAATGAATTCTCAGTCACCTAGTAATTACTAAACTGTCATCTCGTAACACTGCTTTGCCTGCATGTCTGTGTTTGAGGAATAAACATTTCATCAAGCTGAAAGGTTAAACGCTATGTCTATCTCCCTGCAATTTGCTATAGTATCCTTGTCCCGCAAAGCACCTTCAGGCAAAATTTCTGAAGTGCTCAATCCCAGTAATTTCTGTTTTCACATATACGGCCACATTTTTTTTAGAAATCAGTTTGTCCTGTGCGTGGGGAACAATAGAGCTTTTCTGGAAACCTGCAAGAAGTCATGTTTTCCAGAGGAAAAATTGAGCAAAATTGATCCCATTTTACAATCACAAACCTGAGAGCAGCATATAGCTATTCAAACTTGGAGGTGGATTAAATGATAAATTCCAAGTCGCTATAAATATTTCCTTTAAATAATAACATACCTTAAACTTAACTTTCTATAATTCTCTACAGCCATTTCTGCCTGTGCAAAGTAGGTATAAAATATCCTAGTATGCGATGATATTCTTATACATCTGCCTTGCACAAGTCAAAATTACTTAACAAGCTGCAAGAATGGGGAAAATCATTTGGTGAAAAATATAACCTGTGTAGCCCTCAAAAATATGTATTTTAAATTCAGAAGTTCATTACCTGTCTCATGGCTATGTAAATGAAAGAGATACATCAGAGAATGCACCCATTAAAGGATTCTGAAACACATTTTCATGACTAATGAACTGAATTTCGATTTTCAGACCGTGCTGAGTATTTAACCCCAAACATGAAATCATTTCATGTCTGCCTCAGCTGGTACGCTCAGAAATGGAGGAATTTAAAATCACATGGCAGATCTTTGAACATGTCCAGCTGCCCAAGACATTTAGACACTTCACTCTCATTGACCTTAACAGGAGGCAAGCATCTATGTATCTTTCAGGTGTCTTACCCCTTTTGAAAATACAAGCCATGATTTTCCCGGGAAATGGAGACAACCATAATACTCCTATAAGTCTCAGAAGCCTGAACTGATGAATTCACAGGTCAATAAAATGCAAAATGGAAAGCTTTATCCCAATGCTTACATTCATTATCTTTGACCACTAGTGGAAATGCAAACTAATATGACTCACTAAGTTCAAACAGGCCTTGTCTCAAAAAGACTGCTCTCCACATCGAGGTTTCAAATAAAAACGGACCATCAGTTAATGAGAAGTAAAAAAGAAACACACGGAATGGACATGGTCCTGCTCTGAGTCTTATATTGGGTGGAAAGGACAGAGTAGCCAGCAACTGGTTTTCATGTTTCTGTATTTAATTCTTCGCCAGCTATTTCTCTCTACTTCTTTTAAATCAATAGTTGCTTTTAATAGAGGATAGTCAGCAGACATATACATTTGATGACAAGGAAGGTATTGCAGCTGAATATCTGTTATCACATTAAATAATATGACATTGCATCATGCTTCATTAACTATACTGGTTTGCAGCCTGCTGTCTTGCGCACCCTGCCACTGCCTTGAAACATTTTACATCAGTAAACAGATTGCGCTTTTGTAGGGGCAGATTTCTTCCCAGGTTCCTTACTTATTTCCTCACTCAGCTACATCAAGGAACAGCTGAAACCACTCATCTCTATGCCCAAGAGAGATCAGGTAAAGGTACCCTTGTACAGTAGTCTGTAATCCTGCAGCAGCCATCCAGGCTTATGGAGCTATACTTCACAGTTTTCTGTTTGCTTTTCTGAATGCCTTCCACAGCCCATCCACCCCTATTAACATTATTGCAAGTACTAGAACCACAACCTCTAGCATACATTTTATCATGAGGCTAGCTGTGCCTCAGCTTTAAAGGAATGAGAACTCTCTTTCCTTTCTGGTTATTATGCAGAAAGAGGATATAAATAGAGCGCAATTGGCTCAGTATTTCTGGCAATAAATACTAACGCAGATATCCAGAACAGTAGTGAAAGAGATACCAAGGAAGCATGTGTGGGAAAGATACACCCTTCTTGAGCCAATTGACATTGTTGACAGTTTTTTGGTGTTAGAGCTCATATAGCTAATGAGGCTGCAAGCTTCTCTTGTACTGCAACAGGTATGCGTATTATATAAGTGTATTTAAGTTGCTAAGCCACTATCCATCGTATTTGAGAAGTCATGGCAGTCTGGTGAAGTTCCCACTGACTGGAAAAGGGGAAACATCACCCCCATTTTTAAAAAGGAAGACCCGGGGAACTACAGGCCAGTCAGTCTCACCTCTGTGCCTGGGAAGACCATGGAACAGATCCTCCTGGAAGGAGGCACATGGAGGAGAGGGAGGTGATTCGAGACAGCCAGCATGGCTTCACCAAGGGCAAGTCCTGCCTGACCAACCTAATGGCCTTCTGTGAGGGAGTGACTACATCAACGGACACGGGAAGGGCTACAGATGTCATCTGTCTGGACCTCTGTAAGGCCTTTGACACGGTCCCCCACAACATCCTTCTCTCTAAACTGGAGAGGTATGGATTTGATGGGTGGACTGTCCGGTGGGTGAGGAATTGGTTAGATGGTCACATCCAGAGGGTAGTGGTCAATGGCTCAATGTCCAGATGGAGGTTGGTGACGAGTGGCGTCCCGCAGGGGTCCGTACTGGGACCGGTACTGTTTAATATCTTCATCAATGACATAGCGGGATTGAGTGCACCCTCAGCAAGTTTGCAGATGACACCAAGCTGAGTGGTGCATTCAACATGCCAGAGGGAGGGGATGCCATCCAGAGGGACCTGGACAAGCTCAAGAAGTAGGCCCACGTGAACCTCATGAGGTCCAACAAGGCCAAGTGCAAGGTCCTGCACCTGCGTCAGGGCAACCCCCGGTATCAGCACAGGCTGGGGGATGAAGGGATTGAGGGCAGCCCTGCCGAGAAGGACTTGGGGGTACTGGTGGATGAAAAGCTGGACATGAGCCAGCAATGTGCGCTCGCAGCCCAGAAGGCCAATCGTATCCTGGGCTGCATCAAAAGAAGCGAGGCCAGCAGGTCGAGGGAGGTGATTCTGCCCCTCTACTCTGCTCTGCTGAGACCCCACCTGGAGTACTGCGTCCAGCTCTGGAGCCCTCAGCATAAGAAAGACACGGACCTGTTGGAGCGGGTCCAGAGGAGGGCCACGAAAATGATCAGGGGGATGGAACACCTCTCCTATGAAGAAAGGCTGAGAGAGTTGGGGTTGTTCAGCCTGGAGAAGAGAAGGCTCTGGGGAGACCTTATTGCAGCCTATCAGCACTTAAAGGGGGCTTATAAAAAAGATGGTGGCAAACTTTTTAGCAGGGCCTGTTGCGACAGGACAAGGGGGAATGGTTTTAAAGGAAAAGAGGGTAGATTCAGACTACACATAAGGAAGAAATTTTTTACGCTGAGGGTGGTGAAACACTGGCACAGGTTGCCCAGAGAGGTGGTGGATGCCCCATCCCTGGAAACGTTCAAGGTCAGGTTGGACGGGGCTCTGAGCAACCTGATCTAGTTGAAGATGTCCCTGCCCACGGCAGGGGGGTTGGACTAGATGACCTTTAGAGGTGCCTTCCAACCCAAACCATTCTATGATTCTATGGTTGTGTTCAGAGAGGGGAGAGAAGGCCACCATTTGTAGGTGGTGTTCGAGTCTCCCAGTATGTTGAACCACTTAATTCCATTGCATCCAGTCCATCAGTTGCTCATTTTATCATGCTGCTTGGGAGTTCATGAGGTGAGGGAGGATGGGGCATTTTAGAAATCAAATGCCATTATTAGTATCATCATCACATCTGTAGGCATTAAAAGTTTCCTGAATTGTTTTCTTTTCTTTCAACACATCAAACCTCTCTGAATATAAATGTGAACACAACTGTTTCTAATTACACTGCATCCTGTTTTAATTGACTTTAATTGCTTGGTATGTTAATTTGCATTCCAATGCTCAAAATGCTTTTTTTAAACCCTTGTCAGAGCAATGCCAGTGTTTAAGCAGTTGGAAACAAAATAAAAATTTCTGGCATGCTAGTTTTTGCCCCGAGTTCCCCTATTACAATATAATTGAAAGACAAATTTATGAAGATATTTAGACATACAAGTATGCGGAAAGGCACCTACTGGGACATCTAACAGCTCTTAAACATACTTAGGTGCTTAATTGAAAATACATTAGGACCAAAGATCCTGAGAATAGATATTTCATTGACTGCCATGAACTTCAAGTACCAAAGTATCGGAAGTAAGTTAAGTACCGAGTACCGGCACTTTAAATACCAAAACCTTAAGAGACTTAGATGTCTGTATCACTCAAGATTAGTTAAAAAGATATCTAGGTATCTATGCAATGATTTAATGAGTAAGGCACCATAAAGATCTTGAGAACTGAACTAGCTGCCAGTTTGCATCTTTTCATACCTAAGTATCTTTAAAGCGCAAATATGGTGCATAGTTTCAAATTTGGCTACTGGGACTGTTGAACTTCTTGTCCTAAATGAAAAGGTGCTTTTCTGAACATTCTGGCCAGATCATGCCACAGAGGTTCAAGTGAAGGTGACCTGGCTTGTAAGAAAATGTAGAAGAAATACAGGATAAATCTGTTGAAAATAAGGAAGAAGCTCTGCATGCAATGAATTGAGCCACACACTCACAGAAATCTAAAAGCCTAAAAAGAGATTTCTCTGGCTACAGCTACTACAGAACACACCAGCCTGATGTTCACACGCTACTTTGCAGCAGCTTCTGAGCAGGGCGAGTCATGAATAGGAAGTAATAAATTTTAATCCTTTGCTTGGCTCTTGCTGAGAGCATAACTGAACTAGAATTCAACGAACAAAATATAACTTTCTGAGGCTAGGAAGTTGAGGGAATTATTTCCTGCAAGCTGCAATGTTCGAGCTTGTTTGCACTATAATGAACCAACTGCATTTTATAAGTGGAATAAAAGTGTTTAATTTCACTTGATGCTTCAGAAAATTACTGGCTTGCTAATCCCCTTCCCCTAAAATCCTCTATTGCTCCATTAGGCTCTAAACACAAGCAGTATCAATGCAAGAATTGCCAGCAATTTGCTCGAACTCAGTATTAGAAGAGTTATATGGAAAACAAGACCTGACCCCATGCCCTGCTCATCCTTATCTTTCATTTAGTGTTTTCAGCCTACTGGCTAGTCATTTAGCCTATTTATTTAGTGGACACTGTGACCACAGAAAACTAGATTGACACCACCAACTTCCTTTGCTAAGAGGAGACTGCTGAGCAAGCTTCAGATCTCAGTGACATACAAGGTTTGTCTACACAGGACAAATAAAAGAAAATTATGCCCACACTGCAGTACACTCCTGTCTGGAGAAACAGCTTAGGAACCAAAATTTCACTGCGTGAGTGATGTGACAGGGAAAAGAGTAATTTTTATCCTGCTTTACAGTGTTGATGCAGAAGGTCATATTAGTGTAACTACAGAAATATAATTATCTTACCACTGTCTGGCAGCTCTGGTGTCTTTGAAGAGACATCCAGGCATTACCATTTTGGGCATGATTTCCATCAACATTTAAAAAGAGAGTTCTAAATGCCACAGTTAACCCAGCCATCCTGGCTCTACTAATATTTTTCCAGTTTCACAAATTCTAACTTCCTAGATGTTAACAGCAGATGATAACACTATAAAATATTTTCTTTTTCAACCACCATGGTATACTGTGAAATTTTCCATACAGCATTGTTTGAAAAAGAGTCTTTGCTGATATGACACTATAGCATCTACAGACATACAAATGACAACTGAAAAGAGGTATTTTCAACATTAATTGGATTTACAAGAAAAATGGTATAAAACAGTATAAAGGAATGACAGCTGATTCACAAGTTTTTAAACAGTATGTCAAAAGGTAGAAAAAAGATTCTAGATCTGCCTACATTTTAAAGCTAAAATTTCATATGCAGAAAAAGAAACTAAACCAAAAACCCAACAAAATGCCAGATGAGTGGATTTGTATGCTGTATGATTTGGGGGGGGGGGGGGGGGGGGGGGGGGGGATAGAATCAGCAAAATGGCTGATTTTTCTATTTTCTCTGTGGGTTTTATAGATTTATTCAGCATCATCTGCTGTTTGTCTTGTTTGTTTATCCACAGAGGGAAATTTGCTCCAGAATAATCTTGTGAACCGCCCTTAACCAGATTGCTTACAAACTGCAGAATTTCTTCTAAGCTACTAATGAATCATGTGTGAGTGCAGACAGTTTCACTTGGAGTAGAAAGAAGTTCAAAAACCAACAGGTAAGAAAACTTCATGAGATTTGAGAGCCGAGAAAAAAGTATGAAAGAGGAAAAATTCACTGGGAATGCAAGATGAGTTAGAAAATAGGAGCCAGGAGAGGACACTTAACGAAGGTATGTAAGAACCTTGTTAAATGCACAGTGATCACAGGAAGCAAAAGATTCTACGTGATACAATAACAGCAGAATGGAATAAACACTTCTAATACCACATCACACTGAGGTCATTGGCTGGGACACAGAAAAATCTCTATCTAGCAGAGCTGTGCAAGTCCTCATTTTTATCCATGTGGTGGTGAAGGCAATAAATAACAAAAGTCTGAGTCAAGCTGAAACAGTTTCCTTTACAATGAAATGAAATCTCAACTGCAAGATTCATTTTGAGTCAATAAAAAAAATTACATTCTATTCCATTTTGTTTTGGCATTCTTTTTACTGAATTGGTGGAAGGAAGAGATCTCTCAACTGAAAAATGCTTTAACAAGCTGAAGTCATTATTTATAAACTTCATTTCAATACTAAAAAACGGGTGAAAAATGTTTGTTTCCTATTTTTTTCAGCAAGAATTATTCTTTACATTGGGTCTGGCTTTATGAACTTTTCAGCACTTCCCAAATTCCATTTCAACAACATATTCTGTGTTCAAAAAACTGCCTACCTGTAGTCAAAAGTTCCAAAAGGAGGGGAAGAAAAACACGGTGGAAGTTTTGACTCAGTGCTGAGGACCCTAGTGCTCTAATAGCCTCTACCAGGCCAATCCAGGAATACAGCTAAAATTGGAAAGCAATGAAAAAGTACCAAAGGCAGACAATATCAATGCACTGCAGCAGCTCACATTCCCGGCTGAAGTGAGTGAACAATTCACTTCGATGATGAGCTATTTCTCCCCAGAAATATTCCTTAAGCAGCATCAAGTTTTATAAGAAATTATTTCCCAGCTAATTACCACAGCTGGTTTTGTTTCCAGATTGCCCAGGACCACTGAAATTAAGATCTGTCTTATTTCTGCTAAAATTGCTCTTCAAGCTTGTTGGTTATTTTGATGGGGTCTACAGGCCTCATATTTAATCAAAAAAATGTACTGCTTAGATCAAATGCAAAGCTAGATTTCCATGTATTTGCATAAAAATTCCCTAATTTAACAGATACTGCTGCCCCAAAACATTCATTTGTTAGACTACCAAGAGAAAACAAACAGAAATGGTCACAAATATGGCCTGAGAGATTTCAGAACAAAGATCTTGGAACATAGCTGTATCTACACTGCAGAACTGGTGCACTTCACACCGCATCCCCAGCAACACCCCAGTTCCTTGGTTATCCCTACTGTTTGAATACAATGAGAGGGTGCAAAACTACCCCCATCTCCTTTAGAAAGAAACCTTGATATGTGAGTAGAAGGGAGTTTCAGTGATTCTGCAGAGACTGCCCCATCCATACAACTGGAAAACACAGACTAAGTGCTTCTTAGAACAGAATTTCCCCTCCATGCAGACATAATCAGCAAAGCCCAATCATGGGGACCAGAACATGCAAAAGTGCCTATATAACATGTAGAAGCAGTTAATTTTATCACATTATTTAAATCAATTATGTGAGCACCTGCATTTAAGCACTAAATAATGGTAAATGCAGATAACCAGATTCTTTCTTGAACTGACCATATGCACGCACAACTTTAATAATGACCTAATCACTTACAAAGAAGGTGCCAACAGCTTCTAAAAAAGTGGGACTGATCAAAATAGATGGGCTGGATCCTGAAAGAATGCCTTTAAATCACAGTTCCATATATTGCAAGAATCCATTCCAGTCTGAATAAGCCTTGGTCAAATTCCTAGTAAAATTTGATTCAGCACATCAAGAGAAGAGACTCACTTTATTTAGATTAAGGCTTACAGGAAATGATCTGCATGGTTACCCTAAGTTTATGCAGTCTACAAATTAATGTACAGGTCTATAAATAGTTTTTGGAGACCCTGCTCTGAAGTGTACAGAAAGACTCACTAGTGAATCCACACAACGCTAACCTTGCTGGCCTGAACAGGGACACAGCCTGAACTAAGAAACTGAGACTGTTAGTCATACTGTGTCATCAGTGCTACTACATTTTTTGCTGTCATTAAGTGCCAAAGGAGGAGAGCAGGAAGACTTACTTCCTAGGTAAATACCTATAGTAAATACAACTCAGAGAAATCTCAGGAATTCAGTGCAATGACTTGCATCCTCCCAGTGCTACTATTCCTCAGTCTCCAAAATTATATTGTCCAAACTCAGTCTTCACCCTACACTTATCAATTGCCTGAGTGTCCTCAGAGGAGTTATGTTGATAAAAAAAGTAAAGGCTGCGACAATTCTAAACGCTAACATGCCTAAGAGTGTGCTATCCATTTGTTAGAAAGTGTGCTTGTCACATTGTTAATACACTGCCAATGCAAAAAATCCAACAGTTGTAAAAACAGTATGCCCAAAATAATTCTGTGAAGCAAGGGGAGGCCTGTAGTATAATTTTCAAATGCAGAAAGCTGCAGAAAACCTTTAGCAAAACGAGTACTACAATTTGGCAAGCAGATACAGCTCTACCAGTGTAAATACAAAAGAAGCAATCCGATGATAAAATCAGGGTATTATTGTCCCTAATACCTATAAGCGTGTGGTGTTTTTGGTTTTTTTTTGTTTGGGGGGGAGGGGGGTGTTTTGTTTTGGGTGGGTTTTTTTACCCTGAAGAGGCTATTAATTTAAATTCATTATTTTATCTCCACCATAAATAGGCCAGCCTCGAACTAGAATGGCAAATGAAATAATGGTATCCTATAACTATAAATATCTAAAGGAATAATGTTAATTTATTGTTTTGGTTAACAGTCAAGTGTACAAAGAGGAAGACTTGCCCTGTGGTTGTGGGCAGGGAGAGGAAGACTGATAGGGAGGAAGCAAAATTCAGCATCTTGGATAAGCTCATTACTGCAAGCAAAATTGTTCGTGTAGAGCTCCCATCAAGTAGGGAATTTGCAGAGCCACAAATATCTCAAAAATCAAAGACTGCTATTTAATCAAGTAAAAGTCAACTTTAAAAATCAATCAGGAAGAATTTTAAATATAAATTAGGACTAATTAATCAACTGAGGGTTTTTTTTCCACTTTGAAAAGGTCTTTAAAAAGTTCAAGCTTTTATAAATCAAAGCTGTTCCTTTTCAAAACCTTCCAGGATTTTCAGACTTCTGAATGCCATCTAGTTTGCCTTTATACACAACAAGCCAGATACTGATATTAGTTACATATATGCACAGAAACCTGAATTTTGCTTAAAAAGCGTTTAATATGGGATGACTACTCCTGATATAGGACAATCCCATTTCTATGAAAATAATTTACAGCGGGTCAGAATTATCCCATACTAGCACCTGAATTTCCAGTTTTGTTACTGAGTTTACACAGGCAGAAATGGGTGACTGATAAGGCACTAAATGAATTTGATTTCTTAGCTACCCTAGACATGCCTTCCAGCCTTCACTGAAGGCACCAGTCAGTAGGTTCTGACATATTCTAAAAACGTTTAACCCATAAAGCAGATAAAGATGCAAGGGTCAGAACAGGACAGGAGATTTTCCTGTCACACAAAAATTTGTAAGATCTTAAATCTGCACTGGAATGAACTCAACATTTTTGACCAAGTCATTCCTCTGATCCAGAGGACAGCAAAGGTTTGTTTGCCCTGTGACTGCTTGCTGGAGAACATGAAACTGGGTTTTCCGGATGAGTGTTGTCCTCATGTAATTACTAGCTGCTCTGAAGAATGACTGGTTTCAGTGAATCAACATTTTCCAGTGAAATAGACCTTTACCAGAACATTCCTTATCATCTCCAGCTTAGATTGCTTGCTTACCCTGTTTGATTTTCCTCACTTGTCTTAAACAAACAAAAAACCAACACACACACCCCCACTCCCAAATGAACACCATCACTAAGAAAAAAAGGACGACTGCATGCAGTCTGGAAAGTGGATACGATGCTATCTACCAAAAGGATTAGTAGGTGAGGTTTCCTAGCTAGAACTCTTCCTTCTTCAGGTAGCCACAAAAGGTAAAAGATGCCAGTCAGCAAAGATCAATATAGCAATCAGAGTATACTATCTGCACAAAGGCCTTGACTGGGAAGGAGGTAAGAAGAGAATCAGGCGCTGTAGCCAGCATATGAGAAGTCATCAAATAAATGCATGACTACATTAGAAATTTTAAATAATTGCAAATATTAAAACCATGAAACATCAATACTATAGGAATTAGGAATTTCCCTAGAACTTTGCACCAAAACTAGTCACACATGAACCTCTTTTGATATGTAGTCTATCAATCGTCCAAGCACTCAAGCAGATATGTTAGTGGCCGTCTCTAAATGATTTATCAGTCAATTCTGCACAGTTTTCTGAGAGTACCACAGCATTAATCTTGTGCGGTAAATGCTGGGAAAAAAGTGATTTGTAAACAAGCAGGCAAAAAAGACATCCCTACAGCACACTCATACCTCTTCTTTCTTCTGATAATTTTTGTAATCATGAAACTGCCTTGTGTATTGGTCCTCTAAAGGTCCCTTCCAACTGAAACCATTCTATGATTCTATTGGGAGGTTCGGGACATTTATAGGATAATAAAGAGCTTATCATTTATTATTGAAAAAGGTGTGTGTTTGTCTACCCACAGGATGATAGACAAATTTCTATCATCCAGTGTGGAATATAGGCCCTTATCACCATGGTGTCAGCTCAGAGATGTATTCACCATAAAGCATTTGCAATACTACTTGTGTATTAAGTATAGTAATTATAACAGAAATATAATAAATAGCCTTACCACCTAAACTAGCAAGTATCCTTATCATCCAGACCCTAATTCTCCATATTTCCATTCCCTATGGCTACTACACCTTATTATAACGCAGTTAGTCACATCTTTATTTTACTTAAAGGCTTACTGCACTGTAACTTCCCTATTAAACAGCCTCTAAATCTAGCCCCTAAATCACCACAAGGCTGAACTGTAGGACACTGATCTGACAACGTGCTGCAATTTAATTGTGTTTTTGAGCTGAGTTTCAGTCTGAGAAGAAGAGGCGATGCAATGCATAGGAAAAATGAGAGGAACCGCACAATAAAGACATTGGGCTGGAAGACAGCTTGACTTAAAAGTATGTTACTGCCACAGATTTATTTTTCTATCTTAGGCAACTGCTTTGATGTCTCTGCTCTCCCTTCATCCCCTCAGTTCAACAGAGATCTCTGACTGTCTGTTATGCGGATGTAAAGGCAAGCTCTTTGGGGAATAGAGGCATCTCACTGTGTTCATCCAAGACTTGGTACACTGAGATTCTAACCTCAGTAAGGCGCTCCAGGAACAAGTGACATACAAACTAAACCACAAAAATACTTACTGACCTGAACTACGGTTAGTTATCTCAGATAGCAAAGAACACATTTTATACCCACATTTTGTATTTGAAATAACTCCAAGAAGTTTCTATTACAGTTAATTCTTTCTGTCAGACTGTTATAGCAGTACCTTACGCTTTCTACATATGACACAATCAAGCTTATACAGGATGTTTTGAGGTTGTTTTCTTCTCTTTTTTAACCACACACATTTTTCAATTGCCCAGCAGCAGAAGTGAATAGCAGGTGCATGGCAGCCAACTCACTTCTTGGGGATGTGTTTTAGTTGCCAGCATAGCACCAGCAGCTGCCCGAAGCTGCCTTTGTTGCTCATGTAGCGATTTATTTCATTAAGCTTTCCCATTCTTAAGACCGAGTTTGGATTCAATCCATGTTAGTTGACACTGGGGTGGTATACAGAATTAAAGTTTGTAAATCTCACAGAACAGTCTTGTAAACAAAACTTCTACTACAAAGACATCTTTACATTGTAGATAAAGCCAAAAATCTGGCCTATACTGACTGCAGAAACTAAAGAGACTGCCTTCCCACTGGCAGGAATTTGATATAATACTAACGTTTGCATACGGTGCCATGGGGATGGATACCTATAAACTCCTTTGTAAATTGCGAAGAATGAGCCAGTCTTGGAGCTATATAGATTAGCACCAGCTGAGGACAAACTACCTGTGTGAGAATAGGGGATTATATCTATTCTACTTCAGCTGGAGAAATATGAAATATGATGCTTCAAGCATCACTAAGAGAGTCAGTGCTCTGTAAATGGATACCAACTCTCGTGTTCCTGTATTCGAGTTGAGGGACCAAGGAGATACCTTGCATGCTCTTGCTGAAGAAAAGGTGCAAGTAATATTCCAAATACATAAACTAAGATCCAACAAAAGCAATATCTAGAGCTATTTCTGTACACACATAAAGAGACTAGGACATGGGCAACCACACAAACATTTTTGTAAAACATAGCTTCATAAAACCTCAACAGTTATAAATCACAGATACAAGCAGTGTGTCATGCACCTGAAGGAACAATGTTTTAACCCTGACACATGTGCATCAACAATGATCACAGTAAACAGAACAACTTATATTTTGGCTCCTGTGTGCTGCTGTTCTGTATGGCATGGTTCGCGGATTTTTTTTTTAGGTGGGGGATAAGACAATTGGTAAGGAAGGGCAGGTTCTGTGAAAGGAGAAATGAAATATGAAGAGGTCATATAGGAACAAATGACTGAAACTATTGCATTTCTAAAGTCTTTTTTTATTGGGTCAGTGGATTTATTTTTTATAATGGGCTTAAAGTGCCTGGTAACCTCAATGGAAAAAATAAACATGTATGTGTTACCTTTAGCCAATCAATGCATTTCTCCTATAGAGATGCCTCAATGTTAATCTGTGCCTTTTGGCTTCACCTTTAATTTTTCAGCAAATTTCACTGCATTACTGCGCAAATATCACAGCTGGACTTCCACCCTCTGCCCCCCTCCCCCCTTTCATGCATTAGGTTGACAGATCAGGTGATTTCTCTGCGCAAAAGCTCTCACATCTGCATGTGCCCTGAGCTGTCCTTCAGTGCAGTGAAACACATTTTTGACTTGCTTGGGCTGTGGACCAGGGCTTAGATCCACTCTAAGTAGGTAGTCATATAAAAGTGGACCTCTGTTGTTAAGGTGCAGCTGGGAAGGAATGAAATCATGAAGATACAATTCTGATTTAAGTTTACTATTTGATACTTTCCCCAGCTGCCAAACAGAAGTTTGGGAAAACCACTGAGAGAGGCACAGAAATCTCCTTTTCTAACAAATCCGAGGTGTCCTTAAATGCTCAGTGCACAGGAGAGTGAAAAAAAATATCGCAGTAGCTGTTTTAAAATCTCACACAGAGGAGGCGGATAGCAGGAACTCTGCATGCATCTCATGAATGTTCTACTTTCCCCCTTTGAATACAGAGATCAGTCTTGGACAGAGTGTTAAAGCCTCGCCATGAAGGGCTATTCTTTGCTATTACTTTAGGCTAAAACAAAAGACACTTCAGGAGATACAATCATTGCTGCCTAGTTCCTTTTCCTGGGCTCCTACAATGGGCCCCAGTTCTTTTTTTTTTTTCTCCTTCCACACATCTTTCTCTTATTTTTTTCTTCTGTCCTTTTACTCTTTCTTTCTGCCTCATTGAATCCATTAAGGCCTTTATATAGCCTGCTATTGAGAAATAAATTTGGGACTAGTGACTGAGTCTTAACTGCTGGCAAGCAAGGCTTAACTCCTGATGGGAGGGCAGAGAAAATGATGGGTAAAAGGTATGAAAAGTCCATCTCTGAATGTGGGGTCTTCGAGCACACTGGATACCTTGCAGTGTCTTGCTGGTAATCGGCTCAAGGAAAAGGAACGTGCTAATCCTAGCAGTTTTTCCACCTCTTCCATGCATTAGTCTTGATACACTGAGTTATCATAACACTGAGTTCATATTTTCAACCAGATCAATATACTCTTTTCAATTATTTTCCTTGGTTTAGGTCCATATGCCAGTCCTTTTTGCACAATTGTAAATGAGAAGGCACTCTAACATCAACAGAGATGTGCTGCTATGAAAGAGATGTAAAATTAGGTCCTCTCTCAATTAATACAAAATTATCCACAGTCAGAAATTTAAGCACTATTCAGGTCTGCCAATAGAGTGATAAACTATTTCAAAGACACTAAAGCTAGATTCAAATCGAGTGCACTGCAGTTTACCCCGGAACCGGAACAGACCTGCATGCAAGCTGAAAAACCTATCCCTCTGGGGCGATAAACTAGGTTTTATACAGGTGCACAACGCAAGAGAAGCAAGGGAGCTACAGAGGGGCCAAGCAGAGACCTGCCTGAGGACAGAGAAAGAAAATACATACAAACAGGCCAGCTTAAGCAGGTGTACACAGGCTGGCAGAGAAGCTGCTGGCCCTCCCTGCCTTTCTTTTGGTGGGAAGCTCTGTGGGGTCAGTCTTTTGCCATGGGGATACATTCTAACAGTGATGGCCTTGGCAGATGACTTGCAAAATCTAAGGCTTGGAATGAAGGGGAAAAGCCTTCAAATCCTGAATTTCTGAGTAGCTGCTACATAAAATTGAAAACATCTCAACTATCTGAGAACCATATAAATCATTCACAAAATATAAAGAAATATGAGCTGGGGGGGGGGGGGGGGGGGGGAAGGTGAAAAATAATTTACTTTTAGTGTGCCCTCTATTGTCTCCAGCCTGGATAATGAAGTTATCTGGGGGGATGAACAGTGAAACATCCATAAATCATCCTACACTCCCCAGCACTGCAAGCGCAGGTGGAGGAGGGGCCATGACTATAAAAAGAAAGGTAAGGGGGGAATGTGTAGAGTTCAATAGTGAGAGACGACACTACACTGAGCCAGCCAGAGCCTGACAACTTACATTTTGCATTTTAAACCGTTCACACAAATTCTGGGGTTTTCCTCAACAGAAAAATGAAAAATAAAATGTAACCAACAGTTAAGTACAGTTGCAACTTTTTTTTTTTTTTCTTTCTAGTAATGCACAGAGAGGAGTTTGATTTGTTGGAATAAACTCTCAACAGCTCAGATGTCTATTTTGTATTGAACTATTCAGGCCTATCAGAACTGCAACCTGGGACAGAAAGTCTTCAGAAACCCTATAGAGTGAAAAAACCAGGGCTCTACACCTTTAGTTAAACCTTGCTAAAATGTGGATGCTAATTAAGTATACGTTAGTGCATTTCATTGGCCATCTTATTTATTCATTATAAATGGTCTTACAGTTTTCAGTGATTGTTTCCTGCCCGTCACATTCACAGATTAACAATAATGTCAAAACTACTTACCAAGCCTTTTTTCTATTATTGTTAATAGGTCTATGTCAAGATGCCCCAGTCAAACGGGCTATACCTTACTGTTTGCTCTTATCTCTGGTCTTTTAACACATAGAATTAATATAGACTTCCATAAAATTTCTTGACAATTTACACTTAAATGGCCCTTCACTGCATTCAGCTCAGCAAATCAAACTGATCTGTGGAACTAATTAAGAAGTAAGGAACAGCGCGGCATTGGGAAGGACAACAGCCATGCAGTTACAAAATGAATTTCATGAAGTCCATCTTAAGACCCTCATATCGATCACAGCTATAAAATGCACTTAGCAGCCTTTACAAGACTCTTGTGTAAGTTTTACATGTAAAGCTTAAATAAAACAGTCAAATCAGGAAAAATCTGGGAGTCCATATGGAATCTAACCAAGTTTGCCAAACATAACATTTAGAATGAGACAGGCTCCCATCAGAACCATTAAGCAGAAAAGAACTATGGAGAACATTACAGGTTAAGACACCACGCATATACACAGGAAAAAAAATTCGATAGCGTAAGAGTAAAATAACAAATTACGCCATCACTTACACATATTCAACCCAATATCCTGCTTACCTGTGGTAGGTAAAACAGTACTGCTGCTCCTTTAAGAAAAGAAAGTTCTCTGCTTTGCCAAGGTGTTTATAACTTTTCCAATGATGTCATGGTAAAAAGTGAAATACTTGAATGAATAACGAAAGTGACAAATAATAAATTTTAAAAAATTTTAAAAATCAGAGTGCCTCATACCTTTATGTTTATCTACAATAACTACATCACCAAGAAAACTTGCAAGGTCATTTCTAATAGTTTACAATGATGAACTGCAAATTATTTTCTTAACCAAACAGTATCCTTTATAGTGATGCAATGGATAATACAAGGCTATCCAATGATAAATTAAGAGAAAAGTCATAAATGTTTCATGAGGAGATACTGTGTAATCATTAATCTATTATTTTAGCTTTTGACTTGCAGGACTATTTAATCAAGCATCTTAGACAACTCATGTTTATGTAGAGAGTAGCTATATCCGTGCTTTTTCTTATATAGCACTTAAACAGATGTGAGCACAGCAATACCTTTCAGCAACGCTTTCCGTGCTATGGTTAAGAGAGTACCTACAGAGTGAAAAGGGGTAGCAAGTGATTAACAGAACCATATTCATGTTTTCTAGCATGTTTTCAAGTCAGAGCTTGATGAGACAGTGTGCAAAACATTTTCAAAGTTGATTATGATCTGAAAAAACAAGCAAATTTAGAGCAACATCCACAGCTTTTTACAGGGGACACAGCCTCTTAGCTCTGTCTACTCCTCTAGATCGTTTTGCAGACACTTGATACCTGTGAAAGAGTTGATGCTTTCTGCATGTTCTTGTGTCAAGTCAGGACAACACTCTTGACTTTACCTTTCAGCATCACCATCTATTCTTATTAGCCTCTCCTTCTGTTGTAGTTTTAAAGTATATCAAGCAGAGAGACAGCATAAAGTTAACACACTCTAAGATCAGGATGATGTTGAACTTCAGGGAACTCAACACAAAGAGTAGGAAGGGATTAAAAGATTCAGAAGTCAGAATCAGATAGAATAATATTCAGTGATTACTGAAGCCTGTCTCTGTGATACATAAATTAGTTCCAGAAAATTTTGAAGAATGGACTCTTATGAGATTTGTCCCTCTTCCAGATGATCCTGAAACAATGTGCGAAGGATTTCTCATCACATATTGGCCAGCAGCTAATGGAGAAGTACAAAACAGTGTGGAAGAACTATTTGGGTTTGGCTCTGACAAAAGAATAGAAGTATAGTCTTTATGATACTAATGAGAACTCATTCAAAAAGACGAAAAAATATACAAGTCTTGGTCTTAGTGGTCATACAAGCAGTGTGATATTCTAATACTAAATAACACGAAAATCTTGAAGGTACACAACAATATTCTTTTAACACTTCATAGCAGAAAATGCTGACTTTGTGTTGAGTCACAAAATTACAAAACCTGGCCTACAGTTTTACAACAGACATTAATTTTTTTGTTTACTAAATGCTTCCCAGACCAAAAGCGATTTTCCTTCAGCTATCCAGAGTTTTTTCAAATTAGTGTTACACAGACAAATTACATCAGAAAGAATTACACTTGTTGGTGTTAGCCAAATTTCTTTATGGAAAGGTTTCAGAGAACCAATTGGAATGCACTGTAAATCTGAATGCAGTTTACTATTTTGTAAGGAACATAAGCTTTTTCTGTTGTCTGCTTTCCATAACCAAACCATTATTTAATAATGCATTCTATTGCCATAGAATACATGGGAAAGCAAAGAAAATGGTTTGGGGTACAAAGTCATATGGCAATATTATATGTTACAAATATTCTGTAAGATGGAAGCTGTCTTTTTGGCAATGTTTATCTATAATATTCTTTGGCAGACCTGTTGAAGTCTTCAGCAGACTTTGCATTTTTTGTTTGTTAGGTCCAACTCTTTGCAATAAGACTGAAAGGGTCTTAGATTGATTCTCCAAGAAATGTAAAAGATATTGCATATGGACAAGGGCAGTTTGTGGCATTTATTACATGTCAAATACTCGCTGCCTAAACCAGCCTTTGGATCCAAATCTATTAGTCATTATTATATTAGTTTCCCATTTACAAGGAGTTTTGCTTTTCTCTTTGTGGCTTGCTTTCAAACATCAGATATCACACTTAAAAATGCAAAGCTGGGGGTGTGGTAAAATGTTCTAATATCCATACTTGAAAATGATAGCAAGACTGCGGGTTGCTTTTTAACACTTTTGATTCAACCCTTCCTCATCTACAGAGCGGGCAGAAGTAGTGCTCTTTTATACAGCACAGAGAACAGAAGCACATCACGCAATGGTATTATGAAGACATGAGCAAGTTTGATCGGCTGTCCCATGGCTGCGTGACGTACTGTATGCTGATTAGCTGCCGCTCCCATTCATGAATAGGCCAGTGGCGCTGACTAGGAAAGAAAAGACTCAAGAAAAAAAAATCCAGCTATTAACTTAGCTTATTAATATAGAAGTATTTTCAAGTCATTTTGTGTGCATGAATAATTGCAGGCACTCCAAACCATGCTATGTAGTGACACAGATGATAAAAAAATGTGTTTTAATCAGGAGTGGATGACAGAAATATGACAAGCTAAGCAAAAACCCATATAATTCAGTAACAAAATTAAATATTGGAATGAACATACAGGTAGGAAAAAAGTAATTAATAAATGACTCATATCATGAGGAAAATTAAGCTTTGGAATAGGTTGCCCCAAGACACGTGAAATCTCTGTCCTTGGAGGTTTTTAAGATGCAGCCAGCCAAAGCACAAAGAAAAAACTGTTCTGAGTTCAGTGTTGATCCTTTTTTGACCAAGAAGCTGCACAAGAGACTTCCCAAGATCCCTTCCAACCTGTACAATTTTATGATTCTGTAAATCCACGTACCTGACAGGGTTCCAAACTAACAATATCAGCACCAGACAGGGATGTGTTGATGCATTCAAAAAGCAAGCAAGACGCTTGAACAGAAAAGGAATGGACTGATGAAGAAGACAGAATACCATAATGCCTTTATATAACTCTTTAAGTCTACCAGCCTCCTCACTTGAAAAGGAATTGTGCAGAGGTTGCTACAAGTGAGGAGTCACTATGAGCTCAGAGGAGTGATCACCATCTGAAAAAATTCCCATACTTTCATTAAAAAAAAAAAAAAAAAAGAAAAGAAAAAAGGAAAATATTAGGATTACTTCCTTCAGCAAGCAGTTTTGGAAAACTTGTGGTGTCCCTTTCTCAAAGTTTAAAGCACAAGGACATTTAGCCAAATTAATAAATGGGTAGTCAAGATCCAAAAAAGAACTGGTTCCCTGGTACCTGAAGATTTAGTGAATGTTATATGAAGATCAAAAATTAGCAAGACCCAGCAACTATGTAGGTATATACATTATAGAAATACTCAGAATTGTCGTAATTAGCAATCAAAAATATTTTGGAAAAATAAGATACTAAACCAAGCTGTAATGATCATAGAATGATGCTATAAATGCTTAGAAAATTAACTTTCTTCAGCCTTCTACATAGTTCTTTCCTCATCTTTCAAAGCATTTGATGCTAGCTACTGAAAATACTTCTGCATAAGATGGATATCATGTATTATCAAACTCAGCAAGTTGCTATATACACATGACATTATGATAACATTACATTGTCATATTTTCCTCCTTTTGATTTTGAGTTTCTCATTCAAGGAATATGCATTTAGTATACATGCAATATTTTAAATGTGAAAGCTAGCATACAAATAACTTCAGATCTAAGATTGAATAATTAATGGCAAGAACCCCAGAAAAGGCAAATATCTTTCTCCTGAAAGCCACGAGAACCACCTGAAATTATTTTGATATTACACATCTGTTGGAATGGAAAACTAAAATGTTTTGTGAGAAAGCAATGACTTTCAAGAACAGTAATGGAAAAGTTTGAAACACCTCATTAACAGTGTCACAATCACTTCATTTGGAGATAAACTTTATGTTAGATTTAATATATTTAATATTCATAATCTGAGTGGATTCTGTGGTAGTGCTAGTTGGAGAATGATGGTTTTATTTTATGACAGCTTTTAAGGCTTGGATTTTTTTTCACCATGCATTAGGATGCAGAGTAAAAACAGGAAAAGAGTAAACCAACCTCTTGAATATTTCACAGAACACAGCTGTATGAAGATGGTACGTTTGTCTCTCCCCTTCTCCATTTTGTCTCTGTTTGCCCTGTCCTCATCCTCTCTAGCTATTCTGTCCCACAGACACCTTCCTTTGAAAATGTTTCCAAATGTGATAAAACTTTAAGAAGTTTTCTGCTTTGAATAAATGTTATTTCATTTAAATTATTCAATCAATTAAAGTACATAGCAAATTTAACAAGCTAGCCTAAAAACACTCTTAGTATTATGACAGAAGTCTAGAAGTCGATTTTAAATGTTTCCTGGAAATGAGCGTATAATAAATTCAATCTAGTGTGAAGGATTATGATTGGATGAACTTAAATATGAACTTTCGAAATGCCAATATATCAGAAATGGAACTGCAGCCCAGAAGACTGCTCTGTCATCTATATTTCAGAGCATTTCATTCCTTTGTAGCATCCACAACATCTGACTGCTGTGTCTTTGTTTAGCTGGTCTGGGGAGGCAGTGAGATGGCACAGATTTCCAGTGACTTTGGCTAAAATAAATGGAAAGTGTAAGAATATTAAAATTCGTAAATACATCTAAAAAGTGAACTTATGTCCAGGAAAAAAACCATAACACTGGAAACCAATTGCAATGTCACACATTTATCTAGTAAAAAGCTTTCCTTACTAATTACAGGAACAGAACTGGAAAAAAGAAATTATCAATATTGGCTATGAAAGATCCTTACTGCATGTTTCTTGAGAAGCAATGGATCCTCTGTATAGGCAGACTGCTGAATACCACAGTCTCTCCCGAGGAACACAGGAATCTACCAGTCTGCTTCCTCATGATTTTGGAAACAAACTTCTGCTCATGGTAAACCAATCTAGATAGTGTAAATATAGGATGAGTCTACTTCTTACAGGACCCTGATCTAATTTTTTTAAGCTTGAGACCTAAAAAGCTGAATACTGGGTATTAATTCCATTTTCTTTGCACTTCTGTTGCAAGACTGCTGTATTTCTGTTTAACTGAAAAGCTTATCGTCCCATTTCAAGTGGGCAAGGCATGTCTCTTTCTCAGGCTGCTTCACCTAACCTCATCAGAAAGGTGGTTATCAAAATCACACTGAAATAAAATAAAATAAAATTTATTCCACCTACCAGTAAGCTGAGGTTTTAGCTAAGCTATCGGGGGGGGGGGGGGGGGGGGGGGGGGGGGGAGGAAAGGAAAAAAAAAGGTCAAACAGGTCATTTTCACTTCAATTACTTCCAAAACGCAAGATCTATTTCTGCGGAAATGGTATAAGCTGAAGGAATCTCGTGTGATATGTATATGAAGAACAATAAAAATCTGAATGTAAACCATAGAAATGCAGAAATGTAAAATATATCCTTTTCAAAATCACTAGAGCCTCTCCCTATCAGCAAATGATTTCTACCAATGCTATTTTTCTTAAGTACAGTGCAGTTTTGCACAACCTTGCATGCATGCACGCATGTGCATTCACAGTACATGTGTTTTCCTCCACCCTTGGGTCAGATTATACTACGGTAGAATAGATCTCCATCTTCAGACATTCTTTCTGATGGAAAAAAAGAAAATTAGTTTTGCTCAGTTTCATTTCTTCACTGCCAGCTGGGTATCCTCAGACAACTCTAAACCACTTTTGTACCTCCCTGGAGTGCATGCTTCAAAGACATATGGACATTTATCTTGCCACTCCCTTCTATCACCTTTGCTTCTTTATATTTTTCTCTCTAGGTTTTTTTTCTCCTCTTTCCTCTAAACTATTCATGCTGATATGTATCCCTAGACAGTCTTTCTCAGCATTTTTCCTGCAGTGACTTGATAAAAGTAGGGCTGCATAAATCTGTGTGTGCAAATACTTAGATGAAAAATGCAGTATCAGATTGACTGACACAGTTGGCAAATACAGGCAGAATTCAGCAAATAGTTTCAGCCAAGATTTTGATAGGAAGAAGGATGTGTGTCGTTGAGAAAGCTGCAAAATTTCACTCTGACATTTTCTAAATTAAAAAAAAACCACTCTACATTTCAAACATTTAATTTAGAAATGTAGGCTACCAAAACAGAAACAAAAAAATCCAACCGTACTTCCAAACTAAGTAATAAACAATTGAAAATTAGATGCACAAAATGTTTCAATCTACCAATTTTTTTCCTTGTATTCTTTGTTTCCAACATGAGAAACCAGTGCTTTTTTTAGACACACACCCCTCCAGAACTATGGCTCTTTTCCTCTCTCTGTTTAGTCAATTAATCATATATTCTACTCAGAACTATGTCTGCTACTACTCCAGGGGCAACCTCTCCATCATCCCATGACTCACTTAGGCTGTTGTCCTGGTTTCAGCTGGGATAGAGATAATTTTCTTCCTAGTAGCTGGCATAGCGCTGTGTTTTGGATTTAGTATGAGAATAATGTGGTAACACACCGATGTTTTAGTTGTTGCTAAGCAGTGTTTATACTAAGTCAAGGATTCTTCAGCTTCCTATACTCTGCCAGAGAGGAGGTGCACAAGAAGCTGGGAGGGAGTATAGCCAGGACAGCTGACCCCAACTGGCCAAAGAGATATTCCATTCCATACCATATGACATCATGCTCAGTATATAAGCTAGGGGGAGTTGGCCGGGGGCAGCAATCACTGCTCAGGGACTGACTGGGCATCGGTTGGCAGGTGGTGAGCGGTTGCATTACTTTTTTCTTTCCCCATTTTTTTTGTGTGTGTTTTTTCTCTCTCTCCCTATTGTTGTTTTACTTTCCACTACATTTTTTTTTTTATTATTATTATTATTATTATTATTATATTATTTCAAGTATTAAACTGTTCTTATCTCAACCCACGAGTCCTCTTTTGCTCTTCTGATTCTCTCCCCCATCCCACTGCGGGGCGGGGGGCACGGTGGCGGTGAGTGAGCAGCTGTGTGGTGCTTAGTTGCCGACTGGAGTCAAACCACAACAACTGTGAAGTAGCATCTCTCTTGGGTGTCCAGTATGGAATGGCATTCACTCAAAAAGTTACAAGAGTACTAGACATTTTTCTTTTTCCCCCTAATATATCCATCTTTATCTCTTTGAGTTTTTTCATTGTTTCTGCTTTTGGTGTTCCATTTACATTTGTTTGCATTTATTGTAGGTTGCTTATATTTCTAAATTCTCTCTGCTTATGTGTGTAATTTACTTGTGTCACTGAGAATTTCAACTCCTGTCAGTTTGGGACAAAATTCAAATTTTGGATACCTCATGCACAGAAACCAACACAATCCATTATTGATTTCAGGATTCAAGGATTGGCCAGTAGTGTAGTCTGCTAAATTAACAAAACCAAACCAAAAACAACCAGCCTCACCTAACAGAATTAGGGAAAAAGCAAATCATGAAAACCAAGAGGAATAAAACAATGCAAAGTATGACTGATTCTTAATTACCTAGTATTACAATTTATATACCCCCCAAGTATAGTTACTTACAGCAATGCAAGATGCGTGTGAAATTCTACCATTCTGATTTAAATAAATATAAATGACAACACAGGTTTGGAGCACAAGAGAGTCATAATACAGCTGATGCACAGAATTTTAACCTCACCTTTCCAGTAGACTTTGTTCCTTTCCAAATGCAAAAATAGCAGATAGTCCAAGCAGCAAGGAGGCACAGTGCAAGTTCCCAGCGAAGATTCCCAATATGTTCAATTCCATCAGATATAGCTAGCACCCTTCGTCTTCCAAGGGGAAAAAAAAAAGAAAAAAGAAAAAAATAATTATATTGAAGCAAAACAGCACTACATGTAAAACACTGGGCTAAACCGTAATCAGCTTCAACCAAGGAGACTCCTAGTTACTGACTACTGAAAATGCACCATGCTAAGATAGAAGAGACAAAATGAAAAAATAGAATTTTCTCAGTGGATTTTACATCTGGTTAAAAATGAAAAAACGTTTAATTTTTGCAGGTCAGTGACAAAATAAAAAAGATTTTAAAATAGCTTTTGTATAAAGTAAAAGTCAAAGAAAAAGCCCCAAATTTCTTTGAATTAATAACTGACATATATAAGCCCAAAATAAAACACTTCAATAATAAATGTTTTTATCAATTTTGTTGTTTTATAAGAAAAAAAGTTCTAACCTTTATTTTTACCTTGTAACATTTATTTTCATAAATTTTCTTTTGTAATTGAAACTATAATTTTAAAACATTTATTTTCAAAACTGCCAAACATCACGACATTTTCCAGGTAGATTTTATTTAGGAAATGCTAACATTAAAATGTTAGTATCTTAAAAACAAGGAAACAAACTTTTTTTGTGAAAAGTGGTCAGCAAAAATATGTATTGCATTTACTATTTGAAAATAGTGTATTTGAAATACTAGCCACCCAGTTCTAAAAACATAAGTCCACATATATTTTAGGAACACCCCTCACAGCTCACAGTCTGGGGCCAAAGTATTTACTAACTTAGTAAACAAGATAAAGAGAGAGAGTGAAGAGTTTATTTAAAAAAAAAAACAAAAAACCAAACAAGAATTTGGGAACAGAAAAAAAATCAAGTGAATTACCAGTATTCACACAAGAAACCTGCAGAACCAGGTTTCAACGCTAGTTTCCAGAAATGTGGGCTAGCATTTTATTCACAAGAACAATTTTTTTATATATAAGAATGATGCTCTTATACAGGAGATGCATGGTCCTTTTATGCCCTTTTATTTTTACTTTAAATAAACACTCAGATTAAACAAAATCTAAATTATTTACCATCCCGTAAATAGTACTCCTGGTTGTATGGATGAAGAGGTTAAAAGCAAGAGCAAAAATTTATTCCTATAGTGCTTAGTGATTTCATGAATTCTCTTGAGATTTTTCAATTGCTCTTAAGCCTGAAAGAAACCCTATAGACAATTAAAAGACTTTTTTTCAGGAATCTCAATTTTCCAGAACAATAAAAGTACGATTTAACTGGTATGTGAGGTCAGAAATTGATATGGATTTAAATTCCATACGTTCAGAGGTTTGGAAACACCTCATCATCTTTAAACAACTTAAAGCAAGCAATTAGTCATTTACTAATTATATACGCAGAATAATTCATTTCAGTCATTCATGCTTTTTATCAGCTTTATCAAATCTCTATACGTACTGGTCACAGCTCATTCCACGTGTGTTTCCATAAATATATTTGCACACCTGTATGCACACATATACACATTCACATAAAGTTTTCCAACATTCAACCTTACATAAATTATCCTGAGCAGTTTTCTCTGAAATCTGTATTACATGTTATCTATACAACCTCAGAGACCCCAGACTTACACTACCCTCCCTCCCAGAGACATTGTGAATGAAAACAAATGAACTGAATTTCACAGGTACTGATATAGTTAAAATATTATATATATAAAAATATATAATATATATAATTAATGTACATATAGTTATACAGATAATGTAATTAATTACAATAAAATATATTTAGGTTAAGAGTTGAGTATTAAGTTAAAAAAAGTCCAACCTACAATTACCCATGTGAAATAATTCTTCCTTTTGCATTTGATTCAGTCATTGGCCGAGGCGATCAATTCAAGGAGTATAAAATATGATCACGTAATTCAAGGCCATGCCTAAAATAAATAAATGTTGGGGCTACCTGGGGAGGAATCCTATCTGGTTCTTTCTGCTTTCACCAGCAATGGGTTGAGGATGAAAGGAAGTTCCTTCAGCTGCCTCTAATGATGGAGTAGGAGGATGGAGACATCAACAGCTGATGATATGGTGGGAAAATGGAAAGATTTAACTATCACCAAGTCTTTCAGATGGCCACATAGATGCTGCAGAACCTATTATGTCTTTCACACATTTCAGAAGCTGGAGCTGCTGTTCCTGCTGCAGCCCTGGGGTGCAGCCATTTACAACGTATGTGCTAAAAGTTTACTGCTCAGCTAAGGCAGGACAAAATTTAACAGGTTAAAGAAAAATCACAAAAAAACCCCCAACAAACCAAATGCTAAAGCCTGAGGTTTGTCTTCTTATTTTCCAATGAATATAAAGGTAGAAGATCTTTCCACTCTAAAAAAAAAAGATGGGGAGGGAGGTTACACAAACTTATTGCAATAGAAAGTGTTATGTGCTTAAATGTAAACTTACTGCTACCTCATCCACATTTCCTCCTCATCCAGTAACTAGCTTTATTCTGCAAAGCTTCTGCCATCATCTAGTTAAGGAGAGAAGTGATCTAGCACGGAACACCCTCAGCTAGCTAAGACTTGCAAAGAACCTAAAGAACTGTCATCAAAATACCTTCAAAAATGAAGAGAGGTAGCTTTTAATGAAGGACATAATTTAATCAAGAAGGCGAAGCACGTATTTTATATCTACAGTCTAGAATTGAAGATGACATAACTGAGCCATAATTATACAGAAAGGCTGATGAAATAGATACTTAAAATTCAAGTTCTTCTAAGCAACTTGACAGATGATATCATGTGGAATTTGACTTCGGATGACGTCCACCCTCTTTACAAATTCTCATTCAAAAAGCAAAAGAAATCCTTGAATTCTTAGCTCACCTTGAATATTAGGGTGTTACTTGCAAGAGAACCAAGTCAAAAAGCAGTACAACATGATTAAGCAGGGTCTAGGCAATAAAAGGCCAATGAGCGTTTACTGACAACAGGCTATGGATAAGCATTTTGAAAGATGTCTTCATCTTTCAGAAAGACAAGACAAGAACACACATGATAACCATGTGTGTTCCACCACAGAAACCTGATGACAAAGCGAAGAACAGGTATTTGCAGAGACACCTATTTTGATTGCAGGTACTAAAAAGTTTCTTTTTAACCAAAAACATTTTATAAATGGACTAAAAAGCCTCAAACTATAAATTACTGTCATGGAAAAGAACTAGCCAATAAATATCTTGGTGTTCCTCATTTGGGCACCAGTGTTTCCATGCAGACCCTACCAGACCAACGGTCTTAACCCACCAGTAAGATTTCTGCTCTGCCAGGATTAGGAGGAACAACTTTTACAAATGCAGCTCCTAATATCAAGAAAACATTGTTGTAAACACTCTGACCTTTTGCAACCCTATTATTATCAGGCTGTTGACACATAACATAATGTACAGTCAGCACATCTACCGAGTATATACCAGCAATATGGAAACGGCATAGTTTTGTTGTGAGACCACACATATCCAACCTTTCTGCAGTGACACATAAGTGTACATTACCTATAATTTCCAGTTTATAGCTGCAATTGATTTCTTTTTTAAGTATTAGTATACTGACTTAAAGATGCAGGTTGGAAAGAGATTGGTCCAAGTTCAGTTTGAACTTCACAATCAGATTAAGTGAGAGAAACTCATAAGACAAGCAGGGGCAGCCTAAAGAATTTTAACTGTTGTTTTGCTTAGAAAGGTTCTAAGTTTTATTTTCAAGTAGCATACTACGTTTTAAAATTAATAGTAGTTTTTAAGATGAAAAAGAAAACTACATCAAGAGAACATACAATAAAAAAATGAAACAAAATGTTTGTGTTTGGGCCACAATAATTGTGAAATGGAAACTTTTTTCATTTAGCTTTATTTTCACTGAAAAATAATAATGAACAAATTTCCTTATGTTTCAATCAAACCGATTTTTTTTCTGGCTATTTGGACGATATTTATGTACATGTGCACCTAAACACAAGTAGCATTCCTTTTCCAAAATGGGGAGGTGTGAACACATGTAAGATGGCTGCAGTAATGCAAATCAATGCTATGGAGAAAATTGTAAGCTTATTCAGCTACTGGATGCCGTAGAACCATGCTAACACAGCACTCTGCCTGGGCTAAATATTACAAGTAGTTACTGCCTGTAACACATATACCATGGATATAGCTGTGCTGCTTTGGTACATGAGCTTGCCAGTTCAAACAGCCTGGAACCTCTGCACTAGACTTTGTCGTATCACGTAGGTATGAACTTCATAACAAAACCTGCTACAGGACAAACCCCCAACAACAGGAATGGCTCCTGGAGGATTGGTAAATTTATTTAAGAGAGGCTGGCAACTTCCTTACTTGAATATTTGTGCACATCTATATGGATGATGAACTGCATCACACCAGTCGCTAATTCCCATGAATGCCATCTGCCCAGTCTCACGGTACCTCTCAATAGTCATGTCCTGCCAACAGTTACGCATAGGGCTACAATCACTCCTCAACTTCCTGACCCATGAATGTGTCAACTGAGATATCAATCTTTATTCAGCTGTCTTGTAGTGTGTTTGCAGAACTGCATGCTGTGGGAAAAATACATGGAAAGCTTTCAATAATAATTCCACAGTGCTGCCACCACACTGCAAAACAGTGAGCATCATGGAAGTATATGACTGATACATTGGCATACTCGCGCCTCAAACAGAGCTCACACCATAATCCACATCCAGCTGTCAAAGTAATCCATTTCAGCAGCCAGTCACTTGAATTACTACGCTGTTCTTCCCTAACTGCATAACAACTTCTTAATAAATAAATATTACTCTCTCTCTCTCTCATGGTTAGAATGTTTCACACACCAAAAGACAACTTTGACTTAAGAACACAATTCTCAGTGAAGATTCGAGATGAGGATTTTTAAAAGCAACCAGTTTCTGGAAGCTGTCTGCAGAAAGTCAACGTTCAGTCTTTTCTGAATACTCTGTGAGAAGTCTCAAATAGCAGAGACACTTACCTACACATCCAAAAATCTTGGCCTGACTCTTTTGTAAAGAGTGTCATAGAAAGTAAATGGCAAATTAATGGCCTCAACACAATTATCCCTGCTGCTCCCATTTAAAAAAGACACATGGTGCCAATCAACTTGAACTGTTAGCACCATAATGAGTATTTAAATATACAGAAGTGCTGTAAATTGTTTTGTAATTTCTTCGTTCAAGCAGAACAAAACACTAAACACTAAACACTAAAGTGTTTTCCTTAGAATTAAACCATAACATACAACGTATGCAAAGACTAGATCCAAGGAAGAGAAAGTCTTGCTCAGAGGCTAGCAGTGATTTCCTCAGCAGGCACAACGCAGCTCTCCCTAATGCCAGGGCCTTAGCTCTCCTGCTAAAACCATCTAAAAAGCAGCAGCAGAAGATGCAGGTTTTGAAAGGAGGCAGCATTCAGAACAAGAAATGCTTCTCACAAAGCCTCAGTTCAGTCTGACTGTAGATAACCTCATATCTGCTCTTATTCTATTATTCAACTTAAATAAAACAAAAAGGGGGAGCATTTTAAAAATACATGATTCTCCCCTGCATCCTAGAAGTGATGTTGATGTATTCAGGGGTCAGAAGATGACAGAGTTGATGGCAGCTTCTTGCTCCTCAGCAGTTCAGCCTCTATCTAAAAGCTGCCATAACCTTGCATAAATCACACAGACAACAAAAAAAGAGATAGTGTAGCTTTCACTATGTCTTTCTCTTCTCTTACCACTGCAAGTCCCCTACACTACCTTGTTCTCCTCACCTCTTAATGCAGGGAAAGATAGAGAAAGAACAAGAGCAGTAAAATCAGCATAGAAAGTGATACTCTCTGTTTTGAAATAACAAGCATTTGAAAAAGAGAAGTTCTATAGTGAGATGCCCAGGAATAGCCAAATCTGTGAAGGTTGTTTGCACCACCGTTTCGTAACTTGTGATTGCACATATTAAAGCAGAGCAGAAGGGAGTAATTTATGCACGTTGCATAATTTATGCAGACTGCAATGGGAAGAGGTTGCGGATGCCTCACGGTCATTGTAAGTGAAATTATTCTTGAACAGAGGGCCTCAGTCTCACCCTAAGCATCCCCTGGTATAAACTACATTGTCTTGTAAAATAAGACAATGGGATTCAGAGACAAACTACAAACTCATAGTGCCTTTATATTCCAATTATCAGGTGATATTAAAAGTAAAAATGAAAAATAGTGATTTTCTGAGCACAAGGCGCCCTAGTTAGGTAACTACATAAGCCTGACAGTCTCAGGGAAGCCACTGTAGATAACTGACAAAGCTAATTTATATAACTGAACTAACAAGGATCAGAAACCTCAGCTAAGGGATGAGTTCAAGACATTTCTTTGCGATAAAACTTTTCAATTGTCAAAGCTGAATATCGCAGGAGGGATTAGAATACCAGTGGCCATATGACTTAGCAAAGGTGCCACTACATGCCAGACATACTATAAAAAAGCAGACATGTCCAGTAATTGCCTCCTAGATTTTGCTTCTTGAATTCTATATGCTTTCCCAAAGGAATCACACATGTCTGTCTTTAACAGCACTATTCAAAAAATATCAAAAACTATTTCACTGCAGCTGATTTGGTTCATGCTTGCATGAAAAAAACCAAAAATATCTTTTTCCTTATATATATCAAGATTTATTAAAGCTGAGGATCTTTAAAATCCCCCAAAATTAAATGAGGAAAAATATCTTAACAGACATTTCATTGGAATGTCTTGAAACATTATTACTAGAATTCACTACTACCACTGGCCTAAGGCCTGAATGTACTTACCTTCAAAAAAATATTGCAAACTCATCTACCTTGCAGGGCATTTAGGGGAAAAGATACTGGGTTCAGGAAGGTTGTCTAATGTTCTCTTAATAAACGAATGTTTCCATAAATCACCATACATTTAAAGAAATAAAAAAACCCAGCAACAATCCTGATAGAAAAAAGCCCAAGAACCTAGAAGACCACTGTAGCTGCCAGCACAACAAACTGGAGGTAACTGTAGGTAACCATTGGAGTTACTACAGAATGTAAGATCACTGGTTAGTACAAGCCCTTTTAAGCAGAGTAACTTTGAGTATACTGAGTTTGCTGCCAACAACTTAAGACTATGTGAAACTTTGCTGTAAAAAAGACTTGTCTTGCACAGAGACCTGAAGATACAGATCATTAACTATTTTTGGATCTCATTGAAAATCAAAATTGATGAGAGTTTGAAAAGATTTATTGTAGGTATTGAAATTGGGGTTTTTTTGTAGTTGGTTTGGGTTTTTTTGTTTTGTTGTTTAAAAATACACAGCAGTTCAGTTTCTTGAACCAACCAATAGCTTGGGAAAGAAGCCAGAGGACTGGTGGCATTTGAGCATCTTGAACAGAATATTGAGGGAAATAAGCTCCATTGGTATTAGGGTTAATTCGGAATGCAAAGGTCAACTCAAACCAGAGTAAGGTTTTTAATTCAGTAGTAGCAAACTATTAATTCTCACAGGATATTTTTCTTGTACATAGAAAATTGAATTTAAACCAGAGTGGATTTGTAACGTGTCTCACACCTAAAGACACACTATGTTTGAAGGTTTCACTACCTCTAGTCACACATACATAGCTTGATTAAATGTTGTTGAAGATTTTTACTTTTCTTCCTATACATAACAGAGGAAAAGTGATAAAAGTTACAAGAATCTAATGAATAAAAGATAAATTTAAGTAGAATAATAGGACATATATCTGAAGAGTAGCACTCTTTATGTTTCCTGTTAGCTGTCAGAAATGCTGATGTTTGGTCACAAGGGTATTTACAACTAGACTGAACAAAATCATATCATTATTACTACAGTGTGATTTATTCTGGTTACAGCTTATAGTACCAAATATTGTAAGCCTATTTTAAGCTTACATTTTAACTTGAATCAAAATATAAGTGTGGATAAAAACAAACATGGACAGAGTCAGGAAGAGATAACAGAGCCATAGAAAAAAATTCAGCATACTTTAAATACACATAAAATAATATACTTAGCAAGAAACTAGACAGCATACAATGACCTTTTGCTACCTACATTCCAGGAACATACTGTTGCTAATGGTTAGCTCTGTTCTTTCAGTTAACATCATTGCACGTATACGCCCTAGCAAAATTTAGAAAGATAAAATCCCATGAGGAAATTATTTCAAAAAGTATTATATACTTACTGAAAATTTTTTTTTTTTTTTTTTGAGAATGTACTAAAACACCTTTCAATTTAGTAGTTCAGTACATCTGGCAGGAAGAAGGGCCCCTCCATTGTTGGAATTGCTGTAGAGGGGCGTATTATGAGATAACCGCTTCTTCTGACTACTCAGAGCTGAAAAGTAACCTTTCCATCCAAATTTGAAAACTAACATTTTGAAAGCTTATGACACTACATTATCGGCTGGGAGAACACTGCATTTTCCTGGGAAAGAGTGTCTTTAATAAAGTGTTCCAATGTGCAGAGCTGTACCAGGCTCTTGAATAGAAAGAGGATTAACTGCTGCCAACACATTGTTGAAAGGAATGTACCGGGGTACTTATTGCGTTATTTCATGATTTGGAAAGCTGAATAACAGATTCAATCTATTTGAGGAAGGTCCCTTCATGTTCCCCCTCTGATTTGGAGCAGTTTCCAAGACATTATTCTTAAAAAAAAAAAAAAAATTAAAACCAACAAAAACCACCCAAACAGAGGAGGCAGCCTCTTGAGGACACTTCTCCATCTGTATCTGTTCAGCCAGGAACATAGGTGGCAATGTTCCTTTTTATTCTGGGCCAGACTCTGTCCTCAGAGCATTCTGTGGGGAATGAAAGGAAAACAAAATGAAGCCACTAAGCAGCAGTAGTGCTACTGTACAGCAGCCTTTCTTATTATATGTTTTGGTATGCTCCTTTCATCCCTGGAGATTTTTCAGACCCAGTCCATATTTACCTTGTGAACCTTGTTCTGAGGTTGTTACTGAGCTCCTTGTACAAAAAGCATAACATATTTGAGTGCCAGTGCTGCACAGATTTCCCGTCAGTTTAGTAGAAAAGTACCGATATCTTTCAGACATCCTCCATTCCTGTGTTAAAGTGAGTTTAAGTTTCTATCCAACGACATTTTCTAAACTTTCATCTTTCTTTCTCTCATTGCACTTCATGCAGTTGATAGTCTTTAATTTCTGTGAAAATTTATTGGTTTGAGTATTTCATACCCAAATGTATTCAAGTATCCTGTGCAAGTATACAGTTTCTGACACGCAGAAACTTGGGTAGATATCAACTGAATTCTGAAGATGGTGGGATTCAGATTTCATGTACAAGAATCCTCTGTGGATGCTTGAACTGCTAGGCCAGAGAGCTAACAGCATCCAAGGTTCTGGTAAACATCTGCATGAAGACAATCACACTGTGGATTGTTACACTGTCAGATGCTTATTCAACTAGTTAGCAGTCATAAAATCAGCCTCCTTTGTAAGACCATAATGATTGCAGTACTTCCAGACACACTGGAAGGCTGAGATGTTTGCCAGGGACACACAAAAAAAGTAAAAAGTTACATTCTTTTTGTCACAGAGATCAGAGGCAGCTGCTTATCTAATGTGTTTGTGACACATTATTTATTAATGAGAGTGTGGCCAACCATACAACTATAGGAACGGCTTAGAAATAGCTATTTTGAGTTGTTTCACCACCAGCAGCATTTGTGTTCTCTTGTCTGAATCACTGCAGCTTTCACATTATCTGATAGAGAATCTTAAAAACTGAATGCTCACTTGACTCTGCACCCTTCCTATGCAGCAGTGCTGTGAGTTCTTGCTCAGGTCAGTGCTTCCTCAACTCTTACGATTGCAAGCAGCTTTAAAGGATCTCAGGTAGCGAAAGTGCTCCTTTCGTTCTGTTAAAACACTAAGCTCTGCTGAACAGCACAGCAGCTTTCCTGCACTGAAATATCTTTCAGGGAGTTGTGACATTTCCCTGTGGCTGTCCAATCTGTGCTAATTGTTGTCTAATTTGGAAGAAAGGCTAATCCATGCATCCAGGCGGCATAACTCAAAGGTGGAAAAGGAACAGCTTAGGAGGAACAAAAACTTTTGAAAGAATGTTTATTTTAATAATAATACATAAACATACAAGCAGTGATATTTCAGAGAAGGCTCTACCGCTTGAGTCAGTAGTCTCCAGTTTACTGACTAGACACGCTAAAACTCTCAAAGTAAGGAATAACAGCTAAGAGAAGGTGGGCTGACCAAAATTACATGCTTCCCACCTTTCTTTGAATACAGAGTGGTTTTCTCTCACAGAGTAAAAAAACCAGTATTAAACAGAGTATACAAGATGCTAAAGATTTGAGATAGGATTCTCCACTGCCTTACATACTCATATGATAGCTTTTGATAATGGCACTCATAAGATAAACTTACAAAATCTATGCTGAATGCTAAAGGATGTAAAACCCTATGAAACCAAAAGGCTAGCAGTTTACTTTGTAAACTTCTCAGGACTTTTTACTAAATATATATTATATATAGGACAAGGTAAAAAGAAAAATTATCCTTCAATAAAATGAGCCTAAATAGAATCTTCTTGTTACTTCCCTAGTCAATTTATTACCATATTTATAACCCGTACTGTTTTCCAAGGTTTTTCTTCTCTGGCATGGTTCGTTATCTCTTGACACAAGAAAATGTACAGAATGGTACAATGTTGTCTTAAGCAACAGGTATGGTAACATTCTGTGTACTAGCAATATCAAAGCTGTAAAATGTTTTTCAGTTTTAAAACATAAATCAAACATCCTGTTCTGCACTCTACAGGACTATATATTAAAAGGTAGCTGCCAAATAAAGTAAAGGAGACTTTTACTGAGTGTGCTCACTGAGTGAGCAACAATCAACAGAACGAAGAAAAATTCTTGTTAGAAGAGAACCTACCTCATGCAGGACTTTGACAAAAATGTGTGGGAGACCTCTCCCTTTTACAGGAAGGGAACATATATTTTAACAGGGACAACCCTTATAATTGTAAGCCCCAGAGTATAATATATACTACATACTACTCCTATACTGCATATAATATACACTGCATTGCCTAAACGAATGTCAAAATTTAGCAACGCGTATGACTCAGGCTGCATATTAAATTGGTTCTGATCGTACTTGCATCCATATTATACAATCTTGAACCTTAGTAGGAGCGAAGGAGACATGCAGTGTGTCTTCTGAATGCTTGACTGGCTAGTGCATGAACCCTTCCTTTGGCTTGCTAACCTGCGGAGCTCTGGTTACACGATGATGGCATGGGAAAGAATGACATGTTGATAATGTTAATACCATATAGTAGGCATATATCTTTCAGAAAGAAAATGCCTTAAAAAGAAAGGATTCTTTTCAGACTATCTTTTTTCCCCTCTAGATTCTAACAATTAGGAAACTAAAAATGGGCTGGTTTTGTCAGGTTTTTTTTCCAGTGCAGCAGTGTGGTAATCACTGAAACACCTCCAGAACAAGCATGGATACAAGTATAAAGTTGAAACAAAGGTAATCTTCCACTGAATTTGTAGCAGATTTAGTCACTAAAAGTATATGTTCTTTAAAATGAACAGAGAGAGTACAGTGCCAAACTCTCACTGGAAGTCAACATGAGCTGACACTTCCACTTTTCTGCAAGTTATACATCCAGAACTGACAAAGGATACAGAATCTATGTACTGTACAAACCTCTCTTTTTAAGGTTTCATGTAAACCCTAAAGTAGGAAATATAACATATCCACAGGTTTCTAAAAGTGCTACAAATAATCCTTGCCAGATATTGCTGGATACAGACTTGTAGTCTCCAACCATCAGTGCTCAATGATTAGAAAGATGTATTTCAGCTTTTAGAAGATAATCTGCAGATTACAGATTAAAGAATCTGTATAAAATTCTCTCAAACTGTAAGAATTCTCTTCTGGAAATCCACTTAATTCCATACTTGGCCTTTTTTTAAAGCAGCAGACAGACAATTCCCAGTGGTCACATTAGTGAGAATCCCTCAGCTAGAGCATTATGCACAGCTCTAAAATATTTACCTCTTACAGCATATTTTTTGTGACCTACATGTATCAGAATGAATTATTCCTATTTGAGCCGCATTTGCTGAGCCTAGTTCTTTCTTCTTAAAGTCCTGATGGGCTGAATGTTGCTCCATTCATTATCCATTTTTACACTTCTTACCAAATTAAAAGGTAAGATTAAATTCTCCTCAGCAGACTTTTCTCCAAAATTCCTAGTACTGCTCGCAAATAATGACACATATTTCTTGTGTCAACCCCTGCCTCATTAAAGTCAGTACTTAAGTTATCTGAACGTAATGTGACACTACTTAGCAGCTACTTTGTATATACATATATTGCTTTTTTCATTTTTATATGTGTATGTGTGTGCTTACGTACATCTATAGCGATAGACAGAGACAGTGATGGATAAACGCAAAACACCCCACTTCTCTAGCCATTCCTGACCTGTTTTCCTTCAACCTCTTTCACTGAAGTCATGGCAACTTCTTCTTAACCAAGCCTGAGAGTTTAATCCTGTCAAATAACTTTTTTGTACTGTTCCACTCACCTCTGCCCTACAGTTTCTTGGTACTCTCTCATATCCAATGACTCCTTCAGTCTTTTTGCAGTTTTCCCCCTACTCCTCTCTGAAGAAGTTATGCAGTGACAAAAATCTCCTTTCTATTCACCTTCTGAGTGATGTAAAATAGTTCAGCACACAGTAGCAGCTGTGAACTGAAAGCACCTAGAAGAAATGTAAGTCAACCTGATGGCTCTCAAAATTTGTGTTGAGCCTTTTAGACAATCTGTAGACTTGTATTCAGTTGTTCACTCTTAATTAAATGTTCATAAAATGAGAACTACATACCACAAAAAAATTGAGAACTGTTCCATGATTTTGTAAAATAGTCCTTCATAGTGAGCTCTTGGCTACAAACTCACATAACAAATGAGTGATGGTAAGCTCTTATCTCTTCCACACAGAACAGGCCAATATAAAACCATGACCTGACTGGCCAAAAAAGAAAAAAAAAAAAAAAAAAAAAAAAAAAAATACTGTGTCAACATATTTCTCATACTCACTGGCCCTGTACTAAATCCTAGTTACAAAAAAATGTAAGAAGTGAAACTGCAAAGGAGCAGGGGCACAAGGCAGTAAAGAAGAGCCGATAGGTCAAAAGAGAAAAAAAGAAAACTGCAGATGTACAGGAGCTATTTTGGGAGGTCCCAAGTCCTTTGTCCACATTTACAGCTACTGGGTCTTCGTAAAATACCACTCTCCTGTAGCGCTTGCAACTTACAGTATGATTCTTAATTAAATACATTCAGATAAATTCTACTGGCTCATTTTTTCCATTTGTAAACTAAAACGAATTGCCAGCAGAGTTGAAATCATTAAAAAATAGCCGTTGAAGGGACTTTGGGAAGATATCAGTCATTTCCTTTTCCACATAGAGGACAACTATGCCTACATCATTGTTTCAAGGCCTGCACTGATTGATATTCTGTAACCTTTATTCCATAGCAATATTTAATGAGTCTTCTTCAGGAAGTCCTCCTGACATTGCAAATCAATTTCCTTGCTACCATATAAGAATATAGTGGAAAACAGTGAAAAATTTACCAAAAAAGGGGTTTTTTTTCCATTCTGTGTTCTTTTTTTTTTTTTTTTTTTTTTGCACAGCAAGAACATCTCTCCTTTGAGCATTTAATTTGACTAAAAAAAACCAAGCAACCACCTTTTTCTGTTAATGCCCTGAATCTACAAAGCCATACTTGGGAAATACTCTTAAAAAGTGTCTAAACTTTTTTTTTTTCCTTTTTTCCTTGCGATGATACTTTTTCAAGAGCCAAAAATAGATACAGGTTTGCTTAATTGCATGGAACTATTTGCTTTACGCAGTACTCATGCTGAGATAGCCAAGAAGTAGATGAATGTGACCGCTCTTTAACATTGTTTTCAGAGTTACTTGGGCATCTCTAAAATCCCTTGCACCAAGGTCCTTAAGATTCTCAATTTCAAGAGACTGAGCAAATCTAACGGACACATTCTTGGACAGTTGAAAATGACAGTCTATTATTTACAAAGCCACATGCATATTTAAAGGATTCCAGAGGTATTGAAAAATATGTCTTGGAAGAGTTACATGCTATTTATTTGCACATCTAGCCTTGCAAATCCAATTCCCATGGTAAACTGGCAGAGAAAATACTTACTGGGGTGGGCAACCTTGTAAAACATGAATGTAACTTTTCAGCTTGCCCTGTACAAGACACCTCTCTTCTTTGGGGAGCTACTGAAGTGGACTAATTAGTTTCAGGCAGCAATTGCCACCAACCGTATCTTGCCTTTAGTTTTCTAGAAGATTTAAAAGTTTGCTTAGATACAAGTGTAGAAGGCTATACATAATAACTCTTAAAAAAGGGGATGAGCTCACTTTTGTATTTGCATAAAACCAGACATAACTGAAAGGAGGCCTTTCAGTAGATATCTTCTCTTGTATAAGTAACACAAAAAAAAAAAAAAATCTACGAGAAACCAATTAAAACCCTAGCAAAGCCAGAAGAAACATACCTGGTTATTTTGGCATGTTCTGCAATTGACTGGTTTGGCCAAGCTTGTCATGGCACAACTAAGGTTTTGCTATTTTAGACCTTTCACATTTTATTTTTTTTTAATTTCCCTGCAAGCAAACTGTGCTTCTCTCAAATATTTCTTTCCCTACACTATCAAAAAGTGCATATATAGATAAAAATGTCTTTAAACACACACTCCTACGTTAACAACAATAATGAAAATACCCTTAATGTTACCGATTCTTAAAAAAAAAAGTTTAGCATTCTTCAGCAAAACTGGATATCTGAGCCAGCAGCTTCTAAAGGTCACAGTTTTTTAAGCACGTCACTCAGCCCCCTGTGCATGTTTTCCAACCATTAGTAGGTAATAATATTATTGCTAGAACTTTTACAGTTGTGTGATTAAGGGATATTTTAGGGATATTTTAAATAGCTCATGTATGATCTTTGCTACAAAAATGTAATTTCTATTTTTGCCAACAATGCAGGCCAAAACTTTCCCATATTTTATTGTAGGAACCAACCGAATGCTACAAATTCCCCAAAGACATTCTAAGTAGTAGATAGTGAAATACGTCTTTTATGAACTATATCTAAAATAACGGTATCATTCTAAATAACTAGGAAAATAAAAGACAAAATTCGTTCATAGTACCTTCACAATCAAAGAAAAGTTTATTATTACCTTAAGTACCTACAACTACTGAAAAGGAGTTTGCAACATTTTAAAATTAGTTTTCCAAAACATAAAGGTGCATCTCCTAACACCACATTTTTATTATTTAAAAATTTCCATTATAAAATCCTGTTTTCAGATACAAATATATTTATTCAGACTCCTACCATTTAAACAAAGGTTTTTATGATAATTAGCTTCAAAATTGTTAATGGCTTTTTTTGGCTGCACCCAAAACACAGGCATAGGAAAAAATATTTATTGCAATAACCTGACAGCCTTATCATTGAATAAAAAAAGAAAAGCACACATTGCCAACAGACTTCATCAGGATACAGATAAAATCTTCCTAGATTCCTCTGTTAAAATGCTCTAATGCTAAATACTTACTAACTTTGCACAATTTGCAGAACATCAGTAAGAAAAAAAAAACCACCTGGAAGACTGGGACTTAGGGAGGCTTGAGGATAAATTGGACTGAGACTGTCTGGACAAGGCAGCCAGTCTTTCCCACACTAGCAGATAGGCATGGGGAGAGGAAGAGAAGCAATGAGCAGAAGGAAGAGCAGTCTGTGATTAGCTAGCCAATGAATTTAGGGAGCAAATGAAAGGTGTTTAGGGAGTTAAGACTGGAGACCAGCGAGCAGCCATCCTGAGGCTAGATGCAAGTTTGGGGAGTGGACAACTGGCTGGATAAAATGACTGGGACTAGGTGGCTGGAGATGGGAAGCAGTAATGTACCTGATTTAGAGACAAGTCAGAGGACAATTTGAACTGCCCAAGAAAAGAGGCTAGGATGAATTACAATACAAAGAAGAGACAGCAGTGGGAAGCATATGTGGGAAGAAGGATACTAAAATGGATAGTTGTGGTGGGGATGCCAGGCAGGCACTAGCATGGACCAGGGAGTAACAAATCAACTGAGGAATTAAGATAAGATAACTGAGATAGCTCACCAATGTCCCAGAAACATGCTAACATTTAGGTTCCCTCTGAACAGACCTTTCAAAGTGTCCGGAACTAAGATTTGAAACATGGAGAATGAAGAGCTGATTTGCACAAACAGAGAAAAGAGGCTAGGATAGGAAACGAATAATCAAAAAGCTCCCCCATCATGCTGGAAACGCATATTCATAGACCTCCTCTACCCTAAAGCCTATAAAGTTTTCTACCAAGAGAACTCCCTAGCTATCAAGCTTCCTGCTATTCTGCAGTAGGTGGATTCAGAAAAAACTTTCACTCTCTCCTGTTACTACTGTGTATAAACAATTAAATATTTATTAGCGTAAAGACTGAAACTGGATGGTCTAACTATTAACCTATAAAGTATCAGAATACTCTCCCTCAATACTTCTTGTCCTCAAGTATCCCCTTCCATCTAAACCATCTAAATAAGTACTGAGACAGTGGGAGAATGATCCTGTAAACTTCTAGCCAAGGCAACCACCAGAGAAGCAAGATGTTAGCATCCCAGTCTATACTCCATGATTATTTAACTTTTATACAAAGTAGAGCAAGTTCAAGAGAAGATACTGAAATTCCTACCCCATATAGAACACATTCAAGAAAGTGGAACGTAAGTATTCAATTTCTTGCAAGCAAAATACAGCAGAGAGCCTTCTAAATACTGAGTCATTAGAGCAAAGACGACAAAAAGTTACTGCTTTTTTTTTTTTTTTTAATAATTCCCTTAAACTTTCATGTGAGTGCACAAAATAAAATGTTTTGTTTGGAATTAAATAGCAATTACTTGTTTCAAACAAACGTTACGGTGTCTTCAATTAAGTAACTTTTTTTCATCTTTACCTTTGGACAAAGCTGACTTGGGTACATTTTCTTGTTTCTTAACTGAAATAAAATATGTGCAACCTTAATGTTAAATAGTATGAAAAAATGCCTTGGACCTCTCATACTTAGCACTTTTACTCTCTCTGTAGCTCAGATCCCCTTCTGTAAAATGGGAATAATTTGACCTTACCAAGATTTTGTGAAGGTAAATGAACGTGTAAATAATCAAGAAACTACGATTGCAAAGCCATTGACACCATGAGCATCCTAGGAAGCCTTGATTAAATTGATAACTTTGTCAGCAGAGCAGGAACCTAATAATAATGAGAATATAAAACATAAGAAAATGAACAAAGAGAAGAACAACAAAATATTAAATACCTACACAGTGTTTGGTCCCTATCCATCCTCCAGCAAGAACAAAGCAGATCTATTGAAAAAATATTAGGCAGTTCTTCAACTAAAGATGATCATATTCATAAAAGATGTGAACTTAAAATTTCACAACCTTATTTCTAGTATTTCTTAATACCCAAATACTTGACTTTGCAACTTTTAAGGTCTTTTTTTTGCCATAATAAAAATGTTACATACAATGTTCAAGACAAAAATCAAAAAACACGGAAGTTCATCTGCCTGGTTTAGGGTAACATTTATCCCTCAATATTAAGAAAACGGCGTAGCATTTTGACACCTATCCCATTTACTTCTTTCAACTGAAACCAGGCAAAGCCAGTGGTTTTTGAGGCAAAACCAGATGAAGAACTCACGTGACTCCAAACAAAAAGCAATTTTCACACGGCCTCCTATGAACTGAACAGAAACAAGCAAGTCTGGCACAACTCAATGTTCTACAAGACATGCACAAAGGGCCTAGTTCTGAGAGGTGCTGAAGGTCTCTGGGTACTGAGCACTGCAGAATCAGGCTCAACTTGCTAATGACTTTTCATAGGGTAGTGGAGATTAACCACAATGTGACTCCTGCAGTCATTTGCAGCCTGAATGAAACCGGAAAAACTCTTTTTGACTTTACAAGGAAAGGGTTTATGCCTTTTCCTTTTTGCTGAGAACAGCCCCTTTTATTTTCCCTAGACAAAAAAAATGTTTTTTCTCACTAGGCTTTACTTGGAAATGCTAACGATGTGTCACCCCCTCCAGAGAATGACAGGCCAACAACTAGACCTTCTTTAACAGAGGACTAAGTTGTTGTTATACAGCCAATAAGAAACTATTGAGGTGGAATCAACCACAAAACCATGGGTCCTCTGTCTGTCCAGCTCCCTTCCCAGGCACTAGAAACCTCGAATTCCTGACCATGGTGACAGACTGAAGTAGCAGCCAAAAGAGCACACAGACATGGTTTCTGCCCCCTATACCTACCAGACAATTTGCTCTCCAAGGACAGCATACAGAACAATGGAGTAGAGTATCTTCTCCTCTCTATTCTGTTTCCCAGGCTATAAATATAGCCACATCCATGGCCACAGCTCTCTTTCATGGGACTGCTTTAACATATCCAAAATTATCAACGCCTCTATTAGTACTGCGTCTACCACTATTAAATGTTTAAAGTTTAGACGCTAAAAATTCCATGTGCTGTACCTTGATTATTTTTTCTTAGAAAACCGTTAGTCAAGCTATACGATTAGGATGAGAGAAATGCCATAAACGGTAGTTAACTGAACAGTCTCTGAATGCTAGGCACCAGTATGAAATGAAAAGTGACATTTCAGACTCTTGCCTTTCCTTCTTTGGAACATAGCATCAGAGAGTTTGAAGAATAAAAAGTGAATTTTGATCGATTCAGCTGCTTACCTCAGAAAACCGTAGACACAGATGGAATACAAAACTTCTCAAGGCTATGGCTTGCGAGGTCTTTTTAAGTAAGGTAAGAAATCATTTAATCACCTAATTTTTCCCAGAGTAGTGAACAATGATACCTGTAATCAGTGGCAAGTCTGCTAAATGTGCTGGTTTTGTCCAGGATAGAGTTATTTCTCTTCATAGTAGCTAGCATGGGGCTATGTTTTGGATTTGGGCTGGAAACAGTGTTGAGAACACAGGGATGTTTTCATTAGTGCTGAGCAGTGCTGACACACAGTCAAGGCCTTTTCTGCTTCTCACCCCACCCCACCCCACCAGCGAGCAGGCTGGGGGGGCACAAGAAGCTGGGAGGGGACACAGCTGAGACAGCTGACCCCAACTGACCAAAGGGGTATTCCACACCATATGGCATCATGCTCAGCATATAAAGCTGGGGGAAGAAGGAGGAAAGGGACATTTGGAATGATGGCATTTGTCTTCCCAAGTAACCATTGCGCATGATGGAGCCCTGCTTTCCTGGAAATGGCTGAACACCTGCCTGCCGATGGGAAGTAGTGAGTGAATTCCTTGTTTTGCTTTGCTTGCGTGGGTGGCTTTTGCTTTCCCTGTTAAACTGCCTTTATCTCAACCCACGAGTTTTCTCACTTTTACTCTTCCGATTCTCTCCCCCATCCCACCGGGGGGGAGTGAGCAAGCAGCTGGGTGGTGCTTAGTTGCCAGCTGGGATTAAACCACAACAGTCCTTTTTGGTGCCCAATGTGGGGCTCGAAGGGTTCAAGATAACGACAGATTTGATTGAAATGTGCTAGGTCAAATTTATAGCTGTTATTGCTGTTTAGCTGTTAATCAGCAGGCTTCTTGTGCTTGCCATGGAGCTTGCTTGCCTTACTGTATATTAGAGTCTAGTGCTCGTTAGTGGCTGGTTTTTGCTTTTGCTGCTTGCTGTACTGCTGATCATCTTACTGTACTGTGCCTGGAAACATTTTGATAACAGCCATAGCGATGCGCCTGGGCTGGCAGATGGCCAGGGCATCGCTGCTGTTTCTGTTTTGCTGTACTGGACAGGCTGGAACTCCAGTGTGAACTCAAGTTGAAGGGACTGTGACCTGTGGATGAATCCACGTGGGAGCAGGACACTCCGAAGCATCTGTGGCCATGAATAAGTCCACGCCAGAGCAGGTACATCTCAAAGTGTCTGTGGCCGTGGTTATGTCTGTGCTGCAGCAGGTATACGTCTGAAGGGATTGTGGCCCAAGGATAAGTCCATGCTGGAGAAGGTGCACCTCAAAGCATCTGTGGCTGTGGGTAAGTCCACGCTGCAGCAAGTACACCTTGAAGCGTCAGGGGCTGTGCATGAGGTCATGCTGGAGCACCTCAAAGCGTGTGGCCATGGATAAGCCCACGACAGAGCAGGTACTCCCCTGGAGCGACTGCGGCCATGGGTAAGGCCATGTTGGAGCAGGTTCACTTCTGAAGGGATTGCGGCTGTGGGTAAGGCCGTGCTGGAGCAGGTATATCTCTGAAGGCATTGTGGCCCATGAAGAAGGCCATGCTGGAACAAGTGCACCTCAAAGCGACTGTGGCTGTTGCTAAGTCTATGCCACAGGAGGTGTACCCCTGAAGAAACTGTGGCTCATAGATAAGGCTGCACTTGGAGCAGGTACACCCCTAAGGGACTGCAGTCTGTGGATAAGTCCAAGCCGGAGCAGGGACAAGGGGAGGAGTTCATTGCAATGTTAAACCCGATGGCCTGGTCCAAAGGGACCAGGGATGGAGGCTGTAATAGAAATACCTTTAAATTGTTGTAACCCACAATTTGAGTTGCATGTTATAGGAATTGCTATAGCAGGAACCACCTGAACCAATGGATGACAACCCTTACAAGAAGCAGGGCAAGTACAGCAGTGACCCGACCTGAGCTGGCTTTGGTGCCCAATAACTCCACGCAACACACCACCTCTCCTGTCCTGAGTGACCACCGTAACAGATGGAGCCCAAAGTCACAGACTAAATGAACTCAATGGATATTTTGTGGACACTTATGGACATTTCACAAGGGTAGTACATAAGCTAAAGGAATGATATCTGCGTATTATATCAAAGGATGGGAAGGGTGGTGGTGGTTAATGAGGTTGTATTGGATAGTGTGGGACCCGAGCATGATGTAAATGGTACGGAGTAAGGGGTGGAGAATGTGCTGGTTTTGGCTGGGATAGAGTTCATTTTCTTCATAGTAGCTAGGATGGGGCTATGTTTTGGATTTGTGCTGGAAACAGTGTTGAGAACACAGGGATGTTTTCGTTACTGCTGAGCAGTGCTGACACACAGTCAAGGCCTCTTCTGCTTCTCACCCCACCCCACCAGCGAGCAGGCTGGGGGGGCACAAGAAGCTGGGAGGGGACACAGCTGGGACAGCTGACCCCAACTGACCTAAAGGATATCCCACACCATATGATGTCATGCTCAGCATATAAAGCTGGGGGAAGAAGGAGGAAGGAGGGGGCATTCAGAGTGATGGTGTTTGACTTCCCAAGTAACTGTTACACATGATGGAGCCCTGCTTTCCTGGAGATGGCTGAACACCTGCCTGCTGATGGGAAGGAGTGAGTGAATTCCTTATTTTGCTTTCCTTGCACGCACAGCTTTTGCTTTCCCTGTTAAACTGCCTTTATCTCAACCCATGAGTTTTCTCACTTTTACTGTTCCAATTCTCTCCCTCATCTCACTGGGGGGGGAGTGAGCGAGTGGCTGCGTGGTGCTGAGTTGCTGGCTGGGGTTAAACCATGACACTAACTCGAAATGAAGTTTTAAAACATTAACGGGGATAGACATTTCTAAGTAGGAAGACAAGTAAGGAGGGTCCAAACTCCCAGACTTTGCCTAATGCTCCTCCAGCAGGATCAGACCATTTTCACTGTATAGCTACAGATAAGTAGTTAAAATATTTTAGTGAGCCTGTAATTGATAAGTTTTGAGGTCCTTGCATGTACAATGAGATTATTCTGAGTGTACCAAAAGGAAAGTAGCATCTAGGACCTACTGCAGTACTTATCTCTAAAGTCTTCGCTTTTTTTTTTTTTTTTTTTTCCTCAAAACAAACAATCCATCCAAGACAATCAATAGGCCTTCCTCCTCTGTGTGACCCAGCCATCAAAGCTGGTAGAGAATGCTGAATTACTAGAGGAAGCGAATCTATACCTGCTAGGGTAGCAAAGGAACAGTATCCTCTGTACAGACCTGAGGAAGGGTAGCTACTAGCCTGCGTGTCAGAAAGCTTCATGGTACTGGAAAGTATCCTCTCAGTCATCACTGCACTTGGGTGAGTTGCTGTTTGACTTCAGCTATAGCTTTAGGAGTAGCCAAGGCCACAGAAGCAATAAAAGCTAGAAATATTTCAGCAGAGAGGCTGAAGTCTTTATTTGTAATCCTCAAACCAACTGAGGATTTGGATTTCCTTCCAGTCACAAATAAATAAGGGCTGAGTCTTCTAGCCTAGGTGATGGAAAAGACCTAGTAGTACTAGTTAAATGGAGCAGGGAAAGACAGACAGACAGAAAGACAGAGGAAAAAAAAAAAAAGACTCCTTTTCAAAGCCAGAAGTAAAGACATCCTTTTGGGCCTGGTGTATTCATTTACACACGCGCACACACACAAAACCAAATCCAACTTGTGCCCCTGCTACTAACCTCTGCTGGCATTTACATAATGCCAGTCTAGTCTGCTGTGTGATACATAGCAACCTGTATATCCCTCAGCATTATTAACTCTTAGACTGAGAGCACTGGGCTTGAGAGAAACACATAGCACTGCTAAAACATACATTTTTGTTGTTTTTTTTTTTTTAATTAAAAAAATCTCAATATATTGTGAATACTCTAGAAGACTGTGGTAATGTGATAGGATTATCAAAGGAAAGATGTAACATCAGCCTGACAGTTTACAAACGCAGTATTCAGTTCTACATGTAAATGAGATCCCATACAGTAAGCAAATAGGATCACTATTCACAATAATTACCACTCTAATTCACAGATTATCTCAAGAGTAGATGGTAACAGACCAAAAAAAAAAAACCAACAACCAAAAAAACCCACAAAACCCAGACTTTTTTCCCCCCAGCTGACCCTTTACACAATAAATTGTCTTTACGTGGCCACGACTTAGAGGAATTTCAGTTGCAGACTTGACATTGCAGAGAGCAAAGTGTAAAGGTTGTGAATGGTGTGGTTGTTCAGAAGAAACCTAGAGCCTCCCCCTTCCCTTCACAGGCATCAACTTAATTAATTGTAAGAAACATGGTCATTATGCAAATGAATTCAGTCCTGTGATTGGTTATTGCAGCAATGAAGATTCTCACACACTATCCACATGAGTTCTGAAAATAGCAACAAGCATCTGCTCTGTGCAGTCTACCCCATCAACTTTCTTTTTACTATTTGTTTGAAAAAGAGGCTTTCAATAAATTTGTGATTCCTGACACCAGAATTTATAAAGGACTAAAGCAACATCATGTGAACAAGACCTCTGGCTAAGTGAAATAACATTTCTGGTAACACTTATCTACAGACTGTAAGATGACTTGCTGGACAAATTAACTAGCCTAGTAATATTTTTACTTCATATTAACTACTCTGTGATCTGCACTGCACATCTATAAACAAAGACTTCCACTGTGCATTTGTCTGATATATTTAAGACATATAACTTAATTATAATCTGTTGTTCATTCCAATTAGTTATTTTAATGCAAAATCAGTCCTGATATTTACTAAAGCTCATTCTTCCACTTCTAAACTAGTTTGTCATGTCTATTTTAAATTTTGAAGCCATGCAACATCATACCTACTTAAATTTTAACAAGGCAAATACCTTCCTCGGCAGGAAGAGAGTACACTCATTTTCCAAGGGTGAAAAGCTATGCAGCTTCAGTTTTGCTTGGACAGAGAAAGTAGGTAAGTTTAATATCTTAAGCTATTTTGGCCAGTAAACTGTTAGTATTACAAAAAGTTTGTCCACAACACAAAAAAGAAAAGTTTCAAATAAATAACAAATTATTTTGTTTACCTTCTCTTTTGGGTTTTGTGATTTTAAAAGTTTTGGAGTGTGTATTTTCAACTTTGTATACACAAGACTGTAAAACAAGTTAGAGAAAAGGCTAAATCTGATTATCCCTTCTAGTTTAATAATTCATTCCTAACTCAGCCAGAATCAGGCAGGCAAATATGTCCAAAATTTGAAGGATTTAAAATGCACTGTAACTTGAATCCAAGTTTAGCTACAGAATCTTGTTTAGCTTCTTTTTTAGAGAATTCTGAGAAGGGGGCATGCTTAAAATGTATCTGTATGTGCATCAAAATAACACTGACATGGGAATTTAGGCAATCCAAAGGTGAGCACTAACAAACCACCCCCCAAAACCCTAGAAACATGAGGATATAAATCTTAGTCTGTGCCCTCCATATAATTCAACTGAACGTTGCCTACTTCTCTGGATAACTGTTGAGTTACCATCAATTGCCGAGTTTTGAAAATTGTTGAATAAGCAAATAAACACATTGGGTAAATAAGGATAGTACTGGAGAAAATACTTTGTTCATTTACTCTAACTATATATAATCTTAGTTCTAGTTATCCCAAAAAACCGTAAGATATTTTTGTTAAAATGATGAACTCATAGCAATAAGAGATGCCACCTAAGAAACTCTTGTTTATTCTGAAGCATTAGCTGGAAAGTGGGTAGAGCAGGTATATTTTGATTTAACATGTTAGGTGTTCAGGTTATTGAAAATTTTAACAGAAAATAAAATTACAATTTTAACCAGAGAGCATATGCATTTTCATGCTTTGTTCAGATTTAATTTGTTTTGGGGGCTTTTTTTTTTTTTTTTTAAATAAAACAGTATTATTTACTGAAGCAACAACTACCACCCATAAAGGCTAAGGTAACTGATGTACCAAGACAAAGAGGTTCAGAGGCAAAGACAATATCATATGCTAACAGTCAAGAAAATAATGTCAATGTAGAGTTCTCCCTTCAAGGATAGTCTTAATTTACGGTCCTTTCAAAGTGTAGCTATTGCTGTCCTGAACATAAAACAGAGCTCTGAACACACAGCCTCAGAATAAGGCTCTATCTTAATAATAAAATTAATGAGATTAGAATGGGCCCTCAAGAAATGTTAGTAACCCAGAATTTTACAACACACTTTGAATTGTGAGATGACTTAGTATTAAAAGTAACATTCCATTTCTATGACTGTCTTAACACACACTGCGCCCTGCAAGGAACAAATATGTGACTACACATGCACTAATTAAATATTTATAGTACGAAAAAATATGTGTCATCATAAAAGCAGACAATATTGTGCAAAGATGTAATTCCCTTCTATTACTCTAACTAGAAATCAGAATCAAGGAGACACAAGAGAGTTAAACTCTCCTGTTATTATAGCTGAATAACTAACACTTACATAGTCCTTTAAAAAATAATGAGATACAGAAGCCAAAGTATTAGTTAGCTCAAACAAGGATGAAGATGCAACTTTCAAACTCTTAAGAGAAGAAACATCCGGGAAAAAAACCAAGAAATATTTAAAATCACCCTCTTTCTTTCACCTCTGCCTCCTCATTAGTATGGGTTCGAGGCTCTTTCCTCCAGCAGCAGGAGCCAAGCTCCCAAGCAAGTGGCACATTTTGTTCTATGTTCTTTCAGGATATGGAATTCCTTTCCTTGTATCCTCTAAAAAAAGAGTTAAAACTCTCATCCTGACTCTCTGGCTGTATGAGAAAATTTCCAGCTGAACTCACATCGCTAAGTGCTATAGGGTTACAAGGTATATAATCACAAGTAAGTGATCAAAATATTGGAAGATAATTAATAGTCTGATCAAACACAAAATATATGTGCACTTACTCCCAGAATTCCATCACTGGAGAAGTGGCATTTTGTAAAGAGACTTGACTGCAGTTGCTCAGATTAAGTTTTTGAAATTCCACACAGTTTTCTATAAAAGAACAAAAAAGAGTTTGCTATATTGACATGTAAGTACATTTCTTCTTGTGCACCTTCTAGTTTATGCATCTTGTAAAGCCACCATTCTATGATACATTTTCTCTATGTGGTTAAAGGATTTCTAAGTACACTAAAATGCCACAGCTGCTACTTGCGCAACACTATTTTGATAACCAGATCACAGGCCTATCCCAGAAAAATATCCATGCAGTATGCTACATTCTCCTATAACACTTTCCAAAGGCACAGCTGCAATGGCAAGGGCCAATAAAACACCTGAGGCAGAAGAAAGACGCTTTGAGAAACTGAGGCAATTGGTTGGGAATTACAACATACTCCTACCTCAACTGCTGGTTCAGTGGCCAATGGTAACAATTGGCTTATGAAACACTGCCAGCAACAACCTTCCACTTTGCCTTAATATGGCAAGTGAAAAATCAGTCTGGCTTATTATTATTATCTCTAATACAGAGAAAGGAGATCAAAGCAGCTCAGCATTGTTGAGTTGACACTTAGTATTTGAACAGCGATCAACATTGGCTAAGCTCCTTTGCAGGATTGCCAAAATTGATACTGAAGCCTTCCACATCTATCGGGCCCAAGACTAGTTCCCTAACATAACCTAAACTGCAAGATTTCACATAGCTGTAGGTGTGCTCAGAGAACACAATAATGATCAATTAATAAAAGCCATGAAAGACAGTACAGTTGGTGCATGATTTGAAATTGGACAGTAATATAAGGAATAAATGCAAAAACTTCAGGAACATGGAAATAAGGGCATTGGTATGTATTCCTCCCCATAGATGTTTGTGATCTTCAAATGCAATAAGCAGAGCATTACAGATAAAAATATCAATGAGAGGACAGATGCAGAGCCCTATACTGCAAACCCTTAGGAAAACACACCTCATCTTATATGAAAGAGGCTACTTTGTATGCAGTAAGGATTATTTATGTGACTAAATTTTCAGAAGTGGCTTGATGAACATTATCCCTCAACATCTGGCACTAAAAAGAGCGAATCCAAAGTTCCACGTTTAATATTTTCCTCTCCATTTAAACTCCTCCTGATTTCATTAGAGTGAAAGAGCAAGATTGTAACCTGTCATCAGGTCATCAGCTCTTCAGTAGAATTCACTTAGTGTACTCAGGGAGAATAGATATGATTGCAAATGAGAGTCTTGGGATTTGGCCAGAATATCTTACAGAATTAACAAAATCCAAAGTCTTCTTCTGCTATCTGACATTATATTCTGCGGGAACAAATGCTTATACAATGACCTAAACCAAAAAGGTATGAATAAGTCTTCACTCCAGGATTCCTTTATCATGGTGTAGTACGATGTGATTGGCCCATTTCCACAGACTTTTCTGCCAGAACAGTTTTATTCCTGACATTTTAATATATTAATCAATTACTTTGAAGTATTTGTATAGCAATAATCTCTACTGAGGTCATACCTGTATTCCATTCATGCCCACAGGTAGCCCAAGGAAGCTCTGTAGTAAAGCAGTTAAACAAATAGAAGATAGCCCATGCTAAAATGATGATGTAATATACATTTAGATGTGCCTCTATAACTTGGGTAGCATATCCAATGCCTAGAGAAAAAAAAGGGAGACAATAGAAAACTTTTACTTTTCAGGTAATTTAAAAACAAATGCTTACTACTTTAAGTATATCTTAACTTCAATTTTGATACAATTTATTTTACTGCACTTTAAATTTAATGCATTCTTTTGCAGTAGAACACAGAACTGTTTGTTACCTTCAAATAGAGGGCAAACTTTCCTCCAGCATGTAATGCCTCCTTCACTAGTAAACTGTCCCAAGGCTGTCTCCAAGAAAAATACTGGTATTCCACAGCAAATAAAAAAAACCACATATGGGATGAGGAAAGCACCTACAAGCAAACATTGAGGGAGTATTGGTTATAATGACTACAGTTCCTTGACAGCATAGTGAGAAACTAATTTTGTTAATAAAGGAAGGATCACCTATTAGCCATCTCTCAGGCATCGTGCTGAAAGTGCAGAAAGTGTTTACTCCTGGCCCCAAATATCAAAAGTTAACCTGTAAGCCAATGTCATGGACTAAAAAAGACCAGACCAAAGTTCCTCAGTATAGACTAAATTCTGCTCATGTGTCTCAAACACAGAAAAGACCACAGTCTTGCTCAGCCACACAGTTCTGCTCTGATCATCACTAAGTCAGTCTACACTATCTTCTCTCCCTTGCTTTTCTCAGGAAAGCAGGGATGAAGAATTGTTATGGAAATTAAATCCAGTAAGTCCTTTGTAAGTTATTTGGATAAGCCTGATGATAAGGATCATGAAATGGAAATGATGAAATAAACTTTAGAACTACTTACAAGAACAGGAAAGCAGGGCTTAGCCTTATCAGCTAGAAATATTAATGTGAAATTGTAGGAAAATAACAAAGCATCAACATTTTTGTTCAATGTTGACAGTAAACTCCAGGATAGGTAATGAATAATACAATTCAATGCTGAAGCGTTGCATACAACAACAACAAAATTCTTCTCTTATCAATTAACACATAGCAGAAGTATTGTATTATTTAATGACTGATCGCGTTATTAGGTGTGGCACCTAAAGAACATGGCTTTAGAAAGCAAAGAAATGAGAGAATATACATATGTTAGGCATAATGTCACTTGCTAATAACGTAGATTTTAGGTATTCCATTTAGAACTGAAACTAAATAATAAGGAATAAAATACAGCCTTTTGACTGTGTAGACAATCCATATATATATATATATCAGGCATAAAGAATTATTTTCCTCATTCCCCAAGTACTCAGACTTTCTGATGAGTCAAAGGATGAAGTGGAAAGCAAGCAACTATATTGGTTTAGACTGAAACAAGGAAAGAAGGAAATAAATACTGAGAAGAAAGCACAAAATAACTGATTCTGCCATTTTTACTTACACCAAGAAAGTTTTACTGGTTTAACCAGGCAGACTAGCACAGCAGAGTACTGCACAGAATAATTTCTCTGAAGTTGTAGGAAAATTACAAAGCATTAACTGTCTAATTAAGTTATGAAAATAAAGGTTCATACAACATATATAATGTGTTATATCCAGGCCTCAACCTACTTGTTCCCAAACAAATAATCCCACACAACTAATTAACTTCATTTAAAGTTCCCATTAAATAACGTAAGCATCCCACCATCCATTCCATATCAAATCAACACAAGATATGCTAAACACACAAAGTTTTGGTGGATGCAGTTTTTCCTAGGATGATGTGTTTTACAGTGCTGTCCATCATTGCATACATCGATCAGTTCTTTAGAGCACTAGCAATAGCAGCATTTCCTTCCTTCAATGGGAGTCCTGAAGATCAATTTGATCATTAATGAACAGCACCTTAATAGCTACCTCTCTAATGCTAAATCTCTGTCAGAATATTAACTACGAACAAAATGTTTCTGAATATACTTCAGGAAAATTTCTACAACTACAAGGCAAATAGGTATCCTGTTCATGATCTTAAAAACAAAAAAAACCTCACACCAAAAACTGAACACCACAACACACCCACAATCTGCAACAATTGTTATGCTTTAGTCACTTTGACTAGAAAGTTGAGACAACTAATTACAGCTGTTTTGACTTGCAGTTTCTTTCTTCAGGCCCAGCACATCAAGAGAGATCTCTTCATGAGTAGTCTCTTCCCTCAACCAAGCAATTTCCCTATAGTTGAATCTCAGCTGCATCTCAAGCAATACATGTGGATTTCACAAAGAATGGAATCCTTGCATCTAAAACATGGTTTCTCTGTATCCTTTACTGTGCAAATGGTTTGAACAAAATCCTTATAGGCCGGGCAAACTGCTGGCCAGTATCAAATCCAGCTTGGCCCACGCATACGCACGATCATAGCAAGTTTAACATGGCAACTTGTTGAAATTGAAAGTATTCGCTTTGACTCTATTTTTCCAACACTGTTCTACAACAGGTGTACATTATGAAAATTAAAGGACATCAGGTTTCCCAGCTTGCAAAGAGGTCATATTCCAAGAAATATCTAATTCTAAACATGCAAAGAAATTAATTTTCCTAAAAAACCCACTAAATGTCCATAAGAACAAATTAAAATTGCAGAAGCTTATGCCTACTCTACCTGTTATGACTCGGAGTAAGTACCAGAGTGAGGTCAGACCTCAAAAGTTCCATACTACTGCTTCTAGATTCGTTCTGTATCTAGCAAGTTATGAAATAACTAGCTCATATATCTTACCATTGTCTTCACTTACCACACACTAAGTAGTTTTCAGTATTTACATCTGATGCATCAAACAAGTCCAACTCTGGTCTAATTCCAGCAGGGCACTCCAGAGAGTTACAAAAACACAGGTCATAGACCAAGTCCTCGTTGAATAAAATTGAAGTCAATGGCAAATTTCCCATGGTGCCAGGACATGACCAATTAAACCACACACATTAATTCTATTCTTAAAGAATAGAGTGGTGATTAAGTATGATATTTAAGTAATTACTTTTTCACCAAGTCACCCAAAAACATGGTTAGAATTTTTTCTACCTAATGTTATAGTCTTAAAAATGGTAGCATCACATTTTGACAAGCTAGCATATACATACAAACGGTACATACAAATATAAAGGTTACTGTATGAACAAGCAAATCTTCATTATATGCCGAAAAAATATTTCTATCTTTTCCTCTGCCAAAACTTCTCTGGGAAAACTTTGACAATCAACAAGAAACTGTTCTGCATATCGTATCCAGCATATTAATATTTATGTACTAAGAGCAGTACGTGGTAGCATCATTTTGGAAGCAGGTGAATTCTTGTTATCTTAGTTTTGCCAAAGTACAGATATATAAAGAAAGGAGCTGCAAACCATAAATACATTTTCCACAGTAGTATTAGCCTTATAGAAACAGCAGACAAAGTGGGCCAAAAGCATCCCTGAGTTCAGACAACTGTGCCTAGGTTTGGAGGGGCAAGGGAAAGAAATGTGGCACAGCATTGTTAGCAAACAAACCCATTAAAGAACAGATCTTTGCATATCAGCCACTGAACATATTATTTTTCTCCCAGCCTATATGCTTACACTAAGACTGATTCAGGCCTTCAGTGGGGAAAATGTTGAATCTAGTCCATAGAATTCTAAACTAAATTTTTTTTTTACTTTTCTTTCCTCATTGCTTTGCAAGTCACAGCTGACGTGCTTATTCTTAACTGTCACATCTTACATAGTTTATACTTAACTATAACGAATACATGCCACATGTTATACTTCTGTGGAAGCTAAGTCTGTTCTTTTCTCTCTCAAATAACATTCTTATTCTAAATTTTATAGGGTTTGCTCTCTTCTTTGAGTAACAGGCAGCTTTTACATCTTCCCCTACCCTACTATAGTGATTTGGGAAGTAATGAGAAAAAAAAAAAAAAGTATGGTTGAGTTAAAGAAATTTTCATATGACAAAGAAAAAAAATGTAATCTTTGTAGCATTATCAAAACCAATATTCATCCTCTCCAAAGTATACTGTTGTGAAAAATAAACTGCTATGTTCTTTTCTATGTCAGACAAACTTACTAAAGTATGGTTGGGTCTGTATTCACATGCAGGAGAAAACCCACAGTGTACTACTATAACAGAACACCGGCTTCTTCCGCATTAAAAGTCTCACAGGAAAAAAAAAAAGTCAATTTTTTTTTTTTTTACTAACACAAAAGAAACTTGTGAAAGTAAGCCACACAATATTTCGGGAGGAGAAGGAAAGAGAAACACAGTGATTTTTTCTTAGTTGTCAGATGCTTAATACTGCCCTATCTGCACATACACTGAATTCCTGAATACCTATCTCTTAACTAGTGCAAGAAATCACTGTAAAGCATTCTTAACTGTTTATTTCCCACATGTTTATGGCGAGCTGTAAATCAACATATAGATGCCATCTTACCTCCTCCGTTCTTGTAGCAAAGATACGGGAATCTCCATACATTTCCCAACCCAATAATCTCCCCTGCCACAGAAAGCACAAATTCAACCTTATTGTTCCAGTGACCTCTTTCATGAACTTTCTTATCGTTGCTGTGGACGAGGTTGGTACTTGAGGCTTCTGGGTCCAAAGTATCTTCTGGCTTGCCGTTAATTATAGGAATAGTCTTTTCAGCTGTCATGACTGTTCAGCCTAGGGGAGAACAAAAGAAAAACATACAGATGTTTTAAGGCACTTGTTAGTAATAACCTTCAATGACTAAGAAGTCCCTCAGTTTATCATTGGCTTCTTACTACCTACATAAATTTGCAGGTGAAAGCGAAGGAGGCAACTCCACAAGGCTGGAAAAGTTGTAAAGGAAAAAGGAAAGGGGGGCTGGGGGGGGGGGAGAGAAGCTTATGTACAAGGGAAAGAGAAGATTTCAAAGTTGAGACAGACAACTTAGTAGTACGACATTGTTTTAAGGCGCAGATAGCGAAGCCTTTCAAAAATCCCTCCCCAAGCAAGGATCCCAGCTTGACTAACCTACCAGAAGACAGAGATCTCCTGCACCTCCCAGGCACACAATTGAGAATAGAAGAAGAAAGGGATGTGGAGAAAGGGGCCTGAATGGTTCTGGCCTGCCTGGAGGAGTAACGGAGCTCCCAGACTACTCACCCAGGGCTCTGCCTGTGCCTGCGCGGCTGGGAGAGGGACAGGGTCTCTAGCTGAGTGCTCGGCTCCGAGCGGACCTCCGCGGGCTGCCGCTCTTCGCTCTGTTGCACAGGAGGCACGGGGCAGTGCAGCCGCCGGCGCCCAGCGGCAGAAGCGGGCAGGGGGAGGCGGGGATAACGCGGACAGCGTTAGGATAACGAGAAGCCGGGAAGCCTCGTCCCGTTCTGCGGCTGCTGCCCGGCCGGCGGGGATAGGATGCTCCCCGCGCTCTGGAGCCGGAATTTGAAATGCTCAGCCTTCCCCGGAGCGATGGTATAATACCCGCCTCCCCCCTCCGCCCACCTCAGGCTGTCCCGCCAGCTCCCCCCTCCTCCTCTTCCTTCCCCCTCCTCCTCCATCCAGCATCACCACCCGAGCATCCCCAGCCCCTCGCTCCCCCGCCCCGCGCAAAGCAACCAGGGCCAAGCACCGGCGGTACCCAAGCCCTGCTCCTTGCACCCCTCGGCTCCCCCCTACGCGAGGGGGAGGCGACCTGCATGCGGCTCGCAGAAGGCCGGCGGCGGCGCGGGCGGCGGCGGTTCGCTGCGCACACCTGCCGGCCGCCTTGCTGCAGTGCCCGCCGCGGCGGCGAGAGCCCGGCCCCGCCACCGCCCTGCCCCGCGGCTCCCCCGCGCCCGCTGCTCACGGGGCAGCCGGGGGTTGGTTTGTCGGGGTGTTTGGTTCAAGTTCAGGCCTGGCAAGTTAAAAAAAGGAACCCGCCGAAAACAGATGACATAAACTTCAGCTGGGAAGGGGGGGGGGGGGGGGGGGGCGAGAACGGGGTAAAAAAAAAAAAAAATGTGGGGGGAACATTTGGAAAGTGTGGAAACAACGTGGGCGCTTTCTAGTTACACGGGGAAAATGCAGAAACGGCCCACGTGGGCATTTCTAACCGGGGTTTTGCTTAAAATCCAAGCTAAATAAGCGTAAAATAGAAGCAAGAATAGGAAGAAGTAATACAAACTGTTTTGTTTCAGGTTGAATGAAATATTTCATCAAATAGAGATTTTTTTTTTTCCCCCATTCAATCCCCCCCCCCCTTTTTTTTTTTGGTAGGTCAGTTATTTCCACCCCATGTTTCTCAACCCAAACTAAATACCTCTTCCATTATTCATCTCTGCAGCTTTTCCTTAGCAAATAGCAAGGCCCAACTCAGGTTTTAGCTTCAAATCTTCCCTCAGATCCAAACTCTCAGTTGCAGCTACGATCACCAATGTTTTGCTCTGCAACTACAAGAGAGGCACTTTGGAACGCTGTCTCTTAAATCCTGGATTACATTTAAGAGTGCTGGAGGATGCTGTCCCAGGGACAGCATGCTCTTCCATGTGAATTCTTTCCCTCTTGCCCTCCAGCTCCATGGACTTTTACACCGCCAGGAAAACTGTTATCCAGTGCTTACTGAAGAAAGTGGAAAGATGCCCATGGATAGATTTTATATTAACTTTAGCTGACTTTGGAAGCCAGAGCCTGATCATACCCTGCTTATACACATAGCCTCAGTGTGTTTACACGTTGAAGCTCCTACTGTGCTTAAAGTTTTTAGAATTTTGCTTTTAAGTTATGCATGCCACAAGAATGGGTGTTGGGGCCTCACCCTACATTCTCTGTCAACTATATATCACAAACACTTGCACCTAACAGGTGCAGGATGAGGCCCTGTCTTTTCTTATTGATATCAACATATATAGCACTAGTCAAACCTATATTGTGAAATTAAAAACTGCCAGTGGTAAAACTATGATAAAACTGCAGAATTCTGATTTTATTTTTTTAATCATGTTTTTTTAAAAGTATCCTCCACAGATATCATTACCAGAGCTGGGTTTGGTTTTGGGTGGTCTTTTTGTGGTTTTGTTTTGTTTTTAATGCAGCTGGTATTCATTAACTGAGGATGGAATAGATCCATTTTTCCCAACCTGGCTTTGTACAAACCAAACTCAACTTTGAGGGTTTTTTTTGTGGTTTTTGGTGGGGGTTTTTTTTTGTTTGTTTTTTTCCTCTTCCCCCTTCTTCAACTAGTTTTCAGCAGGAATCAAAACAGGCATTGTTTTTCTGTATTCCAGCCAGGCTGAGCAGGCTCAACAGGATACACTTAAACATCAAAGCTGAAACTGAACTCTCATTTCATTCCTGAGAGTAATTCTGAAAATGGAGGGAAGCTAAGGGACAGTGAACATTTGACTCATGATTCAATACATGGGAGAGACCAGTCTGATTCAAACAGACTAATGATACCAAACTGAAAGGGCCTGCTCCAAAGAACAGTCTATAGGATGACTGACAGATGCAAAAGATGTTTAATCACTGCTATGTTCAGTATTTGAAATTATTAATTCCTGGTGACAAGTATTTTATCCACTCCTGTATGCTTGCACTGATTCCCATTCAGTCTCCTACCAACTGAAGGGTTTATGGAAGTAATTGCTAGCTGCTAATCTTTGTGAATGCTTTACTGAAATACAGCACAGTGTTTGCAACATAAAACTTGCCAAATTTTAAAAACAGGTTGATAACCTTGCTTTTTTTAATCTCGTGGAACCTCCTCTATTGCAATGAAAAAAAATTCTCTGGATTACAGGTTACATCTCAGTTCACGCACTAACCTAGTGTATCTCATGCTCCTCATCATGAATTCATGCCTGCTTCTGTCAGTCTGTTGGGAGATCTGCACGTGACATGCAGTCAGAGCTCAACTCGGTGACTGGGATGAGAGCAAACCTTGCAACATGGCTGTGCTGTAAGACAAGAGACTGATAGTTACCAATATCAGAAGGCTGTTACTAGTAAAACCAATATCTACTACTAAAACATTAGTTAATTAACTACAATATTAGTACATATTCTGTAGAAGGGCTAGCAGCATCACACATCAAGTAATCTAGTTATGTCCAAGTAGATTTCTTCTGCGTTGTCTACTCCATTCCTGATGATGTAGCATCAGTTCTGCAGAAGCATTTAGAATTGTTGCCTCCAACCCACTCACCAGAAGTGAGTTTCCTGGCCATTCCTCTCCAGTCCCACATTAAAGTGATGTGACCTAACAAAGCAATTCAAACTCTGCCTTATTCAGATTTATTTCCACACTCTCAAGGAAATGATTAAAACTCTGTGTAGAAAGTTGACAGGGGTGGGAGTGGAAACCAGATGTTTCTGCTAGCCAAAGAAAGGTGCTGTGAAGTAGCAAATGTTCTAAGACTATATTTATTTAGATTCATAAACTAAAGTTAATAAAGATGAGTAACTGATATATAGAGTAACTTGAGAAAAGAACCTCCAAGAAAAAACCACATTCCCACAGAATTCTGCCAGGATGCTGAAATACATGGTGCAGATGCACTGAGGAATACACACTGTACCCAAGCTTCTTTGGTTACTGCCAAAACTCATATTCAGCCTATTTTTCCATTTATTCTGTTCTGGGACTTGTACCTGGTCCATACTTTCAAGACACAAATACACAGTGTTAAGACATACCAACGCATGTGGAAGATTAACTCTTTTGCTCTTTTTCTCCTTATTGCCCTACCCTTACACAGTTCAGAAGGCATATGAAGAAAACTCCATGATACAGTTGCACATTTTGCTTCTCACGCTTTGGATGTATAACTTTTCTTGGAATTCAGGATGCTTTGCTTATCCTGTACTTTGGATCCTTCTTAGGATGCCTCGTTTTCTGTAGCACTACAGTTGGACAAGAGTAAAGTCTCTGCTACGCTGTGTAGTCTTTTGGCCCACATATGTGCCTCTAGATCTTCACATTTTTCCTGACTAAAACATACAAAAAAGAGGCAATAAATAACTGTCCAAAAAAGAATTCTCATTAGGATTAAAGCTACCATGAACAGAGCTAATTTCCTAAGAGGTCAATGCAACATTCATGCGAGTGTTTAATGTGAGCAAAAGTCATGTTATATAGCTTTGGAAATGAAAAGGCTTAGCTCCATTTCTTCTCCTTATTAAACTACAGTAACTCTCTTGATTTCTGTGTTGTTTCAACAATATAGAATCCTGTGTCAGTATAATTGAAGGGAGGAGGGAACAACAATCCTCTCCAGATTTAAAAGTTTTAGCTTAGATTTGATGTAAGCAAAATCTGCACAAGCCTTATGTAAAGATTTCACAAAGTCGTGATCTTCATAGGTAAATAGCTACACAAAAGAGAAGAAATATAATAAGAATTTCATTAGTGATAGTGAACTGACACAATATTTTGGATCAAAAGCCTAAGATCATGAAGCGATTTGTGAACAAGTAAGATACCTTTAGCTATGCTATTACAGACTGGACTTAAGTCAAACAGCAATAGGCTTTCTGACTTGTGCCTAATCAGTTTTCTGCAATGGGGAGAAAAAGATTTATTTGCTGCAGATAACTTAAAGTTAAGCAACAACTGATTGTTGGGCTTCTATTTAGAAAGGCTTAACAACTATCACTGTAGATATTTCTCTCAAATTTTTTGCCCATGCCTCACAATGGTTGAGATGCTGAATTTAGAGTTCAAGAGAGCTGTGAAAACCACTTTTTCATCTATTGATGTTGCTCTTTGGGGGCCTTCTCTTGTCCCTTGCCGTCAGTCTGAGATCCATATTTTCTTTCTGTTACACGCACTTTATCTTCCACACCATCTTGCCTTCTAAACAGGAATGGGTGATACATTCCACAATACGGGTTTTCTGCTACAGACTTGTGCTAACATGTCTTCATCTTTAGATCACCTCTGAGGCTCTTGCTGTGAAAGGGTTCACTTCAGTTCCCTTACAGGGTTCCTCAGTGCCTTTTGTCAGACAGACTTTTCTGATAGTTATGCGGTGACTGCTTGTATTTTAATATATGACAAAGGTGATCTAATGTCTCATGAAAAAGTGGTACACATCATGGGTTCCTCATATTGCCTCACACAAGTAAGCACCATTCCCATTGTGTTTTATGGAGATACCCCTCTGCTAATGTGGCTAATAGTACCTTGAGCTTCCTAAACACGAGTTTTACAGATAGACGGCACTTGGAAGGAACCTCCAATAGTGAGGCTTATACACAACTTCTGAGAGTTAGCAGCCATCTATCCAAATTGAACAGACACCCTTTCTATGTCATGTCAAAGTCATATCCGATGACAGCTAACAAAAGCATGTTTTTACTTTTGCTAACACTTAGAGCAGCAAGAAAGTAAACAATAAGCAAGGTTATTTTTTATGAAAAAAGCATCCTCATGCCTCTGACTGTAAACCTTGAGGCACTGTACTTCTGAATAAGATAACATGAAGTATATTTCTACACATTGACAAAAAGTAACCACCCTCCAGTAGTTTAACAAATGTCTGCAGCCAAAGGTGTCCAACAAGACAGAGATAAAGGGTAAAATGCTCTGGTTTTTGTGAAGAGAAGGAAATACCTATCCATACAGATGACAGCACTAAAAGAGAAGATACCTATGTGTCATGGTATAGATATGGAAGAATACTATAGCTTTAGATTGAGTCTATAGAACAGTAATTCAAAAAACATTTTCCAGCTTATAAATGAAGCTGATCATCAACAGTTAAAGTAAATAAACATGGAAATGTAAATATCTTGCAATTATACAACTTCATACATATATATTTTTAAATGTACATGTCAAGTAACAAAAGTTTCTTGATGAAAATTAATTTCTCCTATTCTGATTCAACAGCTTAGTATGCTCATCTAACTAACTTTCCTACTGTACTGGTTTTGGCTGGGATAGAGTTAATTTTCTTCATAGTAGCTGGTATGGAGCTATGTTTTGGATTTGTGACCAAAACAGTGTTGATAACGTACTGATATTTTAGCTACGACTGAACAGTGCTTACACAGCATCAATGCCTTTTCTATTTTTCACGTTGCCCCACCAGCGAGCAGGCTGGGGGTGCACAAGAAGCTGGGAGGGGACACAGCCAGGACAGCTGACCCCAACTGACCAACAGGATATTCCATTCCATATGACATCATGCTCAGCAATTAAAGCTGGGGGGAAGAGGGAGGAAGGGAGGACAATGATTTGAGTTATGGCATTTGTCTTCCAAAGTAACTGTTATACATGATGAAGCCCTGCTTTCCTGGAAATAGCTAAACACCTACCTACTGATGTGAAATAGTGAATTAATTCCTTATTTTGCTTTGCTTGCACATGCAGCTTTGTTTTACCTATTAAACTGTCTTTATCTCAACCCATGAGCTTTCTCATACCACATCCCCCTGGGGGAGAGTGAGAGCATGGCTGTGTGGTGCTTAGCTGCCTACTGGAGTTAAACTACAACACCTACCCAGAAGCAAAAGACCAGTGTTCAATCTTGAACGTACAGTGAAGTGTCTAATTGTCCCTCACAAACATGGTAACCTGTGCAATACTCATGTTGAGTGAAGGGTGGCAGCAACACTTCACAGTCTGCCAAATGTAGTTTTAAAACACATCAGAATGAACAACTGCAAGTTTCCATAAGAAATGCAGTCATAAGATGTGAATGAGGGAGTGGTTTGGTTCAACCCATAAGGAAGATGATTTACTTTTCTCCATGATACAAAATAATAAGAAATACATATGACAAGTTACCCAAAAAATTCTGTTCAACTAAATCACGTTTTATTTTTCGTATTTTATATCTTTGAAAATGGAGTGCAACATCAATATATTGCTTCAAAATTAAAAAAGAGGTCCCTCATATTTTCAAAATGCTTCCTTTATTGAATTCTTTTTGGCTGAAGCTGCATGTTAGTAAAACAAAGTAATTACCTGAAAAATTTTGATCAGCTCTTCTCAAACACACCCTATCATATTAGTATTTGTTTACATTTTAGCACTGTAAGCATTTAAGCACTGTAACATCTAGAGTTTTAGAGAAAGTAGTATGTGTTAAGTTCTCTAAAGCAGACCTAGTATATTCATACAGACACTATGCTACTGCAACTGCTCTATCACATAAGTTACATATGACAACTTGGACTAACTCAGCAAACAATCTCCTTTCTTGAGCTGTCTGCTGGCACATTGCTAATTAACAATTAATTGCCTTCAACAAGTTTCCTGCAGAGCAGATGATGCGGTACTGCAGATGTTTCAGCCAAGTTGCATTTCTGTGCACTGTTGAAAAGTACCTAAAGATTTTTACTGCTTTGCTTTTTGTCATTCTGATTTGTCAATCAGAAATACATTTCTTTTGTTAAGGGTTGTGTTTGTTTGGTGTGGTTTTTTTTTTTTTAAACATGTTGCAGTATTTGAGTACTGAAGAAACTCCTCTTACTAAAATACTTTCTTTACAGCTGTGAAAAATCAGCAGTTCATTGACATCAAGCCAACACCTGTAGATTTATATTCCATGATTGGGTCAAAATGGAACTTAGCTGGTAGACCAGAAAAAAAAAACAGTGTTGTAAAACCCCACCCCACTATGCCCAGCAACATATCAGTGTTTTAAGAGACAAAATACAGAATACTCTCAGATTTTATGATATTCACTTACTAAAAAGTACAGCTATGTGCCAGTCCTGGTGCATGGACTTCTTTGTCTTTCACAGCTAAAAGAGGGAGTAGCTGTTAATGTAGACTCTGATATAATCCACTGGAAAGGCAAATGGAGAAGATACAAGAGTACCAGATTATACATAATTTCATATCTGCTGGACAATTATTTTCCCCAATGACTTGTTAAAAGTGAGCAAAGAAAATCAATGGATAGAAGAACCTTACAGCAAAAAGGCAAACATCACTTTTACATGCACAGAGCTCTGTGTCTAGAGGAATGAAGAACAGTAGGTAGATTCCTACTTTAATGGTACAAATTTCAGAAGCCTGATGATGGGTATGGTGGGAGGCCAAGAGAAGACGTATATGAATTGCTGCTGCACTCTTTCAGAAGTGGATGGCATCTATTTGGGTGTTACGATTCAGGCACAGAAGACAAAATGGGCAGATTCTTGGGGGGGGGGGGGGGGGAGGGCGGAAACTTTCCAGAAACTTTCAAGAGTGTCATGAGAATGTTATTTTAACATGATGTTTAAAGCAGAGATGTGCAGAATATTTAGATGATTCAGAATATTTGTAATAGTTCCTACTCCATCTCGTCCTCTATTCCTATCCTATCTACAGGAAAGCTGAAACTGATCCTACAATGTTTGACTACATTGAAAAGAGAAGCTTAAAATATACTTGTCTCAAATTATTCTCTAAATGTCTGGCACTGGGTAGAATCATACTACCAGAAACATTGAGCCTAATCCATAGAAAACCAAATGCATGAGAGAAGCAGAAATTTTGCAAAAGGTCATATTATGCATAACTTGTGCCAAGGGCTTATGTTGGACTTCCTCAAAATCCTAATGTTTATAGGGCAAGCTATAGGCAACGTATCACACAGAGAGGAGACATTTCATATTCTCCAAGACATGTAGTTCTGGCTTCAGACCAAGAGAAAGAATGAGAAGTTTGGCTCATTTCTCTTTGCAGTCCGTGGTAAGAAAGGTGGTAGAAGAACTGCTCAGTGGAAGGAAATAATCAGTTGGTATTCTTCTGTACTCCCACCATTATGCTTTAGTTTAGGCACAACATCTGGTGAATGTAATCCCCAAAGTAGTATCCTATTTCTTAAACTCCTTCTCTAAACTGATTGTCACTGAAAATATGGAGCCAAATGGACCTTTATTCATTATCCTCTGTGGAAGTTCTTACACTCTGAAAGCTCAGAAAAGCATGACAGTACCTATCATTAGCAAGGTGCCTGAGCTACAAATACAATCCTGATTTAACAAAAGGGGTTGAGTCTTCACTGAAGCTATATACGCTTTACTCAACACCTTTTGAGAAACAGTTGTTGGCATGACATTGTCCAGAAGGTGATACTGTGATGAACACACTCAAAACTATGTTGAACAGATCATTGCAGGAAATGTGTTGTGCTGTTGAAATGAAAAACAATGGGTCATTGATTTCTGGAGTGAAGGAACAACATAAATGTTAGAATGAAATAAAGTATTATTCTGATTTATTAAATCCAGGAAATCTTTGAGAATAAGGAAGTCGGGGAACGCGTGGAACTTTTAAATACTTAATATGTAAAAGGTTAAAAGTTTGGAATTTCACCTGACACAGAAAGGACTAATGTCTTGCTAGTTTGCAATTTATCCTGGACTATAATGTAATTCTATTAGTTTCAGTAAAACTGTGCCCTGAATTTATTTGTTCCAATATCTGTAAGGATAAAAATTGATTTTTCTTTTTCTGTAGGAAAAATTCCTTATGCTGAGGAATGCTAGGCATCAATTTAAAAACCATTTTTTTAAAAGTTTAACTTTTTCTGAATATTGTTCTAGTCATAATTTCCTGATAACTACAAGTGTCTAGTTAACTAAAACAGGAAGAGTACTAATAAAACTGTCACCAGCAGCTTAAGGTCTCCTTATTAGATGTCACATTCTCTACTTGTCCCGCTGAAAAAGGAAGTCTTTGCTGATGGAGTCAAGGCAAAGAGACTAATATGTCCTGAAAGTGTAAGAGCATGAGTGACAGAGTGACATATTCACAAATAGCAGGTCTTCATTAGCCCTGGTATTCACAAGTGTACTCTCAAAAATTGTATCATTCTGTGTTTTGCAATCAGCTTCTCCACCTGTTACTGAGATTAAATATAATTTAAGAGTAGAAAATTGCATACTGAGGAGGAAAACAATTTGATCTGCAGAGGTATCCATAATCACAACCTTTCAACTTTTTACTGGCTACAGAATATGCTGCAGGTAAATACTATGAAATTTTTGACCAGTGCATCATTTACAAACCTCTCGGCACATTCAACATCTATTGCCTGAAATTAATTTCTTATTAGGTACTTTGCAGAGTTGGGGCCTAAAGATAAAGTTTTCAGGAGCTAAATTTCCAAGGTGGTCTTTTCTCTTCTGCTGAAGAGGGCCAGAATATGGCACTTGATTAGTTGTTTGCAGTTTGAAAGGGTTTTGTGCATCTTAAACATTGACTGTTGGGATGATTAAAGGAGCTGAGGCTGAGGAGGTATGGCTCTGTATCTGTAAGTGCATTTACCTTTCCAGAAAATGTGACAGTTTCCTCAATTCTTTACTAATATTACATATTAATAGAAAGAAAGGTTTTAAATCTGGAAAGGGTTTCTTTTGAGGTTTGTTTTTAAAAGAAGCAGTAAGGGTTTGGAGCAGTTAGCTATTAATGTAACTAATTCCAGGTCCTTGTTAGCAATGATAAGAAAGTATTACATTTCAGATGCTTGTGTCAAATGGATTTTCAATTGTAAGTTTATTTCTATTTTAAGTCTGTTTAAGCTTATTAAGAGTTTACCAGTTCAGTCCTCTGTTTGACAAGAGCCTTGAACAAGGAACAGAGCATAATGTCCCTCTTCTACAGCTAAGCCAGTCAACCCTTTGAGACAGAGTGATGGTTCCACCTGCTTTCAATAAAGAGAAAACTTCTAGGTGCAATACATGTTTTTATACGGGCAGAGAAAGAGTTTCCAAAGCAGCCACTTTCTCCTGTGCTGCTTGCACTCAAAGGAATAATAAGGTATGTTCATTTGCTGTATGGCAAATAAATCTGCACCACAGACTGGACCTACTAAATACAGATTTTGTGAACACAAATCACTGTATACCAAATGTCACTGTATACTGAGAAGCACACTGGGTTTTCTGCACTGACCTTTATTGAAGGTTTATGTTTGTGTCACGGCATATCCACCAGTGGAAGTGGAGTGACATCCTCCAGCAAGACATCAATTTAATTTTGTGTTGATTGCTACATGAGAGTGTTCATACTGTATACTCTCACGTATACAGAATTTTTTAAACACAGTGACTTTACATGATTTCTTGAATTATTTGTTTCAGTGCTATTTTGCTAACAGCATCCTGAGGTTCTAAGTCCCCTTTTACGTTTGCAAATCAGAATCCTGGCCAGACACACAAAACAACCCATCTATGAGTCCGTTTGATTAAAACAAAATTTGGCTGCTGCCTAATGGCTTGCTCAGGAAGCGTTTGGGTTGCATTAAAATGAAGAGGCCAAAGAAAGTTCCTGAGCTGCATTCAAAATCTGATGTTAAAGGTCAAAATACCATAGTGAATGGCACCTAATCTGTATAATGGCAGAGCAGAAGCTTTCAGGAACTCCTTTTACCACCTTCAAAATTCACCACTCTACTCCTAGCTGAGGCAGATATAAAGTACAGTTTAATATTAACACACATTAGACATTCAAGAAAACTTATCTGAAGAAATGGCAGTAGCTAAATGCAATAAACTTAACACACAAGTTCTGAGATTCATATTATTTTTCCATCGGTGGTGTACTCTTAATAAGGACTATTGTTCTACAAGACATTATTCTAACATAAATGTTATTATCAGCTCTTGTCAGGTAGGCTAAAATATCTGAAAATCTGTCCAAATCTACAATTTCCACTATACAAACATCTTCCTATTCTAATTCTTGACTGAAAGTTAAGTCTCACTCCGCTTTTACAACTATGAAGGAATTAAAGTAATTAACAGCAACAGTGCTAAACCTCCATTCTCAAATTTTGCAAAAAATAAAAGGTATTTAAACCTCCTGTGTTCCAAGTTCTAATTTAGAACTTTTAGAAAGAAGTAGATACATCTTACATCGATGGTTGTATTAAATCCAAAAAAGGGTCGCATTATAGTGTATTCTGCTTACGTTTAGCTTCTTCACATCCCCCTCTTAGATTTTCAGTCTCTAAGATATCCTTAAAATGCCTTTTCCCAAATGACTCCTCATTGTTCCTCACCCCATCATATCCACCCCTCCAAACCCTATATAGCAGAGCCTTATTCAAATGGAAAGGACTTCCATGCAACTATAGTAGAGGGAGAATATAATGCTATTTGTTTTATTTAAGGATTTGGGGCAGTGGGGTGTTTAAAAAGCAGCTCCTGATAAAATTCTCTTTCAATAACTATAATAGTCTTTCCTTTCTCATTGATGCATCCCTAAAGTATGGAAAAAACTAGTGCCTGCAAACTCCATCCCAGTACTAAATATGACTCTGAAAGCTAAATAGCAGTAGTAGGACACAATGGCCATTTAAAAATAATCCCAAAACTATAGTGTACTGCAGTCCCTATTGACATAAGTCAAGCAATATTTTTCCCAAGATTTTCTACAGCAATACATCAAAAAACCTGCACAACTAAAAGTCACATGACAAATAAGGCCCATCTTTCTTTCACTTTGAATATTTTATTCATTTTTCACTAGGTTGTTTTGTGGTTTTGTTTTTTTTTTTTTTCAAGTAATATCTTCTAAGATTTTTCAGTTCATTGTTTTGAACAAAATAGTTTGAATATTATTAAATTATTCACAGATATATTAATATTTTTAAAGGTCATTTTAAGCAAAGACACAGATTTTCAAAAGTATCAGGACATTCAGATCTTCAGGAAACTTTTTAAAAGACTGAATTTCAAAAGCTGCATGTAACAACTTCTGGAAAATCAGGTCCTTTCAAGAGGTAACAGTATGAGTACAAAAAACCACTGCTCATGTGTTGGCCTAATCATTTGGCCAGTCACCTATCAACCCAAATATGATAGCCAGTGCAGAGGGCATTCATTCATTCCACCTTCAAAACACACACACTAATTTTCCCAAATTAAAAAAAACTTTTGATGAATTTCACAGACATTGTATTAGAGTATGATCAGACTAAATCAACAGTTAAAAGTATTATTGTAAAAGTGGCTAACATACTATAATGTTACATAGTATAATACTAACAGGTAAATGTTTGGGGTTGGGTTTTTTTGTTTTTTAAACAGGCACAGTCATAAAAACTGCCACCATAATCAGCCGCAATGATAAGTAACGATCACTAGGTCAGCTTTCTCAGGCTGGATTGCCCTGTAAGCATTTTATCTTCATTTCAGTTTATGCTTGATAATGCCTCTCAGAGCACAATTTTTAATTTTTGTTTGCAAGGCATAATTACCTGAATGTAATCAGATACATCTTTTCTATGAATTGATTTAAATATGTCTCTAGGCCATAATTATTTCTGTATTATTTAACGTTATCTTACACCATTATTTTTATTTATTATTTAACATTATTTAATGTATTAACATTATTTAATATATTAAAATTAAAATAATTTTACCTCTAAATATATTCCTTAAATTATTTTTTCAGCAATTTTAACTCCAGCATTATAATTATATTAATAAAATTCATTGTTCAAGTTAATTTCAAGATTAAGTACAAAATCCTGTTACTCTGTATATTACTTTGCATATTGGCATGAAGGCAATATACAAACCACTTAACAGGAAAGATATGTTAGACTATTAAGGTTAGGAAATTTTGAAATCTGCTCAAAACCTTGTACTTTTCATTAGAAGAGCAATACTTCTCTTTGTCAGATGGATAATCAACTTCCTACTGCAAATAAACCAAAGCCAAATCCCTAAGAAATTAAATGAAAGCTTGGATTTGAATTTTGCATTTAGTTCCTTCAATTGAGATTAGCTCAAAATATGTTCACAAATACAAAAAAATCTCTACGTTTTGTGGTCACGGGAAAGGATGTTAGTACACAAGGTCTACATCTAGACATGATTGATTCTGTAGCTCATGGCTTAAAATGGGCCTCCCGTTTACACTGTCTTTTTTATTAATATTGACTGACCTATTACAACGTATTCCAGATCAGGCTGTGTATTTGCACCACTTTCTAAATGTAGTATGTAACTATTTGTATATGGAGTATTTCTACAGTCTTCTACACTATTCCACACTATTTCTACAGGTGCTTTCTAAAGAATATAAACATGCTATAAATAGGAAGTCCGTTCCTCATCAACAAAATTTTGCTATGTTTATTTATGTTGTTAGTTTGGGAGCACTATGCCTAATTGCTGTAAGGAGTGATTCACAGAGCTGAACAAAACCTTGGCAATTAAAAAAGAAACCAAGTCAAACTTGCCTGTTTTCATTACCAGCTATGAACTCTGACCAAATGTGCTGTGATCTAATAAACCTTTCAAGGGAATCTGTGCAGACAGTAAATTTTGTGTCAAGAACAGGCACACCTCAGCGGCTGAAGCAGCGTTTTCACATCAGTGTTTGGATGCTATCAGATATCAAAATTAAACTAATTTAAAAACCTCACCTAGACAGAAAACAAATGTAGACACAGAATTCTTACTTCATCAAGGACAAACAATGTGCAACAGTAGATAAAGGAGAGGCGTAGCAGCAAGGATGCTCAAGGGAGAGAGAACTTCCCCACCCACAAGCATTCTTTACCTGGCTGAACCAGAAGTGCCTCAACATTAGCTGCCTGTTACCTTTTCTGGAGAGTCTGGTTAAATCTCCCACTGACTCTAGTAACAGCTTAGAAAATTTATTCTATGACTGTTCTCTCAAAGGGTTGAGATCTACAATTTATAGATAAATCTTTGTTACATAATTTCTTTTTAAAAAGAAAAGTCTCCTATTGTCAAATTGATATGTGTTGACAGAATGGAAATGTATACTTGTTTTTAAGCATGTGGTTTGCAGCAGTTAGTTAATTAAAGTTAACAGCTATCAAAACAGGTCATATCACTCCTGTTTCCCTGAAAACTGCTTGCTGCAATACTAACAGACATCACAGAATGCTGGTAATGTAGCAGAAGTTACTTGCTACATGCTGCTATTTAACACTGCTCCAGCGATAGACCTTTCTAAACAGTAGCCTTCCTCCGTCCCCCTTCTACACTTGAGCGGTCACTCTTATTACCTAGAAAATGGGTTTCTCAGCAGGAGGTGTATGACAACAAAATGGGCCCTTGGCTCAGCAACCCAGTGTTGTCAGAGCTGAATATCTGGCTGGAACAGGACTTGATATTCCTTAAAATAAGTTCATTAACTGTTTGACCTTTTCTACTTCCTAGGAAGATAAAAGTATCAATGCAAACCAAACACAACACTGGACCACCTAGGATGCTGCTAGATGCGTTTATAAACAGAAATGCCTGTAAAAGTAGAAACCAGCCTCCTCTTGCACACGGACCAGAAAGTACATCGCATGCAACGAAACCAACTAAAAGTCATTAACATTCTCAAACACTTTTCTGGTAGGTACACTGCTACGGAAATACACTTTGTCTGCTGAGTTACGGTACAGCCAGTCCCTTTGCCCAAACATCCCCACCTCCTGCTGAATTCCCAAGCTGACAAGTTGCTTCTATGTTTATCACTTTTACAAGTAATAAAATTACTGGAAAACAGCAATAATTCTGCTTGTGCTCCAATACCGCACGTTTTGTTGCTGCTGTTAATCTTAGTAACAGTCTAAACTGAGCAACTACATATCCGTGGATTCCATTAACTAGAATGCAATAATGTCAGACTTCCCAATGCTTTATGTTCATAACAACATACTTCACCACATTTTCAGATCCAATTACATGACTGATATATGAAGAAAAAAATGTATAAGAAGAAATTACTTTCACCCTGACTGCTTTTCTGAATTATTTTCTAAGGGCTTTTCATGAAGACCATCATGAATTTGTCAAGTACTCCAGACACCAAATTACTCTGTGGCCTTGTTCTGTATAAATCCCATCTTTCCTTTGCATGTTCACTATCATTGTTCCCCAAGATACCACTAACTGCAGCCTCAGGCCTCCAAGGCTAGGACACATGCCTAGCATCAAACATTTAAGAAATCCAAATGACAACATCTATTAACAACTAGAAAACAAAAGTCCCTTGTTATATAACGATTACGCACAGATGTGACCTATTCTGAATGCCCACAGACAACTATTCCTACTGTAGTCTCTGGAATCACTGTGCTAAAACAAATAGAAAGTGAGTTTTTACTGGTGGCCAATCTGTGCCATTCTGTTCTCATTTCAAGTTGAGGAAGAGATTATTTGCTTCATCCTGTACCAGATATGAATGATTAAACATTTACACAACACCAGAAAAAGATTTCAAAATAACAATTTCTGGCATAACCAAAACCAAATCAAGTTTTTGAATATGTGTCAGTTCAAATGACAGCGAAATGGATCCTTGCATTAAAGTTAATTTGCATACAAATATTAAAGTCATTAATACACCCTGACTTTTCAGATGACTGTAGCCTCAAGTCTTTGATCTACCTATGGCAAGTTTGTGTTGTGCAAATACTATTGAGAAAAAAGTAAACATTTTTTAACAATCCATATAACTATTCATTTCAAATGCAATTATACAGAGATAAACTCAGACCAGAAGTTAGGAAGTTCAGATCTGGACTTTACATCGCAAAACAACTTTGAGAAGCTGTCAACTGAGCAAAGCTGTAGTCTCCTAAAGCGCTTTCATCTCCAATGCAAGGGGAGTTCTGCAGCATGTAACAGCATCTGTCGGGTAACAGTTACAATACCAATACAATAACAGGGAACAAAATAATAAGAACATGCCTATGTGTAAGAAAAAGTTAGAGAGATCCTAACTCTGGTCCCAGACTGTGTATATAAAAATGCAAAAAAAAAATTTTAGGCTATCTTGAAAAGAAGAATAGACAGTAATTTGGCAGCACTGTAAAAGCTACAATTCTTGGTGGCATCCCTGGTGCTATACAGGTTTCATTACAAGGAAAGTGGTCAGAGCAGGTAATCAAAGCAGCCCTCCGGATTAATAGCTTACAGACTTAAATCAGGTGTGGTGGGTTGACCGCAGCTGGCATGTAAGCCCCCACCCAGTCTCTTGCTCACTCCTCCCCCAGCAGAATGGGGGAGGAAACTGGAGGGGCAAAAAAAGATTAAAGCCACCCTCATAGGTCAAGATAAAGACAGTTTAATACCTGAAGAAAAACATAAACCACCACCATGGGGGGCGGGGACAGGAACAAAGAAGTGATGCAAAAGCAACCACGCAGCACTACCAGCCTGATGCCCAGCCAGTCTACAAGCAATGGCTACTCTGGCGAAAACACTGGTATGTTACCAATACTGTTTTGGTCACAAAGGTAAAACACAGCACCATACAAGCTGCTGTGAAGAAAATTAACTCTATCCCAACCAGACTCAGTACTATAAGCAATATTTTATTCTCACACTTGCTGCTTACAAAATGTGTAACAGTTTGACAAGATGAACAGAAGAACGCTTTATATCTATACACAATTTACAAAGCTAAGAACAGTAAGAGCTTCCCACTAGAGCTACCAAAGGGAATGTAAGTACCTAACAAACTCACCATCCTATTGAAAAGAAAAATCTTTTCAGAGATTCATTAATTCATACATCATACTTCTCTAGAGAAATATTTCCTCAGCCATGATATATTTACCTATGAATAACTTTGTTACTAAACACCAAATATTATATTGCTATATAACCTTGATAAACTTCATTTGCATGCCAAAGAAATAATGGGTTTCTTCTCAAATGTTTCCACTACTCTCAGAAATTACATTTTTATAAACAAATTTAAACTGACTTCAGGATGTGCTGGTTTATGGATAAACAGGGTAAAATATATTCTTTCAATCAGAAGAGGAAATAGCCAGAACAAACTTACTTCTCAACCAGGAAATTGCTAGATCAAAAACATCAAACAAGAGCAACGCTTAAAACATGGTATGTATTTCAAGCATTGCTCGTAAATATCTTCTGATGGAAGGATGGGGATTTATACCCTCTACTAAATTTTCCCTGTTTTACTTTCAGTTGAAGCATCTTATTTTCATTTGGTTTGGCAAAAAAAGAAAGCTCAAAATTGTTACACAAGAAATATGTTAACTCCTGTAATACTGGCTAGGTCAAAGTGACAACTATTGCTACTTTTGTGAACCCTCACATCAACCTTTCCAACCTCTTTCTGACAGACAGATTACCAAACATGTTATGAAGCAGACACATGGGAAGCGAAATGGCAAAAAGCGGACAGGCCACAGGCAAGAAACAACAGTGTAGACTAAAAGACATGTAAGAATAAATGCTAGTAATGAAAAGCTGGCTAAAATCATTAAAAAGTGGAGCGATTATATTGTCAGGATCTATGGCACAGACAGGGAGAAATCCAGTCTATCAGCATGAGGCATTAATGCCAGAAGGGTTTTCTAAAGGACTAAACAAACCAGTAAGACCAGTGTTAAAGAGTCTGCAGCAGAACAAGGATGTCAACTAGCAGGTGGAAGCCTCATGTCCTATTCTACCAACCAACAAGAATTGTCTCCAAGATGATAAACAGCTAGACATTCTGTGCTAAGACCTGATGAAAACAAAGTAAGGCTCACAGAAACCTCAGGGACAGCTACACACAAGAGACTGTGTAAGCAGCCAAAGCTTTTGGAGATCCATGAGAAGAGTTCTGAAATGCAGAGTTTGAAAAGGGACGTTCCTGCTCTGGCCATAGGGGGTTTGCATATACAGCAAAGAGGAAAAACCAGCAGTAACTATCAATTAAACAAAACATCATTGTTGAAAATGAGTATATGACTAAGTCATTTAGTTTGATGCTTCAGAAACTGTTAGCTTCTTCCTGCCAAAATATGAAGAAGAACAAATTTTGTTTCCTGTAATCTTCTGGAACATGTACAATGTTAATCCTGCTAATGCTGAGCAGGACTTGAGGGATATTTTCTTTCTAAATCCACACATTTGCTGGGATACTCTCAGCCTATTGTATATTTGAGTAGCTTGATGAGGTTTACAAGTAATTATTCCCTGGCCCAAACTGTGTCAAGCTCAATTCACCACAGGACAATAAGGGGCTATTTTTGTACAATAAAAATCATTTCATTCCATGGCTACATTTATCTACTTACATCATAGTTAAGATTATTTGTGATTACATTGAGTTCTGTTGTGATTTGTTTCCTTATTTTGGTAATAGTCTTCCGAGTTACCAAAACTTACTTTTACACAGCACAATAACTTGAGATACGCAGCAATCCTTAAGAATACACCCAGATTTTTTATATATATGTATGCAACATATGTTTTTATATCTATTAAAAAAAGCTGAAAACATATCAATATGTGGATAAAGTATGCTTAAAGAAGAAATGGAATTTGCTTTTTCTTTTCTAATTGATTGAATGTAACAATTGTTCAGTGAGGATTCACTGGGTTATTGTGCCTACTAGAACACAGATTTTCCATGTAGCTGGTGGAGAAGTTATATCAAACCAAATTGCTTAGAAAAATTTAGCTGAGGTATATTAAGCCAGTTGAGTTGTATAGCTTGGATGATGAATACTTCATGAAAGATAGTGACCCTTGGCTATCTATAATAGAATACAGTCTAGATCTGCAACACATCTGTTAAGCTGCAGGAGACATTTTTAATAATTAATCTGTAATTTCACATCACTACAGAAATATTTCTAAATTATGTTGCTGGCAAAGAAAAAAAAAGTTATAACCAGCATCATAATGTTCTTTGCAAGTTAGAATTTTCCTCGCAGCCAATAAATAGTAGCTGCAATAAGTAGTAGGTTATTAAAATAAAAAAAAAAATTAAGCACTATTTAGACAATGATTAGAGCAAGTTAGCAAAGTATAACTTGGTAAGGGCAATACCCTATCACAGATAAACATTTTGGGGAGAAAAGAGAAGGTATATGAGATCATGTTCAACTTCAGTCAAACAATACGTATACTGAATCTGGTGGTACTGCTAAGTTTTAACAAGGGAAATCAGACCACCATTGATTGCTTTGGAAATCCATGATACTCCATTGTAGTAACATCAGAAAATCTGTGGGTGGAGATGCAATAAACTGTAATAAGAAAGAATAGCCACCACAAGAATACAGAGGTGAATCACAAGATATTATAAACCAAAGCCTGGTTAACTGTTTGCACAATGGAGGGAACAGGCAGCTTCATTTCATACTGTCTCTTTTGAACATGTATATGTTGCTCTAAAATATTCAGTATATTATGATTTCACCTGCAGCTTCTACTGTGAATCCCAAATAATCCTAACCTCAACCTGGGCTTGAGTGAGCAGCTTTCTTGTTCCATATTTTAATTGCCTCTAAAAAAAAAAGGTTTTATCTTTCCTGACTAAAAAGAGCCTCTTCCCTCCCTGTGTTGTTTTTCTGAAACTACTGGTGCTGCTTTTAAGCATCCACTGTTACAATAACATTACAAAAGTCTTTAAATTGGGTGGTGCAGGCTTATTTTGTACACTGTGAACTGAGAAAAGAACACACCATCTCCCGAGTAACATCCAGACTTACATAGACCAACAATTTATTTATATGCAATGTTTTGCAAATTTCATTAACAGAATTTTTGTCTGAATGTGAGCATTTCACTTAATTATTTTGTAAGTCTGTAGTCCTTTTCATGGAGAGTTCTCCTTGGGCACAAAGGAAGAGCAGAATTTGCTTGTGGGAACTACTCTATGGTAATAGTAAGTATGCAGATTAACTTCTGCAGACATATAAAAGTTAACATTTCTTGTCCAGTTTTCTTCCACATGCTTATTGGAAAAGTAGACCTGCCACTATATAGATGTATGCATATTTCAACGTGGTTCAGTCATATCTTTGATTCTGAGCACCAGTACCCCAAACCACACAGAGATTCTTCAGAAGTAAGAACAAGGGGTAAAGAACATTGTGCAGCTAGAAATCAAGACTGTGTTTAAATATAGACCAGGAAAAGAAATACTGTATTTCATAGAAATCATCTCTGGAAGAGCAAAGCAATATGCAGTCATTTGAAAGACAATTTTAAGTATACCCATGGACAGGAAAAGATTCGCAACTAATATAAGAAGTTACCCACATTATGGAAATAAACACACCTGGTAGCCTTATGGGGAAAATACACATATCTAGCACAAAAATAAACATCCTGCAATATTCTTTGTGGAATAATCTGACCTTTTAATGTGGAAGACATGGAAATCAAAAGTCACAGCATTTAAAAAAAAAAAAAAAAAAAAAAAAAAGAGTCTTCGAAATCAGGAATCACCAAGACAGGAAAAGACAAAAGTTTGTGAAAGAGTGCATTCACTAAGACAGGGGAATTATTGCTTAGCCTTGGTACACACGGCCAGACTATAGAAACATTCAATCCCAGTGTTTTTCAAGCAGCATTAAGCCTTGCTACTCCTCTGTAATTAGAGAATGTGTATGTGGAAACTTTTATTATCACAGTTAATATACATATCCAAAGACACTGTCTGGAGCAAACAAACAAAAAAAGGAATGATTAGACAATTACAGGCATCCATTCAATGCTCCAAAATAAAGCTTGTTAGCATTGTTCATAACTTCTAGCCTTTTTTCCATATTGGTCAACAGTTTGTTCTATAGAGATGAGATACAGGAAGTAATCTGAAATTATATTACTTGCACTCATGTCATTAAAAACTATTTAAGCCACAGCGTTCATAAATACCTGTTACAAAGTTAAATACCTTGAAGGAAATGGTCTGAAGTTAAACAAAGTTATTCTTTGTCAAGAAGCTAGAGATATATTAATCTTTTTACATTTTTCTTCCCCACATCTCTCTTTTTTTCTAAAAAGAAGGAATGGAGTAGCTTTATAGGGAGCCAGTACTTCATGTTACTATGTTTTAGAGGTAGGTCTTGGGGAAAAAAAAAAATGCTAGCTACCTGATGTGTAGTTATTTTTAGAAGCTGAACATATCATCAGAAAAGTCTGTTCTGCGTTCCCAGAGCCAAGACGATATGTCACACTCAGGTTGGATGCATTTCTGAAGCCTGCGGGCAGGGATCCACTAGTGATGGTGCATATCAGCACTGAAACTGAACAGGAGGGCTATAGTGCAAACTGTAAAATTACTTCAGGCAGCCAGAAAACATACTGGAGAAAAGACAATGTTGAAATGGCTTTCTTTGCATTCATTCCTGTCCTTCTTACCAAGAAAGGCAGAATGGGAATACGCTGCTAGTAGCTAGATCACTGGGATAAAAGAAGAGAAGCTTAACATAGCTTATTACAGGAATGGATGCTTAAACACAGTTTGTCCTCTTAGCAGGAAGAGAAGAAATCGTCTAGAGGATAGGCAGCTAGCATCATTGAAAAGGCATTAAATTAAAAGAAAATTAACTAACTACTGGAGGACCTTGCATTCGCATTACAAGTCAGGCACTCAAAATGGTGCCCAGCGTGCAATTTCAATCTTGGTTCCACAAGGAGTAGAACTGCTTCAAGTGGAACAGTAATGCAAATACCACCAAGACACCAATTATAGCCTCAGGCTAAATATTTGCACCTCAAAACCCCCTCCAATACACTGACTTGTTAATGTACATGCACCCATAATTCTCCTCTGGGACCTTTGGAAAGCTACTTTCTTCCCTCACCCCTGAGATTTTTGCTTTGGATCTCAGTCCTGTTATGAGCAAACCCTTTCCCTTCTGTTGGCATCTCCCAGACTGAAAGGGTTTGCCTCAGCATTCCAGCTATGAGGTACACAGTTGTTTTTGGAGAGGAATCATCTCACTCTCTTAGCAGAAGTTCAGCCTGACCTAGAGGGTAGAAGATAAGGCTATATGAACAGTTGCATCCAGTGCAACTGTCTTTGAACGGCAAACTGAAAACAAACACATTAGAGTTGTATCATTTGTTGCAAGATAACAATAAGAAACGTGTCTCATTTAGTATAAAATATTGATATTTAACAATAACTAACCACAGCACTAATGAATGTGAAGATAAATTGTTCAACTGTCTGTTCTACCCACAATATTAGCAGTCTTAGATAAGATGCTCTGTAATTGCTTATTTATGACAATAGTCCTGATATAACCGGTAGCGTGAATATATGGAGAAATGATTCACATCAAACACTAATTGCTATAACCACGTAAGAATAATCAGGATAGAAGTAGAGGGACAGTGCCATTCCAGATCAAAGCCAACCATTCTTGTTTTCAAGCCGTGAAATTAATGTATCTTCGGTATCAATGTTCTAGTGGATGAAGCACACAATGGGAAGCTAGCTACTGTCTCCTCCGCTCCATAAAACCACACTAAATAAACTTTTTAGCCACATACCCACAATGAGTAAGAATCGAAGTTTTGTTATCATAGTGAACTTCAGATTGGACAATATATGCTGAATTGTTCAGTCAACCAGTACTAAAAAAACCAGTGTATTTTCTATTTCTGAACAGTACAATAGAGACTTCCCGAACTTAAAAAGTATCAACTGTAACATGGGCTGAAGCTAAATTGTACTGATAAATATAACACTATGTCAATATATCACAGTATTAGTATGATTATGGACTGATAAAGAGGAGCTGATCTCAGAAAAAGAAGTATTATTATGAGAGAGTACAAATGACTAGGACTTGGCATGATTTGTTATATACAAAGAGATAAAAATCCCAAACATTATCTACTTGATTCTTTTAAACAGCCAATTATATAAGTAAGTGGAATCAAACCAGAATGGAATGAAAAACTAATTAAAAAAAAAGTGAACAATGATAGGAATTAAATGCATTTCTGCAATCTAAGTTGTCAAAAAAGCTACCACTGGGAAAACACACACACACAGAGTGAGAAATATGTTCTGTAACAACTGAAACTCAGGATGCTGTCACACAGTTTTTAGATCAAGAATTTTCAAGTCAGCATGTCCAATAAACTTAACCCAGGAGCCTTAAAGAGCTAACAAAAACCAAACTTTTTATGCAGATTTTCAATAACTCCAAAAGACAGAAAAGGTCTGGATGACTGGGGAAAAAAAAGCTGTGCTAATATTTTTTGAAGAATAAATGGAGAGCAACTGTAGAAACGGTAGCCAGTAATCATTCCCAGTCAGAATAACCAAACAGCTCCTAGCAGAACCCAATGTAAAAACTACAGAATGCAAAACCAATAAGGTTCTGTTTATGGAAAACAGACTGCAAAACAAACATGTTATCTTTGATGCTCTTACGAGTTTGGGCAACAGTGGCAATATCTTTAATGCAGTGTATTAGTAAGGCAAAACTGCAGACTTAATACTGGGTCACACTTCAGAACCTCCCTTTATTCTTCTTAGTCTTCCCCCTCCCCCACCACGCTCATATTTTTATGTCATATTACTTTACTTCCTTAATGTGAAACAATATCCACATCATTCCTGACTAAAGCAGACCCTTCAGATCACTGTATGTCTGCCCCAAACCATGCTTCTGCTTCCTCATAAAATCCACGCTCAAATCCCGCACAGTGTTTCTAGTCCCTAATTTGGTTCCTCAGCTCCTGACATTGCTACACTAATATTTCAGCATTTCTAATTTGACATATACAGACTGGATTTTCTTAGGTTGATCTGACCACTGTGATCACCATTATCACTTTCTCCCGTTGAGTCTGCCAGGTCTCCAGTGATACAGATATCCTCAGTGTTCTAATTTCTTTTTTTATCATATCTTTGTCCAGGTTATACAAGCCTTTCCAAATGTTGTCTTTCCATTTCTGGAGCATGCCTCCAGACTGCAAGATCAGAGATTGTGAGTATTATTGGACTGCACGGTGGCCTTCTGGTCCCCTGATTTTAGCATTGGAGCCCCCCTGAAATAGATGAAATATTTGCAGTGTTGGAAGGAAAGCACAATAACTAAAGAGGAGTTAATGAGGTAGTAAATGTAGGAATGTAAATTGCAGACCCATTTATTGAATCCAACCTATAGATAAGGACAGTGCTATCCCATTCAGACAGCATACCAAAGAATAACAGACAAGATCAGCAAAAAATAATTTTCTGACTGCCCTCCAAATTAGGGTAGTTCACTTCGTGTGCTGACAGGAATACTTCCTCTGCTCACCACTGGCTCTAGGTCAGTTGTTCATGCACAGCACAGTTGCCAGTATGTTAAAAAACCTTAAAATGAACAATCATAGCACTACACTTCCAAATAAAAGTGGGTTTTGTTAAGCGTTTGTGATGTTTAGATCTCAATTAATGACCTATTTATCATGCAGCATTGCTGGACAGGACCATCTTCCATTTTATACCTAAGAAATGAAGGCCAAACCACTTGTCAGAGGTACTGTGCATTATTAAATGATCAGAGTCTCTCAAATTCTAAAAATGTTATGAAGAACAAAAGATCTCTCGCTCACAAAAAGATAGGCAGTCCTTGGCAGTCCTCACTACCATTTATGGCAGCAGCGGAATTCCAGTGACCATGCTTAGAAAACCATGCACTGAATTTAGCAAGGACTTCAAGTATTATTTAAAACTACTATAAAAATGGAAGGATTTATTAGCCTCACTTATACACGCAGTGAAACCTCAGTTTGTCTTCCTAGAAGAGGATTCTACCTGAACTTCAGCAGCATAAAATGCCCAGAATTGTCCATCCATCCTTTCTTTGACACTTGCAGTGGGGTATCAGCCTAGGAGATTCAGCATTTTCAGTTTCAGTGCTCCAGAGTGATGACCCATTGTTTATCTAGTCAGACTAGGATCTTTGTTTGGTTTTGATGAATTACATAATAACTATAATCAAAAGTTGAGGATGTTTCATAGACAAGAAAACACAGGCAAAAGCTTTTGTGAAGCAGTAAGTGCTGGTAATTAAGTATCACCCATTCTTCCCTTTATTTGGCAAAGCTGCACAAAGAATATCAATTGAAATTCCCAAAGTACCCACCATTGGATCCAGTCCTCCTCGTTCGACCAAGTTGTCCTAATTTGACTCATCTCTTAGCACAGTTCTACTGATATAGCCCCAACAGTGCAATCCAAACTATACTGCAAGTGGGAGACAAAGAAGCATATATGTTCACACAGGAATGAGTACTAAATCCAAACATACATGAGGCATTCCCTTATCTTTTTTTCAGCTGAATTAGGGAAGAAGCTTACTTACACAATTCCTAACAGTTATATTTGCTGGTCAAGATAAACATGCCCGAGGAGCTGCTTGCCAAATGTAAAACTGAGCAGAGTTTTGGAAGTCTTGTTTTCACTATTTTCTTTCGTGCACTAACAGGCCCTTCCCCCGCCACACCCCTCAAGTGAAGTACTCTGAGGTAAAATACCCTCTCAGTCCTACCGTGAGGAGAGCTCACCAGGGTAGCCACTGTAAACCAGCCAGCTCAGCTGTGGTGAACGAACTACGTAATAAATGGAGCTCACATTTGTTATATTCCGAGGTATAAAAGGTGCAGCTCCTCCCACTGCCAAGGCAGCTGTGTGGGCTGGGCAGCAGCCACCCTCTGGAGAGTGGCCTAGAACCTTCCGGGAGGGCAGGGGACACCACAGGGCACCTGGGGGCTGCCTCAGTGGGACCCTGGGGGCTGTACATGGTGCTGCTGGGAAAGCCATGTGAGAGAGAGGGAGAAAATGCAAATTCTCAGGAAAACATTGTTCAGGTATGCGTTGTGTAAAATAACAGAGGGGAAAAAAGTCGGGTTATACTAAAAGTGTACCAGGGAAAACACTCACCTCAGGCCTCTGGGCATGAGAGGAAAGACTCCTCCTGTCACTTGCTGGTTGCAATGTCTCCCAAGTGCCAAATCCAGAGGTAATTTCCTGAGAGTAGGCTTGGGAAGGAGAACATTTCCTTGTACCTGATATGCAGTTACAAGTATTTCTTTGTGGTAAAACTTTCTTTTGGCTCCTTCAGTCCTTTTTTTTCTTGGTGGCTGGCTTTCTGCAAACTCGCTTCCCTCCAGGCATGGCTGGGTAGAGTCATCTTCCCATGGTGGTCTGAGGTTGGGAAAGGAGAGACAGCAGGCAACAACTTCAGTTTTTATCTTCTCATTGCTTTGGCTTTTAAGGACATGTGTTGTGTGTTAAAGATAATAAGGAGTTGGCTATGTGCTCCCATTTGATGGTCCCCTCTGCTGCTCCATTATCATTACTTTGATTGCAATTACACCAATTAACCTAAGGAACAGGGGAAAATAGGATGAAGGGTTGGTGGTTTTGGTTTTAATTCTCCTGAAGCCATGATGTGCAAACTCTGGTAGTCTTTAATAGTCGAGGTTTTCTTCTATATTCTTGGGATTTAACAAGTTTGCAGCATAGCAGTTTTGAGCAACCTTGTTGTATGATAGACAAACAGTGGATCGTGGATGAAATATGCCCTTTAAAAAGGCTGCTGAGTGCAACCTCTTTTGCTGTAGTCTTTATTAAATGCAACCTGTATAGCCTGTGCCCTGGCCATATCAAGGCATTCCTGCAGTGCACTTTTCCCCTTTATCCAAATGATGCCTCAAAAAAGCATGTGAGGGGGAGAAGGTTTTCCAAATCCTTTCTGGCAGCAGTACTTGTTCCCAGCTGGTTTTCCGTGCCACTTCCGAGCGGTTGGTTAGGGAACAGAGTGTGAGCAGCCCTGTTGCAGACAAGAAGCAAGGCCAGTGCATGCAGGAAGCATTGGGCTTACTGCACGGGGTGGAGGGCTGGTGATCTGTGGAGGAACAGTGGAGTATCACTGATTCCTGATGTTGGTATTTAGTTTACCAGCTGAGAAAGGTAAAAGTCTAAATTAGGAATAGAAAAGGAATAGTTATTGAACTTTTTACAAACAAAAAAAATCTGGCTGCTGCTGAAGTTGTCAGTTTGTAGCATAGCTGTACAGTTAGCATGGAAAACATTTAACACAAATCAGTCTCTCTGATAGCAAAGCAGGTAATTTTTTTTTTTTTCCTTTTGGTGCCGAGAGGAACACTTCTGTACCAGATCAGCAATGCAGGCTCCCTCTGGTGGCTAATTCCATAATTGACAGTTTTTTCCCCAAAAAAGATTCAGTGTGGTCCAACTGATTGGAGTTAGCCTGATGAGGTAGAACCTATGTTTGAGAGCACGTAGGTTTAGGAAGTTATAAGTTTTCTGTAAAGCACTGATCAATAAATGCTTTTACTATGAGTGACTTTAAAGACTTGGGGGTTGTACAGGCCTTATGTTGTTGCTATGCAAACTGTGAAAGCATAGAAAAATGTTCAGTTTTTAAATTAAAGCCTTTTAAAATAAGTATATTAATGATGAAATAATGTAATTTTATTTCATAATGTTAAAAAAAAGCTGAATTTTAGTTTCATCCCTGCTGTATTTGGAAAATCACCATCCTTGTAATTACTTCAAAGTAGCTATATACTTATGGAGATATAGGAATAAAATGAGGCTTAGAATACAAGATTAAAAGATTTTTAAAACAAACAAACAAAAAGCATAAATACTTGCAAAAGCTGATCTTGGACATGCATCCATGTTGAGCACATCTTGTAGCTCGACGAGATCTCTAAATTAAAAAAAAACTAAACAAAAAAAAAACCAAAAAACCCAAAACAAAACACAGAAATAGAAAGCAAAAGCCCAAATGATTGTATAACTAACATGATTACACAGCTTCCAGCAGTTGTGCTAGGCTATTCATCCTTAATCTCACGTGGACATACCCAAGATCTACCAGATTTTGACTTAAGTAGTTAAAATTTCATAAATGGCTGAATATAGCCTCCTAGTTAGGAAATGTTATTTGTATTAGAACCTTCTAGCAGGTCAGAAGGAAGCATTTCGTTGAAATAAGTAACTTGAGCATATCCGGTACATTTTACTTCAGACTGCAATTAACACTGGTGAAGTCTAACTTAGTCTGACAGCTCCTGGTGCCTACACCGACAGAAGTGGTGAGGCTTGATGAGGAAATGGTATTTGTTAATGATGTCATCTAAATGTTGTGTTATTGATATGAATCTTAACAGAACTGCAAAAGCAATGAGGGCTTTGATAGTACCCAATTTTGGCTGCAAATATTTTGCTACAGCAGAACAAACTCCGGTTTTCCATATGTTTCAACTTTTTTTTTTTCTTCAAGTTTTCATCTCGCCAAATACTATATTAAAGGACTTGTCCCTGAGTCTTTGTAGGGAATGTTTCCTAGTTCTGAGGTAACCCTATGTGAAGCTTAAGCCCTTATTCAGTCTAATATTTCATAGCGTCACAAACTGTTAAAAGTTATTTCAGGATTGTTTCTCTGCTTCTTGTCCCCTCTCCCTTTAAAATGTGTTGGAATTGTCAGAATATTATTAAAGCAAGGTGTGACTTTAAGAAATGTTCTTCTGTCAGTTTGTTTTATATTTTAGGCCAATCTCTCTAGAATCCTTACCTAACCTTTACGGTACTGGAGAAAGGGGGGGGGGGGGGGAAATGGTTGCTAGGATACTTGCAAAAAGGCAAATTAGCTGCACTAGAAATAAAACAAAAGGATCTCTAACCTTTTGAGTTAAACATCCAGTTTCAACAACTGCCAAAATTTCATGGTTCTTCTCTGTGAGACAAAGAAATGCAAAATATTAATAGAACCCCAATTTCACAGGCATACAGGATTTTAAAGCATTGCCCTAATGAATCAAGTTTAAGATATGCCAAACTGTAAGTTTCTCTTGCTGTTTTCAGAAGATTTGATCATTATTTATAAGTAAGTCTTTTGATATTTTTATTTTTCTATCCATGTTTGGATGTAGAGCTTCAGAATTCTAGGTCTTCCATAAAACACTGAGCTCCCAGCTGAACAAAGCTGAGTCCCTGAAAGCAAGTAGAATCTAAGGCTTCAATGAAAGACATTTTTTGACAGTGCTGTTTAATTCTCATTTTACATCATTTTAGTTCTACTGAGCTTTTCTCCATTTATAGCTTTGGCAGCAAAAATTCAACAAGAAAAATAAAGAAGATCTCGATGCTTTTCCTTCACTAAAATATACATTGTCTTGATTCAAACTCTGACAAGAAATCAGTCCTTGAATATTTTTCTGCATCTTTAGTGTAGTAAAATTCCTGCTTATTTCAAGAAAATATCTTTTTACATATTCAAATCCATTGCAACGGAAAGCTCTCTGTAATTGTTACTACTATGCATTAACTCTGAGGTAGAGCAAGTACTCACAGAAAGCTATTAGAATTATTAAAGCACGTCATTTTTAGGGCTCCCTATTCCACTGAGGCATGCAGGTTTTGATCAGATTAATGCAAAGAATGAAGCCATCATTACTCTGTATAGTGATCTACCACCATCTGGCCCCTACAAACTTTGCATGCAATCATGCTTTGTAGACTAGCAAGTACACCTGCATTAATGGCCCTTTCTTCTTTCCTTTTTACCCTGAATAATGCCTGAAGCATAGCCCTTGCCTTTACCATGTATGTGGGAGTTCTTCTGGAACACAAGACAGCTTGGGCATTTCTGTGTTTAGGTCCAGGGAGATGACTACACAATATTTACTGCAAAGATGTTAATGGTCAGCTAGAGGAAACAGAAGACAGAGCAGTGTTAAGCTTCAGCAAGTCAATACTCTTCATGAAAACGTACTAGGAAGAGCTCCTTGCTGTTAAGTCACAGATGGGAGGAGTTGCTGGCCTCAGTGCATGATTAAAGAGAGATGAATGCATGCCAGCTGTCTACACTGCAGATGCTATATAATAAAATGCACCTCTGTTTCTTCACATTGTCAAAAAATGTCAGAATTCACTTTTCCTGAATAGCTAGGAAATAGCTTTAAAAACTTTAAGGGAAGAAGAATACTGCCAGTTTCATAATCAGTTCCCATGACTTCCATTCTGATGTGTGATGCCAGTAAGAATTTGTTCTGCACCCCTTCTGATGCCCCATAAGTCTCAGATGAAAGATTAGGAATTTCTTTCTCACAGAAGGAATTGGAGGTTATGATACTGCCCTGACTTGACTATTTCCTTCCTCCAGCTGAGTCAATACACAGTATTTCACATGAGAAAGATGTATACCAGGAGCCTTCCCTGATGTAACTATTTTCTTATTTAGCTCTTTGACTCTTTTTCAGCCATAAATTTTTCTTACTCTTCTGTTTACCCTTATGTGAGTTGCAAGAATAAGCTTGCAGGTTTGGTAATTTTTATTTTTTTAAATTTTAAAAAAAAAAGCATAATCATTGCCTGCATAAATGGAACTGGGCTATTCACAATCTGAGATGGCAAATTGGTAAGAATCCAAATGCAGCTGCATAAAGACAGCAAACAGCAAATTGGAATGGAAACACATTTGGATAATTACAAACATGCCAAATCAGGAAATGTAAATCTGTGTTTAAAAAAAAAAAAAGAAAGTAATACTGTTGCCTTTCTGCAGTACCTGCTGAATTAAAAACGCAGAGGCTATAATACTACAAAGCTCAAGATTTTCAAAGGAAAGTAGGTTGCATGAATTAAGAAGTACTGTGGTCTAACAGGTAGGTCATTTTATAATAACTCCAGAAAACCTGTGTCAGGGCGCTACAAGGGCTCGCTACTCCCTAAGGGATGGGAAGCAAAAATATGCCCCACATGGAAAGAGCCTCACCAGCCAGGGCCCTGTCCCACAGTACCCAAGTAAGGCAAGCAGACAGACCCAGAGATGGTAGTCAGGGTCAGCCAGAAGCCCAGATCTTCAGACAAGTCCATGGTGATGAAGTGTGTTCAGGATCAGGCCAGGAACACAAGTTCCCAAGTCAGGGTCAGAATCAGATCTAATGATGGTAAGCAGGATCAGACATAAACAGTAATTAGCAGGTACATCCATAGCAAATTAGGCAGGTCCTATGTCAAGGTAGGAAGTCAGTCTGCAGGTCAGGGTTTAGATCTGCAGCATCTATTGCTAGGCACAACTACAACAGAGCTGGAGACAAGCACTCCTACAGCATAGCTCGGGGTGAGACTAAGAGCCAGGCCTGAGCTTAAATGGAGCTCCCGGGCCCATGGACAGGAGGTGTGAACAGAGGCCTCTGGTGAGGCTGGTTAGGGCAGTTGAGGCATACGTGAGCACTCAAACTGAGCAGCTCTGGGTCATTCAATATTATTAAATTCATACTATCTTAGAAGTAAGCATGAATGCTGAAGAAAAATAAACATACTTGGGAGCTAGGGATACTACAGCCTTGATCATCCAAATGCTAGTGAAATACTGGGACAAAAACTTGGCTGACAGTAGGATTTCAGTATAGCAGATGTTGTGGATGTGATCCTATTTTAACAATGTGGAATCGCACATAACAGGTTAAAATAAATCAAATCTCTATGGGTTTACACACTCCCAGATGAATGACATTTTCATCAGAACTGAATCAGAGAGTCAAATTCTGTCACCATGTAAACTTGAATTTCAGAACTAGCAAAAGGTTTCCAGAATTACTGAAATTACTGTATTCTTTAGTCTGCTTGAACTTGTGGTTAATGTATGCAGCTTTATTTAAAAAAAAAAAAAAAAAAGCTTAAGATATTTAACAAATAATACACTGTACCTCAGGAACTCAGCAATCTCAGGAAAAATATTAAAGCTATTTAGAAACTATTATGTAGAAAGCAAAATTTCATTAAATTTTTTATTCTAAAATCCATGAAATGCCTTTTTCTTAAAGAGGGTATATATAGTAATCTGTGCAAGATGCTGGTTCCTGAAATACTTTGTTTAATTTTTTTTTCCTGTAGTGATCCTCATTTCATTTAGCATGCATTTTAGAAGGCATTAAATAGAATACATATTCTTTACAGGGTAAGTAGACTTTTGATATGCCAGACATTTTTTTTGTAATGTTAATAATTCAAGTCATCATAGTACTTGATTAAGCCTCTATGAATTTAAAATTATTCGTTAGGTAACTGGAGTAGTTCTTCTTCAGAATATCTATTTCTGTCTTAAAATCATAAGATCCAAATGACTGGTGTCTCTCTTGTTCAGTCAAAAAGGTTGAAAGACAGCAAATGAACTTGAATTAATTTAGCCTTATCTAAACATGTGGGTCCTTTCCTGGGGAAAAGAGAAAACTTTAAAATATAGTAGGCATGGCCATAGATAAACTTTTAGTAATAATTTGTGTTTGGTAGAAATAATTCCAAAATCAGATATGTCTTGGGGGGGGGGAATGCATTTATAGCGTGAACCTATTCTCCAGAATTGAACTCTTGATGCTACAGTTTTGTGATGCACTATCATTACAGTGAAATCCAACATATAGCTATGTTGTTCTGTATACAAATGTGAAATAAGATTTGGGAGGATCTAGCAGTTTGCAACCAGATAATGGATTTCAGCATAAATGAGAAAACGATAACCCTACTAGGAAACATAACTTGGGAGCCTGTTTTGTTCTGTTGAAACTTCTTCAGTTTTCATCACACTATAAATCTTCTCCAAGCAGTGTTATTAGTGAATGTGTTGAACCATAAGAGAGGTAGATTGCAGTGAGGCTGAATACGTCTATTCAGAGGTATAATCATTCCCACTGATTATTTGCTGTGGTATTCTTGATTTCCATGTTTCACCATTGTCTTAATACAGATATAGTTTTAATAGAAAATGAAGAAGGAAACTAATTTACACCTAAATAGTTTGTTAGAAGGTCATTGCTTTCTATTACCTAAAAATGATGTGCAATGCAGATATTAAGACTCACTTAACTTGCAAACCATAGTCTAAGAATCTAAAGTACATGCTCATGAAAAAGCTTTGACATGTTAATAATATGAGTATATCCTCCCACAAGAAAGTCATAACAGTTTTCAGGTTGTTGAAATTCTGGTGGTTCACACTTAAGTATAACAAAGTAATACCTGGGTTTCTCTGAGGAGTGGATACTTTTGTAGCCAGAAAACAGCATATGCAGAAACTGCGCATTAAACCATTTAAAAATATGGTGCAGTGATACCACCACTGTACACTATCAAGTGCTTTTCTGCTGTAATCAGAATGTGATGCAAAGGAATCACCTGTTTCTTGTGATATTGTTGAAGGTTTCAGTGATTATTGGCAGAAATTTTTTAAGAGATGCTAAGAAACATTTTCTCTAGATCCAGTAACGTGCTGACACAATCTAGAGTCACGGTGAAAAGGGGGAACACTTGCTGTGGTTTTAGAATTTATATCATAATTTTAAAAAAAATCTCATACAAATTCTCTGAAAGAGTCAACTCTAAGATGATACCTTCCCATTCCTCAGAACACAGCTAAGCTACGAAACGTATAACATCTGTAGAAACAGGGAAAAAATTAATATTAATCTGGCCTCACGGTATTTCATGTTTCCAGCACGAATTAGTTTCATTTTTACCCTATTTAGAAGCTGGCATTAGAACTTTACAAAGAAGGTCTGAAAAAGACCTGTTAACATTGAAGTGTTTTCAGGGGTTTCTTCTTAAGGGATGAAAACTTTTGGTTGTTTTTTTTTTTTCTTGTATGGCCAAATAGGAGTTTTCTCTACATTTTTTTTCTGAAACAGGAGGACTGTAGTATGCAAATGCATTCAAGCTATCACCTCACTTGCTGCTCTATCTGTATTGCATATCCTGTCCTCTTTGAAGAAAAAATGAAATCTGCACAGTGAGAAGTCTGTTCAACCATTTTGTTGGTATGCTTGTAACTGCGAACACCTGACAAGACTTGGTTCCCCTGTGCTCCTAATGCCTCTTCTGAATTCCCCTGTGAGGTTCAGCACAGGACATGTTTCTGTGCTAAAGTACTCCTTGCTAAACTAAAATATCATGCTTATGTGATGTTTCTTATCTCACTGTAAGCACACAACAGCACCAGAATAAAAAGATTAATACCTTAACAACTCTCTTGTCTAAGAGATGGAACTACACAAGCAAAATATAAAAGAAAGTTTTCAGAGGTACAGTTAAGAGGCAGTGTGCAAGAATTGAAGTTTCCATTGAGCTCATTCCAGAGACTTTTAAAAACATCCTTCTTCCTTTAACATATTTAACTTGTTCCTCCCCTCTGTATTTGTTGAAGATTTTGCATGATGCAGTGTTACTTTCTGTCTATCTGAATTAAGAACCACCAAAAGTCTCTCTAGAATAGAGTTTCTGAGTGAAACTGAAAGGACTAAGTGGCTGAATAACAACTCAAAAAAAAAAAAAAAAAAAGGATATGGCCAGTTGCATTGGGAAAAAAAGTCCATTCAGTTGCTAGAGGACTTGGAGATGTTAAGACCACCCAGAAGGCAGGTAGCCTGCCAAATCAAAATCGAAAGTACATCATGCATAAAGGACTGCCATTCACTTTGAGAACTCTCAGGACTATTGTGATTTTACTTTTTATGCTTCAGTATTTAGAGCCATAAAGGAGACCCTGCAGCTGAAATTTTATATTTCATCATTACGTAATCCCATCTGTATGAAAAAGTAATAGATAATAATTATAGCAGAAGCAGAGATGAGGTGAGAAGTACCTTCATTGTGAAACTCAGGCACTGAGAGTTTGCAGATATGGTAATATCAAAGAGGCTGAGGTTTCCTGCTCCAGTGTGCACTTACTCTACACAGCATTCAACTTAAACAGAAGCAGGTGGAAGTAGAGGTAATAGTAAGAACAGAAACAGTGTTGTATCAGAACAGGATGATTACGGTATCACTAGTGCCATTCAGTAAAAGTGTTGAGAGCTGCCAGATGAGTCTACCCAGAGTTGAGAGTTGTGCTTGGGGTTTTTGCATGTGTAATCCCTAAATTTCCAGCTATGTCATTACTCAGTCTCTAATTCCCCTGAGCTGGACACTAATTCAAACAAAGCAAAGCAAATTATTAATATTTTCCAGCCGTTAGAGACATTTGCTCTGAAACTGCCTGTATTAGTTGTATGTGTCAATAAATGGGGGAATAGCACTCTCAGAAATTTTGCAAGATAAATAGTGGTGGCAGTAGTGTTTTTTCTGTGTGGGATTGTCTTCAGAGTTCCCATTCCATTAAAATGAATTTTTGAATTGAGGAATATAAGAACATAGTTCACACTCGCACTTTAAGATGTGATAATCTGATAAAATGTTCTGTTATGTTTATAAATGAACATTCATTTTAAGAATGTTTAATACTTTATAGGTATAACTAAGGCAGCAGCTTCCATTGGTGTGCTGTACTAGTAAAAACAGGGTTACCAGAGGCTGGCTTTTCAAAGAGTTGTTGATTATGCAGCAGCACCTGCTTAGTAGCACAAACCTGCCAAATGCCAGTGACAATTTATGTCATGTGCTTGAATCTTAATTATTTCAATTTGTATTGGAATAAGAACAGTAACTAGTGATGAGAATACCACTAGAAATGCAATTGTTATCGATTTGTAGGGTGCTGGTAATAACTCAGATTTACAAATTATTTTATAATAATTAAAAATGTAACTGCATATTAACTTGGAGCACAATAAGGTCATGGCAACAAAACACATTATTCTGATGAATGACTGTAGCCTTCACCATCTGCACGGTACCTCAGTCAATCCTATTAGGAGCAAGCCCAGGCATGCACCAAGATACAATTATAATTCTTTCCAAAAATATATCTGGAAGTTTTCCAAGAATGAAAACATTCCTCCCCCAAGTTTGTTGTTTGAATGCTGTATTTATATCATGAAATGTTAAAATAATAGATTTTTTGGCCAGAGTATGATAATCTATTCTGACAACATAAGTGGGTAGCACAGCTATGTATTTTTCCTGGTAATTACTGCATCAAAGTAAGTAACTGATGGTTGAGTTATAGACCAGCTTTAGAAAAAAAAAAATTCTATTCCAATTAAAACATGCAAGTGTAAGAGAGGTAGAAATTCATGAATTTGTCACAGATTGGTTGATATGGCACTGGCAAGTTATTCCTTTATTTAAGTGTCATTTTTTGCAATCCCAAAGTTAGTTTTTCATTAATACATTGATACTTTTTTTTTTTCCAGAGGTGATCATAAGTTTGATCCCTGCATTTCATGCAGTGATACTCTGCAGGATTTAGAGGTGAATGAGCAGCACAATAATTGAAAAAACAATTGTCCAATCTGTTTTCTATGGAGTGGAGAAGCAGAGGTGTTAAAGAGAGGGTCCCAAGAATTACTATACCATATAAAAATCTGTGGTTCTTGTTTGGGCATAATACTTCCAGAAAAGATAATTTCATCATGAAAGAAATGTATACTATATCCTTCTGCACTTTACGTTTTGAGCTTGATAATACAAATATTTGGGGGATATATCTCTATATTTGCCAGCCACAAATTTGATCTTCGTCACAGTGAGGATTCTGTGTCTCGTGTCTGTTTTTTCACTCTCTTGACTAAAATGGCTTGATATTTGCTGCTGACAGAAATGCTCCTGCTCCCATAAAATTCCTTTCTGAATCATTCAAATTTAGAAATTTTTGAATCACATCCATACTTCATGAAATTAGTCAAGCCACATGTAAGCTATTTATGATTCCCACCGTTTTTGGTTTTTAATGGTTTGTCAGTAATAAGTAATGAAACGAACATTTTAGATGTTTGCTTGAATTGTTCCTACAGCAGTGAGTCTGAACCTGAGATAAGTTCTAGTCCTGGAAAGTTATTTTGACTTAGGTAACGTCGACTACAGTCCGGTACTAACCAGTGGCAGATCTGGCTGGCACTGGCAAAACTGAGTACAGTGAAACCAATAGCCAAGGAAAAGCAATCCAATTTGCCGCCATTTAGTCATACCACTATGTTGGCTCTACAGAATGCTTTTTCTCATTACATTTTAAGGTGATTTACAAGGAAAAGTACCGCTCTCACTCACTTTGAAAAAGCAGTAAAGCTTAAATACCTATTGTGCTTAGATATATGGATAACTTCCTCAAGAAGATGTACTAGTAAACCCTCACCCCTGAAACCCCCTAAAAACTTAACGGGCAACAATTACTGCCTACTTTGTATTAAAGATACTGTCCAAGCTAGAAAAACCACATCAGGAATATAGAAAGGTTGTTTTCATAGCATCAGTAGGTTGGAGCAACTTAACAAAACAAAAAACTTTGTTGCAAAAATGGAAATTGACTTGAACAAAGCATACTTTATTTTAAAATATGTTATATTGCCTTTATTAATGCAGGTACTAATTCCATTGTTATTTAGTGCAAAACTAGGTACTTTGGATAAGACCAAGTAAAAAAAATGTCAATTAGGTTTAACAGCTGAATATTCTTCTTGAACACTTGATTGAAAAAGCTCAAAAGAGTAAGCTATTATTTGAAAACGTTTGATTCTTCAATTGGATAAATTATCTTATGCTGAGGCAAAATTAAATTAACTGCTGATTATGCTAAAACTCATTGATAGAAGGCTATGACCGTTCCATTAACCAAACTGTTGTGTTGTTTATTTTCGACAGTCTGTTCAATTTTCCTTCGCTTTCATTTTGATGTATTGAAGAGCACAACCCTCCAATAGCTGCAATTTAATTTTTCGTTGCTGATGACAAGTTTAAATTGAAAATAGTTTTGTAAAATTACGGGTGTCAGTACAGATAGAACAGAACAACGTAATTATCTATAGAGTGAATCATTAAAGCTAGATAAGAAATGAAACTGAAAATCAGCTGCAAAAGCAGACATGCCTTTTGAGCTTCGCAGACTCACGAATGGCTTCGTATTTAGAGCTGAGCTGCTAGCATCATAAATTGTTAATTCATTATTAACATTGTTGTTATCAGTCCTCATGTATTTTGTGACCCTTGAGTATAGCAATGGAGCTTTGCGAGTTTGAGAAACTTGGAGCAGCAGTAAGACTGTACCTTTTCTTTTTGATGAATTGATACAGGGGTATATTCCCATTCAGTTGTGCCCTTTGGACAATCAGTTTTATAGGACCACTGCATAAATTCACAGAAGAAGGTCATTGCAAATTGCATGTAGCAAATCCATAAACACAGTAGGGAAGTGTCTCAAGCCATCATGGGTGGAAATTTTTTGAAAGCAATTACAATTCCTATTTAAAGTTACGGGATTGTATAACTAGAGCAGTAATATTTTTTTTTTTACTTATGGAAATGAACAGACAAAAAACAAACCAAATAAAAATATTTGGCTCCTCATTGGAAAAAGAAAAATTTAAAAGTATCTGGGTTTGACCCTACATAGTTCATGTCAATAAAATATTCTGTAAGAATGGGAAATAAGGAAATTAAGGGAATTGTGGTCTCCCTTCACAGTGTTTACAGAATTTGCCAAGGATAGTTGCCAATTCCTCTGCCTGAAAGGAATTAGATCTTACGTGTACATACACCCTAATCTGCAGGCTAGAGTGCATTCTGAAGGGCTAGGGAGAAAAAAAAAAGGTGCTAGAAGTCATTCATTGACATTACTGTACTTTGTACAAACAAACATACACTGCATTTGGGGCCAGAAAACAGGCAGATTTCACCTCCCAGCTGAAAGTCTTACAAGAAAGGCTGGAAGGGCTTTCTGCATTTGCTTGTGGCCAAGATAGTCTGAAGTATTTTACACAACGTGAGACTGCTCCAGCAGAAAGAATTTCAGAGGTTTCTCCTCTCAACATCCACAGCCTGCTTCATAACCAGATGAGGTATGATTTACAGCACCCGCAACAGGAGGCTGTGGTGGAATTTCAGTATCCACATTAGTGATGAATATACTTATTTCTCTCTTACTCAGTAATTCTAGGATACTATTTTCTTTTTCTTGTTTTTTTCTTTCTTTTTTTTTGTGATGGAGGGAGTACAACCTGCTTTTTTAGCTGAAGTTTATTAGGAAATTTAAGTCTGGAAAGAGTATTAGAGTAAGTATTTTTTTCTTACAAACATTACCATTGCCCCCAAAATGCTTCTTCTAGCTCCATTTTTACTTTTGAGATATTTTTGGCCATGTTTTGGGTTATGCTGGTCAGTATAGGATATGCAAAGAGTTATGATGGTTCTTGACCTTTCTAGTATGCATTTAGCTGTTGCCAGGCTCTGCAGTATAGCCCAAAGACATAGTCTTTATTTTCCTGTACTTTCAATCAAAAAATGGCAGCATTGATTTTGATTGAGACATATCTTACTGACACAGCTCCTTCTATCCCATATATCTGTCATGTCTGCTTATAGAATAGAAAGAACTACATAGGATGGTAAAAGACAATGTTTGTGATGAACTTTGTGTGGGTTGGTAGGTGTGCCTAATCTAAAACCATTTTCTTCCATTCATTTCATTTGGATGTCTCCTTGGCCCAGCAATGAGCAAGATTGTTGGAGCAATATGGCTCATGAAATTGGGAATACAATGTCAGACAAAAAAAGGAAATGCTACTTCTGTTAGCAGTTCATGGTGCTCCCCAGTTTACACTACAAACTCACTGTGCTGTAAAGAATAGCAATGGCTACAGCTTGTACTACAAAATGGGGACCCCCAGGAAGCAAGTACATAGACATCTGATGAATTGTCACTACACTGAGCCTTGTAACCTTCTTGTAACTCCCTCCTTTGTGGCTATTATGCAATACTAAACTTTCCAGTTTTTCCTCTTTCTCAGCACGTTCAATAGCCTTTGAATATGAAAGCCCTTGTGGTTAGGTTACTGGGGATAGGAAGAAAGGCACAAAGTTTTCCCCGATTACTTTACTTCTGACGCCTAGTTTATCTATAAAACTATGCACTTTGCATGCAGTTGGAGAGCATATACTTTTAAGCTCTAAGGAAGAGCTGAACTACAAAAAGCTCAAGAAAAGGGGTAATTATTTTTCAAGTAAAACAAAACCTTTTCAAGGGTTCCTTCTTAGTTTCCTTATTATGATCCAAGCGTATGGTATGGCAATGTTAAGAGTTATGAAAGACTGTAGTCCAGCAACACCACTAGTCATGAACCAGGGACAAAAGAATTCTAACCTCAATCCTGTGAGTTTTTTTAAAATACGTGGGTTTTTATATCTAAGTGTATATAAAGCCATATATATATATAATATTTTTATATATATATAGGGTCCCAGTTTTGGCTATTTCTAAAGGACCGTCAAAAACATCTACCTCAGTTTAGTGATGAAAAACAAGTGTGATTCAAGTGAGCTCCAACAGAGGTCTTATTCTTTAGGGAAATCAGATTGGGTATGGACTTGAATAAATTCAGATTTAAACTCCATCAGCCTGTGGGAGTCTATGAATGGCTCATCATGTATTCAAGACACACTGTTATGTACAAATGCCAACCAACAGAGCTGCAGTACAGAGATCAGATTCTTTTTCTATCTTAAAGCAGTGATTTCCTTTCTAAAAACATACTAAAAAGAAATCCTGCAAAGACTGAGTACTTTATTTTGTGAATTTTTCCTCATCTAATGGTTGGAGTTTTTTTTCTTCTTTCAATTAAAGTACTGTCAGAATACCGAGGCTATAAACAAGGAAAAAGAAACAGTTCACAAACAGAATTGAAATGATGGAGAAAAATTCTAGTTTATCTGTTTTGACAGATAATAGCTTGCTGCTGTGATCTGCCATTTGGCTAATTTTTCCCTTCTAACTGGGTGAAATTCATTTTGCTGAGATTTGTTTTGAAAGTCTACATGCAGGGAGGCTGAACTTTCCCACAGGAAGAAGTGCATGTTGTTTTGTTCCACGTTAATCAAGGTTTTAGCACTAGCGGTACACAACACTGCCAATCACCTGTGCCGTGCATATGTAAATGCCGTGCATTTACATACGAGGCAAATTAAGCAGCTCTCAGTGCTGCAGTTGACAGCAGGAAATCTGGGGTAGATTTCAGAACAAAAGAAAAAAAATCAGTCTGATTTATTTATGCATTGAGCATGCTCCAGTAGCACTGTGCATCATGTGATTCCTTGTTTCTAAGGAAACAACTATGATGCTGAGCACATACTCTCCTATCATGAACTGCAGGATTTTTTTTTGTCCTCGGAGAATTTTTTTAAGACATAAATCTGAAATAATTTGCTGCACTTGATTGGCATTGATTTATATTTACAAATATATAATTCTTAACATATGGTGAGTAGAAGGGATTAGAAATCTATGCTGAAATTAACTACAATAAATATATAGCACAGTCAAATTAATTTAATTATATTTGGGATGGAATTGCCCCAGTTTACAAGGGAACAAAGGTGTTATACAATTGCTGTCCCTAGATAGTGCTTTTACTTTGATTCTTTGAAGGGATAATTTCCATTATGGCTGATTTATAATTTTAAAAAAATCAGAGAGTGACTATTCAAATTCTTCTGCTTTCATCAGCAGCTGCTTCCAGCAAACAAGTCTAGATCACCTAGATATTGTACCTAGGGTAGCAATGTGGTAATGTTGAAAAGATCAGAACAAACTTGGTAGAAAGGATGGCACACCTGAAGGAAATGGTGCTTTTATCTCTCAGTTAGGGTGGATTGCTAAAATAAAAGGATTTACAGATTTACAGTAGCTGCAGAAAACATTTCAGTACAATGATAAGGGTATTCTTGAAGGATACTGTTTCCCCATTTGCGAGTAAGCTAACCACCAACTAAGCAGCTGTAAAGCCTTTAGGCCTGAAGTCTAACTCAAAGGGTAGTTTTTATGGTGTTAAAACTTGTTTAAGTATGGTTGTAGAGTTGCAGTAATTAAGTTGGGCAAGTTGCCTATTGAGTCATTCTAAGCTATGGACTGTGGTTTTTAATTTATTTGTTTCCAGCATGCTTGGTGTTTTTCCTTTGTGTGAGCATCACTAGTACAATAAATGACATTATTAAATTCTCCACAGACTATCAAATTAAATCGTAATTAAGGTGAAGAAATCCACTGAAACAGAAATAAATAGAAAGTGCAAATAAACCTTAATAAGTCTATAAATCTGAAAAGAGACAAATATAGATAATTTATAATTTCTATTGTTAGAAGCATTTGTAGGAGGGCTCTGAGATATCCAGGCACTTATTCTTTTTAACAGAGGATGTGTTTACATCCTGGAAACAAATATTCAAGAGGTCACCAAAGCACCAAGACAGAAGTAGAAAGTAACCACACAACTAGGAATTTTTCTGTGCAGAAGTAGACAGAAACTAGGATGCCTTTTCCCATACCTTCCTTCTCAATGTAACTGTTTTGGCTTAAAGAAGTTTCTGCCTGAACAATGTTTTTGTTCAGCAAGTGTAGCCTGCAGTTCTGACAGCTGTTTGTATGGCCCTAGAGGTGAAGATTCTCCTAATAGTCAGCATCATCTGCCAGAAAAATCTGGTCAGAGGACTAAAGATAGGAAGCAGTACTTCGATGTTACCAGGCGATGTGGTCAGCAAGTGCCACTATTAGGTGTAATAGCTACCATAACTTACGAGAGAAATGGAGTTAAACAAACATATTCAGATCTAGATGTAGCCTTGATTGTCCTGTAAGGTTAACCCTGAAGGAAAAGTGTACTATATTTTTTCTAATTCAGCCATAAGAGAAGTGTTAGTGAGTGAGCGGAGAGCCACATCTGATTGGATGGCTAGCACCCAGAATTAAATGCAAAAAGAAGTTATCGGTACAGAATGGAAATCTTCAGGTCTTTGACTCATCTCAAACTGGCAACAGAATGAACAGTAAAGTGGGTGATCACCTCATTTGCAAAAACAGTCTAGCACCTCCGTGTGAAGGGGCAGATAAAACCCAGCCGCTTCATTTCTGCTCAGCCTGAGCTTCATTGAAGCCATCTGGGTTTCACCAAACTCTACAATACTTGGATGGGATACAGGAGGTGACCACAGTGAAAAGGTGGGTTGAGCCTTTGTATGTAATGTAGTGTAAAGAAGACTCACTTCTATTTCAGCTGTAAAATCAGGAACGTCTCTTATAGGAGTCTCACAAGCATAAAATTACCATGACTAGAACATTCCTAATAACCCATTACAATACACTGTCAAGAATTGATTGGAACTCGTGAACCAGGCTGATGACATACATTTACTGCTGTGAAGGTAGTACCATATCTACTCGAAGATGGTTTACCTCTGTGCTTAACATCTATCCCAAAAAATACCTGTTTAGATTCCCAGGAGATGTGTTTTTTCCTAGTTTCATCAGAAGGGTGTTTTACTGACTCTGAATTTGCTTTTCTTTTCCCCCTTTCCTTTTGTCTTCAGGAGACTACTTCCTGGTAATGTGTTTTCTAGCAGCAGGAATTTTAATAGGCTGAGCTGGTTATGTTTGCACACTTAATGAAAAGGAACACCATTTCTTCTGGCATGTTAAAAATCAAGCAAGACACTGCACAGCTTGTAGGCATATTTAGTTTGTATAGAATAGAATCACAGAATCATAGAATCATTAAGGTTGGAAAAGACCTCTAAGATCATCGAGTCCAACTGTCAACCCAACACCACCATGCCCACTAAACCATGTCCCTAAGTGCCTCATCTACACGTCTTTTAAATACCTCCAGGGATGGGGACTCAACCACTTCCCTGGGCAGCCTTTTCCAATGTTTAACCACTCTTTCAGTAAAGAAATTTTTCCTCACGTCCAATCTAAACCTCCTCTGGCACAACTTGAGGCCATTTCCTCTCGTCCTATCACTAGTTACTTGGGAGAAGAGACCAACACCCACCTCGCTACAACCTCCTTTCAGGTAGTTGTAGAGAGCGATGAGGTCTCCCCTGAGCCTCCTTTTCTGCAGGCTAAACAACCCCAGTTCCCTCAGCCGCTCCTCACAAGACTTGTGCTCTAGACCCTTCACCAGCCTCGTTGCCCTTCTCTGGACACGCTCCAGCACCTCAACATCCTTCTTGTAGTGAGGGCCCCAAAAACTAAACACGGTATTCAAGGTGCGGCCTCACCAATACCAAGTACAGGGGCACGATCACTTCCCTACTGCTGACCAAGTATTTTTCAATATTTGTAGTCTTTAGCCTTAAATTCTTTTTTTATTTTAATTACTCTAAGGAAGATGAATACTGCACAAGAGGCTATTAAATAAGTTAATACCTGTCAAGCCTCAGAGTGAATTTCCATTTTTATAAGTGGCATTGTTATTGTATATCACATATGACTGCAAATGTTTTCTGGCTTACCTCCAATTTGAAAGCTGATATTGTAGTCGATATTAACTGGCCCCTATTAGCTAGCAGTCAGGGAAGAAGAGAATTATGTCTGTGCTTTAGGAAGGGACATATAAATCACAGGACTTAAGCATGTAATTTACTTTAAACACACACTTCATTTGTCATTGAGTAAAGATGTTTGCTTGAATCAGGATCCAAGTAGGCTGTCTAGTTAAATATCTTTCTACTCTGAGAAAAGAATCTCTTAACAAGTTCATTGTCTATTTTAAAGCCTGCGTGATGAAGAATATAAAGTCTTTTACAGAGAAAGTCTTGCTTTATTATGTTCTGTTCATAAGCAGAGAAACACGCACAAAATGAGAATATTTATGTGGAGGTTTACAGGCAAAAATATTAGTCTAGCCTTGTTCATCTGGTTTTACTGGGGTTGAAAGTGAGAATGAGCCTTAGCAGTAGAGACACCCCAAAATTCAATTTAGTGGCAAAATGCTTGAAAAACTTCACATGAAGGGAAAACAATACTTAACAGTAATTTTTCAAGTTGAAACTGTCAACAGATTGTTTCATCAGACTACATATTAGAAAGAAAGTGGAATTTCTGTTGTTTTTGCAGGAATTAAGGACATTTTAAGACCAAACCCAAGGCCGGAGTCCATCCCTTTGTGTTGAGTTGCATACTCTCTTCATTAGCTAATTCGTTAGAAAGGGTAGGGTTGGTGGGCTTTTGCAATGAGTTCTTTCCTATTTCTTGCAATTTAAAATAGAATAAAAAGGGATCAACATTGCTAATTACATTTATATTACACATTTAAAAATTTAATTGAAAGAGGAAAATGGTTTTATGCAGTGGCATGGAAATCAGAAAACTCTTCAAAGTTTGAAACTCTTACAGCTTTTATTCTGCTTACAAACTCAAAAATAGATACTTGCAGGTTGATAACTCCACGGAAAATCTTGGGGGTTTTAGGATAAAGTGTTTCTGCTCAAAACTGATTTTGTGGGGAAAATTTAAAAATCACTTTACCTGCCTGTGTACGGTGTAATATTAAAAATTATTTCCTTTAGAAAATCTTATGCATGGGTGTAACACAATAAAGACTAAACTTGATAAATCTAAAACTCTCTTCCTTCTAGGACAAATATTTTGTTTTGTCTTCCCCCTTCCTTCTGATATCCAACTAACTGTACTTAATTTAAAGTCAGCAAGAACAAAACACTATCCTGAGTATCTGTAATCACAGATGAGCCTTATTAAGCAACAAGCAAAGAACTGCTGCAAGAATAAATATTATAGAACATAATATCTGCACTTAGGATCTCTGATCAGTTTTATTAAATACTGAATAGTTACTTTTTCAGTACTGAAGACAATAGAATTAGTCCAGGTTTACAATATCACCAACAGCAAACTATTCTGATTTTAGTTTTGCAAAAACCCTCTGTCAAAAAGATTATCCTGTTGAGTGTTATCTTGAATGGGGCCTAGATCTCTAGACTACCCAATTTTGAAAAATATACTGAACCTGGATCGATTTTAAAACATAGAGAGAGCATGGACAAACTGGCAGGAAAACTGTGCTCCAAAGCAATCTTCCGTTTAAAAGTCTACAACTATTGGACATTGATCTTGCCAGAAAGCTGCTAGTCCATTTTGTGTGTGTGTGTGTTCAACACTTTTTTCTTAAACATAAATAAATATACTTAAAAAAAATAAAATCGCTCATCTTTGGTCCTTCTTACAGCATTTTCCTGTTTGGAAACATGCCAAACTTTTTTTTTTAAATGTATTTTCTGTTCTACTTGTACCTTTCAAATAAGCTGAATAAGCCAAACTTCAAATAATCCAGATTTTCTGCTTTATTTCCTCTTGTACATTGTTTGTGATGAGGATCCCTAGAACTGGTGATGAATTACCAGAAAGCCCCAGGAGAGAGCCAAGCGGGAGCTTTGACTGCTTCCCAATCCCACTCAAATCAAATATACTGCAAGACAGGAACTGCTTAGTTCTCCTGTAAGCACTAGACCTGCTGTATGGTATTCTAGATAAGAACAGAAATGCTCAGATTGCCTTGTTTTCATTAAATACTGAAAGAAACATATATAGAATATCTTATTCTTCATATTGTAGCTATTCTGTTTTCTTATGTGTATATATGTTCTTTTAAGGTATGTTTTAATCATAGTAGATAATTTTCAGGCTTTCCTTCCATTATTTGCAACTGTTGTTTTAAGACTTCTTAGAAAGAGGCTTCATTTTTAAATAAAAATGAATAAATAAAGAGAGGAAGAGGATAACATTCTACTGTTCATACAAAAAGATTTCATTTTAGCAGTTCCAGCTATTTAGGAAAAGTAATTTTGAGACTCCTCCTTTTTTCAGAATTTTCTCCCAATAGTGAGGTTTTCTTATTTGTTTTTACTAAATGACCCTTCTTGTTGTGTATATTAATTACAGATCAGAGCTGCTCAGTCTGCTTGTATGGACAGGCTGCAAAAGAACCAAACCAAATCAATCTGAAGACAGTAGGTTGAGCACTCCAGCAATTTAGGAAAGGCCAACAGATAATAAGAGGGAGTCAATACGAAAGCTAACAACCTTCATGCTTGTTGCTTGGAAACAGAAATATGGGAAAATAAAAATAAATAGATATTTATTGTATATAATTATATTTGTCAAAATGAATAGTGACAAAAGCTTAGAGAGACAACTATTACCAAAGCTAGTTCATTTATTTAACCAAAGCGCATCCTGAAATCTTTCTTTGTAAGCAATAGCATTCCTACCAAATACTGTGAGTATAGGTCTAATTTGTACAAGATACTGATTTCATGTTATTTGAAACTCAGATTCTGGTAATGAACTATACTAATTCTTTGCATATGACACTTCTAGTGACACCTTAAATCTTAATCTTGTGTGAGATTTCTGAGCTGCTGAATGGTCTTCAGGACATGCATGCCTCTAGGTATTAGAAATCTATGCTCTCCAGTTTCCCTCCATACGTCACATTTTATGAGTATTAATTAGTTTTTAGGTGAACTCAATAGCCTGTTCATTGCTGTATCTAGGCCATAAACTTTCAGGCACCTGCCACCCCATAATGATTTAAGTCTTATGTAACTGCATTTTTATTTATTTATTTAGCATCAGTAGATTGGAAGAATGCAGGGATATACCATGAACAAAGGTTCTGCAGTCAGGAGGCAAAAGTAGTGAGGGCACAATTTCTGGGGACAAGCCAGTCCCTGCAGAGATCCCTGCACCTCTCACAGCCTGGTTTTCAGACTTTGTGCACACTGTTCCCAGCAATCTCAGTGTGGTTAGGACTTACCAAAGGAGTTTTTAAAGAGCCATTTTCAACAGCAGCCCAGCCCAGTCCCTGAAAAAAAGGTCTGAAGTTCAGGGAGCAACTAAGAGCTGAAGAGAGAGGAATGGAGGCAAGGAGGAGCTGTGGGTTCTGAGGTGCGCTATGGTGAAAAAGAAGGCTGCTCAGACAAGAGTGGAGAATGGAAATGAAGCAGGCACTTCAGAGATAACGAGAAGACAACAAGAAGTTGGGGGGATTGACAGCAAGTGGAGTAAGATAAGAAGCTTTTCACTGTCATTTGCAGCTTTTCTAGTTTTCCAAATATGTTTTTCAGAGTTGAACTCTGTCAACAGACTTCAAGAATATCTTGTTGTGGTGTATGCATCAGTAGTGCAGTTAACCATCATTCACTGGTCTTTTGCCCTTGCCCTTACAAACTCAATATACACACAACTTTCTTTCACCAAAAATATCCCATCTGAGGGAACAAAAATCCAATATGTCAAAAAACCAAACCAAACCAAAAATCCCAAACACACTAAACAAAACCAAATAACGTCCCCCACCCCCGCCCCCAGCATGCAATATCCTTACATTCCTCTTTCATCTGCTTCCACAGACTTGTCCCCAAGGAAAAAGATAGAGCACAAAGTAAATCTGAATTTTGCAGCAGGCTTTTGATCAATTAATTTTGGAACCCCTGGGACGTGCTAAAAATTGTTTCATTTTTGTTTGGAGCACAGTTCAGCAGCCCAGTAGCTGACTATTTTGCTGCCTCTTGGCTTTGTCATCTCTTGCACTTTGTCAGGAGCAATTATAACAGAACTGGTAAACATGGTAATGTGGTTGTTTATTCATGAAGAGAGTGGTTTTATTGCTGAAAGGAGGAAAAAAAAGTTCTATTTAAATTCTAGCTATCATCACTATCAATATTTTTCATGGGGAAAGCAGCCCAAAATATCAAGATAAAGGTGACTTCATATCTCCATGGCATCATTATTTCACTAACATTTGTAAAAATGAATAAACAGGTTAACAGAGCTTTCTCTAATTTCACCCAAATTAATTGAACCAATTTCACTGTTTTATTTCCTTGAGCATATAGCAAATAATTAAGGAACATTTAGCAAAATCCAGAATTTCTAAGACTACTAGGAAATATTTTGAGAAAGCAACCTGCACATCCATCATTACCCATCGTTTGGAACCCCTGAGTCAGATTTAATCTTAACTAATTCATTTTACTATAGCACTGTTTATCAAAAGATGGAACTTGTCCAAAATATAAGCTGAAGCTTGGTGAACTCTTTTTATAGATATTATTCACTTCTAAATTGCCACTTCACTTTGTATCCTGGTAATGAGGAACAGCTTTGAATGGGGCCCTGCAGTGTAAAATACTTAGAAGAGTTTAATATCAAGACTTGTTCTTCAGGAGATTCATGTCACTCTGGAAGAAGTTACCAATTGGAGCTTCTGTTATCCAGTACAATCACTGTATTAGACTTGAACTACATTGGTCTGTGTGATCATACATAGTGTGGAAACAGGATCCAGATAAATCTCAGTTCTAGAATTCCCCCATTGCTAACAACATTCTGATTTTCCTACTGTGGTTGGCTGAAGTCCTTAAGCATTGAAATTTGCTCATCTGTCTCCCTGCCAGACTATGGTGATAGTTTTAATCTTCTCATTAAGTTAGCAGATGCAACAGGTCACAAATGAAATATGGGCAAAAGCACCATCTTAAATATACCGGGTGAGTAATTGATTGTTATCAGCTATTGCTATCAAGAGTGCCTTAGGTGTTATTTATTACATACCAGTTACCTTAACTATGAGTATCTATTACTTTTTATAAGTAGTATCTCTTGTTAGTATTTTTAATATTTAATCTGCTGTGGAGAGTGAGGATAGGCTTTGAATCTCAATTCACTCCACATCCAGATGTCCATAACCTTCTGTCTGCAGCTGGATTTTAATGCCACTGTAGTTTTGGAGGAAGCTTTTCTGGTATTTTTGGATTTAGATCTTTTCTTGGGGGTTGGAACTAGATAATCTTTAAGGTCCCTTCCAACCTAAACCATTCTATGATCTATGATCTCAAACATGCTTTGTAACTTTGCTTTATGTTTTTAAAAAAAATAGATTTTAAAAATGATTGCTCTTTCAAGACTTCTGTATTATCTAGGTCTAAATCTGGACATTACAAACTTCATTTGAAATGAAAGCCATATGGGGCAAATGTAAGCCCAGGAATATAAATCAATTTCTATTCCAAATACTTTCAGAAACCATGGATCAGGAAGTCAAATATGAGGTTTTGCTTTGGGACCTCTTTTGAAGCATTACTGGAGTAACTTAGTGGAATAAACCTAAATACTTGTGCTTTTTCTGAAACATAGGTATGCCTTCAGAATCTAAATTATATTTCAAAAGTTTGGAAAAATATGCTTTTGACATGTAATCACTAGAACTCTGAAACACCAGAGTTAGCACTTTCTCTTTAAATACGAAAAGTATAGAGGCCAAGACCTCAAGCAGAAAGAAACTACCAAAATGCACTTTGCTGATGACAATTAGCATAAAGCATTGCAGATGGCTCTTGTCCAAAATTTCAGGAACACCTGAAGACGGATAGATTCTGGCTACAGATGTGTCATACAGGATGAAATAGATTCCCCTGAGAATCTTGTTAATTATTTAGAAGTAGTAACATTTCTCCAGACTATTTCCAGTACAACTTCTAAAAGCTAGTGATTAGGCAGAATGCCTTTTATTAGACTTTTTGATGGTGTAGGGTGACACTATGTGGCTAATCTGAGCACTGAAATATCAGTTGCAAGTTATCTCTTGGAATAACTCAGAATAAAACTGATCTAACCTCTTAATTCTAATGCTAAACAGGCAAGGTTAGAGCATATCAGGTTTTATGAATATGTCATATGAAGTCGTGAGCATGTCTGAACTTCCTGTTCTTAACTGTAACCTTCACAGAGAATCACTTGACTTAAATATATGCAACAATGAAATACATGATCACACTGAAAGTATATATATTCTGCCTTAAAAGGGATAGAAGAGTTAGCCTATGGTCTAATCCTTTTAGAACGAGAAAAAAATATTTATAAAATTTCATTGATACTGTCCTCTTTATCTATCATCAGCTGTGTTTTCCTAAGGCTATTAGGAAATAAACAGCAGGCAATATTCCTAGTCCAACATGTTGATCTCTTTCCTGTTAGCTTGAAGTTCATTTTGTTTTCTTTGTGCCTGCCCCCTACCGCCCTCGCCCCCCACTCCCCACCCCGGAACAACTGCTTCTGTCTCATCCATTCACATGGATGTGTACACTCACAATATAATTCTGCAAATAATACCAGACCTCTGTATTTGCATGGATACTTGTCAAACTTCTTTATCCCTACAGTTCATATTCATGGCTGGCCTCACACATATTTGGATGGCAGTCTGTTTCAGCTCATATATCTTGAATGAAATGTAGCTCATAATTCCACAGATTTCAGCAAGGCTTCATCAGTTCTGCACCTTAACAATTCAAAGTCATCAGCTTGTGAACTTATCCCATGTCCAAGGAAAACTCCCTTTATATGAGGTCAATGTTGAATGCGGAGTGGCAGCCATAAGCTTTCAATACTCTAAATATATCAGTTCCTGTTTAAAGCTTTTCAGCATGCACCAGCATATCATCTGGGAAAACCAGTCTGAGTGTGATATATTGTGCAGCACCCTCCAAGTGAGTGTCTCAACCTGTCAGATAACTGTCACTTCAAATTGCCTCAGGCCTTATCTTGCTATGAAAGCAACTCTCTTCTGTTCTCCTTCATATGCAACTCCATTTTCAGGTATCGACTTTTAAGATTTAGGGTAGAAAACAGTTTGAGCCTGCTACAATGTCAAGGTATCATCTATTGCAGCAATGAGTAAGGACTTTCATAATTAGTTCAAGCAGTTTTGTATAATCTCTGCATAATTAGATCCTGCTCTTCCTTCCCGTCCCCTCTTCTCTTGACTTAAACTATGAGTGAAGCAATTTTAACAGTGTTTATACTTCTTTGATGCAATTTCTCCAAAGGCTTGCCCAGCCCTCTTCCCAATTTGCTGGAGTGTTTCCCTTAGAACCAACATAAGTCAGTTTTGAATTCAGAGACTGTCCTAAACCAGATTGTGTCCTCAGCTGCTGTACTTCTCCCATATCTAAACCCACAGCAGGAACAAATCTAATAATACTTCTGGGAATGGATGTTCCTTGTTGTCCCTTCATGGCTTTTTTGTATACCAACATTTACCACATCCACTGATGCAGTTTGTGACCACGGTTCCCGGTTTCATTATTTGCAGCTTGTCAGAGAGACTCAGCAACCATAAGTCTGCCCCTCCTTCAGAGCCATGAAAATTTGCTGGTTAAGGATCACCTGAGATGTTGACTCTCAAAAACCAGATTTCAGTCACTTCCTTAGCTATCACTGCTGCTATTAGAATTTCTATCCCTAGATAATATTTTTACAGCAGAACAGTTCCTTTCCAAACAATTTGTTTATCCAAAGGGAATTTCTACAGTTAGTTTGCTAGACACCTTTCCTTGCATTTATTACATAGTAAAAAACAACCTGACTCTTTTGGTTCTCTATAACTCTCACTAGAATTTTAACACTGACCCCCAAAAATTAGATCTTCAAAGTTGTAAGTCATCATCATATTGCAATCACATTTAAGATGACCTACCTATTTCTAATGGGAGCTGGGGGAGGGGGTCAGGTAGAAGTAATGCCTAACTTTTTTGAAGTAGATCTGGTCTCATATTTTCTTAGCTGGGCCAAAACATTTCTATTTCATTGATCCAAGGCATAAGGAAAAGGTAGACCTCCAAAGTTTATCCCCTAAAGCTTAGCCTCCTAAATCTCTGGCGGATGGGCTTTCACTAAGACAATAAAAGAACATCGAATTGCTAGCTTACAATCAGAAGGATTCTTTCTGTCCAGTTCCCTTCAGTAGTAGCACTCCATTATGTTCCCCATTATTGTTCTAGAAATTGAGGCAATCCTGCTTACTAGTCAGTCAGCCAGCTAGAATTATCATTTAATCCATTTCTGTGGTCAAGGAAATGTACTTTACAGAGCTTATAGTGTTCAGTTTCTGTCTTCCCCACAAACAGATGTTTTTGCTATTGTAAGGACAGATTCAAGTTCTGACACAATTTTGACAAACTCTCGGAACATTATTGACCTTGAAGCTCTTTGCTGATCATAATTTGTAAGTGACAGGCCAAGTAAATTGATCAGTTGTCAATTTGTCTTTCAAGTCATTATTATCTGATTGGCAGCCTCTCCTAGAAATTTTCATCTCAACCATCTACAGCCAATCCACGTACTCACCACCTACACTGACGGTAGGCTTCTCAAGGACATTTCAAGTCCTAGAACTAAATGTAGCTAATTCAGGCCCTTTTCTGGATGCACGTTCCACTGCATTTTTAGAGCTTCAACTTTAAGCTGTATGCTAGAAGCCCAACAATTAATTTTCCTAATTTTTCACATGGACTATATCGCTAATGAGACAAATAAGTATCGTCTTGAGTTTTCCACTACAAGGAAGCTGTATTGTCCCTCTGTTTCCTTGTCACAATGGCTGCAGCAAACTATTCCACAGAGCAACCTGACTGCTTTTTTTAAAGGTGTGTAATCAGAAGTCTAGCTGTTAAATGAAGCTTTGACGATCTGCATAACTAATGGGGAGATTTGAAGGTCTGTGTTTAAAAATATGATAAGAAAATACGATGAAAAGATGATCAGAAGAGAGCTGGCCTGTTTAAATTATTAGAAATTAATTTGGACCTGCTGGAGGGCATGCTATTCCCCTACTTTGAAAGAGATCAGAAGAATTCCTGCTCTGAGCTCATAGCTACATTTATAGGATACGCAGAAACATTGCGTTCTTGTACCTGGGGCACAAAGTTCTGGCTATAGGAACCCAATTTACAGTCTCAAGTCCTGTACACTCTGCAAGCCAATAAAGAATTCTCCACCTTGACAAAGATCCTCTGCCTCAACAACTTGCAGCTTCCCAAACAACTTCTTAGTCCATCCTCCTTGTCATGCCTCTGAATGTTCTTCTGTCATTTGTCCTACGCATTCACTGGGGAAGTAACAGAATTCCCTCTTCTGGAGTAGTTTGTGATGTGTATTATGCTTATCTATGCTATCAGCAGATTGAGTGCTCCTGCAAAAGATCGTGAATCACATACAGGAATTGCTGGATATGAAAAAAACTAGTCTTTCAGCTCAGTGTAAAAATAAGAATGGTTTGATGAACTTGTTTGTTTGTTCATCTTTCTTATCTTCAAGATGGATGATTTAATTAATTTTTGCGTAGAAAAGTTTTAAGTATTATTCCTAAAGATTTAAAAATGCATTACTCAGTCATTAGACTATTATCAACCTTTTCTGCAACCATATTTAAGCCAAATGGAAAAGAAGAATCCAAAAAAAGAAAAAAAATCAAAGAAATTTATATCACCATCTGCATTGCTATTAAGCGTGGTTTGTTTGGGGTTTTTAAAAAACAAACCAACCAACCCCCAAAAACCCTCCTGAATAGGTGCATAATCTAATGGTCTAATTTTTGTTTTATTTTGATAATCCAGCTGCCAAAAACTAAGTACCACCCACTGCAGTTTAAAAAAAAAAAACAACAAAAACAACAAAAAAAAACCCCAACAACAAAAAACAGGTAAAAGGAAAAGAAAAAAAGAAGACCTTATCAGACAACTAAAGCAATTCTTAGAAACAGTTCTTCCTTTTGATCAGAATAACTTAACATATAAGGTACTGCTTCAAAGCTCAGCAGTTTTCTGGGAATTATTGAAGCTTGAAGAGAGAGTGTTTCAAATGATAATCTGCTATTTTCATGGTGGTGGTGGATTGCACAAAATGACATTAATGAGATTCAGTTCTAATGTCGTATGTCTTTTATAGCTGTATTTTAATCTATGCTGAGGGCATCCAGAATGGGTGAATGAACACAATTTATATTCCATAGAAATAAAAATTCATTTTGAAGATGAAGTTTAGATAATTTGTAAATTACTCATTCTCCATACAAAAGTGCTGATGTGGTGGAAGTAACTGTTGTGTGTAGGGTATTCATTAAACCCACAGAGGAACAGACAGAAATATTTGCACTTTGCACAACACTACTGCATGGTGTCACCAATGTGGGCTGGAGGACCTGTGGAGAATTTGAGCCCTACTGATTTTATCCTCTTGCCCTCTATTGTTATTCATAATGCGTTCTTCAAATCTGGGTTGTGTCAGCTGTATTTTCAACTCAATTTGAAAGAGAGTGTTTCTTACAGCATGGACCATTAACATCGTGGAGAATGCCCTCTCCCCCCATTGGTGCCAGATCAGAGGATTGCATCTGCATCATGAAAACTGAGTATGGGGAATCATTACAGTTATTATCACATGCATTACCATAGTCCCTAGATCCTGGAGCATTCCAGCAGTGTTATACTGTACAATATATCACTCAGGCATTGTTCTTCCAATGCAGCATAATGTTTTTCTTCTGTGACTTTCAAATACAAAGCACAGCCTTTCTATAACATTAGAAACTAATGCAATCCAAATCTTGAGAGAACAAGTTTCTAAAAGATCCTGTTCTAATCATATTCTGTCCAGTGTCCCTTCTGTCATCCCTCTGTGGCAACTGTTTCTCTGGATAGATGTGTTATGAAGGCTAATGGATATTGTACAAATCTGACACGTTTACAAGCCATTGTGCAACACTGTACATGTACAGTATCAGTTTTTTGAATCACAAACCTCTGAGGGTTTGTCAGAGATTGTAGGGACAAGAACAGATCATCATAGCTTTTGGAAATGTAACACTTCTATTTATTTTTTCAGCTTTCCATATCAAAAAGCATATCTGTGTACTCTGACTGGAAATTAGCTATTTTTTATTCAAAAACCTGTTCCTGCCATTTCCCTATATCTGAAACCAAAACATCGTAATCTTGTGTCAACAATTCACTGCATTGCTATAGTGTTACCTCAGCCTTTAATGCCACAAGCAGCACATAAAAATGAGTTGCATGCTTTCTTAATTTCAGTATTCTAATCTGAAGAAGAGGTTGAAAAACCTAACACAGAAGTTACTCCAAGAAATAGAATATGACTTGATGGATTGAAATTAAAAATTATCACTGCAAAGGGAAACAGAGATCCACTATGTAAGAGGAGGTTCTGAAAAAAAACACCCCAAAAAATCTCCCTTAAAGCTAAAACAATACATTAGTGTCCTTTCTCTGCATGAACAGATTTTAAAATATTTAACATCAATACTAAACCTACTACTGCTTGCATCGTCATTTACTGATATAGGCAGATTAAGATTAAGCACGAGAATGAGCAGTGAGAGAGTCTGATGGAGTTTAGATTTTCAATGAATTTTAAGATGTGTCAGAAGGATCTTTAAAATCTAATTGATTTCCAGTGTAGGTAATTCCTATCGTAATTCTGCCTCCCTATTTAGACAGCAATACATCACAACATTAATTTATGCCTTGCTTATAATCAAGGATTGTTTTTAATCACAGAATGTGGCTTCTCACACTGAGATACTTCCACATCAGTGAAGATATCCTAAAAAGCAAAACCCTACAAAATTAAAGTACAAGTCCATAGTTCTCCTGCACCCTTAATTGGCCTTCTATCTATCAAGCAACATACAAAAAACACCGATAGCCACTGATAGTACTGATGAGAAAGCTTATCCTTGGGTGAACTCACAGCAGAGAAAAGATGGCTACTGAAATAGGTAAAAGATATCTGTGGTCTATCAGTTGAAATGTGAAATGAAGAGTAATAGTAACTGTGAGATATTGAAAGCTAGAGAACAAAGTATTAAAATGCGGAACACTATGATTTTTCTTTATAGACATTACTTCAATTAGAGGTCTCCAAGTGCAAGTTCAAAACATAACAGATTAGAACAAAAGCGAGAAGCAATGACAACAGATGAAATCATACTCCAAAGAAGTGAAATATTTTTTGTGGATCCAGACTAATAGGTTGTAAATGCCCCTCATTGCCGTCAAAGGTAATCATGATTTTGGGATGAGAGAATAAAAGCAGTATTTCCTCAGTGGAGCTTTTGCTGCACTATTCTGACCCATAAAGGCCCAAATCTTACCAGGAAGTTTCTGAAAGTCTCTAATGACAAGCAGAAGAATAAGAGACAAACAAAAAAAGCAAGAATATGATAGACTATAAATCAAGGCGGGGGTAGGGTGGGGGGAGTGTCTGTTGATACAGTACACAGCACTTACTAACTTCACCAGAAACACTACATTAGTCTCTTCCAAACTTGCCTAGTAACACACTGCAGGTCAAAATAACCTTGAAGGACGTAATATTTGAACAGAAGTGAATTACTCTACTGAGCATTCCCAAGAAATAAAATGGTGTACACTCTCCTTTACCACATTCTCAACTCATTAACTTTACCTTGTCAGTAAACCAGTGCATAGCTGTTCAAGCTGCAGTTTGTCCCCTAACACCATCACACAGCAAAATTTTTCTCCCCTGCTTCCCCCATGAAGTATTCTCCGCTGTTAATGTGCTTGTTTGCTATTACATCAATGCTTCATCTCAAGTAGCTCACACACCTGCAACTACTATATCTATTCAAGCTGACCTTCAACTTTTGGTGGTTTTGATGCTCATTATATGTGCAAATTAGGTAAATCTATGATAGTAGTAGAAATAATATTGCTCAGAGACTTGATTTTAATAATTGGTTAGATACGACTGTTAACGTTGTGCTTTCTGGACACCTAGTACTTCTGCAGAATAGGACTTCAAAAGATTTCCTTTTTGCACCTGCTGATTTCGTTGGTTTGCAAATGCCAACAGTCCCTCTCATCACAAGATTTCAAACACTTGTACCTTTTGGCTTAGCCTGTAATTGAGCTTCAGCCACTTAGGTCTTGAAAAAGTTTCTAAAATGTGTTAGCTACATTTTTCTTTAAAAAAAAATGATCCTTTTTTCTGTGTTGAAATTATTTTGATCAGTGTTTGAGCTTTAGTGACTTTGAAATAACACAGGACTTTTTGAGAAGACCGTTGTTTAAACCAGAGGAAAAATTTGCTTTTCAATTTTGCAAGCTTAATAACCGTAGTAAAACTGTATGTGTTATAAGGGAGGACAAGTGCAGTAGTTTCATTTTTAGTTCACTATGACTGCTTGCAAGTAGTCTTTGAAATTATAAATTCTGTGAAGGTATTATTAAAAAAGACTTCTCAGAAATAAAAAAAGGGAAAGAGACCTGTCTTTTAAAGATAACTAATTTTCAAATAAAGCATACGGAGTTTTGATTTTTTTTTTAAGCAAACTTGCATATTATTTTAGGAATTTTGTAACTATTTACTAAAATGATCTTAATAGAAATTTTCTCAAAGTGTTCTTCACGTGACATTTTCAAAGCTCAGTTTCATAGGGTCATAGTAATGAGAACAATAGGAGAGAGCTATACTGACTTTTCTGCCGTTCTGATACCATTTAGTTGCAGCCTCAGGAACAAACAGTATTTTGTTAAAGCTGCTACCACAGTAAACGTAGGGTTTCTTCTCCTCTCCTTCGTGAGAATTCCTGTGAAGTCTTAACATCAAAAGTAGGTGTTTTCTGAGCCCAGGATAATTCCATGACTAGTTGCTATTTTCCAAAAGCAGGCTCAATATTTTTCTACGTTGATAAGATTTTTTTGAATGATGTTTAGCGGAACTAATTTATAAGGAGAGATCATTCAGTATGAGGTTTAACTACCTGAGTTCCCCACCAAATCTCAGATTGCTGGGGAACCTGGAGAAAGTTTCTTTTGAATTTTTTTATAAAGACATGGTTTGTACAATGTAGTATGTGCATTACATGAACTACTGAACAAAGGAATCTCAAATTGTAACTACAGTTTCGTCCCATTTCAGGATTCAAGAATACAAATGAACACTGAAGTATGGCAAGACTGCTAGGGTTCTCCATTGATAAGGAACATAAATCTTAAGCAAACATTTTATTGACTATAACTAGGCAGCAAAGTATTCCTCTGATGTGAGGTAACTCCAAGTTGTATCAGAAGAGTTGTATCAGCTATTATTTTCAGTGCCTGGTGTTTGGAGGGATGGCAGATTTCCACGCTGCTATACTAGCTCACTACTAGCATAAGGATGCTCTGCCAGTGGCATACCATAGATCAGCCTGCAAATTTTCAAGAACAAAATGTACTGGCAGCATCAGGTGGGCAGGAACACTGAGGAGACAAAATGCTTTGTCATTATTAGGTAGTGCTTCTATCCTTAAACATGAAAATGAAAAGAAAGGCAATTGAATCATCCCTACAGCATACTCAACCAATGTGGGTTTTCTCTGTGTTTTCTCATACAGTGAAAATACAATTTATATCAGGGAGTCATGGGATATAGGAGGCTATTGACATTAATACAAGGAAATAAGTAAAAAGGCATATTTCGCTAAGGCCATTTTTATCACCTCAGGCTTATAGGCACAGAAAATATAATAGAAAAATACTGAAAATATCCAAATCCCTCACAAGCAGAGAAAATAGGATAATAAAACCAACTAGAAGTTATTTTAATTCTTGATGGTAAACTCCACCATAAAGGTACATATGTAATCCGAAATGGCTTCCCTAGATACAGCCAATGTTGTACATCCTACAGCTCTGTAAAGAGGTCAGTCTGTGCACCCTTGCTCATACTTCCAGCAAGAATGTCAGCTAATGTGAAGCGTGATGGTATTTTGTCAGATGCAAGCATCTGTCTGACAGAAAATCATCTTGCTTTACAGCAGCCACTGAGCAGATGCTAGTGAGACTGCATTTTTGCTTCTGAAACCATAATTCTCTATGATAGGCTTGGTAACTTAGTGGTAAGACAGAAAGGCAGTCAAAAGCACTGAATGCTCTGTCTTTGGGGGATGGGGAGCTCTAGAGGCATCTGTTCATTCCCTTTGTTGTAGGCTTGGTAGAACAGTCATTTTAATCTGAAATAATTGTGGCTTGATTCTCTGATCAGTTGTTGCTGCTGTTTCTCCACCCCAGCACTAGCCCCCACCAAATCATATGGTGAGGCCAGTCATGAAACTGGGTAGAAAGCAACTGAAATTATCCAGCAACAATAAAAAAAAAAAGTAGATAAGCAGTCTGTTCCAGACCATGTAACTACATAAACACTAGTGCTGGCACAGAAGAGAGTGCGTGATGCTTTTTGGTGGAATAGCAAGTTTATCATAGGTAGTTATGTAATAGTATTAGGCATTTGGCATGTTCATTTGTGACAGAAAGCATTCTATTCTAATTACTTCCTAAAGATAAAGTGCTATTTATGTACACAATGACAGGTAGCCATGTTCTATAACTCCTGTCATCTTTGTCTTTTACAAAAGAACTCCAAACATGGGTCAAATTAACAATTATAATTAATTATACCTATGCAAAGTAAGCATAAGAAAGCTTTCCTAGTTGACATGCTTTGATGAGAAAATATTGGCAACTTACTCATGCGATTTGTCATCAAATACTGTTTATCTTATTTTCTTTAATCTTTTTAGAAAATAATTTAAAATGCCTCTCACGAAACTTGAATCTGAAATAATTTTAAATAACCCACTGATGAAAGCAGTAGGAGGCTTTACAAATACATACAGGGTCATCTTAAACAGATGACATAAACGTTCTATAAAGTTTTTTCAAGAAAACTAGATGATAACTTGTTTTTCTAATTTTCATATCGTAGACTATTTGTAAAATCTAAAGTAATTTCATTGGCTCTGGCACCAACACTGCTTATACCAGCTCAACTCCTAATGATTCTTAAAAGCACACACACAAGGGATAGAGGGAGGTGCTTTATAATTTGCTCGGAAAGTGAACAAATCCATCACAGACAGAATAAGTGGAAAAGCACATTCCCTTATTTGGAATTTAACACTTCAGTTGGTACCAGGCAAACATGGTGTCCCAGATACACAGATAATCAAAGTTTATTTGAACATATGGGAGAAAATGTTGTTGTAAATATTTCCTCTGTGTTTTTCAACAGTCTGCCTTGTTTAATAAGTTGTTTAATAACATCTCTTCAGTTTCCATCAGGTTAGATCATAATATGCCTGTTAATACCTGTTTGCAAAAAGAAAAACAAAATCAGACACTTCTCTGTCTTATTCAGTACCTCATATCAACGTTGGTGAACAAAACTGAGCATTACCTAAACAGATTTCATGTACTGATAAAATTAGAAATATGGATTTGTACTTTATAATCCAGGGCAATTTACATGTGGACCCTAGTCCTGATCTGGGCCATGAATAGATTTTATTATGTACTTTTTATTATTATCTTTGATTATGTCAATGTCTCACACTGTTGCAGGAATACAAACGTAAATAGGAAATGTCTGTTGCTTACCTGTTTGTGGTTCCTCAAAAGCAACTATAATAATACTGTAATACCAACAGGAAGTTTGAAGTGTTGAACCCTGGTCCTCTCACAGCCTGTGTGAGTAGCACACTACTACATTGAAGTAAACCAGTACCACAACTTGTGTCATTTATTTTTGTATCATAGAATAATAGAAAAAATTAAGTTGGAAGGGGGTGCTGGAGATGACATTTACTTCTGGTCAACGTCTGGTCAAACAGACATCAGGGTTTGGGCTAACAGCTGAGCAAGAGTTTTGTAAATCAGTGTTTTCCAGCTAGAGATCTAGACTTCACTTTGGGAACCTCAGCCTATTCATGAATTTGGACTTTAGTTGGAAAAGGCTGGTAGACAGAGAATACTATTTGAGTATCTTTTGTATTAGAACTCAATGCCTAGATCAAGCCAATAATAAGCAATTAGGGTTTTATTTCATTTCAGTATATAGTGAACTATATATGCACCTGCATTTTCTTCCTCTTTCTCCCTGCTTTTCTCTTTTTGCCTCTCCTTCATCCACTATTTATGAACCATTTCCCCCAGTTCGTATCAGTACAGCATCTCATGACAAATACATATAGTGGCATTTAGCGTAGCATCAGCATACATGATCAGCACCTGATTTTTCTATCTAGGCATGCATGACTACCCTCGTTGTCTTCCTAGCAGTGTATTTAGTATGGATAAAAGAAGAATGGCAAGAATAAAACCTGCATTCTTATTTTGAATCAGGATATCAGTCTTAGTTCACTGTGATGGACTAATAACTTCAAATACTACGTGTCTTTCTGAATCTTCAACTTGATGCAAAGAATAGGAAGTTAGTGTAGTGGGGAATTTCATCCCTCTTATTCTTCTAAATTTACAGGTACGACTCACATCCATGCAGTGCTAAGAAAGTATTTCACAAACACTCTTGAAAAGGTGCAACTCTCAAAATAGATCTCTGAAGCTGACAGCTTAACGTATACACAGCGCTTAAAACGCACTTAACAATCCCAGTCCTCTTTCTTACTAACACCTCAACGCACACATACTTTTTTGCAGAGATGAAGAGTCCTGCCAAAAGCACTTGGACTAAGGCTGTAAATAAAGTTATGTGTGTAGGAGGGAGGTAAATGAGTGACAGAGAATTAAAAGAAAAGTATTTTCAGATTGCTACCTAGACTGAGCTCACAAAATCAAAGCAGAAAACAGTTTAATTCCAAAGTAGTTGTAAAGCTCAATTAATCCAAGAAATCTGCTGTCTAACTAACAACAGTTTTCTGTAGGGTTTTTGTTGAATTTACTGTGTTGAATACATTTTTATTTATTGGTAACTTTTCTCCCAGCATAGTACTGTTTCATTGTAGTTTTGGCCGCTATCAAATATTTCTTGTCATACAGAATTTGTGGGTAAAAGCTTGGAATCTAGGTGAGAAGACAGGAAAATCTCTCATTTGAAGCATTTTCCCTTTAAAAATGAGATTATATGAGAGTTACTCACCTCACACCTTTTGTGAGAAGTTCAACCCAGTATGTCTGTTTGGCTAACTTCTAAACCTTGCTATTGCTAGTGCAATAATACTGTATGATCACCGGCTGTATTGCAGTTTATGGAACAACTGCATTAGTCTAAGCTGAAATAAAAAGAAGGAACTTCTGAGCTGAGGGTCTGAGCACCAGAATGGGAATTCCCTCATTTTTCCCTGGCAGGGAACGAGTCCTGGACTGAACTCCCCAGTTCTAGAAAGTTTCAAAGATCATTTTTCTGATCGTGACGGGGGGGAAAGAGATGAAAAAATATATATAAATGGAGGGATATGTCACGTGGGCCAAAGTGATAGGAAAACAGACTTTGATGTCTGTTGGTCTTAGGACCAAGATTAAACGAATTGTTTCACATGCAAATTCACAGGGGCTTCATCCATTTTACTTATTCTGTACTTAGTAATTTCAGCCGACTTCGCTGCAGCATTCACATCAGCCATTCCCACCACCGTGCACCACCACAGCATGGACCAAGTTATCTTTCTAGGCATTACGCTGACCCATAGTCAGACAGGAATTAAAAGCACTCTGGGCTGACTCATCGCCTGGGTGTAATGAAAGTGTAACCACTGACTGGTGAGCAGGCTTCTTACTGCCAATCCAGAAGATTTACATACACCTTTACATTAAAATATCCCAGCTGGAATCCAGAGCTAGATCTAATGACCTCAGGTGAAAATAAAGAAAGCTGTTACGTTCAGACCATTATTGTTCATGCTGCTTTGTGAATTTATTTCTTTAAATTTTCCACTTGTGCTCCTGCCAAGAGAGATCTATTAGACAGAAAGCAGCAAGAGTAAAACTTTATAATTTTGTTTCAAACTATAAAATAATTTACATCACATATTTTACTTACTTTTGTCTTTTTTTTTTTTTTTTTGAAACCACAAACATTCCAGCATCACACTGTAGGAATAAGAATAACAATAGAAAGCATAACCTTTTGCATAGTATTAAATGAACAGACAGAGTAAGTTCTTTATTTACAATTATTGTCTAGATAAAAAAATTCATAAAAACAGATGAATGAACATATATTAATAACCCCTAGTGGGATGGATTGCCAATGTACCACTGTATTGTTGTCCACAAATCTCATGCTGCTAAGTACAGTACGTAGAGAGCGAGCATTTATATATTGCAGGGAATTTTAACAAACTGATCATTTTGGTTTTTGATCCATTGTTCCCATCACAGAGAGGTCAAGCAATAAAAGAAAGGAATTGTGATGCACGACTTGTAGTTGAAAGGTCATAGCTATTCTGCTTTAAAAAAAAAAACAAAGTCTATCATTTATCATATACATAAAGCACAGTCTCTGCTCACAAAAGCCCAAGTTTTCTATGCATCTCAGTTTATATATGTTTTACTATATATACACAGAATGCAGTGTTCATTTTCTTAACAGTTTTCAAGTCTGCAAATGGTACCTTAGGGAGGGGTACTCCTACAGGAAAATTTAAAAAAAATGGAACCAAGAAAAAATATGAAGAGTGTTTGAAAATAAAAAGGCAAACAGTCAGTGTTAAGATGCTGAAAATAAATTGTTCCAGTATTAATAGCTTCTGTAGATGTTCAAGTCCAAAGCTAGAGGCTTCCCTGTAAATAGATAACACTTTTTTTTCTTCTGAATATGATATCCCAAATAGGCCATAGAAACCCAATACATGTTATACAAAGGTTAATCACCATATTTACAAAGCGAACAATCCTGACTGAGTTTCAATCACTTTGTTGCTAGGAGTTAGCTAAAATAATTATGTTTTCATGCTAGCTTTTTACTGTTAAGAAACGGGTCACATTATCTGTTGAAAAGAGAGTTGTATATGCCTTCAAAGACCTGTTCTGTTGTTCAGCGAAAAGTTTGGATCAGATAGCGAACTAAGAGTTTGAGCCAAAAACATTCAAGCTTCTACACAAAAGTCCGGAAGCTGGCAATTCAAGCTGATTAGAGCTTTACCTGGCTGAATAGTCTTGATGCACCCTGAAAACATTTTAGTCAGTTCAGTCTGCAGTTTGGCCATGAGTCTAATCTTGTTTTGGAGAGTTCTGGCTTGGTTTAGTTCTTGTGACTGCAGAGATGCACCACTTTATGAGCCAACTTTAAGACACCCAGTAATACCTTAACAAATCAATTTATCACGCTAGTTTGAGAGTGTTTTTCAACACATCTGGCATAATCAATCGTGTAATTCAAAATGTCTTTTGCACTGTACAATTATGGAAAAGATCATATGCTGAAAAGTCTCCAAGCAAACTTTATATTAAATACAAAATTATTTATGAAAAATCTGTGATCCACAAAGTGCTTAGCATTCAAGTGGTTGACATAGCAATTATATAAGCTCATAAATTTTAAGTTATCAGGGCTGTTACCATCTTGAAAAATATTTTTCACCCTCCATACTGCAGGTTTTCAAAATAGCTTTCTTCGTAGAAAGCTCAAGGTAAAACAATGTATTACTGTGTTACAGTATACCTTGTGACTACAGGAAGACAAGCTTGGTTAAAAAAAAAAAAAAATCACACAAAGATCATCTCAATATACAATTAATAAAGTTTCATTCAGACCTAATAGTGCAGAAATTATATTTTTCTTTTAAAAAAAATCAAAGCAACAACCTACAGTGATTTTCATCCAAAATGCCAACAGCCCATACTTTGCCAGTAATAAGGAAATAAATGCCTAAATTACTAACTGAAAAGGATTAACACAATATATCACAATATTTTAACATTAGTTTTATCTCCATATAGACAAACCAAATATAACTTATTTTAAATTATATTTATAAACTCAACTCAGTTTCATATAATATCTATCTAAAATTATTTTTGGAAGCCATTGCCATATGTTTAAAGAATGAAATAGCCTCCATTATTGTAAGTTGCACCAACACAAATTCAAGCAGATTATCAGAGGGGAAAAAAAAAAGAGAGAACCTGATCATTTTGATTTTTATTTGAAACAAAGGAAGCCTGTTTTACCTCCCTGTATATAGGATCACAATGCTACATCCAATGTGTTATATTTTGGCTTCTTTTGTTATTTACTAGCAGTATCTACATTATTTAACAACAACAAAAAAAAAATCAGGCAGAAATCAGAACATGGTTGTAATAAAATATCCAGGGTGTGATAGTACAGATGTTTTCAATGAGCTGAGCTGAGCCATTTTTATACTACTTCGGCAGGAAGTGCTTTCTTAACCCTACAAATAGTTAAGGATATTATCTACAGGTTTGTAAACAAATTACATTCTTTTTTAGGACATAAATAAGTTAAAATAGTCAGAGCAATTTGAGCAGAAACAAGGCAACATGCCAACAAAGAAACTTTATATATATATAACTATATATATAGATAGATATATACATATATATAATTAATTATGTATATACTTATATGTATATATCTCTATATATAATCTCATAAATGTTTAAGTTCCTCGTCCAACTGGTGCAAATCTACTGTGCAAGTTAAGCTTTGCAACTTCAAAAAAGTTATTTAAATTAATCTATACAATTGAGTCCATGCCACACAAGCATTTCAAAAAACTCACAGACCAGTGAATTGGATAAATAGCCTCAGAAAGAAGTCCTCTGCAGTTCCTGCTTAAGGAGGGAAAAAAAAAAGGAAATAAAAAAAAAACAAAAAGAGAGAAGGAAGGGCCAGAAGTGTACAGTACATTCATGCAGGAGGATTTTTTTTTTTGTTTTTCTGAAAGGGAACAAGGGGGGTATGTAAATCAGCCATTCATTCTTTCCCCAAAACCATTGTGATCAACATTTCATTCACTTATCTCAGAGTGAATAAGAGTTCAAACAGCTTTTCAGCCAGCAATGTTTTTAATATATATATTTATATATTTCGGTTGCTGTGGGTTTTTTTATTTTATTTTATTTCAATTTTTTTTGCAGTGACCTTTTCAGCTAAAGTGATGTCTCCAGGCTATGTATTGGGCTTCCTGGACTAGAAGAGGTAGCTGATTTACTTGTATCAGTTGTAAGATTTATTCCACTGTCGATAGCACTGTTGTTCTTGTTCAGCGAAGATGGTGGACTCGAGTTTTTCTTGAGAGCAGGGTCTTCTTCTAGGTCTGTGTCATCAATGAGTGGGATGTGGGGCTGGGAATCTTCTATCCTAAATTCAGGATGAGTCATAAAGTTGTGAATAGAGGTTCTAGATTCTGGTTTTTCTAAACCTTCATAGAGAGAGCTACGGAATGCCTTCACGACGCGGATCTGGGGGGAGAAAAGGAAAGAGGTGTCAGAGGTAGCACCTTCAAAGGGCAACACCGTGTTAGAGAATACTTTGTGAAAAATGTAGCATATGGTTAGGGCAGTGCAGGCAGCTGAAGTCCATAGTCTCTGGATGTTATATACATAAACGAGTGGCTCAGTTATGTGCATTTTGAATATCTGTATCAACTGCAATATTAAAATAAATTAAGTTTAAAGCCATCAAAGAACTGATGGGAAGTACTGGTTAAAGAAAGCGAACGTCCACTCGTGTGGTACATCCCTAGTAAAAGACAAGCCATGTTAATTGTAATGCAAATGTAAAACCATGCATGTTGATAGTTTTGCAGTGAGTAAGTAGGAAGGCTTTTTTAATTAAAAAAAGTCTCTTTTGTATTGTTAAAGAACCATTACACATAACATATCACACTTCACAAACAGAAAAGCACAGAACAGACACAGTTGGATGGGTACGTATGAGACACACACAGGAGCCAAGTGTAAAAACTATAAGTAATATCAATGTTTTAAAGCAAAATCTAAATGAATGCAGCCAAGAGCACAAAAAGCCAAGCAGACAAAGTACTAAGCATAATCATGCTGCCGCAGGGAAAAAAAAAATAAAAATCACAGTTACCACATGAACAGAGATAACTTGCACACAACAACTACACTTGGAAGCCTGGATAATGTGAACATAGTATTGTTGAACCAACTTTTATTTTTCCTTCATGCATATGTGAGGTAAACACTCGAGTATAGACCCACTGTTCTAGCCATTTAACTTTTTAATATATATAAAACATGTAATAAAATAATGTATTGATTGTTGGGTTGAATTGAATTACATTGTTAAACAGCAAGCTTTTTCATTTTCTGTGTCTCAGATGTAAAACTGCGAAGTTAAATGCTGAAAACGACACAATTTATGCCATATATGCAGTCTTTAAACTAGGTTAGTTGACTTGTGCCAGGGTCAATCTAATGTCATTAACCACCTGACAGTAAGAACACAGGTGAAAATAAACTACAAGACTCAGCCCATTAGGCTGTCAGGGACAATGCAAATTGCTTTCCCAGTAGGAAATGAGAGGAACGGAGTGAGGAGCATTGCAGAGTGAGGACACGAAGTCCTCTGTGGGTGGGCAAAGGGAGGGATGCTGTCTATATCGCAGTGACCTATCAGTTCGGAAAAGAAGTAAAGGTTTGTGCTGGTTTACTGCTGAAGAAAACATAACTTTTTGGAAGGAGGTGGGGGGGCAGAGAGGAAAAAACAGAATGGCAAAACGTGATCTGTTGGCAAATGTTTTATGACTAAGTATGAGTTCTATCCTTCCACTTCCACGTAGTCCATGAGCGAATTTTTAGCATTTCTTAGAGGCGAGACCAAAACACAGGCAGAGGCAGAAAAGGTGCAAGCAGGCATTGTGAAAGCTTCTCCACACACATTTGAAATGGTTTGGTGGTTGGCATGTGTATCTTTTTACATGTAAATATGCTGCACATTATTGGTTGGCCTAATACACCGCTAATTTGTAAAGCTTTAATTCCTCTTTTAATTGGCAGACTGCATTTTAGTAATGGCATAGGGTCACAGTGATACAGCTGTGGGATCTAGCTGATCCTGTGGTTGGAGTTGTCCATGTTGTACAGAATTTCAGCACATTTGAGAAAAAGGCTGACTTGTATTTTCATCTCTTTGACCTTTGTCCTTGTTAACGTTCTCTAAATTTGGATATTCTTCATCTTTCAAAAATCCTAACAGCAGAAGTAAGTCATGCCATCTTCAGATACACGGCCTTCGGTCAGTCCAAATACTCTCCCTTCTCATTATACATACATTTGGTAACAGCAGGGCACAGTACAAAAAGTAGTTCATGTGACTGCTTATCCTCAAAATAAGAGGATTGGAGTGGTACAGAACGGCTTGTCCAGATCTTGGGATACTAGAAGATTTTAGGAGGTTGGCAGAGGTGCAAGACAAGAGGAAGATAAGAAGAATAAATTTTACACACTACAGTCATATAGTGTACCTCACACCTCTTTGACAGAGCACCTGGAATTATAAACCAGGGTTTTATGAGAGCTGAATCTCTGAGTTCTGCTGTGCTACGTGATGGTTCTGTATAGTGAACAAACAGACTGGGATAAGAGATTCATTTCCATTACTAAAGATAGGATTTGAACTCATGGGGAAGAGGTGACATACTAATTCCCTCATTCTCTATGCCTTTCCATCTTGTATTTTAAAGTGCAAAGTAATTAGTCTAAACAATGAAAAAAATAGTATGTATTGTCAAGGCAATCTTAAAAACATGTTACTATATTGTCCTATTTAAATTAGGAAGCTTTTTGTAACATGCTTACTTTATAGTATGGGCTGATATGGTGACATTTTCTGCAAAGCTACCTATTATTCCTGCTACCTAAATAAAAATAACAGTCATCTCATTCAGTTGCAGCTGTTTGCTATATCTTATCAACTCACAAAATAATTTCATTCTCTTGAATATAGCCACTTCCTATTGCATAGATTTAGGTTCTGCTTGCCAGCTGGATTCTTTTTAAAAAAGGTAAAGTAAATTTTTACTTAGATAAAAAGGTTTGCAATTTGATATTATGCTTGTACAGATCCAGCAGAACCCAATGAAAGTAAAGCTTTTCTTCAAGTCGCACAAACTGTATTTAAGCCTCTACGGGTTAGCAAGGGAGGAACTGATTTCAGTTTATGAGGCTCCAAGTTCCGTAGTAGGGAAAGCATCTATATTGCATTTAATACCAAAATTTGGCATTCCTCGGTTACGAAAACCTGCCTGCCATGACCTGAATTTGGTAATCCGCAGTGACTGCTTGAACTAAATGATCCATTGAAAGAAAAACACTACACTAACATCTTTTGCTTAGATGTGTTTACACAACAATCTGAAGATATAACTGCAGAATGTACAATCAGCCAGCAGTCGTATCGCTTTGTGTGAAGATCTGTGCCAAAGTTTTGGCATGGACTGTTCAAGTCTTGCAGGAACATTTAGCTGTTACTAGAATAGCTTCTACTTGTTTTAGTGATTTTTACTGGAAATATTAGCTTAGAACTAGTTCAGACCTGCTGATATCTAAAGTAGTTGATCTTCTGAATGCAATGGTAATGTAAGGGCCAAACTTGGGCAAATCCCTAAAGCTGAGAATACATAAAGTTAGCTTTCTAGTAAGTTTTCTTCACTAAGGAGCTGTAGAAAACTACCTTCTTTTCTTAAAATTTCTCTACAGTTTCAGAGATGTATATATGTTTTCCATTAATTTTTCACTTACGGAGAAACTCCCTCCCCAACTTTAAATTTTGCATATTTAGCTTGGCATCTAGAAGAAAACATTTATTTTCTTGGTGTCACACCTCATTCAGTGACAGCATTTCTGCGTTACAATATAATTCAAAATCTCATTCATAGTCTGTCCCCCAATGTATCAAATTCTTGCTTACAGGAACAAAACCTTCTTCTTTCATTATGTTAGTGGAAACAAAGTTAGAGGGTTTGTTGGATACAAAGGTGGCATTTTAATTTCTATGTAATAATACTACCATATGTAAGCTAAAAACTGAAAAAATATTATTTACCCAGAGTTACATGGCCCAACAGCAACAAATTCTTTTAATACATGCTTAAGTTCAAGATTTGAAGTAATATCTGGTGTAAAAATGTTTAGGGGCTCTGCTGAAACAAAGCCCACATCACTTTTTGAAGATAAAATAAAGCGGATGAACTTCATATAATGTTGCTATGGTTGTACAGCATGTAAAAGCAGGGACATACCCATGATGGATAGAACCTAGAAAGTGTTGGTTTATTATGAACTATGTAGAGTTCATGTAATGGTATTTCTTTATGATACTGACAATGCCAAGGGAAGACAAACAGTGTGATACAGCTCCCTTTTCTCACAGTAATGGAGACAACAGAAAAAAATGAACTGCTTTTAAACAAAAGACCGTGGGGACAACACTTCAGGACATTTTTGACATTGCTATAAGTTTCCACTTCTTTCTTCTCTGTAGCTGTAATAGAAAAAACTCTTCAGTTTCATGCCACCTTGAAAGTTAGCTTTATTATACTGCATCAGGCAAGAAAAATAAAAGAAATAGAATTTTAGATACTACTGATTTTTCCCATCAGAAGAAAAAGATGAAGTTCAGAATCTCACTCCTAAGTACAACAATCTAGGCAAAATACACAAGGCCTGTTAAGCATCAACAGATGTATTATGGTTGGTAGTGTGTGGGCTTATACTCGAATGTTTACCTGGCTTCATATAAGCCAAGTATCTTGAGTTTGGTTCACATTCATTTCAGGCTCAAGGTTAAAGACTCACAACCTCTTTTTATTTCACTCTCTCCTGCTGAACCCTTTTGTCCAATGTTCTCTAGCCCTCTGGGAAAACAAACACATTTAATATTCAGACAGTAGAGAGTAGGGCACTGCAAAAGCAAATAAATTCAATACTGAAAGATCAGTGAGGTGATTAGTATAAAATTGTAAACAAGAGGTCAATTTTGCAAAGAGATGCCAACTCTTATGTGTAACTGATACTATTCTATATCAAGACTATAAGTATACAAAGGTAAATGAGTTTGGTCAAGTACTATCGCATATGTAAAGCTTTGAAATAGAAGGCATATCTTCAGTATATTTGGGGTTGTTTATTTTTGAATCCTCCCAGTTTTAGGTGAGTAAAATCAGACTAGGTATCCACAGGAGGAGATATTGCATATATTGGAGTCACCTGTAAATGTTGTGGCTAGTATGTTCTGGATTGTATGATGCAGAAGTTGAGCAAATTCACAGATAAAATAAAAAAACCCAATAAATTTTAGAAAAATTATAATTGCTAGGTTTCTGCTTTAATGAGTGAAACAGATGCATAACATTATCTGCACCACTCTCTTTCTAAATAAATACGCAGTAAATCCAGTAAGTGCTGCTGAAAAGTCAAACCACATGCAGCAAGAGGAAAATAGAAAACCTACGTATTCTGTGAAATCCTCAGGCCTGATTCTCATTTCACAAAAGGTTCATATGCCTATTATTCCACTGAATTTTAGAGCATGAGATCAGAACCATATGCAGGGCTTTCCATAGCGTATCTCCTTTATTATAGGATTGTTGCAAAATTATGGAGTCTGACATTTTTGTATCAGATTTGGCAAAGTTTAAATATATTACACAACCCTTTGAAAGAACGTATTTCTGTGTTAGGAGTCTAACCCTTCTTGCCATGCCATATCTCCAGTTGAGGACTTGGCTTTATATTTAGACTTTAAACCTAGTTAGTTTCCCTACAGGGAAGATATACAGAAGTTGATTTTGATCTTGCATTTCCCAGCAGGATTGTGAAATCTTGGTTATAACCAGTGGGAACTTTTAAGCTTTAGTATGGTACCTCTGTCTCTAGTTTAATGATGTTCCCAAATGGTGCAACTTTTATAAACATAATTTTAGATGTGGACTTCGCTTAAGTTCTGCTTGTTCCATTTCCTCATGTGATAGTTATGCCATGTTGCCACAGAAAGCAACTGACTTTTTCACTAAGGCTGGTATGCCCACTTGACTTGGTCTGTGATCTGAATATAGATCAGTATTGGACAGTAATCTTTGCCTTAACATTTATTAAAATAGAAATATATTTTAAGAAATTTGTTCCCATTTTTCTTCATTAGAAAATCTGATCCAAACTTAAGATTTTATCTTAAGTTTTAGTTGTAAAGTTTGTCCAGCTGAATGATGATTACATTTATAGGAAATTAAATATGTAAGAAATCTAGAAAAGCAAAAGCTGCTGGAATGGTAAATAGTTTTTCTTGATACAAAAGAATCTGATTTTCATACACAACAGATTACAAATAGCTAAACTAAGCTCTCTCTTTAAAATTATCTATTAGTAAATGGACTATAATAGGCACTACAATTAAGCTTGCTGAATGTCTTACATTAGTTTGACACAATTTGCAGATGCTTATGCCCTTGTGCCACTCCAAGGCAAATGTTGCATGTGTCAAGCTTCTACCTATAAATGACAGTTTCTTGGCAATTCTGATAAATTTCAACTATTTTTTAATTAAAGGGAAAATGAAAAAAGTTGTCTTTCCATGAAAATTAGCCCCACTTTTGAAGATTGTAGCCCCCTCCAAAAAGTGAACCAGAGCAAAAATACAGCCTTAAGGGTGCTATGCTCATCTTTTGCTTGACAACACTTTTTAAAAACCAACCAACCAACCAAAAACCCCAAAAAACCTTCAGAGATCTGTATGACGGGCAAATACTTCTGAGAATATTTTGTGATTGCTTGGTAAGATTTTAATTGGCTGCTATAAAATTTGGAGACATCACTGTGTATTTTTTCCTGTGTCATCCTTACAAGTGGCTTGTTTGAGGCCACTGTTGCTACAGTTAATATAATAAAAAGTTGTGAGTGATTCCATTAAATACTCACTTGTAAAAATCTCAGACAAAAATGACAGACCTCAACAGAACAAAGAAAAAGGAACTTGCAAATACAGAAACTACAGCAGATTCATGATCTGGGAGGTTGCCTTTTGGTGGGGTTTGTTTTTGTTTGTTTGTTGTTCCCCCAGTGTTTCCTACACTTAACAATATTTTTTAATTATAACCTTTTATGAAAGAAAGGAGGTTTTTTTGTAAGGGACCTGCAATTTCTGGCTGCTTCCACTTAGGAACAGTATTAACTATATCTGAGAAGGAGAGGAAGGAGAAAGAGCAAGTACAAAGGAATATTAAATGTGCGTGCGTCTTGGAAAATTTGAAACCATGTTCTTTTGAAAGGGTTACCTACTGATAATATAAACAACATCTGAGAACCAGATATAAACAGATTAGGATAAAGAATAACTTGTTTACTTTGTGTACAGTTAGATCTACTCATCCTCTACCTAATTAAGCAATGTAGTAACAAAGGCTTTAAGCATATACTTAATTTTAAGCACAAGTTAACATCTTGTGTTACTAATTCTGAGCTTCAAAAGTAAAAAAGATGCTCCATTGCCCCACTGGATCTGATTTTGTTTTCCCAAAATAAAACATAGAAAGACATGCATATAAAATACATATCCACCAAAGCCGGTATGGGATAGCCTGGTATCTAAAACCACTTTTAACTCTGTAGTGTAACAGCTTTCCAATGATAGAAGATTGTGTGCATATATGTGTGTCTGTGTGTTCATGCACATGACAGGACAAAACCTGAGAACTTGGCCGAGACCATATTGCATACAGAGCCTTATTTTTCCCACGTTTTCATTTTCTGTAGCTTAAATGTGTGCATATTAAATACGTGTGCATATTTAGTTTGCATTTAAATAGATTTTCTACTTTTATCAGAGTATATAAAATGCCAGGTTTCAATTTGCAGAAATTTTCACTATGTTTCTTTAAAGCTGCAACGTTTTTCAAGAGAGATAAGAGACTCATAATATGGACCTCATCGTTATCAATTAATGCTGACATCCAGAAATTTGTAATTTGTTATTGGCAGAAACACTGTGACAGCTAAAACGTATCAGCATAACTAGGGAAACGTTGGTACTGTAGTAAATATTCCTTTGTATAAATTGCTTTTAAGTCAGGTATTCCACAACCCTATGAAAGATTTGAATGTGCCGTATTTATGAATAGCTGAAAATTTCAGGTAATAACTTGCAAATCTCTTTCACAAACTACTGTAGATGTGGCTGCATTTGACAGGCAGATTTCTTTTTAAGCATGCACTAACCTTTGAATCAAACATTAATCTCCCCAAAAATACTAGAAAAAATACATTTTTTTAAAAAATTCCAAAATGTTGTTATAAATCTGCAGAAGTAGTCTCACAGACCGGTGAGGTGTCACAATGAACTATATATTAAAAAGCTATACAATTAGTAAAGAACTGCATAAATGCTCTGTTAAACTAGACTTACTTATTCTTATTGATAGAGCATCATGCGATTCTTGTATTTTTTATGAGGTATTCATATCAGAACCTCTGCATTTTGGGCACCCAAAATGACACCTGAAATATCCCGATTGTTGCAACATGCTGAGCACCATTTCTCTGAAAATAAACCTTCCTGACAGTATCTCATACTGGGCCCTTTCAAGTATTAGACCCTTTTGTCTTCGCTATACCCTTAAGGTTTTCCCTTGATACTCCCCATAATATATCTACATATGCAATACTTTTAAGATTCCTGAAGAGAGGGAAAGGCTTCAAAGTCAGAGGTAAAATTATCCTATTATTCCCTTCCACCCCATAGGAAGAAGGTAATGATTTAGGGTTTAATTCGTTCTGAGCAGCTAAGAGGAAAGAAGTCAGTCCTGTCCCACCACATACATTTTAAGCAAGGAGCTGAAAAGTAGACCTAGGTGTGCATCTTGCAACTGAAATTTTCTCAGAAAATGCCAATTCACAAAAACGTACCCCATTTCTACGAAATTTGGATTAGGAAAGTTTTTCCAGGTTCTGGAAGATGAACAACCAGTTGTAAATACCCAATTTAAAAATAAAACCCTTCTTTTTTTTTTTTTTTTTTTTGCTTTTTCACTGTCATTCATTAGGTTTGTGTCATTGTATTAATAAATCAAAACTTTCCCTAAGGGTTATAATTTGAAGCACACGCTGGTTTGATACTAAACAGACATTATACTGCGGTAATAAAATACTAACAGTCCAGAATAACCACTTCAAAAGGCCCAATCTCTAATTGTCCTCTGTAATGGAGATACATATCTCTGGGTAGCTTAACAAATCATTCATATGGTTTTTATTTTACTGAATAAATGTGGCTATAACTGATGAGCTCAGTAGACCTGTTTTATTTTTCCAAATAAAAAGAGACATCAAAGACTGTTGCAGATTATGCTTTCTCCTATTAATTAACTTCAGCCCATAACCTAGTAAGGCCTTTCTCAAGACACAAGTCAATTCAATTCTTAGTTGCTTTGCTGCAACAGAGAGAAGAAAGAGAAGATATATTGTCTATTTTAATTTTATTAGCTCTATCCTTTCAGACTGCTGGCCACAGGATGTTATTGAAACATTTACCACAGCAGAATGAGTTGCTCTCTGTTTTCTGCTCAAACGTAGAAATGCTATTATGGGAAATCGTTCCCTGGATGAAAGGATGGTTTGTGTGTGGTGTTTTGTGTCCTGCTCAGTGTGGAAATCGGTGAACTTGGGCTCTGAGTTCTGAGAAGCAGGTTACAGTGCCTGTGACACAGCAGTGGCACTCAGCTCAGTGACTTTGCTTCTCTTGATCGTGCTGCTGCCCTTGAAACGGTTGGTGCTGTTGGAGTAAAAGTTAGCAGGTCAAGCTTCCCAAGAAAAGACAGGAAAAGGTACAAATTTTCTCCAAGGAGCAACTGCCAAAGTTGGAACCTTAATGGCTCTTTGGGTTCCTAGCAAAAGCAAAGTTTCTCCTTTGGCTTTTAATTCCAACAAAACTTCTAATGCATGTCTGCTTGATGTTCAAATACTGAAGGGGTTTGCACTCAAACTGAATGGAAAGGTCAAGCTTCCTTTTTTTCTGCAGGAGTTCTGGAATTTTATTTCCTTCTTTTGTCTGCCTTGTCTCTTTCTGCCTTCCCTCTGTCTGTTGGCCAGACAGACAAGACTGGCTTCTTGTCTGTTTGGCCAGCTTTTCTCTAAAACTTACATAAGGAATATACTGCGTTATTTTGTGAATTAAGTGACAAGCTTGTAAACTCAGTTCTATAAATTTAAGTATTATTTTAAAGCTGTCTATGCTGTAAAACAAAATAGCTACTTACAGTCCTGAATAAATAAAAATAAAAATATAAAATCAAAGTTAGATCTGCAAGAGTCTTCCTGAGCAACTGGAATTTTTCTGTCAGTGAAGCAGCCCTTTCTTATTAGCCACTCCAAAGTTTTTATTCACTTCACTACCTCTTCACTAGATGCTTTGTTTGCATCTAAAGAAAGCTGTGTCAGGATTTCAGTGTTTAGAAACCTGCTTCTTCTAGCAAAGAAATTTGTTACCACATTTATTTTGTTGTTTCAACACTGCCCTTCAACTTGTCTAGCTCCCTCCTTCCTTAATGCTTACCTCCCAGTGAATTTAGAGATAACAAATCTATTCTTTCACCATTCATGTAAACCTTAATCCCTTAGCCTTGCATCATAAACTAGATTCTCTATTTCCTTGATCCTTCCTGTACCTGTGCTAATCAGAGTACATCTTTCTTGGACGTGAGTGACCTATATTACACACAGTCTTCCAGATGGAATGATCTTTTATCTGACAAGCTGTATTGCTTAATATAAGATATTTGTAGAATCATTTAAAGTGCATATTTTATAAGCAGTAGAAAATATATCCAATGAGATTGAGATAACATGATACAGAAGCCTCAAATAAAATCAGAATCTCCATACACTGGATAAAAAATGACTAGAAATTCCTGTCCTAACAGTAAGTTAACAAAACTTGTATTGAATCATGGAGAGTATCTACTGTACACAAAGTAATCATGTAATGTGTTTCTGGGTATGTGTAAACTAATAAACGTAACAGGACAAAATGGGAAAGGGCAAAGTAGCTTAGTCTCAAATGACTGCTACGTAAGTTGGCATCTCTGTAGGTCTGATGCATTAAGAATACACACTCACGCCCAGCCGCAGCAGCAGATGTGCTGGTAGGAGAGGAAAGAGCATTGGATAACGATACGTGACTAGGGCTAGAAATATTGGTTACATCCTGGGTCTGGCTTGTGACGGAGGACTGTCTCCTTAGAGCCCCCTGAAAGGAAGTGCCACTCTTGAAAGTATTGACTACTTCGATCTGTAATGGAGGAAAGAATGAGACAAGTTGCTTAAAGTATGGATACAGTTGCATACTGACAGGAATAATAATGATAAACAATAAATCAACCGTGCACACAGTTTTACTTCAATTGAAATAAATACTTTTAAGTGTTCCTTTGAATGTTTTTAGATATGAAATGAACCAAATTTTCTGCCTGGATATAATGAAACAGCTCCATAGGAGGCAGTGGAGCTGCATCAGTTTCAACAACTAGAAGATTTGAAATAGCAATCTTTAAAATGTAAACCATTTTATTTATATGCAAATAAAATAAATAAAACTGGAATACTTGATATAACTAATCTCCACTTTTTTCCTACTGAGAATAAAATTACTTTGTTATTGCTCTCTAGGTGTTCTTCCAGAGGGAGGAAAATTCAGTCACATAATTGGAATTTGGGGGGGGGGACACGGATGGGGACAACACCCAACCAAACCAAAAAAACCTTTAAAATTTCAAAATATGACTCCATTTTGTCTACAAAAACAGGGTTGTCAGTATACCAGCTTGATAAAATAGAAAGTGTTCCAATATTTTATCTGACTTTTTCTATAATGAAAGTTTGTATAAATTAAGCATAGTGATAATGAATATTGGTCTTTTATAACCACAGATTTTAAAAATTAATATTTTATCTTTACACAGAGCACTTAAAATCACACAGAAAATGATGTGGAACTGGATTGACTACTGCAGCAAATAACATTACAATTTTCTACTTGTTATTTTCATATGTCTATTGTATGCACTGTTTGATATATCCATCCTGAATACCTTCCTGAGTGCTTTATTCATCACCACAGAAGATGAGTTAAAAAAAAGAGCTGAGTATTTCAAGGCGTTCTTTGTCACCAGGATAACCCAATAAAAAGCAGGCTGTGTACAAACGTAAAGCCAGCGATTGGCAGTAGATAATATCAAGGAGTAAATATACGCTACAAATCCCTACACACCAAAATGTCCTCTTTGTTACATTAGTACAACCACAACATGACAAAGCAGCGCAGTAGTAGTATCAATTAGAAGAATTCAACCAACTACTTAATTGAAGTAACCCACTGTTACCAGATTTGTATCTTGCAACTCAGATTTCTGAAGATACACAGCCTAGAAAGTAGTTGGGAGAAGGTAAAGTGGTATATTTATCAATGAAAACAGCACAAATCTTGGTGCAATCCCTCCTAAATTTTCCAAGTTGAAAGCACTATAATAAATCAGCTAACATTTTCTGCTGCGGTCAGTCTTAGGAATAAAAAAAATTAATATGGCTTCATCTTTAATAGTATGGATGTATCCCCTCCCATAATCTCATCTTTGGACATCATTGTTTATCTTCCTGCATGTTTTTATGGGAATAATCATATCACAGCCAGCTGTAAAAGGGATCAAAGGTTACTGCTGTAAAATTGTCACACTGAACTTTTACCATACAAACATGAAACAGCTGATTTGTTCACTGACCCACTGTTTGAGAGTCCTGTTTAGAACATCCATTTAAATGTGCACACTAACAGATGTACCGTATTAAAGCAGTCATCACAACATTTTACAGCTTTGCTCTGTGTTTTCTGCAGCAGACTTATTTTTAATTACATGTCCAATACAGATATCACAGTAAAAAAATACAATATGAGGTGAGTTAGCATATGGAATAGGGGTGCAAGTGAATCATTAGCTAAGGTTCACATTGGCATCTAGAAAAAAAAATACGGCTCAAACCATTAGTTATATATGAAGGCAATTAAATACTCACCTGAAATGTTCACTGTACAAAAGTAGAATTAAATACAGATCTTGGGTTTTCATGATCTAACACAGGTGACAGAGCACTCTTCAAAAGAGACCATTCAAAAAAGATTTTAAAGACTCTTACTGAGAGCATGAAGTGCGTATCACTGTGGAAGACACAGATGATAAATCCTAAGCCAAAGGGCATTTCTAGATGCACAAATGTCTTCCTAATAAACTGAAAGGAAAGACCTTAGTGTAAGAGTGAAAAGATAAGGGAAGATCTGTATTTAATAGTTTCTCCAGAGAACAAGAATTACAGGCGTGTAATTTGCTCGTTCTCCTGAAGAAAGTAACTACAGATCTTCATGGATATAATTCATAGGGGGAGGATGACGACCTTTTCAGAATCTTAAAAGCTGAACATACAGGGCTGTGTTCTGCCTGAAGCCAAGAAAGGAGAGAAGAACTTGGCTCAAAAGTTTATCTTCCAAAACCAGAAAACAACAAAGAAGAAAGAGTTCACAGAAATAAATAAATAAATAAATAATGCATTTTAAGTTAAGATGTAAATTTTAAATAACAAAAGAATGCATTTATTTAGAACAATTCAAGTTGCTAAAAAGGAGAAATCAAATGGTAAGTCATGAAAAGTTTGAAAAATTTCCAACAAAATATAGGATGCAATCATGTCTTGATTATAGGCCTTCAGGTAGAGAAAAAAAAATACTGTCCTACATTTGAAGCTTATTTGTGAGGTCGGAATTTTTCACCTCTCTCTCATTTTTCTGTATGTTCTATACTCTAGAAGATCTGTATTTTTAAGGTATGCACAGCTAACAAAAATATCAGTGATTAGCAGTTAAAAAAAAAAAAGTATCTTATACTAGCAGAATAATCCTGGCAGAACAAATATTTTACTGATGTTTAACACAGAACAGATTTTCAGCAAGCATTTCTGTTGTCATCAATGTTAACAGGACCCAGGTCTCATTCACCTAATCTCCAAACAGGATATTATTAAAAAAAAAAAAAAAAAATTCTGCACGAAGCAAAACAGTTTCCATTCCACTTACACTGGGCTACTGCAATGTTTTCTATATTAAAAGCTATATGGAAAGCCATAAAATGAGGTGCTAGCTTTTTACCTAATTTCAAAACCACTTGTCAGGAGTGACTTTCATTGCTATAGGGTTTGCATTGGTTCAAGAGAAAAGTTTTAATGCAGAAAGGAAGGGAAACAAAATGCAGTACAGCATCTCTATGTATTTTTTAGTATCTAAAGAGGAATAATCTTTTTTCAGTAGCAGTTAACATGGCACCTGTGTATTTTTCAGTTTTTGCTTTTATTCTCAAAACATTTCTAGACAGTTATTTCCCACCTTAAGCAGAGAAAGCAAACTGAATTACAGGATGAATGAAGCAGAGGAGGAAAGAATCGGGCCCGGTGTTATAAAAATCTGACATGTTGCTTGGGAAGTTTTCAAATCTCCACACTTCACAATGTTTCCATACTCAAATGTGAGGTAACTAGAGAAATCTTTCAGTACACAATTAAAAAAGATGCAATGCTTTTCAGTTGTTACTCAGATTACACAGTTTTGCCTGAAGGTGAACTTCCTGAACTTTCCAAAGGCTATTAGATCTGTCAAGATGGTATGATCAGTCTTGTCTGTTCCTTCAGAATGAAGCATTTGTGAGAACTGCAACAAAGACCTGGAAAAAAATGCTGAAAACTAGCAGAGGTTGAAAAGTCCTGTCTTTTATGCAATTTGAGACCACCTTTGTATCTTTCTGAAACTTGCATAACTAGGAAGAGTCATTTGTGAAACTTCATATGTCAGTGGTCTTCTGAGAGCGCTATCCAGTAAGGAAACACTCTTCCATTCAGAAAAGGAGAACATGCATCCATCCAGAGAAGCCCTATAGTATATTTATAAGACAGCAAAATATCTAAATGAACAAAAGTAGACAAAAAAAAGAAAATCAGAAGTAGATAGCCAGTCTCTTTGACTTAAGTTATGTGCATTTTTCATACACCTTTCTTTAAAGTAAATTCATGCATGTCTTCATAGAAGTACGTCTGACATTTCAGTATGAAGAATCAACAGTGGAAATCCTTTCTCTGGTGCCTAGGTTTGAACCCTCTGTTTTGAGAGAGGGCATGAAAAAGAAAAAAACGTCTTTACTACTGCAAAGTTTTTGTCAGCTTGGATGAGTTTTTACTGGAGCATTACAAGGGAGATCTGTCAGTTATTTGGAAAAAAAAACCTATAGTAGATCCTTTGTAACTGTTTTAGGAGTGAAGGCTTTTGTTGAGTGCTGTGGCTCTCTGTCCAATAATGACTGAATAGAAAATAAGCAAAAATAATCTAATATACAGCACAAGTGTATGATGGTGGAAACTGGTCTTGTTAGGATCCGAGTGATCAATCTAGTCGTCAGAGAGTCTAGAGTTTATTCCTAATCTTACTGTCATCCTCTTATATATATAAAGTGAGGGGATGCTCTACCTTCTTCTTCCGCATCTCCAGAAGTGCATTAGACATCAGAGGATTCTTGCAAATCCTCCAGCTCCCCAAGGATGCTACAGACATCCTCGTCTTCTTCCATCAATTCTTCTTTAGCTGGCTTCCTGAGAAATGTAGTACAAGTGTAAGAATTCATTTGGATGGGCCACAACACATAGCGCATCAAAATGCGCTCAACTCAAGGTCCATCCAACAATGGATCTAATTTGACCTGCATATAAGTTCATCGCTCTCCAGTGGACACCTTGGAACTATTTTTGAATCTGTTGGCCCATTTCCTTTTTTCATTATCATTCCACAGAGGTGAAATGGATGTAAAAATCAAAGTCACTGAATAAACAAAATGAGAAAAAAATCAGAGAGGCCTCTTGGCAGGAGAGAAACAATACATCCTACCGAAGATATTTCTACAACTAAGAGCAGAAAGGAAACCAAGAAGATGGTTGTTAGCAAAGAAATATAATTAATGTTCATTTTGTTTTAAATAGTATAAAAGAATAATAATTTATCTGTGAATTAAGTGGACAAAGATATGCAGGAAAGCTACCTCTCAGACTAGAAAAAGAACTGAAAGGATGTAATTTGCTTTTTTGTGCTTGTAGTTGTTTACACTCACCACAACCAGAAAGACATCCTGACAGAAATGCCCACAGACAACACTCCTCCTACAGCCATCAGGAAGAAAAGAATGCACATTTAGAGGTCATCTTTTCATAAAGATCACCATTACCTGGGCACCTGTCTGTCATCTTTATACTGTGACAATTTGAATTTTCTCTAATGATGAGTGCTCCTGACTCAATACAGTCAAGACACACAACCTCAAAGCTGAAGATCCGTATTTAATTACTTACCACAGAACCTTGGGAATTTACCCAAACCCTTAAATCTCTCTAACAGCAGTTTCCACCCTCTTTATTTTTTGCTCTGCAGATGCACTAAAGAGACCTAACTGTCCTAGTTTCAGTTAACTGCTTTCCCTCATTTTTTCTAAAATGCATGGCTGCATGTCTTTCTCCAGAAAAAAATGTATCAATTTGTAGATGGGAAAAGGGAGAAAGTACTGTTTATCTTGAATGAAGACAAAAATCAGAATCTTTTGAGATAAAAATGTTCTTTAAAAGATTCTTTAAAGAAAAAAATATTTTTCTTAATTATTCCCCTCTTTTTCTTGTAAGCATCATGTAAAACATTCACATTTGATATGGCGAGTACGTATCTGTCTTTCAGAGCTGCTCTCTTCTGCAAGCTGGCACAAATACTTGATCTTAGAAAGCTCAAGCAGAGAGCACTAGAGTGCTATAAAACATGCTACTTTACTGCAATGAAAAAGGCAAAATAGTTCAAATAATTTTTTTAGCACTACAGGATAAATGTTACTTGATATCCTAATCCATACTATATTTAGCACCATGATTCAGTGCAAATATTTAGTATATTAAAAAATGCCATGAATTTTTGTATTTAGCAAAGTTTGGGTGTTTTTTTTTTTAAATAAAAAGATAGCTATTTCTAAGAAATCATCCATAGTAGCCAACACATACATTTCAATATTTAATGGATGCTTAGGCCCTTACTACTAAAAATAAATCCAGAACCACATTTTTCATTGCCTAATAGGAAAGAAAATCAATTGCTTTTAATCATGAGATATATATATATGGTAACGCCAAACAGAAAAGATTTTTTTTTTTTTAATCAAATGGTACTTTATACTTTAGACTCAACAATTCAAATTATTCTGTTATTGCAGAAGTGGCAGCAACAGTATATTTTTGACAAATAAACCAGTATGTTTTAGAAAGCATTCATAACATTTTGCTAGCCATTGTCACAGCTTGCATTTTCCAAGCAGCACTATTTTATGAGCTGTCATCACTGAAGTAGAAAAAGAATGTCCATTCACAGTAGTCTCAAAAAAAGTATTCCTATTTCTGCATGTTATCATTTTATAATCTTTTCACTTTATCTCTTCTGCTATACGCCCCCCCCCCCCTTTGTTCAGTTCACCTATTTTACTTTTTCATGTGTTCCTCCTTTGAAAACAGTAAAGGAATTAACAGGTAGCATCGTTCACAAGCACAAACACTCTGTGGCTTTCCTTATAACATTATCTTGCCTTGATCAAAGATTAAGCATTTTTTTTTCTAGACCGTATGGGCATTTACTTTTAGCATACCTGGGTTTGAATTCTGTTGAGCCCTCTGAACCAGAGAATTTGTCCACGTCGAAGTTCTCTCTCTGCATGATCAATTTCTTCAACATCTTCATTGAGTTCTTCTTCAGGGACCTCCTCCTTCTCAGTGAGCCTCCCTGCCTCCTTTAAAAACTTTAGCCTACTTGTTGGGATGGTTGCAATGACCTAAAATTATAAAAAAGTACTGAAAACATAAGCCTCATTCAGTAACAATAGTATAACATTCTGCTAATTACAAAAGAACACCTATATTTTAATGAGATCTATAATCTTTCAGGAAAACTAAGATAAGCATATTCATAATAGTACTTTACACTTATACAACTCCATTTTAGTCCACAAATACCTAGGTTACTGTGTAAACAATTAGCATTACTTGCATCGTTAAACCACATTGGCAATACACAGCTATGGAGCAAGCTTAAGGCTGGGAAAAATGTCGTCCTTTCTCAAAAAACTAAAAGAGGATGTAAGTATTTGAATGCAATTATTTAAAAAAAACTTAGCAAGATTGATACTTCTGCAATTAGAGTTTGGGTATTTCTAATGACTGATAATAATCTAATATATGTTAATGTGATCTGAAAATGAGTTGCATCTCATGCTTATAAATCTTCTCACACTACATTGGTTCATGTATTCAGCCTCCCTTTGTTTCAGCAAGTTGAAATGCTTTTCTCAGCATTTATCAAAAATTAGGTTTCAGAAAGGCGTGGGTTTGACTGTCTCCCTGTTGGACTTCTTCTAGGGCTCTCTCTTACTGTGTCCTTATTACTAATAAACTCCGATTAACTCAGCCCCTCTTCTCATTCTGTTTGTCCACCAAAGTGGTCCTTGCAAGTAATTACTACAGGAGATAGCTAATAATCTTAAAAATTTGCAAATACTGTAGTTAGACAATGTTATAACACAATTATTTTAAATACATTTCAGTGTTACCCTCTTGGGCAGTCATTTTCTCCTTGTTCTGATTTCTTTTGTCAGCTTGAATAAAAATATTAGCAGATGGCTATTAAACAAGACATTACCTGGAACATATTGAATGCTTTTAAAAAAAAAAAAAACCACCAAACCTCCTACAAAGTTAACTATTAGACCCATTTAGCAAAAAAGTACTGCAATTTTCTTTTCTGTTTTTGTTTCAGCACTGAGCGATCACATCCCTGAAGCCCATATGTGTGAAAGACTGAGAGAGAATCAGACAGTTGCAGGAAAGATGGTGAGGATGTATCTTACAGTTTTGGAAAACTGCAATGGATCTAGTGAAGACACATGAAAAGGCACCAAATATTTTCAGGATGAAAATAAACTGTTGAGTTTGCTGAGGGTCTCCTTGAACTTCATGATCCACAATTCCACTATTATTATATTATTTTTAAAGACAGATAAAGAAATGTCAAAAAACCCCAGTTTCTACACTACTACAGAACCTTTTTAAAATGCATTTTGGGATTTGCAAAACAAGATGTAAACTTGGAAAATCAATGAATTGGTGTCACGAGCAAAGACAGAACAGGAGGAAAAAAAGAAAAGGTAAGTGCTAGTCATTTAAATACTTACTGGAACTCCTTCTGGTTCCCAGCTTTCAAAACACTATAATGCAAGCACTCTACAGAAAGAAGCTACTTGAGACTGTTTGGTATCTGATAAAACTGATGGTGATGAAGTACTTGCAAGACAGTACACATAGAAACAACTGTATTTGGCAGTGATTCTGTGCGATAGAACATACCTCTCCTTCATGACCTCTCTCAGCTAGGCAGATAGATTCTGCTCTAATTCTTTTCTTAGGGTGTTTACATGTCTTTTTGTTTGTTCATTTCTTTTCCGTATCTGCAGATACCTGCCCAGTTCAGGTAATGGCAGACTCAATAGACTGGATGTAGATTAAGGAACTAAATATTATTCCCAGGAAAATTATCGCAGTTTTAAAAAGTGATCAATTCTGGGAACGTAACATGAAATATTTTAGAAAGACGTGGTTTTCAGAAGTTATGAGGGCCACCTTTTAGAAAACTGTCCCTCAAAGCATCTCAGGTTGGCTTCCTAGAAATTACACCATAAATCACTTTTTAAAAAGTGCCAACTTTAACATCTAAACTTGAAAATCCTGATTCGTTTTAGTTGTTCACAAGAACGTCAGGTTCAGGAGACTGATAAAATAAAGGGATAACAAATGTGGTTTGTGAACTAGAATTAGTCATAGCAGGAGAGAAAAGGCTGAGAAGGAAGAGAAGCACCTCTTCTAATGGAAGTCTCTCTCACTGTAGAGCTCCATGAAGAGAGGACTTGCCACAGACTGTAAATCACATAAATATGTAAATAATGCCTTTTTTTAGCTTGTGTTTTTCTTTTCTGGTCATTAAATACCAACCAGAAGAGAAAGATTTTTTTTCCTCTGGATTTGCTTTATGTAAAATTGTAGTCTTTTCAGTGATAAAATTGTTGAGGTATTCCAATACCAGTTTTAATTTAATGGCTAGGCTCTTGCAATAAGGCTTGGGCAACTATGCCCATTTTTAAATTGAAAACAGATGCTGATATTAATCTTAGTTTTCAATGGTTATGTAATAACCACATACAACAAAATTTAGAAGCCAAATAGTACATTGATCAAAGGCTGTGGGAAACTCTTCACAGCTGAATGATCTAATAAAACAACTAGGATTTTTCTCCCTTTCCCTGCTTTTCTTCCCCCCTCACAAAGTTGGTATTTTCCAATCAGTTGAAAACAAATCTTTTCTTTCCAAGAATTATCAAACTGATTTTAGGTCTTCCTCCTGCAAGGTCATAAATCAAATCCCATCTTCAGGTAATAATTACAGTAGAACAATCTAATAGTGGTGGTTTTCAGCAACATAGGCATTAAAAGCTGTCACAACTCTGAGCTTATTTCTTAAAAAAAATCTGAGGCCCAACTGTCCAGAAAGTTAATTTTTTACATAAGAGAACAAATAATCAGTTTTGAAAGCTAGCATCTATTCATTACAATTCCATCAGAACCATTTCAGTATTCAATTGTAGTTGGCAATTTCTTGCCTGTTTCTTCATAGTGGCAAACTAGTTGATCTATATGTATCTTTACATCTGAGAGGCAAAATGTAACTTCACATTTTTCACATATTTTTTTACTGTGTCAGGTGGCATCAACTTAAATACATTAATAATGCATTCAAAGATGAAAAAAATTAACATTATTATGCAATGTTGCAATTATTGCAACACTTTGCAATATGTGTTTGTACATAAAAGAATAATGTAGTATTTCAACAATACTGATTGTATCTGTATGATTACTTCCAGACAGATAATCACATAACTTATTTAATTATCTCATTGACACTTGTTTTTACATCTATATATAATTTTATATTAGCTAATGATGACACAGGTTGTAGCAGAATTTTAAAATGACACATGAATTAAACTGCACTTTCCTGCAACTATTACAGGAAAAAATCCTTTTTCTTTCATCCCCTCTCCCATCCTTCGCACACAGAAGTAAGTGGATGGAGGATCACTGCTGGTGTATATTAAATGCACTGGACTTAGTCCTATGCCAGTAACAAGGCTACCACGGATTGATAGCATGGCAGTTTCAGCAAGGGAATGAGTAGGAATGACACAGAACTGGAACTTCTTCTCACTTTCCAAAATTTACCATGGTTGAACATACACATGCTACATTGGGTACTCTATTGCAGGGAAGGCTACAGTGCATTTGCCCTTACTATACTTCTTTTGTGACTAGAGGACTAGGTTATGAATCAAAGGTCTTTCAGGAAAAAGCCTAACTGAAGAAGACCTTGGTGATAGCACGCCCTGCTTAGGGAAAGAAAAGAGATGAAAATTAACAAAAATCAAAAGGAACAGTGGGATAAATTATCCTTACTACTATATCTATTCTTGAAGTACTTAGAGAGCACCCTGTATTTCAATGTGTGTTCAATATGACATTGTGAGAGATCAAGGAAACAACAGTATAGTAGGATTATGAACAATATCAGATTTTTGATTGGTTTATTAAAAAAAAGTAAAGAAATCTGCATATTCCTGAATGCTTACCTGACCCCATACAAGTTCTCCTAATCCAATAAATACACACCACATCCACTGGTCAAGCTGCAGGGGAGAACAGCTAAACGGTTTTCCTCCAAACTGGACTATTACTATCTACAAAGAAAAGCAGAGAAGAAAGGGGGTAAATATTTTCTGGGGAAAAAACAAAACAAGACACTCCCCCAAAAAAAACCCCAAACCCCACAAAAAACCCCCCAACAACTTCCAGTCATATTTTACTTGAGATTTTACTTTGTCTTTCTACATATTACAGCTGTGCTGGTTTGATTCCAACATATTTTACCAGTAGAACAGTCAAATGTATTATTAACAATCTATTGTTTAGTGGACTGGATCTAAAGAGCACCCAAAATCAAAATACTGTGTTATATTCCAAATACATCATTTGACGCTCTTAGGTGGCACTAAGTCAAGCTACCAGAAGTAGATTTTTGGAACCCATCCCAGCAAAAGCTGCAGAATCTCCGTCACTAAAAATCAAACCACACAAACTTATGCACCCTGAATTAAAGGTCAGAAAAAGCCATACCAGTTCAGACTAAGGCTTCCTTAGCCTCATATCTAACAACAGTCACATATGAATGCCCAGGAAGAAAAAAACCAGCACTGTCCCCATGTATTCTCCCAGCTTCTGAGTATTCTCAGCTGGGGATATGTTGACCCTGATGTAGTTTATTTTGGAATGTCCATTGCATGATATTTTTTTCCCTCTAATTAACATTTTATTGTACACTTACAGACATGTTATCATGGGTAGATTGATAGCATACCAAAATCTAGTCCTGTTGGAGAAAGAGGGTGGGAAAACCACACACCTTGCAGCAGGATAACCAACACACAGAGAACCTGAACAAGTTTCTAAGCCTGGTTAGATTGAGAAGGTTTTGCTAACTGAAAATCAGATATTATTGGTATTTTTTGTTAGTAGTGCTGCTGCAAAACCAGGGACCTGAAATCACAAGCCAGAGATTTAATCTGTCAATGGCTGCAAAACAGAAGTTCCAAGTAATTTGTCCAGTCTAAGATACAAAATAACACTAATACATAAAGCGGTTGCTTTCCTGTGTGAGTGAATAAACACAGACTATGAACACAAACTCTTTCCACACAAAGTGCAAATACACAGGAGGAAGGAAGGGGACAGAGAATGGAAGGCAGTGGAGAGGAAGTGGGAAAATGACTGGAGAGAGTAAGGAAAAAGGAGGAGACGAAACAAAAATTGTGAATATGATGCTAGAATTATAAGAAAGAAATTGCAACTCCACACTGAGGAATTTCTAAATGCTGTACGGTAGGTATGGCATAATTTAATCCATCTTCCTTCACTGTGAAAACTATTTATTTATTCTGAAAGCAGAGAAAGAAATTAATAAAAGAAAGCTATTGCTTGTCTGAGGACAGGAGTGGTAACTACCCTTTTATTTCTCAAGCTGTTGTAGCTCTCACAGAAGCACTTTCTGATCCTTATCAAGGATGCATTTTAACACTCTCCATATTTTTTACTTTGAAAATTTGGCCACTGCTGCTGGCTTTTTTCTAAAAAGGACTAAACTAAACTAACTAATAGTTAATGGAACTATTGCTCTCAAAGATGAAATACCACAGCCAATTAGTCTGTACTTCACAGAAAGTGTAGTAAATACATATGGAACTAATAAAGTTTTAAATATGAAATAAAAACACTTCTGTAATCTCTCATATCCATCTACATAATCCAAGCTCCTGGAGACAATAATTTTCTCTTTAGAATAAAACGCTTGGCTCACACATCCAGCTATTAAAACACACAGACAAAATAATAAATACTCTTCTGACATTGCTTCAGCAAGCAACATTATGCAAAGCTATATTTCCACAACATAATAAACAACATGGAAAATTAATAGTAAGATTAACCTTCTGTTGTCCCAAGAAAAATTATCTGATTTTAAAAAGAGATTTAAAAGCAAGTAAGAATCACAGCCTAAGTACTCTTAGGCTACAATGTCCTTTTTGATTCACTGTCAGAGCGCAAACCTAGTGTTTTGAACTGTGCACTTAAGTAGTTCAGCTACTAGGAAAGCAGGGAAGAGTGAGTAAAATCAGCAGCCGATTCAGAAATGTGGCTAGCAGCTAGATGACACTTTTCCTTCAGCCAGACAACTGAGTACAGTAATGCCTAGATCTAAGAAAACATCCTCAAGCATTATCCATGATTAAAAAAACAAATTAGAGATGATTGTGAGTTTGTCAGGCCTCTCCTAAAGGCATTTTAGTTCACGGTAGTAAACCCGTGTTTTTGAACTAGCTGTGAAAGACCATCATCATCAAGTTCTACTACCAATCACTGGTATCCTTTCTCCCATACTTAGTTTACTGAGTGGTTCCCCTTTCCTGTTTCAAACCACTATGGCCCAGATTCAAATAGCTGTATCCTCCTCCTTACTCCTTCCATGAGAAAGGTCCCATTACTGATAGCTTCCAGGATGCCATTGCAGAATTGAGCAATAATGTCAAGATAGAAATAGCTCAACTCTAAGCAATTGCGAGGGCTGCAGTAGACTTCTAAAAGGTAATGTCAGATGGTATCAAGTACAGGATAGATGCCAGCAAACGGATGGATACAAGAGCAGAAGGAGGAATTAGAGTTCTTATGGAAGAAAAATTACAACTGTTTGGGAAAAGTGTGTATTTCTGTAATTATGCTCACATATGACTGGGACAGCAAACTCACAAGATGGACATGAAGAATTACTACAAAGAAGTAGTATTACTGAGAACATCAAGTAGCATTTGGCAGTGTCATTTAACCTCAGAAGAACAGATCAGCATTAGCTATTTGAAGGCCAATTTGTCTATTCATGGAGTAGGAAATTAATGTAAAATGCTTTGTTGCTATTGTTTGGTATACTACTTAATAATTGCTTCTACAAAAACCAGTTACAATATCAACAAATCATGATGGCTGTTATTATTGTACACCTTCAGTTTAATTTAAGATTTGACCTAGTTATAATGATCAAAATTTATGCTGTATTAGTATGGCTATGTAACATTTTCCATTACTGACACTTGTATTGATTAAGAAAATATGTGAAACCAGGTGGTTTACTATTAAGTGTGCCTCCGACAGCATTTAGATTTTAAAAAAAACACACAGAAAAAAACTTAACGCAAATTTCTGATGAATAGTTACTAATTCTTGCCCAAATCATTACCTGAATAGTAAATGTACCCAGTACGATAGTGCAAAAAATAGGATTTCTGAAGATGCCATCAAAGACATTTCTTTCGCCATGGATTTTCCGTGCGTTGATTTCATTGAAAAGCTGCATCATGACAAAGGTGTTGAAGATAATGGTGTAATGCTCTGAAGGAGGAGAGTGAAGTGGTGCATTCCTCCCACTGTCAATCTTAAACATTTTCTCACCTAGGTATAAGACAAAAATAAAGGTTTCCCCTAGAATAAATTAATCAGTATTTCCCTTGTTTGCTTTAGCTAGTTGCCTCCTGTGCTCTGCTTTACCAGCTTGCTTTCTGCACATACTACAATATAAGCAGAATTTGTAACACCAGTGAGGAAAAGACATCTAAACTTCCTGAGCAAGAAGCTTCTCAAATGATGACTTTTATCTAGTAACTCAGTATACCTACACAAATAGTTTTTAGCAGTACTTTTCCTCTAACCAAGTAGTAATTATTCTAAGAAGTCAATTCTTTCTGATGTACCGAGCACTCGAGACCATTGACAGTATGTTTGCGATTTTTTACAATAATTAGAAGCAACCACTCTTCAGCAGTTTTCACCCATTTGCTAATCCAGTATGGCATAACTCTTGACAAGCATTCAAGGATATTAATGATAAGAAACACAGACATTTCTGGTTTTAAACAGATTTGGTTTTGATCATTCTGCTAGTCTGCTTTGAAAGCACACCATCAGGCATTGCTCTTTATTTTGATAATTTGACTATCACTTTTAGATCTAACCAATAAAAAAGCAAGATACAACCCATGATGAGTAACTCTAAAAATGAGTTAAGTTTTGAAAAGATACCTGCACCGGAGGGACCTCTTTTCTTACAGAATCATAGAATGCTTTGTGTTGGGAGGGACCTTTAAAGATCATCTAGTCCAATCCCCCTGCCATGGGCAAGGACATCTTTCAGTAGATCATGCTGCTCAAAGCCCCATCCAACCTGACCTTGAACAGTTCCAATGATGGGGCACCCACAGTTTCTCTGAGCAACCTGACTCACCACTCTCACTGGAAAAAAATTTCTTCCTTATGCCCAATCAAACCTACCCTCTTTCAGTTTAAAACTGTGGCCCCTTGTCCTGTCACTACAGGCCTTGGTAAAAAGCCTCTCTGCCTTTCTTATAAGCCCCCTTTACGTATTGAAAGGCTGCAATAAGGTCTCCCCAGACACTTGACTTCTCCAGGCTGAACAACCCCAACTCTCAGCCTTTCTTCACAGGAGAGCTGTTCCAGCTCTCTGACCAGTTTTGTGGCTCCTCCTCTGGACCTGCTCTAACAGGTCCATGTCTTTCTTGTACTGGGGACTCCAGAGCTGAACGCAATACTCCAGGGGGGGTTTCACAAGAGTGGAGCAGAGGGGGAGAATCACCATCCTCGACCTGCTGGCCACGCTGCTTTTGATTCAGCCCACAATACTGCTGGTTTTCTGGGCTGCAAGTGCACATTGCCAGCTCATGACCAATTTTTCATCCACTTTCTTATACGCAAAGTTTACAGGTAACATACAGTTATTGAAAGAGGTATTGTCTTAAAGTAAGGATGGGGCATTCACATGAAAGTGTAAATAATGAATGAAATAAGAGTAAAGAAGATTATCGCAATACTACTCATTTTCATAACCAGTGTTTTGTTAATAAAAGCGAATTAAAACTTGAACATTATTCTGCTATCCCACTAGCATTATATTCAGAATTTCTGAAGAAAGAAGAAAGGTTTCCTCAGGTTTTCTCCTGAGGTCATTAATTCCATCAGCTAAGTTAACAGCGAGCGTTTTTTGGCCTTGGGATATTTGAGCAGTTCGTGTTCAAGTCACTGGGAATAATGAGCGTGTTTCCAAAGAAAGAATTTGATTTATAGTCTTTTGTCATAAAGTAGACTACGATATCACAAATATATCAGTAACACAATATGAGGCCACAAAACTTAGACTGTGAGAGAGCAAAGATTTTTAAGAAGATTATACATCTCCAGAGAGATAACTAAGCATTGGAAAACATTCCCCTTACTACATATAAACAATAAAGGAAAAAATTAATGAAAGCAAACAGATATCATCATTTTATCTTTTATAGATACACACACATATCTATACACACACATTACATCTACTTGCTTTCATTCAATACACACACAAACACAAATATATGAATACTTTCCTTAGTGAGAGTACCTGTCCTTAAGTCTCTATTATTGCATTGCATCACTTCATTGGCAAAGCAGAACATGCTGCTATTGTGGAACGGCAGTGGTTAAACCCATAACTAGTTTTTATTTCCGAACATGTTCCAAAAGGCGTTATAGTACATCAACTTTAAGTTTGTTACACCTAGTTGCTGAGGTTAAGATATTTTTCATACTACAGTTTGACAGAACTAGACAGTGACTTCTGGATTTCTGATGTGCCTGATGTCTCAAAGGCATTACTGTATGTTCAAACACAATGTATTTATTGCCACATCATAGAAAAAATAGGAAAACTTCATGTACTGGTCTCTACAGAAACCTACTACAAAAAATGAAGTATTAGTTCATCAAAATATAAATAATTCTCATTAATTTGGAATTTATTTCTTGAAACACTGAGTTTAGAACATCATCTCACTGCAAAGCTGAGCCTTGTGGAGTTTAGAAAGGAAAAGACTGTATTTTCTAGGCTTATCAGAAAATTGGATGGGCTGCATCCTTCAAAGTATGCATGGGTTTTCCAGAGACACGCAGAAGTCATTAGAGTAGGGTGAAAAAGCCTGGTTTTCTTTTCATCAGGGCTCAGTATAAAGTATTCCAAACCATAAAACTCATCAAAAAGCCATTAAAACTCCCCATAAAGTTAACAGTTCTCGTTCCAAGATTTGTATCACATGAATTACCAAGACCAACTGTCTTAGAGAAGCTGAAAATACAATTTCCTAGACTCGCTAGACATTCTCAATATATACTGTAAGCCTAACAATATTACAGACCATCTCTCCTCAAAACCTGGCAATTATTTTGGTTTAAATAGCTCCACTGTAAACAGATCATCACCTCCTTTGAGCATTCCAAATAAGCTGCCAGCTGTTGGTAAAGGTAGAGCGAGACTTTCACAACGGAGCTCAAGAATCATAAATTTATATTTACAGCTTATATGGAAGTCTGTATATAAAGAAAAAAATCTGAAAGACAACACATGTAATTTAACAGCAATGACATAGTGACAAGAACACAATACCCAACTGATAAAAATTACCAGTCCTTTGAGCAAGTTCACTTATTATTGTGGAGCAACGGAATCTATTATTAGCCCCTACTATTCCCTGCAGCAAGAAACATTCCTCCTCCTTCCCTCCCCTCTCCAAATTACAACCTATAAAAAGCATCCGTTGCTAGCAAGGCCTGAAGAGTCCAGTAATCTAATAAATTAGATTTTATTCCCACTTTTAATATCCATTCTAGATATTAAATGTCAAAACAGAGTGTTATTTGTATCACTTAATACTGATTACTTGCTTATCTATACTGCTTAAGATCAGCATTATTTCTTGACTATGGCAAACATTTTGCTCCCGATTAGAGCTTCTTCAGATATTGGTAAAATAGATCTTGATTTTTGTTGTGTTTTTTTGTTGTTACATGCCTACTAAAGATCGCAAGTCTCAAAATGAAATTTCATTATAGAAGAAGCAGGCTAGATACTCGGATTAAAAAGTAACCTTCTATGCTACGTTTTAACAAAAACTTTTGCCAAAGCCCAAACCTACGGTTTTTTAGGAGGCAAAAAAGCTCAACTGAAGCCGTTCCCAATGTAAACAACATATGAAAGGTGACTAAATCCTTCTATTGCTTCTGTTCTCTTTCCCCTACTGTTTCTGATCTCATGAAACAGCTCGGTCCTGCTAGCTGTTTAACTATGACAGACTTAATATATGTGCATTAAGTGATTACATTGAAAGCATTTTGACATGTCAGGCTACGAGACCTAGATGCTTCTAAACTAGGCTACAAGCCTAACAAACTTTCTTACCGACAAAAAGAAGTGTAAATATGAGAGTAAGCTGATAAACAGCGTGGCCCAGAATGTTCTTCATCATGGTACGGGATATAAGAGGTTTGTTCCTGCCATATGGCTTTCTTAGCAATAGAGCCTCTGTTGGAGGTTCGGTGGCCAAAGCGAGTGAGGCAAAGGTGTCCATAATGAGATTGACCCACAACATCTGTACAGCTTTTAGAGGAGAGTCCTGTGGAGACAAATTAGAAAGTTACATATTTCCTAGAAAAGTAATTGCTGTCAGGTCATTTACTGTGATTTCATTTCTTCCTGTGTGACCGCAAGCAGTGCTGAAGACAGGGTACTGCAACACATGGACCTTTGGTCTGACCTACTATGACCTTTCTTATCCTTCTTATGCAAGACGAGAATCACAGGAAGCACAGTGATCTGAGCAAAGACAAACTACTTCTATCCAGTCATTTAAATCAGGAATATTTACAATCACACAATTCTTATAATACATAACATTAACACTTTATAATACATTTTACAATACCTTCTGTTACCTTCACGCATCATGCTTAAATTTTCAGCTGAATTTAGGTAACTAGATAATATAAGTGCGACTTACTTTCTGGAAGAAAAATTATACTGAAACAATTTAGAAAGTTTCCTTTTACTATAACCTACCTATCTGTTTTTTCAGAAACAGCTTGAAATTATTAAAAATTTGTGAACCAATTACTGAGACACTTTAATACATCCTACTTAAATAAGACCTTTTAAAAACAGTAGTGACGAAAAAAATGCCCAATATTTGAATTTAAAAAATATTCTGAAACCCATTAAACTATATCTAATGTGTAAAAGTAAGAATTTTTTTATTATTTTACTGGGTAACAGGATAGCATATTTGAAACTACGGAACTGGAAAGAAAAAAACCAAACATTACTACTTGTCAGGATGAAGTATTCATTTTCTGAAGCACATCGCCAACCGCTAGAAGGAGCTCTTTCCTCACTTAATTCTAGAAAAGAGTCTATGGTCATATGGGAGAGGACTTTAGATAATGTTTAAAAAAAACCCCAAAGTAAATAAATAAAGCAAACTAACACAGATCTCAGGAGAACTCTAGATGACTATTATAAAGTTTTGATTTGTACTTCATTGGGGCAGCTGTATTGATAGATAGATGCAATTGTCTCAAAGAGCCATATCAGGAAAAAATGAAGTAGGTTCTTTTTTTGTATCTAACAACCTCCTATGCCTTTAGACTGAATACAAAACGGGCAGCATTAGTAAGGTCTGCTTCCTGTTTCAAATAGATGGGTTTTATTAGGAAAACAGAATCTCAAAAGTAATAAGGTATCAGTATGATAATGGAAGGGAGTTAATCTACAGTGTGAAAGTTGGAAGATGAGCGCGCTATTTTTATGCATTACATTACCATGGTGCTGCAGTAGTGAAGCAAAGAAATTTATGGAACAGCATACAAGCCAAATCAAAGCCAATAAAAACACCTTATGGACTCTGCCCTTTTCTTCAAAGGGTTAAATGTTCATTTTTAATAAAATATTATCAAACTATGAGGGCCAATATCCATTCAGTATCCCAAGGACATATGGAGAACAAGGGTAAGTGGTTTGGTGTCTTGTGGATCTGGTTTATATTCCAACTCTCCCTTGAGATAAAATATTATTTCCTCTTGAAAACATATTTTTACCACCCTTGCATTTACACAAATTTTGATACATTTTATTCATGAATATTTTCTATATTCATTTTTGGCTTGTTCAAAGGGATGGAGAAAAGCAACCTACTGTTTCTAAGTCTTACAGGTTGGCTACATCAGGGAAGGGAGGAAGATTAGCATTAATAGATTCTTGACCTCTTGGTTATGGGTTGCATTAACTGGGCTTATCTGAAGAGGTCAGCTCACTCATTTGGTATGCAGCTGCAGAAACAGGAAACGTCTTTGTCTTTAGAGATGGCTAAAAAATGAAAAGCAATCAGGACAAACTTTGTTCCAAATTGAGACCTCATTTATTTTTATTAATACTAATGGCTCAAACAAGGAGAGCACTTGCACTAAAAGCAGTTTGTTGCTAGGGCTCAGAGACCCTAGACTTGGACATAGCATATAGAGAAAAAGGAAAACATGTTTTCTACTGAAGAATTTTCCTTGTCGTATTTTTACCTGTCTAGTTAGTAAGTTTTCTTGAGAAACATTCTCTACTTTCAGATGTTACAATAGCTGAATTTATGCTTCATGCACTGACTTTTATGCCAATAAAACTGAATTTGTCTGTTACGCTTAATTAATAGAGTCAAATATTCAGGTGTCTATCAGAGCCTGACGAAAAGTCAGATTATTTCAGTCTCTAAATCACACAACTGTAATTGGCAGTCATCAGTTTTGGCAACAACATGTTCTCACCATTTCACACTGCCAATCACCTTGGGTGGCTATGGTGCCCCTAATAATTATCTATTATTGGCAGTGCTACACTGTTCAGTCAAGTGTGAAAGCTCGTTCTAAGCTGAAGCCAAAACATTAAATACACATTAGTCTGGGCAGGCAGTGGAATGAAATTTCCACTGCAACTCTATCTGATTTCTGATTAGTTGGTGGAAACTGAGGAAAATACACATCAGCTAAGGAGCTTAGTCTTCCATTACAGATTTTAGTCACTTATGCAAGTGGGATGCAAAGTCAGTCGTCTTTTCACTGCATTTTAGCCACAAACTGACTAGCTAATAATTCTTAATTCACTTTCTGAAAACTTTTGGGATGAAAGCTGTTCAAACTGCAAACCACCCAAAATCACCACTTATTTGTCAAATTCCCTTCCACTTGACCTTGGAATAGGTTAGCATTGGCCTAGAGGTAAAAGGAAAATGTCCCTTTAATCAAGTGATGTTACACTTCATCTTGGAAACACTTAAAAGTACAAATCACCAAAGGCTGGAAATAAACTACAAATCTTTTGTGACACACAGAGCCTCACAAATTTTAGAGCTTGTTACTTTTGATTTAGATGACAACCTGTAAGGGAATAAAAAGGTATTTTCACCCTTACCTCTTTACTCCCACTTGTCACAGAACATATGCATGAATTCATAAAAATGAGCATTTCTGGTAGGTTAACTTTATATACATTAATGCAAAAAAAAAGCCAGCCCTCGCTTCTGCTGCTAGATCACACTGTCTACTAATTGTATGGAAGTGGTGTCCTCAATTCTATTTCCATGCCTCTAAGCCTTCCCAAAACAAAGCTAAACAGTACAAACTTTGATTTTATATTATAGCTTTTTCAAATTTGCCAATGCTATTATTTTAGGATTTGCCAAATACAGTTCTGCAGTAAAACATTATAACCACGTAAATTACTGCCTTATACATGTAAGTATAGATCATCCTCATTTTTTGAACAAGATCTGTAAAAACAATAAGTGATTCATGCGGTAGTTCATTGCTACAGTGCTTTTTAATTAACATTTAATTTTCCAAACATAATGTCCTGTAGAGTCACTGTTTTCAGTTCCTAATGTCTGCTAAAACATTAAGTCTTTCTCAAAGTACGAGAACAATAATTTGAATGTAAAATGTTAAAACACAGTCTTTGTCTTCTCTTTCTTTAATGCAACCTTTTTGAATGGTTACATTGCCTCAACAGTTGGAGACACAGACAAAATCTGACATGGAGATAAACCTGCTAGCTTTGTAGTTCCAGTAAAAAACTGTTTCCATTTGACTGAACTGCATTTTAAAATCTTTATTTTGTACATACCCAGATTATTTTTAACAGCTCCAAACATAATGACCTAATATTTTCTTGGTACTGTGTATATGTTGGGGACAGGAAACAGGATGAACCTTCCGGCTTTGTAAGGCACATATAGAACTCTATATGATACCTAGAGATGTGGAGCAATGACTCATTTGAAGTACAAAATTCACAATAATTGTAGGCAGAGCTCCAAAGAACAACCCTCACTGAGTCAATCAAGGGCTCTGCAAAAATGTTATTCAGAGAATGAACTCAGAATGTAAGAGTTTATGTCTCATAAATCCACTGGAGAAAGAAATTATTGGTTTAACCTGAGGTAATGGCTGCTAAACAGAAGGGACAACTATATGCAAACTGGTCAAGATAACCACACTGATCATTTTAAAAGTATGCATTGGGCAACACAGAGAGAAGGAAGCAAGAGGTAAATGAATTGGATTAATTGAAAGATAAAGTGAATTCATACAGCTCAGCTGCATTGTGCCACACAAACTGCACTGACATGGGACTAGCAGAAATAATAGTTGTGATCTCATTGGTGGGTGCTATGTACACACTGGACACAAAATTAAGAGCACCTATGCAGCCATAGATTGAGTGATCCTGATTCAGCTTTTAATCGGAGACTTCTTTAAGCTTGGTTTTCTTGTATGACCTAGATCTCAGACTGCTTTACATAATTACAGAATCACAACACAGAAGTTCATTATTAGTTGAAAATTCAGAACTCTTGGCTTATACATTGAGCTGCTGTAAACCGAAACAGGGCCCAATGTAAGTTAGATCCCTGTGAGGGGCAGCTTAGTTTTGGCAGCAGCCGCACTAAGCTTGCCAACAGGTGACACTGCATCTGTAATTCCTATGCTGCTTAGAATATGATTTCTGTCACCTTAACATGACTTCGTGCTGGGACCCATGACAAAGAACAGCAAATGACCATTTGCATTGGTCCTGTTTAGTCTGCGTAATAACTTCTTTAATAGCCCACTGCTACTCCTTTATAATCCATATAACACTGGAGTAGCATGTAGGGTCACATACATTTTGTACATGTAGTTAAACATCTATTGAAAGAGCAAACCAGGACAAAATAGAAATAGTAGATACGGTAGATATTCTCTCTAACAGCAGCATCTTGCTGAGGCAGGCATTGGGTAGATAAATAATAAAATAATATTTGCTTAAAATTAACAGAATTAAGCTAAACAGTACTTCCCTGAAGGGGAATTGGCAAGGACACTGATTTTATTTATGTATTTGAGAAAAAAAGCAGCAGATTCTTAAAATGACCACTAATGGTCACAGGTTCTACCTCGTATTTTTCTTAAGCCTCTCCGTGGCACTCCTAAGGTGCTCTGGACCAAGCAAATCAGCTCCTACTTGGCAAGGCATTCTCTGGGTGCTCCTTGGAGGTCTAATTTCACTCATAATAGTACTCACACAGCTGGACCCTTTCATTAACATAGAGTTGCTCTGGTTTCACTAGGAGTCCTGCAGTGATATGACCACACACGCATATTTACACGTACACCGATGCAATTGCAGGATCAAGACTGAATAAAATTAAGTCTATTTAGTTGCAAAGCACAAGCCAAGTCTTAAAAAAAATTAGTCAAAACAAAGATTTTATTATCTTTGTACTTCCTTTAAGCACAAACAGTAGAAAGACCAAAAAGAGTAGGTAAGCGTAAAAGAAGCTTCATACCCAAAGCATCCCAGTACGCTGGTTCTGAATTGCAGAACAGATTTTTTGAGAGGTGACATTAAGAAGCGTGAAAGAAATGCTACTACCTACATAGAATTTTTCTCATTCTAGATTTGATGAAATATCACCAAAAGGACAGCCTGTGTAATAGTCATTAACCTGAATATTAATTGTGGACTAAAATTATATTCTGTGTGTCAAAGAAAACCAAACTGACTACCTAAAAGCAAAGTAAAATTCAGCCCAGTGTGGACCTTCTTTATATTCATTTTGAAGGTCACAGAAAGCTGTGTTGCCTTTTGGAAACTACAGATTTTAGCTTCATTTGTTTGTTAAGAACTTAAATGTTTCAGTCAAAATAGTACTTTAAGACCTGTGTACAGTTTTGCAGACTTAGATCCATGTGTGTGCACCTAACCTGTTTATGCAAGATTTTTTGGTATATTCATGCATTTTGTGCTAGAGCTATTTTCATAGCAACCAGAGGGTACAGTATGTTCTCAAGTGTAATTTTTAGTAAAGCTTATGAGCCAAGCAAACATAATGCCCTTTCACTGGCTAGAGTCTTTGAGTCAAAGCCTAACATAATAATGTTCATTCGTAAGGCAAGATCCTTCTTGAATGAGACAGAACTGAGAGCTACTTGAGATTATCAGCAGTCAGGCCGTTGAGTGTAAACAGAACTACAATGGAAATAACTGCTGCCTTTTTGCTACAATTTCAATTTTAGCTCCTTTCAGACCTCTTCCTTTGGATTTGCATTTTTACTGCCAAATTAAGGAATTGCATAAGAATCTATTTGGACAGAAATACTATTATACATATACTATGTATATACATATACTATTATATATACTAATATACACCTAGAATTCTAGGTGTACATTAAAACCTGTAAACAGGGACAATAGACTTGCAGGCTCAGTGGTGGTCTTACAGACCATGGGGGCAATACAAATGCACTGGGCCTGATCCAAATCCTTCTCGAAGCCAATGGAATGATTCAAAGGATGAAGAAAGCTCCGGAATTAGAAAGGGGAATATGCTTGCACTAGTTATGCACTACACAAGCACTTAGACTTCATTTTAAATAGCCTTTGCACTGATTCAGTAATGTTTAACCTCTTCAAGAAAAAAATAGAAATTCCTTAGTTAACAAATAGAATATATTTCCCTTCATGTTTTCACAAAGCAATTAAAAAAATGCTGGACACTAAGCAAAAGAAAAATCACCTTAAATAAATGTTAGTAGGCAGTGATTTAAGACCCTGTTTTATAGACATTCAAAGGAAGCACTCGCCTCAGTTCCAATTATGGTATTCTTACTACATTGCTGTTAGCATTTTTTTTTTATATGGTTTTGTACCACTGGTAAAAATCCAGGAGGACTGACCTTCCGGACTTTTAGTCCTTATTCATATACCTTCTGTTACCAGCAACAATAACTTTACAGCTAAACATTTTCTCAATATGCTTGAAAATATTTCCCAAGGGAAAAGGAAAAGTTATCCAACTTCTGCCTCAACATCAATAATTTTGTCCCATAGCACAGGCTCAATTGTGACAACAAGGCATCATCAAGACCTGGGGGCAGTGTGGTAGGGACCTAGCACTTAGCAGCTCACAGTTTTTACTTCTCAGAAAACAAGTGAATTGAGGTTTCAGTGTTTCCTTTGTACAGAATAAAATCGTTACTGCATTTAAGATCACTTCTACTTGCTTCAAAACCAGCCATTTCTGACTTCTCGAGAATCCTAGCACTAGCCTTATGCTCACTTAGCTCAGAGGAGCTAAATGATGACAGTTGTATCTACCCAGCTGTTGCATGGTGCTAGCAGAAGCTGGGAGCTTGCAGACTCCTCATACACAGCACAAAAAAAAGGCCTCTAAATGTCAGTCAAGGCTTAGGAGAAGTTTGACCTCATGGTTTTGTAAAGGTACCTGGGTTTCTGGTTTCAAGTATCAATTCCAGGATTACAATGTAAGTTTACCCTGGAGCAGAGCTAATGACTTATTCATTGTTTTGCTCAGGTGTGCCTGAGATGAAATTTACCTGTTAAATCAGGTATGTGCATTTGTATGATGCACAAGACAGGGAAGCATCAGCTTTCCGATGGTGTGTCTCAATCAATGAGACGCAATCAACAACAGCACCTGTCTGCAGCATCTGAAATATACATTATTTTAGAGAGAGACAACACTAAAAACTGCATGTTTTGCCATTTTCTAATGAAGGACAGAAACCTCATACTGTACTAGACATCCTGTTTTCTTTCTAGGGAAAAGAAAACCTAATTTTATTAATCAAAAAGTAGTAATTTGAAGGGAAAAAAATGTGGTTTGCTTTCACATATGCTTTTTGTAAAAGACCTAAACATGTTGCATGTACACCAGGATTGCAGTGAGGGATTAATGAGGAGGGAGAAAAAGAGATCAAAGTCCAACTGTATGTGTCATTTAATTGGTTTGTCATTTGCATCTGAAATTAAAAGGAATTGCCTGAAAGCAACAAAATAATTTTATCAGTCAAAAAGCTCCCCTGCTGGGCTTACTTCTGTGTGTCAGTACTGCTCTCTTGAAAATAATAATCCCATTCTGTAATCCATCAAGAAATATATATTTAATAGTGAAATACTCTGAGAGGAAAAGCAAAGTCCCATAATCTCTTCCTTCTCCCAATCCCTGACATTTTCTGTCCTATCATCACAAGCTCAGTCATGACAATAATATGTAACCAAAAACAGGGAGCTGTATGGAGGCAGCACAAAAATTAGCCACTCCTGAAAGCAATGTACTTGCAGGAGAAGATGGATTATACACTTTCTTATGTTAACAGCTATTTAACATTTTAGCAGCTTGATCTTAAATACACTCTCAACGGTTGGAAGAATTTCAGAAAGCATACTTTCTGTTGTACAAAGGAAGAATTAAATGTAAGCCACCATTACTTAAAAGAAAATGTAGCGTGGTAGGATTTGGCCCCATACTTTAAGCAACCCCTGAAGTTAACCTTACCTGCGTAATGCATGCTCCAGTGAAAGCCACAATCACAGCCACAATGTTAACGGTGAGCTGGAACTGCAGGAACTTGGAGATACTATCATAGACATTACGTCCCCACATTACAGCCTTCACAATGCTACTGAAATTGTCATCTGTTAGGATGATATCTGAGGCTTCCTTTGCAACATCTGTACCAGCAATACCCTGGAAAAATTAATTATGAATAAAATTACCTACTAGGAAGTACACAGACAGTTAGAATACAAATCTCTGCATGCTCAAAGTCCACAGTTACACAGAGACTCCCCAGCACAGTAGCAGTGACTGCTGAGTATATTCCACATTTTATATTTGCTAGGAAGTTAGCTAATTTATTTGGCCTATTTTTGAAAGTGAATAAGGATGCAGAAAAGGGAATTGATAGAGAGCAGTGGAATTCACATGATGATAGTTTTGAGTGTTTTAAATTATCAGCTTAATGTCTACTGAATTTCTGAGTTATTTTTATCATTGATTATATTTTATTAATATACATGAACAGAATCGCCAACAAAAATTAGAGTTACGTATCTTAATATATAGTCTAGTATATTAATGTCTTCAGAGTCAGAGTACGTTGGGAAGATATCTTTACATTTAGTGGTGGATTTTACCAAAGCAAAATAGTACTCCACTGTTGTGAAGAACACAGAGTTCATTTTTCTGTATTGGCACAGGATTCTGCATATAGCCAATAATTACCTTAGACAAAATACTGAAAAAGCATCAAATCAAGCAATACCAGTGAATCTAACATAGTAAATTAAAGGATTCTGAAGCAACATAACTCACCCCCTCCAGTATACCGCTTCAGTGACAAGTAATAACTATCCACCTTTCTCAGCACTTAATGAATGAAAAACCGCTTACAGCAAATTTATAATGACACAAATATCAATCAATATGCTCAAGATTATACCATTGCAAAGCCAACATCAGCTTTTTTAAGTGCTGGTCCATCGTTGGTTCCATCACCAGTCACAGCTACAACCTGCCTCTGTTCCACCTGTGTGCTGTCAATAATACCTGCAAAAAATGTATATGTGTGTATATACATACATATATATAAAATAATTAGAAAGATAAAACTTCCTTCTAAAAAATAGCAGGGTCTGCGTACTAGAGAGTACGTAATGCCACACAAGTCTTACAGAGATTAATAGAGTTGACTTCTAAGGAAAATAACGATGAAAGCAGTGTCGTCACTACTACACACTACTAGATTTCACTACTAGAATTTACATGGAAAGTTCTGATCCTGCACCATCAAAACATCAACAAAACTTGCAGACTTCAAAGGGAATGAGATCAGCTCATTATGGTCTTTTGAAAGATTTCTACTATTTAAAATTACGTGTCACAGTAAATCAGCTCTCTGATTAAACATCAATGGAAATGATTTGCTAAAGACTTAAGTTCATGCTTAAAGCTCTCCTAAACTGGGACTGAACTGTAATATCTGCTTTACCAGGACACCTTCTGGCAATCAGTTTAACCTGAAGGTAACAAATGCCATCAATGAATTTTATTTAGCTGGAGCCAAATTAGCATTTTAACAGACATGTTCAATTCTGCCAAACAATGATTAAGAAGATATAAAATAATTCTTTAAATTCTGGAGCCAAACATTTTAATAAATAGACATAATAAAATAATTTCTACTTTCATTTTGAGGTCATTTGAGAAAAGAAAGCACTTTTCACTTGGTGAGTCAAGTTTCACGCAACTAGCCTGCAGGGAAGTATTTTCCACTTATGCCGATGGGGAAAGTAAGGAAAAGAATAAAGAATTTTTCTAAGGTTACAGAAGCAGCCCTGTTTTTTAATAGCATGGGGATCATTCACGACTCACGTTTTTATTTCCATGTCAGAGTCCATTTGAATATGAGTCCAGAATACAGGATTGTTGTGTAGGATACAAGAACACCTCTCGATATTAATAACTTGGGGGGGGGGAATGACAAAATTCCTTTTGCTAACACATTTTGCACAAAGTCATAACCTCTCAAAACAATTATCAAAACCTACCCAGTGTGAAAAGCTTACATTCTACTCTGGAAAAAAATAACTCGCATATCAGATAACTAACCAGAAATAGGAAATTGCAGATTACAGAGCAATAGCTGCCTCTTGGCAAGGTTCAGGCTTATCAGGCACCCAGAAGATTGCAATGCAGTATGGAAGCAGCTGGTGTCCTGTATTTTTCAGTCTTATGAAAATCAGAAAAAAAACCCTATTCACTTTCCACTGGCAGTATGAACTCAGATAAATGGCACGTTATTCTGGTAAGATCTTATAATTAGAGCTTTCAATTTGTTGGGGTGATTTGCCTTTGATATTACTAAATAAACAGAAGAGGGATGCCTAGGAAGGGTTCTCCCTCTACAATCCTGAGCTGTGGAGAACAACTGCTTCAGTGATCAGTGAAAAATTTAAATAAGGGCATGACCTGACAGACTGCCAGTAAAGAGAATGCCCATTTCTTTAACATTCACCGGCCTTTCCACTCATTCAAAACAGCTATAAAGAAACTTCTGTATTAATTAGTCATGTCTAACAGCCAGGAAATTTCTTCAAAATAAACTGCTTTACTCCAGTTGAATGCTTACATACGGTATTTTAATAAAAACAGGTCTGCAAGGTATAGCCCGGGAATTCCTAAAACTCAGCAAAGCTTCCTCCCAAAACAGCCTTTGCTGTTTCAGTGGTCTGTTCCCTCATCTTAAGCTGTTTGGCCGTGACTTTCCTCTGTCAAACAGAATTTTATTCAACAGCCACAGGAATACACCTAGAGCATAACATTACAGTGCGTTCCACACACAGATTCCGCTGATGCTGCAGGAATTTGGGGAGGAGTCATGTAGCTTGCATGATGTTTTTCAGAGCAAACGTGCAGATGTTTTTCAGAGCAAGCAGCTTGTTTCTGATGAGGGACAAGATCATATTTAAAGCAACTACGTATAGCTATCAAGAGGGGCACTATATGCACAAGGTTACTATAAAAGGTACAGCACTGCATACACAGCTGAAAGTGAAATATATCCTGTATCTCCCACCTTCCTCCCACCTAACATTAAACAAGCATTTAATCAAATCCATTCGGGATAATAACATAAAGAATATTAACCAACAATGTGTCTTCCACTTCTTCTATAAGGAGCTATCTGTACCCATAGCTCAGATTAAAAACATCAAGTATAGCCTCAGGTTCTCCCTTTTGCAAATGCTGCTTTATTTAAACAATTCTTACTTGCATTGTCACCCTTAGAGTCGCATCAGCAAGAAACCGCTGGTTCTGGGAGAAAAAATTCCCGGTTTGGATATTTCTTTCTGTCTCAACTGATTAACTCAAAAAAGGCAGACAGGAAAAACTTAGCTAGAGTAGAGCATTTCAAAGATGCACACCAACTCAGGTGTTACTGACGCAGGAAAGTTGATCATCCCATATGCTTACACATATTTATATTTCTTTGACAAGCTAAACATAGACAGATGCAGTAATATATTTTCATAGGCATGTTCTGTTCAGACTAGTTTTTAATACTCCTGAACTTTTCAAAGCTCCCTGCTAATTTAACAAGAATTTAGAAAGTCTGTCTGAAAGAGAAAATTTAAATTCACTTTAGTTACATGCTTAAGTATGTGCAGGAATAGAACTTTAAAGGTTAATGTAAAAGTGTTATATATAACATTACAGACAGCATTAGTAATTGTTAAGTGAATAGTGCTCCACAAAGTTGATATCAGAATGACAGAGAAGAACACGGCTAAAACGCACGGATTTCTGTAGTAAGCATGCACCACCAATGTGCTTTATATTATAAGACTGAAACACTAAAGGGGAACCTTGAAGACATCAGTGCCTCCCATAAAGTTACACTTAACACAGACTACAGAGACCTAAATGGTATTTACAGAGTATAAAACTCTAGATTAAAATGCAGTATACCTCCTGCTTCCTTTAAACTATTTTTATGTTCTTCGCTTCAGGGAAGAGTTGGTTGAAGCTGACCTTTTGCACTGTGGAACAGGTCAACTTTCTGAATATTTCTTCATATGAATTGGAATAAAAAGAAATATTAAAATTTCCTCTCAAATGGAAATCAAAACCACTTGCCATTTGCAACATGCCGATATTTAATTTCAGAATTTCAATTAATACACTTTTCTATATTTTTATTATTCTACCTAGTCTCACAGCATGTCCACATTAATGAGGTCATGAATATAATACCATGCCATGCAATAATATTTGAAATATTTCAGTAATTAAGGGTAATTATTAAAAAACTCTTTCTTCTCTAAAGTTCCCTTTCTGCTTGTTAATAAATCAGCCTTACATGAGAACAGAATAGTTGTTTTCAATATCACAGAAAAATAATTCCAGCCTAATATAAACATATTGGAAAGCACAGCTTTTCTTTAACTGGTAAACTGAATGTTTATTTGATCTTCTCTATACCTTCTGATAAGAAGATGATATTTCCCATCAGTACTAAACAGTTGCTTCCCATAGTATTTTAAAAAACAATATGACAATATTGAAGTATTTCAGCAATAGTATTATAAGGACACATGAGTATATATGATATGCATTTTTACTTGTTATAATTTGAAATAGGGAAAAAAATATGAAATAATACCCATGGATGTCATAAAATCCGTAAGAAATTGTATTTTAGTTGGATTGAGATATCTAACATTTTTGTTTCATTGAAACAGTTCATGATGATAAACCATTTTGACTTTTTTTTTTCAATCTACCTCTACTTCAAAGCCATAAATATTTGAGAGAAACTGTCTGCCCAGCCTGAAATGCTGAACCATGCCTTTCTCTAGTCCCTTAGCAGTAGTAAAAACAAAAATGCAAAATAAAAATGATCCTTTTGCTGGGTGGGATTGTGCTATGTTAAGGAGAAAAAATATTCTTTCCAGCAGCTGTATGTCATTAAAAATTAAATATAAAAGAAGTTTATTTTGTGATGTGTGTTTTTACCCTAGAGCAGATAGAATACATCAAAGAAGAGAAAATCCTCTTGATCCCTCAAGTGTCTGAGAAAAACATAACATTTTAACAAGAGGCCCAAAACTAGTGAACATTTAAATAGTTTCTTGTAACTTTTAATGGCCCTAGGAGTATTACCAGCCAAAAAAATCCATCATGATTTTCCATAGACTTGTTCTTGAACTTTGTTAGATACTTAATTGCTCTATCATTTGACCTTGTCACATCTTTAAAATATTAATTGTATTAGTTGCATAAGGCACTCAGTAGTAGTAAATATCTTTTGGATTGTCAAAGTGCATACGCTATAAAACATCAATAATTTGTTGCTTATTTTTCTTCAGCACTTTACTGATTTCATTTTCTCTGGCAAAGCTTTCATTTTTCTCTTAAGGGAAAAACCTGATTGATTCAAATGAGTACTCCCGAGGGACTTATTTAGTCCACTTAATGAAACACAAATTGTTGTGTGTTTCTGAAGCAAATAAACTATTAGGCTGTACAAGTCATGTCCTCTAAGAGCTAGAAGACAGTATTTTATATGCACTAGGGAAAGTAAGGAGACTTCAGCTAACTTTGTGCTGTTTTAATACTGACCTATGGAGCTAATAGTTACATTGTCCAAACCAACAGTCTCCAAACCTTTTCAATCATGAAAACCTATAGGTAAAATCTTTTTGAGCACACACCCCCAAAATATGTGTATTATTTATAAATTATATGTATGTACTGCTTTATTATGTACATTATAAAACATACATTAGAAAAGGATGAGATAGAGATGAAATAAACAGTATTTTAAAAATATTCTTCTATTTAATAATGGTAAAAAATTTTTTCCTCCTGCATCCCAGTGGATTGTCCCTGACGTGTGTGCACCCCACTTCAGAGACCACTGGTCTAAACAGAGGCTGGAGAGGGTGAGTAACAGCAGTATGTCTCCAGCTGCCCCATCTCGTGCACCATGCCAGGGCTTACAAGGTATCTTAGTTCTCCTGAATGATCCATGCTTCCAGAGCTCTTCACATACCCTGGTCCCAATCCCAAAGGACCCAACTGATCCAATCTTCAAATTCACAATGGAACTTTTGCTCTAAAGTCATTTAGGCATTTTAAAAAATTACATACTGCTCAAAAGCCTTTGTAATCAGTCATGTATGGAGTCACATCAATAAAACCTTGCCATACCAAAAGGACAGATCCAGAAACAATTTCCTACCTAAATGTGAATTATTATTTAAGTAGCCAACCAGCTGAAAACATGTAACTGATCAGCTGGATCTTATCCTGAACGTTAGCTCCTCCAAGAATTGCTAAGAGTCTCTCCAGACTTTCTAGGGCCTTAGCAAAATAATCCAGTTCTTTCTTCATCAGGAAGCCAGCAAACACAGCCATCCGCCAACAGGGCCTCCGCCTGCACCGGCCCCCCATCTTATCATGGCCAGAAATTATGTTATTCCTGATCAGAAATTTTCTGATTTCATCAGCTGTCTTTTAAGTGTGAGCTTCAAAGTCAACAGAATAAGATTTCAAGTCATCAAGAAGTGTGAGTTACAGATATGAAAAAGGCTTTATAAAGAAAAGTGCAAACAAATCCCTCTTTTATAGAGCATTCCATCTGCAGACAGTATGGTAAGAGAATATAATTTGTATGGTGCAGTTTTTATAGGACAAAAACAGACTAAAAATACAGTCAGAAATCTAAAGGAAGTCAATGTAAATCATACAATTAGTGAGCCTATAGGAAAACTGAATTGGCTTAAAATACATATCTCCATTCATGTAATGCTAAAGAGGGCAGCTTCTAGTTACATGATCTCCAATAACTGCTATTGTAACATGAAAAGTTTTTTATCTTGGAATACTCTTTAAAAATAATTGTGGGACAACAGATGCACTTGAGTGACTTGATTTACTCTAAATGAGCTTGTTCTTGTTTTCTTCATAAAGAGGTATAGGGAAAAATTACAAAATCTGTGCCCGCTCTTGTTTATATGAAGAACAACCTATTTCTCAACAATATTTTCTTTCTGACCAGCAAACACAAGTTTCCCCTTCCCAGCTAGAGCCTCATTCTAGTCCAATTAAAAGTCACAAGGCAAATATGAGATTGTCTACATCTACTTGCCAGACATCTTACTGGTACGTCTGTTATTCCTGCCAACCAGTTTCCTGTTATTTTCCATTTGAAGGCTCAGGTAGAACGCAAACACAAGAGACTTGGTTACTGAGAAAACTTCCTTGCATTATGTATAGATGTGCAATTAAAGGTAACAACTCAGATATATTTGTAATAGTAAAATTTTTACAAGGCAGATGATGTGCCGAACATAATTCAATAACTTTGGCATTAATTACACACACGCACGAAGGTAATCTGCACGTACCTTTTACCAAAGTGTGTTTGTCCGTGGGAGATGAGCGAGCAAGCACTCGAAGCTTTGGCCAGATTTTGTCAATCCGCTCTTGCTCAATCTGGAGGAGGGGGGAACACAAAAAAAACCAAACCCAAAACCAGTAAAACTGTTAGCCTGCGATTAGCAAAATGCAAAATGTATTTGCGTCCACGTGTCAGATGATTCACTTCACTACTCAGATCTGCAACTTTTCTCCAAAAGCACAGAAAAATTACAAGAGCCATCAATGCTGCAAATGAAGGCAAGGTCAAAAAAGGTGGTTTTCTACTACCAAAGCTCAGCTGTTGGCTAACATAGGTAAATTTTGCCACGGTATCTAATCAGTCTTTCTTAGCATCTTTATGGATAATTCCACTCAGAATCATGACCTTAGATACAGGATAGTGGAGTTTCTCAAAGCTGATCAAACATGTTTACAAGTAAAAGTGTGTCGTTCTATTGTACATTTGAATCCAAGTTCTTCATTTTGGAACCAATAATGGCAGAATTTCCTCTGTATACCAAAAGCAACAAGGACAAAGGATTCCATCAATCAACACAAGGAGTAAATGACCGCGCCCATTCATTAATGATGGACTCAAAGACACAGCATAGAGTTTACTTTTTTAAAGCTGACTTCAATAGCCTGTGTGTTAGCTCCATCTTTTATGAGGAGTTAAAAATCTTCCGAAGAATAGATTAGTTATGCAAATCAGTAGAGTCAGTGGATATAGCAATACATTAGATAAAGTGGTATAAAATAAAGAAAGAAGAGGAGCTGGTTCTCAGTACAGACTGCATTTTTATGAGACAGACCTGCAAACTGCTGTTGAGGTCCTTCTCCTTTTTGCTAACAAACCTGCTTTTAATCTGCTTGGTTTTGATTTCTTGTAGACTAGCGCTATGGTTCTAAAAACTGCTGAATTAGGCTAGCACTAAACTGATAGTGGCTCTGCATCATGAAAAGTAAAGACTGCATTTTCAATGGTATTTTGAATTGCAAAAGGCTAGCAGTAGAAAGAAGCAGCAATCTCTCCAAGTAGTCTTTACTGATATGAGGTACACATCACTGCAGGAGAAACAACATTTCAGTGTTCTCGCTATTTTTTAATAACATATTCATAATATGTATGGGTTTAGTGTATGAATTACCTCTCCCTTCTCATTTCGGATCCTTCTGTTAAACTCTTTCCCTTCAAGGCAGAGAAAGTCTTCTCCCGGATGAATGATTCCACATTTTATGGCAATGGCACGTGCTGTGTTGATGTTGTCTCCAGTGACCATGCGGACTGTAATTCCAGCTCGCTGGCACTTTCTTATGGCTTCTGGGACCTACAAAAGCAATATAACAGGAAAGAAAATCCCTAAATAAGAGATAAAACTTAAGTCAGGTGCTTCCAATCAGAATATTTTGAGGCTAAGCAATTCATGAAGCAATAAGAGAAATCATACATGTTATGGCATATTAGAGCTACCTGACTATTACGGAGTTGAGGTTACACCACAGGCAAGACAAATCTTGTATCAAGAAGCACACAAACCGTTTTTTATATCAGTTGCCTAAAGCTTCTCCTGACTTTAATAAAAAGGAGTGCTCTGCAGCTTTTTTGACCTTTAGCATCAAGGTACAGCATGCTGAACCTAACATACTCAACATACATGTAAATATGAACTGAGAATACATGTATTTTGTACAGAAAACTATCTAACTTCGGATCCAAACTTTCCTTTCAATAAGATTATCTAAAAAGTTATTGTAATTCAGTACTTAATTCATGCATATCAACAGGTGGAATTCCTAAACATACGAGTTTAAAATTTCATGAATAATTTACATATTTCAAAACTGTAAAAATGAAGCATGATTTTATTTATGCTCCTTTCTGCATGAGACTAACTTTTCACAGTATACATACCAGTGAGAGAGAATTCAGTGTGTAACAGGGTCCGTGAGATTAATGTAGAAGCTATATACTGACTTGGCATCATATACAGCTTATTTAAAAAAAAAAAAATAAAATTTTTGCAACTAAAATGTGCAAGAGCTAGGAAATTGATTCCTAATAAATAAATAAAGCCCTTTTAATACAGCTACTTGGGTATATGAAGTCAGTGCCTATAGAAATGCTATATATCTATAGCTCAATTTCAGATGGGGAAAAAATTCTATTCCCTTAAACTATATCTTAGTTAATGATAATTTATTAGTTATTAATAAATATCACTCTAACCAATGAATGCAGTCTTATCAGACTTTTGCATTATTATGAAAACATTATTTCTTCAAGAAAAAAATAACAATATTATTTGACATGGAAGAATAAGAAGTGTGTTTAACACTTCAAGAACAGCCTAGATAGATACCTTCAGCACACCGCCACTTCTCTAAATTTCATTTTTATCTAGAAGAGACCAAGGGCATCTCAGGACTCCTCATGAAGACAGGAACCCATCACAGAGCTACAAGAAACTGAACTGCCTTACTACAGAAGAGAGCAAAGGACAGATATAAAGCAATTATAGGTTGCACTGGTTCTTACGTGTGGGGCAGTGGAGAGGTACTTGAAGTAGACAAGTGACAGTCTGAGAGGAAAAAGATTCCTAAAAGATGAGCATGACTTAGATAAGCATCTGAATATTAGGTGTGATCCTAAGTAAACCTTCAGGCAATTTGAAGGTTATCCCACAAGGTAAAATAGCACCAAAGACCTGGCCGTAGATGCTTGCTCTGCAATGCTGCCTAGCACTCTCAATCTATGTAATGCATACATAAACCATATTTGAAAAAATTGCCCAAATACACATACTTGACCACTGAGTGCAAATTGCTGCTATATTGTCAGCTGAGCTTCTTCAGATGACATCCTTATGTAAAGTAATGGGATCGTCTGACTGTGATGAATTATGTCAGCAATTGTGATAGCAATAGAACTGTTGATTTCCTACAGAAACTAATAAGCAAAGGATATGATTATGAAAAGAATTTTAATTTTAAAATAATTATCAAAAAATTTTAAAAAACAAAAAAAAGTATTTAAGAAAGGGTATCAAAATGGATATTACTGGCTACAATAGCAAAGCCTCGCTATATTCCACTGCCAGCTCAGTGCAGCTTGCTGATCATAACCTCTATCATAGATATAAGTGTATTGTAGAACTCGATGCCAACTAGAGTGGATTAATCTCAGCCATTAGTACAAAAAAGGAGCCACCATCTACAATATTACACTGTTAATTTTCTGCATTTCTAGATATTTTAATTTCCTCTATAGCTGCAAGTATGTGACACTGCTGAAGGCAGGACATTGCCTTTTACTTGACAACCACTGCTCTGACCCAGTGTGGCAAATGCTGGGCTTCTAATGACTTCACGGGGCCAGAAAGGCTACGTGTCTCGGACTGCACCTCAGGCTGAAATTATACACCCTTAAACCGTATTGTAGATAATGATTAGAATAATCAGTGAATACAATTTCACACCATGTTTCTGCATCTTTATCAAAGGCAGTTGTGAAGCTTCTATTTTCCAAAATGCCTCACTAAACTAACACCTAACTGAGGATCAGACTAGTATTTTCCCATGACTATGAAGAAAATCACTCCACCTTCAGACTGCATCCACAGAATGAGCTGTTTGCAGAATGACTCTCTGTCAATACAGATTACAGAACCAAGAGAAAAATTAAGGGACAGAGGTTTATCTTCCCATTTCCTCATCTCTACTAACTGAGAATATTCTTCCCACAAGTTTTATCCTGGAAACATTATTTGGACCGGAAGCCTTTTAACATTATGAAATAGACTTCTATGGGGGACACACAATCAGATTAAATCTATTACTTAAGCAAATGACTCCTGATTTACCCAGTGTCCACATTAATAATCCTGACTATATCCCATTTGCCAATTTGGAATGCCCTTAGTATCCACTTTAACTGTGGTGACCCTCATGCATAGGATATGACAGATTTAGACGACTGTCTGTAAAACCAGCACAGTATATGAACCATGAAGGACAAAAATAAATTACAGTGCAAACAGAAAAAAAAGGTCTATTCACATAAAGTGCCAGTCCTATTAAACAAGGTCATGGGAGGACAACCTAGTTTCAAATACATCTCAAACTCACATATAACTAGAGGAATAATTCTATTTTCCTCTTCTCTCATTTTTTGGACAGCTGGTGGGTGGTATCTGATTTAATACTGTGTACAGTAATTACAGTTAAAATATTGTTCATCTTTTTTTATTGCTGTAAGGAAGAAAGTGTTGGCAGACTGAGTGGGCAGTGGAAGCAGATATTTTCCATCAGTTTTGCAGAGCTTAAGTACACATTTTAAAATTTTCTGGTTTATTTTCTCTCTGCAAAGAAAACCTTCTAATGCATGCATGCATGCATAAATTATCCCATGCAGGAATATGTACAAACATCAGGTGACAAATAAATAGGTGACATTTGGAAGTGATTAACGTTCATCTCCCAGAAATAACAGATTGTAGGCGTACATTGGCAAATCAGTATAAGCCAGTACAGACTCATTAAAATCAATCCAGAAAGACTGTCAAAATCAACTAAGAAATCTCTATAGGAACAAGACATCATTCTATTTGTTCTCTTCTTGTATATTTATCAAAGGAAAAAAAAAAAACCCACACACACCAAAAAAAGATAAATATCAAGCAGGTAGTTCAGTGCTTGATAAAAACAGCTGCTGACAATGAATAAGCTAGCGTCTGAATTAACCTAGGAATTATACAAAAGTCATGGGTGTCCAGTGGTAACGCTCCAGATAAAGCTGGTCAGTTGCTGGATATAATTGTTGAATAATTAATCCAAATAGTTTCTTTTAATGTATGGAAGGAAATGCAAGTGCAAGAAAGCTCCCAGCGGTATCATCAGAACAGATGCAGCACTCTTATCTCTGAAACCATGCTAGTGTGACACCACTGACACTGCTGCTATTCACATATTTGAACACTCCAACGATGCACATGAACAATGTGCCACAGGAGCTCTGTGGAAACAAGGAGGCTACCATTTTGCATGTGGTAACTCCAACAACCATCTTAGGGAAAATGAAAAAACTGAGCCTTCCCCAGGAAAAATGGGAATGTAATTTAAGGAAAACTAAAGGCTGCCAGGATGGTGACATTGGATTGTTTCACTGGAATTACCTACCTACCATTTCTGTCAGAATAAATTCTGATATCCATGAAAACTGAGAATATTAATAAAACAGCAGTTGTAGTAATATTTCTAATTTTTTACATTCTTTTTTCCCCTACAGAAAGCACTTTGAAAATTCATAAACTCCAGTGGTGACTCTATTTAATAAGTGGGCTTAATTCTGGCAAAATAGTAAGGTCCCATATAACAGCTCAACATCTGACTATTTGCATCTACAACGGTGATTTCACCATTGTAATATACGTGTATTACGATATTGCCACTAAGTCAGATATTTCATACCCAGACAGTTTTTCTGAAATTTATGTTTTTGTTTTGGCTTGGAGTTTTTTGGTGCATTTCTTTTTCCTAAGGTACTGCTACTGCTTTTTACCAATGTGTGGAGTAGTAATAATTTAAACATTGTTTTAAATGTTCTCATGATGTTATTATCACTTTAAAACAGTCAAAAGAGACAAGGAGGGAAAAAAAACAAAAAACAACTATAGATATGTCCAACATTTGGTAAAATTCTGAAATGATAAACATTTTTTTGTGTGTCTTGCAATGAAGAAGCGTTACTGCATGTTCTGGTGTTAAACTACAAGAAATTCAATACATTATTCAAATAATTATCTAGAAATAAAATGTTTTCCTGCCTTCATCATCTTTGATCCTTTACATAGAAGTCAGACTTGACCTCCTTATTTTTAGCAACACTATTCATTTTTACCTCAAGCTCCTAAGAAATTATTCCCTACAAGATGAGAGCAGTTCTCTTATAAAACGCACTCATAATAATCACATGAAAGGATAGTTTGCAGCTATTTTCAATAATAACTGCAAATCCCACTGCTACCCATTCCCCCAGTCTGTCATACCACACAGAACCTGACTTAAAGCTGTTTTCTAACAACACGTATCATGAATCAATTTTGAGGGAAAGAGGGCTGATTCAACAGTTCCAGTGGTCGCTGACAATTAAAAACTTTCTGAGTTCATATATATGTGAGCTAGAGCATTAAGGGATCATTGCAGACAGAACATTTCAAGAACATTTTTAAATATTTTTAAAGACTTGCAATGTCAGGTGTAGGGACAGATGGATCTGATGATAGATAAAGTGAATGCTGTTTATCTGGTTGTTGTGGACATAAGGAGTTTATCATACAGTTTTCACCTAAGCAAGATTTACTTTGTATCATAACCGTCTTGATACTGAAAAAAACCCCAAGAAAGTCCATTATCACGCAAAGCATAGTTATGCAGTTGGTACCTGTAGTTGTAATTGTATCATGCTAGTTTCCAAAGTTACAGTAGTCAGAAGTATGTAAAAGCCTACTTTATAAAGGACTTGGGGAAATAAATCAGATTAATTTATTCTTTTGATGTTTAGTAAAAAAAAATAATTTCCTAACATGTCTAGCATTGCCACCAATTCTCAGTGGATCAAATACAAAGATTTAGACATGATTAAAAAAAGATACAGCGAAAATGTAAAATGAGACAGAAGAATAAAAAGGACAAAGACTGGTACCAAACTACTTACTTTTTGCAGCATCAGAACCCACTCTTTTTGTATAAGAGAAATTGGAGTTATCTTTCAATGACCTTACTCCAAAGCAAACCACAGTCATTAATCACCTACTGAAATAACAGCAGATTTGAAGAGTGGATTTCTTGGAGCAAAATAGGAGAGTGCTGGGGTAGGTGCTCTCACATCACACCACGCGGCTGCAGCTGTGCCTACACAGCAGCCGTGGCCACACACTCACGGTTGAGTCAGCAAGAAAAGCACCAAACAAAGATATCAAAAATACCTGCATTTTATGCTCAGGACTTTCAACTTTGGGACTTACCTTCTGTCACTGTTTCTAAACTGTAAAATGGAATTAATTCTCCACTGTCATTCATTATCAAGCACCATATACACAGGTCAGAAACAAAGTTTCTTAAAAGCCTCTTAATCCGCCCTTTGTATTACTACAGTAATATAATTTACAAGTGTAGTAGCAGGCACATGCTTCCAGTGTGCACACCCAATACTGATTTTCTCAGCTTAGTTGAGTTGAAATTTTAGTCATATTTTTACAAGCCATTTACTTATAGTAGCCACGAAATCTGCAGCCTTTCCACGGCAAAGCTTTTCCTTGTCCAAATACAACATTAAAAACAGTTTTCCTGAGTAGCCACCAGTTACAATCTTAAGACAATTGGTAAAGTGGCAACTGTTAGAGTAAAACACAAACCTCCAAGACTGCGTGCAATTTCTGTGGAAAGCGAGCACATTGCAGTTATAATCATGGCAATTACAATCACTGCACATCTTTTCTCTACTTTCAGAGTTGCATATTACCACATCACTTAAAGGAAAATTCTTTAATATCTGGTAGCCTAATAAAACTTCTGCTGATCCCTCCTTCTCTGTACTACTCCTTGAAAGAAGGTTAAGTCATCTCAATCCTATACTTCAAAAAGCCCTATTTTGCTTTATTTAAATATCGGTTGATTAATAGTTGATTTTTATCAAGTTAATTAATTGACTTTTTATCAAGTAAAGTCTATTTCTAAAGCTCATTTCCATCTTCTTTGACAGAGCTAATTAAAAAAAATAAATAAAAACTGCAAGAAATCTGTAGTTCAATTTATGTTCAGTTCTCCAAGAAATGCTTTATAACGTAAGAATTTGATATACCTCTGGCCTTACTGGGTCTTCAATGCCAACAACACAAATGCAAGTCAGGTCAGATAATATGTCATTTTCATTGTCCCAGTCAGGCTCTGGGCTGCTGTTAAAGTCTCGGAAAGCAACACAGATAGTTCTCAGTCCATCACAGGCCATAGGTTCAATCACTTTCTTCACCATTTCATCTCGGTCACGTGGTCTGAAGATACGCGGTTCACCAGCTGCATTAAGGATCCTGGAACATCTTTTTTATTTATGGGGGAAAAAAAAAAAAGTCGATTGTGTATTTGCATGACTGCTGAAAAGTATTTCCTTGTATCAGCTCATTTCATTTAACACTTTACTTTTTTGATGGCAAGTTTTAAATTTCTAGTGTAAATTTCTAGATTAAACAAGAAGATTCACTACTGAAATATCAGAGAATTTGTTTGTAACTTATTACAGACACACCAAGAGCCCTTCACCCATTATTTCCTCAATACCCATGTAATTAATGAGCTGAAAACTTACAATGAAATTGAAAAATCCTCATTTTCCAAATGTGTTGAACGTAAAGAATCCATTCGTAAACTACCAAATGTAGACCCAATTCTTTGGCTAGCCAATGATAAGAAAAATAAGCCAAACAGTTTTGCAAGAGTGAGTACTTAAAAAAAAAAAACAAAACAGTAACAGCTTATACTACTAAAGTGTGTCGTATTTCTACTGTAAGCAGCAACTTCCAAATACCGAAATTCCCACGTATGTCTTACTAGTGACTGACTGTTTTGCATTTTGGAAAAACACAGCAACTAATCCATTGAACTTACTTCTTCAGAACAATTTCAGAAGCTCCTTTGCTGTACATTCGGAAACTACCATCTGGCATTTTAATGACAGTACTCATTGACTTTCTGACAGAGTTGAACGTGTAAACTTTATAGAGTTTCTCCTCGGGGATGAGGTTCCGAACAGGCTCATAATCCTGCTTCAAATCTAGGACAAATCCCAAGAGGCCACACTCCGTCTTATTGCCTACCTGGCGAGGCAGGCCACCCTCCTTTTCTGGTGGCTGAAGAGAAAAAAAATTAGATATGAATTTCTCTAATGATAAGCAGTATACAATGCCTTTTGAACAAAGTTACAGTGTACAGTTTAAGATCTGAAACTCTAACTGTGCAATCATGTGTCTTCCGATTTTTAAAAGCTAGCAAAAAATCCATAGAGCTTTAACAGACTTGAAGCAGTTATTCACACAATGAGGAAAATTTCTCTAGACAAATAGTTACATTCGGTCTCTTGCATTTCTTTTCTTTTAAATTAGCCATTGGCAGTTGAATAGCTTGCGATGGTTAGGCAATACATCATTAAAAATGAAGTAACTTTCTTCAGGCTCAAAAATAATTAATTCTCATTTGTCACAGAGTATTTCCTTTTCTCACTTGCTTAGAATTATATTGTTCTGCTGACTTTCATGGTTATAATATAGTGAGTTAAAGAAAGATCTTTTTTTTTTTTTTACCAGGCATTTTTTACGTAAAAATAAATCTTCATCTAATCATAACAGTAAATCTCAGTGAAAAAGGTATTTCCAACAATCTATAAAATAATAGTTCTACATCTAAAAGTACCTGTTTCTAGAATTACCATACTTTAGTCTGCTGCTTCAAACAATAAATGCTTTATGTATTAGAAAAAATGGAGTAGGCTAAACATTTTGCAACTCGGGACAATTCTCAGTCCTTCTAGGGACAAGGAAGGCTTTACCTTCCCATTCAAAATATAAACAAACAAACAGTTTCATTTACAAACTTTCTTGCAGGTGTAATACACCCCAAAGAAAAAGTTCCTGTGTTGTCAAGACTCCAGATGGACTTAAAGTGACCTATGTGTGAACTACAGACTGTTGATAACTTACATTTTCTTGTACTCAGTAGAATTAGAAAAGTGTTGCTTAAGCTAGGGCTAAACTACACTTACGGGAACCAAACGAAGGGAAAGTCCTTTCACAACTTTAATTTGCATTGAAAACAGGTTTTGATTTGACTCAAGATACGACTGTAAGTCATCATTTTCAACGTGACTTAAACTTTTGCCTCACATTTTGCAGAATTAGGACTGCAGGACTATATTCAGAATCCATGTTTTATTTCACTATAGACTTTAAAATCCAGCCTACTTCAGAAATGGGATTCCTAAGTAGATGGAATTCCCTAAATTGCCCCTCAGTGGGATGAGGGGTAATGTAGGGAATGATTAAAGTTTCAAATCAGTAATCCCACTTAGATTTGAATTCTTGCAACAAGTACGGCCACAAAAAGGGAAAAGGGGACCTTTAAGTAAGCATTACCAAGTAAGTATTCCAGATAACCACCAATTGCAGCTGGTTTAAAAAATGAAGGTCAGATCGAAAATAATAGACTGGTCTAGAACTGAAGTAAGCAAATAAACATAGATTTTCCATAATAATCATCCTTCTATCACCAGGAAAATATATACCTGGTGACAGATAGATTAATGTCATTTCTTTTTCAGAGAGATGCATCTATGGTGAGCAATACATAATAATCTAAAAATCTCTGTCTCAAAGAGATTTATCCTTCCAAAAAGAATTGTAACATCTTTATTCTATATGAAGCATCATTTTTACCAAGTTAAATGGGTCATATTTGTGCTGCTATGACATTTTAGCATTATTCCAGTGTCAATGTAAAATGTTGACACTCAGCAAAAATGCTAATATGATATATTAATTTTATGATATACTATAACAACTTGCCCTGCTATAATCCCATTATACTGTGATGTAACTTCCCTCTGGATTCTCAGATTCACTTAAGAATCCCTAATTTAAAACCCAAGAGCTTGTAGTTATGTGTATCTGGAAGGATTGTTACATTCAGTGGATATAAAAATCTCAGTTAAGAGTCAAAAAAATACCTGTTAAAAACCAGTTTTGTTTAAACAAATTAGGTTCATTTTCATGACATTGCAGTCACACAGTTCCTGAAACATGCTAAGAACTTCTGGCTTCTCAAAGCAACAGAGTAATCAACTTCACTGCCTGGGTAGTGATGCTAGGAAAGGCTGGTTTCTCTACGCACACACTTTCCATTTTAGATCTAAATGTGAATGTGATCAAGCCAGTAGCAAACACACACTGGAAACCAATGAAAGACATAAATTTCTTTCCATCAAAGACAATCCTAGACAATAGTTAATTTATACATATGATTTCATCATGACCTGATGTGAATGGATATTGAGAAAATAAAAATCTACCCACATTTCACCATATATAAAACTAAATGTTAGAGTCCTTCTAAAATTATTTTTATTTCAACAAAAAGTAGATCACACTCTCTTCTTCTTACTGTGGTCTAAAAATAGATTTCTTTTAGTGAATATTTTTTGAATGCAAATACATAAGAGGAAAAAATACCAGTGAAAAGAAAATGAACAGACATTTCAGAAAGGTTTCAAAATCTAACAAGTGGCCACCTCCCTCTAGAGCAGCTGCTGTCTCCATATTCTTTGTACATTACATTATAATAAAGCATATGGTGGTGAGAGCTGGCAAGTAGCACTTCCTTTCCTGTACCGTTTCAGCTCAAAATCTATATGCCAAAACTAGTCTCCTTGCAGATTGTTCTTGACAATCCTTTGCAGAAGCTGCTGGCTTTTAAAACTTCCTACTGTGCTGTATCTAAATTTATTTCTTGCTGAAATCTGTAGCTTATGGCACCTGGAAAACAATTAAAAGGACAGCCCAAAGGGGTTACTTTTGAATAATTAACTAGGAACAACTTCATTGACTCCTCGGAGAATGAAAACCCTTTGACAACATATGAGAGAAAGCCTTTGAACTGTGATTTGCAAATAGGAACTGAGTCTTTTTGAATGCACTGTTTCTCAAGAGCTCAGCGAAAGATCTTTTGCTAGTCACAACACAGCTACAACCTGTACCATCTTCTACTAGGAAGAGACTGATCCAATATCTTCCTCCAATAACTACTTTCCACTGATCCCTGTAAAATGTTTTCAAATGTTTCTTCTAAGTCTTTATATTATTTATGTAATAATATTTCCATTGTAAGTAAATACTTGCACGTAAAACAAATTGCAGACAGACGTTAAAAAAACAATTGTTACAACTATCAAATCAAAATAGGTTTCTAGGTCAAAGTACAGCTGTATTATTAAGGCTTAAAAATACCAACCCAAAAGCTAGCACTGACCTAATACTGAATTTGGATTACAAAAGGAATTTTCAGAATTATTTCACTGGAAAATAACTGACTAATAAAATGGGTGAAGAAGGAAAGAAAGATAAAACTGTGGGCATAACTTAAAGATGTGCTTCAACTTTTAAAATTAGATTAGGAAATGATAATGCTTCCATTTTTACCATAACACTTACTAAGCCCCATTTTTCTCATTGCCCCTTTTAATGTGAAAAGAGAGGACCTGGCAAGAAGATCCAAGTAGTCTTTCCAAATTAAAATGTTAGGATTTCATATATTACCTGAAATCTTCATTTGCTTTATGTGATTCTCCTGTCTGCTACAGATTGAACTACTCCTTTAGAATAATGATGACTGTAAATATACCAATTTTATTAAGATAAAAAATGAACTTTGCTAGAATATTATATCCACATTGAATGTTCCATTTCAACTCCATTCACAATAGGCAAACAGACAGAGGAAAATACATTTTTAAAATTAAATTGCGAAAAATTTCCACTCTATACTTTATTTACTCCTGTCGTGGTTTAACCTCAGTCAGCAACTGAGGACCACACAGCCGCTCGCTCACTCCTCCCCCACCCCGCGGTGGGATGGGGGAGAGAACTGGAAGAGCACAAGTGAGAAAAACTCGTGGGTTGAGATAAAAACAGTTTAATAATTGAAATAAAATAATAATAACAATAATAATGTAATAATAATAATAATAATAATAATAATAATAATAATAATAATACACAAAGCAAGTGATGCACAGTACAATTGCTCACCACCCGCTGACCGATGCCCAGCCAGTCCCCGAGCAGCGGCCCCCCCGGCCAGCTTTCCCCAGTTTATGTACTGAGCATGACGTCACATGGTATGGAATGTCCCTTTGGCCAGTTTGGCTGTGCCCCCTTCCAGCTTCTTGTGCACCTCCAGCCTTCTCAGTCAGTAGAGCATGGGAAGCTAAAAAGTCCTTGGCTAGTGTAAGCATTACCTAGCAACAACTAAAACATCGGTGCGTTATCAACTTTGTTCTCATCCTAAATCCAAAACACAGCACTGTACCAGCTGCTAGGAAGGAAATTAACTCTATCCCAGCTGAAACCAGGACAACTCCAAAAAGAGAAAATGGATCAGGATGTGCAGGAACTTCCTCTGTATATTTAACCATTATATATGTAAAATTTAAAATAACTGAAAAGGATGAATGCTGTTCGAACCATGTAATATTTTTATTTTTTAATTTCTAATACCATAAAAAGGAGAACTACTAAAAACTATAGTACTATCAAATTCAGAGATATTCCCTCGTTACATAATTTGAGTCAATGGTTTAATGGAAGACATCTAAAGCAAGATTAAAACATACTAAATTTATAATCAAATGTATCAGCTTTTTGTAGATACAGGTTTATTCAACTGACTTCAAGCTAAACCAAGACAGATTTAGAAATTACTGTTTATCTTAGGAAAAAACTTAAAAATGAAAGGAGTGAGTTCTTTTTAGCCAAGGATTAAGAACCTAAAAGTTTGCTTGACTATTTAAGTAAAGTTTTCAATTACAAAATTGGAAACGGTTTCAAAAGATGTGTTGAAAATAAGAAAGCAGTAATACTAGACATCAGCTGTTCTAGTTTTCATTTACGATTTCTCTGGGATCCAGTTAACTACAGAAGTTCAACAGCAGCACTGTTTTTTCTGTCTTTCATAGTACGACCATTTCCACAGATCCTTCACCCCAGCTATAATCTGGATTCTGGTTGCCAAACACCAGTAACAAATTTGCTTTATCTTCTCTTTTCTTCTTTACTATTTGTTGTAAGAGTATTTATTGTTTTCTAGCTGCATCACCTCTGCAGAACTACATAGGAATGCACATCCCTGCCTAAGAATGCAGTAGAAACTTTGATAAAGCTTGTCTGGAAATAGGCTGGTTTTGATATGCAAAGATTCTCTTACAGAAAATTTTTTTCCACTTTCACTTATTGTTTAGAAAGCTTACTTAATAATCCTATCTGACTTTTCTCTTCCCAAACAATACTGTGGAACTTTCGTTTGGTTTTACTGAACTTCTGCCCACATTATACTTTCAACGCTATCTCAGTACATAGCATACTGCTGGCTTTCCGGGCAGACCACAACTGGCGTATTTATTATACACATGACTAGGATAATACTAATTAACCTAACTCCAAACATCTTATTAGAATTCTTGAAAAATCTTTCTGTAGATTAAAACAAAGAAACACAAAACAGCATCCTAAAGATAAATCTCACTACAAATACCTGGCATCAGCTCCATACTGTTAAAATGTTATGAATTTACTTTCCTAAGGTCTTTATTTAGGAATAAAAATTAGTCTTTATATCTTGTGCAGATTCTGATCTTTGCTACCCTTCAGGACACGTCTAGAATAATATTATTGACCTGACTGATGAGGAAAAGCACAATTTGTCCTCAGACTGTTTAGAATTTTAGGTAGTTTTTCATGTTAATGATGAATAAGTTACCTCTGTTTTATACGGAGCACAGAAAGCAACATGCTTCCTGATAATATACATGCTATTTTATAACTCAGAGTCAGCACTGCAAGATACAATGCTTTTGAAATTCAGTTAAATTAAAGTCAAAAGTCAGTTTGAATTGGGGTCAGCATAAGGGATTGAAAAAAGAGCAGTTAACAACTTGGAGCTGGTTGCGTAATCATTTTGGCATCAAAAGAAACAGACTGCGTTAACCTTCCATACCGTTCTAATCTCGCTCACTGGATTTAAAGCCCAACATTTAAGAGTTTAAAGGTTTTATGGCTTTTTTTAATTCTTATGCACACCGCTGAGTAGACTAACATAGGTGTTCCCATTCACTTATATTATGCCTGTTCATCAGAAAGTAAAATTTATCTCCTTTTTACCTTCAGAGGATTAAAAATTTTTATACACTAAAATGATAACAGACCTCTTCCTTTACTTCATTTCAAGCTCAAGCAAAGCATTTCAGTTGCAAAGAACTAGAGGTCCGCATCCCTTAAGGATGGTGAGCTTCTAAATTCCTGACTTTGATCAGTCTGCTCCATAACGTGTCATTTTTTGGGTCCCATGATTACACGTTCATCATTTCAAAGCCCTATGGTACATACATTTGGAATTTGGCTCTAAACCAGACAATAAAAAATGTTTGGGAACCCTTTAATAGATGTTGTACATGCTCCAGTAACAAAGACCTGCCATATTTTCTAAATATAATAGGATTTGTGTTTCACACGGTACATAATGGTGTTGCACAGTGCTGGTAACAGAAGCCAGAAAGATATTGTAGGGTGGCATGCAACATGTTTTGAGGAATGCTAATACAGTTCATCTAAAATAAAAAAGTTACAGGCTTAAACAAGAAATTTGGTTGTGAAGGGTTTCTGACAGAGGAGACTTGTGGGAAAAAAAGAAGACATTCACCTCTAATGGTGGCATATATTTTGGGCTCGGGGATTGTCAACAGCATGTTTTGTAGGAAAAAGAATCAGACAGGAAGAATCAAACAGAAGGTAATGGGAGGAGGGAGTGTTTGAATCCAAAATCAGTGGAAGGAGCAGGATTAAGAGAAAAAAATGGTTTTACACAGATGTATATTGGTAATCAAGCACGTCAGCAGTATTCTCTAGCATAAAATAGGACTAAAACAAAGGAGAATGTAGAGAGGGAAATAATAAATCACAGAATCATAGAATCATTAAGGTTGGAAAAGACCTCTAAGATCATAGAGTCCAACCATCAACCGAACACCACCATGCCCACTAAACCATGTCCCTAAGCACCACGTCTACACATCCTTTAAATACCTCCAGGGATGGGGACTCAACCACTTCCCTGGGCAGCCTCTTCCAATGTTTAACCACTCTTTCAGTAAAGACATTTTTCCTCACATCCAATCTAAACCTCCCCTGGCGCAACTTGAGGCCATTTCCTCTCGTCCTATCACTTGTTACTTGGGAGAAGAGACCGACCCCCACCTCGCCACAACCTCCTTTCAGGTAGTTGTAGAGAGCAATGAGGTCTCCCCTCAGCCTCCTCTTCTCCAGGCTAAACAACCCCAGTTCCCTCAGCCGCTCCTCATAAGACTTGTGCTCCAGACCCCTCACCAGCCTCGTTGCCCTTCTCTGAACACGCTCCAGCACCTCAACGTCCTTCTTGTAGTGAGGGGCCCAAAACTGAACACAGTATTCGAGGTGCGGCCTCACCAGGGCCGAGTACAGGGGGACGATCACTTCCCTACTCCTGCTGGCCACACTATTTCTGATACAGGCCAGGATGCCATTGGCCTTCTTGGCCACCTGGGCACACTGCTGGCTCATGTTCAGCCGGCTGTCGACCAGCACCCCCAGGTCCTTTTCCGACAGGCAGCTTTCCAGCCACTCTTCCCCAAGCCTGTAGCGCTGCATGGGGTTGTTGTGGCCAAATTGCAGGACCCGGCACTTGGCCTTGTTGAACCTCATACAGTTGGCCTGGGCCCATCGATCCAGCCTGTCCAGGTCCCTCTGCAGAGCCTTCCTACCCTCGAGCAGAGCAACACTCCCGCCCAACTTGGTGTCGTCTGCAAACTGACTGAGGGAGCACTCGATCCCCTCATCCAGATCATTGATAAAGATATTGAACAAGACCGGCCCCAAAACTGAGCCCTGGGGAACACCACTCGTGACCGGCCGCCAACTGGACGTAACTCCATTCACCACAACTCTCTGGGCCCGGCCATGCAGCCAGTTTTTGACCCAGCGCAGAGTACACCTGTCTAAGCCGTGAGCCACCAGCTTCTCTAGGAGAATGCTGTGGGAGACGGTGTCAAAGGCCTTACTGAAGTCCAGGTAGACCACATCCACAGCCCTTCCCTCATCCACTAGGCGGGTCACCTGGTCATAGAAGGAGATCAGGTTGGTCAAGCAGGACCTGCCTCTCATGAACCCGTGCTGGCTAGGCCGGATCCCCTGGTTGTCCCACTCATGCCTTGTGAGCGCCCTCAAGATGAACCGCTCCATAATCTTCCCCGGCACCGAGGTCAGGCTGACAGGCCTGTAGTTCCCCGGATCCTCCTTCTGGCCCTTCTTGTGGATGGGCGTGACATTGGCAAGTCTCCAGTCGTCCGGGACCTCCCCCGTTAACCAGGACCGCTGATAAATGATGGAGAGTGGCTTGGCGAGCTCCTCCGCCAGCTCTCTCAGCACCCTCGGGTGGATCCCATCCGGCCCCATAGACTTGTGAGCGTCCAGGTGGCGTAGCAGGTCATTGACTGCTTCCTCTTGGATTATGGGGGGGTTTATCCTGCTCGCCATCCCTGTCTTCCAGCTCAAGGGGCTGAATACCCTGAGTATACCCTGAATATGGATCACACAAATAAATAAACATCTGAAATTTCACCACTGCTGCCCTGAATTGATGTGGGTCCCATATTTCTATTCTGAAGAGACTGGAAAAGGGGATACAACAGGCAAATCCTTTTGCTTCCCATTATCCACAAAACCCCACTACCCACAGCAGCTCCATTTCTTGGGAAAATGTGCACCAAGTAAGTCACCTCAAGTTCTCACTATTTACTCTAGGCACCAGCAGCCACCATCATAAGCCTATCAAAATCAAGGCAACTTATTCCAAATCCTGACTGACAGGCACTGATTTGTTAGCCAGCCTGATACGCATCCCAGATCCAGACAACCTAAAACGAAGGCACTTGAAACATGTTTCAGCACTCACAAGAGAGAGAAAATCTGAAGACTAAAATCAGATATGTAAACAACACTGTTTAATAATAAAGTTACACATTTGTAAGTTGTTACTTAATACTAGTGGCTAGTGAGGCTGCCTTCTCACTGAAACCAGCTACTGTACAGCCCCTTAGTTACCACATGTTGAATGCAGGCAGCAGTCTCACACCATTTAGACCTCTATGCTACAGTAAAATTGTAGTCTCAAAGTACATTTATATTGCATGTCAAGCCTAAGTCAGGATCCCAACTTGCTGGCAGTTCAAATTGTTAAAGCCATAAGATAACCTTCATATCTCTCATGGTTAGAGATTGACCAGGACATCCTGCTGAGCTCAGTTACGTTGTCTCAGCAAGAAATGAGTAGCAATGGAAAAGCAGTTTAACGGACTTCCCCGTCGCTGATCGGACACGTGCTGCACCCTTCAGCTGACACAAAGCAGGCTCCTCAGACGAGCGACAGCAGTGTTGTTTGGCACTGCTTCCCAGCACAGGCTCCTATCTTGTTATTTAACAACCATTTAACTATCAGATCTGCTCAAACTTGGTAACAGGAACTTTTGACTCATTACTGTATGGGGTGTAAGAAACAATATATTTGTACAGTAGCCAGAACGATGGAATTATTTAGGTACAACTGGCATAATTAGATCTACCACAACAGTTGGAGGATATTCAAATCCAGGCTTCCTGCATCAGATTAGCTCTGATGCAGGGTAATTATTTAATTTTTAAGAGGATAATTATTTAATATTTTTTCTATTATCTGAAGACAGACCTGAAAATGATGCAACGGTCTATTTAATTAATGCAATGCTGTGGTACCATGTAATTCTCATTGCTAGCACTTGAGACAGATACAAGTTTATTCAGATATAACATTATATAAAACCGACATATTTCAACATCTCTTGTTGCCTCAAATAATAGCAAGGCAATAATCATGTAAAAAGGGGCCAGCTGTAACTATGTAATGTATCAGTGTGACATTTCCTATCAATATGGGAAAGTTAAGAGAGCAGCAGTGATGTGGCTCAGTGAGTATGGACTCATGTTTGTTTCAGCTCACATAACAGGAACAAGGAAAAAATGATACTATCCATAAATTCCCCCAAGAGTGATTATGAAAGAAGATTAAATCATGCATGAAGAACAGACTGAAAGGCTGGTGTGACAGTCTCTACTCCCTCTCTCATTGATTGTTACCTATTTTTACATTCAAAGAGAGCTAATACTTTGCCCTTAATTTTAATAGCAAATAATTAAATTACCCTTTTAGTTTGAAGGACAAATTTACCTTTGATTCATTTGAATAATAAAGGGATAAGCCCAAAAAATACTACCGCAAACATGAAAATTGTTTCTTCTCACTAGTTAAAGGTAAAAGATGGATATGTCAGTCCTGTATACCTTTTTCACAGAGTTACAGAGTAGTGGAGGCTGGCAGGCACCAGCCTCCTGCTTTTGGAAGACCATCTAAGCCCAGTGCCCCTGCTGAAGGAGGTCCAACTACAGCACGTCACTCAGGGCTGTGTCCCGTTGGGTTTTGAATACCTCCAGGGAGAGAGACTCCAAAACCTCTCCAGGCAACCTGTGCCATGTTTGACCACCCTCACAGTAAAATGTGTTTTCTTATGTTTAATGGAATTTCCTGAGTTTCGGTTTGCTCTCATTGTCTTTTTGCCTTTCACTGGGCACCACTGAGAAGAGTCTGGCTCCATCTTCTTTATTCCATCCCATCAGGTACTTACAAACATTGATAATGTCCCCCCTGAGCCTTCTCTTCTGCAGGCTGAACAGTCCCAGTTTTCGCAACCTCCAACTTGCATGTCAGGCACTCAGCCCCATCATCCAGATCACTGATGACGCGAAACAGTATTGGCCCCCCCTTAGTGATCACTGGGAGGCACCATTAGTGATCAGATTCCAGCTGGACTTTGTTGTCACAACCCCCTGAGACCAGTAGTTCAGCCAGGTTTCAAACTACCTTATTGACCACTTTTCTAGACCATACTTCATCAGTTTTTCAATTCACTCTCAAGACCAGAGGATGCAAGTTAAAAATAGAGACAAAACATTTATATTGTCGGCACGTATATTTTCAGACACGCAAAATGTTGACACATATGAGGAATATGCACTATTCATAGGAGAATATTACTCCTAGATATAAAGAACTTGTTAGAACGAATTAGAACAAAAATTGCTATTTCCTTCAGCTTCACAACCACAGAAAAAGCGGGATAGCAATAGTAGAAGCAATATTTGAGGTAGTTAACAAAGCTAAATTTAACTACATTTATCTATGTAATTAATTTAATTGGGCCCAGAGCAAGGATTTCTGATTTCAAATTATGAAAACATTAACTGATAACTTTTAAAAATTAATAATACCTTTTCATAAAGTCCTGCACATGTAACTGAACTATACGTATTCTAAGGAACCAAACATTGACATGTATGTTATGTTTATATGTTACAGTTCATTAGTGACTCTGTAATCAAAAGATGTGCCACATGAGTTATTTCTTTTCATCTCCCAATCCATTTTGGTTCTCTAAGTTGAACTTTTCCCTTTTATAATTAAATAGTCTACATTTCAAGATTAAAATAATTAAAATAGAAGGTTGGATGTCTTTTAATTTAAAATATAAAAATAGTTTTTAAAAATCTCTCAATTCCAAATGACAACGATTCATGGCTGAATTTAAACAGAGGTACATTAATACACCACATTACAGTACAAAGAATGAACTCTGCCTTGTTATGACACTACTGATTAATCATACTTATGATCAGGATACTCCAGCCTAAGTGTTTCCAGATTAGATTAAATGGAATTTTACAGACACAGATTTTTCTCCACATTTTCCCCAGAAGAGTCTTGGTATATTTATTATACTATAAGATGTTATCCGTCTGTATGTAGCGGCTTTCCTATTGTTATTGATCAAAACCATTCATCTGTTCCATTATAACATATCATTTAACGACAATTTGGCTCTCAAATTTTGAAAATTATGTATTCCACTTCCAAATTTGGACACCAAAAATCTCCACTCTTGTCCTTTTGTACAGTCCCATTCACAGGGAACTGACAATTGTTAGATTTATACTAGTGCCATTCCAGCTGTGTTTAAGTGCAAGAACTGTTGACAAGTAACCTATATAATCAAAATAATTAGACACAGCAATTGTTATTAACTCACTTTAATTAACAACCAATTTACTTTAAATATAGTCTAAGTACAAGGTTTCAGTTAAAGCTAGTTATAAAAGAAGCAAGAGCATGTTTCTCCCCTATTACCAATATTGTTAGAACACAGATCAGAGTGAAAAATGTGCCATTTCTAGACCAAATTGATGAAAATTAAGAACAGATTAACAGATTTTGTAACTTTCTGATAATTTGTTCCATATATTTGGCAAAAGCTTGCTAGATTTTCACGAAAGACAAATGAGCTGAACATCCTTCTTTAAGTGCAAAAGAGAAATTGCAGTTAATTGCAGAATTGTAATTGGTACCTCCATAATGACAACCCAAACATCTGCTACCTTGTTTTAGATCTATTAAACTGAGGTTTTACTGCATGCTGATATTAGACTGGCTTCATGAGTACTGCAGACACAGAAAACAGAGACAGGAGACAAACTGCATAATGTTGAGCTGATCAGGTAGTGAAAATTCAATTTCAAGGCAACATCTGCAGTTCAAAAAGCATATTTCCAAATTAGAACCAATAGTAGGGTTTACATGTTTTTGCCAACATGAAAAGCATTAATGCATCTCTTTTAGGGCTGAAACCTCATCTTTTAGATTTGAGGAAATAGAGATTCATTTTCTTTAGTTTTAGCAGTGACCTAATGAATACATTTGGAAATTGTCCTTTGAGTCCCTCTAACACACACTATAGTAATCTATCACCAGTTTTCTCCCTAGCATCTCAAGACTTTTTCTCACCAAGGTTGCCTATGAAAACCTTATTCAATGTTTCTGAACACGTCATCATCAAAATTCCAGTTACATAATCTTCCTCACTTTTAATTAACTAGTTAACCCTCAATCAAAATTAATGACAGTTTTTAAAAACACCTCCACTAGTAGTCTGAAGTGCTTCTTATGCATGCTTTCTACTAGCCATTGTACGTGAATTTCAGCTACAAAGTTGTGAAACGCCCACCATCTATTCCACGTTATCTAAACATACCAACTCTCATTTAATTTGCGTAACCTTCTCTATGGTTTTTACTAATTAGAACTGGAAATCTTGTAGTGCACTGTAGACATTAAATCATCGTTTTAGGCTGATGAATCGGACAAAAATAACAAATTTAAAAAACCAGCGCCACTATCTGAAAAATGTGTACCGTGATAATGATCATACTGTACAAGAATTTTATCATCATGTTAAATAACAGAAAATGCATGGCCTTTACATATGCACATCAAAATCCTGAATTTCAACAAAAGAAACAGTATTTACAGGTAGCTGATCTGTGCATACAGTCTTCATTTGCACAAAACTTATCAATACTTTGGATTTTCTACTTTTCTACTAAATAGATCTCAGATAGGAAAACTAAATTTCTAGAAAGACCAAACCAAAGCAAAAATCAGTCTTAATACTCACTGCCTTTCTGGTTGCAGCACGATTACAAACAACTTGTATAGTTTAAGGAGCTAAATTTACTAAGTGCAAAGCAAATCTAGCCACATGAAATGTAAAAGGAAGTTTTTTTCACTTGACTTAAGCTACTGATTATAGCCCATCATAATTATAGATCTTCTCTGTTAATAGTACTCATTCCCAGAGTAAAGAAAAGGGTTCTTCAAGCATCCACTTCTAAAAGAGTCTAAAAACACTAACAGCAGCTATTTCACTTATCATACAAAATGTACTCCTCTTTAAATCTATACTAGCACGTATCAGCTGAAATTATTTTTAAATTGGTTTTGGTTAGTGAGGGGTTGTTTTTTTGGGAGGCAAATGCATGAGCTCAAGTGTATATAATATGTCAGAGCAATGCTTATCTAATATTTTCTCAGAGGGATTTTTTTTGCATGATTGGTATGGTAATGTTTGAGATGCATTATAAATTCAGTCCTCTGGCCAGTCCCTCTCCTTGTCAGGATACTAAGAATGATGCCTTCACTGGGCAGAATAGCAGACTGTGAGACTGCAGCCAATTTTAATCTGATTATTCATTCAGAAGGAAACGGGACAGGAATGATGGAGAGGTTGAACATCCTGTCCTTCTTTACAGGAAAACTCTCCCAAAAAAACTTGTCTGTCACCTCGTCCAAATATATAGTCCCTAGCAAACCAGCATTGAGCACTGTCAACCCTTCTCCTTTGGAGTGAAGGGAAGTGTAAGGTAATTTATTTCTCTGCTCACTTGAATAAGTAGAAACCACAGAAAAACAACAATGGCATAAGAAATACACAGTGGAACTTTTTAACATGCTCAATACTTTCATTCAGTATTATGAACAATGAGCTACTTCTACTGCCCAACAGTCATTCATAATTTCAGATGGATGAGATGTGCCAGTGTCTCCATAAAGACTTGCCAGTAGCCAGCCATACTGTTTTGCTGTGTGTGTTTGCACTTACACACGTGAGACGGGTTTGTAGTAATACTCATTAAAGTTGTCCAAAATTTATTTTAAAACTTCCTTCTAGAAGCTTAATTTTTCCATGCAAGGTGTCTGCCAAAACAGGTCTGCCATTTCTTCAGTGATGCTAAGAAACAGTATAGTTTTGACTACATTAAAATACTCTAGCAGCCTTTCCTTTGAAAACTTTCCGCTTCCTCTGCTAGACTCCAGCTGGGAAAAGGATTTTATGTAATGGATGCCTTCTGCCTACCAAAGTCATATGCCCCTGAGAAATGAGATCCATCAAAGTCATATGCCTTTGAGACGTCAGTGCCCCTGCTCAGAATCTATGGTTACAGTTCCTCAGAATCGCATCCATTCTAGAGATTTTTCCGGTTTATCTGGCACCATCATTCTGCACCAGCAGAAAGGCCATCATTTTTGGGCACCTTCCCCCACTCACTTGTAAATAACACAGAAATATGATTGATTGGAATGCAGAGGAGCCAAGAGCTTCACATACAAGAAGAGAAAACTGGAAGCTTGAAAGAAAAGTTAGTAGCAGGGTCTACCTGCAGAAGAAAGCAGGAACTAGAATTTGAAGCATAGTTTTTTTACTTACTGTATATTTAATACCAACTTTCTAGGACTAGCTGTGACTCGACAGAAAAGAAAAATAATATTTTGCTTACATTAACAGAAATATAATAAATCTTATTAAGTGCAATTTCATTCACAAAGAATAGCAATGCCAAGTCAATTTAAAGTCTTCTTCAACTCTGTAAAGTAAGTCCTGCACATTTATTGCTCTGAAATTAGCAAGATGTTTTCTGTCATATACTTTATTGCTGATCTGTTGTATTTCAGGCATTGTACCAGTCGGGGTTTTTTGGCGTTGGTTGTTTTTTTTCCCCCCAGAGAAATAAAGCACATTGGAGTTCTGAGAGTAAAAAGAAAACTTACTAAGAACTATAGAATATATATTATATATTTATGTAATAATAAAAAAATTAATGTCAGATTTCATTATGAGGTGATTCACCCACCGCATTGTTTCTAATAAGCCTGTTTGTGTATCTTCGATTATAAAACCACTACCATTTTCTATAAAATTGGTATTAAATTATCACATTTGAAATTATTATCTTCCTGTTCCTGATGACAGAGAACACAAAGAAAACCTACATTAAAACAGATGTGCCTGAAGTAAGTGGTTTACACCCACTCATGTAAAAACAAAAGCTCCCATCAGGAAAATATGCTCCCTGATAATATCCCCTACAAAGTGTTAACACTAAATTCTAACCAGCATATCAATCAGCTCCAAAGTGTGATGACTTTATCTCAGTAGGGTATCATAGGCATGAAAAGAAGTACGTATTAAATCATTCATTGTGCCAACATATTTTATTTAAAAAAAAAAAAAAAAATTGGTCCTAAAAATGATCAGACAACAATAAGCAATATTTATATATCTAGATGAAAACACTTTGGAATACCTTGCAGGAAACGTTGACTTTTAAAGCCTGCACTCATCAACGGGCATATTTGGAAACAGTTGGCAGTTATCCCTATAAGTGAATCATCTTATGCCAGTACAAGATGAGTGGAAAATAAGAACATGAAAGTAAGATAAATAACATGAAAGAAAATCCTATGCAAGGTAATAGGAAAAACAGTTGTTGCATCATAACAAGTTAAAAATCTAATTTGCTCATTTTCATACAAGCAAGCAGGAAAAAAAAAAAGCTAACGTGGTAAACGATATTATGGTAACAAAAAGCTTCCAAGTGGCTGTCAGTCCTGTTTATAATCTTGCAGTGATTATTTATTCCAACAGGAATAAATGGAATCTGCAATTACCAAACTGTGAAGGCAAAGAAGGCCAGTATGAAGGAGGTTATTATTAACTCGTTTTCTGCCACATGAAGAAAGAAAATAAAGAAATATAATTTAACTTGTTCACAGACTTTTAGCTAGTATGGGAATAATTTTTCATGCTACATTCTACAGTGCAGGATTATTTTATTTATCCATCTTCTCCTCCTATGTTCATTTGTTGCTGAGGCAGGACCGTCAACCCTTTCTTTGACAGAAAAGGAGACTAGGAACTAAGGAAAAGAGTTGTCAGGAGCTGCAGTCCTTCAATTGCCAAGTTCATTTACAATTACAGTTTACTGTATAATGAGAACTTCAGTGAAAGAACTAGCTCCATCCGAGCACATTTATCTCGCCTTCTCTACCTATAACATTTCTGCCATGTTGTGGGGAAACCCACCTTGCCTCTGACAACCTGGCCATCAATGAAAATATGCAACCTTCCAGAGAGTATAAATAATGTCAATAGCAGATTTACAGGATGGCCCTGCTCTGATCTCTGCTCCCTAATCCCTCTTTGCTTAGGTAAATCCATCCCACAGACAACTGCCAAGAATCTTTCTGGGCAGCCGATTCCATTCTACCCCTCACATGCAACTCTCAAAAAAGGAGACTTTATTAAAGAAAAGCTTTTTGCCAGCAAGACAAAGCCCCTGTACCCCGACAGCAGAAAGCGCCTGACTGGGGTAACAACATGTCCTATGCTTTACACATTCAAGTAGTCTTTTCTAAATACAGTTATTTCATTTATTAACTCAGTAGCTAATTTAGTGAGAAAAGCTATATTTGTACCTCTTATTATATAAAACTTCAATGGCAAGTGATGTGTGAAGATCATTTCTCTCTGCTAATTACCATTCCTAGAAGCAGAGACAATTAACTACATGATCCATTATCTCTAATAATTATTATTTACACAGTAAATAATATGCACGCTATAGGTTGCTTTTTTCCTGCCTAGCTTATTCTGAGAAAATGTTTACCAAGGACTTTATGAACAAGTTTTAAAGCAAATATTGGTGGGAATTCTTTTTGTGATGATTGTCTTGCTTATATATAGAAAGATACTTTGGCCTGCATTGACTGGTCCCATCTGTAATGCATATCTACATTATACAGTTGTATAACACTCTGGAACAAAATACGGAAATTGAGATAAAGATATAAACTTACCTATAATGGTAATAATTTTGCATATGAAGTAAAAGCTCTTACAAAATATACAGATTTTTAGAAATCAGTTAAATCAAATTTCAATTAAATCAAATCAATTGTTAATTTTAAATGGATCAAATGCACCATTTAGCTGGAGATTCAGAAATGCTCCAGATAATATTTTAACGTCATCACCTGAACACTTCAAAAACAAGACCATATACAATTTTCACAAATTTCCATTACCAAACTAACGTGCTGAAAGCAGCCAATAAAAGACTTAAAGTACTATCCTCAAGTTACTTGACTCATAAGACAGCCTTACTGAGCTAAATCCAACCCTACTGAGTTGGAAGATGCCACCCTGCAAATCATGCATTGATTTTCTGCAAAGCAGATTGTCCTCCGTGTTTCTCCTCATATCGTATATTTAGTAACTTATTGTACTCCTAAGATTGCAGAACACAAACTGTAAAACCTGGAGCAGAGCTTCATGAGTTCATTCAAATCCACTTGTTCTTTTTCAGACAGTGAAAAAATTAGTATCTTTGAATTCCTACACCAGTTCATCAATCTGCCAGCTGAGGATTCTCCTCTCAGTACATTTTCCTCTGATGTTTTCTGAATGGCTTTAAGTATACTAGAAGTAGAGGATTTTGCCATTCCAAAAGTTTTCCACAGTGACAGTGCAGAAAGATGATTCAAGCCTGTTGCTCCTTCCTCGTACCTCCCTCATCCAAAGCCAGATGACACTGAAAAGCCAGTCCAGTGTCATTACATGGGCTAAGTTGCAAAAATTCATCCCAGATATGTTTCTTACTGTTCACTGATTTCTAGGATTATTATGTAAGGATAAAACCTTTCACAGATCTATCCTTACATAAAATGGCTGTCAAATAGCACTCCTCCTCCTCCCCATCCTTCTCAACCTTAAAACACAAGTTACTGAAATCTTGACACATTATCTAAAAGTGGAATTTATTTTTGAGCATTGCCTGGAGGAAAGAAAGCAGAGGTAAGAAAACCATTACAAAGGATGGTCTCTGCTCAGATTGTCGCCAAAATTCACTCAAACCCTTCCATTCCAAAATTACTAATGCAAACCTCCCTGTGGACAAAGCTTGCAACTGTATGTGGAGAAAATGTGATGCAGTAATATAGGGAAAGCCGCACAGCCGTAAAGGGGGAGCACACTGTGAAGAACATGTACAAGCTCTGCTGCTGCCAGGTTATAATCATCTTTCTTCCTTACATTCCAGTTTTACCTTTTTTCCCCTTCAATGTGCCCTCATTGCGGCATTCTGCTTTCTGGAGTTCTCATTCCTTCTTCCCCAAAGCTGACCTGCTTTCTTATAGGCAACTCAGCCTTGATTGACAACTGGACTGTCTGTCTGATAAATGACTGATCTGTTTCACAGACTTCAAGTCAACAAGTGGAGCTGCCAATTGTATTTGCAGCTTAACTTTAATGGTAGGGAACTACAGAAGGAATAAAACAGAATTTAGGCCAGGCCATTTACTTGGGTTGTCATTTAATGTTATCATAAATGAAAGCTTTCCTCAATCTATCCTCGTTAATTATTTTTACCGCTTCTATCCCCATTTCTATACTCATTTTTTGTGTATGTGTTTTTGTTGGGGTTTGTTACAGTATCTATTTTAACTTACAACATTGGTAGCAGCAATGGGTGAACTTATCTGGATAAAATAAGAGATGACCTGAACCTTCATGTACAGTGAAAACAAATGGTAATTTTATCTGTCTTTTAACACAAGAAACAAAGAGCTTGAGAATAGGTTTTAAGAAAACTGTACCCGAGAGTAAAAATACCTTTCCAATTTCAAATACCAAAATATCTAAAAATGTAGTTTGAAGGATAAAAGCTATTTTCTCATGGTGGTTCTTTGAATAAAAAAGAGAATTCTAGTGACATCCAATAGCAGTTTCTTTTAGCATGACTGCCCTTGGCAGACAGCTACAATAAAGTACAGGCTCTTTTGCTGTTGCTTCAGGAAATATAAACTCTGATGATTTTCTGTTTATAGGTATGGCATAACCTGGATCTATTGGGTTTTGAGCTGTGTGCAAGAAAGGAAATAAACAATCTTTCCTAAACAGTTAGGGTCTCCTTCTTCACTTCCATTTTGAAAACAAGACTTCACATAAATACACAGACACATAAATATACATATATAGACAGATAAAAGAAAAGGTCTATGCTCTGTCAAACAAGAATGAGAGCGCTGCAAGCAACTACTGTTAAAAAGATATGACATTTCAATCCTCTTTTCCATCACTGACAACTTTATACATTAATGTGGGGAAATGTATAGAAAAATCCATAAACCAACCTACTACTACTCAAGTTTTTAAATGATTCAGTTTTTAAATTATTTAGAATTTAAATTTCAAACGAAACTTCCAAATATCCATATTCCCGAAAACAACGTTAAAGCTGTTTTCAAGAAGGCCTTACTATATTGAAAATCATGAAATTATGAAAGGTAAAAGGAAACGACAGTAAATTTCTGTTGGATAAATAATATGTGTGTGTATATACATTATTCTTGAGACAAATTTTTTCATCCAATTAAAAAATAAAAAAATAGACAAGATTAATTCAAGTATCTGATAAATGAAATCCAGGCTTTAAATTTGATTGTTTTAAAAAAAATCTGTAAGGGAGAAGCGTATTTTGTACTTTGCCCACCTTTTTAAAGATCATTTCTGAAAGGAACATTATGTCTCCCAACAACCTAGATAGCTGTACTCCTTTTGGATGCAAATACATTCCTCACGAATAAGAAGAACCCTTCACCTGGCTACTACATCCATGTTCTCAACACCCACAGTAGATTTTAATCTATTCCTGCAAAGCAGCTGTTGTGCTAAAATCTTATTTTCCATTACTTTTACGATTTCCCTTTTGTAGAATGTAATTTCTTCTTATGGTTCTCATATATTATAGGTTACCTACCTGCTCTGCCAACCTCCCTTTCCTCCAAGAAAGTATGAAGCGCATTCATTCCAGTATTCTGCATCAGACAATCAGTCAAAGGAACTATTTATTTTAACAATAAAATTCTGTGCCAAAATCTCCTGAACTGCTTTCAGTATAAAGAAGTTAGAAATTTTGTTCCACTTATTTTAATAAGATCTTTCGTTATATATTCAGGAAAAAGTAATTACACAAAGCAAGAAGGTGAATTAACACCTTCCTTTCTCTCCTAGTAAATCTTAATGGCTGAGTCTATGTTGCAGCTCCATCCTACTGCTGTGCGCCATGTACCCCCGCAGCCAGCCTGTGTCCTCAGCGTCATCCTCCCGCGGAGGGTAACCATCGCTCTCCCCTAGAAAAAAACTCCTCTCAGGGAAGCTTGTGGGGAATCCCTGTTCCTCCCTGCTGGGGTTATTTGGGGCCCTCAAAGCCATCCCTGCAGCCTCGTGAGAAGAGGTCTGTCTGCCGTACAGTGAAGACCCTCATCTAGGGCTGTGGTAGGAATGTGGTTGGAATGTGGGTGCTGGCAGCAAGCTTGGCAACTTCGCTATTTTCTTGGACAGATGTTATAGTGTCATATGCAGGTGTTCTTCTGCCATATGATAAACAGGAAACATTGCTTGCTCTGTTCCGGCTGCAATAAAATTGTCTACATTCTTTTTTTCTTTTTTTTTTTTTGCTTCATTCGCCCCTTTTGGTTTTATCCAATAGAGGCCTTTTTGTTCCAAAAGTTTTACAAGGTCACATTCATTACTTGACTAACATTTACTAACAGATAGACTAACATATGTTTACTTCATTTCCTAAGTTGGCAGAAGCTGCAGAAGAGAGTGAACGTTTTGCACTTTCCTGTGACATCTCTGCCTTTTTTCCTTTGAGATCCTCGGTTAAAGGATGCCTCTACATTGTGCCACATACTGTGCAAACGCAGTAAATGATACTCCAGACGGTCAGAACTGAAAACAGTCCTCCTGATGCAGATCCGGGTATTCACCTAATACAGGCATAAGTAGCTTTTTTGCTCCCTGGGCACCTATCAAGTACCAAATGAAATGCCTGTGTTAGATCCTAACAATAACGGGTTCAGCTGGGTCTTTTCCACTGGTGCTGAAAATCACTCAACTAAATACTAATTGCGATGTCTTCTTAATAAGAACACATTATAGGCATCCAGCAAGCATGTCATCTGTGCCCTCTGACAGTTTTCAGGAAATTAGAAGAAGAAGAAATACTTCTCTAATTAAAACTGAATTTATGCGAGCAAGAGCCCAATAGAAGAGTTCAAATCACTAGTTTTGGTATTTGGAGTCTCTATTTCATTATTGCTCCACGATGTTCAAGATCAATGTACTTCTGCTCTAAGTGCAATCAAATTACTCCCAAAATGCAAATTTTGTTTTCAGAGTAAGAGATGCTTTACGGTCCTCATCACAGCTCACATGCAAAAATGTATGAAGTCTAATTTTTACTTCTGTGTGGGAAAGCTATCCAAAACATGAATACTGGAAAAGAAAGGTTTTCTGGAGAACAGCTTCACATAAAGAGCATAAAAGCAGCATTAAAGTTGCTCTGAAGCTAATGGAATGCATAATCAGCTCACCCAGTAACTTAATCCTTGGAAAGCATTGAAAAGAACTATATTTAATGATGCTATTGTTCAGTTGGAATAATTTGTGTTTAATTTCTCAGGGAAATTCAAATCTTTTATCCCAAGCAGTAATATTATTTTCTTTTTATATTTTTATCAATTGTTCAATTGCCCCTTAATCAAAAGACAATGCAAGAGGGAACATTTCTCATTCAACAGAGCGTCTTGACTAATTTTATGGTCGCATATGTGATCACTCCGAACAGAAGTTCATACAAAGCGCAATTTACAGCATATGCATAACTAGATAACTAAAAATAGAATATGTAAAATTCAATCTTAGTGACATAACACTTATATGCCCTTTGGGTTTGAGCAGATATGCACAATTTGATTAAATATGCTCTAAGAATGAGTGCACAAGTATGCATTCAGTATTAGCAGCTAGAAAAATAATTCTGTACACTTCATCCTGGAAACAACTCCCTTACGTGTATTTTACTGTATTTATTTATGATTTAAAATGAATGAGGGCTATGGAACAATACTTCGTATCTTAAACTTTAGCTTAAGCTTGTTATAAACAATGAATAAAATGAACTCCTCTGACGCTGGAGTTGTTATTCTCATGGGGTCCATACCGCAAGGCTTGCTCTTATGATGCTGTTACAATAGGTAAAGAATCACCATGAATTTTACACAGATAAGTTCAAGTAGTTGTCTGATATGCATCCAGAACAAAGGTGATTTCCAGAGGATTTCACCCATTTATCAATTTTACAGAGAATCAGTCTCTGTGCAAAGCTAAAAAAGAAGTGAAATGGTGAAATATTGACTCTTTTTAATAGGCACGCATAACTAATGTTATGTGTGCAAGCAACAAGAAGCAATGAAGTCAAGCCAGAGTAAAAAAAAAAAAAAAAAAAAAGAATTATATTGAGACCAAAGTGAAATTTTAGAACCACTATTGACCAGAAATTTTTCAGTCAAATGAAACTATTACCAGAAGAGAAAGAACATTAAACTTAATATTAACGTTGCATCACTCTGGAAAGTCTGATACCTTCCCATGCCTTACTCAGAAACCTAAAACTATTCTGAGATTCAGAGAGGGTGAACTGGTATGGAAGTTGAACAGACACGTTTTGTAACTGTGTTTGATCTCAAGCATTCAAAATGAACAGCAAAATATAAAACAAATTAAGCACAGCTGACATTGAGTCTTGCTCTGCCAGTTACACCTGACTTAACTACCAACCAATCTGCCGTCCCTCTGCCTTGCTGTTTCTTAGGAACAAGGAAAATTCTGCCAACACTGGTAACATTCTCTCAAAGCCCTCCCGAAGTCATCAGTTTGGACTGATGCCGGTGACTCGCATTACCACTGTAGCAGTTACACAATCACAAATTTACATAGCTACCTGTTATCCTTCATCCCAATTTGCCTGTATTACCTTGTCTTAATCCCAGCCTGTGTGTTGAGGATGAGTTTGATTCTATTTCTCTTTCTACGGAAGTACCTAACCTTACATAGGCTGTAACAATATTAAAATAACTTAAGATGTATTTTCCTCTCCCCCACAATCAAATGTTATACTGATTTGTGAAAGCGTGATTTACTCAGCAATAGTAAAATATTTTTGCTAATTTACAAATATGCAAATCAGATTCCAAAAAGTCACTACCATAAAATATCCACACTGAGCTATTACACAGCATTTACACTGAACCACCTGAGAACAGAAGGCCCACCTTTCCTTTCAGCTAACCTGGTTGATTTTGACCTGGATTGACCAGGACCATAAGAAAAAGATAGAATAAGGTCCAGGATTCAGTTGGGAACTGGTGCTGCTAGTTGGATGCTCACAGCTGAAACTGGTGTGTAGCTGAGTGAGCTCTGCTTTTCCAGGGTATCTGAAGTCAAAAGGGCTACCTCCAAGCTCAGCTGACTAGAGCTATTTCTCTGTACAGTGCAACCGAAGAGGTGCACTCACATTGCTGGCTGATTTCCGCTGGAAGGTGGCAACTAACAGTATCTTTCTGAGCTGATGGAGGCTTTGTGTGATTCCCTGTCCACTCCATGTAAGAAGCAGCTCAAGCTGCCTCAGGGGCTGGTTCTCCCCACATTTCCCTTTCCAGAGAGCTTTCAGCAAGAACAGAAGAGTGAGCTCATCACAGCACAGATGACTGTCTGAAGAGTGCCTAAGCTGTGGCTTGACTTCAGACACTAACCCTGGCTAAACAATCCTCAGGAGCATTCATTTCAAAAACACCTTCACCACAAACACACTTTGCATGTGTCATAGAATCATAGAATAGAATGCTTTGGGTTGGAAGGGACCTCTAAAGGTCATCTAGTCCAACCCCCCTGCTGTGGGCAGGGACATCTTCAACTAGATCAGGTTGCTCAGAGCCCTGTCCAACCTGACCTTGAAGGTCGCGTCAGGTTTCTCTAAACATTCTTCTTCCAAGTGTTGATTGTTACTAATATCCAGATATTTACATAGTACGAATTAAAGTAAATATATGCTCCAGCACTCAGTAGTATTTCACCAATTGTTTTCTGTGATTGTATTTTAAAAGACTACTTTTAAAACAAACATGAATTGCATACAAAACTATTACACAGCTCAGCACAGAGCTATAAAAAGGACAATACATAAATTCATAAACTAAAAAAAAGAAGTATTTGTTCTGCAATATTAAGATTAAGCTTGACCTTTCAAAGAACAAATCTATTGGAATTGCAAAAGTTTTTGGCCTCTTAATTAGCTCTGTACAGAAGAATCTAATGCCACAAGCAAACATGGTATTTCCATTTTGCCCTCCCTTACAGAATAAATAAAATACTTCTGGATGTAATTCACTTGAACCCGGAATGAATAAAGATCATTAACCTCACTGATTTAACCAATCCAATTTGTCCTGTTTGAGAATTACTTGAAAGTTCTTAGACACACAAAAATAATTTTACACATAGGAAGTCTCAGTGAAAACTAGTTGTGTTAGCAAATTTACCTGCACCGAAACTGGGCCATCCCAATCTAACAACAGCAGGAGTTTTTAAAATGTAGCATGGTCTTGTACTTATAAGTACCTCCCTATCCTCAAAAGAAATACACAAAATACATAGTTTTTACAGCACCTGTTCTCATTTTGAGGACCTCAACAGTACCTAATGCTTCATAATCAACAACAGGTTGTTAAGGAATTAACAACACTTAAAAAAATTACAGCTCCTTCTGCTATGTTTCGTTTTATTGACAGAAAAAGCCTACTTACCAGAATTTTTGTAGTATAAGCACTGTTGATAGCAATTGCATTAACCAGCAAATCAAGGGTTTTGGCGGGTACGGAATCTGGGTCAGGGATCTCTTTGTAGTGGACATCACCGACATAGGCTTGGACGACTGTCATCCGGTTGGTTGTTAGTGTCCCTGTTTTGTCGGAGCAGATGGCTGTAGCATTACCCATAGTTTCACAAGCATCTAAGTGGCGGACCAGATTGTTATCCTTCATCATTTTCTGAGAAAAAGCAAAATAAAAAACCTTCAAGATTTGCTTTGACAGACTTTTAACATCAGTTATAAAAAGCAAAAAAGCATGCATTTAGTCTTGTTCATTAGAACGTAATGCTTACTAAACTAGAACTTTAATTGGGGCCAACAACCCAAGCCCCAGTTACAGACAACCAAGCAGTGACCATCCCTGAAATCATTTTGCCTTTGATAAACCGACATAGTTCCATCATTTTTTGCAGTATATATACATTTTAAGGAATAGCTAGAACAGCAAAGATTAGCTAAAGAAACTGAAGATAACAGGATTTTTTAAACAGTATAATTATAGAAATACTAGATTTCTTTTTAATACTCTTTCCAATGCCAAGATGGGACATTTTGGGAAAGAAAGAAAGAAACTAACAAACAAAAAAAACCCCACCAAACAAACAAAAAAAAACCCCCATCCACAAAAACCCACCAGAGTATTCCATTCCACAGTGCGTATTTTTCACAAGATACACAGTCATCCTGGAAATACATGTTATCCTCGTTTATATGCTTTCAGTATTAAAACAATTCTGTGCCCAATCACCTGACCCTTACTTTCAGACACTATCTTACACTCACAGGGCACAATATCACCAGTTGTACACAAAGCTGTATTGCAGTTTGACATTGCAAATATAGATATACGTGTCAGATGAAGGACATAAGGAGAACGGGAAAATATTTTAAAAGCAGCTACAGTCCTTATTAACAAAATCCCACGCTTGAGATGCGCTCTTTTTTCCTAATAATGATGATGTTTGGCACATATAAATCAAGCTATTCCTTCCTAATGTTCAGATGCTAATTTGTTTCCATATTAAATAGAAATAAATTTTACAAAATCTTCATCTAAGATTCCCAGAATGTTTAAATAAGGCCCATCTGACTAAATTGCTAAAACAATCTGAGAAAACTCCTAGATAGATAATGGAGTAATCCACAAGTACAGGATTTTAATCCTCTTTAATTTCCTAATAGAATCATTTACACTGGCTACAAACAACTGCAACTGCATTTGAGAAAAGTACACAAAAGCTCCAGTGAAACTCTAATTTCTTTGAAAAGTGTTCCTGAAGACTTCAAATCCATGTCAAAACTTTGTACTGTTCCACAAGAAAATCTGAAGACAAAGTTATCCTGTATCAAAAGACTGGACTATTCTCATAGTAAATTCTGCTCAATACATTCCTGGTAACCTAGCAAACTAAGTAGGTATTTCTATTGTTTGATATTCCTGCACTGTGTAGTAAGATATGTATTAGAATACATACACATTTGCACATTTGTCAGAAATACTTTCAATATAAAGCAAAGTTTCACTTAAAGAAATTTCATTAACAATTTGTGCACAGTAATTTACAGGCCAACTTTCATCACACCTGATAAAACCTGAAGAATTTCTTACTAGCAAACTCAACTGAACAGCATTTTTCTCCCATAATTATTTTTAATGTTTCTTACCTTTACAGAATAAGCCAGAGAAATAGTGACAGCAAGTGGAAGTCCCTCAGGAACAGCAACCACAAGTACAGTAACACCAATAATGAAGAATTTAACAAAATACTGAACATAGACAGGAGTGCACTCAGGCAACCACTGTTTCTTGTTGACCACAAATGTGTCAATGGCAAAATATAGTACCAAAATGATTACAGTGATGGCAGACATCACCAAACCTGAAAATAGAAATAACCAATTACTATAAAACAAACACAATTAAAAACGTGCAATTAGAATTTACCTTTGAATTTGATATGAAATTATTTTCTTATTCTACATGACATTTTTCTCCAGTACCAATAATGATGACAATGATAAATTTTACAATGTAGAACAAACATTACTACAATACATTTACAACAGCCATACATTCACTGAATTCTACAGAACAGCTGAATCATACTGCATTAATTTTTAAGCACCATCTTACTGCTGCCTTTAAAATTTCTCAGTCAGTCTAGTTCAACACAAGTTCTGCTGTTTCTCAAGCTACGTTTTTTCAATTTAGCGCATTACTTTGCCTGGTACAATATTTGTCTGTCCTTTTAACCTCCCCTTTTTACAAATTACTAGTCTATCCATATTCAAACACTCATCTTTCTTTTAAATAAGCTTATCTTAAGAGCCTTGAGAAAAGGAGTCTCCTCTAGTTTATGTTGCAGTATAGAGTATTTTAGAAAAGCCCTACTGATGTGTCTGGCTGAATGCAATGAGGCAATACTGCAGAATCATCCACAGAAGAGTTTTTAATTGTTTTTATTGAAAATGTGTAAGGGACATATGCAAACAGTGCGTATTTTTATGAGGAGAGGCTCAAAAGAGGTACAACACTGACAGTGTAGCACAAGAGACACTGATAAATATTTCACAGAATTCACAAAAGATCCCAGGGACTTAATATCCCAGTGACACAGACTTTGCTAAGATAGCACTCCTCCTCCACAACTTTGTTCCTGGATTTGAGTATACAAATAAAAACTCCATTAGAACATCTATTTTGCCTTGCTATGATTCCTGCTCTTTGGCAGGTTTCTATGAAGCAGTTAAGTCTGCATTTCAAAATAAATTAATTTCTCTCTAGTGAGATCATACAGTAGAAGGGGAATGCTGTGAATTTCATGTCTTGACTGAAGTTAAAAGAAAAAGTCGGTAAGCTGAAGGATGCTAAGTTTGACAGGAAACAGATGAGTCAGGGAGACCGCTAAATGCCAGAGGATAAAGGAAAATCCGTTAAAATATTGTACAAGCAAATACTCATGACAATGCAAGACATCCCCATAGATGGCCCAATGACAAAGAAAAAACAAATGAGGCAATGATTAATTAATTAAATTCATGTTACTTGCCACATTATGGTTAGAAATCCCTATACAATTACTTTAAAAGTGATATTCACATGCCTGCCGAAATACCAGAAAGAGTAATAATCAGAAGGCAATGTAGAAAGGTTCTTAATCTAAGAAATTAATGATCATGAGAAATGAAGTGGTTTTGTATCAACGCATACTGTTGTACAACTAGCAACAAAGCAGAGAAGCTTGAGGAATATGAAACTGGACAAAGCATGAAATTGGATATTAAAGAGACGATAACCATAGATCCTGAGCCATGCACTGTTCAGGCAAAGAAACAGAAGCGGCATCATGGGGTTATGTGATCACCTAAGTGCAATGAACTTAAAAAGGAATGAGAAGGAATAGCAGGGGTAAAAATCAGACTGGTAAAGAAAGATAAGGGAGATTGAACAGAGGTGAAGTTAAGAATCTGTTGTAGGGCCTCAGCCAAGGACCTGGATAGAGATCAAGATCTCTTTGATACCACTAGAAAAATGAACCTAATGAACATTATGTCATTATGAAAGATTTTCACTTTCTACCTACATGTTGGAGAAGAAGTGCTACTTATAACAGTAGGGACCAGATGGTACTGCATACAAGAGTCAACAGATGTGTCGTATTTGGGTAGAAGGCAGAAACATGGGTATTAAGAGAGAACAGAATGACTTCAGTATCCATAAGAGGGAAATACTGTGTGAGCAATATTTTGAGATAATATTAGAGATTCTGAAACTGTGTACTCAGAGGTTCTAAGGGGAAAGGAAATTAAATATGTAATTACTGCACTTGGGAATATTGCCTATGAGAAAAGCTACATTTCATTTTGATTCAAATATTCATTACAATCCAAGTTGCCCAAAGCTTCCAGTTACTTGACAGTCAAAGCTGAGTTTAAGAAGAATAAAAGATCTTCCATACCACACACTATCCTTGGAACAGTATTATGATGACCTGTTTCTAAACATTGCGGTAAAAATGCCTATCCCTTTTAAGAATAATTTGTTTTAAAACCGTTTGTTGCTAGTATAACACACTGCTATTTGGTCAGTGATCCAGTCATACCTGCTTTGCCTATCTGGACTGCCAGCTTGGTCAGCTTTCCCTGAAGAACAGATTTTTCTTTCTTGTGCATGTTGGATTTCTTCTTGTCTTTGTCATCTCCCTCTCCCCCTTCTGCACTCTTCAGCGGCTGCATCTCCATGGCAGCAGCCCCATCCTGCTGCTTGGCTAATAATGCAGAACAAAACTGTTACTCCAAAACTATTCTTCATTCTTTTTATCTTAGTGTTGATACTTACTGAATTCAACCAACAACACCTGTGGCAGGGCTGGTTGCAACACAGATGATTGTAACTATGCACAGAATCACACTTCACTCCCATGGCAGACAGACGCCCCTGTGAGACCCAGTGGGGTTCTGCAGGAGCACAAATGTACAAGCATACCCATGTGCACTCCATACATATGAGGATATGTAATGCGCTGTTTGTCAAGTACCATGAAAACCATTGAATTTTATTTATTTAGTTATATTTTAAACCACCAACAACATTCTGGGTTTTTTATCTCTCTCTCTCTCTCTCTCTCTCTCACTTAATGTCTTGCAAATTACTTGGCAAGTAACAGTACATCAGTAGTGCAGCATTTCCTAGAATAGCAGATCTCAAATGCTTTGGCAAATAGGCGGTCTATATATCTCGAAATTTTGGTATGTCTCATAGATTACAATGCACCCTTATAATCATACTTTTCATGAAAACATTTTAAAGGCAATGTGGTTCCACAGACGATCCATGCACCACTTCTCTTGACTGCACAGGCACCTCAGTGACAAGTGGACCACACTTTGCAAACCACTATTCTAGATAATACCAGACTTAAAAAGTTTCCTTAGCATTCAGTGTTCAGGTAACAGCCATCAGGTCAGACGGTGATACCATCCTCATTCTCCCATAAAAAGCACACATAATTTAAAAGCTAAACCATCCTTTCTTGAAAGAATGCTAATGCTAATATAAGGAAACTTTATTATAGCATCAAAGAGAAAGACATGTTTTTTAAAAGCAATGACATTCCAGTTCATATATGTGTATGTGTCTGTTTTGTATTGAACACAGACGTAAGTAAATTAAATAGAATGAGATGAAACAGCTTTGCTTTGACAGATTGTACAAAACCATGCTTATTTGACCTGGAAATCTCATTCATCTATTTAACCTTAAAACGTATTCCTTTAATATCATTTTATTTAATAGTTTTGTACCATTAACAACTGAGTTTATCTATTCAGTTTCTGATCCACCACCTTTGCAATCTTTAGAATTATCTGAAAAGACAAAGTTATAGTTTAATTTACTTATTTGGCATAACCCAAAGAAATTATGATAGCTGTGTCTCATACAATAAAAAGGGAACCATGACTTTGCTTCAGAGAAAGCAAAATATTTACTTCAATTTCTTCCTGAGAGTGTACATTAAATAAGAAACTCCTAAGATTCTTAATCTTCCTGTTATTTATCCTTCTAATACAACTCTATATTGCTAAATAACCACTTGGCTTTAAAGTATCCTTTTGTTATTGCTTTACTTTCTCCCTGCAAATGAAAATATGTCTGTAAAATGTCATTAAACACCAAAGATGACGAGACGTATCAAGAATAGGGTTGGAAATTCACTAACAATACACAGCATACATAACTTGCACAAGAAAAATGAATTCAAATTAACTTTGTGACATGAAAGTATCATCCATAAATAGCTTATTAGAAATACTGATCTTCTCCTATCCTAAATATCTGCTATATCAAAATTCTGTAAGTTACAATTTCTTTGGTAGTTTTTTTTGTTGGGTTTGATTGGGGGTTTTTTAACATTCTATTTGAACAGTAGGGCCATTTTTACACACAGGCACAAATCACAAATTCTCATTTCATTTTTTAACAGAATTTAACTACATGCTAAAAATAAAATCCACAACCTCCTTAATATGAAAGAAGATTACCTTTGTTCTGGCTGTTCTCCATATTCCCATCCTGCATTTTGCCTATATGATGAAAAATTTCAACAGACAACAGACAGTAAACAATCTTCACCCAAGACAGAACATGAAAATGGGAATTTAAATAAAAAGGGCAGACAAAAGTAATGGGCATGTTACAGATACTTATTTATGATCAGTAGCCATTTTTATCATATGTTTACTTAGAAGCATGGACAACTTAGCTGGACACATTCAAGGAACTGCAGTAAAGTTCAATGTTGCAACATGTAAAACACTAAATATCAGCACATATTCTTGAGCAAATCAGGTAAATTAAGAGGGTGAAACTAATAAAGAGAATCCAATGGAAAGCAGAATTTGAATAATATTCCTGAACTGAAATTTCAGAGAGCTGGGACTTAAAAAAATCACAGGTATAATTTTGGCACACACCAGTACAGAACATGACTTTCTTAATGTAGTCCAGAATTAAATTTATTATTTTTGTAAATTAGGACAAAATATAAATAATAGTGTTAATAAATATAAATAAATAAAAATGTAAATCAGATATTAATTTAAAATTACATCTTCCTCACTTGGTTGTATCATTTAGCAAGTTACTCCTGTAAATGAGTGCCAAGTGATCATGCTATATTCAGATTTATCCTAAAGAAAGATTTGCCAAGTGCATCTGTAATTTCCAATTTAGTATTTTAGCTACGTATAAGTCTTACCATACCAAAGTCCTTATCTGTTTTTTTTTAAACTGAAAATATACCATTTGAAAACATATATGAAATAAAAATGGCAAAATACAAATTAGAGCATACAAACTGTGGTATTCAGAATAACCAGCAAACAAGTTCAAATGTATTCAGAATTTCCTGGTGGGATCCCTTATGAAACTTTCACAGTCATATATGAATTTATCTTACGGAAAAGACTACTTGAATTTTATAAATATTACATTCAGAATGGATGACGTTCTCTTTTTGTAGTTATGTATAATGCACAATAAAAAAATAATGCTAAGGAAAACTAATAGCTGAAACACCTTTACAGGATTTTTGACACATTCTAATAAGAAATGTATTATTAGAGTTTATAAAGAAAATATGACAGCAGTTAAGTCCTGCTCTTCTGACTTCCTGCAATAATATAGCTGGTACTGACATGCACAATAAAGCAGCAGAAATTATGCTTCAGCATATGTGTTCATTTTTTCACCCTATGCTGTGAATAAATAGTAGCAAAATTAAATGGCTAAGATGCATTTTCTTGCATGTTTGTATTTTCAGTAACTGGGAGATCACTAAAAACTTCCCTCTCAGAAAGAGCAAAAATGGCCAAATCAGTCATAAATTTATCACTGTAACTTTTCACCCCACACTAACAGGCTACAGGCACTGACAAATTCAGAAGCATAGAATTATAGTAAAGGAAAGGACGTTCCGCTACGTGTAATCATCTCAGTACTCGGATGGATTACTAAAGTATGCTGAAGTAAACCATTTAGCATCAACTGCTTGTCTGTATTTCTAACTCTATTCCCACCTTGGCTATAACACAACTTTTAAAAAGGTGGTACCTATCTTCCAAAGACTTACGTTTTGCCATGAGACATGAATCTATGAACCTGAACAAAACCAAGTTCATTTTCATTGTGAAATCTGCTTAAAAATTTTTGCACACAGTGCATGGTTGAACTTGCTATCTGCCTAATGGCTATTTTTCTTAGAATGGTTTTTAATAAAGTTAGTGGAAGACATAAAACATCTCTAGAGATTCTGATTTCTGGCTAGAGGATAAAGCCTTCCTTAGGAACCGGAAAACATTAATTTAGAGCAGACCGTCTGCTCTACGGCCAGCTCCATAGTTCCTTTTTCAGAATACAACTCAAAACCTTAAAGCAGTATAATTGAAGATTCTTCAACTTAAAAAAAAAACCAAACCCAAACCCAAAACCATGAGTCTCATAACTGGCAAACACAAAACACACTGTTTTTCTATGTAAATCAAAGTATTTAACTTTATGATATATATTTGCTATTTAACAAGGGTATCATAATTGTCATAATGAATTCCACTAACAATTCATCTACCCTGGCTTCCTAAAAATACCAGTCCACAAAACGGACAATCGTTAACAACAATGTAAACATAAGTATTTAAGAAATATATTCTTAACCTCAGCAGCTACTGCACTTAGGTTACTGGGGGATGGGGGGGAAGTCATCACAGCTAACTAAATATTCCAATTATTTAGATAGAATAACAAAGAATAGGTAATTTATGTAACTATGATAAAGAAAAGAATGCTGTAAAGGATTTATTTCCTCCTGTTCCAAATAATTCTAAGCCTGCACTTGGCTATAAATTATGAATAAATAAAGAAATTAAGAAATAAATTAAGATGATAGAATTACTACTGCTGAGAAATCCTTTCTCCTTTCAGTTAGTGCTAGGACCAGAAATACTATCTCATCTTTCTGACCTTTGTGCGTTGTTCAGAAACATTAAAAGGATGAGTATTTGTTAATATTTTGATATTATTTTTATACATAATTCTTCAAAACATGATACATTTTTACATAACTTTGCAAATTTTTTTCTTCTTTTCTTTTTGGAAATAAGTAACTATGTTTGGGCCCTGAAGTCTGGAGGAATTCATCTGAGTTTATTTTTACCACTTTTCTAAGCAAGGATGAAAAATCAGAAGGTTAAGAAAAGAATATAGAGCCTCCTAATGTGAGTTGTATTCTGCAGCTGCTTTGAAGGTTTTGAATTTGAATAGAAAATGTTCTGCATGTTGTCGTTGCCTTATTAAAATTTCTGTCTTTTGGAACACACCTATGGCACCATTACTGCCAAAGTTTGTACCCCAAAATCCAGCTACTTCTTCAAATAAAATTTCCAAGAAAGACTCCCCTTTACCTCCCCCAGCCCCTTCAGAAGAGTCAATGAGACAGAACAACAAAGACCTATCGCTGACATTAGAAATTACTTGGTCATTGGAGAAACTGCTTGGAATCAACTGAAGAAGCTAATCGAGTTATGTTCTCATGTGCTGTGATGGAGCACAAAATGTAAAACACCCTAATGATTTTCCAAAATGTCTCATCTTGCAATAGAAATGAGTTATAGCCCTCCTACGCCAAGTCAGTTATATTCTGCAGCTAGTAAGAACAGATGCACATTGCAAATCTATATATAGGGGGAAAAGTGATGTCAAACATATCTGAAGTGAATCGTTAGGAATTCTTTCATGCAGTGTGATATCAGAGCCAATGCATTAGTAAAACACAGGTTTACCACAAAAGAGTAAATCTGATTCCACGGTATCAAATAGGAAGTTTTAGATAATTCTTCTATGCGCTCACTAAATAACTTCACTTACAATTCAGCAAATACTTTAAACTACATTGAAACTGCAAATTGCTTTGCAGGAATGGAACAGTAGCGTACATATGCCAGAACTAACAATTAACAGTAGATGTAAAGTATTTCAGCTGACACATTTCTCTGAGTCTGGTATGGTGTTTCTATATCAGAATATAATTTTAAGTAACAAATTCTCCGAGCACCAAATGCCAAAAGAAACCCAACAACTCAACATGGAAATCCTGATTTAGGAATCAGGTAGTGCTCTACTGGACAATGACAAGCACTCCTTTCTCTAAGGAAATCAAATTTGGGATAAACAACCTGTAAACAGTGATTGCTGCTTCCCATGTTTTCTTTAAAAAAATTACCTTTTCTAAACACAATACTTTAAAATTAGATGAATTTTCATTAATTACTACCTTTCTGTAAAATTTTCTGATCTGCTCATAACCTTAACTTGTAACCTTTTAAAAACTTAATATATTGTCCATAGTTTTAACAAAGAGACCATCAAACAATTATGTATTTTAATCTCAACTACTAAAGCCCAACAGAATTTATAATAGTTCCTTTGATACAGCAGATAACAAACAGGCTGTGTCACAAACCTGTATGAATTTATCACTATAAGCTCACTGACTGAAAACTAAATCCTTCTTTTCTGTCAAATGTATATTGACAACTAAGACTAACAATATTTTATTGGAAATGGTAATGAGTTGATTTTCAAGTAACAAGCAATAGCATTTCCTGAGCTAAGTACTTATTCAAGTATATATCTTTTTTTTTTCTTATTTGCAGGTATTTTCTACACAGAGGTACTAGACTATAGGTAAAAATGCTTGTTTCCAGTCACATCTCAGGGAGAATTCTCAGACATTACTGAAAAAAATCATTTCATCTAGACTGAAAAAATATCTACATGAACTTGGTCTCCTTGCTTTAGAACTTCTTTTTTTTTTCCTTCCTTTCTCCCCTCCAAAACATATCTATTCTGTTAACTCATCGTCACTGCTGACTAGAAAAATGTATAGTATAAACAGAAATCAGACTTCGGCAATTTCCCAGACAATTTCAAAGCATTCAGATCTAACTCTACTTGCCAAGTCTCAGTTCTCCTCTGAACACAATGTCAGGTAAGTTGAACTGTGGAAAGTATCTCCTTTCCATGTTGATCAAAGATCTGTAGAATTAATTCGACCGCCTCACCTCAGAAGAGTTAAAAGCAAAAATGTATTCAGCTGCACAAAAAATTTACTTCTACACTTTGTGCACTGAAAAGAACTGAGTATGTATCTCTCAAATCCGAGATAAACAGGGACAGTAACTATTGTTTCTGATGGGAGAGAAGATGATGGAAAATCACATACTTGAGACACTGATTTAATATCCCTTGGAACTCAATTTCCACATTAAGTTCAGGCATTAAGACCAAACTCAACAGATATTTATCAGGCAACTAAAACTTGCTAACAGAGAAACCAGGTTAGAACAATCTAGGACTCATTTCTGCATCTTGCTGAGCAGTGGTTCCAGCAAAGCACTCAAGCAGATGCTTAACTTAGTACTCGGCAACTTGCAGGACTGAGCATAAATGTAATAGTGCAGCCTCCAGCGGGATTGAAGGAGTATATCTGGTAAGGCTTTGTTGTATGCATATGTTTGTTTTACGCACAACAGAGTAGAATCATAGAGCATAAAGAATGGAGAATGAAATATGCATCATTAATTTCCTGGTTCTTGGTCTCTAAGGAATCTGAAATTGGGGTGTTGGAACCAGGATGATACAGGCTCCTGTCATGCAGTGAGAAGTAGGGATCGTAAATCCTAGTTTTCCAGCAAACTTAGAATATGCAGGAGTAAAATTTTAAATCTGGTTATATGTTTCTTTTAAATTATAATAAAATTATTTAAAAATAGGCTTGAAGATTTCCTATGTCATTGCTTTAAATAAGATATTACACCAGTAAATCTTAGTACTTGCTTAGTACTTGGTATTGCTATGTCAGAAACTCTAGTTTCACATGCATAATGCAACAATTACTGACCTGCATGGAAAAAAATTTCTGCCACAACACAATGAAAAGTAGAATTACTTTTGTCAGTATTATTGGTGCTGTACAAGAGGGAGATGTTTCTATGGCAAATAAAGACTAATGTATCTGATTATCAGAACAATACAGCTGATGCCGAGCCTAATATTGACCCATTCCATTTAATACTGGAATTAGACTATTAGAAGAGGTACTGAAATATCTGCATGCTAAAAAGCGGGATCAAGAATCTGTACTAAGAGACAGTCAAAATTGGCTACAGTAATTTTCTTTTTAGTAAATACAGGCAGGCTCATTAGATGATCACTAAGGGCATACACAAATATCCACAAACATAACTTTTCAGTCTCTTCCAAAAAAGATGCTCAAAGCAGCAAAAGTTATTCCTAAAGCACTGTTTGTTGAAATTGAGCCAGATTCCTGACCCCAGCACTGTTTCTCAGAACTACATGAAGGCTATATGAATATTTATGAGAGTGCCGCATCAGAAGAAAAGAAGATATAATCCATTTATCATGGTGTTCTTCACATCTGTGCTGACAAATGTGTAAAGAAGAGCTTTACAATGAAACTTCATGTAAAGGCAACTCAAAAGTTTTGAAACTAGCCTTACTTAACTGTTCCTTTTAATTGCAGTTTTAATTCATGGCAAATAGATCATAATTCCTACTTCTTCCTCTCCCATGCTTAATTCTGTGTGAATAAAGTAAGTTAGTCGCAGCATCTTTGTGGCATCTATTATATGTTACTATAGAGTTTATGGAGTAGGATCTCTCAGAGGGTAATCACGTGCACATACAACATCTGTGCAGTTCATAAAAGGAAGAGGGAATCTTATATAGTCAGGAGAGAAATCTATCAAATATAACAAGCTAGGTGTTCTTGACGTACCATTGACTAAGCTGGCATTTGCATTATCAGTGGCATTTGCACCTGCTGCACCATCTGTAGCTGAAGGAGGGTGGGAGGAGGGATGGGAAGAATCTACTGAGTAATAATGGATAAAAAAACCAATAAATAATAATAGTAATAATAACAACAACAACATCATCATCATGAACAAATGCACATGACAAAACAAAAAACATTTATGGAATACTATGGCTTTGTTTTCTCCAAAATCAATCTGTTTTAAATTAATTAACATAACTTTCAAAAGCAAAATGTCATTACAAAGGTGTTACAAAGTAAGGCAAAAACTCATACATGGAAGAAAAATAATAATTAAAGAAATAAATATGAAAGACATTTAACAAAGTTAACAGAGTTGGTGAGAACTGACCGTACACAGTACTATGTACATTGCTTTGGTCCTTTTATGTGTAATTTTTTTTACTTTAATAGAATGTCATGCAAATATTAAAATGGTCGAAATATTTCCCTTGAGTTAATGAATTTACACAATGCATGGGTAGTTTTAAAATATGCAGCATGCTACATAGTATATACAACATCACCTATTTTGTATTTTACGTAATGTTGCATATTACGATGTATTATTGCTGATATATCCCAGTCTAACACAGGCTCAACCTATGTCCTGCCAAAACCTAGTTAATAGGCACATTGATCTGAGTAGAAACATTAAACTTTTCAATATTGTATGTGGAAATGGAAAATATAGTCTTGAGGAGAATAATGAGTTATTTTAAATCCAAATAATAGACAACATGTAATTGCCTGTTTTGTGGTGAAATGAAAAAAGTATCAGAAAAAAAAAATCCTCTTTTTATTTTCAGCAATTATCTGCATATTAGAGAAATTGGTCAAGCAATCTTTCCTAACAGGAAGGTGAAAAACTTGAAGAAGGTTTTATTATTTTAGTATGTTTTTTTAATACTGGAGTTCAGAAAATTAGTCTCTACAAATAACAGATAAAACAAGTTTTGTTTTGTTTCTGTTGGTTAATGGTTCACAATAGAACACAGAAGTCCTACAATGAATCCTGATCGAGACTCTTGAACTTCCTCAGTACTTGACGCATAGTGACCGTTTCACACTGCACTGGTTTGTTATTCAACAAAAAAAGTCACGTTTTATTTACAAATGGTAAATTGGGAGAAGAAAATAAACAGCATACAGAATTTAAAAACATACCCTGTGTAACTACATTCGTGAAAATTTCAATTGCAAATTTGATTACTGTGATGGTAATAACTTAAAGCTGTTTTGCTTACTCATGCTTATTTTTTATTCCATTTGGATACTCATACTAACCAGCACAGCGTGAACTGCTAACAGCAAATCATGCGTTCCAACATTTAATATACTGTAATTTACTTCTGGAGAATAACTGATTACTCAAGCTTAACATTAAGATTTGCAACACCAACAGTGCGTGCACACTTAAATGTTTGCCACGAACAACCCTGTTGATTTGAAATTATTCTTTAATTTAACTCGACTGATTCAAAGACAGTTATTTCAATCATTAGTTCAACCCTGATTTGCACCAAAGCTTGCTGGCTAAAAGCCTCATCCTTTCATTTGATGCGGTACAATTTGTACTCTACCTGGAAGCTGATGTCCATCCTCCTGCTTCACACCTGTATGATGATTTTTACAAAATGTTAATGAACGATAAAAGCACACACCCACATAAGACTGAAACAAACATTTATGACTGGCAGGATTTCAGAGAATTGCAGGTTTATATATGAGAGTACATTATTTGAGTTTGGGCCTCAGTCTGCAACCAGCTCTGCCCAGGCACTCCTCTGCACTAGCACAAAGCTACTAGCAACATTAGAAAATGTGAAGGAATTGTCTCGATATCGTAACTATATCCAATTAGATTCAGCATCTGCATAAAAAGTTCTTACACACCTCTGTAAGTATCTCTGTCTCTGGGTAGTACGTTACGACCACAGTGCAGTGCATCACTCTGCTATCTCAGATTTCTCTTTCCCTGTCTTTCAAGGCTTTCCACAATGAAACATGAGAGACTCAAGAGTGTCCTGAGCAAAATAACATACAGAGAAGGCCAACCCAGTTAAACAAAGGACCTCCGGGCAGAAAGCTGTCACTTTCAAACAGGTACTGAAGTTGCTCCTTCTCACCTACAATATCCTTAGACATTGCCAAAACAGATGCTGCCAGATCTCCAAAGGTCTATGTCTAGGAGTCTTTCTCTTAATGATAGCAAGATCAAACTCTGAGATATGGTTCAAAACTAGTCTGACATGGAAGAGTTTTACTTTGGGAAGTTTCGGTCTTTCTCCTTTTAATGTTCCTAGAATTTACCATGCCTAGCAGGTATTGTGCATTTCTGTGTAGAAATGAAATGGTAAACATTTCATAAAGTCTTTCATCAAGTAAAAAGGGATTTCCTCAGAGAAACATGGAGTCAAATGCAACCAATTATTGAACATATTCAGAAATGGAAACTGTAGGTCATGAAAACCATTTAAATTTGGCCTTCCTATCTGCAGCTTCAAATTAAAAGGATGGAAATGAAAAAAAGGTGAAATCACACTGCCTGACAGATACTAAGTAAAATGTTCAATAAAGCTATAACTACTCTTTTTTATTAATAGTGAAAACCACTAAAAAGAGTGGAAATGTCTAAAAAAACCCCATATTAATTGGCCCTTAATTATGTCTGAAAGATAAATATTCTTAGAACAAACTTGGAATGAAATTCTGAATGTAGACGTGAACAATTTACAAGACTGTGTGGACAAAAACTGGAAAGGACACACAATAAATCATGTTTCTGCTTAATGTGCAACCCCTAAGTTAGCAATTGCTTATGACCACACTATAGTAAGGTGCAAAGTCTAAAGAGATTTCTTGATTTCATTAACTGATACAGGACACCAAAGTTAAACTCTCTGTTGACATTTACTGCTACTTTCTTCTCTTTTACTACTCTTAGTTTGACCTTTACTCCTTAAGAAATTAAAATGCCTCTAAAGTCACTCACTGACTTTAAACAACTACGCTAGCAAAAAGCCACATTTTATCTTTATTTTCTTTTGAAGCTCAAAGACATACGCTATTTCCATGGCCAAGTTTTTGTTTTTCTGAAAAAAATATTACATAGATGTAAATGCACAAGAGCAAAACCTTAGCAAATCTTAGGTGAGTATGGATTTATGTAAAGAAGACACGGCAATGGGAGTATGCCCATGTATCCTCTTGCATTTAATTATGTACTGAGAGTCTGCAATTTCACACTGGAAAAACATCTTGTTATCCAATGTATTTATTGGTTAACAGCTTTTGCTGTTTTTCTGTGTGACATGTAATGACAAAAATGTATACAAAAAGGAAGTTTTTAAAATCTTATTTATTTGTCAAAAATGGAGGAGACCTCTGGCTACACAAAGCCCAAGAGCTTTCTTCGGAGCATCCTTATGTGTTGTGAAATTTACCTTTCTTATCTTTCTTTTCTTCTTCTTCTCCTCCAGCACCTAGCAGAGTAAAGATGATGCCTGTCTGAGAATTCACACCCACGGCAGTTACAAGCATTCGTCCAGAGCCTTCCATGACGTGAGTACCTGAAAATATGCAAGATAAGTTATATATAGCTAAAAAAATAAAAAGAACAACCATTAAATATTTTATGCAAGATGTTTACTATAGTACTGAGAGAGATTTGTTACACTTTAAAAATCTATATTGAGGCCAATATAATTACATACCCAAAATAATCCCTTTTGTTGTATATTATTCTCAGCCAAGAATGGGTGCTTAATTGCAAATCTTAGGCTGCACATCCATTAACCACACACATTAAATTTCCCTTTTTAAAAGAAATGTTGTTCACTAACCAAGTTTACATAATCTTGGAAGATAATAGTTTAGCGTCACACAGTTAATTCTTGTAACTTGGAAGACTATTACATACATTAAGTGAAAACGTGTGTGTAATTTCTCTCATCTTTCTCAGTTACGGTTGATTTATGGGCTTAGAAAAAAATATTTTTGAAGCCAATTTCACATCTTCAAACTTGAAAAATCAATACAGAGAAAAATCTTCAAGGGGATGTTTAATTAAATCAAGAGATTCCCAAATAGCAAGAAGAATCTGACATACACTTGAAAACAAATTCAGTTTGTACAGAGATTTCTCTAAAACAAATCAAAATGTACATTAAGTTCTTCCAAGAAGGATGATTTGTTTAACTAGGTAATTATATCATTATATTAAGTAAATTATTTTTGAGAAATATTTCATGCTTTATTGCATAGAAATTGTTTATTTACAGCTATTATTCCTATATTGAACCAAATGGTAGGTGCATCTAAGATCATAGCCTCTTAGAAACCTTTTGCTATGAGTTGTGGAAACACAAACAAATAGAAATTCCTCAAAATGATCAAAAGTATTCTGATTTACATTTTGGAAAAGTTTTATAACAGAGGATTTGCAAAAGATCAGTCTAACGCAATTGCACTCTGGCTATTTCTAAAAAAAAGTTTGAAAATGAAGAACAACCTATTGTTATGACATGTATTTAAGGCCAGTTAATAAAAGCTCATTAAAAAAAAGCCTGTCATTGAAGCATAGGAACAAATGTGCCAAGGATGGTATCAAATTGTGACCGATTTGTCATTTCATATGGTGACAAAGTCTCAATCTAAAAACCTCATTACTGAAGTAATATTTACAATGTTTGAAGAGAGATATCCTTAGTAGGTAATGAATTTTAAAAGATACAAGCTCCTGTGAAATAGATAAAAACCAAATACGTAATGACGAGAAACTACTGATAGTTAGATAAAGCTATTCATTGAAATAGACTTCATATTTTATCCTTTAGCAGTAGAAAATTATGTTATGCCTATTAAGTATAAGTCACTGTGAGAACACAGAGGAAAAGCAATCATTTCTTAACACAAAGTTGACAGAGCAAACTAGGATTGAAAGTTTACTGGGCTTGCGTTTTTTTAAATACTCTTTCCTGTATTTGAAGAAGGAAGTAGTTTGGAAACTATGAAAATAGACTGTAACACACAAACTGTTAGCCTTGAGAAAAAAATCATCGCATACAAAAAAGACAAACATGTATTTATACCTCCAAGTGAACTATGGATGGACACATGGTTAACTAGAACCTGCTCACAAAGTATTCTATTATTTAACAATTGTTTTTAATCCTAGGTGCTATAGTTTTAAATAAATTATATTTTAAGACCAGTCATTATCCCAGACTTGCAGCTGTGGGACATCAGAGGAATGAGACCAGATGGAACCAGAACATAGTCCAGTAATTACTTTTTCCTTTGGCGGGGCATGGGGGCATGGAGGAAGAAAGCATTTTTACTCTTCTTTTGAAGCTATTTGTTGGTTTAAGAGTCTTTAGGTCAGCTAAACCGTTTGACCATTTTGATAGTAAACCAATTATACTGCTTACAATACTCACTTTAATTTTTGCCTTGTCACTGCAGTATTTGTGACAAACTATTATTCTTTGCTGAGTTTTAATCTGTTGTTCCTTAGATCCTCACCTCGCTTCAAAAGTTACATTGTACTGCTTTACAATTATCAAGTTTGTCATAAATGTAAGGTTCTGCATTTACTTTCCTTAAGACAACATCACTGCTTCATTCATTCTGTAACAGCATGAATTAGGTAGACTCATTAACTGACTTGTCCTAAACAATTCTGTAGCTAATGAGGTAAAAATTCTGGTATGCTTATACTCAACTATCTTTCCCCTATCACTTACCCACTTCCATCACTAATTACCGCTCAATATTTTAAAACTAAAGTGAAGTTGTTCACTGATGCCTGTAGTTCTGAAATGTACCACAGCAGGGCATGCCTGAAGCCACAGTAAAAAATAAAAGAAATCTTCAAACAACCCTTCTGCAGACTCCTGCAAAATGGCTTTTAACCAACTGAATTATGAGCCTGTTGCACTGAGCAAATGGGGAATATAATTAATTTCTCATGGAGAATCTTATTGGGCATTCAGATCTACTAAACCTGAATGGCCATGGAAAGATTCTTTCTCCCCTCCCTTTCTAAAAAACATTTTATTGGGTTCATCCTCATCTACATATATTCATTTCATTGAGTTATCTCAAAAGCTGAAAAAAGGAATGATATATGGACCTGTGTCCTTAAATAGATCGATATTTATATATATATACACACACATTCTTGCAACCCATTTTTAAAAAATCCCATTTTCTTATTACTGCTCATCCAGTTGCTGTCCTAGAACATACTAAGCAATGCAACTATCTATTTATAAGCAAAATATCTTTCTCTAAATAATCAAAACCTCTCGTTCTTAAAAGGAAAACAGAAACACGGAACAGAGAGAACATCTGTCAACGCTAAGCCTAATTTGAGAGCATAAATATCTCATCAGAACACTAAGAAAATGTCAGCAGAAATAAGCTGAATAAAAACAAAAATGCACTAATGGTCAGATATATGTTAAAAAGAAAAAAACAAACAAACCAGCAGCCCTTCTTGGTGCATTGAGAACTGTTCCGATGGCTTTCTGAGATAAAGTCTGATTCCTTAAAAATCATTTGCTTTCTTTCACATGATAGAGCAACACATCACAAACATACAATTTAGGACCGCAACCCAAACAACAAAAACCAAGTTACATTCAAGCCTGAAGGAACAGAAAAGATCTTTAAAAACCAGAATAGCCTTGGTTGTACTAGTTCAGACAAAACAGAAAATGTCTGAAACTTAACTCAGAAATTTGGAAGAACCTCCTTTAAGATGTAACGCCATTTAAAATATATTTTAATTACGAACTTGCTTTTAGCATAGCTATGTTTTGTTTTGAAGGAATCTTCTTCTGTATTGGGCTACAAAGGTGGGTAGAAATATCCTCCAAAAAATGGCATGTACACCTACGTTTCAAAACCAGCTTTATTAAGAAATCATGCACCCACCAGATTTCAAGCTTACCTCTGCACACCTGGAAAGGGCAAAAATGTCTTTCTGAACCTTTTCTTAACATTAGTGTCATGAAACATAATTCAAAACTGTTATGGTGCATAAAAAGCATGTTTTAGAGCATACTAATTTATCATCAGACTATGTTCCACTAGTACTACTGGAAAAATTCTTCAGCATCTAAGCTAAACCAAAGAGCTGAATCTCCTTCCACCTAACTCTGGCAACATCACTAAACGGTATTATAATCATATTAGCGTGAATAAAGAAATGGGCTCTATGACTTTGTTGTGGTTTAACCCTGCAGGCAGCTGAAGACCACACAGCTGTTTGCTCACTCCCCCCTGCCAAGTGGGATGGGGGAGAGAATCAGGGAAAAAAAAGTAAAATTTGTGGGTTGAGACAAAGACAGTTTAATAGGGCAGAAAAGGAAGGGAAAATAATAATAATAGAATATACAAAACAAGTGATGCACAATGCAATTGCTCACCACCCGCCAACCGATGCCCAGCCAGTTCCTGAGCAGCGGTCACACCCCTCAGCCAACTCCCCCCAGTTTCTGTACTGAGCATGACGTCCCATGGTATGGCACAGCCCTTTGGGCAGTTTGGGTCAGCTGGCCTGGCTGTGCCCCCTCCCGGCTTCTCACTGGCAGGGCAGGAGAAGCTGAAAAGTCCTTGACTAGTGCAAGCACTGCTTAGCAACAACTAAACCATCAGTGTGTTATCAACATGATTCTCATGCTAAATCCAAAACACAGCACTGTACCAGCTGCTAGGAAGAAAATTAACTCTAGCCCAGCCGAAACCAGGACAGACTTCAATCAGCTGTTGTTACGTAAATGGAATTCTGGAATGAATGCATGTTTCTCACTTAATCTGTATGCTAAGTATGTATTCCAACTTCATGTTGAACAATTCTACTGACTTCGTTCCCTCTCAAGACTAATTTTTCAATATTAGTAAAATACATTTTTTCATATGCTGAGTATTTAATCTGAAGTTGATAAATGGTGAATATTCCAAGATAGAGAAGGAAGAAGTCCAGTTTAGTAAGAAAAGAGGTAAACAGATTAGACAGATAAGGAACCTAGTATAGTATATACTTTTTCAGACAAAAATGCAACTAAACATGAGACTGCTCAGAAATCCCCAAATCTAATAACAGTACTGGTGAAATGGGTTGGAAATAGGGCTGAAAAATAAGAAAAGAAAACCAAAGCATGCCAGTTTGGGGGGTTTATACTGTTACGCTACTTCCAGCAAACTTGCAGTGAACAAAAATTCTCTGAGTATCTAAACAACAATTTTAGTCACTGCAATTATTAAGAGGTAACTGAAGTTAATAATTAAGTGAACCGACCATCAGAATATCCTCTATGAACAAAAGAGAGTTTTCCAGAAAAAACTCATCTACGTGTAATTTCAACATATCCAAATAATTCAGAACATTTGAAGTTAGCTGCTCTGTTCTGAAAACTTCTGCTGTGCTAGAAGCCTAGCTTGGAATATTTTCTGGCAGGGAATTAAGACAGAATCAGAACTACTTTTCTCCAGGCAATAACTGACCCGATTCCTTATCAAGCTTCCTTTTTATTTCCAAACCCTAACAAAGCACCATGACCAAGAAATTTCTTTTATTTGTCCTTGAATAAGCTGAGTTTTCTTTGTTTCAAATCCTTGCTGTGCATTGATAGAAATACGCGTTTATAAAAGTTAGGTGAGGATAAAGTAATGTTCTGTCAGTCTCAGTTCAGTGAGAACTACACTAGTTGAGCTCCTCTATGTAACTCTTTCATACCTTAATCAAATTAATCTAAATACCTGGGAAAAAAAGTTTTTAACAGTAAGCCTCATAAGGTATTTTTTACAATGTTAACTGTTATCAGGTGGTACCCCAAAATACTTCACTGTGTGCCAGACTGAGGCCAGACTCGTATTCAAAACTTCTGTATTTAGGAATCATGGATTTCTTGGCACTTGGAACTGTACAAAATTTAAAGGGCACGTCAGCTTCAACCAAGACAGCTGAGTAGCAGTCCGACCCAAGCTGTCTTCATCTGGTGGTTGACACATGCCCATGCTCATTGCAAAGAAATTTAATGTCACCACAGTCTCGTTTAAGCTGATGACTTTTGATGCAATGGCTTATGCTACACTATGCGTGCAAGTCTCTGTTAACGAACTAAAAGAAGGAAAATGTTTTAGACAGAAGTATAGTGGAACTATAGAAGAGAAGCTGCTTCTTTTGGTTTCAGGTATATCGGAGTCTGTATTTCCATTTCTGCCATCCTAGGTGGTACCAAATGTGCTATATACAGATGGAAATGAACCATCTGGTTTACTCAGCATTTGTACTCTTAGAATTGCTTCTCAAGTACTATCTGTACTTATTGTACTATCAAGTACTTCTCAATGACTATCTGGATGATTAAACAGGACATTAAGCACAGAAACTCATTTAGTTTAATTATGTCATTGAAACTGATTGAATATTAAAAATGTTGTTTCAGGAGCCAATGGTGAAAATAATACTTCCTGATTCAGGGTGTTTACCTTTCACCAAATTTAGACTCACAAAACAAACTGTGGCTGCAATTCAAATGTTACCTTTTTTCAGTTATTCCTCTGTCAAACCTGGACTGTTTTCCAACAGATGATTAAGGAAGAACAGTGGCAAGTAACATCCTGACAATATTTGTCTAAATTCCAAAAGCCTACCTGGAGATAACTTCCTGATGTCTTCAGGTGCAAAGATAAGAGGAAAATTTAAGGTCTGTTTGCTGTTTTTGCGGGGGTTGGTTTGGGTTTTTTTTTCTTTAAAGAAGTTTTACAAAAATATAGGTCTAGGCTAACATCCAACAGGAACTCAGTTTTTAAACCAGGTCAAACCCACCCTGAAAGACATGGTGGTTCCCAAGTTTTTGGACTACTAACAATTTCCAGTGGGCACGTCAGCTTCTGCATCACTGGGATTAAACCTTGCACCGTATCTATGGAAGAAGGTAGTTTTTTGCATGATAGAGTCTCAAATCATCAACTCTGCTCCTGAGCAAATAGAGTTCAGGGATTTTCTAATACAGCAAGAGTAAAAATTCATTAGTATAAGTATGGACCAAAGGTGTGTGAAGTGCTTGTTAAAATATCACATTAATTCTTCACCTTCTTTGTAATCACAATAGAGATTACATAGTAATAGAAAAAAATAAAGAGTATAAACTTTATTTAACTCTGCATAACTCTGCAATAAAAACATAAAGACAAATTTCTCTCCTTACAGCAAAGAAATCTGAGTTTTGGGAAGCAAGGCAAAAACATCTTTTCTCCTAACTTGACTACTTTCCCTTTCTCTTCCCACCGTGCCTTTCAGGGCAATGCCTTCATGTTTTTTCACAGCCACCACTGAAAACTATGGGTATTCAAAAAGATCTAATTCAATTTAGAAAGATGTGAGAGTACACGAATCAATGGAAACTTCATAATCAGAAAACCTCTAGAGTTCAACAACAGGATGTTTTAATTTATGGAAGTCTATGATATTTCATGATAGAAGTTTCTATAAGAAAATATCATTATTAAAACTATCTCTTTAAAATGAAAATTTTATGCCAGTTATGAAGTTATATTTAGAGAACAGTACAACTATCAGCTAAGAAAAAAGGAAAAAAAAATGCACAAATATTTCAAGGACAACATTGGATTACAAATTCTGTTAGGAACAGCAACAGTGAGCTACCCTTCCTCAAAATATCACTGCAGGCCTTCCGTTTACACACTGGAAAGCATCTCCAAGAGAATTCTTAATCTACAATCAAGTTAAGCCTAAATATCTGCACTACTAGGATAAATCAAATTATTGTACATCTAGCAAAAATAACAGTCAGTAGTTTCATACACTACTCACGAAAGTCGGAACACTTACTTAAGTTACCTTACAGCATATGAAGAAGCCAGAGGGACACCAAGAATTCAGAAGTGGCACTGGCCCCACTATTCAGCATTTCTGTATGTGTGCTGCCTGCAAATGCTGAGCTCTTAATTGTATTTTCTTTGCACAAATGCAGCCTTCAGAATTTGCAGCTACTCCACTAATCTTTATCAGCCTCTTTATAACTTGGAAAAAATTGGGGGTTTACAACATGAACAGCAAAAGGCATACATTTGGCAGCACAAACATTGAACAAATAAAAACCAGAATATTTTTAAAGAAACCAAAGGAATTTTTCTCCTAAAAGAGCAAAAGAAATTTTTTTTGCTGCTTTATTCTCAGAAGAGATAGAAATTTTTTGTGTCATTTGAAACAAAATCATTTTTAATACACCATTTCAGGCAGAAAGATGCTAGAAGCTTGCTAAAGTTAAAATTAATTAACATGGTCTTTTGTAACATGAAGTCTGTGGCAATGGCAAGTCCACAAATAACACAAGCAATTTCTTCACCTTACGTTAATGCAGCCACCTTTTGACTGAAATCTGATGGGTTTTTTACCAGACCACAATCCCATAATTTACATAATAAACACTCATAATCTCATAGTCAGGGAACTAATTATGTGATTTCAGGTTTGGATAGAATTTGCACTGTTATTTCAAAAAAACCTGTCACATATCCTTACTTGTCACTACTTGTCTCTTCTGAACAAAAGCATCTCCCAACAGTTGTTGCTTGGGAAACACCAGCTTAGTGAGGCAGGACGGGGGCAGGATTTCTGCAGGAATGCGTACTTACCTGCTGCACTGCAACATAAATATTCTATTTGGGATGACTCTTGGCTGACTGTACAACCAGTCAGCAAAGAGAATCCTTTCCATGAATAAAAAGTTCAAATGTATTTGAAAATGACTGTTTCAGGTTATAACACATTGATGGTCGTTATGAGATCAGCAGGCTGTTATTCTGCGATCACATCCCAGCTGGAATCTATCGACAACCAACCTATTTAGAAACTACCAGAATTAAAAAATCACATTCTGTTTAACTGATTTACTGTATAAAATTATCTTCCAAAATAACTTGAATTTACCACAGAAGTCAAGCCCACAATATTTTAGTATATCCATTTCCTTCTAAGCACAATGTTTCTTTTTCTATCGTATCTGGTATACACACAAAGAGGGTGTTTAAAGAGACTTTAAAAGGCTTTGAAATTGAATTATTAAATTAAAATTAGCATACAATGAATTGAAACAATTGTTATTTCCTTAAGTGATACTTTCCTTTTCCTCTGAAAATGTTTCATTACTTTCTCACTTTATAAAATAAGTATGATGATCAGAAATAATTGCACACAGTCAAAAAACAAGAGCATGTCTTTTGAATGACAGACAAGGCCAGTGTCTGTGTTGAAAAGATCAGTTGTATCTAGGTTACCAAAACCTGATGGCATGGAAAAACAAAACAAAACACGAACAAAGCAGTGCATAAAAGCTAACTCAGCAAGAATTCAGGCAGGTTTACCTGACAGTAGCATTGGGTCTTTGTCAACAGATTTGCGGACTTGGTCTGACTCTCCAGTTAAAGAGCTTTCATCAATTTTAAGATCATTTCCTTGAATAAATATCCCATCGGCAGGTAGAAGATCACCTTTCAGTAAGAACATGGTAATGGAAAACCACAGTGGTTTAGTAAGATTGTTTTTATAATTACATAATGATTTTTATTATAAAATCACAATTAACAACAATTGCATTAAAATGTAAAATGAAAGCAAAGTGAAAGAACTACTACTGTATCGGTCCGTATCAGCCATATTATTGCAATCCTATAGGGAAGGGCCTTTGTCTTGCAAATATTTTTTGCCTAATGCTATCCCAGAATCAGAATGCATCACGTTTAACATACGATGAACACAATAATCACTGAGATTTGGCAGGGGGAGTGTTCTTCTTAACATGGCATTAAGGTTTCTGCATCAGACTTCCTAGGAATTAACAGTGGCTAATAAACAGTCAGGCTGCCCTTTCCCCTTCCCCTCCCAGGAAGCCCTTAGCTAAGTCCAGGAGAAACTTGATGGCTGATAGAACAGGCATTTTGCTGGAATTTGCCAGCTCAGTCAAACACAGAGTTCCTGCAAAAGTCTTCCTGTTCACTGGAGCACAGGGCTTTCCCTATGGCATATAATTATAAGGCATCTGGAAGCATCCAGTCTGGGGGGACTTACAGGATCCATAGCTCTGGAGCAGCCTACCAAATGGGGTGAGCACAGAGGCACAATTCCCTTTCACAGAGCATTTAAAAATATTTCTTCTTATTCCTAACTCGACAGAAACCAAAAATTCCAAATAGTGTAATCCTCCATGAAAAAGAATCACCTTTGTATGAACAGTTCCTGTCCTTGTCAGTGAAAGGAAGTGAAGATTACAAAAACAAAACTAATTACCTAGTGCAAGTTTACAGCAAGTATCTTAGGTTTTCCTTTTGCCCTAACAGCCAAATTGTTACCTTACCATGGACAACAATGACACCACATAATTCTCTGTCTTTTAAATCACTTCCAGTGAAGTGAGTCTATTCTGCTAGAAAGGGAAAGGAGAATAAATGAAGTTCAGAAAAGTAGACAACTAGTTGACGGAACTTACCATATTTCACCTGTGCAATGTCACCAACTACTATCTCTGCCACTGGGATCTGGATAACCTGTCCACCTCGGACAACAGTAAATTTCTGCTCCTGCTCAATACGACTTTGAAGCCCACGAAACTGCTTCTCCTTGCTCCAGTCATTGAAGGCAGTGACAAGTACAACACAGATAACAGAGAGTAGGATGGCAGCACCTTCAATCCAGCCAGCTTCAGCCTCACCTTCATCTTCAGCTCCTCCTGTTGCAGTACCACAACCTGCAAAGACCACATTAAGAACCATTCAGTCAAGCGAAGATCAGGTTTATCATGTTTATCACAAGGAGAAAAACTTCTTGTGAAATGACAACAAGGTTAAGGAATAGAACTACTTTTTGAAGTACTGTCTGCTAAATGAAACATGGCAGAATAAAGTAGAAATAAAGATGTCTGAAGAACAGAGAAGAACAAATCAATAGAAATTTTTGATCTTTTAATTCTTCTACTGAACAAGCTATCCTTGGTAAACCCAAACTAAGCAAACAGGAAAAGAAGGCACCAATTCTGCTATCTAATAGAAGGGTTGATAACTTCACCTGAGCCATCAAGCATTTCCAGAAACAAGGAGGACTTACTAAGAGTGGCAAGAAGGACTAAAACAATGAGTAGCATCAATCAACTGAAAGCAATGACATTAAATTAAGATTAAAGAAAACAGATTAAATTAAAACAGGTTTAAGAAACTATTTTCAATACAATTTCTAAATGTTCTCAACTAAACACACTTATAAGGAACACTTGTTTAAAAAATACTGAGATGAACTAAGTATATTAGTATTTAAATGTGATAATGAAATGTATTAGGGAACACTGAGTAAAAATAATAGCCTAATATTAATTCATCATTCTTCCTTGCACAGAAATATAGTGGTATGCTTATAGAACGCTATTATTTTTATCACAAGTATTAAAAAATACATTCTATGTATTAATTCTGAAGTGTTAATTCTGAATTTTTATACACATCTGCTAATTATTTATTTCAAAGTCATATGCAATTAAAATTTAAATAAATTTCCTAGATAGCATTCACAAAATAAAACTAATAGCTCTCCTTCTTAATGAAATAAGACATAAAAAAAGATAGTTTATAATAGTGGACAGCAAAGTACAGATACTAGAATTGCACAATTCAGAGATATCCCAACTGACAGGAGAGAAAAAAAGAACTCGGTCTGAACAATAGAGCCTCCTCTCCCGAGTGACCAAGGGAGAAAAGAAATCTTTTAATTTTTCATGAAGAACTGAACTAGGTAGGCATTTGACATCACTTTTCCATCTTACCCAGGTACCAGGGAGTTCAGCAACTTAGCAACCGTGTTGCTTCCATCTATGACTGAAGTTTAATTTTGGTATATTCATCACCTGTCACTAGAGGGAATTAACAAGCAATTCGATTTCTATTTTTAAGTTACAAAGATTTCCCTGTAACATAAGCATCATAATTCATTAACCAGCTGAGTAATTACTCTGGCATATGAACAGTAACAAAATTACCAAAAGTCAAAGGAAGAAAGATGAGACTGAACCTCCAATAAGTGAACAGAAGAAAATTAAAATAAATGGAGTTTTTACCAATGTTCTCTGTAGTTTAAATTTGGACTTAAGCTAATTGAAAGGCAAAGCACGCTCCCGAGAGAAGGAGCCTTCCTAGCAGGGATGCCCTTAGACCGATGATGACCCATGTGAACCTTTATCTGCAGTACAAGAACCTTGCTAAAGAAACCATTTTTATAGCACCCAAGAAAGAAATTAAGTAACCTTTTCTAAGTTCAGTACCTTAAGCTACTTAAAACCAGTCACAAATTCAACTTACAAACCACATCTTCAATTTCTTCCTTTGGCAGGACATTACTTTTGGGAAGGACTAATGAACTTTCCTCTGTTTAACCTTAATCATCTTCATTGGTCTACGTTAGACTTTAGATTCCTTTTCCAAATCAGTAGATTCACTTTTGGATTCACTTGTTTGGATTAAGTGCTTTTCTAGTACAAGTAATTCTGTTTTGGCAAATATAAGACAAAGATTCACTATTCATTTTTCATTAGATATGATTTAGAATTAAGCATCATGAATATCCTATTCTTTTTAACAGCATACCTCCGCTCCTATTTCTCATAAAAGAAACATTGACTGTGGCTAGACCAGGCCAAGACTGATTTTATTTCCTTTTTAGATGGTTGAAATTTAGTCTAGCTCGTACAAAAGTACAAGCAGGTGTTGTTTCCTACGGTGATCCCCTGGTCCAGGTTAACTGACAACAGTAACGTGCAGATTGACCCACAGAGGTGGGCAGCTCAGCTCCTTCAGCGGTTTTAGGCATTTCCACTGGGGTGATATTTATTTACTTTATTCTGTAGCATGCCTTCTTCGGCTTTCACTGAAAATCTTTGATTTCTGCATACGGATTACTGATCATTTATACCGTGGTATTTTCTACAAAATCAAGAATTAACATTATGTAATACTTAAATACAAGTTTTTAATTTGAGCTATATCAGCATACCCACAAAAATCAGCCATTTGAAAGACACAAGCTGTGCTTTGTCCTTCATTATAAGAATCCCATTACGGCTCTGAACATGAGTAAACTTTATAGTAATATTAGGTGAGCAGAATATCCTCTCTCTACAGCAGAAAGCTACCAGTTTTGAGAAAGTCATTGCTATTATTCCAAAGAACCAATAGGTCTGGTCACTGCCTCCGAGATGTGTTGGAGAAACAAAAACGACCGCTAGTCAGTGCACTTGAACCCAGTGCTAGCACACTGTACCTTGAATGGCTTGGAGAGTAACATTTCTGTGTCCCTTCAGGAACAAAACCAAACTTCTTGATTCAGTAAAAACAGGTCAAAAATAAAACTATTCATTGAGTAATGAAATTAATTTTGTGAGTATGTGTTGTCAGAACTAATCTCCATGTTAATATAAACAACGCCATTCCTGGTATGTTCATATAACCAGAAAAAATAGTCTAACATAGCACGTAAATAATACAAGATGTTACCATTAAGATGAAAGGAATTGTGTTTACCTGTCTCATAGATTATGCACAAGCAAAGAACATAATTCACTCTTCACATTACAGCTGAAAAAATGTTTGTAGGAATGAAAGAAAATCTGGAGAAAACAGACTGAACTTAGATCAAGTTCTTGGAAAGTGTCCCTGAATTTGACAAGCTTCCACACTGAATAACAATTCATGATTTTAACTTTTAAAATCCTGAGAAAATTCTCCATAGCCCAATGGAAACAACAAAAGTTCAAATGCATTTCATTTATTTTCTGTTCATTCAATCAGACAATGCTAAATTCAGATGGAGAAAGGGTACGTGAAGGGGAGGAAGGAATTCTTGGAGTGAAAGCCAGGAGCAGAGAAATTAATTGACAGACATGGTCAAAAACAGAAGTTAGTCTTTTAGAAGGATGGAAAAAATGGTGAGTTGTTTTATGGACTTTAGAATCCTTATTAGTCGAGATTCAATCTGGCTTCTATAAAACTGCAAGTGTTGCTTCTTACAGTGACCCGTTGGCCCAGGTTCTCTGACACACTAAGAGGTAAATTCACCCATAGAGGTGGACAGGTAGCGTGAAGCAGACAGCTCACATTGTTTTTATTCAATATGACTCAAAATTAAAACAGTCAACCAGGATATGGGAGGCACAAATTCTTTTTTTTTAACCTCTCTCTCAAAGGATCAGAACTCAGGACCACGATTTTAGAGACCACAAAAAGGTTGACAGTACACAAATGGGAATCTTACTCACTGCCCTGCAGATGCCCAGCCTGCAGGCTGGCCGACCGTGTCCTCTCCTAAGCACCATGAACACGTGTGTTCCTGTCTGCTCTAGCTGATTCCCTCGTTTAATCCCACATGTCAGATGAATGGTGGTCCTAAACTATCAGAAAAAAAGCTTCATGATCAGTACGTTTCAAGTTAGGAAGAAGCAGAATTTCAGCTATGTAAGGAGTTTGAACATAAAGGACTAGATATCTCCAAGTTGAAGCAGCAGCTGAGCAAGGCTTTTGAATATCTAAGATTTCCAGGTAGATACTTGTAACAACAGTTCGGAAATGAAGTTGCACTTTTTTTTGATCTAGCCTAATATAACTAAAACCAGGCTCTTTAGAAGTTCTTACAATAGTAAGATTTCAGGACAAATTTTTTTTAGACAGAGATTTACAGGCAAGCAGGATTTAAAAATGCAACCTGCCCTTCAAGAGATGACCTATCTGTCAGGAAACATTTTCTTGAACTATGTTGTGTTCTTGCTTCAAAACTATTTTAGAAGTAGTCCCTTTTAATAGAAAAGAAAAAAAAGAAAAGGAAACTTGCATCTCCATTGGTGTAAGTTTGTAGAATTCTTTCTTATATACTTAAGGAAAAAAATTTTTTTTTTTTCTTTTTCTTCTGCCATTGTATCACACAGGATTTTCTAGAAATTCTAGAAAGACTTATATGAATTTACAGGAAGAAACTGTATGTATTCATAGGAGAAAAAAAACCACATACTTAATTGTAGACTTATACTATCTGTCCTTATTGTAGTACGCAGAGTGACAGAGTATTGACTTTACAGATAAAGGGAAAATAAGGAATATAAATAAGACACACAAAAGACGTAATAATAATATGCTTAAGTAGCAAAATATAGTTTAAAGCATCTAATGTTTGTTAAGAATGCTCCTATAAGCTTTAAAAAATTGTGTTAAGGTCTAAGATTGCTGTTATGCTTTCACAATATAGTACTTGGTTCCCCACGTTACCAAAAAATATGCCTGCGATTTTATTGAAAGCATCACAAAAGAATTTTTAATACGCTTATCTGATTTGTGATAAGGTTTTATTCCAAGACAGTGAATTGTGAAGCACTCATGTAAAATTATATTTAACATAGGTCCTATCTGTCAGAAAATTCAATTTCAAAAAAGTAAACAAGTTTTTAATATGAAGCTATTTTCTACCATAACTATGAACACACGCCACGTGTGTGTCATTCCTCAAGGTCTCATCTGAGACAAAAAATGCATACTCAGTTTGAAACTGAGATTAGAAAGAATTGACTGCAAGTCAAGAATGTAAAGGGCTGTAACTCCTTTGGCATAGAAAAAGAGGATGAAGCCAGAAAATGGATTAGCTTATTCAAAAAGAGTGTACAGGAACATACAGGTGAGCCGAACCGCCCCACAGAGGAGTGGGAGGACCTGACAGTGCGGCCTCAAAGAACATTCAGAAATACAAAAAGGGACTAATAGGATTGTGTCCTCCATAAAATCTCTCAAAAGTATGTTACCAAAAACTTGTGGAAGGAGAACAGGATTTTAAAAGCTAAAATTTGACCAGAAATAGGTCAGCAAAGACTGTTGAAAAAGTTTTCTATAGAAGGGAGATGAAAGGATGAGAGAATCCAAAGGTAAAGAGGATTCAGGGAAAAAGAGTGGGAAAGTAATTCAAACCAGCACACGTAATCAGTCCATCTGAAGTTGCAGCAACCTGGGTTTCCATCTCATCAGAGATTGCGAGCAACCTGGGCGCAAGAGCTATGGGCTACAAATCCTGCCCAAGAACCTGGGAAGCTGAGCGAATACCCAGGCACTCAGCCTGTGCTGGACCCTTTTATGCACTTAATTAATCACTAGTAATTTCAAAATTAGCCTGAGAAGCCTACTCTGCATTAGGAGTATTTTAATTATATATAAGGTTTTAGAAAGAAAAAATAAGAAAGCAAGGCCTAGGATATTAAAAAGGAACGGAACTGTATGATAGAAAAGACTTGAACACATTTATGCCAAAAGGGGAAGGCGAGAAAGCAGAGGAAGACATACAACAGCAGGTTAAAGCATTTCAGGAAGACAGTAAGCAAGAAACTTCACTGTAACTGGCAGGAGAAAATAATTTGGTTGATGTTATTCATCATTTCAGCTTGGTGAAAGCCAGAAAGGGGGAAAGGGAAAAAAAAAAGAAAAGGCCACAAATAGCTGGACACCATCATCTGAGAGTTTACCAGGCTCATGTCCTGTTGGAAACTGGAATGCTTTTAAGGTCATAGACACCATTTCAATACATGTTTCTCGTAATATCAACCAAATCTGGGCAAATACAGAAAGAAGCGTACGAGCACTGTGCAGCTAAAAAGAGTATCTGTTTAAAATTTCAAATAGTTATGAGGAGATTCTTCAAGCCGCTTTGAATAGGGTAACAATTATAATTACAAACCATAGAGTCTTAAGCTGCAGCATGGTAATTTTTAAATCAGAAAAAGTGTATTTTTAAAAATCTGGGAACATCTGTATTCCTAAGTCCCAACCTACAGCACATACCTCTCAGCTACTCATTTCAACCTACACATTTCTATTTTTAAGCTGAGAATACCTTGTGGCATTTAAATTCCTTAGGAAAATCTCATAACACCCCCAGAGGTAATTTTTTTAGTCAGTCAAACTGGTTTTGTCATCAGAAAGACAACAGTTTCCATGATAAAAACTTTCTATTTAATCGCTTTCTGTAAGACATTCTTCCTTAGCTGCAACTCCAGCACCGATGTTATTAAAGCAAACTGAGCAGCGCTAAGGTACAGCTTTTTCATTAGTAGAGCAGGGCTCTTGTTACTAACATCATAAGCGATGCTACTTATTTTATCAAATGTATTCAGTTGGGTAGGAAAAGGAAAAATAACCAAAAATTATGCAATAAATATCATAAACTCCCCTCCTTAACAAGATATTGTAAGCTGTAACAGATACTGTAATATTTATTTTTACAAATTCCTTGTTGTGTCATATCATTTGCTACAAAATTAGTCCAAAGAGCGATTGCCAGTTACTGAAGTACCAGTATTCCTTCCCCAAATCCTCTGTGTGACGATGCATCATCAGACGTTGACTCACTTCCGGTAAGGGCACTGCACGAGGCCGTAAGGCCACAGGCTGGCAAAGCTCAAAGTGCCACTGCAGAGCCATAGCTGACTGCAAAGGTGCAGAAATTACTAGAACTTCAAAAATGAAGTTTTCTGTCTTTCCCTCATACTCTCCAAGGCCTCACTCAACCGTGAAAAACACTTTCTAGTTACTTGTAGTAAGTCAGACTGCGTTCTCCAGAAACACATTCGTTTCTGTGACCAGCCAAGCAGAAGGGATTTACTAATGCGAGATATTTATACTACACATATTTCAGGTTTAGGGTGCTTGCATATTCAACTAAAAGCGATTTTTGGATATACAAATACTATATTATATATATATTTTATATATATATATATTAGAATTCCTTGCTTTGTGATACATCAGTTAGTTATATAAGGACTCCAGCGGGGAGGGGGGAGAAAAAAAAATATACTGTCCCTGTAGGTTAGTTATATAACTGTCAACTCCAGAGTTCAATATTAAGTATTTACACAGTTTTGACATACTCATGCAAGGAAACAAATCTGTAAGCCCTGAAAGCACATATATTCATACATTCCTCAACCTGATCACAAACATTTGTGAGCAGAGAAACGTTAATTAAAATACTCACTCAACTTCAAGAGATGCAATATGTCGAGCAAGATTCTTCCGACTGGCACCTCCAAGGAAATGCATTTTGTAAAGATCAGTCAAAAGGAGGGGGTCCTAACTCCACCAAGGCAATGGAAGGAACAGGACCATACAGCTATTTCTATAATGTTTATATTCCGTTTTGTTTCCTTATGTTGCCGCTTGGGGAAAGTGGAGAAAGGCCAACATGGGAATTCTAATCACAAGTCCTGTTCTCAGGGATTGCAAGGGAAAACCTCGACATCCGATTGCTATAGTTTTACTGTATATTGCTCAGAGCTAAAAATGTCTGGTAAATATAGCCACATACTCAAAAGGCAAAACACAGTTTTCAAATGTAAGAATCAGACCTTGAAAGCTGTTCTCTGTGTTTATTAATAAGAGTTCAAGTGCAGTTACTCAACAACGCTCGCAAGGTCATGTCCTAGCTGAGTTTTACTTACAGAATTAATACTTCTGGAGAATCTCTTCCTGGAAAATATGTGAGAAGATTTTATATTTCATCCCAAAGTTCTAAATCTCTTTATCTCACGTCCCCAGTTGAGAGTTAAGTCGTGCTTGGCAACCTGGAAATCTATCTAATGAGCAATAACTAAAAGCAACCCAGTTTTGCTGATGATCTACACATCTCTAATGAAGGGAAGGTATCCATGGGACTTCATTTTTTGCAGTCCAACACAGATTTGTAGAAACCAGATGTAGGTCACTTTACATTATGAAACAATTATTTAATTTGCAGGTCCCATATGACACAACATGCACATTTTGCACTTTACAAGTTCTTAACGTGTTGTTACTGAAGCCAGCTCAAGTCTTAAACTCATGTCATTCATCAGTATCACTGACATCTGGTAATGTATTTGCTCCCTAAGCACACTTTGTGCTGGTGAACAGTATAGACCTGACAGTTTTGATAGAGTCAAGCAAAACCAGAGTGACACCATTCTTTGGACAAATGCTTGGCTCCCGAAAACTGATGTCCCACTTCATCCCATCTGTATTTTAGAAGTGATACATCTGCTTTTTTCTGAGTCCATGACGCATAATAGTATCATTTCCATACTTCCTTTAGAGTTATCTGTTCTAGGGCAGAGCGCGATACCTAAATTGGGCTTTCCTTGCTGACTCTGAGAATCGGTGTATAAGCCTATGCTTTCTTTCTTGTTGCTTCTGACAGAGACACCAAACGTATGGCATTTCCAGATTTCCACATTACAATAAAAACATCAATCGACAAAAAAAAACCCAAACCACTATTGGATGAGCAGAACCTCACTTGTTCTATTTCATTCAAAAGGTGACGGGTTCAAAGGAAATAGGGGAAAGAGAGAGAGTCAGAAAGACAGACAGACAGACTGTATACCCAGCCCGAAAAGTAGGAAGTTAAGAATCAAGAAATTTGTAATAGGGAAGCTTCAGAAAAGACAGTATCTACTAAATAAAATTTTAATGCAACTGTGAATAATCTAGAAGTAGGCCATTTTAGGCATTTTAGAATATGGTAAAAACCAGGATAGCATATTATAAAACAACCAATGCAATGTATTTTCATCAAAACACTTATAAAAGAGCAATTACATTCACTTAATTATCTTTTCAGTAAATATGTTTGCTGTGCAACCCAGCAAGAATTTGCAAAACAAGTGTTTTCACACATCATCGAAAATACTTACCCCATAATAATAATCATAAACAGCTTCACAGGCATTACTATATGTATGAGATAATAAAAACTTTTTTGAAAAAGACAAAATAATGAAATGAAATAATCAGTCTTCTCTTAAATTCTGTAAGTAATTCATTATTCAGAGGTTAAGTGAGAGAAGTAAAGACTGTTAGTCAAAAACTAAGGTTCCCGAGAGGATAATATATTCCATAGAGCAAGAGCTTTGTCTACGCTAGGAAGGCTGTGCTGGGATAACTGTAACAATGACCTTCTCTAGTAAAGATACAGCTTACAAACTGCTTGTGTATCTGTTAGTATAACCTGTAATTATTCCATAAAGAAACATATACTTATTATTATTATACTGTCTCTATAGAGATATTGAAGAAATTTAAATCAAATGTAAAAAATACTTACATTTGTCAAAAACAATTGTTTCTAATGCAACGCTTCGTTTCAGCACAAATATCAATGTCCACAATGAAAATTCTGGTTAAGGTTGAAGGTTTCTTTGTATTCATCCAGGACGTATGAAAAAGTAGTTATAAACTTCTCCAAATTTAAGTCACTGTTCCAAGAATGCAGACCAGGTGTACATGGTCTTAACCTTAAACACTCTTGCTCAGTCACTCAGTTTAGGCTCTTTTCTCAGGGTTTTTCATGGGGAAAAGCTGAAAGACCTTGGTTCAGTTGCAATGCAGAATAGAAATATGTATCAAAACTTTGCAGTGAAATTTGGTTTAGTGGCCAGCCTTGATACCTCCAGTTAGGGTTTCTGGGGATAACTCAACCGATTTGACTATATCAGAAAAGTGTTTAAGTTTAGACTGCATCAACAACAGGGCAAACCAATTTACAGCAATGAAGAACACATAGCACAAATAAGGGATTCCCTTTGGATGATATTATTTAAATGTCAGAACGATGACAAAACTGAATGTAAAAGACAAACTATATTTGAAAGATATACGTTCTAAATTGAATTAACAATGTAGGAGGCTATGATCCCAGAGAACTGCGCGAGTTTTGAATCACTTAACTGGAACGCTAACATAAATGGCAGTGGCTGATGCAGAGTAAAATAAGGAGGGAGAGGAATGCCTTTTTTCATGATCGTATGTTGTAAGACCACACGTGGAATAGGCTATTATGCCAATGCAAACAAAACATTACGAATAAAACTGATAGGAAGAAATTAGAATTTCTGTTAGCTTGATATTAGCAGTGAAGTCGTTGTTCATACGTTGACATTTATTCACTTGGATAAGTTTAAGTTTGATTTAGAATTCTAACCTTGCTATTAAAAAACTTGCATAGGGAACACTGTAGCTACTCTCTCTGTAGGAAAGCCTTATTATTATGGCCCATTTCAGTCCTGAACACACAGCTGAAGAAAAAAAATATATCATCTCAAGAAAATATGGTACATTTGACGCTCCAACTATCCAGGCGCTCTGTACAAACACATCGGAAAGCTAAAGCTGCAGTTAGTTTCTAAAAACAGGAAGAATGCTCCCATTTCTCATGTAGCAACCCCTGAGGATTTCCAGTACTTCCTAAATACAGCTGGATGGAGGGGAGGATTTGAACGCTTCCTCAGCTACCACTCCCAATGCACATCACTGAAAGCACCAGAAAACACAGAAGCCGATAAAAATAAATAAATGCTTAACAGCAAACTGGCTATCATCGAGGCACTTGACTTTAAATAGACTTAAGAAAAACATTTAACATTAACATAGAGCAACAAATATTTCATAAATACATAATCAGATTGAGAGCTGGCTTTCTTACTTATGCTTCACCTACTAAATCCTTTTGAACAAAGCCCATTCTCTTTCTGTCTGAACCAGAATGATCAGAAGAGCAAACCATTGAAGAAGGTTTTTAGGGTGGCATCTGCCTAAGTAATGGATGCTTGTACCGTTCCACCGCTCTTTGATTGCATTCTAATACAAACAAAATGTACTTGCTTCCGAAAATATTCCCTTTTTTCTTTGTGCTTTAAAACAAGATGTTCTAACCAAGATGATTTTAGAGAAAGACTGTGTTTAACAGAAATGCTACCAAAAATTTGCAAGACAATATTGAAAAAAGTTGACTTTGCCTGGAAATCTTGACAGACATTTCACTGGAGCTTCTAAAAAATCAAACTGGAGCACAGCCTGAAGTTATGATTGCTGACTGATATACCTCATACATCTAGACCATTTAAAGAGTGTCAACTTCTTCCAACCTACAAGCCCTGCAGAGAGAGGTTACTAAGAATAGGTTACTGATTTTAATAGGCTCCTTTAAAGTAATTCATGGATTCTCAGAGGTTCACAGACCACAGCTTGAAAGACACTGATTAAGGAAATTTGCAACTGAGTAGCTTAAGCAACCTAACACAGCTAGGATACTGCAAAACCAGAAAATTAAACCAGTGCTCTTTTGAGCTTAGGCCTTAGTGATGTGCTCTAGAGCCAGTTCTTGAAACACCTCATCCTCTTTTGATGCTGTTACTCCCTCGCTCATCAGTCATATTCATGAGAACAAGAAAACCAGGTTGAAAAAGATATGGAAGATTTATAGACCTCAGTCACAAAACCAGCTCATAAACTGCAGTGTTTATTACTTTCATTAAATTTCTCATCTTCATTACTTTGTGCTATAAAGCTTTAAGAGGTGAAAAATCACGTCAGTTAAAGATTAAACATAATATCATAATGTCTTGCACCAGAAGGCACTAAAAAATTCTGTCAACACTAGCAAACAGTGTGGCCCTATAAATGTAGTTTTACAGTACAAATCTATGTGCTAAGGAAACATGTGTCTGGACCATATTTTTCAGTTTAGTTTCATCCCAAAGGATAGGATGAAATCCCATCTGAATGCACATCCCCGAAAGCACCCCGCAATGTGAACCAAAGCATATGAACTGGGGACAGACAGGAGATGTAATTTCTGAAGTATACTCTGGATCCAAACTAAAATGTTAACGTAGATACATCCAAAGCAAGCTAAACCTGCATGTAATTAGAATAACCTCCATTTAGAACATACATTCTATATATTCTGCATGTTAATTTTGGTTTCAACTCATCTAGTTTTTAAGATTCTAAAAGTTTACGCACACTTAACTGAAACAAGATGAGCAGCATGTCCTAGAGAGAAAAGGCAGAACTCCTTATGCAATAACAGAAATAAATTGGAATCAATTGTTTAAATTGTTACTTTTCTGATAGGAGATATATATGTACATATAAATTATATATATATGCATATTTTCATGTAACACACGTATATGTACACACAGACACACATACCTAAAAGTAGTGTAATTCAGTGCCATTACACCTAGTATTAACTCTACTGCATTAGATGTAATAGATGTGGACCATAATACCAAACACTCACTTGTCTGTGCTTTATTCCTGAAGGTGGAGTTGAGCAGGGCGGGGGCTTGTTCTATTCTCCATCTGATTAAGCTTTAGAAAAAACCCTCAAGTGCATCTACAAAGATGTGAACTTGAGAGATTTTAAGATTCTTTTCCCAAGGTGCCAATTCAATGCCTGATTACACGTGTGTGCACATATCCTTCATGCTGAGTTTTAGATATTTTGTCTCAAAGGCCTGTTTTATTGTTACTGGTTTCTCCAGGAAAAAAAAAAGCAAAGTGCTATACATCTGCCTTGTCATCACAGTTTCGGTGTTCAAAAAGGTAGACCTGTTTTGTTTCAGTCATCTGTGCTTAAACATTTTTTTTTCCAGATAATAATTTTCCATTCTAATTCAAACCCACCAACAGACATGAACCATAAGTGCACGCAGACTTCGGGTTTTCACATCGTTTGACTGAACCCATGCAGACTAGTTGGCAAACAGCACCCTCCTTTGAAGCTGCAAAACAATCCCATAACCTGATCCAAAAATACTTTGAATTAAAAAAAGTCACATAATAAACAGGTGATTTTGCAAATTTGAAAAATATTTGAGATTTTAAAGCTGTTAAATTAGAACTGACGTCTTTAATTCACAATCGAATAAGAAAACACTCAGTATTCCTGTATTTCAAATTGGTTTATTTTATAAGCTATTAACGTTAACTTTTGACAATAAAGACGTTTTCAGAGCTTTTGGGTTTTCTTTGGTTTGGGGGAATTTCAATTTTTCTTTTAAACACCAGGTAAATAATTTTAAGAGAATATCTGGCTCCCTTTGTCAAATTCAGTGCAATACTTGTATTCCTCTGTATTACTGACATGTTGTTCAAATTTCAAATTCCTATTGAAAAAGCTGGGTAAGTTCCCATAAATAGTTACACATTGGTATTTATAATCAAGTTGTCTTCAAGTAGACAAAATATGGCTAAAAATATAATATGACAAATCGGTCTTCACATCCATGTGAAAACATAACAAGGCAGCGATGTGTTTAAATTCTTACAAGAGACATTTAGGTTATACGCTGGGAATAACTGCCTCACTGCATGGGCACTTAGACAAATTATCTAGGGAAGACACAGAATTTCCATCACTGGAACCTTTTAAAAATAAGTATGTTAAATTTCTGTCAAGAGTGGCTTAAGTATTGTTGATAGTGCTTTTGAGTATGGGGACAGACTAAACGACCAAAAGTTCCCCTCAAGTAGGTTTTCTCATATCCTGCCTCTTCTTGTTTGCCTTTGGATGCTGTCGTCAGGCTGTGGATTAACCTGGCCAGGGAGGAACAGAGACTGGAGCGCTCTCTGATTTATATACCCAGCACTCGTCTCAGCACTGCACTCCTAATATAGGGAGTGCTGAGGAGCTTAAAGTAAATACAACTTTTTTGCTCTGCATAGGATGAAAACAAGGCCAGCGAGGCTTGCTCTCTCTGTTACAGTCACAGTCCTCCTGACTCTCGCTGGGTATAGGGGACGACGCTCAGATGACCCCCTGCACCACCTCCCCAGCGGTCCCTGTCTGCAGGCTGCACAAACCCACGGAGCCAGCCAAAATGATGCAATCTCCCAAATTCCACAGAACCAGCCAGCATGAATCTGCATAAATATGCCAGCGTAGCCAGGTTTATTACTTTCCTAGCACAGTCCAGCAGAGAGGCACCGAAGGAGGCTGCTGTGGCACGGTCTGAGCTTTTGCGCTCTCCCCAGGAGGGTCATCTTGAGCACAGGGGTACGTAAACCCCAGAGAGGCTCTGCAGGTTCAGTTTATGCCCTGACGGGTTTGTCAGCTACAGCTGAACACCAACAGCCAGGCTCCATCTGGCTCTACAAACAAGCCACCAAACCATCCTTGCATCGTGCTCTCCGTGACCCCATACCACCCAGGACTCTCGCCAATTCATCTAGTATTGGAGCCCTAAACCTAAATTTGTCCCATCTTTTGAATCTAGAAAACAACATAAAAGCAAAAATGTTTCAGAAATTAAATAGTGTATCCAGGTAATGACAACTCAAATGTGCACAATTTTCTCCTCATGAAAACAGCCTTATACAAGTATTGGAAGACAGCGAGATAATCTGCATGAGTTCGGACACACATGTAATAGCTGGACACCCCAACCTGTTCTGTCCTCTGCGCCTGGATATTTAGACCTTGCATTGAAGTATGATTCAGGGCAGGAATTAAAAAGTAAGATACTTTCTTCAGCAAATTCTTAAAGGAACTAATTTATTTAACAAAACAGATTGGGCTAATATCACTAGAAGCCATATGCTGCTTCACCTCATCCTAGCTTTGGGAGGAAGGAGGTTAAATGGCGGGGTTCTGGCAGAACAAGTTGTTTTTAAGAGGGCAAATACTTCTGTTTCTCCTATTTTCCAGGATGCCAACTGCTTCATCCCTTGTACTGACAGACGGTTTAGACTGGTTTAAAAAAAATCCTTTGGGAATCTCATGATTTAATTTTCATGAAGAATAATAGAAGTATTTGAGTGTGTGCAACAACACTCCTCAGAAGTTGTGTTTTGATAACTGAAAGTAATCTATACTTTGAGATTTATCTGTTTTATATAAAAATACTATTTTCTAATAGCTGCACTTCGATTGTCTCAGCTTCTCTTGTGAATTTTCGTCCTTGGACAGCGCAATAAAAACCTCTAGTGCAGTGACAGCTGGATTAGTGTTATTTATTTAGCAGCAAAGACGATAAAGGATTCCTATTAGGACGTACCAGCTTTTAAGGCTGCATTGCCCTTATAGCCTCTTATATACGACCTGTTTTCCATTGATGTAGTATTCCTCAGTGCCCGAAGAATGTTATGTAACACACTGAATAAAGACTTACAGAATAATACACATATTTTAGGTTTTTATAGTCAAAACAAAGTCATTTGAAAGCACTCTGGGTGTGTGTGTGTGGAATACCAAATCTATTCTAGTTAAGGGCTAAAATGAAATTAAGTTAGAACTAAAACCCTCTGAAGAAGTACCTGGTTTGGTATAAGATTCCGCTGTACTATACAAATGGTTGAAAGTCCTGCAAAATGAAAACCAGTGCTTACAGACTGCAAATAGTGCAGATAAAGAACTCGGAAACGGCAGCTAGATTTCCCTGCCGTGCCGAGGGGTGATTAGTTGACACTGACAGTGAGGATTACAAGACAGTTCAGCTGTTCCCTTGACCTTTTGAGACATACAGGAGATTTGAAGATGTTTACTAATTATTGCTGTTTTCAGCATCTACAACAATATTCTGAAAATATTTTTAGTAACTGTTCAGAGATGCTGGGTTGGTTTGCTTTTTTACTGACATAGTTCATGAGGCAGGGTGGAAGTTAAGATTAAAATCACTGCAAAGTATTAAAATGAATGAAATTTAGCTCGTTTTATTTTAGAAAGGCTTCACATTTTCTACAATACATTTTGCATTACGGAAAGGACTTGAAGAGATAACAGATTTTCAATGTACCAAAAACATTACTTGATGACATTTTTTAAATATAAAGTGCACACACATAGGTTATGGAATCAGTTTTTCATCTCAGTGTTGGCTTCATAACTGGGAGGGCCGGCAAAAGACTTACATTTGTTTATTGCTATATACTGCTATGATTTTAGGAGATTTGTAAAATAACATTAGTGTTGGCCTTACACACTAGATTTTTACGCTGCCTATATTTATGTATCTTTAATGCAATCTATGGTATCACAGGTAAAATGCCTTTTTAAAAAAAGGCTGAGATCTAAAACTGCCACAAAGAACAGAGAATTAACTTTGTTCAGCTGACTCATTTCTGACATTTCTGAGTCTTTCACTTATTAATCAAATATAGTAAGTGCATATTGATGAAATCCAGGGAGAGAGATTTTTAGAGACAGGGAAACATATGCAACACTTTCCTGTGGAAATCTTCATGTCCTAGGATCTTCAATTGGCCCTGCAAGAGTCTCAGTATGTAAAAGTCTGGCAAAGGACTTAAAAAATTCATGTGCTTCATTAACCATGTGAGTAGCCCTACTGAATTAAAATGCTAAGGAAAATGTACAATGAAATCCCAGATGTGGACTGTATGGGTAAAGACAAGGTAAAAACTGATAAATGCTGCATTAAAACATTTCGTTTATATTCAATTATACTCATTGCGTCTCACTAGGAAGTAAATGAACTGAATTTCTCAGAGGATGGCTCGAGATTTTCATGTGGTTATTTATCAGAGGTTACTTTTAATTAAGTTTAATTAAATTTGGTTTAAGTTCCTGAATAATTACTGCTTTTACTTTCTTTAACTTTTTTGAAACAACTGGTTATTCCTTACGGTCATTTAAGCAAAGGGGGCACACGGGTGTTTCTTGTTTAAATGAAATCTTGAGCCATGCATAGATTTGCTTGTGCTCACTTCTAGTGTTAAGGTAATACAAATGATCAATATTAACGAAGATAAAGAAATAAAACCAATATGTTTACATTTGGCAGGAACTGACTGTACTGTACCGCAGCATTTAATAATACCGAGTACCATTTCCAACACCAGATGAGATGGTAGTGCTCCTGCAGAGCTAATCCTGCTATTCGTTTTATATCCAACGTTTGCTTCCTGCCCGAATGACACCTGTGTGTTTCTCCTGCGCCAATATGTGTTTGCGTACACAAGAAACTATTTCAAGGTTTCCTCAGCAGGCATTTTGTATATTTATACAATTTAAGAATAAGCTGATTTCATCAGAAAAATGTAAGATTTCTAGAATGCCCAGAGAAAAACAGATCAATCTACTAAGACATTACTTCTTGGAAAGCGAATATAAGAAGTTTATGATCTGGGCAATAACCCTTGAAAAGAAAAATGTTTCTGTGAGAGTAGGAAGAAAATTGTTAAGAATTGGATTCTGAACAAGTGAGAGACTCCAAACATCAGCTACCCAAAAATACTAAAATGAATGTAGTTGTGTCACAACTATTGGTAAAGAAACAGAAGAAAGAAAATCATCGATTAAAAACTGGGAAAGAGAGAAGAATTATATCAAATCTAAGGTTAAGCTGTCCCTCATGCATGGCAAGACAGAAGGGGTCTTTTTCCTTCCTGTCCCACCTTGCCTGAATTACAGAGACTGCCTAGCTCTCCCTGTAAGCCCCAGCATTCCCCAGTCCTCGTGGGGAAGTTGGAACATGATGCACTGCTTTCCTTCCAAACCGAAAGGAAACACATCTCTTGCATGCCGATCAATTGAAGAAATCAACCTCTAAGAGCTGTCCACAGGGCAATACAGCTGTGAGCCGTTATTTCTCGTGATGGTGCCAAGCGTTTTTTGGGTGGTTTTGTTTGGGTTTTTTTTCCCCCCCTCTCCATTGTCCCTTATTCTTAACATGCATCTTGCTAGACTGTGTGAAGGTGACTGGTATCTGCTGATTCAGCACGGCAGGCTGAGATTTCTAGCGGTATCCTCCAATGGAGAGAAAATTTCTCTATATGCAGGGAAACGTGTACAGGAGCAGAAGACAAACGCTGCACATGAATCTGAAGATAATAATAAACTGGTATAGGAGCTCGGCTGATTTGCAAATATAGGCAATGGATGGGTAGGAGAAATTACCCTTGAGTAAAATAAAAAAAAAAACAATTTATGGAAAAGGTTAAAAGGTGGATGGGAAACTTCAGCTGTTTATACATGCAAATACAGAACAATTAACAAAATTCTTAACAAGACCTTAGAGCTATATTAGAAAGGTGGTATTTCTTATCTTCCCCTGGATGCAGGGGAATGCTTGAATGTCTGCTGTATGTTATTAGGGTAAAATTCCCTTTAGTAGGCTAGACGTCACGTGAAAAGCAGTAAAACAAAAAACTGATCTAAGCAAAGCTGAGAACCAGAACCATGAAAAGATACTGCCCATAACAACAGGATTTTGAAATGTTTTGAATGAGCAATGTCTTAATTACATGTTACTACAATGTTTTTTTAATCCAACAGATTCCATAATACCTATAATAAGTGCTGGGGAATTGGGACAGATGACATATCTTTATAACTTGACATTGTCCTTGAATCTAGCTGAAACCCAGCAGACAGCCTATTGCAGCTGTTCTGTTCCAGCAGAATTCGCATCAAGGGTAGGGAACTTGCAAGGAGGAGGATTGGACGGATTCAAATCGACTGAAATATTTTTAACAAAAATGTACACCAGTACAGACTACAAACTGGACAGAAGTTCATGCTAGCTGGCACTAAATTCAGCACTTTCACTCCAAACTAAGAGAGAGAAGTTTGTTGCCAGCTGCTTTATATTCTTTATATATATGTGTGTGTATATATCTATATGTATTCTTTTTTATAGATACATGAAATTTTAACTTTTTTCCCACTTTCTTCCACAGATACCTGCACTAATGGCTGGTCCAAATCTTTCCCACTGGGACTTATTTCTACAGACTTGCTCAATCTGATGAAATGTCAGGAGACATATTTTGAGTCATAGCATTTCAGATCCCAAGCAATAGATCCAGACAAGGCGGGGAGTAGGTTGTTTGTCTGGGTTTTCCACCCCCCCCTCCCCTCAGACTGATTTTTATAGGTGTTTTTGTCTAAACATCACATGGCTGCCTTTGCTTCTGTAGTGAAGACCTTTACAGCTATCTGGCGAATCCAGCACTGTTGAGCACGTTGGCTCTTGCATTTCCATGCCTGACTGTGACCTGCTGTCCATTCAATCCATACACGTGTACTTGTTCAGGTTCACATACGAGTGTAAGATTTGCTAGACAGGCACAGAACAGTTGTACCACGAGTACAAGTGAGTTCTACCTCAACAGGGAGGCTTAGCACAGAAAGAAGATAAGCAATCATCCTCATGGGAGCTGTGGACCAGCTGTATCTTCTCTCCAACCACAAGGATACCCTTTCTGATTTAAACATCCAGCTTACGTCCCCCATTGACCAAGCAATGTGGCATATTATAGGAGTGATAACAAAACAACTGAGCGGTGAACCATGGGAAATACAGTCTCTTGTAAGGAAACTAAGTCATGAGAGGTCAGCAGGCACCCCCGCCACAGCCCCGAGCAGCAGCATATCAACGCCACCAACAGCTTAATGCAAGTAGCTTGGGAGGACCAAATTTCAGGGGACTGTGCCCTGTTTCTGTATTTTTTCCTGTTCATTAACTTGTTGCATGAGTAAGAGGAAGGCTAATCCAGCCAAACCTCCGCTGAGCAGTATTAAGCAATGTAACACATCATTTAACTTTGTTTTCAATATAGAGTTTTGCCTTGGGAATTTTAACAAGAAGCTACCTCAACCAAAAGGACTTTTCCTTCCCCCTCCCCACCCCCCAACCTGCGGAGAACTGTACACATGAAAACAGACATCATGCCTGCGGCTTCACATTGAACACTGGGACGTTAAAACACCTCACCTCAGGCTACTTTTTCCCCCCCTTTGTAATCCACATAAGCAAATCGAATTCAAGGAAGAAAAGTTTAAAAGTTTGTTACATTCATGTAAACAGTAAATGATTGTCAGGTGTTGACACTAGTGTTCTTTGCAACCAGGTAATAAGAGCCACATGCGAGATAAGGCCCGAAAGAGAGCGAGAGGACAAGGGAGAGGATTCAAGAAGGGTCAGAAATTGCTGGTGAGGGTGTTAGCAGAAGACTGAAAATTTTTAAGCAGTTCAACAGTGGTATAGCTGGGGGATGCACCAAAGCCGAGCCACGCTGCTGATCTGCTCTGAATTGCAGGGCAGGCTGTATGAAGATAGCTTCAGAAAGGCACAGAAGAATTACAAATTGCAATTAAGTCATTCCTGCAAGAAGAACTGACTGTTTCAGCAGAGATCTAAGGGGAAAGAGTAAAAAAAAAAAAAAAAACCCACACAAAAAACCCCCCACCCAAACCAAAACACAACCCCAAAAAACCAACAGGTGGGAGATTCCCTCAGCTCTACAGCCGAAACGAGGCAGAGATCTAGGAGCGACTGAGAGAAGCACTGCCATTTCTCACTCCCTTGGTGGGTTTCTGACTGAGCCCAAGCTCTCTTTCCCAAAGGTTGTCTCATTTCCACAGGCAATGTGATGGTTTGAGACCACAGTCCAGGTACTTGATCTCATGAAGCAGCTTTTTCTATTTATATATGTCTTTAAAAACTGGACACTTGATACTTTACAAGCTGTATACAAAAATGATTTCACCATACACTGATACACAAATATTTCAAATATAGTCCCAGACTAACTCTAATCTACATAGCAAAAGAAAAACGAAGCCAGCATCCCATATATTCATTAAATCCTCTTTACGTATCATAGACTCAATATTCTGTTTGCTCAGGGAACAGAGTCTGTAATCTGTTAACCCAGGACACAGAAGGATTTTGTTCTGAGGAACAAAGTATTTTTAACTTGCCTAAGTCGCATCCCTATGTGATCATGACTGTGGTAGAGACTACATCTGCACCGGCAATTTTCTCTCAAAATACATTTGCTAAAACGCAGCAGCAGTTTTGCACTTTTTTGAAAGAGTGGAAAAATGATTCTGTGTGGATCAGTAATGAGAGCAGTAATTGCCACAGGGCTGACAATAATTTATGCAGAAGTTCTCAATTGCTCCTAATGGCCTGTCAGATGGTAAAAGGGAATGCAAAGCAGATCATAAAAACAAAAAAAACAACTCTAGCATAGCTTCTGAGAACAAAATTCTTGAAACTTTCACTCTTGCTAAGAAATATGAAAATACAGGAACTGAAGTGGCTTCTGGAGAAGCTATAAAAGCAAACTACACTATTACCTAGTAATTCGTGTAGATCAGATTTTGTGATTGCAGCAGAAAATGAAATCATGTTTTCCAAGATTCACCCATATCTTAAATGAAGAACTGTAGTAGAACAAAAACCTCATGTACTATCAGCCATAGATTACTACTTCTTCCAGTTAAGATTGGTTGAGAAAGGTCGCTACTGATAACTTCAAAACTGCAGAAATGTCAACTGTTTCCAACAGCGTAAACTGAATGCAACTCAGAAGATGATAATCTACTTACTTTTCTCAAGATAATACCAAACTGTGTTATAGATGTTTGGAAATGCAATTATGCTACAGTCAAAGGACTTAAACTTGGCAACGTATCAACATTCACAGCTTAAAATGGGAAATAATAGCCAATCTAGAAATACACATAGAAAATGAACTTCTGAGCTTATAACTGCCTAATACAGCAAAACGCACTAACGTATACATACATTAGTCTATACCCTTAGACAAGGTTCCTGAAGCAATTAATGGACTAATATTTTTTGGATGTGTGGATTTTATCATGCATTCCTCCTTCAAAAGCCTCAGGAGAAAAATACTTTGCACTTAAACTACAGAAACTGGTTAAATGCTAATTCTGATACAGCTTCAAAAATTAAAGTAGGTTTCAAGTGTCCAAAAAGAAAGTTATATCAATTCTAAAAAATAAAGAGGACTTCAACTTATTATATTAACTAATAAGGTCATTGGTAGATAAAAGTTTAGGGTGTGTGAAAGGCAGATATAAATATATTAGATATAGAGGTAGTGTATACGTACGCCTGATTAAAAAAATACGCAAGGTGGTGTTTCCCTGACACTATGTCTTAAAGTCTCTTATTTTTATGTTATTATCCCTTATTCCTACAAAGAAAGGCTGTCCCTTTTAGATGGTCACAACTTTTCAAGTTAGTTCTAAGCAATAAGCAAATGAAATATTGCAAGACAGTATTGTGTCATCAAAAATGCTGAAAGAACACAATTGGCCAGTTTTAAACATTCTGTAAAATTTCACTTCATTATCCCTTTCTCATTTGAGTTTTCATGTAAAGTTAATGTTTTTTCAAAAATGCTGAATATCAGAATGTCCAGCGTGAGAGAAATCCAATTTTTCCCTCAGCCCTTGCACTCCCTCCCCGTTGCTGCAAGGTACATGGCTCAGGGAAGAGGCATCGCCAGGAAGCCTGGCAGAGCCCTGAGATAGCGAACGTCTGGGTTTACTGTGCGGTATGAGTCAGCACAGCACGACCACTCGTTGCGACTGGGTAATATCCACAAGGCTCCACTCCCAATAAAGACTGAAGAGGCTAATCAAATCACAGCCGTGCTTTTCACTGGCTTTTTCAGATGCTCTTCCACTCCACTTTGGTTGCTGCTAATGAACTTGCACTACACCACCGTCATCTCTTACTCAGGTCTCTCTGTATTTGACAGTAGTAGAAAATAGAAGACATCCAGCTCTCGTCGTAGACTCCAGCCTGTCCAAACCCTTCTCTGGTACTTCCCAAGACATATCATCTTTTATGGCTTCAGCTACAACTCCCTGGCCAGACTTCTCATTCAAATTGCTCCTGAAGATAGACCAAGGCCTTTCTGAGCAAAGGGGGGAAAAAAGCCTTTGGTTAACGCTAATGCTCCTGCCACTGACAAAGTTATTTCTGTGGAAACTTCCCCTTTCACCTCGCTCTAAATCCCAGGCCTCTCTGTAGTTCTGTCTCCAGCGGGAAGGCTCATGCTCTGTTCACCATCCTGTCCTAGTCACAGATCTCAAGGTCATCACAAAGGCATAAGATGATCACAGGCGCTTTAAGCCATCACCAAAGAATCAGCACAATTACCCTGTGCTGCGTGAAGCCAATTGGCAGTACAAACTTCACTGTGGTAAGAAACATACAGTGTTACCACGTACACCACGAACCTGCGTGGAAATTGGCTGTTCTGGATCATCTCCCCTTGCCGTCCCACTTGCCGACAGTCTCACACGCCTGTCTGCTCATAAAGGTTTCGCCTTTTTCTTTTTTTTTTTTCCTTTAAGTCTTTTACATTGCAACAGTACTGAATTTATGCTTACAATTGTTTTTAGACTCTGGAAGGTCCTTGTGAATGATAGTAAGTTGATGAGTTCAGATAATCAGCAGCGATGACTGGGCAAATCGGTGTGGGAAGGAGAACAGTTGTTGCTTCATTTTCAAAATGAAAATGCATTTCATTTTGAAAAACAAAAGAAAAAAAATAGAATTCAATAGAGGAGGCTGTCTTATACACTATAAAACAACCATGCATCAAAAAGTAGTGTCCCGTTACACAAAGGGGACTTTTTGTTGAGCTGTAGACAAACTTGAACGTCACAAGCTTTATACTTCACATTGCCATCAATCAGGAAACACAAGTATCAACAACTTTTAGGGACAGATAAAAAACAAACAGACAAACAAAATGGTAAGAATGCCTCACCCAGAAAGAGAAATTCTTTCTAAAACTTTCAGCGAAGCTGACCATTAGCTAGTCAGCCCATGGACCAAGCTTCCGCGGCTGCGAGCAAGCACCGCAGGCCCTCCACGCTGCTTTCACGAAGAGATCTAGGGGAGATCTGAGCACCGGGGAGTGGCACTGCCTCTCCCCTGCTCCCCACAAAACCGTCATCCACGGGGCTGGACAGCACAACTGCTGAGTTCATCCAGAAACTGCCCAAAAAATTTTTAAAATAGGCTGTGGAGGAGTCGGGCAAGTTCAAGAGTAGACAGTTAGCAAGAAATGCCAGCTCCCTTTCCTAATATTGGGCTGTATTTTCAGAATAAAACATATTCTTTTCAAGCAAAAGCATAGAACTTGCAAATAAATGTACATTTCAATGAATAATTTTCATTCTGGGAAGAGTCAGAAAAGGAAAATACAGGTTTTCACACTTCCCAAAGGAGGATTTGTCACTTATCCCAGTCACTGGGTAGGGATTCCCTATTACATCCCATAAGCAATATTACCCCCTCACCTCAAGAAAATGAGATCAGGCATAATGCAGACTGCTGCGAGGACGTTATGTATTATATGATTTTTTTTTCCCCATAGTCTCTGTTACAACAGCAATGCACAGATGGACCAATCTAAGGCAATGTATAATGAATATAAGATTTAGACAGTGTATTTTGTTTCTTCTTAAAAAGTTCATTTGAATTTCACTCATCATTAGCCTACATGTAATTTTATTTTATAATTGGTTACTGAAGGTTATGCAAAACCATCAAATCAATTTCAAGTATGACTACACCCCACTTCACCAATAGCAAAATCAAGCTTAATATGTCAGTTTTTCAATGCTTATGACTGTTTAAAAAGGACATCTACCAATAAACTGTAGGTATCCTTGGCAGCAGTTTAGAATATACTAATTTTAAAATGAAAGAGAATCTCCCACATTTATACAACTGCTCAAAGAAAGACTTCAAAAAAATGTAAAGGATTTGAACACATTACAGTGTGTTCAAATAGTTGGATTAAAAGATATTCACTGACTTGATCTATTCTCCCTGTGTAAAACATGGCAAAACCTTCCAGGAAAACAATTCTAAAAACATAGGGAAAACAGTGACCATTGAATGAAATACTGTGCTGTGGGAAAACACAAACATTTTTTCCCAGGCTGTGCTGCTGAGCTTTTCAGACTATCTTCAGAATCTCAGATGTATCATACCTTCCCATGGGAAAAGAAACATTTTAAATGCAGTATCAAAATAGTAAGAAGAAAAAAAAAAATCATCTGATGACACAATTCCCCTCTTCCTAAAACCTGTAACAATCCTATTTTCAAAATTCCTTTTCCACCAAATAAACTAAAAAAATAAGAGGGTAGTCTGCAGATTTATGCTTAAGAAAAAAGTTTGCAGAACTAAATCCTAATTTTGTAAAGCATCGTTCACGGTTTACAATGTTCCCAAGGTATTCTACTGTGTCCAGTATATGAAGCAATAAAAATAAGTAACGTTTTCTTCAGTTAAAAAACAAATGACTCCTTTATCTTTTCATGCCTAAATCAGACACCTGCTGAATCAATAGTCACACATTCAAAATTCAGTGAGAAAGCAACAAAAGATTCCTGATTATATATAAGGGATTAAAGAATCATAAATACGCTACAAGAGCTATGCATAGCTACGTGCTTATTCTGCTTGTGAATGGAAAAGGAAGGAAGGGTCTTCAAGGAAAGTAGCCAAAGGAAACTGAAGCAAATGTAAAAAGCATTTCAAGGCTATATTTAGAGGAAGACATTCTTCATACATTTGCCAAGCTATTCACGTCACTTCACACAGCATGTTTGATCCAGCTTTATAAGTCTATGAGGGGAGAGGGGGGGGGAGGGGGGAATCTGGATCAGTTGCCAGAAATGGAAATCTTGCATTTATGTAGAGGAACGAATATTTTAAGCATGTGAATTCAAGAGTACTTTCCAAAGGGGGTAAAAAAAAAGAAAGGAGGGGGCAGGATGTTAAAACTTTCTACAGATATCACAGAAGGATTCTGCAGTATATAGTTTATAAGTAACATGACCTAGCATCTAATATTGCCTTTTGAGCTAGGCTATATCACTAAAAATACTAAAAGAAATTAATTTCACTAAGTTCAAGTCTTCAGCTGGTATAAACTAGCTGAAGACCTGTCCATGTTCATGTATATAGGATACATTATTCATATAAGCAATTACATATTTCTCCTCTATAACGCGGTAAACAACAATCTAAGATGAATAAACAAACACCAAACACAAGCTCAAAGGTGAAAACAGAAACAAAAATACTCTGGTTTTATAAGAATTATATTACGATTTTTCTTTAACTCGTTTAGCACATGCCACAAGGTTCAGCTATTTGCATAAAGAAATGTCAAGCATACAAAAAATATGTCAGTACCAGCTGTAATGGTAATAGGAACAAACCACATGGAAATTTCCTGTTGGTCACCTTCTGGAGGGGGGGGATGGAATCAATTTGTGATATAGGACTGGGTTTACTTAAATTTATACAAATGACTTCTATAAAGTTTTTACCTTCATTCCCTTCTCCAGGTGGCTGATAAAACGAAAGCCCCAAAGATATGATGGCTGCAATTTCCAAGATTATAAGAGTCACATCCTGCAACGCTTCCCAGACTAGCTGTAAGAATGTTTTTGGCTTCTTTGGAGGTATAAAATTTTTTCCAAAAATAAGCTTTCTTTTTTCTAGGTCTGCAGCAGTGCCAGCTAATCCTGTAAATAAAATAAAATAAAATAAATTAAAATTGCAGTGAAATAGAAAATGCCCACTTATATCTGCATTCCTATAAATTATTTCTCCAAGAACAACTACAAGCTGTACCACCTATGGTATATTAACAAATAGGTAGATTTTCCACTTAAATTCTGCTTTTGCAAGATGATTTGTCAACGTTCTGAGCAGAATCCTTATGGACTCTGTTTAGTACTAATTCCTGCCAGGTTTAATCATAAAAAAATCTTTGAATTAGTAGGTTTACTTTAATAAGACCTATGTATATAGATACATACATACATGTAAGCAATGACTTCTGAAAATAGATCATAAAGCACAAATAAATTCTATTTGGGATGAAGTTGGAATAGCTGTTGGCAGCCTTTGGTAGTATCAGTAGAAGCAGCAGACATATCTTTGTTCTGACCTCAGGTCGATGACCTCAAAGCATAAATCAATAAAACATGTCTTGTTCTACTTCAGAGCAACCTCTCTTGCTGCATATGTACTGCCACGCAATCGCTGGAATGAACTGCATCAAATTTTTGTTGAGTGAAAAAAGACAGCCAAAGTGACAGGTTATATATGCAAAGAAAGTAAAAAGGAAATGATACAAAAATGCACGTATTTTGCATGATACTTCAACTTAAGAACATTCCCATTTAAGGATACAGCGTAAGAATGTGTGGTTGCACTGAAAAACCCACTTAGATGCTTTTTTTCCTATTTTTTAATTATATTAATGTATGCACGTCTAGCGCCTTTTCGGGGCGGGGGGGGAAGACTTGCAAGTGTTAGGGTAGAATAATGGTGCCCATATACCCCTCTCAGCAGCATAAAGAGCTGCAATAAAATAAGTGGTTATATATATCTGCCAAACAATAGTTGATATCCATTGGAATATTTACAAACTGTAGGTTTTGAATGTGATCAGCAACATAAAGTTATTCATGCTTATTCACACTAACATGACACAACGAAAATACTTAAATTGAGAGTTGACCTCAGAGGACTACAAAGGTGCCTGCAAGAGAGCAAGAGGAGATGATCAATCCCACGCTGTAAGGATTCCTCTCCTCACGCAGTTTAGGGTAAGTCCTTCCCTCCCCCAAAGCATATCGACACCTATAGGGTACCTGAGGAATGGAAAGCCCTATTAACAGCATCTTCAAGATGCCAAGCAAAAGAAATCAGGATCCTAATGTGCTAATGGTACTGAGCGTTATGTCTTGTTCATTCAGGAGTGGTGCAACTGTTCCCAGCAGCGTGCACGTGCCAGTAAGTCACCTCTCGGACAAAAGCACCAGGCCCAAGCGTAATTTCCTCAAGACCAAAGCGATGCTTTTCTGATGTCAATCCTGCCACAGTACAGGCAAAGATGTTGACTCACCTTTCACTTAAGGTATATAATTACAGCTGTTGTGTAGCTTCTGGCTCTTGGTTAACTCATCAAACTTTCATTTCACCTTCAGCTTCTGCGAAACGCTATCCTTCTCTCCCAGATAAAGGCATGCTGTAGTTATGATTACCTCCCTTCATTTAATTTTCAGTAGCTAGTGCTTAGCGACGCTGACAGGTTCCAGCTATTACAAAGCGCGTCTACGTTATTCTCTGTGATTCAAACAATAACACGTCAAACCTCTCAGCTCCTCCATGAGCTCCCAGTCAGCTTCCGATGTGGGGAAAACGCTTTCCCCTATGAAACATGAACTGCAGGCTATAAGCCATTTGGGTAGTTGCCCTTTTGTGAACCAATGCAGATCACAGAACTTAGGACAACGCATGTGAGAGATCAGGGGAGTCACTCACCACTGATGGGATCTGACGTAGGGACAATCCTTCAGCAGAGACCAAACGCAGTTTGATTAGCTTTCAGAGGGCTGCAAAGCCCTTCAATACAAGGAAGGATTTTCACTAAAAATGGCACGCACCATTTGCACTAGTTCCCCAAAACACAACCTACTCCAAATACAGCAGTGACTTCATACATAAAGAGGAAAGTACATTGACAGCATTGATAGCGGTAGGGATTTTTGGCAGAAATGTTCATATAATGCATCTACAAGCAGCAATACAAAACCCTGAAACAGAAACAACTCAAAAGCACATGGGAAAGTGGAAGGAAGAGATGCCTGAAAAATGCCTATTTTCCAATACAGAACATATGTGCACGGCGGTGGGCCAGCTCCAGCAGGTAAGCAGGTGACTGGGTAGTCAACAGCATGAAAGGGATGGCTGAGACAGTACAGGAAACAGCCACAGTATTTTTCAACAATCCTGATTATATTTACCTAGACATGATGAATTCACGACTTTGAAATTATGCTATATACTTTACCATCAGGAGGCCATAAAAAGTACACAGAGCCTGTCCAATGTTACTGATCATAGTGCACATATGAATACATGTACATACTGAGAAGCCTCCGAAGCAAAGAGAGATACTGGAACTCAAAGAGCTACTTTTTCTCCAAGACAAAAATTGTTCATTTAGACACCGTAAGGTTGAGAACTAGACTGAGTTTAAAGCATCTATGGTCACAATTATCTTCCAGACTGTAGTCTAAGTAACCTATGTTGGAATTTAGACAAATTTTATTTAATTGTGCTCTTTCGTTTTTCATGATAAATACTGTCTTCCTTAACACCCATACGTAGACAAGGGTAAATTGTGTGTGTGATTTTATTCTTTCCTGTAAGTCTAGGTCTTGGTGAAATTAATCACTAAGTCAGTCTCACCTAAAAATAAGAGCATATTCATCTTTCATTATCAAATGTATTTTCTTGTAAATCCTTTAGAAATGCTGGAAAATGAAATGCAATATTCAGCTCAAACAAAAAGGTTTCCCTTCTCCTGAAATCTGGCCATCACTCAAAAAACCCTGTTCAGCAAAATTTGGGGTTTTTTTTCCTCCCATTGAACACCAGAAACTAATAAACTCCTATATTTAGAGAGAGAGAGAAAGGAAAGGATGGAATGAAGAAATCTACAGAGCAGTTGATGAAATCACATAATAGTCCCAAGTGCTACTGTAGAGATAAAGTCAGAAAGGGACAATAAAATACATAAAGAAGCCAAAGTTGTACGAAGAGATACAAGGGAAATGTGATTGAGAATCTGAGGCAACGCAAGATGTTTATTTTGCAAAAGCTTCCACTAATTCTCAATACTATTGCCAGCAGAAGGTATAATGGGGGCACTCCGTATCTTTTTCAAATACTCTGCTTTATTCAGAAGCATTATTTTAAATAGTCCTAAAGGTGTTTTGAGCAAGCCTAACTCAGTCGCTTGAAGAGAATTAGAGGTCACTCACACTTTCTGTCGCACTGGCAGATCTGCGGGATGCTGCTTCCCAGCTAGTGCGCGCTGACAGGCAGTACAGATGGTAAAAACGTCAATTAGCACAGCAAGATCTGGAAGTGGACATCTGTCCTCACCAGTACTTTCAACCAGGAGATGGCTTTCCTGCTGCTAGATTTCTTTATGGTTTTTTTTTTCATATTACGCATACTGACTTCATTACTATTCCTGAATGTGTTTTTTTATTTCTCGCCTGTCCCTTAATTTGAGTCCTGTGACAGTAATGAAAGAACATTCCAAATGAAAGTAATTTGAAATATCATTTCTATATGAAGATATAAGACATCTAAGGAAGTGAAGAACCACCAGTGGGGACTAAAAAAAAAAAAAAAAAAATATGGAGATACCAGTTCAATATGACTTCAGACTTCATATGTTACTGGCAAAAGAAGAAGCCTTCCGTGTTATATTCTGCATGACAATAAGCCACAGACTCAGTGGTTTTAAGTTCATGTGTCCACACAAGCATAAGTTGGGGGGGGGTTTAAGTGCTTTTCTATGTGGAAGCTGCACAACGCTTCTTTGCTTGACCCAAGTGTTTTAGAATGATTATGCAGATTTGGGTTAAATTTATATACAAATAGCATGCACAGATTTAGGAAATATTGTGAAAATTTATTACTGATGCTTCTAGCACTTGAAAAATTTCTTAAGGTTTCAGTTTCCAAAAATTTTCACTAAAATTTGTTTGAAATTTGTGGGAGTGATTGCACAGAAAACATTTTCTACGATGTTATGCAGTATATTAAATGCATTTCTGATTTCATCTGGCATGCCTTTATACAGAAATTGTTTTAATTGTTTCTTTTTTGGAGGGAGAAAAATATTAAAAACCTGGAGAAATGCCACTTAATGAATTTTCTCTGTTCCTTACCTAAATCTGTCAGTTACTGCATGCTGAATATAAACCACCATTTCAATTAATGCTTCCTGGAAAATTGTATTTCTCTGACAGTCATCTCCACTGCAATCAAATGGAGCATGACAAACAGAGAATGATTCTGATGCCACAAAGACAGCAAAAGCACATCACTACTAAAGCAACAATTAAAAAAACCCATAACACTTTTAAGATAATATTTCACATCTTTTTAAATTATTATATGAGAAATGGAGAATTTACATTTGCACTAATTGTGCAAACAAACCATTCATTACTTACTAACTTTCTTCTGTACATTTTCTGAGGCATGCAGAAAAGTAGATAAAAATTTGAAATAGCAAAGACCGTAAACAATGTAATTTAAAAATCACAGCGTATGTAACTTCAAAGGCAAAAAAATTGTTCGGCGAGGGAAGTAAAGGCTTCACAGTGATGCTGAACCACTATTGAAATTAATGCATAGAGGTAAACCAACTATTTTGGTTAGTGAACTCTAATGACAATTAGATATGACATGCATGCATTCTTCCTATGAGAACACAGACCTATATGTTATCTCATGAGCTCCCATCACCCTAGTCTCAAACTCTGTTCTCAAATGATGAGCATTTCTAGCATCACATTACCGAGGTCTTCAAGGAAACTAAGAAGTAAAACACCACAAAGCATCACCTTGACAATTATTTCATTTTCTTTGCCTTGTTTCACCAATTCCATTTATTTCACATTTCACTATGAAACAACCCCCGCCATTACTACTGCTACATAACACTTTAGTGTAACTTGCCCAGGCCCACCAACTTCTGTAGCTCTCACATAGATTCTCAGAACTTCATAATGTGAATTAGAAATATTAGCCCAGTTACTGCTGTTGTAACATAGAAAATTCAAACCCACAATCTCATGCAACATTTTTAGTGGGATTTTACTCTCTGGCTTTGGAAGCAAATTTCTGTGCACTATTTTGCTCTTCTCTCTTGAAAAAGCTAGAAGTGACAGCAGACCTTTTTTTCTTCCACTTCAATCTAAGAAGTATTATCTATCTAGTGAGTGAAAAAGCTGAAAAAGTCAAATTTTCAATTCAAATGAATAGCTAGTAACTAACAGATTTAGTTTCCAAGATCTGCCTTAGGAAACTGTCCCTACCTAAGAAATTGGAGAAGACAAGGAGACATGCACAGTAAACTGTGATTACTGTTATGGTTTTGATCAAATGCTAAGGAAGGTCTATTTTGTCCCTTATGTATAATGATGCCATCAAGCACACTGTGATGTAATCCAACATCAGCCTTCATTAGGTCATGAAGTCTTCATGACACTTGTTGAAAGGGTATCTAAGTAAAACACACACCTGCTTCGGTACCAGGTATGCCACATAAATATACGTTGCGTTAAAGTACCTGTTTTACTGACATAAGATGTTGGGGGGGTTTTAAGCTAAAACACACACCAAACGTGAAACACAAAGTGAAAACATTCACACCTAGAATGGATGCCTCTGTGGCCTCCCAGTTTTATCAAGTATGTTGCTTGAAAAATTTTTGGATGCAGTACATTGAAATTCCATTTAGGCCATATTAAAATAAAATCAGTTAATGGAATCCAGTCTGTCAGTAGGAGAATATTTAATGAAGGCACTTACTAGTTTCAGCAAGCTGAATTTGAATTTCACTAGTGAATGAACCTGAACAAATAATAATTTCCTTCTAATCTTGGAACAACAAAGCTGTCTGTAAAGTGTAATGAATCTCATTACCTGTTTTCATTAGTATCACTTGCTTGCATTTGTTTACATAAATTTTAAGAAATTTGTCCAAAAACTAAAAGCCTTTGGAATTACAAATCATCTAGCACGTGTCCTGTAAGCTTTACGCTGCTGGTGGTACTACTTCTACGAGTCCATTTGGCAGTGCTGCCAAGAGACCCTTGCAGTATTTAGAACCTCCTTGAGCCAAATGCTTTACAGCTAGATCTAAACAGCCAACATCAAGAAAAGAGGGGCACAGGGGTGGCAGAAGCAGGAAATGAATTAACTCCCCCTCCATTTCCTCATTAATCATCCTCCCTCTTCACATCTAACAGCAACAACTGGCCAAGTCACCATGTCCTGCCCTCTTGAGCTCTGCCGTGGCTTCAGCTGCCACCCCACAGTACAGGGACCACCCTTCAGCGTCTGAAAAGCAGCAAGCTGACTACAAAAACCCTTATATAAACCTTCCCTGTTATAGGTTGCAATCAAAACTATCACTCTGAAGTCACACAAAGTACACAAATACATCTCCGTGACTTTTTTAAAAATAAAGTAACTGAAGAGTTCAACATTCTTTCTTGTAGACTGATGCATCTAATGTAAATGTTAGGAACAACTTGCATTTCTACAATGAGTTTCTATCTCTCATTCTCTTTCTAGCTATAGAAATGCATCAGCAACTTTATCTCAATTTTATGAGGCAGCAAAAAGCTGAAGTTCTTGCTCCAGACAGTTTGGTGGCAGTTCAGGGGAGTAAATTCACAACTCCAGGGATTCCTGATTTACACTCAGCTGCAAGATACCATGCAGGATTTAGTACTGCAAAGAAGCACTGAATGCTTCACAACATGTTTCATTCATTTCCCCATCTAGCCATTTTGGTTTTATTTCTTCTAATTTCTTTTTAAAGTAAAATTGCTCTGAAAAGAAGCTATTCACCAGGAAACAAATAATTTACATAAGATGACTAATAACAGCAGAACCAGAAATGGTTCCCGATAGCGACTGTAACGTAGCCCAAAAAAAGCCACTCATCTGATAGACATGCTACAATTTCATAATTATCTATTGACTGGACTTATGTGCAGTGCATAACCATGCGCCAGTATCAAAGCAACAGACAAGACATCAAATATTAAAGGCAAGATATGCATGCTAGATGACTAGTATTTTATTGCCTAAACAGACAACAAAAAGCTTTCTGCAAAGGCTGATAACAAAGCATTCAACGACAGCTGGAGGTCCAGTATGAAGAAATAGGAATTAGGATTTCTTTTTTTACAAATGTACTGCTGTCAGTGGGAGTATGGCTGTTGAGGGGGAAGATAATCATCCCGCCAGAAATCATTTCTTGAGCTCTTACTCCACTCAATAATCGTTACACCATTTTCAAATGTCTCATCTTGTGTACCACAGGCTCCTGGAGATGTTTTTCTTTTGTTCTATCTTGAGGTAGTATCAAGTACAATAAAGTCATTACAGATTCAGGGCAGCAATACTAATAAATACTAATAATCTAGTATGTATATCCACCATCCAGCTCCCACCCATTACCAACCAGATAATGAAGAAGTAATTAAAAAATTCCTTGTTGCATTATATAGTGCAGTAACAGTGCAGATCTTCACCTAGCACAAAGAGACAGTTAACCTAAAAGTTATGAAAGGTTTTTACTGCAGCTAAGCCAACCAACCCCAAGCCAGTGGGATACCCCACAGATACCGGGTACTCTGGGTTTGTTCAGCATCACGTAACCTCAGCAGGTATTGGGGCTTTTTGGAAGAGGCGGAGAGGGAACGGGGGAATGTAATGGTTCCTTTCCTCCCCGCCCCTTCCTCCAGAAAAATATAGGCATGCAATTGAAAAGGTAGTCAAAAGCTTGAGACAGTTTCTTCAAACGTCTTTTTTGGTTATTTAAACAGAGCTAGGATTTCACTCCCACAAACGGTAACATTATGATTTAGAGTAGACTGTACAAATGCCCTCTGCACAGGCTTATGTATTACCCACAAAGCTCCAATTTCCAGTTGAAACACAGACGTATGAGATGGGACCATTTCAATGAAGTTGACGGAGAGTATGAGGCAAATACTATCAAAAACATGCTGTTACAATGCTGAGTTATAATATCATTGTTCCAGATAATGTGAAAGCTTTTTCTTGCCCTTAATATTTAAATCAAACCAAGCATCCCCAACTACGGCTTAAGACACCCTTGCTGGCTATTCTGTAGGATCAGGCTTGAAAAGCACTAACATATGAATCGGGTAATGGCAGAGAAGAGCAACTATGTAAGTATAACAGAGGAGATCCAAGGTCTTAGCCAATAAAAAGAACAAGGAATAAATGAGCACATAATGAAGTCGAAGTGGAAAGTCTTTCTTAATTAACACACCTTCATAACCACTTACCATCACTCTCACTGGACCCTACAAAGAAATTCACCACTTCATATGTATTGTTAATGGCAAACACAGGGGATGGGGAGGGAAAAAAGACCCTGAAATCAATCTGTGATTCTCCGTTCCCAAACCACAGTCTGAGTAGTGCTGCTGACAAGCAAACCACTCTGGTTGCTACAGAGGCAGCTTCTGTCTGTCTGGGTGGATACAGCACAGCCTGGGGAAATACAAGTCCCCCAACGGAAACACTACCATCAGTCACGGTCCACAGGGAGGCTCTGACTTTATGGCTCAAGTAAGTGCCTGCATGAAGGCATCTCCCGCTGGCTGGGAGCTGCATGTGTGCAGGCGCTCCTCTAAGCCCTGGAGAAAGTGCAGCCAAACAGGTAACCACCACCGGGCCACCAGCAGGACCAGAGTTAACCATGGGCAAGCGGTAGAGCAGGGAATAACATGGAGGCTATGCTTGGGATCCTCTCCTAGCAGAAGAGAGAGAAAAGAAGGATGGAGCCACATGTCCACCTGTGCACAGGCCTGTACTTAGTGTCAATAGCAAGTGAGTGCGACCGGTGACGCTGAGCCTGGGGACTCCTGCTGCTGAGTAACACCACAACAAAGAAACCCACAATTACAAAAATAGCTGCTAGACTGTCCACTGTTCATAATGATAAAAAGCCTTCAACTTCAATTTTTCTCATTTCTTATCACAGTACAACTTCACGTCACTTGAAGTTTTGCAAGTAAAACATTATGTTCAAAGGACATATATGTCAATGAAATGTCACAGAAACTGAGGCCATCTGACTGAAATTCAATACAGCTGAATATATCCTAAGGAGAGCCTCAGCTGGCTTCTCCACACTATGATGTACTTTTCAGCTGATATGGCCTAGACTCGCTAAAGACTTCTCATGATTTTCTGTTCGGTTCCACAGAACATGTCCACTCAGGATGACAGTCACGATAATCTGAGAAAGCAAATGCCCAAGGAATAAAGCATGTGCCACTGGGAAAGCACGGCCTGAGAGAAGACGACGTTATGCAGCTGAAGACACATTAGAGAGACTTCTAAGTCAGTACAGCGTGAGGCTCTTATGCAGTATCCTGAATCCTATGCATCTCTCTCTTTATAGGAAGGATCTTTACTATTATTATTTGTCACTGCAATCACCGTAGGTTCTTTAGTATAAACAGTTCCAAGGGTCTATAGCTCATATTTATTTGATGAAGCCTACTGGAAAGGTTAAAAGTAACACAGCATAACAACATATGCTCTCATAACAACAGCACGGAAAAGAGGTTTTTTTCTAGATGAGGCCAGGAATTTGTAGGTTAAGGTAGCTAACTCCTCATATACATGTTTTAATCTTTCACATTAAAACAAATAACAGAAGGAGAAATCTTACGTTCTGAAGAGAGCCATTTTTGTGATGTCTGTAAGACAGTCAAAATGAAAATACCAAAAACCACTTTGCCGAGTCTGCTTCCACAGCATGATTCTTTCCCACCCTCACTTAAGAATAAACAATAAATAAACCAGATAGCAACGAGCTGCATTTTTCTGAGGTGTTACCTCCAAGTGCTGCTACTTCGCAACTCTTCTTAATTTCATTGCTACCTTTGTCAGTGTCATCTGCTTTTCCTGTGAGTAATGTCGGCTTGTCAGCTACACAGCAACTGTACTCACTTCAAGCTATGCCTTTGGAAGAGGCACGGCATTTGCTATAGTGGATCTTATGCTGCTGTGTATTCAGGAGAGTATTCAAGGTACCTAAAAAAAAAGTGAAAACACCGAAGAAAAAGTGCTATGATCATTATGCCGTCCGCAAGCAACATTAAATGGAACTATTGCTCCTGCAAGTGACAATGATGTCACTTAAAACCACAATGTTCCGCTTGTGAGCAGACAGTAAGATAATAAGACAGTTTTTGAGCATCCAATGGATTACATTCCACTGCTCAGGAACATTAAAGTAGACCTTTGAAACCTCTAACATAGCACACACGCTGTCGTGCTGTTACCTGCGTAACACCGTTGCGCTCAGCATTACCCATTTGCTCCATTCTCTTCATAAACAAGTAGGACCCATCCTTTAGACCATCATCTGCCTTTCCTGTGGACTTAAGTACCACAGAGACTTGGAGGAACAATAAAAGGGAAAGAAGCTGTAAAATTTCATCCAAAGGTGCCAACGTGAGTATTATTACAGTGAATAACTGTAACATAACTGAACACAGATATATAGTCAAAGTTTAGATTCACTGGGTACTGATAATTTAGCTAGTCAAACAAGCTCCCTGTTGCCCCATTTTCTAGATAAGTGGAGAAAAGATGGCAAAGAAAATCTCAAGACTTTCCAGTCTTCTGGTAATTAGTTAATTCAGTCCACAAAAGCTGCCTAGGTGTAAAAGAGCAGCAGAGTAGAGCAGTAGCACTGTTTTAGTTGGGATGATGGCACTATTGGAACAGATGTAATGTTATTCCTCCAAAGAGTTCTCAGCCTTATATAAAGCGCAATAAAAATGGAATAATACCAAGAGATGCCCTTTTTAATAATGTCACAATGCTTCCTTGACTCCTGTTTTATTTTTGAATGATTAGAAAATATAAGCTGCGCCCAAAGCAATCCCAAGATGTACTGTGGGATACAACATTATTTTCTTCTCACACCTACATGCAACAGAACTCCATTAGGAAAACAACACCCACAGACCTCTCCTATTTTAGCACACTAAAAAGCCCAAAAGAATAGACTCTCTCTCATATGAAGCATATATTGTCAATCACCTTGATTAGCCCTCAACGTAACTAACCTAATCTGAATGCAATAATCACTACTGAAGTTCTCCAGATTCTTTTCCAGTGCAAATCAAATACTAAATCAAATTACAAAGTAAGTACCTCAAGGAAGGGGTTCCTAGTCACCAGCTGTAGCGAGAGTGTAAGTCAGAACCAGTCAAGGACACCATATACTTTTACGCACATCAAACTGGTCCCACTTCAAAATCAAATCTTAATAGAAATATTCTAGAACACATAAGACTTAATCAAGGTTTGCTCATAAGTTTTCTCCACAGATGAATAAAGTATCTCACTAGTCTGTTTTTCACTCTTTATCGAGTACATATCTTTCATTGTATATTCTGTAGAAAACTGAGTCTGACCTGCATCTCATCTTGCATTTTATCGCCGGGGTGAAGTGGAAACCCTTTCAGTTGGGCAGGGGCATCCAAGTAACTAGAGCTACTGACCTTGGTTAGCTCAAACCTGTGGGAATGCAAGGTAGCAGAGGCAAGCATGAGACAGAAACAGCAAGCATGTAGCAAGAGCTCACCCTGGGAGACTCCTGAAAGGAGAAGACTTCAGATCCAAAACCCAGTTCTCACTGATGACAAAAGTAGGAAACACTTTAAGGATACAAGGGATTCTATACGGCGTTCCAGCAATCCAAAAAGCCACTGAAAACTGCTCAAGTATAAAGAAGCTCTATTCAAGGTGACAAAAGTGGGAAAGGATTTGTATTCAAATCCCACTTATTTGGTCATAACATCTATGTGTTCTTGATGTTAAGAATGACTTGTCCACCTTTTTAATTTTGTGTTCTATGGTTTGAGAAGTTGAAAACTTTGCGTGTCTTTTGGCAAGCGCACATTCAAGAGAATGTAATAAGGCAGTTCTGCATCAAAGCTCTGGCGGAAGTGTGCTCACGTTACAAACACTTATGAAATTGTGTTAGACACATTAGCAGAAATCAAAATATGATCTTGTATCATAATAGAAGCACCAAATTCATACTAACAACCATCCTTGGGCAGCTTCAGTGAGTAAACAAAAATCACATCTTCTTAATGCCCCAGAAATAACCCCTACAGTTATTAATTAACCTTCATTATACATGTTTTTATTTAAAATGAGATCTCAGATTGGAAGTAATTTAATCAATTTATGGCTTAACCATTTTCCTTGCACAGCAGTTACCTATGTTTATATTGTGCTAGCCATTTCATTTTCCTTCCAGCCCATTAATTCATTGCTCATTCCAGCTCAACTGGGAAGAGGTACTCTTAATCCAAAATAAGAACATCCACACAAAGAGTTAATCCATAATGGTTAATCAGGAATAGGTGTTCCAGAATAAATCCAGAGGCTGAGCATAGGTAAATCCCTTAGACTCAGTTTGATTTAGACCACTTTCACCTCAGCTTCCCAGAGCTGCTGCTACAGCATGTACCTCCTCATCCCACAGCTATGGCAATACGGATACTTGGAGCTGAAGCCACACATCATGCAACAAGAGAACGCAATAATTTATTTGTCAAATTAGAAACAAATTCTTGCAAGTAGAGAAACAAAAAGACCAAGAAACAGAAAATAAGCAAGAAGAGATTAAAGAAAAGCAACTAAACCCAACTTCTTATTATATGAAAATGGAGCAGAATTCTAGGCACTCAAAGACCTTTTATCTTGTAACACAGAGGCATAGATTTAGATAACCACTACTTAGGGACTTAATTACATTTTTTACTCTGAAAAAGATGGAAAAAATGAAGTTATCCCAGTTACGCTCACCCCAAGAAAAGGAGCATTTAAAACATTTACATGACTTAACCTAGAGGTGTTAGTTTGTCCCATTAGTAACTTCAGTTGGAAATCTTATTCTGATTTTCATACGCTTTGTTTAGGTAGCAGAGTAGGCTTTCCTTTGTACAGTTGCTTAACTGGTCAGCTTATTTTTCTTGTATGGTTTCTGCCTCACACAAAATGTTTTGGGGGAAATCAGTCCAAATTCACAGTAAGGTCAGTGTCCAAAATTTTATGCAGATTACTACTAGCCAACTGCTATACAAATATTATGAAACAGAAGCCTTCCCAAGTCCTTTTCAATGGCTGTTGAACACAGCGTGATAAGTGACTTTATATTTTTATTGAAGCTCAGGTTTCCAAGTTCATAGAATAGAAGGCACTGGAATAAGTCTTTCTTAAATAGCAAAAAACAACAACAACAAAAAAAGATTCCTTTCTTAAGAAAAATGTTTTGGGAAACTGGCAATTTTCCTAAAACCCAGCACGTTCCAGAAATGCAGGCTATAATTCAAAAGTATTTTGTCATCTGTACAACCATTTTGCTTATAGCTGCAATGCAGCATTCTCTTCAGGACTGTTTATCGCACTTAAAGGATAAAATGACCCAACTTCCTACTCTGTTCCATCATTATTCATTAATGAAGAGACTGGGCCTAGAGGATTGTCATTGCAGGATAAAAAAAAAGGTTCATTAATACATCCCTTAAGCACGACACACATCAACACTAAACAAGAGACAAAGACAAGAAAATCAGACACACTTTCAATGTACGCCTTAGCAATATTTCGAGAACATTATCAGTTTAAATAGCACTGATAACATACTATTCTATTATGAAATAATTTTGATGAATATAGAAAGTGCAAACACCTTGAAGTAACAGGGCTAAGGACAAAGTCATTCCTTTCAGGCAGACATCTTGAGCATGCATTTGTTTTCTACAGTTTATGTAAATGATAAGCAGAGATGAACTGAATGGTCATGCTGAAATATTCAGGACTCTAAAAGGCAGACTTTTTTTTTTTAATTGCCCTAATTCTGCTATCCCTTCTGTTAAACATAGTTATATTTTTCCCTGCCTTCCTATGTGCCTCCTACGTCTACTGCTCTTCCTGAAGCTCATCTTAACAGATCTTCCCTCTTCCCTTTGAATCCTTTTCCACATTCCTTATTTTCCCCTTCATTTTATCTCAAAGAAACCAATGCCACTGATAAATATCAGATAGCTCCTCCTTCTTCCCTCTCAGTTTCTACTGCTCAGTGTATCCTCACTCTCTCCTTGAAACTTCTTAATCGCTTTAGGGAAATTGTCTATCCTCTGAGGCCACAACTGTTATTTAATGTTACACACCTGTTTGGTGGGGTGGTTGGTTGTTTGTTTGTTTGCTTGCTTTTTTAAAAGAGAAGCACGAGCACAAAGTAAGTAAAATTTTGGGAGATTAGCATGTAGCAATATCCATATGCTGTCAGAATTGATGTCTTCAAAGATGGCCATAGAATACTATGTACTCTGCAGGCTTATGAATGACATTGAAAAAAAGCCCTTTCAAGAAAACAAGATATTTCTCATGTTGCAAGACTTTAAAAATCTTAAGAAAAACAGTCTATTTCTTTAATGATTATAAAAAACAGCAGCCAACAAAAAACTTCAAAAGCAATTACGTGAGACTATTAATACCAGGTACCAATACCGCTCTCCATTTATGTGTCTTCAAGATTTTAGAACTTATTGGAAAAATGAACAATTCCTGTTATTATGGAAACAGGCTTGCACAACATAAAAAGACTCTAACAGCATTCATCTTTTCACTTCCTGAGCTTTGTTTGTGTCACAGCCTTTATTTGCAATTAAGCTTAGTGCATATGAAGTTCACTGCCGGCCAAGCCTCAGAGGACTGATACAGCCCAGGATGGGTAATTCAAGCTCCTTTTACACGGACCTACCAAACTCTGACCATGTTCAAGACCTGCCTGGCAAAAGTGAGACGGTATTACAATTTCATTCAGATCTTGATATCCAAGCAATTCATTCAACAAGGGTACCAATTATGTTTGATTCCCTCACCTTTCCCCCTACTTCTGGACTGGACTGGACTGATTTGCCGTGAAACGGTAATCCTGAGTCATGCTGAATTTGCTCATAGTGAACTGAGATGAAAGATTCCGGGTCTTGAAAATGATCTTTAACTCATCCAGTTTGTTAATTTGTTATAATTCCAATACGATAAAAACACAGGCTCTTCACCTATAGATAACTACCTACTGAACTCTTGTTACATGCAGTCAGGATGATAAAAGACCATCATCTGCACTGATGAAAACATATGCATGAGAACGCTTCATAGAGCTCACGTGTCCTCTCGTCCTCACCCGTATCAAAACACTAGATCTGTAAAATGTGAAATGTTTCCTCTGCCAGTGGTGGAAGAAGACAGGTGATATCATTAACTGATACAAAACCATCAATCCAGTCCGCATAATATGCTTTTACCTTGTGAATACAATATTATTTAATAACAATGTTATGTAACTAACCAAACACAGCAACTAATGCAATTAACATCTAACCAGAACCAATACAGACCAACTTTCTCAAAAAAATGATGCCTTGAAAGTGTATTCATTGTTGGATTCTCCAGTTCCCTCGCTAGAAAGGACTTCCCTCTGCCTGGTTGCAGCATTAGGCACTTAATGCCTCTGACTTCAGCATACACATAGCCCACATCAGCAGCACCGAACTCATCTAACCGTAATCATGTAACTAACGATGGTAAAGCCACAGGACCTCAGGCTTCAGCAATAGGTGTATAAGCCCCAGCAGGATTCTGTACATGCCCGCGCAGGCAGGTAACCAGTGCTGACACCTGTGGTGTCCCGGCTTAGTGGTTAACCATCAAAGAATCTGAGCTGGATACATGCTGTCATCACCTATCTCCAACTGCAGTGAAGATGCAGATTTTTCCAGGACTGCTTTACTTTACAAACACTTAATTTAGAGCCTGATCCCGCTTCTGAGGTAAGCAGCAGTTTCACTGCAGGGGTAAGCAGACGGTTCAGAGCCCAAGCACGCTGCCCAGTCCTGACTCCTGCCAGAGCTCTTGCTGCTACGGTGCCCCTTTCCCTGCACACGTGCAGGCAGAGACGCCCTTCCTCCCCAACAGAGCAGCACTCTGCACTTGCTAGGACCAACAGATCACAGAAACCAAATGCAATGCCAAGTCATAAATCTTATTTAAAAGCTTCTTAAACTTAAAAAAAAAAAGGTCAGTGCTAGGCTGAGGCAGTTATTAAGGCTGCATGGCAGCCCCCCACTTGAAATTCTTTTTCCTTATAATATATCTCTGTTTTCCTCTGCTATGGCACTCCACATTGGTTTTGGTTACATGCTGAATCCAGACTGCATCTGCTGTGCTTTATGTAATGCTGCTTTGTGCAACATCATAGGAGCGAACTACAAAATTTCAACAGGAAACTGCATCTAAAGATTTTGCTTTTGTTGATTTTACGAGAGTCTGGCTTCACTACCGAGGCCTCAGCTTCTTGAAGTCAAAGTCCTTAAGGCTGAAAACAGTTGAACCGGTCCTGAATCCCGGCTTTATCAGGCTGCTGCCTTCAACACCCTTGGCTTGTCCTTGAAATGGCTTTCTGCAGCCATGACTCACTCTGCTACAGCACTCATTTTGCTGTCAGAAAACTGAGCTGAGTGACAGAGAGTTAATCATGGAGGGATGTCTCCGTGTGAGAGGGATAACAGAGAGATTCCTGGGGCACGAGGAAGGAACACCAAGCAATCAGATCGGTGTTCTTGCTGTTTAAAAACAAAGAAAAGTGGTATCTACAGTTCAATTTTCCTGGCTTCAAAAGCACTTTCTCAATTCACAATTTCCTTTATGTGTAGGAAAAAATAGTACAGCCAAGCTTTTGCCTTACAAGCAACCACTTAAAGGGGGAAAAGTGCACAGAAGGTAGTATTTGAACCATACGGATATTAGGAGAAAATAACAAATTGCAAACAGGCAGGTAATTAAGCTGTTTGCAGGCTACTTTGCTCTTCACCTACCACATCACTGGTATGTAATGGACTGGACATTTGCTCTTCAGAAGGAAACTCCTTTAATATTGTATTGTATTTCTGGAAACTTTGGGATATAATTTTTCTAGCGGTATAAAATAGAGGACCAAATGTTCTTGTGCTACAGTAGACCATGAGGCTTTGTTTCAATAGTAAAATTCTGTCTGGAATTTGCCTTCAGATAGATCAAGCAAGATGTCTGAAAGCTGTAATTCCAGGAACGATAACACGGGATGCTTTCTGGAACATATTTATTTACCTGAAAACCATGCGTGGTCATTAGGCTGTTTGTTTGCCAATAAACATTAATAATCTGTGATCTGTGTGATATCATCTAAGCTTCTCATATTCTCTCCCTCTCCTATGTCCACAGTGTTTATAAACGATGATTAGACATTAGTCTACTTTCTGGCACAGTGGGGATTTGAATTGTGTTTGAAGACCAGCAAAACACAAACGTGTTGAAAAATAAAGCCATTTACATCTCCGTTTGGCATATCCCATGCTATATACAAGTCATTATGGATATCTGAGTTCATTAATTTTTCCTGAAATTCACACGCAATAGTGGTACAAAAGCCAAGTGTAAAATACGTCTTTTCCCCTGCCCACCCTAAGGTCGGCTCCTGAGCCAGCCAGGCATTCTTCCAGATCTACTTCCGAGCGCAGTTACACAAACAGCTGTGCTGACACTGAAAACCAGTGGCAACAAATAGCTGGGGACTAGAGAGGGTGGCAATAGTCACAGCTTAAAGCATCGAAACTGCTAAACAACACTTTCAGCATCAACATAAAAGTCTCCAAAGAGCGTATGTTTACAAGCACCTATCTCACATAGTATCAGTGCTACAAAAATTACTGAAATTAAAAGTCTTAATTTGTAGCACTACAGTGGCAACCACAGGTTTACACGTTAACGGCCTGTACAAAAGCCAGCGATGGCGAGAAGGTTCTGTTTATCCTCACAGCAAGGATTGTTTATCCTCACAGCAAATGCAGCCACACACTTTTTGCTTTTACAGTTCTAATGTTTGCATAACATAACGCTCAAGCTATTAACAGCAGAATACTTCTTGACCCTTACATGCCTATATATTTCAAATGTTTGAATTTTCACAAATCTCAGGAAGTTTTATTTCTGTAAAAAAAAAAAGAAGAAACTAATCTCCATGCATTACATAAAGTTTGTACAATAAATGTCATAACATAGATCAAAAGTGTTTATTCTTGCTTAACTCACATATGTCTTCCACATAATTATCCCTTTATGTATACAGAGACAGAAAGAATATACACAAATGTAGAAAACGTGTCAGGGATACCACAGCGCTGATGCAAGGGAAGGTGTAAACTATAAATGTGAACACTTGAGTAGAAATATGAAACACAAAGCTGAGATACGAAGCTCTGGTTTTTCTCAAAAGGGTGGGGGTGTAAAACCCACCTAAGTGCATTTAACGGTTTTTAAATTATACTTGGACAAAAAGATATGGTATCTTTACAATAAAGGAACAGTCTCTGGTGGAAACACATCTCCAGAGAATGGCGCTGCCCTATATGGCTTACGCTGGCAGAAATCAGTTTTCTCCCAAGCACAGAGCTTCTGTGGCTCACTGTCAGCAAACTGATTTAACGCAGAAATCTACTGGAATCTATTTACAATTAATGGACAAGTAGGAGAAGGACATGCCTGCGTGATTTTTAAACCTTTCATTTCCAACATGCAACACAAAATTAAGGATGAGTAAAGATACTATTTTTGCGGACGTGCCGGCTTCAGTTTGGCACTTCTGTTGTTGAGGGTTTGTTGGATAGAACGGATATAACCGCTTTTGAAACTTTCAGAAAATGTAATCTACCTGCCAGTTATTTCTAAAGTTACATGCAGTTGAAAGATCACATTAAAGGTCTTTTATTTTGGAACTCTTCATGCCATAAATCTTCTGATCTGGAAAAAAATGTGAGACCTCTAGGAACGGTAAGTACAGAAGCATCATCTTTAAATACTGTCAGAAAATAAATAACCACTGACTTTTGGAACTGAAGCTGAGAAAGTAACATACACGTAGAGAGGGATTTAAGTAATTGTGGAAGTATTTTAAATGTTGTAGGGTTTTTGCATTCATTTATATCTCAGGGTAATCCTTATTTCACTTCTGATGCAGATTTCTAATAATTCTGCTATTTAGCGGATTGATTGCTCTTGCTCACAGCTTGCACTCACTTTTGCAACACATAAAATTCTAAGCCAGGAAGCAAAATGTTTCAAAACCAAGTGGCAGTATTTCTTTTTCTTGAAATGCTACAAGTGACCTGGCCTTCCAAATTTTTTTTATTGTCAGCAAACTAACAGAATGTATGAATCCCAAGCATTCTGGGCAGTCTGCAACATAAAAAGCCGGAAGATACCACAGGGATGATTATATTTAGATTTAATTAAATACTTCTGCACACACAAAAAAACCCCAGACAACCCCACAGTCTGGTCTAAACCATAAGCAAGCAAACAGGCTCCTATCATTAATGTGTTCTCCCAATTGTTCCCCCCCCCCGAGATATTTTCAAATGTTGTGTCTTGTGGTATTTATCTTCCCTTTTAGTTAACTATTATATGCTGACATTTTTATGCTCAATTTTAAGCAAATCAGTTTACCTAGAACTTCAAGTATGATCTGGTCTGTAGTGTGTCTATTCCCAGATAACTTTTCAGAGGAGTCTGAACACAAATTTTGCCAAAAATACAGCTTATGCCAAGATAGACTGTCTCCTTGCTCTCCCTCCCGAGTGCACATGGACCTAAGAATGAATCATAGATACCAAAATGAAGCTGGTACTGGAGAAGTGTTGCCCCAAATTCCCACTGTAAGTCTTCAGACATTTGTTTGACATAAAAGAAGGGCTGAGCTGAATACAAACAAACCAAGCACATCAGCCCAGGTCATCTCATCCGAAGGCTTCATGTAGATGTCAAACCATGCAAAGAAGTCATACAAGCCTTTGTGGACTTCATATCCATCCAAACCATTATGAATAATACTTAAAATTAGATCAGATTCTGAACCCTTACCAAAATGAGTAAATGAAATCATCTACACGGTTACAGTTACAGAATAAGCCTTACTAATTATTTTGAGTCCAGGTATCATAAGCAGTAGGAACAAATCATAGAGCAACAGATCTGCCTTGAGGTACAATGCCTCAAGGATTTTTCAATCCTATTTCAATTATACCCTTACAGCTCCCAATAAAGGCAACTTTGGAAAACACAAGATGCGCTTACAAGTTACCAAACTGTCCTGCATGACTAAGCTAATTTCTAAACCATTATTTTCTTTTTCAATAAAGGTAATTACACAGTTTTATATGCAAGCTATATATGCAAGGCAAAAAGCTGCAACTGACAAGGAAATTATCCATCTATTCTGTCTAATTGTGCTGCTTGCAAAAACTGGCTGAAAAATTAAATTAAGCAAATGGTTTATAATAAAAACCCTAAGAAACACTTTTAACTTTACAGATCTGTAGTGTAAAGTTCATTTCTATTTCTTACCATTCAGTTTTGGTCCCAATGCCTGGGAAGTTTTTTGTAAGACACGGCAACTTCTCTTGCCCAGTGTTTTAAAAGTGGTAGGCTCAGGAAAAAAATCTCATTTCCTAAGATTTTACAAGCTGAACGTAAAAGTAAAATCTTGTAGATCCTAAAAATAAGGATGCAGAGTTCAGCAGCTGTAACTCTATAGCATACAGACAACCAACACACAACCACTAGAATCTTTGAGTATATAAAACAATTCTGACCCAACTCATCTTACTCCTTTCAATTAAGTCAGTGGACAAGTTGCCTTAAGTACACAACAAATTGAAAATTACAATGAGAACCACCAAATACTTCTCCTTGGCTCATTTACCATTCCAGCCAATGAAAAGGATTTGAAATATTTTTGTCAAAACTCAGACTGATATTGGCTTTTATTTGGCTTTGCAGCACTAACTGTGGATATCAAGCCTTGAAGGAAAAAAAGCCAAATTCTGCAGCACCTGAAAACTTATAAACCTCAAGGAAGTCTTGAAATGGGGGGTCAAATTTCCAGGAATACGCTACACCAGGCATCACTGCCACAAAATATCTTAGAAATACAAGATGTGGCAAACCAGCAAAAAGCAAATATTCCTGCATATAATCAGTTGGGTTCCTTGGAGCAGATAGCTGTGGTGAAGGCCACAAGGAAAAATAAAGGAAATACAAATGAAGAAATAAAAAGACATTATTTATAGGGAAAAGAAATGCCCTATAAGAGGCTTGAGTTCATAAGTCCCCATACAAATGTTACTTATAAATGGTGTTTTATCATCCAATTTGAGTTCAACATTTCCATTAAAAACACAAGATATAAGAAACTTACTTACACACTCTGATTTACAAACCTAAGGATGAACACTATGATCACGGGAGGAAACAGGTGTGAAGAGGTAGCAACGTTCAGCAGACGCAAAGACAGAAAATGCTCTGAGGACACCAGGGACATGCAGGTGAAGAGGAAGTTACGTTTAACCAGAGAGGCAGATCCGCTGCACAGCTATCATAGAATCATAGAATAGAATCACAGAATAGAATCACAGAATAGTTTGGGTTGGAAGGGGCCTCTAAAGGTCATCTAGTCCAACCCCCCTGCCGTGGGCAGGGACAGCTTCAACTAGATCAGGTTGCTCAGAGCCCCGTCCAACCTGACCTTGGATGTTTCCCAGGGATGGGGCATCCACCACCTCTCTGGGCAACCTGTGCCAGTGTTTCACCACACAGCATAAAACATTTCTTCCTTATACCTAATGTAAATGTACTCCCCTTTAGTTTAAAGCCATTCCCCCTTGTCCTGTCGCAACAGGCCCTGCTAAAAAGTTTGCCGCCATCTTTTTTATAAGCCCCCTTTAAGTACTGATAGGCTGCAATAAGGTCTCCCCAAAGCCTTCTCTTCTCTAGGCTGAACAGCCCCAACTCTCTCAGCCTTTCTTCATAGGAGGGGTGCTCCATCCCCCTGATCATTTTCGTGGCCCTCTTCTCGACCCGCTCCAACAGGTCCGTGTCTTTCTTATGCTGAGGGCTCCAGAGCTGGACGCAGTACTCCAGGTGGGGTCTCACCAGAGCAGAGTAGAGGGGCAGAATCCCCTCCCTCGACCTGCTGGACACGCTTCTTTTGATGCAGCCCAGGATACGATTGGCCTTCTGGGCTGCGAGCGCACATTGCTGGCTCATGTCCAGCTTTTCATCCACCAGTACCCCCAAGTCCTTCTCGGCAGGGCTGCTCTCAATCCCTTCATCCCCAGCCTGTGCTGACACCAGAGGTTGCCCCGACCCAGGTGCAGGACCTTGCACTTGGCCTTGTTGAACCTCATGAGGTTCACGTGGGCCCACTTCTCGAGCTTGTCCAGGTCCCTCTGGATGGCATCCCGTCCCTCTGGCGTGTCGACTGCACCATTCAGCTTGGTGTCATCTGCAAACTTGCTGAGGGTGCACTTGATCCCACTGTCTATGTCATTGATGAAGATATTAAACAGTACCGGTCCCAGTACGGACCCCTGCGGGACGCCACTCGTCACCAACCTCCATCTGGACATTGAGCCGTTGACCACTACCCTCTGGGTGCAACCATCTAACCAACTCCTCACCCACTGGACAGTCCACCCATCGAATCCATACCTCTCCAGTTGAGAGAGAAGGATGTTGTGGGGGACCGTGTCAAAGGCCTTACAGAGGTCCAGACAGATGACATCTGTAGCCCTTCCCATGTCCGCTGATATAGTCACTCCATCACAGAAGGCCACTAGGTTGGTCAGGCAGGACTTGCCCTTGGTGAAGCCATGCTGGCTGTCTCGAATCACCTCCCTCTCCTCCATGTGCCTTAGCATAGCTTCCAGGAGGATCTGTTCCATGGTCTTCCCAGGCACAGAGGTGAGACTGACTGGCCTGTAGTTCCCCGGGTCTTCCTTTTTTCCCTTTTTAAAAATGGGGGTGATGTTTCCCCTTTTCCAGTCAGTGGGAACTTCACCAGACTGCCACGACTTCTCAAATACAATGGATAGTGGCTTAGCAACTTCATCCACCAGTTCCTTCAGGACCTGCGGATGGATCTCATCAGCTCCCATGGACTTGTGCGCCTTCATGTGCCTTAGGTGGTCTCGAACCATCTGTGTTCTCCCACAGTGGGCAGCTCTTCGTTCTCCCAGTCCCCACCTTTGCCTTCTGTGGCTTGGGCGGTGAGGCTCGAGCACTTGCCAGTGAAGACCGAGGCAAAAAAGTCAGAGTACCTCCGCCTTCTCCATATTCCAGGTAAACAGGTCTCCCCATTTCCTTCCAGAGAGGGCCCACACTTTCCCTCGTCTTCCTTTTATCACCAACGTACCTATAGCTTTTCCTGTTGCCCTTGATGTCCCTGGCCAGATTTAACTCTATCAGGGCTTTAGCTTTCCTAACCTGACCCCTGGCTGCTCAGACAATTTCTCTGTATTCCTCCCAGGCTACCTGTCCTTGCTTCCACCCTCTGTAGGCTTCCTTTTTGTGGTTGAGTTTGTCCAGGAGCTCCTTGTTCATCCACGCAGGCCTCCTGGCATTTTTGCCAGACTTCCTCTTTGTTGGGATGCATCGCTCCTGAGCTTGGAGGAGGTGATCCTTGAATATTACCCAGCTTTCTTGGGCCCCCCTTCCCTCCAGGGCTCTGTCCCATGGCACTCTACCAAGCAGATCCCTGAAGAGGCCAAAGTCTGCTCTCCTGAAGTCCAGGGTAGTGAGCTTGCTCTGCGCCCTCCTCGGTGCCCTCAGGATCTTGAACTCCACCATTTCGTGGTCACTGCAGCCCAGGCTGCCCTTCAGCTTCACATTCCCCACCAGCCCCTCCTTGTTGGTGAGAACAAGGCCCAGCATAGCACCTCTCCTCGTTGGCTCCTCTACCACTTGGAGAAGGAAGTTATCATCGACGCATTCCAGGAACCTCCCGGATTGCTTATGCCCTGCCGTGTTGTCCCTCCAACAGATGATATCGGGGTGGTTGAAGTTCCCCATGAGGACCAGGGCTTGTGAGCGTGAGGCTGCTCCTATCTGTCTATAGAGGGCCTCATCCACTCGGTCTTCCTGGTCGGGTGGCCTGTAGCAGACCCCCTCCGTAATGTCACCTGCCCCTGCCTTCCCTTTAATCCTGACCCACAAGCTCTGGGTTAGCTCCTCATCCATCCCCAGGCAGAGCTCCATGCACTCCAGCTGGTCATTGACATAGAGGGTGACACCCCCTCCTCGTCTCCCCTGCCTGTCCTTCCTAAAGAGCCTGTATCCCTCCATCCCAACACTCCAATCATAGGAGCCATCCCACCACGTCTCCGTGATGCCAATAAGGTCGTAGCCCTGCAGGCGTGCGCACGTCTCTAACTCCTCTTGTTTATTCCCCATGCTGCGTGCGTTTGCATAGAGGCATTTAAGTTGGGCCCCTGATGAAGCTGTCTTACTGGCTGGAGTTCCTTTGTGCTGCTTTTCAGGCGCTCTCCTGCTGACCTGCGTTCCTTCTCCAGGCTCTGGGCATCTATTGCTGGCCCTGGCATCAAACTGGTAGGAGTGGGATGGATGGAGGTTCCCCTCCCCTGGCATCTCTAGTTTAAAGCCCTCTTCACCAGCTTGGCAAGCCTATGACTGAAGATGCTCTTCCCCTTCTCTGACAGATGGACCCCGTCAGCCCCCAGTAGACCAGGTTTCTCAAAGCGAATCCCATGGTCTAAGTAGCCGAACCCCTGTGGCTGTGGCACCAGTCCCGTAACCATTTGTTGACTCGCCAGATTCGACTGGCCCTTTCAAACCCCTTCCCTTTGACCAGCAGGACTGATGAAAAAAACTACCTGCGCTATGTTTGTGCAGCACCTGACAAATTGGAGTGAAACCCTTGTAGAGCCAGCGAGGGATCTGTTGCAGGTTACAGGCACGTTTGCTGGTCTGCAGGGCCACATGCGGGCTGGATCACGCTTTCTGTGCTGATCAGCTTTCCAGTGAGGGGAGCAGCCAGGAGGGCAGGGACAATAACGCAGGGGCCCTACGGGAGTTGGTGTTGAACTAGCATCCCTTGAGGTGTCTAAGCTGACTCCTTGTTTCCGGAACACCCTGCAGGACTTGCACTTTAAAGGCTTTTATCATTATGAAGGATATTCCTGTATATTCATCCCCTTCATTCAACCCCAAACAGCTGATGGAAGCATGGAAAACGATCCTTGAATATACAAGCAGGTAAGTTACACCATCCAAATACACCTGCTTCCCGGAGTGACAGAAATACTCTCCAAAGCTGCTCCAGCCTCTGCAGAACAGGCAGAAGCTGTTACTGAAATATTGTCTTGGTTCATGCAAGTTCCTTTGAAAAGGTTGCTGACTAGGACCCAGAGCCCATGGGCTCTTTCTGTGTTGGCTCTTTTTATGTGGGTTTTTGCACCTACATACAGCTCTGCTAATGTCAGCAGGGTTCTCTGTGGGTGCAGAGATCTGTCAGCGCTGCACCCAGCCTTGCTGGATATAGCAGTAGGTAGGACGCAGGAGAGCAGCCAGTGTGAAAGTCAGGATGGCTACACGTTTCAAGAAGTAAGCAAGCAAGGGGAAGTCTGGCAGCCGGACCGTGAGCAGGGCTGAAATGCCCTGTGAAGCCGTGCACGCTCTGCATTGCTGTTCTTGTAAAGAGCCACACTTGACACACTGTCAACCATTCATTTCTTCTGCATTGGTTATAATCAGTGATAAATAACTTGCTATTAATGAGAAATAGCTTGTCAACAACACTTCATTGCTCTTAAAACTGCCATGTGAAGTAAATCCTGGCAAATAATCGCACAGCATATACATATGCACATATATATGGACTTTCAAGACCAAAACCCCCCCTTTCTCTGCACATCCATTTATATTCCTACAAACATAAATTGGGGAGAAAACCCAAAGAGTATGTATATCACATACAGTACTGACAGGTCAGCATTTGCTCAACTTATAATAACTGCTTATATACTGAATTTCCAGGTTAGAGGTCTAGCTGATAGAAAATGTGAAGAATGCCAAAACGTGTGGAAGTCTAAGAGGACCACTGGGGAGTTTAATACCTGCGTAAGGGGGAAGAACCACAGCTTGAGCTGGGAGGTGGAAGCAGGAAAGTGGCTCCAGCTGGGAGCCAGACACCGACTCCATTCAAACACCCCCACATCCCTTTGGAAAGGATGCAAAAGGATAGGGACAATTTTAAGCGAAATTAATTTATCAGCTGAACCTGATGCCTTGGTTTTCCACCCTACTGAGATAGCAGCCTGAGTCTATGCACAGCCTACGGAAGTTAAAGCAGGTCACTGTCAGAGGAGAACGTTACCAGCTCCGGCCTCTATACCAACCTACCAAAGACTTATCTCATGATTTCTCATGGAAACCAGAGATTACTAAGTCTTTTACTGAAGAGAAAGTGGCAAGCAGGTAACAAACTCCACAGTTCTGATGATGTGAGACAGAAGATAACGGCAGCGTTCGCTTCCAGTATATTCATAAGCTTGCGATGCCTCTGCAGTCGTATAGCATTACAGCTGGGCTGCAGATCTGGTAAACAAAGACAGGACTAGAACCTGAGCTGTGTGGAAATTTGTGCTGGTTCCTTTAGTTGTACAGGTTTTGCTAGAGAAGAAAACTTTGGCACAGCCGTTTCCAGAGGCACCATGTCATATAGGTTTAATGCATCTATTTAAATTCCAGCAAAATTTTAGGAAACTACTTGTAAGCATTCAAAGCTTCAGGTGGTTTTTAAACATGATGACCCCACTGAGAAATTTATGCAAGACGTAAGGATAGAGCACATTGCTCTGCCAGCAAGCTCTCCAAGCAAAGGACTCGCAGTTGTTTGCAGCATAGGTCTGGACAAGAATTTGTGCAGTTTTAATTCCTTCCAGTGGAGGACAGTGGTTTACAACAGAAGGAATTGAATGGCTGCATTTCATCTGGCAAGTTATCTGTTTCCTCACGTTGGCAGTGCACAGATACATGTTCCCCAGGTTTTATGTGAGCTAACTATGGCAAGCCCCAGCCTGGGCTCTACCTGCGTTAGTCCACACACCAATGTTTGCTTAAAATTGACCTGGAGCTTTAGAACGATCACTGTTCGGGGTTTCAGAAAGGATGAGTTTATGTCAAAATCACAACATATCATCACAACATTTCTAAGCAGGGACAACTGAACCAGTATGTAGAATGCTGAAATATTTTAAGAACTTTTTTGAGCTATTTGTAGGATTCAAGATGTATCAATTTAACTGTACAATACAGTGATTTTCTGGCCGAGTCTGCACCACTTTCAAGGCTTGATTTCCACAGGGAAAAATCTCTTATGTAATATTTAATATTTGAAATAAAATGCTGAGAAGGCATGGGTCTTAATTATTTAGCTTCTGACACATACCCTCCCTTTAAAAATTCAGCGTCTGACTGCAGATCTAAAAGACTTTCCTATAAATAAGTCATCTTCTGAAGCTGTAACAAATTTAAAAAAGTGTTGCAATGGTTCTTAGCTGATCAGAGGAAGCACGGTACTATGAAAATGTAAAAAAATATGTATTTTAATATTATTTCAAGGCACCAAACCATTCTAGGTTGCTGGGATTCTATAAAAAAAAGCTCAGAGAGAGCAGCTTTAACAAGATGAGACGACTTTCCCCGCTCCGAGTACTTTCTTTCCAACAAGTCAAGCACAAGATTGAGGGAGTAGTTATAGTTTCTCTTATTTGCAGCAGACCTGTTTCTGCAGTAAGCATCTTCTAAATGGAAAGCATTCTAAATTAATTAAATAAACCCCAAGAGACAGTAAACTAATTATTCTGGGCATACATAAGATGCTGTTGAGTTAATCACTATGAACACAAGTGAGTTAAGTTTGTATTGACATATTGGGCCAAATTTTTTGTCAGAGAAATTAACTTCAGTGGAGTTAAGCCAGGAGTGAATTTTTCCTCATTAAGTAGAAATAGGTCTACCATCTGAACTGTGAGGATTTATTGCCTCTTGGGAAAATCATATTGCACTCTAGTTTGTAAGTGACTACTCTTGCACACTCACATGCTTCAAAATGCACAGAATTTTTTGTTTAACCATCTAATAGTTGGATTGTTACATGTGACCCCTTTCAAGTGAGCACTGACTTCAGCATAGAGGATGCAAGAAGTACTGCTAAGCTATGGAAATAGCTCATTCCTGAAGCTACCTGAAGCTTCCCGATGGTATTCAAAGTTCACATACAAGCAGGAGGCACAATCCTCATGTCTAAATCTAACACAACTACCACAAAATGTCTTCTTTGTCTATATTTAACCCAACAGAGTTATTTTTGAAAGAGCATCTCAGAGAAATTTTCACCTACTGCATGGATTCTGCAATTTTTCCTATTTAAAAATCATTATTCATCCAAATTCCACGACTACTGTGTTATACACAGTAGTTACAGAATGTCATATATTAATTTTATATTTATTTTTAAATTATTTTGTACAGAGGAACAGAACCTAAAGCAGTAATTGCTACCACTTATTAAGAAACAGACAGACTAAGAACCCAAACTAGCACAAAGCTACGTGTCTCTATGTGAGCATTAAAAGTCCCACCAGTTCAGGAGACAACGTCTCCAAACTCCTTCAGCTCTAAATGTTAACCTGAAGTAACCACAGAGCCCTTCACTGTGCTAATAGGACAGCACTCTTAAATGCACATCAGGACAGCATTTTCAGCATCGTGGGGAACTCTGTAACAGCAGACTTAGTGCTCATTAGCGTTAACCTCTCTTCAAGACCACTTTGCCACTGAATCTTTTTTTGAGCTTTCCTAAGCCACCCGTCTAGAATTCAGGAATATGTCACATAACTACTCAACACTGCATACTAAAGGTAAAACTTTGTTCTTTTTTAATTTATTGTCTTCTACTTTCCACCAACCTCTGGTGGATGCTGGTTAAACATCTTAAACAGAAATGTATTTTCAGCATGGCCAAAAGAGACTAGAAAAGTGCCTGAGGGCAAACTGAAACAGGCTTTGAATCAGGCTGCAACTGTTCGGAAACAGAATTTTTGAGAACCTGCATAGCTTCTCTGAAACCAAGGAAACTCCCTTGACACAAAGCAAAGGCCTCATATTATTATTAACATTTTCTGACGTGTTAACACTTCAGTTACCCCACCCCTTCTTCTTACGGAAGTCATCCTTAATAAATCTGTGCTTCTCAGTGCTACTAATGTTATCACATCAACTTGTTTTTCAAGAGTCCGTCCTTCAATGTGAGTCTAAGAAGACTGCAGCATAGAAAAATTAATCAGAAATCAGCCTGACTGTGGGACATCAGGATACGTGGAAATCAACACCACTGCAACCTACTTAATAAGCAAGGGAATGGAGCAATGAGGCAGGGAGGTTAATCCCACTGGCATTTGGGATCACAGCCTGGCATCTACACCTCGTCTGTCCCCATGATAGCTAGAGTTCACTTAATAGCAGCAAGTACGTAAAGTTTTAATCTTAGTTAGGCTAGTCTCATCACTATCTTGGCAAACATAGCCTCTGAGTGTGGCTTTAAATACCTCTGTGAAAAAGAGCAAGTTAAATTACATTAGGGAAACATTCAAAATTACTAGTTTTAAAATCAAAACCCCCACTGCAGAGTATTACGGTGATCACTGAGAAAATTGCTATAAAAGCTAGAAGGCTGTTTTCTTAGCAATACCAAGAGGATCGTTTCCATTGTTCTGCCAAGATTCGCAGCAGTCACAGAGATGTTTAGCTTTTTCTGAGGTTCATCACTGCAGTACAGCTGCTGTTTCAGCCATAGAAAAGTGTCAGCCTCCTGGAGAGTCTTAATTAAATAAAAGGCAATTTTAGGGGGGGGGGGTGTGGTGGTATCATTACAAAGTGAAGCCTTGCTATTTGGATGTCAATTTACATAAAGCTATATTGCTCTTTGATTATGTTTATAAATTGCATTCAAATCAAAAGCAAAATTATTGCTGAATGATTCTGTCTAACTTAGATATCACCAGAATTTAGGCTGAGGTAGTCATTAACCTATGTTATTTTTCAGCATGTATTCTCAAAGAAAAAGCAAATCCCAAAATTTCAAGTATAAGAGTCCTTCCTTCTTAGACTGGTATCTGATGTTATCCCATTTTCTAACACCGCTCACAATGAGGGTGAAGCATGGTGCCCGCTTTCTAGAGATGACATAGAAGGAGGAACTGTAAGCTATTACTGTTCATCATAAGTAACCAAGACCCAAGGGAACGGTAACTCCCATCTGAGAAGCAGCAGTTTCCTAATTACAGTTCATTAAGAGAAATGTTCCCTATTAAAAATTACTGTGAGCACCAGCACTGAAACCTTTCCTCCATCTCTAATATTAAAGTGTTGTCAGTGCTGTAAGTGCCAGTTGACTGTACAAAATGACAAGTATCCAGGCACATCCCTTGCAACAACTGGCATCTGCTTTGGAGTCATTTTAGTTGGTTTGAATGGCACTAATTAGAAGTAGTTACACATAAATGACATCCCAAAGACTTGACACAATAAACATTGCTATCTAGTGCCATTCATTTGCTCTTCCCATTCAAATATACACAGTATTTATGATAATTTCCATGTTCACTGCCACCTTTATCCCACAAATAAGGTCATGAGACAGACAAACAACAAATACATGAGGCACCGCATGGAAGTCGAATACATAGTAAGTTATCAAATGCTCTTTAAAGCATCTAGGCCAGGGTTTTGATTGCTTCTGAAAGTAGTGAATGTACCTCTAACAATGCGGATTAGAAGGCTGTCTCTTTACTTAACCTTGCAAAGAAGCCATTAAGGTTCTTCACAACAACCTCTCAGTGACTATCATTTGGCCAGGCAGCTTTATAAACACTAGCAGAATTTCCTATCTATTCCTCTGTTCCACATGCACAAAGCGGTGCCAGTGAAAAATAATGAAGTTTCTATTCTCACATGGGTGTAGACTACTAGGAAGGATAACTGAGATCTGAGCTACCAACAAGAAACTTCTCAATTTTTCTTTTGCTGACTAGGATGTCCTCTGTTTCTGTGCATAAAACAGTCAGGGCGATTTGTACATTGCAAAGTTTCATATGCTCAAAAAGCAGATAAAAAACCCCAAGAACACGCTGAACACGCTTCATAGTCATTTCCGGTTTTTAGGAAAAAATCTTACAACAGTGCATTTCTCCCTGGGTAGTTCTGAACTGTCAAAGTACAGAACGAGGGGACATGCCTAGCAGTAAGCAAAGCAGCAGCTGGCTACGTATCTACAACCTGCCTGGATGGAGAAGTCTGAATATGGAGATCAGGTCTGTGGCACAGACACAGTATTTTATACAGCCACAATTAAGATCATTAGTAGATGTAGCTGCCCCAAGAAAAGGCAGCAACCACCTAGTGACTTTCTTTGATTTCCATCATCCTACATTTTTAGCATCCCACTGCCCTTTTTAGACTTACAGCTTTTTTTTAACACCTGTTCTACTGCATGGTGTCTTACCTCATACCAACTCTCTCACAACCATAGTGGCACAACATTATTTTCAAACACCTTTAAATAGTGCTGTTGATTAAAAAACTCATCACTAATATGATTTCAGGAACCCAGATTGTCTTCTAAGGTATAACCTTTAACACCAATTGCAAATATAGAACAGAAAATTAAGTTAACCTGACAAAATTAAATCAGTAACTTTCAATGCAATGTCAAATTTCTAACAACCTGCACGTTACCAAAGAATAAACTATTTACTAAACGATTAAAAATTTCATTTTTCTTGATGATGTTTTTGAGCATCACATTTTGTATATAGGTTTGTAGAAGATGCAAGGAGGATAATCCTAATGGATCACATCCAAAACAGAATGGTCACAAAAGATTACTGGGACCTCACAAAATTCTGAATCCCTTCCACCACCTTTTAAAAATTTGCATATGCAGCTTCATTTTCATTGTTTCAGATCTCAAACAATAAGTGCAGATTTATTTTTTTTCTTAAATACTCCCATTCCTAGCTGTAAAGGTATATAGACTTCAAACAGCTTGACGGGAGGGCTTTGGAGTCTTCATTTGTTGTAGTCACAGCATAACAGCAAAACTCCCTGTACACTAAGCAACGTCACCATGCAACAAAAGAGGATGAATAGAGTCTTGATTTTGCGTCCCTGCTAGTATCACAGAGCATGCAAGGCTTTAACAAAACGACAGATGAAACACTTCTCAGGCTCTAATTAATTCTTTTCCAAAACAGAGCCAGTTAACACGCAGCCTTCTATTTACTTAACACCCAGTTTAGCTCTATATATGGATAATCCAATTCCAAATTGAACTATTTGAGCATATACTTAGATTTAAGCATACTTAGTGTATGTGCTTTAAATTAAGCAAATACTCAAAAACTTTCTGAAGGTCTCACAAGGCATGCCTAATGCGAGGCATTTTTGCACATGCTAAACTTGCTAGACACTGTAGAGTGTTGTGCCCAATACAATTTTAGAGATCTGAGAAATATTCGTAATAACAGCCTCACGGTTTTGAAAAAATTTCATGGTTCTGTACTGTGAATGCCATGCTGCCTTTGGCACAAAGACACTTGTTCGGTATTTGAAGTGAGCACAAAGCCTTGGAGCAGGAAACAAACATTGCAATGGCTGCGGTGAGGTGAAGGACACACCAGAACCCCCAGGCCCTTGGGGCTTTGCTTAGAGCTCTACCAGCTCTCCCCTATGACGGAGACATTTCTATCCAACGCCGTGATCTGAAGCTGTAAATGCAAATGGCGCTGAAGAGGCAATTGTATTTATGTGCTGTCTGAAGAGATTCACGAGCAGCAATACGTAAGAGCGTGAGTCCATTATACTATCACGTAAAACAATTTAAATAAAATGTTGCTTTTCCTACCAGATATTTATAGTAATGGTTATTCTGCAACAAGTCCTCACCAAAAATAAAAAAAGTGTCCTTTTGCCTTTTAGTTTATGTAATGTACATGCCAGGACTGTGCTCTCTGGCTATGTCTTATTTATAAGTCAAGGGCTCATAAAGGACTTTTTGAATTCACTTTCACCAGTAACTGTAACCTTCAGAGTATAAAATTTATGAAATCTCAGGAGAAAAGACATTCAGTGTAAAGCTTGTCCTGTTGGGGCAACGTGAGATGAAGCCCAATTTTATAAATTCAGCATTACAAACAACTATCAGACAATATTGATATTTTCAAAACTACACAGGTACTTGGGCTACTGACCCAACACTGTTGCAAGAACTTCAGTATATTTTACCAAATCAGAAGTTAAAGCATGCTAAGAACTATGCCAAAATTCTTTGTGATTAAACTTGAAGATTATACAATCAGATGCTTTTCAATATCCTAACAATGTCTATGTGTATGGGTCCCTGGAAAAGACATTCTCAGCCTGTCTCTGCCCGCAGCAGCTGATTTTTCTTCCCTTCCATTAAAAGACTGGTCTTGGGAAAATGGATCTGTCTCTTCAACCTCAAGGTTCTTGGTTTTGGCAAAACAGTGCCATTCCCCAGGACTGGCATGGCTCCCCACAACTATTAAAATCATTATTTCATTAAAGCAACTGTTGGGATGATACCTAATAAGTAGGTTGTTTCCTTTTTTTAACTTGTTGCCTTAATACTTCTCTCTCATCTAACCAACTAGCAAGGTATTTATCATAAATGCACAAATATTATCTCCGATATATGTAAGAATATTTGTATTAGCAGCGTTACATTTTAGGAAATACTGGGTCAACAAGAGTTCCTAACTCATAGTGTTACGTCTGTGTTCATTAACCTGTTACGAAGATGGAATTTTATTCAAGAAATTCTTTTATTCACTACTCCACTTTTAACATTCTAACTCCTAGGAATGATATTAAGATATATTAATTTCAAAATCCTTCAGCTTCATTTGAGATTGCCAAATTAAGAAGTGAATGAAGAATTATGTTGCAGTATACATGAGGATGCAAATGTTAAAGAAATACAGCAAAGTGTCAAAAGACAGGGTAGAAGTGTTATTCGCTTCTTTTTATCATTATGAAATACATAGAAGTAGTTCCATACAAATCTTTGGAACTATGAAAAGGATTCACAAAGCTTACGTGCGCAGCAATCTTTTCAAATATAGGTTATACCATAAAACCTGCTCCGTAACTGCTCTGTAGTGTAGACGATCAGTATTCTATCCCATGACAGAAGATTTCGAATCAGTTAAGAGTAAGAGCATTCTGTTTCACATTGATTATTCATTAACATAAATAAGACAAATGCTAAAGAATGTCCAAATGCAAATTTGAGTGAACACATTTCACTCTATCATGAATTTTTAATTGTACTTCAAATTGTGAAGCTCTTAGTCTAAAAAGCAGCGTAAAAGTACCATGCTTGAAACAAAGTTGTAGGCAACAACTCACATTCTTAAGAGCAATTTCCATCATTTCCAAAGCATGGTATGCTTTTCAGAAAAGTCTATCCGTAATAGATATACACACCTACAAAACTTCAGTGTTTTTTCAACAAATGCTACCATTTATACGGATAAGTTGTCCAGTTATTCTGATAATCCCCTAAAGCATTGCCTTGCTTTGTGCTCTGGAATCACCAAATCCTAAGGTAAAAGGCACATGCACCACAAGGAGTTAGAAATCGGAGCAAAGCATGCCTGTGATCAGCCCCAACATTTCCAGGCGCAAGCATCCTTCTTAAACCATTTAGTAGCAGCACCTTTTTGGTTTTGGTTTTTCATGGTTGTTTTTGGGGGGTTTTGTGGGTTTTGTTTGGTTTTGTTGTTCTTTTTTTTTAAAGCAGTATCTCTGAAGCCTCTGTTAGGATAACTATGCAAATGTTGTCCCTAGAGACCTTGGAAATAACCACTAACTTCTACACACAGCATCGCTTTCCTATTCAGAAAACCAGCTCAATTTACAAGGCCTATTTTCCTTACCCGGCAGTCAGGGGAACTGTGCTATCCAGCCTCCCGAATACGTTCAGCTGTGACCTATGGTAAAAAGCCCTGGTACTTCTGCATTCTGCACACAGAACAGGGAATGAGGCACTGACCTTGCCACTGCACAGAATAAATTCTAAATATAGCATGATTTCTAAGTATTCCGATGTTCTTTCACCAGTTAACTGTTAACTCATGTCAACAGGCAAGTTTTGACCTGAGGCACAGGTTTTTCCCTCGCTGTCCTCCTATTCCAGGTTAGAAGAAAATTGGTAAATAGTCAAGATGACATTCAGTTTACTTCTCTAGGTAGTTGGTTAGTTACTTTAGCAGGGGAGGTAAAATGCACTCAGGACAAGTGATGCAGTCAACAGTTTTAATTTTGCAAGTCAGATCTTATTTCTCACTATCTGGGCTTTTGTTTTTTGTAAGTCTACTCACTATATATGGTGTTGGGGCATTTTAATTACAACTGTATCAATGTTTGGGATGTTGCTGCTGTGGAGCTAAATGGTGGCACAAAAGACCTGCAAAATAGATTGCGTACTCTGCCCTAAAAATCCTAATGGAGAGCAGAGAGAAGGAAGAAGAGGGAGGAGTTGAGGAATCCTCCTTAGCAGAGCCATGTCCGGAAATGTCCAGAAGCGCTTTGCGTATGTTGAATCAAATGTACTGGCACAGTATTTACAGAGTACCATAGTGTTACCACACAATAACAGCTGTTGCTAAAAGGAGACAAATATAAACATCACTTTCCCCCTCCTACTTTATTAGATTTATAAGAATCTCAGTCTCTGCTTTAAGCAATTTCTAATTTTTCCTCCTCTGTTAGTAAGGTTTGGGGACAGCGAAATAAAATTGTTCTCTTCTACTCCCCTACAGCTGTTGCAGAAAATGCCTTGAATGCTGTGAATAGTCAGCTGAAACAGTCAAGTTTTAAAATACTGGCCAGCTTCGTAGATAGCTGTTCCTTCCTATGTAACTATCAAGAGAACTCTAAGAAAAAAATACCTCCTTCACCATTTTGCAACGTTTAATTCCCCTAAGCAAACAGCTCTTCTTTGAGGCCCAGTTCTACCACATTTTTCCCTTCACAAGTATCCATGAAACAGCGCTGTGATGGAGTGCTTCCCCATTAGATCCTCAGCCCTCTTCCTCAACACGTGCAAGAGCCTCTCCCCACAGCCGTTTTCAGAGTCTTGGGCGGGACCTTTCTATGCTCACCTGGACTTCTGTTTCCTTTTGGGGACTCTGCATTTGTTCTGTTCATTTAGCATCCAAAACTAAACTCTTCTGTTACACTTAAGCATCAATAGAAAGCTATTTTGGATGAAGACTATAGTAGCAACAGATAATTTCCTGCTTCCTTCATGAAGATACTCGGTTAGTACCTTTCTTCCACTTGTCAAATGCTTTAGAGTACATCAATATTTGCTGCAGTCACAGGAGTGCTCCCGCACAGTACACCTGAGCTGCCTTTCTGTAACTAGTTCAGGTATTTATAGCCAGCATGGCACGGCAATAGACTCAAAGGTTAACTGTCCAAGTACTTCTGCTTCTTCAATGAGTTTTGTAGCCTGCGATGGAGTCATAGGTCTTGTGCTAGATGAAGTACAAATGCCTCATACCACCTTAAATACCCTACACTATGAAGAGCAGGATCTAAACTGCATGGATCTTGGCCTCAAACTCTCACTATCTGTTCCGAAGACTGTCCCTTCAATGTAAACGCTTGAACAAAAGTGCTGAAAGGAAACAAAAATTATACTGTCCCAGAATATTAAAATCCTGCAAAAAGAATCCCCTCGGTAAACGTTGTGCTGCATATTCAGTACTGATCTCTCAAAATTTTCATCTCCTATGATTCAGGATTACAACTGAAATTTTATATTATTTTAGCCCACATTTTAGTATCAGCATTGGAACACAAAGTACCAGATCAGAGGCAGATCACAGGTTACTTAAAATGAGAACTTATGAAGGGCTATAAATCAAAAGGTACAACAAGGAAATTAACAGATATAACGTTGTTACCATCAAATGTAGTAAGGATTCTAATACACAAAGATCAATTGTTTTTCCACATAAAAAGCTTTCAGCAGGAATTTCACGCACAATTTGAAGCTAAGGGTAGAGGGTTTTTTTACTAGAATAATAGTAAGTTCCTCTTGGAAATGAATTAAAGAAATAATCTTTTTTATTATGAAGCGTAGGAAACACAAGCATCCATGTCGTGCACTAGAATCTTTAACTGTATTCACCTTTGTACCACATCGTTGGCATACTGCTTTGCCTCTTACATATAAATAACTAGGATATGGGGAATACATCACAAAACAAAGCAGAATATTATTCTGGGATTCATCAGAATTATGTCTTACACACGTGTGCAGAAATAAAACTTCTGGAGCAAGTTCTACTGCAAGATCTGATTCTGATTCTGGCAGTTATATCCTGTTAAGTTGCTGGTAACTACGATGATGCTGAATATGGGATGTAAAAAGTTTCACCTTTCCTGCAGGTACCATAGCTTATAACAAAAATACACAAGGGTTAATAATAATACACAAGGGTTATATTCCCTACTCGTGCTAAGTAGTCTTTTCAGAATGCTGCTAAGAGGGTTTCTTAAAAATACTTCCATATTTTGCAGTAAAATGTAAACCTATGATTCTTCTCTTATTACTGAACAACTTAAAAGTTTGTGTGAAAGAAAGCAATGTTTATGTTTCATATACCTAACATAAATGACTTTATTAGTTTAATGGAGAACATGACATTTCTACTGTCCCTTCAACAGAACCCAACAACTGAGTTTAAGCCATGAACATAACACACATGTTCCTGTATAAATTACTTCAAAGTCTGATCTCCTCAAATCAGTATTATCGGAGGAATATAACTAGTCACTACTTGACTAACCAAATAGCAAAATGCTCAAACAAAACAGCTATGGACAATCTTGAGTGGCACTAAAAATATTTTACTGTTCAACACTGAAATACCCGATTCAAGAGCACTCCCTATTGTATCACACACCTTATATAATCTCTCTCCAGTTTCAAGAAGTAATAAGCTGCAATAGGTGGACATTCTGAAAAGACTACACAAAAACAATTTTTGTCTTCTTCCAGAAGAGTACTGCAGCTTCCGCGGGTGTATTCAAGTTGAAATTGTCACAGACATACTCTGACATAAAGCAATAATATTGATGGTATGCATGTCAAGGACACCTCATGCCAAACCCAGACTTCTAAATTATTAAAGGCATAATTTTCTTCAGGCATCTTTTTCATCACAAGAGCCTGGGAACAGTCACCTCGGCCCTCTCAGGTGCACTTATCTATAACTCACCATTCAGAAGTTCAGCTGACAACATTTACAGTGAAAACCACAATGGCTTGCCACCGCCTTCTTACGTGCAAGACAATGGACAGAAGTGGAGGGCGCCATATCGTGTTCAATTTTGGCCGAACAGAGGCAGCTGATGGCTAGAAAAGCAGTACGTTTAAATATGCAGTTCCTGAAGCTCAGTAGAGTTCCCTTCATAAATCCGTAATTCAGAATGCACAGCAACTAAACAGTTACTTGGAATAAAGAAGGAAGTAAAACCACTTTTAGTTTCGAAACAACAGATGAAAACCATCATTTCCAATATGGTCTGAACAAAATAGTCAAAATATAAGATTCTTCTTCCAGGAAAGTCTCTTGAGAGTAATTCCTAATCACCACATTGCTGAGTTTGTCCATTGTAACAATTAGCATCTATGAAAGCTGGAAAACTTTAAAGTTTTCCAGCACTTTTCTTATTCCCTACAAAACCACAAAGTAAAAATGACAACGTCTTGGAAACCAATGCCATACGGTCATGCAGATACATAATTTGACCATTTTTCCTTTGAAGTCTTTTCAGATACAACGCATTAGACTAGTACTAGACAGCTGGTGTGACTGTAAAAAAGTGTTACCAAAGGCCTATACTTGAAGTGGATTTTTGCAGATCTTACCAATACGACTGCCCCATCCCTCTTGATCCCATGTGATAAAAATCTGATCTCTAAACGGCAGACAGTCCCCCTTTCTGTCTGTGACGAGAAAAATATCCATACCTAGATCTACGCTTGTTCCTACCCAGCTAGGCCAAACGCTACCCCAAGTTGTATTCATACCAGTTTGAGAACTTGGATTATTTCAAAGATACATGTTGCTCTGAAATCTAAAGCAGATTATTCGCATGTGGACTGCTATGGGTTTTGTAAATGAGTCTAACTTCCATTTTACAGGTCAATAAAAGTGCACATTGAAATAAAGCAGTCTCAGCCATCATTAAGTTATTCAGTAATGCAGGACAGCTCCCATTCATCAAGCATTCAAACACTACCTTTACTTGATCTTTCTCAAAACATTATATTTCAGAATTAATGCCATTATGCTCTACACTAGCCAAAGCTTTGAAATTTAGATATGGAAAACCATGGTTCAAAAGTTTGAATGCCCACTCAGATGCGATCTAATTCGTGGGTCACATTCAGAACTCTTTCTTATCATGGAAATTGATGTTTTGATCTAGTAGCTGATGCGGGTTTACATATACTAAAAACCCAGATCCTACAGCAGTGGAAAAATTACAGATTAAACACTGGATTATTTCTATTTGAACCAAGTCATATTTCACATCGCTATGCAAATGTTACCCACTGCTCTCACATGGTAATATATGAAATAGATGCGCTAGTGCAACAGACCGAGCAAGGGTGACATGCTCTCAAACACCTGCCCCTTGCCTTGCTGGTATATCGCATAAACCATAACCCTCACACTAGTCTCTGACCTGCTGCCCAAGAAGTCTCTTCTTGTTCTCCGGCGTATACCGTGCTAGAGGCAGGGTCTGTTCACTCAGTCATAACACAACACTACAATTTTCTATGACCTGCACTAGAATCACCTCTGGTTCTGACACATACCAGCAGCACGCTCAGAGCTAGATCAGGGATGTCTATACAATGCTTCAACGTGCACAATTTTATTCTTCTCTTCTAAGGCTTGGTTGTTAAGATAACTTCACTGACTCAATTCAGCATAGCTCCACTTTTTTGTCCAAACACTTTATAGTTAACTGAATGTTATCTTTGCCCGCAAATCATCTCTCAGTTCTTGCTAGGAGGTTTCCAGATGTTAGTTTAACTCTCTTACACTTTACAGCTGTTTCAGGTTTGGTTTTGTTGTCTGTTATAAAATCTCCAACTCTTGTTCTAATTCCCTTCAGCCTTTTTTGAATTGCAGGAACGTCTCCAATATTTCCATGAGAGAAAAGCTCATTCGGAACCTTGTTCAAGGAACCTGCGTTGTGTCAGAGTGAAAAATACAGCAGCCACAGTAAGATATTTTGCTTTCTGTGTAAAGAAGCTAGAGCTTATGAAAAACAAGTACTTAAATTCGGAGCAAGTGCTACCTTATAAAATTAGGTGAATATTTCCACTATTTGAAATGTACATAGCTGTCTCCATTTAGGCACACGTATCGCTGCAGTGTTCAAAAACAAATCCATTACTAGTACTGAACAAGATAAGATTTAAAATTAAACCCACCTCTGTCTTTCTTTGCATACCTATATTTTTGCAGACAATCCTTCAAATATGGCTAATTTTGTTAACACGGGCTTCTAAATATCCCATGTCCTTTAGAAGAGCTGTGGTTTTGTGTTGAAGAAAATAGTTTGGGAATCTGTCTTTCCTTCATAGGCTCTGTCTTCCTCGTCCTCATGCAAGCTTTGAAATAAAATAACTTGCAGGTTTTTAGTTAGTTGGAAATGGTGTCATGGTCTGTTTTCTATTGGTTACCTTTTTTTTAACATATGCTTTAATAAAACTTCTTTTCAATTTTGGTTCCCAGAAGCTCCTAAGATTCTTAAGCATTTCAGTAATTTTATTTTCCAAGAGTATTGTTGCTGCCTACGAAGATTCTGGGTTTTTTTGCCAAAAGATGGAGGGAAAGAGAGGAGTAACTGTGATCATACTCACTTTAAAATGTTACTTTTCAGAGCCAGATACTATAGCAACATCATATACACAAAATTATTAGCATTATCAGTGTTCACAGAAGATATTCTGAGTGAAAGATTAAATTTTCGCTCAATCTAAACATGGACCTTTAAACCTACACACCTGAATTGAAGAAAAAAATACATATTTATCCTGGGACATCAGAAGTCAAACTGCAAGCAAGAAACAATTTTCAAGGATGGTTGATACCATATTACATTGCACTGAGTAGAGCACATAAAACTAAGTTAATGTGACACTGAGGAAGATCCATTTAACCCTTGTCAGACATACTTTTTGAGACAATTAACCCATAGCTAAAAATCTTCCTCTAAGTCTGCTCGCCTAGCACTCTCAGTGCTTCATTTAGGCAACTTGGTCATTTAGGATTCTTTTGTTAGAATAACTGAAATAAAGTTGCCAGCTCTTCAGGCGATGTCAAGGTGGCATTTATCAGTTGCTGATTCAGGTTTACAGAAAGGTCAAATTGTTGAGTAAGTGTTTCTGTAGACTGAAACTTCTATATTTTCCCTCCTCCCAAAAGGATTAGAGCGCAACTGGAGTACACTGCCCAGAACAGCAGACTCAAGCAGTAAATTGCAACAGATTCCCAGCTGAAAAGTGGAGCCAAGTGAACGAACTCTCACATAATAACTTCAAGCAGCATTGTGTCTTTTGATGATAAACACAGTTGTATGTAAAGGTTTCAGCCTATTTCATCCTCTTATTTGGCAGATAAACCATTCTGGAAAAGCAAACTCTTCCTCTCCTCCCTAGTGAGCCACTGGCACCTTGGACCTAGCCCTGCTGTATAGAAGAACCCAAACCCCAAACAATTCTTCCTATATTATTATACCTACTGCAGAGAAGATCATGCTAATGGTGGACTCTTTTTGCATGAGCTGGGCTTCTTTTACCCACTGTAAAATAACAGCCAAATAGAAACAAGAACTGGTGCGGTGTAAAATTTGCCATTACCTTTCCTGCTAAACATCTCCCAGCTCAACATGAGCTATATAGTAAGACTGTAGCCTTTGATAAACTGAATGAATGTAGTAATTAATTTTGCCTGCCAGCTCACCTTACTTGCACGTACTGACTCAATATTAAATAGAACGTCAGCTGTTCACCTCTGAAAAGACACGGACATGCTTATTAATTAGCTTTGCTTGCCAACTCCCTTTAATGAGTTGTTGGATTACTGAACAAACCAGCGTTTGGCTTTTCAGTCAGGTTACTTTGTACTGAGCCTAACACTTCATTGCTAGACTATTATCTAGTCTTTACTCTTGCCAACACGTGCTATGCTCATGCAGTTCATACTGAATAGAAATGTGTTTGAGTCCTTAGATTACCGACATACTAGAGGGTGCTGCTGTACTTTCACTTCTGAACACTTTCTTCTCTAGTTTCCCGGTCTTTGTAACACTTCCAATGTACTACAGACTGTAGTACATTTAAAAAAACAAATAGTTTTTAAAAGTACTTTTAAATGTAGTACATTTAAAAATGTACTACTACATTTTTAAACGCACCTGGCTACTTTAAAGCTATTATTTTTTCTTTTAATTTTGTGCTTATAAATTTTTCAGGATTACGTACAATTAGTCTTTTATGATGTTGGACACTGAATGGGAAATTAAGAGCATTGATGTTCAGGCAGAAACAAAGTTCTCACTATAAACTTTGATTTGTAAAGAACTCTTACAAGTATGTCTCTGTTGACTAGTAGAAACACTATCGGGCTTACTTTGCTTTACACATCGAACTCAGTACAATTAATTAACATTCTATAAATTGCTATTCCAGAGTCCCTCCTAGTGCTCAAAAACAAAATTACCTTGAGCACTTTTCAATAAGTATAACGAAGCCCTAAGTAGGAAACAGTTGACTTTAAACAAAGATATTTTAATCAGAAGAGCGAGTATCTGCTCATATCATTATACCTTATCACCTTCAACCTTTTCCTATCAAAAACAATGACCATGCTATTAAAGTCTTTTGACAACTAATTTCTTTTAAATAACTACCTCTTGATTTCTTAGAGTAGATGGATTCTTAGAGTAGATTAAGGAGTCAAAGCACCAAAATCCATTAATTTTAGCAATATTATAAAACTTTATCAGTTAAAATGACTTTGTCATAAATATGTTGAATGTTAAATTAATAACATCTTTGCTAGAAAGTATTTAAAATCCTTGTGATATGACCAAAACTCAAAATTTAAATTATCTTGCTTAAGGAGGAAATAGAAATTTCATGACTGACTTGAATAAAATAAGGGTTAAGTCAGGAGAGAGAAATTAACAAAAAACAATTCTTGTCTGTCTGAAAACATGAACACAAGTGGCCAGTCTTTCCTGTCATTTAAAATACTGAACTTCAGCCTGTAAGTTTCAGCATGAATTACCTCATGCGGTGAAAAGTGGCAGAAGTTTTAAAAAGTCATTTTTTGCAAAAATATTTTTCTTGAAAGCCCTTCCAGCAAGAACAACTTTAATTTGTTTTTTCAAAGATTGAGAAATAAAAACTGATATGATTTTAAATGGCATGCAAATCACTTTATAATTTGGGTTTGTTTTTTTTAAAAGCCACAAGCCAAGTTTGAAGATAAATGCTGGTCTTAAAATAGTTTCAACTGGAAACCGATACATACATTTACAGAAGACCATCTAGTTACTCATTTGATACACCTAGCTCAATTGCATCAACTGTATTTAATATCTCAAGTATACTTATTCAGAGTCATGCTGAAGTATTTGCCTTTTATAGTCAACATTAAATCTGCTGTCAAGACTTCATACTTAATGCAGTCATAATCAACCAGTTGTACAACTAATATTAAATTGATCACCACCATTCTGTAGAGCAACCTAGGCAGATAAAAAAAGATATAGTTCTGCCAAAAGGCCCAAGCTCAAATAGGACAAATGCCCAACACGTGACCTGATCAATACCAGAAAGTACACGGTCTTCTCAAAAGACTTTGGTTTGAAGAGGTCTCTCTCTCAATAAAAGAGGAACTGCCTAAGGCCACAAGGATGATTTCACAACCAATTCAAAAGTAGAGATCTTTGAGAAAGACCTCCAGGAAGCAGTAGAATAGAAAAAAATACCAGATACAGAGCAAAAAGCAAATGAGCAATAAAGGAAATACGTATCAGGAAAAAACTGATATAGTCAAAGGACGATGGAAGGAGGTGAAGAAATCTGAACAAAGAATGGTTTGGTATGAAACCGTGACAGAATACCACTTTGGCGTTAATTGTTTCAGCTTGTCTATAAGTATAAATTAAGATATGGAAAAGTCCACAAGTAGGAAGAGTATCCTGAATTTTAAATACGGAACACACAGATATTCATAGCAGGGCATACATTTGCACAGCCATATAAGTCTTGCATACTAAAGAATGCAGAAATGGTTTATAGCTCCTTCCAGTTCTCCATACCTCACTAGAGATTTCCCAGAATGAATGTTGCTACTTATACGTAGCAAATACACTACTTTGCCTGCAAGCTTGAACACACTGGGGAAGGATTTCGGAAAATCCGTTTCCAATCAGTTTTAGTTTTTGTACATGTAGTTTAATGTTTTGCTTCATCTTGAAACAATCACGTTTGGATAACTAGATTGCTTAAATTCACCAGGGCAACATTTCTATCATTACCGACCACTCACGCCAACATATGCAATTATTCAGAACACAAGAAAACATGGATAATTTGTAATACGAATAAATGCCTTCTAGGGATTACATCTACATGAGCAAATTTATTATGCTTGATACTGATAATCTGCTAGAATGATGTCTTCTCATGGCAGGTGTGCTAAACTGAACACCCATCTCTCCTAACACGCATTGCGTTTTCCTAACAGTTGAGAGCTCAGAGGCGAGGATCTGTGACCAGCTTCCTCAGGCTCTGCTCTCCATGCCCTCTTCTGCCCCCAGAAGGCTTGCAGGCCCCTTCTCATGAAGATCTGACCTTCTTTCTGGAGTAAAACTAAGTAACTTTTCAGAAAGCTCCTGTGCATACAAGAATTTTGGAGGGGTTTTTTTTTCTGGTTTCTACTATGGTAAAAGTAGTGAAAGAGATAATTTTAAAATATATACCTAACAAATGGGATAAAAAACCCCTAACTAATGACTAAAATAATGTAATAGTGCTACACTGGGAATCCCCCTTTTGGAGGGGGATTCTTCTGGTATGAAAGACAGCAACTTCAGCAGATGAAGCTGAAGCAGACAAGATGTACCAGTCAAAGGTCACTTTGCCTGTATAACTAGACATATGCCAGGGATTTTGCTCACATTGCAACATCAGCAAGAAGCATAATTTTATTCCAGTCAGCCACCACCAGTCACTTGTTAATCCAACAAGGCTACCACAATTTTCATGGACAGTCCCAGGCAGAAAAGACGTGTTATCAATTTTTAACAATAGAATGAACTTTTTCAAAATGTTTCAAATGAAAACAGGCTTAAGCCTATTCCTCTCCTTCTGCCTCCCAAATTCAAATGAAGCTGACAAAAATTTCTTCTTAAAGGTATCATAGCAACCTCAAAATAATAGTACCAGAGGAGGAAGGTCTCACTAACTCATGACGAAATAGTGACCCAATCAAACAAGAAATCTAGGGGATTCCAAACTGAGTCCCAGATTCAGGGCATTAATTTTAAATACCTCATTTAAAATTCAGTTTGCTGTCACTACGTGAACATGACTAGATAGAAAAGACAACAGGCTTGCAAAAGTGCTCGGTTGATTCTCTAGAGAAGGATGCCAGCAGTCACCCTTGCACAGTAAACAGTGGCTGCAAGTGACTCCTAAGAGCACGGCTGGCATTATCCCTGAAGGGACGTTTCACCTCCATATAGCAAGGTGAGGTGTCCCTTGTAGCAGCTGCTGAGCATAGGAAGATTTATAGGAGAGAAGAACAGAACAGGAGAGACGCAAAGATTTTTACATTCAGGAAATGGTACTGATTGCCACTGCGTAGCAAGAACAAATACATTTTTCTCCGTAATTTTAAGCTGCTAGCTGCAGCAACGTTAATGTCAGCATCCATACCTCTGGAAAAATGGGGCAGCAGAAAGCACTGCCAGCATCTCATAGCAAAACATGCCACGCTGATATCCTTGTTAAACAGGATTAACATCAGGAATTAAAAATAACATCCAGGTTTGGGGGAAAAAAAAAACAACCAACACTACTCATTTCACCTTAAGAGTCTTTGTATGTTGGTAATGCTGAAACAGTTACCGTTATAAGAGTTATTTCTAAATCATTTTGAACTCTCCAGATCATGCACACTCATGTGTGTACCGTGCACACTCTTCAGGGTTGAAGGCAAAACACCTCTGTTTCTTCCAAGACATTTCTTTAACATTCAACACAGACATTAATAGAGGCTTATTCTCAGCTTGTGTACAGTATTTTGGAGCAGTAGTGCACATGCATGTTAACGAACTGGGTACATTCTTTGTCCTCTACTGAGAGGTCACTTTAAAGCAGTCGATAAGACAATTTGACCTTAGTGACTTCTGCCATCTGATATTTCATATTTGAGCAAATGACTTCAGCTGCACTATAGCATTAAACAAAAACAAACCATCAGGAACAACTCATTGAAGAAAACAGAACTGATCTTTGCACGGTCAATACACTTACTCAGCTAAAACTGTCTTCATTTCCCTGGTAATACAACGTACTATTCGTATCCATCTTATGACCCAGTGTGCATGACGGGTTTGGATAACAGTTCACTTCTGTAGTTTCGGGTCATGGTTTTTACTTTGTGGGCTGGAGCAGATTAGCTTTCACGTTTATAAGCAGGTGAAGTAGCAGAAGGTGTAACACAATCACAGAGACTTCTTCGGGACCAAAACCAATGACATATTTATACCTTTTTCCTTAGCTATCTTGTCAACTTTTAAAATTTATTTGTAGAGTCCTTCAGCACCTATAGCTTTGAAGCGTCAGCAACTGACAAGGCCAGCACCAGAAACAAGCAAATTTAACTTCCTAGGGCCACAGCTACAGCACTCATGTAATACCCTCACGTAGCACTGTATTGCTCCTGTTTGATGCGCCCATAATACTGGTAATCACCAATAATTTACTTCTGTGGTTTCCTTCAGCATATTATTTCTTAAGTCTGAAAAGTAATTGTTCTGAACTCTTAACTAAGCACGCTGTTCTGCAGTTAGTTTCACATCTACTCGATGTATGTTAATGAACCAAGAGACGGGGTCAGCTCTGTCAGATTGCCCTTGCACCTGCTGAACACAACTGCACAAACTCACTGGCTTGAGAAAACAATAGAACAAAGGAAAAGCCCAAGGACTTCACCGCCATCACATGAGATGTGTACAAAGTCAGCAGGTGAGCGCACCTTAACACTTGAATAGTTTTCCAAATTTACACCATACTTCTGTAGGAAACAGGGGTGGCTTTAATGTTTCTGGAGATTTTTCTTTAAGCAAAAACTAGACAATTTGCATAGTGAAAATAAGAGGTTCTGACTTTGGCCAGACTTGTCACTGCTGTTTTACCCTTTTAACCAATTATCACTCACTAACAGGAGTGATTTTCACCAAGACAGTTATCTTTATGTACTCCAAGGTTTTCATCAGCTAAAAGTCAACTGCGGGACTATGGTTCAAGAAAAGGCATATTTTTTGGCTGTGGTACCACAAGACTACAAATGTCAAGCTGGATGACCTCGGCTATCCATGCACAACCATGCAACAGTCATGACCCTACTGGCAAAGTAGAACGATGATGTAATGCAACAATTCTCTACTACTTTAGGGGTTTTTTTTGCAATGAATGCAAAAACACTTCAGGGAGTAATTAAAAAACAAACAAACAAACAAACAAACCAACCACCAGTGGCTCAGAAAGGAATCATTACTACTTTAAAATTCAGACCCTGTGCCAGGGAAAGGGTGGAGGCCAACACACGACTAAAGTGAGGCAAGCACAAGGAAACTCATGGTGCTCAAATTTGCCACTTGAAACTGCTAGAGAAAATGGTGAAAAAAATACAAGTAGATTTGTTGTATTGTTTAGGCAAAGAATTAACTGAGGTGCCTAGAATAATGCTTATGCTAAGTGCTAAGATTATAACTTAACAGTCGCACTGTAATTTTAGAGCATTGCCATACATTTGTCTTCCTGCATTAATGCTGACTTGATCCTGAACAAATATTCAGCCTATAGCATCTGAGGAGCTATGCCCTCATTTATGAAGTCAAAGTGAAATTCTGCTGCAGTTACTAGGATGCTTATTGAATGCATTAAGAAAATTCTCCCCTCTTATTCTTTTATAACTACTTCAAGGGCAAGCTCTCCTTTCAAGCACACCTGTAAAGAAGTGGGCTATTCCCTATTTTCCCTCATCTCCTATGCTAATCTGAAAAAAGAATCATGACAGCTTTTGAACTACTCTATAAATTTGGTCCATTTTCCTTCCTACTATTCATTTTTTCAGTCTTTTTGTACCTTAGAGGACTATACCTGAACTGCCCTCATACTGAAAAGGATGGTTCCTCTGTGGGAAGTGGTGGGGAGGAGAGCGCGACACAAAATGCAAAAGGAATAATGAAAGGAGTAGCACAGCCCGCGGAAGCTCAGGTTTTCGAGTCTTTTAACAGAACTGACTCAGCTCACAATCCACATAGAAAAAGAGTATCTGCAGTCCCTAAAGAATTTCATTTGAAAGCAAAGAGGAAACAAGGGCTAGTAAATGCTATTGTTACAGAAATAGCAGCTACATACACCCAGCTATTTCTATTATACAACAGAAATACTCTGCATTTAATATAATCCGTGGTTGCGTTGCCAAGTTCTGGACTGGCAATAAGGACGGAACATTAAAATGCGTTGTTTTACCAGCTTCAAGGCAAGGAATGGATTCCTAATGAGCATTCAGAAAGGAAGTTAAAAAGAAAGTTACGATATCATGCTGCAAGCTATGCCAGACTATGTCATCTATTATCAGTGAAAATAGATTCTTAATGTCAGAGGTGATCATCAATTTTTCAAGATGTGTGCGGAGGCCTTCTTTGTCCTTACACTTTTTGGGATCTGCAACTGCAAGCGTATTTTCTAGAACACCTAGATAGATGTGGAAAAACATTACTGGAGATAAGGCAGAAATAATTTCTAGAGATACTTAGAAGGCAAGTCAGAAACTATGAATGCATCACATTAAAGGAAATCAGTATTGACGAAATGCAGTTATGTTTGTCTTGGAAGCACATGGAGTTGACTGCCAAAAATACATCTTTGGCTTTATTTTCCACTCACCTCACTTTATAAATAACAGGCACGTCAAACACCATCAAACTTTGAGTTCTTGGAAAACAGATGGAAACAGTAAATTTGATCAGTCTAGATTTGAAGGGTAAGTAGCAATTGCAAAAGGGGACAGGAGACAGGAAATCATTGCTGCATCTGACACTGTTCTTATCCCAAGTCTGTTCATATTAGTTCTCATCAAAAGAAAAACGACCAATCATTCAGTCACGCTAATTCCACTTGCAAGGCTACTGAACTTAGACCTGCATATTGAAAGCCACTGCCCCAGTGACAAGACTTCTCAAGACTTTATCCAAAAACCTTTTTCTCTTTCAACAAATAACAGAATCCTCCTTCGTGAAAAAAATATAAATGCCATGCTAAACAGAAAAACATTTCAAAATTTCAATTATTGTGAGGAACGACATTGTCATCATCTGTCCAATCCACAGATGATCCTCACAAAGACTTTAGTAGCAAAGTTTTCCATGGCTCAGCTGGAAGCAGCATCGCTGCTAGCAGTGACACTTGGCAAAAAGTTTGGGAATGCCTAATAGAGATGCAGGTAATTGTTTTACCTTTGAATTTTAAGGCGGCATTGTAAAGGGAGCACTTTTTGCACCCCTGTAAGTGTCAGCTGAGACAACTGATTAAGGGCCCTGCTCTTACATTTCCTCTAGCAGGGCCAATCACAAAAGGATAAAACCACTGCATGTCCACTGTTTGCTTTCATAGGACACTGACAAAACAAGGCAAAAAACCCCCTTCACTCCCTCTGATGCACTGCAAAGACAAAGCTTCATTTCATCAAGGGCAAACTGGCTACATCGATTGGATTATTCATTTGGTATAATGGACTTTGCTTTCTTCCTGCAGCTTTCTCGAAACAAGAACAAAATGAAGATAAATCAGCTCTCACTCAAGGCTGACACACATATATATTTATGGATTTCTAAGCCCTGCAATACAATAGAAGCAAGGTATTCATTACACAATTTTTCTTTCCGCTGCAGTGCTGTTCTCTTGCACAGGCTCCACAGAAAATAGGCACGCTTTGCAAAGGAAAGGCTGCAACATCGCTCAGCAGCAGCTCCACGCTTCTCTCCTCCCTTCAGGTCTTTCTTTACCATTACTGATAAAACGTACAGCTTTTCCCTTCCCAGCACAGAAGCCACTTTGATACATGTGCCTGAAAGCGCACACAATAGAATACCTTTTTGATCCTCCAAGCAAAGGACTAATTGCCTTTTTCTGAGGTAGCACCACTAACGTAATCCTACTTTGCAATTTCGACAACTGACGTAACTGCCAGAGTTTATGAAATCTAAAAATTACTTCCCCCATCATTATGTACACTGTTGCTATTACGTTAAAGATCTGGCCTCATCTTTTTTCACACAATAAATGAGCTAGTTATGCCAACAAACTCAAACCACTATTTCTAAGAATGGGATTACACATTTATCAACTGCACCATATAATGGCAATACTTTCCATCACTTATTATTTTGTAAAAAGGGAATGGCATACTGCATTGCATCATTGTATTTAGATCAAGGAGAAACCTGTGGCACAATACATTATGGCAAATGTTAACCTACGATAGCCTCTTTAGAAAGAGGGAAAGAATTACTTAAAGTTGCCGGGCCAGACTTTCTTTTGACTTACAACACATTGTAGTTGTAATTGAGCTAATCACAATGAACAAACATTAGACCTGTGCAAAAGAGGTGCAAAATCTCACACCCATTTATTATTCTGTTCATCTAAATCTGAGGTGCGACAGCAGAATGTATGTCTGCAGTCAGTAAACATTGCCTGCATGTATTTAATGTACTATCTTAAAGGGAAGGGGAATTCAGTTTGCATGAAAATAGCCTCTTTTCTAAAAGCGTTGCACCTGCTAAAGTAAGATAATCATTGAAAGGAAGATGACCTCCTGGGTAAACTCATAAATAAATCAGTACTGGCCTCAGAAAATCTCTGATGCTACCTAATACAACAGGCAGAAGACACTCACTTGCTTTCTTCCTTTCCCAACCTTACTTTAAAGCAATGCCAGTTACACAGAGAAGCTTTTTGCAAACCATTTAGGATTCTCAAAGGAGCAGGTGATCTAGCTTATATTTATTTTAAAAGCTTCACAGGGAAAATGCATCATGCAGTATTTCTCTAGTTTTCTACAAGTAAATGAACAAAGCCAAAGTAAATCAGCAAGTGGCATGACATGCCAAAACCCAGAAACAAAACGAGCAATGAAATTGTACTTATCACTTAGAAAAATCTAAGCCATTCATTTGAGATGCTTATGTTTGGGTAACCTTTGGAAGAATGTTTGCTGTTCCATTACACAAACAATGGAAATATTAGATAAGAAAAATAACTGCAGTTGCCAAGACTGCTCCATGCACTCCTCTCAAATCATTAAACATGTAGATACTATTTTATGGATATATAACACACTGCGGACAGCGGGAATGTCAAATGTACAGAACCATTTCGTCTAACCCCTGAGTTTGCATGGGTCCCGGGAGTGTGGTGCAGAAATCCCTGAACCAGCACGGCACTGTGCTGATACACACATCGAAACACAGAAATATAAGAGCCAACTTCAACCTCGCTAAGGCCAAGTATTACAACTTCAACAGGCATGTTATATAGGACTTTGAGACAGTACTGTATGCCAAAGCAAAACTCCTTGCCTCACATGAGTTATTAATGCACATCCATCTCGCCTAGATTTTTTCCATCTGTTCACAATCTTGAAAGACCTATTATGACAATGGTGTTTAATGTGAATTTGGGTCAGACCCAGCATTTCCCCACAGAACAGAGCTGCAAAGAGCCAGACAAGTAATAACTGCTTCAGCGCTTTTCTCTGCAGCGAGAGAGCCGGGGCAGGAGGAGCCCCTGGGTGCAGGCGGGGAGGCCCCAGCGCACACCGCGCGTCCCTTCCTGTGCTTCCCACTGGTCCCAGGGAGGCAGGCACCGTTCGGGCTTTCCCAGGCGTGCCCCCAAAGGTAAAGGCAGTACAAATCCATCTGTGGTGCCTGTCAGGGGTTCAGCAACTGCAACAGTAACTTCAAAATGAAGGAGCATCCGGAACCCACCTTCCTTCTTAGCTAACCAGCCTCGCACCAAAACAGTCAGTAACTTTGCTAAGCACAGCTCCCCAGGAGCAGGCAGGGGCAGTCAGAGGGGTTTTGTGGGGACCTGAACAGGCCAGCAAAGGCAACAAGTGTTTATTGAAGTGACTACAGAAAAGCGTCAAGTTATCACAAGTTCTCACCAGCTCAACCACGCTTCATGCTGCATGAGTAACTAGGTGAAATACGAGTTTAAAGTTTGTTGGTGGTTTTTTTCCCATGCAAGGTAGGAAAAAAGTGTTGCAAAATGCAACCCTTAGAGGCCTTCGCTGTAACAATACTGAAGGCTTTTTTCATGGGGAAGGCCGTTTTCATTGTTTAAACCAATCCTGGCATGTGGAGAGAACATGTACAAATAAGGACGAGTTGTGTACTTGGGAGTTTGGCTTCTGGCCTGGATGCATTGGCAAATTGGCCTGAACTACAAGTTACGTTTTGACACCACAAATAGGGACGAGGAATTAGACAGCATGGCGATCTGGAGAGAGGATGAGCGGGTTGTCTTTTACGCTGCTTTTAAGATGCCGTTTTCTAGATTTCTAAAGTACTTCAGCTCAGCCTTACAACCAAATTTGTAAAATCTACCTCAGGAGAGCTGGCAACACAGCTTTTAAAAAAAACATTTCGTGAGCAGAATAATGTTCATCCTAACCTTGAGTTTAAAATAATTTAAGAAAATCTTGAACTTACACATAATATTTGATGGTTTATGCATGATTAAGTGTATTCTTTTAACAACAGCTAAAATGATGCTATTAGCAATTTCTTTACTTTCATAATCTATTTTTGACAGTGTAGTTTTATAGATTTCAATCTCTGGCAATCCATTATCTTATATTCTATTTTAAACTTATGTTTGTCTGAATCAAGTAGCTTTCATCCCTTTCTCAATTTGTTTCTAAATTCTTTACATATCTGTAGCTAATTCAACATATAACACCACAGTGGTGCACCTAACTGAAATTCAGTATGTACTAGCAAGATTAGCTTCAAAACAGAATATTAAGTTATTAAAGGTGTATTTTTATAGAAGCAAGCTTCAGGAACCAAAACTAGCAAGTACTAAAAGCAACTGGTTAATTTTGTTGTATTCAGTCTTTCTTCATCTTTTACCTCATAGTTAAAATTGTAAAAGGCTTTTTAGATTGTAATAATGAAAAATAAATACACCTACACAGTTGGCTTAATTGATACTCAGTCCGCATCTCCTATAAAACAAACATGCATTTGAAAAGAGAGAGTAACTTACCTTGTATCTGTCTTAACTAAGGGCAGTTATAATTATTAAAAAGTCAACTTCTACACTAGAAATATTATCATTTAACTGCTAATCGATACTTTCTCTTGCCATGAAGCCTTTTTACAGTATCCTGAGAGAACTACAGCTAAAAAACCCCCAAACTTGCATTTTTCATATTAAAAGCAGGTTCCACCGGCTCACGTAATAATGTCACATCTGAAACGTTCTCGCACTCCACCAGACCGTTTCTAGAAGCTTAGCCTACCGAGTATCTACTAAACACCAAAAGGAAAACTTCTCCTATAGTGCTGAAACATCATCGCCAATGCGTAACGTCTTTTGGAGCTGCTGTTTCAGGCCTGATCGCACAGATACCGCCACGGGAAAAGGTTTTCTTTGTATAAAAATGAAAGAAGCATTCATTATACACAGCTTCACTTCTCACGCACATTGGAAATTACTGCATCCAAGTATTTTAAGCAAGAAATCATGGAAGTTAATTCACTGACATATTCTTATAAGGAATAAACATTCTTGTAATATGAAGGGAATGTAGATGAAAAACTTACTGTAAATTGGCGCATACTACATAAAATTGTGGGTAAAATACAGTTAAGCATTGGAAAGAGTGGATACCAGTCTCATTTGGTATTCATCCAACTAACTCATCATGTTTTACCAGCTGTCCTTTATAAGGTATCACTAATGCTCGAGTGGGCCTCGGAGACTCCGATTGCATGGAAAATTATACAACTGTCATCACAGCTCTGCCCAATGGGGGATTCAGCGTTGTTGTGCAAGATGACAGAGAGCTAGATCCTGCTTGTTTTCTGTATTGCTAGAATAATGAAAGTGAAACTATTCTGAATGAGAATATTTTTAAAGAAAATTCAAGGAGACACATATTTGTATTTTTTCATATACAGTATTTCCATAGATTTTGGGGACGTTCTTTTTATGAGCGCTTAAATGGTAGCTTTTCATTATAATATAATCACTTCAATGCAGGAAGTCCCTCAGGCATAACTGAGAGCTGGGATCCACACTGCATCTATAGTTAGAAAAGCGATCAAAGAAAATTTAAAGAGACTGAAGCCTTGTAATCCATAATAATGTTATGAATTCATTCAACATGCAAATATTATTCTGCTCAACATTCAGCAGACTTTTAAACCTCCACACTGATTAATACATGAGTTCAGAAAACACTGGTAAGTGTATCTTCACAACAGTATAAATAACATTTGAGTTACGCATAAAATGTCTTACCTTGAGAAGTTCAAGGCCTTTAAGACAGAGCTTCAAAAAGGCACTTTTAGTATAAGTGATTGATTCTACCAGTCCATAGGTGGTACATCAAGTATTAACATGGGAAATGAATTGCTGAGTACACTCTGAGCTAATTGCTACTTCTTATTTTCTAAATATTGAGCAAGCCAGTAAATTCAGACTAGACCACATTTTACCAAATTATAATGTGTCTGCTTCCAGGATACATTTTCTTCCTCTGTTCCAGTAACTACTTAGCCATACCCCACAAAATGACAAAGACTTTATGAAAATAAATTCTGAAAGAGCCTGGGAAGAACCAAATTCTACAGTCAAGTCCTTTGTCCTTTTTCATTCATATTCACCCAGGACTCTTGCTCAGCAAGAGTTTGTTGGGTTTATTGAAAGAAGTGCCCTGCAGTAATGCTTATTCTGTTATTCCTCATAAAACTGTGTGAAATGTGCAGCACTCCAAACTATAAAATTAGTGGAAGTTCAGTTAACTCTGCTTCACCAAAAAACAGGCTGGTTGGAAAAGTGATTTTCAGGCATAGTGACAAATTATGGGATTTCGTAAAGATATTCCACGGGGAATCCATGATTTGCTGCAAAAACCAAAAGATAAAACTTTATGGGAGCCTCCACCACATATGTCAATAATTTATTTGTAAATCATGTCTACTTGATGTTAAAATTCCATTTCCATATAAGAAACTATTATGTTTCTTTCCTCTAAGACTAGTCATATCTTCAAGAATATCCTCTTCACTGTATTTTAACTCTTTTCGCTGTGTTTGCATACAAGAAAAGCAATGGCTAGGGACTTACGTCTAAACACGTGCTTATATTTGACATAAGCCTTTAAAGTTTTTCTAGTGAATTCTTATGGATACTTTCTCTCAAATGAAAATTTCTGAGCTTGACGTGACATATTTCAGAGAGACTTCCTCCTAAAACAATTTTTCCAAACAAAACAATTAAAAATAAGATGAAAACTTAGTGTGACTGGGAATTCCTATTATGTGATCTAATTTAAAATTAAAACCCAGCAGAGTCTTCATGATCCCAAGGCCTATGCTGATTGCCATTTGAAGCTGGAAATGTTTTTCTCTAATGCACAAGTGATGAAGTGCACGTAAGGCTTAGAGGAAAGTTACCTTATCTGAAGTATCAGATATAGATTACTGCTGGAGTCAGCATGCCATGCTAGTTGGATCCATACACTCTGTTCCGATATGAGGAATTAAGTTTCCCTGATGTCACAAATTGAACAGATAATGTAATTAACATCTCCTTTGAAGCTCACATTGACCAGGTAACCGCTAGAATGAGTTGGCAAAACTTTACTGAAGTCACTGAAGTGATCTTGGCTCACCCAGACCAAGGCTTCAGCTTTGACATTCTATAAACCACTGAGGGATATTTAAGATGCTGAATCCCTAGTGAGATATTTATAAATCAGTATTTATTCTGTCATGTAAACATAGAGATCCTGCACTTCTGTCTGGAATTCCCCAGATGTGTCAGGGATATGTCAGAATCGCTGCATATTCTCCGAAGAGTCTCTCGTGTGCAACAGCTATTACGCCACTCTCTGAAAGAACGACGGTCATCCGGAAATCCCAGACAAGTGGCAGGGTCTCATTTTCCTACCTCAGCACTCCTGCTGGGAGCAATCTCCAGGTAGAAGAGGTCCTGTCTGAAGGATCAGATATTTGGGCAAGACTAGAGAATGGGAGAGATCTGTTATAAAATGTTCCATTTGCCACTAGTTACTCTAGAATACAAGATTGCACATGAATGCTGAAGCACTATTGGAGTTTGCTGCTCGTTTTAATACAGAATTAGCTTAATAATCCTTTGCTGAAAAGGTACTGTTCACAGCTTTATAGTTCATCATGTTTAAACAATACTGAGACTGTATATGGTCAAGTGTAGGACCACGAAGAATTTACTTGAAGACTAGGCATTGATAGCTGCTCCCTTGGGACTCTTCAACTAGTATAATTTATAATACCACACTATGTGACGCTACAACTGACATGTTTATGATTACACCAATAATTCAAGACTTTCCAGCATTTAAGCAGAGGAAGTAACTAAATGATTAATTTAAAAAAGGAGAGAATGGAATAAAGCCAACACTTCTATCTTCTTGAAAAAGAAAGTAACTTAAAATTAACATCTTGGCAACTTTACAAGACAAGATAAATATTATCGACTCAAAGACTGTATAATTTCCAAAAGTGTTAATATTCCTTGGAGATTAAAATACAGTGGTAAAAATAGAACTCTTAGAATTAAATAGAATTTTATTTGCGCTAAAAGAGAAAGAATTGGTGAACAGGAAAATTGCATGGGGAGAGGGAAATATCCCACCATTGTCAATGTTTTACGGGGAGATATTTGGGATGAGTGTTGAAAACTAGACTAATGACTGATGATCAGGTAGAGAACTCTAAAAACACTTAGAAGAATAGATATTGAAAAGTTATGACTGGTATTATTAAACATACAAAAGTAAGGAGTTTAATTATACATACAAAAGAAGTCCAACTAATAAAAACATTGATAACTTAAGCAAAACTATCTATGGTAATACAGTAAGTCAAGATTAGTAACCACAAAATATATATGTTACACATTGATCTACAAAGTAATGTAATGTGTATCTCAAAAGGTCATTTCATATGCTCAAGACGTCTAAATACCTAGAAATTCTTCTGAAGCACCAAGTCTGCACCTTCTTACCCCCAAGAGCATATATGTTAAAGCCTCTTTATAATGCCATAAAACAGGTGCTGATTTTTTTGTCTGCCTTTTAGAGAAGAATTAATGCATTTAGCTGTTTGAATAAATAGCACCTCTTTTATTCTCATGCTAGCTTTGGCTATAGCTAGACTGTTTTTATCGTCTTTCTCCGGAGACTCTTCTTTTGTTGTATTATTGTTGGGAATAATGGCAGCACCATGAGAATCGTGCTCAGGCTTGAAACAAAACCTCTTTCTTTCACTATCTGGAGAGCACTTTCGCAAAGCCCCCTGATTCAACTGAAGAGAAATATGCTTACCTTCTGTTGGTGATGTCTTCAGATGTCTGCAGAGCCCCTCTGTTTCCCCATATGTCTCTTTAATTTTTACTACTGCTTCTGTTCCTCGAAGTTCCATGAGGGAGCGCAGTTCTTGCAGCGTGCACCCAAACTCTCCTGCATGGTTGGCCTCATTTCTTTGGTTCTTGGAATAAAAATCGCTATTTGTCATGTCACCCATTGTTGCTGATTATATTGCTCCACTCGTTATAGTTGATACAATCTTAAAACGGTTTAAAAATTGAAGGAAAGGAATCTTGAATTCCAACCTAAGAAGTTAAAAAGAATCCAGTGTGTGTCCAGCGAGCAACGTGGAGAATGCCTCTGGCGTGCAAGGTGTCCCTGACTGACTAGTGGTCCGCAGAACGGCTGCTTTCAAGGCTGCAGACCAGCTCCACTCCATTCACCATTTCCCATTTTGCTGCACCCAAGCTGTAGAATCTACATGGTCATTTCTTCCTCCGGACCTTTGGGAACAAACAGAAAGGACTCATTACAAGAGTGAGCAATACCGCTTTACAAAGGTGATTTCAAATTTATTCTCTCTATCATTGCAGTTTGACTTGAGAAAAGCTATGGAGAAACACTGTACAGATGTCCCGTAAAATGCTGCAGGTAGTCAGGGCCAGCATCGACAACAAGGATAACACTAGCTCTGTCTTAGATAAAGCTCTCTACAGCTAAAGCACCAATAGCAGTGTTGTTTACTTTAATCAAGTCCCAAGAGCATCTGCTAAATGAGATGGCTTATGAATATTAATAAGCAAGCGATTGGTCCAGCATGCTAGATGCACCTCTAGTGTGTGCTCTGGTTCATACAGCCACATCAATCTTTCATCTGACAAGAACAAAGACTCTCTCATAAAGGCTACAACGTAACAAAAATTAGTTAAACACTACTAGTTTTCATAACGGGTTAAAGCAAAACCGTTTTTCAGTGCAAGGACAGTAAAACTGGTGGAAAAACTAGAGCCACCATTACAAATTCAGAATACATTTAAATACATTACATCTTGCAGCCTTGCCTTCTGTGAAAGTAAGCACAGCCCAGAAGAGAGATAAAACACGTGTGTTGGTCTGAACAGCCAGAGCTACGTCTCACGTAGGTATGGCAGCTGTCGGGTTGCTTTCCCTCAGCGCTGCCTGCGAGCACACCCGCCAACAGCCTGCACAGCTTCGCCTTGACAGCTAAAAACGTGCGAGCACGGAGCCTTTAGAACCTGTTTCCCCTTCGCATATTCTAATGAAGTTGGTTTAAATACTGCTGAAGCCAGCTATTATATTTGGCACAGAGAGTTTTAACAGAGATTAAAGGTTTCTTTTTTGCCTCAAGCGTGCACACTGTCTAATCTATAGGTCTCAGAATAGTTTTCTCATAATAAAAAAGATTTTTAAAAGAGCACACCATCAGCCCAATGATTGACAAACCTGTCATAGTCAAAGCGCATACTCTGAACTTCGTAGGTACAGTAATACACAGCGGAAATGAGTACACACATAAAGAGCACCCCAAGGTGTTTCAAGTCCCAATTTTATATTTGTGCAACAATTTTAATCTCCTGGCCACATATAGTCAACATAACACGTAGGCTTGGTGTTTCCACGGATCTAACTGCATTGCCATTGCTCTGCATGCAAGAAAGATCAGGCCCACTGTATGTATTAAATCCTTTTTGCCCACAGTGACATTATCTGCTTTGGAGCTGTCTAATATACCTTGCTCAATGAGACAAACTGAACCTCTACCAGCCCGCTCATTTACAGATTAAAACTCAACATTTCTTTAGTTTCGGGGAGGTGGGGGGTAAGTACCAAAGTTTCACTACAATATTACAGAATACAACTAAAATAGCAGTCAACTGCTACATGCTGCTTCTACTTATGTATGGAACAATAAATATGTCTTATTTATTGACATATATCCTAGTGCTAAGAACTTCTGCCAACCTTGATTTCACATATTGCTTTTCAAGTTCACAAGAAGAGAAGAATTTCAGCACAAGATGCAGCTTACAGCGAGCAATAAATAGAAACTGGAAGTAGTAATTAAAAAGGACCTTTATTTGCCAAGCAATAGCCAAGGAGAAGATATTTTGCTCTGTCAACAACACTCAACTTTCCATGCTTGCTTGCATGCAGGACAGTGTTCACAGTATCAATTCACTTCTAAATAATTCCCCATGTATAGCATGCAGAAAAGACCTTACTCACTATTGCTTTATCTGTTTTTATGCAGGATGGATCAGTATTCTGAATAGAAGTAACATCAGCCTGTAGCATTATTTTGAAAGAATTGCAGGACAGAAATGTCTCAGATGTCCAGTAAAACAGAATTCATCCCAAGAGGCACTGAATCACCACAACCTCCACTGATGATATGTCCCCCCTTTCCTAAAATCAGCATTTCAGACTCTTCCTAGTTTCATCTATGAGAAGTTGCTGGTGACAGCCACATCAAAAAGCAGACTCAGATTTGATCGTGAAAAAGAATACCCAGAAGAATGGTGTGAAAAAATGAGGCATCAATAATAATGATGAATAGTTAAAATGACAGACTGCTATCTACTTCCAGTAGGCAAAAAAGAATCTATTCCTAAGATAAGTACACTTCAAGATCTTGAACACTGGGTGTCTAGAACAGCCATGAGGTTAAAAAAAACCAAACAAAAAAATACGCCATTCACCTAACAGAATTTATAGGGCTTTGCTGGTCCTGTGGGCTTTTTAAACATTCCTCTAATAAAATAAAATTGTTATTAAACTGTTCCATAACACCACAGTTAAAAGACAATTATTAGTATTTTCTGAGGATAACCACCTACCAATTTCATTAGTGATGCAAAGGGTACTAAACTCAGTGTCAAAGATGGGTTTTGCATGATTTTTCTGTGGGATGTGGCCACCACTCTCAATCAAAGCATCTCTTTTGACTCACTGTGCCATCACTATACATTAATATATTTGCTTCTATTCTTGGAAATTCATTGTCATTTGTCAGCCACAGCAAGACAGTGTTGTTGCTTTTTAGCACGTTTGAGTCATTTGCCTGCTTAATTTTTTATTTCACCTTCAATTAAATATTAATCAATAAACAACTAATATGACGTTTACACCTCCTTCAGTGCTTTAAAAACAAATCACTTGGAGTTTGTGCTCTTCATGATTCACCTAACGTTACGACACCAGGGAAACACCATCTCATGTTTTTGAAAGGCAGATGGTAAAGTATAGAAAGAAGAAAGCATGACTAACATTATTCACTGATAATGCATCTCTCTAACCCCACGGAACAAGATATGCAGGCTTCATTCGATCCTCGAATCTCTTTTATGAAAAGTCCAGGAACCTTGCCAGAGTGCATACCAGGTTAGCATGACTAACACAAGACCACCTCACCCTTCCCGAGTGGTTAATATTCCTTTAACAAAGGCTGAGGAATAGAAAGCTTGAGACTCACATATGGCAATATTCCCCCATCAGCGGGGCTACAGGCTTTGCATCTCCAAAATAGGTCAAATTACTAGAAGTGGGTGAAATTTAAAGTCTCCTCTACAAGAAATCCAAGTAATGCACTAGGTTTGGGTGGGGGTTTTTTATTTGCTGTTTTTTGGGGGGAGGAGGTTAGGGAAGGGATTATTTTACAAAACACACTCAAAACACTGGTATTTTCAAGATGTGGATGTAGTATAGGTGAACTACCAAGAAACCCTGATTTTAAAAAAAGCAGGTGATACCTGTATATTTCCAATCAAAATGAATGACTGACATTATTCAGGAGCAATATCACTGAAAAACCCTCACCGATTCGACTCCGATCTATGTTGATCTACCATACAGCTGTTCTTTTGCCTCATAGGAGTTGCAGATCCAGACACTCTCTGAAGAGAAACAGGCACTTCTAAACCGAGACTGATCTCTTTCTAACATGGACGTCTAAATTAGGTGAACTGAATTTCATGCTAGGGGTGCCTGCTTCCACTGGTTATAGGGCAAGTCTGCGTAACTAGTTCACAAAAAGATATCCAATGGCACTTGAAACTAATTCCACTGCTACAGTCTAAGCTATCTGAGGAATAACATCTCCAGCAGTCAAAGGGAACGAGGCTGAGCAAACAACAACTTTCAGCAGCAGAAGGTGCATTGCGCTGGGTGTGGGAAATAGCCAGGGAGCTCAAGGACTTCTCCCTTTCTTTTCAGAGGAGCCCTGGGTCCCCTCAGGGCCTCCAGGCCAAAATTTCTCAAACTCTTTAACCCGAGGTCTGCTCAATCTCTTTCAATCCAAAAACCATCATCTACTGTGTGCTTCAATGGTTCTAATTGTATGAGATTCAACAAGGCCAAGTGCCGGGTCCTGCACTTGGGCCACAACAACCCCATGCAGCGCTACAGGCTTGGGGAAGAGTGGCTGGAAAGCTGCCTGGCAGAAAAGGACCTGGGGGTGTTGGTCGACAGCCGGCTGAACATGAGCCGGCAGTGTGCCCAGGTGGCCAAGAAGGCCAATGGCATCCTGGCCTGTATCAGAAATAGTGTGGCCAGCAGGAGTAGGGAAGTGATCGTGCCTCTGTACTCGGCCCTGGCGAGGCCGCACCTCGAATACTGTGTTCAGTTTTGGGCCCCTCACTACAAGAAGGATGTCGAGGTGCTGGAGCGTGTCCAGAGAAGGGCAACGAGGCTGGTGAAGGGTCTAGAGCACAAGTCTTATGAGGAGCGGCTGAGGGAACTGGGGTTGTTTAGCCTGGAGAAAAGGAGGCTGAGGGGAGACCTCATCGCTCTCCACAACTACCTGAAAGGAGGTTGTAGCGAGGTGGGTGCCGGACTCTTCTCCCAAGTAACAAGCGATAGGACGAGAGGAAATGGCCTCAAGTTGCACCAGGGGAGGTTTAGATTGGACGTGAGGAAAAATTTCTTTACTGAAAGAGTGGTTAAATGTTGGAACAGGCTGCCCAGGGAAGTGGTTGAGTCCCCATCCCTGGAGGTATTTAAAAGACATGTAGATGCGGTGCTTAGGGACATGGTTTAGTGGGCATGGTGGTGTTGGGTCGACAGTTGGACTCGATGATCTTAGAGGTCTTTTCCAACCTCAATGATTCTATGATTCTAATTTATAACCAAACGCCTCCCAGGCCACAAAGAGCCCCCATCCCCAAATCCTGAGAGCACCACTTTTGACACCATTCTAGCACACAATCACTTCATCCTCAGTTATGCGTATTTCGTCTCACCATTCCCTATGACAACATTTTATAGGGAAACCAGTCCTCCACAGACATGTTCAGCAAAAGAGAAATAAAAATCTCCAGTAACTGAAAAACTAATTTCACGCGCAATGTTACACTGTTCTTCCAGACAGAAGCAGTAGTTTTTAATGAAGGTTATTTCTTTTTATTTATTCTTACCAATGCTTCTGAAACAAGCTTTAGAAACAAGAAATTTGGGTTAAAAAAATTTCCTGAAGTGCAGTTTGAAAACAACAGTATGCTGTGGACAAAAAGACAAAATAGCCCACCTAAATTCACCTCAGGTAGCGAAAGACTTCATATACTAGAAAACCTGAGTAAAATACTATCCTTATTCTTCTCGTTAAAAAGTCAGAATATAAGTCTTCACCTTGGTTTGGGATTTTGTTTGCCAAAGATGTCATGGATTCTTGCTGTACAAATGCACTACAAGCTCGAATTATTTGTTGGTTGGGTTTGTTGTTTTTTTTTTTCCAGAGTGGCTGTGTCTTGGGGAACAGGCTTCCATTCCTGTAGAACCCAAGTCAACTGTTTTTCATCCTCTAGCTGCTTAAAGGAAATGCATGCCAATTAAAACAGAAGCAATTTGGATGAGCTATCTGCAGGCCTGCTGGGAAAACTATTCTTTGATTTCCCTAATCAGGAAAAGTCTCATCTTGAAAGCTTGTAAATATTTTCACAGTGCGTTAGAATGATTTCTAAGTAGATATCATCACCATCTATTCTGATACCCGATTTCGTTTGGACTTCTATTGGCAGGAAAATTAGTAGCAAGGTAACAAACCAGACTTCACCAGACCAGGATCACAAGACTTGCATTTCAGTGTCCTTAAAGGTCTGGACAAATAACGGATTCATGATGACTCAAAAAATTCAGGATATATTCATAATTTGACTGTTTTCTTTAAATTGTCATCTAAGATTATGCTAACTCTGATCTCAAAATCTGATGATGGAAGGAATTGCTTGCATTACAGAAGGAAGGATGAAAAGGTAATCGCTTCTTAATGGGTTGGCAGAGGAACAGCCAGGGCAGAGAGATCAGCAAAGCCCAGGTACTACTCACTCATCATGCAGCTGGGAAGAAGGCATACAGATCTGGTTCCCCCTGAATTAAGCTAAGGGAAAAAGCAGTTCCCAACCGTCTGTAGCATTACTGTCCCACTTGGATTATTACTTGGCTGTAGATACAATGCTAGCTGGTCCCTTGGGACCTATAGAGAACCCCCAAAATAAGGGGGGAAAAAAAGCACTGGAAGTGTCACATTTTAGCGAGTGGTAGTTACTTAACCAGATTTATCTATATTCTTTGTATTAGAGATATCATTCCTTGATAAAACAGGATTGGAAGCAGATTTAAGGGAATTTTCCCTGGAGTCTGAGCAAAATCACTCGAGAGGGTTTCTCGGAGACTACAGTTCCTCAAACCTTGATGTGCGGTGTGGGTAGCAACAGTCTGACAACGTATTTCAGAGGATGAAAAACTCATGGCAGCCCTTTGCAAGGTGAAAACAGTTGAGAAAGAAAACCATAACCTGCTCTGTAGAAGTCTCCAGATGAGCGAAATAAGCGTGGCCCAGTTGTACCACTGGGTACAACTTCTTGTTCTTTTCACGTCAAAGACAAAATGTCCATCCACTTGTGAATATAACCTTCACGGACCAGACTGAGAAATGGATTGTCTATCCACACAGCCAACAAAGCCAATCAAATGCACCCAAAGATGCTCAAGCCCACACTCTCTTAAAACAAATACTGACTTCGAAGTTTAATTATCAGGAATGCACAGGATGCAGAAGGAACTAAGGCAAAACACCACTTGAATAGAAGCAGGTTGGCACCTTCACAACTGTGAAATTTTTGTTTAATACCAGGCAGCCGAGAGTAGATAAAGAAAGGGAAACTGAACTTTGTAGCTAAGTACTATCTGAACATATTCCTGTCTTCATCACTACATTTCTTAATCAATTTCAAGTCGCATTAAGTTAACTCGTACATAATTCATTCACGATGAGCACACAGGAATGAGATATTTGTACATTCCATCTACAAAAAATTACAATTTCCTCTCTGATGGTTCATTCAGTTGTTCTAAGACAGAAACGTATTTCCCCTGATAACATGATGACATAAAGACAATAAAGTTAAGGTATTATTTTAAAAAGATTACAAAATGAAAAAGTTTTTTTTTTTTTTTTAAATCAGAGGCAACTATCTATTACAATCCCTAAAGTAACAATTGTTTCAGTCCTTTCAGCGTGAATCTGTGCCTCCAGTCAGCTTGGACTTCTTGTACCAGTTTTGCTATCAGGTAGGATAAATAAAAATTATTCTATGCTCCCTGTAAGATACTGTTGATTATTTGAAGACAAAAAGGGCACTGCCACAAAAGAAATCTTTATTAAAGGGGCACAAAATATCATTAATTTCAGTTATACAATAAGCCTATTTACTTAGGACCTCTACCAAACAGAACCAAACTCTTTTACAAATTTGCTGAAGTTTTTTTTCCATGCTATACCAGTATACTGAGGGAAACGTAAAAAAACAATTGTGAAGTAAAACTACCTCCAGTGCCCTGTTACACTGAACAGTTATTCAGTCTACAATTTGATACAAAGTCTGTTTTCCACCATGAGTCACGTAAATGGTTACAGCAAAGCCAAATAAACTACTGACAGGAACAAAAATACTATTAAAGGAATCAATTCAGTCCCATTAAAGTCAATGAAATGACTCTATCAATGACTTCTAGGGGATTGGATCAGGTCCTGCAGATGAAATCCTCCCTTCTCTCACGCCAGAATTTCATTCTCTATGAATGCTGTTAGCAGACAGACTGCAATAAGAAACCAAATCATGTTTATTATCTCTCATCACTGAGCACTCGTCTGAGTTATGAAATATTCCTGGCTCTGCTATGCAACACCGTCGGCACCTGCTGACTTCAGGCACTGCTGTATGTGAGCAGAGGGCTAACCAGCAGTCCCTGCTCCAGCTGGTAGAAAGCCCTACATGTCATTAGAGGTGCTTACTGAAAAGTCATCTCCCACGCAAAGAGGTTTGCTAGTAAAGTTTGTACTAGCCACAAGTTCCAAGAACCCTCTCATTTCTTTCTAGTACTAACATGAATTTATTTTGGTTTGCTTTCAGTGATAAAATGAAAGGTTATTTTTCATTAGCTATTTATTCTCCCAAGACTCTAATTCCACACTGCAAAGCAGTTATTGGGTTTCTTTTATTCACTACCTTCCTACACAACACATATTCCTACTCTTCGGGGTTGTACTTTTGGCACTGAACAAAGACCCATTCTACACCTATATAAGCTTTAGAAAATTCACGTCTTCATGTATAGCTGCATTGATTTTATACAGAGACTAACACAGCACAGTTGTTCCAAGGAAGGCCAACTTCCAAATTATGTTATCAATTTAATCGAAAACACAGCTGGAAAAAAGCTAAGGATATTCAGACTTCAGATATTCATGTATCATTAAATAAAGTGGATGTGAAAAAAAAATCTAAGTTGCACGTACTAAAAGCAATAGCTGATCAGCTAAGGAACATAACCCAGCACAGACCCAGGATCCAGCACAGATTATTGCATCAGTTACAGAGCTGGGGTGGGAGGGGGGAAAAGCCTTTCTTTAGCAGAAAACACAAAAGATGCATTATACAGTGACATAGTAGAGAGATCTACTGATCAGGTATGAGCTCATCAGCATCGTCTCCAGGACAAAATTACCAAAATTTCTTCAACTGGGCTGAGGTGCCTTTTTTTTCACTCCCTCTCTCCCCCCCCCCAAATTAATGTTGTGCTGTAGTCCATTACAGTATCAACTCAGGAGACAAGGATGAAAAACCCTATACAAAAAAAACCCCAAACTCACCAGACTCCAATTCAGATTTTTTTTCTTTCCTAGCTTCATTCAAAGCAAATTACTGAATCATAGAATCTCTCAAGTTGGAAGGGACACATAAACACTAAAAAGATGGGCATTCTACATTTGCCCTTTGTTCATGCATTCTACATATCACCAGATTTCTTAAATCTAGAATTTGAATTACCACGTGCCCTCTCCACTGAGAAGGTATCAGCTTCAAGCATGCAATTTCAAGGGATTTTGAGAAGTCTGTGCTTTTACAGTCTCTGTGCCTGGTATATATGATTATATCTCATTTTAATCAGCAAATTCTGCAGAACATCTTAAAAGAAATAAGTTATCTAGCTCCTTACAATAAATAGGATCTTCAGCTTGATAGAGACTGATTAAATACAGCTGACAGTCCTACTCTACCCCACACTACCAGAAATTTTTGGACTTTTGTTCAGTCACTGTTCAGAAGGGACACTGAATTTGGTTCCCCCTTTTTTTTTTTGTAGTCCATTACTAATTGTTTCATTATAGAAATAGTAACTGGCCTCTCTATCTAATCTTCATACCTTAAGACTAACTCAAAGTTTTAATACTATGGTAGAAACTGCCATTTCTCCTGATAAGTACACGTATCTCTTAACCTCATTTTACCTTCCTTTCTCAGATTTTTGAACAATGTTTCACAGAAACTTTTTATCTTAAAAATTGAGAGTAATGAAGCAAATCTTATCTGTGTCTGAACCATCTATCAGCCTTTTAATCAATAAGCTACAATTTTTGGGCTGTAAATTTCAGAAAACCAAACTCTGAAAGTGCACCGCGTTATTCCTCTGCCAATGCACGTCTGCCCTCCCGACACCTACCTTGGGGGCTGCATCAACCCACTAATTGCTTTCAGAGTTCTTAAATGGTAGCAGAAATATTGCCAGTACTGGTTAGAATTCTGTCATAACAACAGTCTCAAATACTTAAAGGAGGCCAGAATTTTGTAATTTTTTAAATAAGCTGGAGATAAATGGAGGCCTTTTCCTGCTTTAGATGGAATCAAGAAGAGCACATCTATACTCCCAAGGAAGCACAGTGGAAGAGCGCTTATTAATTTGAAATATAATTTTGATGGATTATTTTTACTAAAAAGTTGACAAGTATCATGTTTTTCCTAAGTATGGATCTAGAGGATAACAGAGAGAATAAAAACTGAGGAAATCCGTAACTGGTCAGCTGCAGGAAAATGCATTTTGTTGTGTCCTGTTCTGAACTCTGGAGGTTAAAGGGCCCAAACCAAATCTTGCTTGGTCAAGCAAGATTTCTGGTTTCTTGAAACCAGAATAAAAAATGAACCTATGTCAGCAAACATGGTATACAGGTCAATGATTTTTGTACCTGATGAAAAGTTAGTGCTTCTGAAAAGGAAAAGACGACCGAAAATACATCCAGCATGTGAAAGTCCCAGTGGCTGACTGTTTTACTAAAAATACCTGTTTAAATAGCAATATTCCTGGTACGGATGATTACTTAGGAAGTAACACTGTTCTAGAACCTACTGGAAATACTTTGCAACACATACAATTTACGGACAAGATTAAATCCAAACATTTTTCATAGAAAAGACCTTTCCTATTTTAACATCTAATTCCAAACTACTACAGTATGATCAGTGTTGACACTCACATCCCTAAGAAAGAAGTTCAAAATTCTATATAGCAACCCAAGGGAAACCATTCAGGGAAAAGAACCCCCACCCCCCACCCAAAAAATGGACTTGCTATGCTGTTTTTTCTGTTCTTCTGTCAGCATCTATCATATAAATATGATATAAACCAAACACGAGCAGTAAAAAAGACTGGTTGACTACTGTTGGCCATGTCACTCTTTAAAAGAGGTGAAGAAAATCAGAGCATATTAACAGACCTCTGGCCAAAAGACAGGAAAGCCACAGCACGGCCATACAAAAATGGAATCAGATTGCTGCATTTAGCCAAAAATGTTCTGTTTCAGCCTTATACGTACAATAATGTCTTTTACCTATGAGTGGCTTCAAAACTGATAGCAGAGAAATCCATTTTTGCAGGAGGGGTACTCCTTCCTTATATTTTTCAGGGCTTACTCAAGGAGGGGGAAAAAAAAAAAATCCTTTGCTAGCAGCAGGGCCAGCCAGTGTGGAGTACAAGAAAACACAGTGGCAGCTGAAGTCAGACATCGTTATTGTCAGTCAGCAGTTGGCATATGACTGTTCAGCAGATGAAATGCTGGAGCGTGATACAGATCTCCATGAGAAACAGCTGGCCCAGGAGAAAAAAAAAAAAACAAAACCAACAACAAACCAAAAAACCACCCCAAACAAACTTACACCGCAGTCTGCATTTGCAGCCCTCTCTTCTGCCCCCTTGGTTTCACTATCAGAAGCATCTTATTATACCAGTAAGTAAAGATATAAAGCCATGAAACCAATACTGAAGCTTTTAGTGCAGCACCACTGGCTGTTAATGAGATTCAGAAAAATCCAGCTTCCGTGCAAAAGAACTATAAGCAGAATAATGAAAGAGGAAAAAACACAAAATATGAAAAAAAATCATCTGGTTGCTAAAAAAAGACAAAATATTGTTATTTAATGACTGAACAGAAATATATACAAGTGGAATTGAAACACGCATGTTTTTCATATGCTCTATTCCCATAATGGCTATAAAGGAAAAATGCATGCTATAATCTGTTTTTCTGAACAAATACATATTTTCTTTTTGTTAACAGTAAAAAGAACTTTTGTATCTTTTTCTTTAAAAAAAAAAAGCCAAAAGAGACTTTTTACATAAGATCAGGCTATTTTGTTCTTGAGATGGGATGCAGTTCTGTAAAATGAGAGCAGAGAGACCAAATTATAATTAACAGCTGCGTTTGGTGCTATAAGGACCATCAAAGACAGATTTTGTTGTTGCCTGTGTATTTCAAGGCAGGAGACCATTTCCGCTTTGCCTGGCTAGAACCACAAAATAGTTATACACAGTACAAGGATATCAGCCATCCTGAATAATTTTGTTAGGCAGGATTTTTAAGCAAATAGCTATTTGTAGACAACACATCTCATTGAACGGGACACATAAATCCAGTAGGTGCCAGTCACAGACAGACCAAGCGGTCTACCCCAACTATTTATCACTCAAAGGTGACAACACTGCTTCCCATCAGTACAATACGGATCTGTAAAAACCGCACAAGTTATAAAATCTTTCTTTTAAGCTCAGACTGTTCTTAAATTCATCCTGCTTCCTATCTCGTTACATCAGTCACCTACAATGAAACGATCCATGCCTTCATGTCTGCTCCTCACACACTTGCAAATAGCAGTATCCCGTATTTCTCCCTATACAGCTCCCCATGGACCTGGACCAATCTCTGTACTATCTCCATTACGTTAGATGCCCGTTGTGCATGCCATTCAGCGGCCACGCATCTTCTAGTAGTCAAGTACCCCAGATTGAAGCAGTACTCCTCTGCAGAGGAGAAAATGACTATTCCACATTGGCCATAGCCTGCTCTTTCTCTTCGTGATTTCTAATGAGAGTTTTTCACCTCCCTTTGACTTACCTGGTCATTTCCCACAGATAGGCAGTTCCTCTCTATTTTTTACAGTAACTGGTAAGAAAATACAAGACGATTCCTATTACACTGCTGACAATACCACTGCATTCTTTCTTCTGTTTCGTTCATGCCTCTAAATTTCATAAGGAACTACGTCAAAATAAATCATATAACTGCCTTACCTACCTCTTGAGATCAGTTAACTACACATATAAAAAACAAGCCTATCCTGCTGCATGCCTGTACGTTACACAGCATGCCTAAACATACTCATATATGACTCAGAATTCAAAGGCAGCCTGTGAAAGTATAACAAATTTAAAATCAAACTTTAAGAGGTTATAAATTACTGACAAATAAAGTTACCGGTATTTTAACACCACCAGTATCCTTATTAGAATTAAGTTCCTATAAAACTTCGCATCTTTTTAAATATCCTTTACGCCACTGAACTCTCAGTGCATAATTATGCAAGCACCAGAGTTAAAGAAAAATAATCCTTTAGCTTTGCTACATCTTACGGAAAACAAGTTATATGGTAAGAACACAAAAGCTATCTTTCTTCAAGAACATATATTTGTATTGTGCTCAAAAAAAATCCACATAAATAATTTTCGTAGGCACACCAAAACGCCCAGCTTTGCAAACATTTCTCTTTAAAAAGGTGAAATTACCTATCTTTGCTACTAAACATAGGTCCAAACCTTGACAGCACTGACTTCCAGCTTCAAAGGCAAACGTCCTCGGCCATGAGCATGTGCAGATTTTGCAGGTAATATAAAGTTAGAACAATATATTGCAGTTGAAACTATGATTTGGTTAGAGTCTCTTTCCAGGTTTTCAAGAGTACAGACAATGGAGCTGAAAGAGAGTGAACAGTCATCTAGTCCGTCCTCTCCCCCCCCGCCCCCCGCCGAAAGCAAGGCCAAGAGCCCCTAGCCTCTCCTAGCTTGCATGGCAGGTCATTAGCTGGCTTATTTCTATCACCTGCCATGAAAACCACATGTGAGTTTTCTTCTCTTTAATCAGGGGAGAAGAAAGGGAAGCATTCATACAACATAGAATCTAACATCTATCATGAAATTTTTAATCTATAAGAAAATCAAATATAAACATGTGTTCTCCACAGTGATTTATAACTATGAACATCTTAACTGCAATGAAATAGAAGCAGAGCTACTGGAGAGATAAGTCAGCACCACATAAATTCATGTGAAAGGATGAGAGAGGAAAAAAAAAATCCCCGCAGGACGCAGTTGTACAATAGAAACTGTCAGCCAAGGTCACTCTTAAGAAAGAGAGCAGCCAAAAAGGAGGTTTTAAATCTCAGTGGGCATTAGCTGAAAGACATACAGTGATGTTCTGCAGTGATTTTAAATAGGACATTCACAAAGGCTTAAAAGTATACGTGTATCAGTCAACTCTATCAAAACACAAAATTTTTGCTAGGTGCTCCCTGCACAGATTATTCTCATATACAGAGAATCAAGAAGTTGTTTTGGAAAAGAAACTACAAACTACAGTTTTACAGAAATCATAGATACAGACTGTATAAATATATCTGCCACAAGAATGGCGTCGCTCCTTTCTACTGAAAACATCTGAGAAAGATCAGAAACATTTAACACCACTGGAAGAAAAAATAAAGGAGCAAACTAACCCCACAGCATTAGAGCTGACAGACAGAGGAGATGGTTGCAGAGGGCAACCATCACCATTTGATTGCAACTCCTTCTAATTGGCAAAAACCCACGCCACCTGTCCCATGGGAAGGCGCTTTCTGGACATGCATATGTATGCAAAAGCTGACACGTACCAGGCTCATTAATCCTAAAAATCCATCAGAAAGAATAAAAAGAGTTTGGGGGGAGAAAGTTCAAAAGCAAACTGTTCTTTACATTCAGCTTTAAGGAAAGCATTAATGTTAGCAAGAGTTTTTGAAGGGGGGGGGGATAATCACTCTTCCCTCAAAAACGTATATGTTACAGACACTACTCTCTTTCTGCTTCACAGCAGCAACATTTGGAAAACTACTTAACCTTTCTATTTTTATCTGGGTGCATTCAAATTACCAATAATGTACAACATGCTGTAACAAAACCACTGATGTAGGGTATAATTTTCCCTCAAGCACATTATCCTAGCTGGTGGCTCAGAAAAATAAGCTGATAAAACAGCAGCAGACATCAATTGATGGATAAAAAGTGATCACAGCTATGTAGAATGCTGCTGCCCAACCTTAAAATCATACAATTAGCCAAAAAATACAAGCAGTAAGACAAGACATACTAACAACCATACATTATCTATGGGGTCATCCTAAAAATCCTCCTACAAACACATTTTTAAAGAGACCATCATATCACCTCATAATTTAGCTATTAACACACAGATTTATTTTAAAGCCATCATCATGCCTGGTACTTTTATTAAATATCTTCTTCCTTGTCAAGTTCAATCGGGATCTCATCCTAACCGTGATGAGCTTTTAATTTTCTGTTCTATTAATAGCAACTTAAAAATAAAATGTTCTCTTTTGAAACTATAAGGCTGTAGCTTCTTTAGGAGCTGCAAGGGGGAAGAGAGATTAATCTTCCCACTCCGCATCTCTTAAACTACATTAACTATCTGCATATATGGGAAAAAAATCAAGAGAACAAGTAAGAAATAGGAATTTTCTCTAAGAATACCTTAACTATAACTCTATACAAGGATTTATCACGGCTACAGCGCAGTAATAAGGAGTTATCAAAATACAGGAAATAAATACTGTAAGAATTTCCATGTGGGTTCTGAATCATTCTCAGCAACTCTCTTGCCAGTCATCAATAGATAATAGATTAATTAATGACATAATTAGCTGCAGGAAACATAGACTCCTATCCAGCAAAGCCCTTCGGCAGATACTCAAATTTCAGCACAACTGGGGTCCTTGTTAATTCCCCGGCAAATGAGGGAAGATGGAAAGTTAGAGGTGAGTATCACGGCACTCTGTGGCCATCTGACACACGTAGATCGGATTGTTCCAGCTGCTTTTCTTCTGTCGCCTCCTGCAAGTAAGGGCAGAAGGAGAAGGTACGGACAAAATCGTTCACAAGCACTCTCTTGGGTCTAGTATGAATACGATTAAGACAAAGTACTCGTACTGCAGCACTCACTTTTATCATCATAGTGCAGTGCTGCTTTCACTTGCAAGAAACTAAATCAGTAGTTTCAAGCCCTAGGCTACCAACAAAATCGGAGAGCCCTAATATCTGCAGAAAAGCAAGAAGTCAGTAACTTCAGTTTGACGTCCCCTTACACCAGTGCAAGACAGGCAAGAGACTATCGTACACAAACAGCGCTGGAAGGACCTGCACTTGGGCTTTTCCACGTATCTCTCTGACCCGCCTAGCTTCCCAATTTGCAAGCTGCCTAGTTTTGGTATGCAGACTGGTATACAACCAAGGGACTGGGTTGCTTTGAGATGTATTTTCTGTAACTGTCTAAATGCTTGTGACCTTTCTTTTAGGATATGGGCCTTGCCACAGCTATTCAAGCCTATCTTTATCTAAAGATTGGAACACTGAAATGTGTTTTAATGAGGGATAAACTGAGACCATCTGGATGTCTCAGCTGCTACAGAGCATGATTGTTTGCTGATTTTAACCATGTCTCTTGCAGAGAACGTAGACCTGTGCTGCACAAAGTGCACTAGCTCAGCTTGATTTCTCCTTGTAATCAAATGTGTTGATCTAAAAATCTATTTCCAGCAAATTACTTGTCTGTTTTGGGAACAACTCCCTCCTCATCTCTTAACCACGGTGATGGGGATAAGCAAAGACAATTGAGTTGAAAAGGTATTTCTGTAAGAGGCTGACAGCAAGCATTCTCAGTGAAATCTTCCATTTTGGAATACGACCACCATTTATTCACAAACTATGTAACAGATGCCAACTTTTTGGATGTTGTATTAAGACCTGGAATTTTCTTTTCTTTTTTTTTTCTTTCTTTTTTTCTTTACACACATGCGGTGTAAAAAATTTGGTAATTAACTTGTCACTTCTGTATGGTGTTGGCATTAGGTCAATTTGCATTTCTTTACGTACATGTTTCAATTGTAAATGTATAGAGTACTGGATAATTAAACTTAAATATATAATTTGTTGACCCTGTATATATTCTGCAAGATAAACAATGAGTCTATTCGGGGAGGTAAAGTAACAAAACCACTCTTTTTCAACAGCTTAACTTCCTGTATATCAGTACAGCATGGTCATAAAAGTGGCAGCACAGCACAAATGGAGCAGCAAAAGCCTCTTCCCACAGCTCCACAGAGCACTGCCTTTTTCAGTATTACCTAGCTGTTAGATAAGCATCTTAGTTGTACGTCGCTCAATCAAACTGCACCATTTGTATGCAATTACCCAGCAATTTTAGCCTAGCATAAATCTATGATGCTACCAAAGGGGGGCTTTCCACAGTACCTGCTGCTCTTTTCTGCCAGCAATGCTAATAAGTGGCCAGCAGTGGGATGAAAACATCAAACTGCACCGTTATTTCCCAGCCAAGGTCTACACCTGATCATGCAGACCGTAACGCTATGATTTTAGTCTCTCAAGTTGAAACTGTTCTACTCTGTAGGAAAAAAAAAAAAAAAAACCCCACCATATATTTAACGGTCAGCAGAAGTGTGAAAATAATTCTATAGACTAATAATTAAAATATTCTCTAGACAGCTGAGACACTTCTGCTCAATTCTCAAATTAAATCAAACGAATAGGGGACTGAACCCAAACTTCCTATGTTCCCACAGATTTTTCCACCACATGAGAAGACTACAGGCTCTAAGTTTTGTGAAACACTCCAAATTCTAAAATATTTAGCAAACTTCATGACTACTTTTGAAGAGACCAAAACTGGGTTTGAGGGTGGGGGGAGTGGGGGTGTAATGACTTCCACCAACATAACTCAGACAACATGCACCATTAACAATTTTAGACTGAAACATTCTGTTTGAAGTATTTTAAGTGCTGTTAATTATGCATTCACCAGAAATGACACCTTTAACTTCAGATTCCAAGCAGATCTGAAAATTAAAAGAGTAAAACCAACAACTGTTCTTGTAAGTAGAACTACTCTGGGGATATCGAGATCTTAAGAAATTTAGCATATTTTTAGCTTTTTTTTTTCTTCAGCTTTCTTTCCCTAAGTAAAGTTTCTGGGGAAAAAAATGGTACTCTGTTGATTATACCTCTCAAAAAGTGATCCAACACAGAATGTTCCGGCTTTTGACTATAAAGTGATTATTTGAAAATGAAATCAAGTCTTGTGTTCATTTCCTATCAGAGTATCAATAAATGCCTAAAAGGGAATTTTTGGAAGAAGTATCTTGAGACATTTGGAAGAAATACCCCCCAAAATGCCAAGATAGATTGACTCCTCCCATTTTTTAAGTTACATCTAGTACCACAGTACATTGCTTTATTGATTTGTTGGGCTCTTAATTCTTGCAAGGATAAATGCTGCTACAGAAAAATCAGTCGGTTACTACAATATTTTGATTCCCACTTCTAAACCAAAATGGTTTTGAGAAGTCTCTGAATTCTTCATGTCACAACTAAACTTTTGAAATTCACCCATCATGAATGATCATCACAGATCAACCAGAAAGCCAAGTCGCTTAATCCGACACCAGGTCCACAAATATTTGACAAGTAAAGGATTCCAAAAGAAATGTATTACATCACTATAGATGTGGATACATCTGCAAATGAACCAATAAAATTAAATCTCTCCCTCTACAGGTAGAAGTGGTAACAAGGAATTACCCATATTTTGTCACAAGTTCTGCAAAGATCCACGCTAGTGTTGAACATGTCTGTAACGTAGCTAAAATCAGTAATATTATTAATCACCTGTAGCATGTTGCGTACAAGGTGCAACAATTTAACACAATGAAGTCTTAAACATTGGGATTTCCATGATTAATCTTAGAGCACTGTCTGACTCAAAACCCCTGCATTGATTTAATACCTGAAATCTGCAAGTAAACAAAAAATGTGATCCAGTTCTTTGCAAGGTCTTCATGCTAATCAACTCCTATACATTTCCAAGAGAAGCAAATTCACACCTCCTGACAACAGATTTGTTTTTCTTAGTTATGTTTTGTGGATACATCTGAAATAATTCACGCATCAGAGGCTTAAAATTACCATACTGCTAATAATTTTAAGCAATCTCTGAATCTGTTTTTCAAATCAGAAATCTTACAGGGACAGTATTCCCCAGCACAATCTCTAGAATAATAAAAGGAAATTGTTGTCAATTTGCCAACAACAATCTTTGCGTATTTGAATACAACCCCTAAAAATAAAAATATAAGCTTATCTCACAAAATTAAGCAAAACTAATCAAAACATAGCTCACGTCTCTGATTTGCATGCACCTAACCCACATGCTATCACAAAACGCATATCCAGTCCGCTCTCGATTTCAGTGAGCAACTCAGCCAGGCTGTGGATTAACAAGATACCACCTCTTGCTACAGCCTATTTAAACCTGGTGCTCTCTATATAAATCAATGTAAAGTGTTTATAGGTGAGCATTTTAAATAAACACAGCTTTATTCACATATGTTCGTGTCTATTGTTTTGCCTTCTTTGAAAATGAACAGAAAATACTTCCTCAGATGTGTTCCTTAATAACCTGGTGTTTATCTTGCTTTTTGCACCTTCTTGCAAGAACAAAACTTACCAAGTTCTAGCATAACCATTTAAAAAAAATACCTACATTCCCATTATCAAAAATGATTTTTAGCACTTGGGAGTCCGCACCTGTGAAAATACAATGAGAGAACAGACCCATTTCCATTTCTGTAACAGCAACTCAAGTGACCTTCAAGAAATTATACAAGTAGTAGGTATGTACATCTATCATCTAAACTTATTTAACCATTTTTCAAAGCTGTAGTTCCCCAGTGTCTTCCTATGACTGCCAAGAGCACGTAAACCTCATTTTAACAGAGCGAAAAACATTCTTGTAGCATTCTGTGTACCCATGCTCTTCATTTACATCACAGTCAAAAGGCAATGACAAGAAAATCTGTGTGCATGCTCCTGTTTATCTGTTTCTCTGGTTGACCTGATCTGCCACTTGCGAGCACACAGGAACGACAGCTAATTTGCCGAATCTGTTTACCCCACTGCCATTCAAGATGTAGTACGACGCCTAAATAGGCAACGGTCAGATTAATATAACTGCGGATGCAGTTCCGAGTAGACAGGAAGTCATGCCGGAATTGCAAAGCTCTTATTCTCTTATGATTAAAACGTCCCCAGGGTTATATCAGTATAAAGACGCACCCAAACCAGAGATGCACAGAAGCCAGAGGACCTAAAGACGTAAGCTTTTGCTTTTCAGAATAGCTCACCAGTTTGAAAGGAAGAAACATGAATCACGCAAAGATAAGTTGCCATTTTAATTGCACGAGAAACAGTGGTGGATTTGTCATTCCTTTTGACAGATTTTTTTCCCAGAGTCACATTATAACCAGAGCTGTATTTCTATTGCATAAGACATTTCATGCACCAGAATGAAATCCTAGCACACAGGTACAGCAAACCTCTTAAATAGCCTATTTTCTTTTACTCCAGCGATATATGCCTCTCTGCTACTCCAGAACAGATTAGAAAGACTGTCCAAACACAACATAAGAAAAGCAAATAAGGAGCAAATCAGTGACTGAAAAGGAGCTGAAGTCCTCAGCGCCATAGGACTGGCTAGCAAAACACAGATTTCTTTGTACTGGCATCGCTGTTCACAGTACAGGAAAAAACAGACATGCAGATTACAGGGGGCATCCTCCTGTAGAAATTTGAACATTGTTATCACAGATGGCACAGTAAAAAGTAGAGTAATATTGCTGATGTATCCATTTTCTGAAGTCTTTCGGTCCACTTTCACTTAAGCTATTTAGTATCTCAGCACTACAAACTGGAAGGTATTTCCTTCCAACTCACAAGTTGCCACAGAAGTCTGAAGAACAGTAACACAGAGAGTAAAGTTTTAGTCGTCAAAAAGGGCTTATCAAAATATACCATTACTGGCAACATTTTGCCAGTCTAACAATGTCTGAAAGCAAAATGTCCATGGACAGAAATGCTGGGCTGCAGCTAGAACGGCGCGACAGCTGCATCCTACCAGCTGATAACCACTAACTTGGTGTTAAAACTTGGTACAATGATTTAAGTGACATTTGCCCTACAAACGAGCCCTCCGACTCATGCTGAAGCACACAGGAGTCACCAGTGGAATAACACACAGAAACTATTTCTGTATCTGTGCAGAGTTGATCTTTGCCTTTTCTCTAGCCTAGATTTTGATTTCCCTTAAGTGATCAGTGTTGGCCTAATTCTACTCCCATTTACATCAGTTGAAGCTTTACCATCAACTTCAAAGAAAATGGATTTAACCCGATACAGTTCATTTTGATAAATTCTACTTTAAGAGAGAAGGACCTCTGCTTCTCCATCAGAGGGTAAGATGATGTATTTTTACAACAGGCTCCACAGCCAGATGACATTGCTATGCCCTACATTCACATTTTGGTTTTGAGCAACACTGCAGTTTTGACGCAACTCCTACAACCATCCCTTTTTACTGTGCGTTAGTTCAGTTTGCAGAAAAATTTGGTGCTCATGAACTAAATTTCTTTCGGAGGAAACAAAGAAGCCCCACTGCAGGTTCACACCAAAAGCATTCAACACATGCAGATCTGAAACAATCACAGGTCTTTGGAAAGCTTCCAGTCACATGTAGTGAGTACTTGCAGTCCAAAGGCTCAGACTAAATCTAGTCCAACATAAAACTTGCATAGATACAGGGGCCTCAACACTGATGGCTTCAAGCTATTGATCTGCTTCTAATGCACCAAATGACTTGCTGATGTAGACACATTTCAAACTCTAGTTCTACTTCTGAGCTCTATAATCTTTTTATTTCCCATGCCATTATAAATAATTCACTCAGCATAACTGATGTTCACGACCTTCTGTGTCTTATCCCCAGATTCTTATTTAAATTACATACATTTCCTTTTTGGATTATTGGCCTCAGAGCCATGCTTCCCTCTTACAGGGAATTGACTCTAATTGTTTAAAATTCTCTCCCAGAATTAACCTTCCAAGACACTTTTAGACCAGAGATCATTTGTTTAGCAGTGCATTAACCAGCAACTTTGCATCAAGAAAAATTCCATTTGCAAACAAGTGTTCTGTAATATCTTAGCTTATGCATTAGGCTTAAGAACTATAGTCAAACTTAGGTACCTGCAAATCCACTATCAGAATAAAATATTGAAAAGGAACACTACAAAAATAGCCCTTCAAATAAGGGTCAAAACTTCAAAATCAAATCACTTATCTAGCAGGAACAGCAGTACTTTAGGCTTTTCAACTTTTACAGAAGGAAGGACCATTACGTAAGATACATTTGCAAACACTACAATGGTAATGAAAGGAATTGTACTGAAAGATTAATTTAAAAAAAAACTTGTCAGAGAAAGAATAACCCCAACATAGCACATCACAGATACTTAACAGGAAGTAAGTCATCGATTGCTGTTAATGCAGTTCAAATATTTCAGGTTTTATCCAGCTAAAATTCCCTTTAGCAATTATATCCTAACAGTCTTGGAAACCTCCTGTCTGAAGGAGTATCTCACTCTGCCAGCAAGCTGCCTCTGTAAACATTGATTTATTTTAATCCCCCCCTTCTTTTTTGTTTTTTTTTTTTTTTTACCCCCTGAGATTAGGACATAAGTCGCTTGACTGTCAGATCTCTAGCTTCAGAACCGACCTGCACTCTGGTCCCCTCTGACCTCGGCTGGCTGATCTCTACCTCTGCTCTGCCTGTCGATCCTGTCCGCTAAGCCTCTGAAGGATGAACTGAGACATCTGTAAGGCCACAGAATTATAGTGAGACTTCCCCTAGCAATCTTCCTTTTAACAAGGAAAAGGGAGTAGTAGTTACCTACTAGTTTTTATCCCTGTAACCTTAATCAGCCCACCCCGCATTTTAGAAGTGCCACCTTCATGTTAATTGAGTGTAAGTTTTATCATAGCTCATTTTCTTCTTTTTCCGCAGTTCCCCCTCACATATAGGCCATTATCAAGAGGATTATCAGATGTATTGTTTACTATTTTATGGTGCATCCGTCATTAATCCCACTGCAGCATAATTCACCTAATGGAAGGTGACACTTCTGGGAAGGGTGCTTTAGCAACAGAAACATTAATTAAGAAGCACTGTAATAACATCGCAGAAACAAGTGTCAAAGCAAGAAGTACATGGACTCAAGCAGTCAAGATTAAGCCAACGTTTTTTCCTTATTACCCTAACTTTTATGTAATTTCACACAGCAAATGGAAAACTCATCTAGAAATTTGGGGCAGGTCACTTATCACTGTTGCAAGCAACTCCATAATAATTTCTAAAATGGAAGAACTTGGGGACTACACCTGTAACATATTTTTAATTCCCTACACAGGACAAGATTGTGCTGCTTTCACTCCTCCTCTCCTGTTTCTGCACCTTCCACTCTTACCTGTATGAATTCCACTTGCTGGAATCAATTACAGAGAACAACAGAAAATCACAAACCTGTCATGTAAAAATATAAATACATCAAAAAGGATGGCAAGTTGGCCACACTGAAAGCATAACGTCCCATAATAACTGCTAAGCATGAACTGCCATTTCACATCAGTGTTCCAAGACTGCCAGAGGACCCATTGACTCCACAGCACAACACTCACAGAGGTCCCATCAGACTAAGAGTTGTCTGTGACTCACAAAAACACAGGCTCACACTTCCATGCATTTGTACTTTGAAATTTAACTTCAAATCAAACATCTCTCTTTTTTTTTCACCTTCTTAACAAAACCATAGGATAATTTAGGTTGGAAAGGATCTTCGAAGGTCATCTAGTCCAACTCACTGCCAACTTCAAATGTGGAATAGCTTGCTCAGGGTCATGCCCAGTTGAGCTCTGAATATCCCCAAGGATGGAGATTCCCAGCCCTGTCCGGGCCACTGTTCCCATGTTGGAACATCCTCGTGGTGAGAAAGTTCTTTATATTTAACCAGAACTTCCCTTACTGCAACTTATGTCTATTACCTCATATCCTTTTGCTGTGTACCTCAGAGATGAGTCTGACTCTGCCTTTTTTTATAACCCTCCACTGGGTAACTGAAGAAAGCAATAAAACTAAATCCATCTAAGCCATCTCTACTCCAGACTGAACAACCCCAGCTCACTCAGCCTCTCCTTGTATGCCATGTGCTCCCTACTTTGGTGGCCCATCACTGGACTTCCTCCAGCTGTCAGTATCTGTCCTGTACTGGGGAGACTGAGCCTGGTCACAGCACTCCAGATGCAATTTCACAAGTTTTAAGCAGAGGGAGGAAGTTAAAGAGAGTGGAGTTGACAGTTATTAAAAAGTTTAACAACCAGATTTTGGCTCAAGCATCATAGACATAGCATTTAAGTTCTACCTGCCATACCAAATTGCTTTCATTGCTTATACAGTGCCACCATTTATACAATACCGCTGAGAGTAAATGAAGAGTTTGGATATAATTTGCCAAAGTCATCGGGAATAGAACTTCATCTTCGGAATCAAGGATAAATTTTCATAATTGGCACTGGGGAAAAAAAAATATTACATATAGTGAAGCACATCCATTTGATCAAAAAACTAAACCTAGAGTGCATTTTCAGAAACACATTTGAACCTCAAGGTCAAATGTTGCAAATAAAGTTTAAGTACATTTTTACATATAGGATTAGCCACATAAGAGATTCTTTTAAAAACTGTTTTCCTTCTGTCCACAAAATATTGGAATTAAGGGACTTAACTCCCATCAATGAAGGAGTTTGATATATTTATAAATCTCCATTCACAATGCTATCAAGCCAGCCTTGCTAAAAAGAATTAACTTTGATTGTCAGAAAAAAAAACCAACTCTGTTTACTGGCTTTAGCAGGTTGCATAATTCCCAAAAATACTCAGAGCAATATTGATTTCTGCTGTAGTGGAAGTTTTACAGTATACAAGAGAATGCAATACCTAAAACTGAACATGAACATTTAGGGTCAAAGTAAGACACTATCAGATTATTAGTTTTAATCACCTATACCTTTGTTTCATAAATACAATTTGAAAAATGAGGCTTTGGTAAAGGCATATACAGGTAAACAAAAGCAAATAGGAGCAGCATTCAGAGATTACTAACTCAACCAACTTTCCAAAGACTGAGGTTTATCCAGAAGGGCACTGCTTGGGGAAAGGTCTGAATATGCACTAAGAGGTGGGCAGGAATCATATAAAGCAGTGGAAAAACAAAGGACCAAATCAATTAGTACTTCAGTGGAGCCACAATGTTAACAAAGACAGAACTTGTGCATGAAGTCAGTCTCTGATGTTTAACCAGAATAAAATCAGCACACAACTAGAAAAAGCAACATGGAGGCCGTTGGCAGCACAGGTAACAAGCGGTAGCATCTCTTAGCAGGGGAAAGGACGTTAATTTAGCTCTTAAATGTCTCACAGCACTATCTCATACTCAGCAGTTGGGCAGCAGGAGTGATGCAACTCTGTAGCACCCTTGGAGATGTAGTTTGTGGAAAAGGGAAGACGCGGACTCTGTCAGTGGCACCAGTGGAGGCACTGCTGTCATACCATGTGTCAAGGAAGATAGACAAGCAGAAAAACTGGAGAATGAAGGAGTCACAAAAGTGTCTAAAGAGAGCAGGAGAAGCCCTTAAACCTTTTTCAAATAACTGTGACCCAATAGAGAAGATAGGGAAAGACTAGTATTGATACAGGCCTTCACCGTGGAATTTGGATGAAAGGAAACTATCGATACCACTCTGTAGCACGGCTTTCCCATGCCATCTTATGTTACAAACATCTGCACTTCCGCTTCTCGGATACCTATATATTGCCAAAACTTGCCAGGCACAGAGTAGTTTGGCTGTGTTGTCCAAATATGAACATCATTTAGAGCTTGCCTAGGCAGTTTTAAAACACAGAACCAGCAAACATGAAAAAGGCATTTGTTACAGAGAAGGCAGCTGTCTGTGTATATGGTGATTCAGGAACACTTACAGCGTTTTTAAATTTACAACCTGCTACCCAAATATGTACGTGTATTCAGATGAAATGATTGGGCAGCGAAGTTCAGAGCAGTAGTCTTTTGAAGGCAAATCCAATTAAGATGGGATTTGGGCAACTTAAAGTCGCCCAAAGTTTCAGAAATAATGACCGAATAGCTTTCTAAGGCACTCTGAAACAAATTTTCTGTTATGATACATATGGATTTTGCAACACTTACAAAACCCATTAGCAGCAATGAGAGAACTGTAGGACTTAATCCACATGATGCATTATCATTGAAATGTTCCCTATTTAATTAATAAAGAAAACGCAAACACTCTTTTCAGTTGATTTTTACAACATTAAATAGCTTACAAATTGTTCCACAGATGCTTTTACTGGTGTACATCGGCTCCAACACTTAAGCAAAATCATTCCTTCACCTCAGCTGAAACCTCGGCCCTTAATTATCAGCAACTGTTAAGAACTGACATTTCCCTTGATACTAACAGTATACCTTCCCCACAAAAGACTATCATAATTCTTTGGGAGTTTCATGTCTTCACTTAAGAAACTAGGCAATTAAAGCTTGCTCATGTTCTATTTTGTGGTTCCAGCAGTTTTCCTAACCTTGAGAAAATTTTGCATCATTATTCTAATTACAAGAAGTGGGAGGACACGAAATCTTTCCAACAAAGAAAAGAAACTGAGATGGCAGATGCATGAAATTTTATACTGCAAAATGACAGAAGGGGAAGTAATGAAATACTAGAACTGTCACTTACCCAGGTAAGAGTCAGCTGTTGTAAATAAAAAACTACATTCTTTTAAACTCATTCAGGTGTTGATAAATTGACACCAAGTATTTATACTGTTACAAAATAAAGCTACAGTAACTATAACTGTTTATTTTAAAAAACAGCTGTCACTATAATACAAAGACAAACAGCATGTAGACGTTTGTGATACATTTTAAAACCCCAAACCCAATAAAGGAAAGTTTTCCCATGTGTCCTGACACACCATCATACATGAAAAATGCATGCAGTTTCCTATTTAGTTTACACATTAGATTACAAGGCCGAATGTGACGACTGTCTATTTAAATACCCTACTAAGCCATTTACATTTACGAGAGAGTTGCCTAGCTAGGCACTGCGGAACCCGATATGCAGAAGTCCTAGATGCCACAGAGACTATGGAGCAATTACTCCCCAGAACTTTGAGGAGAGTGAAGGAGTTCAGCATTTTAACAGTTTCCTGTTCAAGTCCTCAAATTTATGAAGGTCTCTGTGCTAGAAAAACTAGAAAGTTTTTATTCAAATAAAATACACAATTACACAGGATTTTCTCAAGTATAGGAAACTTCAGTGAAATCCAACAAGGACCTTACACGCATACCTATTTTAGATGGGCAGAACTGAGGTATCACAGCAATCTCTTCCGTAGAAGGAACCTTTGGATATATATGCAACCAGAGACGTCTTAGCACACGCTTAGAATACCGAGCAAATTCAGGTTTCAACCTTTCCTCCAGAAGGCAGAGATTTCTCTGTGTTGTACTTGGGTAACCTCTTATATAATCCCAGGACTTCCTTATTTTAAAATACACATAAAATATTCTGAGTTTGAGCACAGAGACAACAAAGTAGTCAAACAAATCTGAATGCTTCTTAAACCCCCTTTTTTCTTTTGACAACTGTCTGAGAACAGGGAGTGAGTGCAGTAAGCTGTTCCTCCTTTAAATTTAGCTTCAACCTCTGTGGAAATTCTTTCCAACGCTCCAACATTTGCTGCCTGGTCTTTCCATTCAAGTGGAAAGGGACAATGAAGCCGATTTGGCTGACCCGTTCTCACGACCAGTTATTAGCTTCCAAGTTACAGGGGAGTTACAGAAAGGAAAAACTGAACACACTTCTAAACAGAAAACACAATTTATTTCCTTTACATCTAAGACTAGGAAGATTTTTATGTCTGTACTAGTGCTCATCCCCAGAAATGGGATAGCTTGCTGCTGGAGCAGCTCTATATTTCACATCTTTTTCTCGCAAGATGAGAGGCATCCAGTACTGGTACCACCCCAGACAGATGCGGTGCCCTCAGAGTCCACGTGAGGCTCTGGAGTTGCTCAGGTATCTGGTTGACATGGGATTTTTCTGAAATTAGAACGTTGCCCCATTTTCAATAAAGCCTCCAAGATTCCAGGGTTGTCCCTGTTAGCAAGGACACTCCTTGAAAATTAGGACACCTGATAACCTTAAAGAAGGAGGGTAATTAGTCACATCCCTACAACCTTTTCTCCTAAAGAAACAGTGATAAAAGTAAACTCCTATTAGAATATCGTCAAATGCATTATTATGCAATACCAGTTACATAACCATGCTTTACCAACTGGGTATTTTCAGGCAGAATTCAGTTTCACAGACTTGCCCACATAGGAACATTTTAAAAATTATGGGTTGTCTCTCTCAGAGCAGATGAAAAAAGCTTTGGTCTTAGATACATTTCTAGCTAAATTGATGAATGGCAGATTGTCTGCCAATATTTCAGATGTAACTTGAATCCTTAAAAAATAAAAGTCTTTTTGAGAATCCCTTTTCAGCTAATTCCTTTCAGAGAATTTATACATTTCATATAAGCATTTGCAAATCCAAATATATCACCCTATCCAGACGTTCAGTACCATTTGAATTTCAGCTAAAACTGCACTGTGAATCTATTCAAAATTCAAGTATAAGCAAAATTTGACTACATAAAACATGGCAACTTGCAAAATATTGCTGTATTTTATCAAAAATAATTCTGTAATCTATTTTCCTCTCTCCCTACTTCCAAAAAGAAGCAGGAATAGTGATGCATTCCATGTTCTACTAAAATATTTAGTCTAATTTTACTCATTTAACGGGTTTAGTTAGTTCAGAAACTAATATTATAACCTCCAAAATACAGATTTGAATATTGTGCTTATTGGTGTCTAAGCTCAAGTTAAAGACAAATTCACAGCTATTATATGGGTCCGAAAGTAAGAAAAGAATGAAACAACAGTGCACGTGAAATTCTGACAAGGCAAAATCTGGTCCTGAATGCATTTTTAAAAGATTACGTTTAAATAGAAAGGATGTAGGTTTTCAATATAGAAATCTATGCAAAGTACAATCCGTATTTGATAAAGTACATTAGTAAGCTGCTTTTTTTCTTTCAACTATTTTCTTTCAATTTCATGTAATATTGAACACTTACTGTTATCTATGAAATTCATCCCAAAACATTGCATTTGTAATGAGCTAAGAAGTATGTTATGTGACAATTGTTAATGAGAATCTAAGCAGTTGATTAATATTTCAGGTACAACATCATCACTAGGTAATAAATCCTGCAAAAATAGTAATGCTTTAGTCTTTCTTTTACATACATGGTTCTATTATAATGAATCATTTCTATTATAATACTTTCTAAAATTAAAGCGTAGGGGATGTTTTCAAAGCAATTATCATTTGCCTTCTGGCTGTGCAAACTAATAATGGACATTCTCTCTCTTACAAGCCCACATATCTGCCTTATGACTTAAAAGTAACTCAAGGTCCTACTTGTTATACACACGGCTTGCGCACCCTCCCTCAGAACACAAAATATTGTTTAGACAGCATAAAATTATCCTGACGGATAGCAAAAGTATAGCGAGAAAGTTACCATTAAAAGCATTAGTCTCCCGTACCTGAAATTCTCCAACCACTGGGATTGTATTACTGAGCCAAAAGATAAATTATGCAAGTGAGACACAGCTACCCATTACAGCAAGAAGGCACGAATGACCATAATATGATGTACTTACCTAAGGCTAACTCCAGAGTGGTCTGCCCATGTGTTAGAAAAGACACACCTTTCCTGTAAGGGGAGCACTTTCTCTCCACCCCCTACAGATTTTCTCTCTCTCCCCCCTCTCTTCTCCTTCCCCTCTCTCCCTCTCCCCTTTCCTAGCTGACTGCACGCTGTCTTGAGGCAGCAAGGCAAGAGAAGCACTGCACTCTTGAATGCAAAACACACAGCACAGGGCAACATAAAACACGGAGGAGGGAACCAGAGTAGGTAATTGCTTTCTTTTATTAACAAATCCCGAAAAATAAAATGACATTTCTACAGCCTGCCACTCTAGGTCATTTAAACTGTCTCTTGCAGAATTCACTAGTTTGCAATAGAAGACAGCAAAGAAAGCGGACCGCAGGATTCATTTGCCCTGTCAGTTCCTGTGTTCCTAATTTTTTAATGCACCATGCCTACTCCAGAAAATAAAGCCTGGGCTTTGGGCACACCTCAGGCTGTTGAGCCAGAGAGAAGACAGTTCTTTACTCACAAAACAAATGTTAGCACGTGCAAAATTAAGCAAAACAAGATCCACTGAAGTTAGAAGCTCTTAAACCAGAAATAATGACTTTTAAAAACCACTATTAGGAAATGCTACTGAAAAGACAGGAAGCTATTGGAGTTCCAACCACTGCCTCCGATTCTTTACTTACTTTTTAAAGTATTTTATATGAAATGGAAGAGTAGTAGCAAAGAAAGTCTTCACACCAAACCCAGAACACCATGCAAGTTATCTGTTATGGAAATATTCCGGAAAATAAGAGCTAGTGGATTAAATGGGATCAAGCAGAAGACGACACTGAATCCCAGCCTCCCTCACTCCGAATCCCTCAACCACTAAAATATTACAAAAGAGGGGAGAGGCAGATAAGTCATTGTTCCTTTTCCTCAGCTTCTCTTCAGAGGTTTTGACACCATGTGTAAGCCTAGCTCTCTATTTTTGTAAAACCTGCCTAAATTGAACTGTAACAGGTTTTTCCCATGATGAATACAAATATATTGAACTACTATTCTCAACTTGAAGCTTGGAGGAAATAACGGAAAAGAAAGTTCTTGATAGCTTCAATTTTAAAAAACGTCCACACAAAAATAAGTGAGGCAAGTAGTAGTAATTCACATTAAAAAAAACCCAAAAAACAGTATTTTTATGGGAGAGAGAATATATACATGGACATATATACACACGCACACATAAAGTTCATATTGGTTATATGTCTGTTCTGAACATCCATCATTTACTCCTTGTTTCTCCTGACGTTAGAATGCACCTGAACAACAAAGTGATGAGTGCATCTGCATAAGCCCAGGAGAGGTTCAGTTCTACAGAACAATCACATCACACTGTTTTAACATCAAACACTAAGCTTTCAAAACCCATTAATTTCTCACAGATAAACATTCTATCCCATCAATAAAAGACAGAATTGTGACTAGAAAAAAAGAATTATGAAATAGCCAAAAGAAAGCAAGCTTTTACTGCAGCTTTTTTTAATTAGCTCAGTAAAAGTTATATATTTTAATGGTGCAAATTATGTTTATCACTATCACCCTATGAAAAAATGATGATATTAACTGCTGATTCCTTTACATTACAGATCTTTGTATCTGTAAAGCATAACATTTTCTCCTATAGGCCTAATAAATATTTGCGATGCAGTCTAGAAGAATTATATGGTTGTATTTAAAAATAAGCATTGTTGGACTTTTACCTTAGAAGATCAAATTCTACGAGTTAATGGGCTCTTGACGGATCTGAATTTAAAGCAGTATTTCACATGTACAGACCCTGCATAACAGCACAGCTGAGGTGAAGAACAGTCAGTCCCAGGTTCTTGGTTTTGTGAGTATAAAAAGAGACTCCAAAAAAATACTACAGATAGCTTCACCCAACTATTAAAATAAATCGTTAAAATGTAGGTAATTAAAACACTTAAAAATATTACAGAAACAAAATATGGCACTATACAACCTGTTAAAGAAGTACATTTGAGGCATGCAAATGATCTAAAATAAAACAAAATTATACCTTAACAAGAAGCAGTATGTGCCACATCCATAAAATATTTTTCTCAAGTACTGAGAAGAAATTGCTGTTAGTAAGATGACTCGTTTCTTAAGTCAAAACGATACATATGATAAAGGACTCAGCCTAAGTACCTATTCAAAAATCATCGACTTTTTTCATATCTCATGTCCAAACAAGAACTTGAGCAAGAAAGCACTGAAACTGGAATAAATTGCTGGTTTTCATATTCTTATAAATCCAGAATGTTATAGCAAGTCTGCCTTTCGAATGGCAGAATTAAAATACACATTTGAAGCACATCTTTTACTGGTGTCCTGCAAGTATTCTGCACTGATTTGACTAAGCTTTAAAAATCCAGGTGTATCCTGAAATATACTTACAATTGTGTCTCATAGCTACTTACACTCCAACCCCATTTCTAAAATTACAGCATATTCTGTTAATCAAAGCAGTTTGCTCAGCAACGCGTTTCCATGCATCCATAAGAAGCTCCATTCACTCCAGCGGTACACAGCCAAACTTATAGTTCATTTCTAGCTGGTTTTGCTGAAAAGTAACTCTTTGATTTATCAAGGATTTGCACATATTGTACAGCATACTACGGAGCTTACTTAGAGCAGACAAAAAGTAACCAATAAATATATTACACAATTATTCAAAGCCCAAATGGCACTGTGACCTGCAAAAGTACATAGTGCACTAAGCACAGTCAGCCAAAAATGCAACTGGGTCCATACATATGAACAATGAGTGCCTGGAGTGGAGCGGGGCGGAAGAGCGTATCAATAGTTGCTCCCACACAGGCAAAAGGTAAATGTCACTTCAAAGCAGACACTGTTGGCACTATAACGTTCCTATAAACAAACACTTTTTAACGTAATTCCCATTTTCAAGAACATAAATGTTTACTAGTAGCCATTCTGAACCTGAGCAGAGGAGTCTAAATTTAAGAATTAAAATAACTTACTTACCTTACCTTTATGATACTTTCCATCCTGAGTAACTCTGAAATTGTTTTATCTACATTTATAGAGAAAAAATGTCAATTGGGGTGGGGAGTATTTATTTATTTATTACTACTGTCATCAATTCAAAAAGCCAAAAATCTACGCCGGGGGGGTGCTTAAAAATTATAGAAACGAAATGACAGAAGTTTGGTTCAGAGGGTAGGAAATGGGCACGCAAGACCATTCCAAGGTATTACTTTAGGAAAGTCACTTTTGCCACTGCTCTAAAATTTGCATGAAGCTCCGAGTAACCGAATGTTATCTTCACGTGATATTATAAAAGTCATCTTTGTTAGCCAGATATATACACATTTTCCTGTACATAAATTTAAGTTACTGTCCTAGGTAGCTTTGGAAACAGACAGAATATTGTTTCTTGTCCAAGTAGTTTGCAGGAAATCTGTAAGAATAGCACCACAAGGTTAAAGGAGAGTGTAATTTCAAGGAACAAATAAAGAAGAATGGAAATGATGGAAGGAAATCAGAAGGCCATTTTCAGCAACATTTTAAAATCTATGATCTCATTCAAAAAAATGTGCAGGAGAAATAAGATGAATCACAAAACTGGGAAGCAATGAATTTGGCAAAGGGTACTAGAAAATGGAGGCCACCTTTACCTGTATTTCCATAAATTTAGCAAAGTGGTGTCAAATTTAATAATAGAACAGCTCATTTAAAAAAACATTTAAAAGAAACTAGGATTTTTAAAGAAAAACTGTCTACCAAAAGCCTGAAATAAAAAAGTGGTCTTGATTAAATCAATATGATTGTATCCATTACAGTCTCAGAGGTGACCTTTATATCAGAGCTTCCATTTCTCATCTTCTGAACAATTTTGCTTACACCAATTCTCTGCAAGCAGAGTTGAAAAAGGTGTTAAGAACTATGAATTATGAAAAAAGCTACTAGGTAGGCACCACATAAGCTAGTGACCTTAT